>NC_138773.1:100410140-101623890 GCF_965119305.1 Pelophylax lessonae
AAAAAAGGCCGCCATGGTGAAGTATGTAATGGAAATTTAATATAATGCAATAGAAATACACTTACAAAGTATCAGGAAGTAAATAGCGGTCTGGTCCGGTGGATGCTGTTACCACAGCGTGCGTTCCACCGCTTCCGGTTTCAAAACTTTAAATGTACAAAATATCGGCCCATATGTTGTGACCAAAAATATTGGTATCGGCCCTGAAAAAAACATATCGGTCTATCCCTAATATATGTATACATATAAAAGAACAAGGTAATGGTCATGGGACTTTAAATGAGGCAGGTCACTAGATAGATGCAACTTAAGTACAAATAATGATTTCTTACAAATTCCATAATAAACAATTATGCATTAGAATGACGTGCATTGATGATACAACCATATACAGTAAAAATTAACATCCATATCCATATATAATCCATATATGATAAAACACCACATTTATACAAATGTTCATAAATTCCATAGTAAAATACACAGTTGGTCTGTAAATGAACAGATATATCGTGGCATCTCTGGTTCTCTACGCGTTTCATGGATCCTAGCAAGGTCCACTCATCAGGAGTTTGATGCAACAAGGTGACTATAAATAAGGAAAAAATAAGCTCATGTAAGTTTGAGATGTAGAAAGAAGATGTAATGTATACAATGAATGCCTTACATGAAGCAAATGGCATGAATCAAAGCCAATGATTGTGTACAAGTGTCATGTGATCCACCGTGATTGGTCACAGCAATCACATGGTACTGGCAGCGGGCTGATACACTGATCTGTCATCCACTGTATCCAGTAGACACAGCAGATGACAGATCTTGCCAGAGCCTGGCCAGAGCATGGCCTGAGGGACGCGAGAGGCGCAATCCAGGGGAGGACGTCAAATGATATCCACCCAGCATAACAGGGCCATCATTTTAGGCCAGGCGGGAAGGGGGTAAAGGTAGCTTGTTTTTATACATATAGTGATATAAGCACCAGGAGCCACATGTTTTCTTTCCATCACCTTCAACCCAGCATCTGCATTTCTTTTGTTAGCTATTCTGCCTGCAAGGATAGAGGCTTTTGCTTTAAGTGAGAGTTAAAATGTATCCAAGATCATAATTTAAAATCATATAATAATTTTCACATTGCATTTCAATTATTTCTAGCCTATTCCTATTTGTCTGAATGATATTGAAGTTTAAAAACACATTTACTTCCTTGAATTCTGGGACACATATTCACTATGCCCTGTGAGTAGGCACTGCTGTGTCACACATTTCACAGTGCCTGCCTTCTCATCTACAGAAGTGCTGAGAGGAGGGGTTTTAGAAGGCGGAGTCAATACAGGAATCACTGCTTGTTGGCAGGAAGGTACCATGGGATATATAGTCCTTAGATATTAAAAAGTAAACCAAAGGAATGAGCAGGAGAGGAGTTACAAAGCATGCTGGGAGTCCAAGACATTGTGAAACGAGATGGCCAGCAGACAGGCAGCATTCACAATATGAAAGGAGCTTATTTTGGATCGTCAGAAATACCTATTGTTTGTATTGCTATTACAATTCTGATGTTATAAAATGAAAGTGTATGCTGTGACCATAGAACTTCTTCAAAGCAGAACTTCACTCCTCCTTGCTTTTTCTTCCCCTCTCCCCTCTTACCTGTTATGTTTAGCTATTGTCCCCTGCCCAGCAAATCCAGCTTCCAAATCAAGGATTATTATAACAAAAGCAGCTGGCTGCGCCAAAAACCAAGTACCCCCTCTTATCTATAGGGTGTGTTATTACTCAAATCAAATAATAGGTGCTGTGCTAATCATTTAAGTATAAGACAATTGTTTATAAATCATATAATCAACGCCCAAAACAGTATTAAACCCAAAAGCAAACATTTATTATATCGAAGCACACCAATTCTTAGATGTGATGCCTGTATTAGCTTTCTTTTTTAGGCTTTCTTTCTTTTATTTTCATCTACTGATCCTGCCAGCAAGTCTGTTGTTTTTCAAAAGCACACGCTCTCCATCAGAAAGTATCAGTTTACATGGATGAGACAACCAACTTAACACTGACAGGGGTGACAAAAATGATCAACTTTTAGTTATTCCCATAAAACCTTTATCTCAAAAGAATAAAAAAAAAAATTATAATGAAAATTATATAAATGATTATAAAGTGGGAGTTAAGTTTGGCTTCAATTTGTTAGGGGTTCTAAATCTGCTAATACATTTAACACTCCCCCCCCCCGACTGACAAGCAGCTGCCTGCTGTGCCTCCTTTTCTTTTTCCTCCAGAGTTGTACCCCACTGATACAGGAGGTGTGTTACTGGCCAGATCACCAGGGTGAAACAGAGGTAAAAAGCCTAAAAAAGAGAATGAATGCAGCCACCAAATCTAATGACTGGTAAGCTGCAATATAATACATTTTTGGTTTTGGGTTTAACTACTTGCTAACTGCCCGCCCTACATTTAGTGCACTTACTGTATGACCAGACACTTCCAGCTCCCGCTGTGATAACACAGAGTGGGAACCCAGTGGTCGGGTGCCACATTCTCAATGTCCACCGGCACCCGCCGATTACACAGGCGGAACAGCGGTAGATTGCCGTTCTGTCAGAAGGGAAGGCATTGATCCTGTGTTTCTGCAAAGCAGGAATTCGGATCTTTGCCTTCCCCTAGTCAAAGCACCTTTGCCACAGTGAGTAAGCACAGGCTAGGCACACAGTTAACCCTTTAATTGCCCCTGATTTTAACCCCTTCCTAGCCAGTCATTAGTATAGTGACAGGGTGTATTTTTAGCACTAGTCTCAGTATTAGTGTCACTGGTGCCCAAAAAGTGTCAAAAGTGTCAGTTAGTGTCCGCCTTATTATCGCAGTCCCACTATAAGTCACTGATCAGCGACATTACTAGTAGAAAAAAAAGAAAAAAAATACAGTGCCTTGCGAAAGTATTCGGCCCCCTTGAACTTTGCGACCTTTTGCCACATTTCAGGCTTCAAACATAAAGATATAAAACTGTAATTTTTTGTGAAGAATCAAAAACAAGTGGGACACAATCATGAAGTGGAACAAAATTGATTGGATATTTCAAACTTTGTTAACAAATAAAAAACTGAAAAATTGGGCGTGCAAAATTATTCAGCCCCTTTACTTTCAGTGCAGCAAACTCTCTCCAGAAGTTCAGTGAGGATCTCTGAATGATCTAATGTTGACTTAAATGACTAATGATGATAAATAAAAATCCACCTGTGTGTAATCAAGTCTCCGTATAAATGCACCTGCACTGTGATAGTCTCAGAGGTCCGTTTAAAGCGCAGAGAGCATCATGAAGAACAAGGAACACACCATGCAGGTCTGAGATACTGTTGTGGAGAAAAAAGCTGGATTTGGATACAAAAAGATTTCCCAAGCTTTAAACATCACAAGGAGCACTGTGCAAGGGATAATATTGAAATGGAAGGAGTATCAGACCACTGCAAATCTATGAAGACCTGGCCGTCCCTCTAAACTTTCAGCTCATACAAGGAGAAGACTGATCAGAGATGCAGCCAAGAGGCCCATGATCACTCTGGATGAACAGAGATCTACAGCTGAGGTGGGAGACTCTGTCCATAGGACAACAATCAGTCATATACTGCACAAATCTGGCCTTTATGGAAGAGTGGCAAGAAGAAAGCCATTTCTTAAAGATATCCATAAAAAGTGCTGTTTAAAGTTTGCCAAGCCACCTGGGAGACACACCAAACATGTGGAAGAAGGTGCTCTGGTCAGATGAAACCAAAATCGAACTTTTTGGCAACAATGCAAAATGTTATGTTTGGCGTAAAAGCAACACAGCTCATCACCCTGAACACACCATCCCCACTGTCAAACATGGTGGTGGCAGCATCATGGTTTGGGCCTGCTTTTCTTCAGCAGGGACAGGGAAGATGTTTAAAATTGATGGGAAGATGGATGGAGCCAAATACAGAACCATTCTGGAAGAAAACCTGATGGAGTCTGCAAAAGACCTGAGACTGGGACGGAGATTTGTCTGCCAACAAGACAATGATCCAAAACATAAAGCAAAATCTACAATGGAATGGTTCACAAATAAACATATCCAGGTGTTAGAATGGCCAAGTCAAAGTCCAGACCTGAATCCAATCGAGAATCTGTGGAAAGAACTGAAAACTGCTGTTCACAAACGCTCTCCATCCAACCTCACTGAGCTTGAGCTGTTTTGCAAGGAGGAATGGGCAAAAATTTCAGTCTCTTGATGTGCAAAACTGATAGAGACATACCCCAAGCGACTTACAGCTGTAATAGCAGCAAAAGGTGGAGCTACAAAGTATTAACTTAAGGGGGCCGAATAATTTTGCATGCCCAATTTTTCAGTTTTTTATTTGTTAAAGTTTGAAATATCCAATAAATGTCGTTCCACTTCATGATTGTGTCCCACTTGTTGTTGATTCTTCACAAAAAATTACAGTTTTATATCTTTATGTTTGAAGCCTGAAATGTGGCAAAAGGTCGAAAGGTTCAAGGGGGCGAATACTTTCGCAAGGCACTGTATATCCCATAGTATTTAGATGCTATAACTGTTTCCCAAACCAATCAATATACACTTATTGGGATTTTTTTTTAGGAAAAATATGTAGCAGAACACATATTGGCCTAAATGTTTGAAGAAATTCGATTGTTTCCATGTTTTTATTTTTATTTCTTTATTATTATTATTTGGGTATGTTTTATAGCAGAAAGTAAAAAATATTGTTTTTTTTTGTTTTTTTAATTGTCAGACTTTTTTTTTATAGCACAAAAAATAAAAACTACAGAAGTGATCAAATAATACAAAAAGAAAGCTCTATTTGTGTAAAAAAAGGACAAAAATTGTGTTTGCTTACAGTGTTGCACGACCACGCAGTTGTCAGTTACAGTAACACAGTGCTGTATCGCAAAAAAATAGCCTGGTCACGAAGGGGAGAAAAACTTCCAGACGTCAAGTGGTTAATACCGCATTAAATATGTGCTCCCTCAAAATCCCTTGTATCAGATATTAAAGTGAAAAATCAATTAAAAAAAAACGTATGGCAAATAAATAAAAACATTATTTAAATAGTGTCCATTTCATAAAAATCTTTTAGATTTCAGTGCTCCTAAACCAGTGTTCTCTTCATCAAAACACCTCCTCAAAAAAATCTCGAGTGCTTACACCCAAATTATGCACTAACCAGAACTCACCAGAACTCTGTGAACCCTTAGATTAAAAAGAGGATCCACCGCAGCCTTATACAGTGCTATACTACCAGATAGCCTTCCAGGTCTCTCCTTCACACCACCCAATTGGACTTCTACAAACCACTCTAATGCTCCTCCGATACCATGTCAGCCATTCCAGGGAGTAAGCAACAGAAGGAAAAGGCCATTGTGCAGGACTTCAAACCCCAAAAATTTAATATATTGCAGCTTACCAATCCTTAGAAGTGGTGACTGCATGAGTTTTCTTTTTTAGGATTTTTTCCATCTGTTTTTATCTGGTGATCTAGCTAATACTTCACCTCCTGCATTAGAATGTTTACACTCTGGATGAAGTAGCACAGGGGGCATCTTTGGACATCAGCATTGTCAGTCTAGGGGTAGGGGGTGTTAGATGTGTTAGCTGATTTAAATACAGTAACACTCTGAAGCTAATGCTTTATAAGCAGCTACAACTAACATCTTATTTTTTTCCTTTTGGGATAAAGATTGTACATAAATAAATAAAAGCTTCTCATTGTAAGCACCCCTGCTGGTTAAATGGTTTATATAATCTCTTTACCTGATACATTTGACTGGGAAGCTTAAAACACCAGACTTACTGGCTGAATCACCAGGTGAAAATAGAAGAAAAAAAGCTTAAAAAGAAAACAAATACAGCTATCGCTTCTAAGAAATGGTAATATGCAATATATAAATTGTTTGCTTTAGGAGTCAAAGCTGCATCAAATAAAAACACTTAAAAAATGTGTACTTGCATTAAAAACATCTTTATGCCAACATTGAATATGGATCTCATACCAATATGATTAAAGATGATTCCCGCTTTCCCTACTTACTATAGCCGGTGTGCACTCCAAACACTGGAACTGATGTAGGCGGATGTGAGGTCACAGTCTATAGCCCTGTCCAACGCATTTCGTCTCCTCTAGACCTTGTCAGGGACAGATGACAATTATATTTATATCTACTGAAGATGTATACTGTATTTTAGATGCTTACCCTTGAAGAAGACAGCTTGTTGAAGTGCATTTTGCGACTCCTCATGGACAATTACATTCAAAAGCAAAATGTGTTGTAGTTTTGTTACCCTGTGGGGAAAAGAGTGGTATATAATTAAAGAGTAATTAAAACAAGGAGGATATTTGTGTTTAAAACAGCCATCATGTTTTCTATACAACTCTTTTAATATGTCTTTAAAAGATTTTAAGGTTTTGTAGTGACTGTCGATTGCATTATCCAAGTTCTCATGCGCCTACAAAGTCCCAACTTCTTTGTCATGTACCCTCTCCATATACCAGTGTTTTGTATTGCTGCAGAGGTCTATATAGGTAACTTATTTGTCCTTTTTTTGGTAACAAGGAAAATTAAATAAAAATGTTGTTATGTTGCACATTAGGTCTAGTTATATCCTGGAGATCTGCATTGTAATTTTCACATTTTTCTACCCATACATTATTCGCTGTTCATTTTTAGGGATGATCGAACGGTTCGGGTCCACCATCGGTTCGGCCCGAACATTGGGTGTTCGAGGTTCGGCCGAATTTAGAACTTTTTGCCCAAAAAGTTCTGAATTCGGCAACCAGAACCGCCCAAAATGCAATGCTTCAGGAAATGGGCTTTAAAAGCCCGTGATTGGACCAGAACCATTAGCAAAAGCCAATTGAGGGGGCAGGAGAATGCTAGGAATGTGATTGGAGTGACTAGGGGGTCCCTAGACCAATCATTAGTGAATACGCCCCCCAGTATATAAGATCGCCCCCACCATATTCCCAGCATTGTTATACTGGACATGGAAGAGAGTGGAAGCAGTTCTGTTAATTTTACTTTAAAAGTGTAATTTAGCTATTTTTAGTGTGAGGAAAGGGATATCTAGTGTAGTTAGAGTGCTCCTTTACACTTAAGTTAGCTTCAAAAATTTAGTTTCTGTAGGGAAAGTGTTAATTGTCAGGGGACCGTAGTGTAGTGTAGGGTTAACTGACAGTGACTGCTATGGCAGGGTGACAAAACCCTTCCATAGCAGGGTGACCGCTATAGAGAAATGATCATTTCTCTGAGTTGCTTCGGGACAGGCATGTGGCTTCTCACCAGCAAGCATTTTTTAATGCTGCAGGGGCTGCCACTGCCAGTGCTTTTTTGAGGACATGTTTGATGTCAGACATGACATCTGAATATGTGTATAGGGGGAATATATAGACATATATGTCTGAATATATACCCCTAGACATATATAGGTGTGATAGTAGCAGAAATAAATGCTTGCGCTAATGAAATCATTTACAGTAATATATTTCTTCTACTATCACACCTATATATGTCTAGGGGTATATATTCAGACATATATGCCTATATATACCCCCTATACACATGTTCAGATGTTTTGCCTGCCTCAAAAGAACCCCAAAAAATGCCAAAAAAACGCTAGCGTCAAAAAAAAAAGATGCCCAGGTGTGTTTTTGCTGGCATTTTTTGGGGGGTTTTGGAGGCAGGCAAAACATCAGAACTTGTGCACAGTACCACTATACACAAGTTCAGATGTTTTGCCTGCCTCAAAAGAACCCCAAAAAATGCCAAAAAAACGCTAGCGTCAAAAAAAAAAAATGCCCAGGTGTGTTTTTGCTGGCATTTTTTGGGGGGTTTTGGAGGCAGGCAAAACATCAGAACTTGTGCACAGTACCACTATACACAAGTTCAGATGTTTTGCCTGCCTCAAAAGAACCCCAAAAAATGCCAAAAAAAACGCTAGCGTCAAAAAAAAATGCCCAGGTGTGTTTTTGCTGGCATTTTTTGGGGGGTTTTGGAGGCAGGCAAAACATCAGAACTTGTGCACAGTACCACTATACACAAGTTCAGATGTTTTTCCTGACTGCAAAGAACCCAAAAAAATGCCTGCTATTAAACCGGCAAGGTGTTACAGCAGAGAAGCCATATTCCTGTGCTTAAAGTTTTCTAATACAAACGATCTTTTTTTTTTATGGTTCTGGACATGCTACAGAGCTGAAACTTCACAGGTACACCTTTTAGACACCCCAGACACAAAATCACACAAAAAAAGTTCTTAAAAATTGTCATTTTTGATAAAAAAGCCAATTATTGAAAAATTAAAAAAAAAAAAAAAAAAAAAAAAAAAAGAGATTTTTTGATTTTTACTTTGGATTTAGTATCTGGGGGGTCTAAAAAGTGTACATGTGAAGTTTCAGCTCTGTAGCATGTCCAGAACCCCCCCAAAAATTAGCATTTTCTTATAATTTTTATTAGAACAGGAATACGGCTTCTCTACGGCGCTTTTTCTTGCATTTATCTGGCATTTTTGGAGGCAGGCATGACTTTTTTTGGATTTAGTGTCTGGGGGGTCTAAAAAGTGTACCTGTGAAGTTTCAGCTCTGTAGCATGTCCAGAACCAGAAAAAAGATAATTTTTCAGTAGAGCAGGGATGGTGGGACCCCTCTTTTACACTTATATGATCTTTTTTTGGGGTTCTGGACATGCTACAGAGCTGAAACTTCACAGGTACACCTTTTAGACCCCCCAGACACAAAATCACACAAAAAAAGTTCTTAAAAATTGTCATTTTTGATAAAAAAGCCAATTATTGAAAAATTTAAAAAAAAAAATAAAAAAAAAGAGATTTTTTGATTTTTACTTTGGATTTAGTATCTGGGGGGTCTAAAAAGTGTACATGTGAAGTTTCAGCTCTGTAGCATGTCCAGAACCATAAAAAAAAAGATCGTTTGTATTAGAAAACTTTAAGCACAGGAATATGGCTTCTCTGCTGTAACACCTTGCCGGTTTAATAGCAGGCATTTTTTGGGTTCTTTGCAGTCAGGAAAAACATCTGAACTTGTGTATAGTAGTACTGTGCACAAGTTCTGATGTTTTGCCTGCCTCCAAAATTCCCCAAAAAATGCCAGCAAAAACACACCTGGGCATTTTTTTTTTGACGCTAGCGTTTTTTTTGGCATTTTTTGGGGTTCTTTTGAGGCAGGCAAAACATCTGAACTTGTGTATAGTGGTACTGTGCACAAGTTCTGATGTTTTGCCTGCCTCCAAAACCCCCCAAAAAATGCCAGCAAAAACACACCTGGGCATTTTTTTTTTTTTGACGCTAGCGTTTTTTTGGCATTTTTTGGGGTTCTTTTGAGGCAGGCAAAACATCTGAACATGTGTATAGGGTGTATATATAGGCATATATGTCTGAATATATACCCCTAGACATATATAGGTGTGATAGTAGCAGAAATATATTACTGTAAATGATTTCATTAGCGCAAGCATTTATTTCTGCTACTATCACACCTATATATGTCTAGGGGTATATATTCAGACATATATGTCTATATATCCCCCCTATACACATGTTCAGATGTTTTGCCTGCCTCAAAAGAACCCCAAAAAATGCCAAAAAAACGCTAGCGTCAAAAAAAAAAAATGCCCAGGTGTGTTTTTGCTGGCATTTTTTGGAGGGTTTTGGAGGCAGGCAAAACATCAGAACTTGTGCACAGTACCACTATACACAAGTTCAGATGTTTTTCCTGACTGCAAAGAACCCAAAAAAATGCCTGCTATTAAACCGGCAAGGTTTTACAGCAGAGAAGCCATATTCCTGTGCTTAAAGTTTTCTAATACAAACGATCTTTTTTTTTATGGTTCTGGACATGCTACAGACCTGAAACTTCACATGTACACTTTTTAGACCCCCCAGATACTAAATCCAAAGTAAAAATCAAAAAATCTCTCTTTTTTTTTTTTTTTTAATTTTTCAATAATTGGCTTCTTTATCAAAAATGACAATTTTTAAGAACTTTTTTTTGTGTGATTTTGTGTCTGGGGGGTCTAAAAGGTGTACCTGTGAAGTTTCAGCTCTGTAGCATGTCCAGAACCAGAAAAAAAGATCATATAGGTGTTAAAGTTAAAGGAGGCTCCCGAACCACATCCCTGTTCTACTGAAAAATTATCTTTTTTTTTTTCATGGTTCTGGACATGCTACAGAGCTGAAACTTCACATGCACACCTTTTAGACCCCCCAGATACTAAATCCAAAGTAAAAATCAAAAAAATCTCTTTTTTTTTTTTTTTTTAATTTTTCAATAATTGGCTTTTTTATCAAAAATGACAATTTTTAAGAACTTTTTTTTGTGTGATTAATAGTTAATGGGGCATGACCCAGAACCCTAGGCACTTTTTAGGGGCATTTATTGGGTTTTAGGGCTTAAAAATGGTGTTTTTTGATTACAGAAGTTTGGGTCCCATTGATTTCAATGGGGTTCTGAAATCCGGGCCGAACTTTCGTGAAGTTCGGGTGTTCTGGTCGAACCGAACTTTTCAAAAGTTCGATCATCCCTATTCATTTTCCTTCTCCTTAAAGTGCTACTAAACCCAGGACCCTGCATTCCGTATATCTGGTCTCCCACAGTACACAGAACATGTAAGGTGATAGTTTTAGTAATTTACAAACTGCTAAATACCTTTTCTCATCAGCAGTATTTAGTCTTGTGACTTCTATCTGTGTGTCTGGTTAAAGCTTGTGGGAGGAGTTTTCATTCTCCTCTGACTGTCCTATGAGGCTATAGGACCCCTGACCCTCTGTCTGGACAGTGTTGATTGGCCCTGTGCTGATTATATTCACCCTCCCAAGTAAAATAAAACCTCTCTAGCAATAAACACCAAACTGAGCATGTGCAGAGCGATTCCAAGGCTCTTTCCTATCAGAAGATGGTTTGAAAGACTTTACACAATGCGGAGGATTAACCCTTTAGGCTCCACAGTGATTAAGTGATTATACCAAGCATGCTTTACTGCATATACAGACTGATTTTACTGTGTGGGTTTAGTAACACTTTAATATCTGAATTGCTCATATTATTTGTGACAGGAGATACTTTGGTTGGGGGGCCCGTGGAACCCAGCTTACCTTTGAGAGGTTGAGAAATTCCTCTCTCAGTTCCCTAGGCCCCTCTTATGTGTAAGTCACCCTATGTCTATTAAGGTGATCAAGGAAATGATGGACAGCAAATAATAGACACTGAGAATATGGTTTGGATTACTTCAAATGGAACATTAATATTTATCAATAATATACCTGAAGGAACATAAGAAGACTTTGGGACTCTAGGCCTAGGATCCATGTTAAAGGCCTGACTGCCTATTGCAAATAGGGGACTGCTCCGCACAGTCAGACTCATAGCAGATGCTAATATAAACAGCTATATCACCTGTCTTCCACACGTTGTTGATTGTGCTGATTTACTCATCGATTGTCTACTGTGGGGGATGTGTTTACATAGAATGTGTGTCGGCAGATAAGAACCATTTGGCCCATCTAGTCTGCCCACTTATAATAATTTGTATTTTATTTCATGAGCATGATGACAGCAAGTGTCAGGAAGGTTCTGGCAGAGGATGAGTTAAATCCACAGCCTAATCCTGGCTCCACCCTTCTCATCAAGGAAGAGCACTATTTAAGCTGGATCAGCACACAGGTTCAGTGCTGCTTTGTCTTCAGCCTTGGATACCTGTTACCTGTTTACCTGCACTTGTTCCTAGTTCCAGACCCGGCTTGTCCTGACGATTCTCTGATCTCCACCTGCACCGACCTTGGCTTGTCCCGTGACCACTCTTCCTGTCTGTTCCTACTGGCTTATACGTTACCAATTGGCTCCTGACCCGGCTTGTCTTACTACGCTTCTGTCATTCCCAGATCCGTCCATCCTGCCTGGGAAGCTCTTCCTGTTATCCAGGAAACCCTGCTTCCAGCACCTGCTGCCTGCACAAGACCCGGCTCATCGGACTTCTCTGGCAAACTTCACCAGTAGCCATCGTCCGCTTCAAGCAAGTCTCCAGGCGCTCGTGCTACTCTACACTCCGGTGTCCCCTGTTTGCACTATCAGGGGTCCCGAGTCGGAGGCGCAAGGGAGGCCTTCCTCACAGTGTCAGGCTCATATCCAGGTACGTGATAGTACAAAGCAGCCAGATGTCTGAGCCTGACCGAGGAACCTCCCCTATGGACGAGTTATGTCATCACCTGGCGGCACTGACCCAATCAGTCAAAGACTTACAAGAAGGCTATAACCGACTTGAAGAACGGGTCCAGTCACTTACCCCGCCAGCCTCCTCTCCAAACGCCCAGTGGGGATCTCCTGCTACACCTACAGTCATGGTTTTGCCTCCAGAACCTCGTGTACCTACCCCGGAAAAGTTCTCTGGAGATCGCAGCAAGTTCAGGTCCTTCCATAATGCCTGCGAACTTTATTTTGCATTACAACCCCGGACTTTTTCACTCGAGGCCACTAAAGTAGGCTTCGTCATTTCCCTTCTACAAGGCGAACCCCAGTCCTGGGCCCACCGTTTACTTGAACAAAAGGATCCCTGCTTATCCAGTTTAAACTTGTTCTTTGGAGCTATGGCCCAGTTATATGAGGACCCGCAGAAAACCACTACGGCTGAGGCCGCCCTCTACACCCTTCAGCAAGGCCGCAGAGCAGCAGAGGACTATGTAACTGACTTTAGAAGGTGGAGTGCTGATACTAACTGGAATGATGCTGCCCTCCGCCACCAATTTCGTATGGGACTATCTGACTCTCTGAAAGACGAATTGGCCCGTGTAGGGGTGCCAGATACTCTGGAAGCCCTGATACACCTGGCGATCCAGATCGATAGACGCCTAAGGGAGCGTCGTGCAGAAAGATCATCTGGTCAATCCCGACCTGTATGGATGATGCCTCAAGTCTTCAGACCTTCTGGTCCGACATTCCCAGCATCCGCTCCTCCCACCACTGACTCTTCTGAACCAATGCAGCTTGGCATAATCCGTCCTTCCCTTACCCCAGAAGAACGTCAACGCCGGCGTCTGAATAACTTGTGCCTGTACTGTGGAGAAGATGGACACTATGTGAGGTCTTGTCCAGCTAAAAGCCGTAAGTGTCTAACCCTTTCTTTTACCAACCAAGGGTTGAGCCTCCACAATTCATCTCACCTGACTGTGCTTATTTCGTTACAGCTTCCAGAAGGGGCTATCCAGGCACCCGCCATTATTGATTCAGGAGCCTGTAGCTGTTTTATTGACCTGAAATTTGCGACTCAGCTAAAGGTTCCGCTAAGGCCCAGATCACAGGGACTGACTATACATTTGGCTGACGGATCTCGTATCAGATCTGGACCTGTCACACAAGAGACTCTTCCCTTGCATGCTACCATATCGGGTAACCACAAAGAGTTACTACGCCTAGATGTTATCACCTCACCACTGTTCCCCATCATTCTGGGCATGCCTTGGCTGCAGGCACACAATCCCTGCATTAATTGGAAAACGGGAGAGATTAAATTCCAGTCCTCTTACTGTCAACAACTCTGCCTCTTCCAATCACAAGACCCCCTGTCTCCATTACTGTGTATGGATTCTGACACCGAATCGTGTTCTTCTGTGCCTGCAATCTACCACGATTTCTTAGACGTCTTCAGCAAGAAGGGAGCAGAGACTCTTCCCCCTCACAGACCATACGATTGCCCTATCGAGCTTCTTCCCGGAGCCGAAATACCCTTCGGACGGATTTTCCCACTCACTGAACTTGAACTTTCCGCACTAAAGGAATACCTTGATGATAGCCTGAGAAAGGGGTTTATCCGCCCTTCCACATCCCCGGCAGGAGCTGGGATTTTCTTTGTAGAAAAAAAAGACCACTCGCTCCGCCCCTGTGTGGACTATCGTGATCTAAATAAAATTACGATTAAGAATCGTTACCCGTTACCATTAGTGCCGGAACTATTCCAGAGACTCCGCTGTGCCACCATTTTTACTAAATTGGACTTACGGGGGGCATATAATCTAGTGCGAATCAGGGAAGGTGACGAGTGGAAAACAGCATTTCGCACCCGTTTCGGGCATTATGAGTACCTAGTGATGCCCTTTGGGCTTTGCAACGCCCCAGCCACCTTCCAGCACTTTGTTAATGACATTTTCCGAGATTTTCTGGACTTGTTTGTTATTGTTTATCTTGATGATATTTTGATATTTTCCTCCACCATAGAAGACCATCACGAACACGTAAGAAATGTCCTTGCCCGTCTCAGACAGCATGGCTTATACGCAAAACCTGAGAAGTGTGAGTTCAGTCGACAGAGTATCCAATTCCTTGGTCTGATTCTTTCCACAGAAGGTATTAAAATGGATCCTCAAAAGGTTTCTGCTATTTTACACTGGCCGGTTCCCACTGATAAAAAAGGGGTGCAACGGTTCGTAGGGTTCTCAAACTTTTATCGGAAGTTTATCAAGAATTTCTCCGCAATCATCTCCCCCATCACTCAGTTAACCAGACAAGGTATCCGTTTCCTGTGGACTCCTGAGGCGCAGATCGCATTTGAAACCCTAAAGGATTTCTTCACCTCTGCACCAGTCCTTCGACACCCAGATCCTGGTCTGCCTTACGTCCTAGAAGTAGACGCATCTGAGTCGGCTGTAGGAGCAGTATTGTCGCAGCGGGCAGGAGCCAAAGCTCTGTTACACCCCGTTGCCTTCTTCTCACGCAAGTTATCTTCGGCAGAGAGAAATTATGACGTCGGTGATCGAGAGCTCTTGGCAATTAAGGCTGCCTTGGAAGAGTGGAGATATCTCTTAGAAGGGGCAGCCCATCCTATTCTAGTGTACACAGACCACAAGAATCTAGAATACTTGCAAGCAGCTAGACGCTTAAAACCCCGCCAGGCCAGGTGGGCTCTCTTTTTCTCCAGATTTTCCTTTCATGTCACTTACAGGCCAGGATCAAAGAACACAAAACCGGATGCATTATCCCGTATGTTTTCTGATGCTGAGAGATCTGCAGTCCCAGATACAATTCTGTCATCAGGAAACTTCCTGTTACTGCAAGACGACTTACTGCTACAGCTCAAACAGGCCTCTAAGGATATTTCCCCACTTCCCGGAGTTTCCTTACAGGTTAGGGACGGACTGTTATGGCATAATAACAAAATATTTGTACCTGAGAGATTGCGGGTCCCTGTCTTGGGTCTCTGCCATGACCATTCCCTTGCAGGACATTTTGGAGTCCATAAGTCCTCTGAGCTACTTCAACGCACCTTTTGGTGGCCTGATCTGCAGAAGGATTGTAAAAGGTACATTGAAACCTGTGTTACATGTATCCGAAACAAGACCCCCAGGTCTAAATCTTGGGGCTTGCTCAAACCCTTACCAGTCCCTGACAGAGCATGGAAAATGATTTCAATGGACTTTATCGTTGAACTCCCGCCATCTGAAGGCTACACTACCATCTTCGTGGTGGTAGACCGGCTATCCAAGATGGCGCATTTCTTACCCATGAAGGGCACTCCCTCGGCCATGGATACAGCCAAGTTGTTCATCAAAGAGATTGTGAGACTGCATGGAGTTCCTGCCAACATAGTATCCGACCGCGGAGTCCAGTTCACCTCCAGATTTTGGAAATCCCTTTGTGAGAAATTGGATATTGAACTGTCCTTTTCTTCAGCATATCACCCACAGACCAACGGTCAAACGGAAATGACCAATCAGACACTGGAACAGTATCTACGCTGTTTTTCGTCCTTTTCCCAGGATGATTGGGTGACACTATTGCCACTAGCGGAGTTCGCATACAACAACTCTGAACATTCGGCTACCAAGCAGACTCCATTCTTTGCCAATTATGGTTACCATCCTTCTTTTCTGATCACCACAGTACCTGAATGTCCTGTCCCTGCTGTCCAGGACACAATAAGCTTTTTTGCATCCAACACTGAGTTACTTCAGGAAACCATGGCCAAGGCTCAGGAAAATAATAAAAAATTCTTTGACAGGAAAAGAAGGGGAGAGCTGATATTGGAACCTGGTGATCAGGTATGGTTGGCCACAACCAATTTGAAGCTTACCTGTCCCTCAAGAAAACTTGGACCTAAATTTTTGGGTCCCTTTCCTATTAAAAGAAGAATCAATGACGTCTCTTATGAATTGGAACTACCAGCTTCCTTTAAAATCCACCCGGTTTTCCATGTTACCCTGCTAAAACCTGCCATCCCTGATCCTTTTCCGCAGCGAAATACAGGTCCCCCCGAGCCAGTAATTGTGGACAGTGAAGAGGAATTTGAGGTCGAAGCAATTGTGGGTTGCAGGAAAAGGAGGAATCAGGTACAGTACCTGATTAAATGGAAGGGGTATGGTCCTGAAGACAATTCCTGGGAACCTGAAGAAAACATCCATGCCAAAAGACTCATACAGGCTTTCAACCGGGCCCACCCGGCAAGAATGGCCCAGTTGGGCATCCGGAGGCTGCCCATTGGGGGGGGGCCATGTCAGGAAGGTTCTGGCAGAGGATGAGTTAAATCCACAGCCTAATCCTGGCTCCACCCTTCTCATCAAGGAAGAGCACTATTTAAGCTGGATCAGCACACAGGTTCAGTGCTGCTTTGTCTTCAGCCTTGGATACCTGTTACCTGTTTACCTGCACTTGTTCCTAGTTCCAGACCCGGCTTGTCCTGACGATTCTCTGATCTCCACCTGCACCGACCTTGGCTTGTCCCGTGACCACTCTTCCTGTCTGCTCCTACTGGCTTATACGTTACCAATTGGCTCCTGACCCGGCTTGTCTTACTACGCTTCTGTCATTCCCAGATCCGTCCATCCTGCCTGGGAAGCTCTTCCTGTTATCCAGGAAACCCTGCTTCCAGCACCTGCTGCCTGCACAAGACCCGGCTCATCGGACTTCTCTGGCAAACTTCACCAGTAGCCATCGTCCGCTTCAAGCAAGTCTCCAGGCGCTCGTGCTACTCTACTCTCCGGTGTCCCCTGTTTGCACTATCAGGGGTCCCGAGTCGGAGGCGCAAGGGAGGCCTTCCTCACAGTGTCAGGCTCATATCCAGGTACGTGATAGCAAGTCTGCTTGTTAATTTAATCACTGTCATATGTTAGTTGCTGAGGGGAAAGTAGAATATTGTTTGTGTTGGTTGTTCCTTAGATATGCTAATTATATTTCTGTACACAATTTCATCTGCATATGATAATGTAATCAGGCACCTGACCTGGTGGGGTAATTTGATCAGTAGGGGGGAAGTCCTCCTGTGTGGTATATATTGTGTGTGAGTTTGTGCAATAAAAGTTGTTGTTGTTCCAGATCTATACAAGCTTAATTCCGACTAGTTTTGTATGTAGGGCGGCTGTAATACCTGATATCTATGTTCAGACTGTTCAAATGTCTTTATTTTGCTGATTTTTTATGGTTCCTTCTTTTTTTGGAAGACATTGCATCCTGCAAAGGAACCACTGTGTGTACGTGAATGGCTACTGGAGATCACACTGACCTAATTGCTAATGTTAGTCATTTACAGCTTATAGCAGCCTTAGGAAAGAAGTAGTACATGCTCAGAAGGTTAAAAACTGTTTTATCAGCTTTTTAACTCTGCCAAAATCAAATTGGAATAAAAAAAAAAGGCAAACTTATATAAGGAATTCAAATAATATATGTGTAGGATTTTTTAAAAGAAATTCAAACAATATAGTATATAAAAGTTCAAACGTGAGTGAAATAATTTTTTTAATTCTTACTTTAAAGTATCACATTGGGCGGATATAAGATATTAATATGTATGCAGTTAATTATTGATTTAAAAATGTATTTTCAAATGCAACTAGACTCTTTATCTAAAATTAAACCCATATACTGCTATTCTCTGTATTGAAGACTGGCTGAAAGAAGGGGGCAGCGCTAAGAGCCAATCAGGCAGTGCACATGTGCTGGCAGTGAACAAGCTGTCAGGAGAAAGATGAGGGAAGACATTATCAGTGTTGTGTACAGAAATAGAATAATTAACCATAATTAATTATCTAGCCATCTGGACAGAAGCAACATGTGAGTTCATTAACAATTAACAATGGGACAGACAGGCTTAACAGCAAACACATCACACCTTAATACACAGACAATAGGAAGAGACCACCAGTGACAGACTGTCCATCTCTGACATTGAAGAACATGGAACAGAGGCCAATGTGATTAGCACTTTCAATGAACATGTTCAGAATCAAACAGGCCAGGAATAGTCTTCATATATTTCTTGAGATATATGGCTGATAAATATTACTGTCCCATTTGAAGTAATCCAAACTGTATTCTTAGTGTCCATTAAGTACCTGTCCACCCTGTGTCCCTAATAGACACAGGGTGACTTACACATAAGAGGGGCCTGAGAGAGGGATTTCCCAACCTCTCTAAGGTAAGCTCTGTTCCACAGCCCCCCCCCCCAACCAAAGTGACTCCCGTCACAAGGACCCCCAGACAGATTTATTTTTTTAGCAGAGACCCTAGACAAAAAAATGGCAGTCATTGTGATATTTAATGTCACATTGTATTTGCGCAGCGGTCTTTTAAATGCAATTTATTTAGAAAAAATACACTTTAATAAATGGAAAAAAAAAAAGTTAGCTCAATTTTTGTGAATGTAAAAGATGATGTTACTTCGAGAAAATAGATATCTAACATGTCATGCTTTAAAATTGTGCATGCTTGTGAGATGGGGACAAACTATGGTACTTACAAATCTCCATAGGTGGAGCTTTAAACATTTGTACAGGTTACATGTTTAGAGTTCCAGAGGAGGTCTAGTGCTAGAATTATTGTACTCACTCTAATTATAGCGGGGATACCTCACATCTGTGGTTTAAACACTGTTTATATATGTGGGCGCGGCTTATGTATGCGTTTGCTTCTGCGCGTGAGCTCAGAGGGATGGGGAGCTTTAAACTTTTTTCTTATTATCATGTATTTTACTTTTAATTTTTAATTTTTACACTGTCCCTATATATATATATATGTATATATATATATATATATATATATATATATATACACACATATACAGTATATATATATATATATATATTTTTTTTTTTTTTTTTTTTGGTTATATTAGCATTCAAAAATTTAAAGATTACAAACATACGTGTACAGTGTTTGTGAAAGACACACATTATCTAAAACATTTAATCTCGAAACCGTCAACGTATAGTTCTTAACAATATAAATTCATTTTTGTAAGAGTAATTTGTGTTTCGTCTGGTGTCTCTATTTTAAAGTGGACACAAAGCAAAAAAAAAAAAAAAAAAAAACAACTCATCCAAAAACCCATATATATTGTATAATCTACAGTACTCTATGGTCAGCTAAAAAGCAAATATCTCCCAACCTTATATTCTTGTTTATTCCTTTAAAACCCCTCGTTATCCGAGGGTACAGAGAGAATGTGGCGAGAGAAGGGTAGATGGGGGGGAGGAAAAGACAAAAAGGGAAAGAAGACGGGGAGAGAGAAAAAAAAAAAAGGGGGGGAGGGGAAGGTGGGGGGGGGTGTGCAAAGAATTACATCCCCCCTTATCCCTCCCCTAACACCTTATATTCTTAGTGTAGTATTAAATGTGGTTCACATTCCACCATCTGTGTCAGAGGATTAAAAAATCCATATCTATATTCCTCGTGTATTCACATATCTAGTAATAAAAGGGAGAAAAAAAAAAGGGGGAAAAAAGGAAAAAAAGAAGGGGGGGGTAGAAGCCCCTCTCTCCACACCTCTGACCTCTCTCCCTTTATTATTGTGTTTCTCAAAATTCACACCTCTCCGTAAATAGAAAATTGTGCATATCAATAACCACACACCATTGCCACCATCACACCCAAAGCTCCCTGATCTGAGTCCAATATTCAGTTATTTTTGTACACTGCCACCAGATGTGATATAATGTTCCTACTGATTGGCCGCATCTCCAGCACATTTCAGATGTATTTGGGAAGCGCTTGTTAATTTTTTCCGGTGTCATATACCATTGGGTAAGAAGCTTATACGCATTTTCTTGAGATCTAGTGTTCCTTGAACATTTGTGTGTCATAGAACACGCTGACGCCCATTTTTTATCTGAGATTGATACTTGTAATGCTTTCTCCCAATTTTCCTTAAATTTATCTGGTTTAATTTTTACACTAGAGAGTAACAGCGTGTAGGTATATGACGTCGCTTTTTTAAAAGGCTTTTGATCCAGACATATCTGCTCAAATGCTGAAATCTGTCCCCCACAGGCCTTCTTCCTTGTAGGTTCACTTAGGAAATGGTGTAACTGTAGATATGACCAAAAAGGTATAGTCGGAGCATTTAATGTATGTTTAAGTTGGTCCTGTCCCACAAGAACGCCATTCCTAAAGAAGTGCGCTGCAATTTTAAATTCACTATTTTCTGATGCGTTAAGCCAAACATCTGAGTAGCCTGGTGTAAACTCTGGGTTGTTTGTCAATGGTGTGAGGGGCCCTGGTACACTTGAAATATCATGAAGTTTAATCACTCCATGAAACGTCACTATTGTTTGTCTTATTAACGGGTGAGCCTTCGCTCTGGCCGGACATTTTTGCCAGGCTATCCAAGGTAAATATCGTAGCGGGCACTCTATAATGTCCGCTTCCAACTTTACCCACGCCTTCTTTGATTCATGACAATGCCAATCGATGATTCGTGTAAACTGAGTAGCCTTATAATATAGTCGGAAATCCGGTACTCCCATTCCTCCTCTTTCTTTCCTTCTCGCAATCAAATTGTGCCGTATTCGAGGCTGTCTATGTGACCAAATGAATTGGGTTTGGATCCCTCCGAGTTTCGTAAAAAAGCTATTAGGAATCTTAATTGGCAAAGTATGGAACAGATAAAGCAATCTTGGGAGAATTACCATTTTAATAATGGCTGCTCTCCCAAACCATGAAAAAAACCTGGTATGCCACTGTTTCAAATCTAATTCGATCTGTTTAAGTAATGGCAAAAAGTTTTTAGAATACAAAGTTTCCAAACTCGGAGTTATCCAAACACCCAAATATTTTAGGGCTCCCGTAACCCATCTGAGGGGGCTTTTTTGTTTTATTTGTAACAATTTATTCTCTGGTATGTTTAAATTGAGTACTTCGGATTTCGAATAATTTATACGAAAATTTGATATATAGCTATATCTTTCAAAAGCTTTCATCAGATTTGGCATTGTAATCAATGGCTGTGTTACATAAAATAACAAATCGTCTGCATATGCCGCTACTTTATACGTATTCTCCTTAACTTTCATCCCTTGTATTGATTCATCTGCCCTTATATGTCTCAAGAAGGGTTCTATCGTCAAAATAAATAACAATGGTGACAACGGGCATCCCTGTCGGGTCCCATTTTTTATAGTGATTGGTTCCGAAAAAAGATGGTTTATTTTAATTCTTGCCGTTGGGCATTGATAAAGTGAGGCTATCCAACTCAACATTTTAGGGGGAAAATTCACATATTTGCAGGTTGCCAACAAAAAGTCCCATGCTACTCTGTCGAAGGCCTTCTCTGCATCTGTTGATACAAGAAGGCCCTCGACATTTCGCTGTTGGGTATAATGTATCAAGTTAAGCGTCTTGATAACATTATCCTTAGTCTCTCCGCCCACTACAAAACCCACCTGGTCCTCCATTATTATTGTAGACAAATTTGGTTTAATTCTGTTAGCCAGTACCTTAGAGAATAGCTTCAGATCCATATTCAACAGAGAAATGGGTCTGTAGTTAGCGCATTCATGTGTTGATTTCCCAATTTTGGGGATAACTGATATGTGTGCATGAAGGAATGCAGGTGAGGCCTGCAGCGGGTCCGTGAGAGAGTTCAAAGCCGGTACCAATTGAGGTAATAAAATATCTGCATATTGTTTATAGTATACGGAACTAAATCCATCAGGGCCCGGGCTTTTATTTGGTTTAATTTCTTTCAGTGCCAGACGTAGTTCCGTCTCTGTAATAGGTTGATCCAAATCATTACTCACTTCCTCTGTGAGTTTTGGAAGTCCACTATTCGCCAAGTAAGCTGCAATATTGGTAGCTCTGTTGCCCGTAAAATCCGGGGATCTATGTTGTGGTGCAACATTATACAGAGACGAATAGAACGTGTGAAATTGTGCTGCAATTTTATCCGCTGCTGATTCTATTTTACCTGCTGCATTCCTAACGCCTGTTATAATGTTAGAGTTCTGATCAATTCTAAGGGCCCTCGCAAGAAATCTTCCACTCTTATCTCCATGTTCATAGTAGATCCCCTTTCGAAAGAAAAATAGCCTTTTGGCTTTTGTCTCGATTATCTGTTGGAGTTCTTTCCGTTTCTGTAACAACTCAGTTGCGACATTTACTGATAAAGACCTTTTGTGTATTTTTTCTAAATTGGAAATTGAATGCATGAGCGTTTGTACCACTTTTTCTCTTTCTTTTTTCCGTTGTGAACCTAATTTAATTAGTTCCCCCCTTATAACACTCTTATGTGCCTCCCATCTAACCATCGGGTGGTCTCTTGTAATGTGTTTAAACTAAAATAAGATTGTATTTGTTGTGTTATCTGGGAGTTAATATCTGGGTCCGCAATTAGCTCAGCATTCAGTCTCCAATTGAAAGTTCTGGGAGTCCTATTTGTTTTTAAAGTTACGGATATCGGTGCATGGTCCGAAAGTACCTGTGTCCCAATCCGTGCTTGTGAAAGGTTCTCTATATCCCGTTGTGTGATAAATAGATAATCAATGCGTGCATATCTATTGTGTATCGCTGAATAATGGGTAAAATCTCTGTCGTCGGGATGTAAGGTCCTCCACGAATCTACCAAATTCAATGAGTGGATTAATTCTTTTATCCGGGCCAGGGTCTTATACCGTATGCACAAACTTTTATTTGAGGCATCCTGCAATGGGTGGAGTGGTATATTTAAATCGCCCCCCATTATCACTCGTCCTCTAGCAAATCCCAAAAGCATATTTACCATATTCTGACAGAATCCCAATTGTGACCTATTTGGGAAGTATACGTTTGCGAGAGTCGTGGGAATTCCTGCATATGTCCCTCTCACAAATGCATATCTTCCATTGGGGTCCAATAAAGATGTGTCCACCTGAAAACCCGCTGTCTTACTAATCAATATAGATACCCCTTTTGTTTTATCTGTCGGATTGGTTGCGTGAAACGCCGTGGAGAAATATGCTGAGGTCAATTTTGGCACGTTAGTTTGTTTAAAATGTGTCTCCTGCAAAAATACAAAGTGTGGTTTCGCCTTTTTCAACTCTCTAAGCACAAATTGCCTTTTTTTCTGGGATATTTAGACCTTGTATATTATGAGATAATACCGTGATATGTTTGCCTACCGATTTATAAGTCATGATTAATACCTTATTTCAGTTACTCTCGTCCGACTCGGTGCCTCACTATCTCCTCCTACCCTTCACCAAAAAAAACCAACCACGGAGAAAGAAAAAGAAGAAGAAAAAAAAAAAAAAAAGAACACCCCACTAGTATAACCCAGTGATAAGCAAAGTTTTGTTAATAGATAGTACTCTGCTTTAAGAAAAGAGTATCTAGGTTCCAAAATCACAGAGTGGCTAAATGTCTGTGATTAAGTTTCAAAGAAAGGAAAGCGGGGGTGTTACTCGGTTCTCAATTTAGAACCGAGCAAAACCCCTGGTGGGGGTTAGTGGGAGACTAACACGAGTAGAAAAGGCACTCAATGCCAGTGCTGATGGATCCCAAACAAAAAAAAAGGGGAAAGGGGACACAAATCCCCCTTCATACTCCACATCAGCACTGACTCACAGATTATTCTATATATAATAGCTCTAATACACGGGGAACAGCTCCTCCAAAAAAAATAAAAATTGTTTACGAGGCAGACGGTGAGTCAAAAAGGGGGGGAGATAAAAAGAAAAAATCCCCTCCCTCCCGTCTCCCTCTATACTTGGCTACTTCAAGATATATATTCTTTCTTTTTTCTCCCCTTCTTCCCCTGTCTTCTTTTTACTGCAAAGCGTCTCTATTTCTATTTTCCAGTTCTATTGCTCCTGCTTTTCTTGTTCTGGGGTCTTTTTTCTGGTGATTGTCTAAGTGGACGTCCATCATCCTCGTTTAATACGGGTAGTTTATATTCCTGGTACCACTCCGGGAGTTCCATTATTGGGATCTGTAAGCCTTCACAGAATTCGCCCAAATCATTGGGAGATCTGAGAGTATGCATTTTGCCCTGTAAAGTCACTGTTAGTGCAAAGGGAAACCTCCATTGATATTTCAAATCTTTTTCCCGCAAAACTGTTAGGAGGGGACGTAAAGCTCTTCTGTTCTTCAGAGTGATCTGAGAAAGATCCTGAAATATCTGCACCTGTATTTCATTATATTTAATTTCTCCTTTTTGTCTTGCTTTATACATAATCTCCTCTTTCACTTGAAAGCTTTGGAAACAACATATAATGTCTCTAGGAGGCCCACTATCTGCTCCTTTGGCCCGCAGTGTTCTGTGTACCCGTACAAAATCAATTGTTGCATCTTCATGTCTCTCCAATAATGAATTAAACATTTTTTGCAAGGTATGATATATTTGATCCTGCATAACATCCTCCGGGATACCTCTTATTCTTAAATTACAGCGTCTCCCTCTATTGTCCAAGTCCTCAAGATTCTTATTGATCTCAATCAAATGCGCCGCATGGGAAACAGCTATATGTTCTAATCTTCCAATTGACCTATCTCTATGGGCGCCCGCCTGTTCAACCACCAAAAATTGCTCAGAAAGTTTAAGGAAGTCAGTTTTTAAATCGGTAATGGCCGCTGACAAAGTGGACTTAATATCTGCTGCAATGTTATTCATCACGGTGAGCGTAAGAGGTGGATCCTCCATGGACCCTTTGCTTACCCCTTCCTCCGATGAGTGCTGGGAGTACTCACTGTTTTCCTCCTCTCCGTCAGTCAGCGCCATCTTGTCCACCCTCATATCGCTCCTTATGGCTGTTTGGGACTTGAATAAGTCTGAGATGTTGCGGTTTGCCATCGCCGAGGAAGTCCGATGCTGTTTACTACTCTGTGCAGCGTAGTGTGTGTGGCGGGACACCCTGCCCATCGTCCGGGGCCGTCTATGGCGCCAAGCCTCACGCCTCTGTTGTGGAGCTGCTCACCTCCCGCTACTCCTCAGTGTGCTGCCTTCCGCATTGTGCGTCAAGCCACGCCCGTCATATATATATATATATTTATCACTTTTATTTCTATTACAAGGAATGTAAACATCCCTTATAATAAAAATAATACAGAAAAGTGAGTACTGCCATCACCTGTAACTGGTCACTGCAGCAAAGAGCAATGGAAAGGCAACGCATGTGAAAAACCAAAGTGGTTTCCAAGCTCAACTTACCGACCAGCCTGCAACCAACAGAAATAACCTGTCCAACAGTATGCGTTAAAAACAGGTGTTTAGTTGCGCACATGTGCAAATACATGCGTAAGCCACAGAGCCCCAGCAAGGCACCCCATTTTCTGTGGACCTAACTCTAATTTCTGTCAGTCTCCAACAATGGAAGCACATGCATTTAAATGGAAAGGTGTAGGGCAGATAAACCTGAAGGTTGCCCACCCCTTCTTAAAGGCACAGGGGTACACTGAACACCCAGCTCTGTCCATCTAAATGCATGTGCTTTCATTTCTGGAGACTCTAAATTAGAGTTAGGTCCACAGAACAAATATCCAGATAATTGTTGTTTCACTTCCACTTTTTTTTTTCTTCATATATTGAAGTCAGTGGATTGCCATGGCAGCCAGACATTTGCAAAATAATAACACCAACGGCAACCTACCTTTTATTTCTCGGCAGAATTTTGCTTTAGGAATTTCTGAGAGGTTCTATCTTTCATGTTGCTGCTCGTTATGATGTTCCTGCTTCGTTTGCTCCACACAGTTTGGTTAATGATTACAGGTCTAAGGATCCATCACAATGCAGTGTGCTGCAACGCATGCGATGTCACGTGTTAACATGTTTTGTGGTGCATTACACAGCCATTTCAAAAGGAATAGATTGAAAAGCGAGGCAATGCATATGGCAACTGGACAATTGCATTTTATCACAGTGCAGCGCAATGCACAGGGCAACATAGTTTGTACTGCACTGTGTTGCAACGCATACCTGTTTTGGAGGTGCATTGGGGTGCCATTCACAATGGCTGACACCGCAGCACATTAGCCAACACATAGTATTGCAATGCAGTGGTGTGAATTGGTCTTATGTTTTGTTTAAGTATAAGGGTCAACACAATGGGGACATTTATACTAGCAATCTTTAATTTATTCCTATTATTCATTTTTATTATTTCTTGGATTGTAACCACTTATTTGCTGTTCTGAAATGTGGCACTCAATGCAGGTTAGTGGCACCCCAACACACTAAGGCAGTGCACCACCAATGCACATGTGGTGCATCACACTACAATGCCAGGTAATGCATTACTTGAATTGGTGGTGCTTTGCACTGGAACACATAGTACATGTCCCCTTTTAGATTCATTTATATGAATGGACTGCCTTAACACAACCCACTGTAGAGCGAAAAAATACATTAATGCAATGCGCTGCAGTGCACAGGTCTCAGTGGGCCATTCATACTGCTTCCTTCAGGGTAGTATAAATAGTATAATTAACTCTATATTAGAACACGCGTTTGGACTGAACTTTGAATGCTCGGGCGTTCGGATGAATGCCCCGAACACTTACCCATTTGAAGGAGCTGAATGTTATATACTGTATAATAGCAATATTACTACTGCTATTGTACATGACAGTTTCCTTCTGTCAGTGGTTGCTAAAGTGTAACTAAAGGGAAAACATTTTTTAGTTTTGTAAAGAGTAGAGAGAGATTAAAACACCTAGGTTTTTATTACCGTCATTTTCCCTATTATGGAGATTTGCCCTATTTGTTTACCATTGGCACCGAAAGAGAAAGTAAAAGAAAATCTCACATTTTGTGTTGACATCAATAAACAAAAAGGCTTGACCACTTAAGGAAGGTATTACCCCCTTACCAATTCAACCCCAGAAGGATTTGCCCCTTAATGACCAGGCCATTTTTTGCTATTCGGCACTGCGTTGCTTTAACTGACAATTGCGCGGTCATGCAACGCCACACCCAAATACAACTGATGTTCTTTTTTTTTGGAACAAATAGAGCTTTCTTTTGGTGGTATTTGATCACCTCTGCGGTTTTTCGTTTTTGCGCTATAAACAAAAAAAGCTACAATTTCGAAAAAAACTCCAATATTTTCTACTTTCTACTATAAAACATTCCCAATAAAAAACAAAATAAAAATCAATTTTTTTTATTAGTTTAGGCCAATTTGTATTCTGCTACATATTTTTGGTAAAAAAAAAAGTCACAAAAAGCGTATATTGATTGGTTTGCACAAAAGTTATAGCATTTACGAACTACGGGATAGATTTATGGACTTTTTATTTTTTTATTAGTAATGGCAGCGATCAGCGATTTTTCCCGGGACTGTGACATTGCGGTGGACAAATTTGACACTAAAGGCCCGTACAAACGATATGAAAATCGGGATTCTAATTTTGTCCGACGAGCGATCTGCGTATTTTCGGATTGTTAGTATAGTGCTTTTGACAGCCGATTACAAATTTTTCGGACGACAAAACCTGGATGTGCAGCTATAAAATTTTTATCGTACGTGAACACAACGTCCGATTTTCTTTTACTTAGTACAGTTTTCATCTGAAAAAAATCGTAAGAGCAAGACTAGGCATGCTCAGAAATGAAAGAACACATACAAAACAATTCAACACATGACATCACTTCTGAAGTAGAATTCTGGCGTACTGGAATTTTCGTATGAAAGTAACCTCTTCACTTTCGACATGAGACTAGCATGCAACAAAAAATGGGCGAAAGATCGTCCGATAATCTAATCATGCGTACAAGGCTTAAGTTACACCTTTTGGGGACCATTGACATTAATACAGTAATCAGTGCTAAATTATATGCACTGTTACTGTATAAATGACACTGGCAGGGAGAGGGTTAACACTGGTTGTAATTATGGGGTTAAATGTGTTCCCTATTTGTGCTTACTAATTGTGGGGGGATGGATTGAACAGAGGCAGAGAGAGATTGGTGATTCAGCTTAGCTGAATCACACAATCTTTCCCTGCCTCTCTGACAGGAGATAAAAAATAGAACAATTTTCCTGCGCTCGAGTGTAACGTGATGGAGGGAAGAGTGATACTTCGGACTTGAATGGGTAAGACTTGTAGTCTTGCTGCCCCCTCAGGATCAAGGGTATCCGAAACCAACTGGGAAACAACAAAAAAAAAGAAAAGGGGCGCACCGACCTAGTGCATTACCACTGAGCAGCAATTCTTGGCTCTGAGGAAGGGGGCTCACCCCCGAAACGCGTAAGCCTAGCCATAACAGTTCTATGCGATACACTGCATACCATTCAGCATCGCGCAGTACCTTGGCTACCTTGGAGATTTCATGTATATCATGTTGATGTGTGTACATTCACACCTGTTTTGTGAGTATAATATTAACTTTTTTAATATTTTAATAAATGTTTTTAGTGGTAATGCACTAGGCCGGTGCGCCCATTTTCTTTTTTTTTTTGTTGTTGTTTCCCTTTTTTTTTTTTTATTGTTTCCCTTCTCTGACAGGAGAGCCATCTCACATTGTTTACATTCCAGACAGCTCTCTTGTCAGTATTGCCGAAGATCTGCCTCCCGCTGTGTCTAATCACGTAGATCTGTGTGATTATGCGCAGCTGAGCTGCCCTGCTGCACTAAATATGCCTGGGGCGGTTGGTAAGTGGTTAATGACTAGGCCATATTTTGCGATTCGTCACTGCGTTACTTTAACTGACAATTGCGCGGTTGTGCGGCGCAGTATCCAAATAAAAACCATGTCCTCCTTTTCCCACAAATAGAAATTTCTTTTGGTATTATTTGACCACCTCTGCGTTTTTTTTTTTTTTAGCTATAAACAAAAAACAACAACTCTGAAAAAAAAAACAATATTTTTTACTTTCTGCTATAAAACATTCCCAATAAAAAAAAATGAATTTTTCTTTATCATTTTTAGGCCAATATGTATTCTGCTACATTTTTTTGGTTAACAAAATCCCACTAAGTGTATATTGATTTGTTTGCCCAAAAGTTATTGTTTATACAAACTAGGGGATAGATTTATGTATTTTTTTAGTAATGGCAGCGATCAGCAATTTTTAGTGGGACTGCGACATTGCGGCGGACAGATCGGACACCTAACTGACACTTTTGAGGGGACCAGTGACATTACTACAGTAATCAGTGCTAAAAATATGCACTCTTACTATAATAATGACACTGGCAGGGAAGGGGTTAACACCAGGGGCAATCAAAGGGTTAAATGTGTACCAAGGGGATGCTTTCTAACTGTATGGGGGATTTACTCAAGATCCCTGTGTTCATCAATGACAGAACAGTGGTCTGCCATTCTGTCTCCATAGGGAGTGATCGCAGGTGCCCGGCAGACATCGCGTCCGCTGGACTCGCTGGTTGGCTCCCCTCTAGCCAATCACCACACATGTGCACGCCCCCCCTATCTGCAACACGAAGCGATGTACAGGTACGTCATTTCGCGTAACAGAGCCGACCTGCCGCAGTAAAACTACAACAAGTGGTTAATGCACACTGGACAATTTTCTACTGCTTTTCGGGGCATCTTGAGTTTTTTTTCCGCCCCTGCATTTTAGCCTATGTGACAAAGCACACATAAGCTTTAAGGTCCACACATATGCAGCTGCAGTTTGCAGTCCGGTGCATTTCTGTTCACCAATTCAGGTGTGATTCAGGTGTGAATTGGGTTGTGGGGAAGAGTCCCTTGTCCTCATCAACTTGCTGAGGGCATGTGGCCTGGTATTGTTCAAGAAGGGGAGTGGGAAGCTTGTCCCCCCATCCCCTTTCCTGACCAGACTGGCTGCATGCAAAGGGTCTAGTATGAATTTCCTAGGGGACCTCATGCGTTTTCAAGTGAAACAGTTTAAATTGCCAGCAAATAACATTCATTGTCAGCATCTTTAACAAATAAAAAAAACAGCACACAGGCCCTCAAAATGTCCCCCAAAATACATAGCAGACCCTTGGAGAAGCTCTCAGTGATGCTGTCAAAATCATTTGCTGCCAATTTTAAAATGTTTTCCTTTGTAAGGCCCCTTTCACACATACGGTCCGTTCAGTTCATCAGTTCAGTCACGTCAAAATGTATCAGTTTTCCATCCGTTTTTCATCCATTTTTCATCCGTTTTTCATCAGTTGTTATCCGTTTTTCATCTGTTTTTCATCTGTTTTTCATCCGTTGTCATTCGTTTTTTATCCGTTGTCATCCATTTTTTATCTGTTGTCATCCATTTTTCGCCCAATTCGTTTTTTTGACGGATGAAAAATAGGACATTCATACGTTCAAAAAAACAGGCATTGACGGAAGCGGATGAAAATGGATGTTAACTGATGATCATCCGTTGTCATCCGTTTTTACATAGAGATACATTGATGTCCGTTTTTCATCCATCAACGGATGGATAAAAAACGGACAAACGGACAGCATGTGTGAAAGGGGCCTAAATGTTATTAAAACATGACTGCACCCAGCTGCACAGAATTTAAAATTTTTTGTTTTTTTTTTGCATTAGTTATATGTTCCCCAGGGCAGTTCCCACCACCCTTGGACATTTTTAAATTGACTCCCATTGTTTTTGGGTTTGGCATCTGAACATCTTTGAAGTTCGCAGAACAGAACCCAGGGAAATTTGGCTCATTATCACTTAATATAAAAGAAACTGCCTGTGCCTTTTTAAAACCAAGTAGTCATTGGATTGTTTCAGACTTTGATTTCCTTAAAGTGTGTGTAAATGCAAAACTTTTTTTCCTAATTTCATGTAGAGTAAGCTTTTTTTAATGTGAAACAAAGGGGGACAGCGCTCAATATTATCTGTGCAATTCAATACATAAAACCACACACAGTAATAATAGTTATGGGTTACCCCAAGTAATTAAACATAAAGTGACTGTGCAATTATAAATAAATAAATAAATACAAGTACAAAATATAGTCCTTAAAACTTGAAAGTGCAAGTGCAAATGTTCAGCAAACAAATCAAAGTGATTTCAGTGCTTGGTGCTCAGAAAAATTGCATCCTTCATGCAAATGAGGGAAGAAAAAGGAATGCATCACCAGGTGCCCCACTCACTTACCAGATGACCCCTTGGGGTCTAGCATGGGTAAGTGGTAGCTATTTATTTTATTATTATTTATTTATTTCAGGTTCTTATATAGCGCTGTCAATTTATGCGCATTCACATCAGTCCCTGCCCTCAAGGAGCTTACAATCTAAGGTCCCTAACTCACATTCATACATAGTAGGGCCAATTTTATACAGGATCCAATTAACCTACCAGCATGTCTTCGGAGTGTGGAAGGAAACCGGAGTACCCGGAGGAAACCCACGCAGGCACAGGGAGAACATGCAAACTCCAGGCAGGTAGTGTCATGGTTGGGATTCGAACCAGCGACCCTCTTGCTGCTACCACTACCTCTAACCACTACACCACTGTGCCGCCCCTAGCTATCAAAAGAAGTCCCGGTATTCGGCCAGACTCTCGTCTCCCCGCTTTCTTAGTAAACCCGGGAGTTTCTCCACTGTGTGAGAAGGGCTGGTGTGGGTTCCGCTAGGTACTTCACTTAAGCAATATACGATCAAGCCATAAGGAAACAGAGGAAGCTCATGGTGTAGTATGTATATACCATATTTTAATAAAATATGTAGCCACTTACATTCAGGTTTACACGGAACAGCTTGCAGTAGTGCAGCAGCCAGTTTGCGTTCCGGCTGCGTTCCAAGGAACCGGAAATGACGTAGGGCGTAGCCCGGGACCCAACGCGTTTCGTCATCCAACGTATGACATCATCAGGGATCGGATTCCTTTTTCTTCCCTCATTTGCATGAAGGATGCAATTTTTCTGAACACCAAGCACTGCAATCACTTTGATTTGTTTGCTGCACATTTGCACTTGCACTTTCAAGTTTTAAGGACTATAATTTGTACTTGTATTTATTTATTTATAGTTGCACAGTCACTTTATGTTTAATTACTTGGGGTAACCCATAACCATTATTACTGTGTGTGGTTTTATGTATTAAATTGCACAGATAATATTGAGCGCTGTCCCCCTTTGTTTCACATTTCACAAACACATTGTTGTTTTCTGACTAGCAGCTCAATTTTTTTAAATCAACCTTTTTTGAAATTAACCTTTATTAATTTTATTAATTTTGACACTTTTCAGTCCTAGGCCCGATCACGTGAGTGATAATTAGTCACCACCCCCCTTTTTTTCCAAGCTTTTTTTTAACCACCTGTGCCCAATTAGAGAGATTTTCCTTCACTTCCTGTCGAGAAGGCATAACAGGGAGTGATAGGAAATCTCTCCAAAGCGAAGATCAATTCCCTCTAATTATAATAATTATTAATCAGCGCAATACCGTATCTAAAAAATATAAACCACACAATATCCTCTACCCCAATATTAGTGCAGAAGTGCAAAAATGATTATTAATAATAAATTGTCGCCCGTATTAAAAAGTGCTTTCACTTCACTCCAATAAATATAACTAATAAAAATGCAGCGCAATCTCAACCCATCTGTGAATAACCAACATTGTTTCTACATTAAAAGATCTTTAAGTATCGTGAGAAAGGATCGATAAAAAGTGACTAAATAAAAAAAACTCCAAGTGAAATAAACATACAATGTATCTTGTACAACATGTTCAAAGGAAAAAAGTCTCCAGTGATATTCAATCGATCCAAAAAATAAATCAACAAATTAATCCTGCCACCTCTGTGAGGGATAATAAACTAAATCAGTCCAAAGGATCAACAGATAATCCTACCACCTCTGTGTGAGATAATTAACTCAAAAAACTGGTGCTCAAAAAGACTCCACCACCAGTGAGTCCAAGCAGCTCACCTCTAGCTTTGACTCCTGTTTCACCAGAGAGTCAAAGAATGCTGTACCCCATTAGGGATGGTCAAACTCTAAATGAATGGATTAATTTGTTTATTTATTTTTTGGATCGAATGAATATCATTGGAGACTTTCCTTTGAACACAATAATAGATACATTGTATGTTTATTTTACTTTTTTGTTTTTTAGTCTTTAGTTTAGTTTTTTGTAGTCACTTCCCGTATCGATCCTCGCTCACGATAAATTCCCTCTAAGACCGTGTCTTGACTGAAAGATTTCTCCTCCATTCTATTGATTAACTTTGACACATGACTACTGAAAATGTTGTTGGATTTTTAGATGCATTACCCCCCAACACAGCACAGAGTATGCACATATCATGTATTGTGGTGGGCTGCAGGCATGTTTGAGTGCATTGTATTAGTGTGTTTGCATGCTATTTACAATTATTGGTACCGTGATGAACCAAATCCTTGATGTTACTTTGTTTTATCCTACTGCTCTATTCACCCGAACTGTAATGTAACCCTTAAAGTGGAACTTTACCCATAACAACTTGATAAAAAAAATAATGTTCTTTAGCAAGGAACATACATTCTACATTAAATAAATATGCTACCAAAATTAGTGTGTGTTGTAAAATGTTCCTGTTCTTCTTGTCAGGGGCTGCCATTTTGTTGAAGGCCAGAGCCCCTGAACAGCAGTAAATCTTAGGCTGTCAGCAGATTGGCCTCTAATGGCTCTGATTTTAGACACAGTGCTGAAAAATAGAGAGCAACCAAGCATGTGCAGAGCCGGTAAGACAGTGTATTACAAGTATAGGCACTTATTTCTAATGTTATACATAACTATTGATGCAAAAGGGGACAGCCTGAAGTGATCTATCAGGACATAATTTTCTTGCTAAAGTTCCAATTGAACACTTAGCCAACCTCCCAACATCAAACTGTAAACTTTTTTTGCAGCCTTTATTGAATTTGAAACCTATTCCCTAACCACTTCTGGACCGGAAGATTTCCCCCCTTAATGACCAGGCCACTTTTTGTGATCTGGCACTGCATTATTTTAACAGACAATTGCATTGCCTTGCAACGCTGTACCTAAATAAAATTGATGTAGTTTTTTTCCACAAATAGAGATTTCTTTTGGTGGCATTTGATCACCTGTGGAATTTTTAGTTTTTGCGCTATAAACAAAAAAAGAGTGACAATTCTGAAAAAAAAACAATATTTTTCCCATAACTCCCCCCCCCCCCCCCCCCAAAAAAAAAATTAAAAAATCTAATTTTTTTTATCATTTTAGGCCAATTTGTATTCTGCTACATATTTTTGGTAAAAAAAAATCCCAATAAGCGTATTTTGATTGGTTTGCGCAAATGTTATCGCGTCTACAAAATAGGAGAAAGATTTATGTCATTTTTATTTATTTATTTTTTTTTTTACTAGTGGCGGCGATCAGCAATTTTTAGCGGGACTGCGACATTGCAGAAGACAGATCTGACCCCTTAACTGACATTTTTGACACTTTTGGGGGGACCAGTGACATTACTACAATAATCAGTGCTAAAAATATGCACTGTTACTGTAATAATGACACTGGCAGGGAAGGGGTTAACCCAGGGGCGATCAAAGGGTTTGATGTGAGCCCAGGGGGAGTTTTAAAACTGTGGGGGGGAGGTGGGTTTGTAAAATCAATACAGAGACCTGTGATCCTAAATAAGAGGAACACAGGAGCTCTGCATTGATTCCAAAGAGAACAATGGTCTGTTGTGTTTACAACAGCAGGCCGCTGTTCTCTCTTCACGGGGAATGATCGCGGGTGCCGGCGGTAATCGTGGCGGCCGGACCCCTGGATCGGCTTCTCCACTTGCAAGTGTGCACCCCCAGGATCGCTTCGGCAGACCGCTGTACAGGTATGGCGATTCGCTGAACCTGCGGCGGCTGGTCGGCAACTGGTTAACACATAACCTGACCCCATCCTTATCTTAAAGCATATCAAAACCTAATACAGAGAGCAAAAAAATATATGTTGAAGCCTACCAGTCCATAGATGTGGTGGCTGCATTTCATTTTCAGGCTTTTTTTCTCCTTATCTAGAGTGACAACAATTATTCACTATACTGTATCTATGGAGGATCAGCATTGATACCCTAGGGCAAGCATACAAAACATTTCTGATTTTTCTCTTTCTGGCAGGAATAGCAGGTATTTTTTTATTGTAATTATTGAACAGATATAACAAAATGCTATTACTGATATATTTAAAAGACCAAAATGAAGCAAAAAAGACACTGACTTGGGTATGAAATATGAAACTGTCACTCAGACCACCACCCTCTATTATCATAATAACCCACACAAGGGACACATTTGGGGTTTATTGGCCATAGCAGTATTTTATAAATAAACATTTAACAAATCTGAATATCAAATAGTATGATATGAATGAAGTCCGAGATTCTTTGGAGGCACTTTTTGTGTAAACCCATAAAATAGGCTTCCCGCTGCACAACACTGCCTTGGAGGCAAATGTCTATATAATTTACCAGACCACTGGCACTCAAAATTACGAATTTTAAAGACCTTGCAATTCTGCCACTGCAGCACAGGGCTAGGACAAGGGGTGGGCAGGATGGGAGACTGCCCTGGGTACTGTGGTATCAGGTGAGGTTTGGGGGCATCCAGGGCTGGGACTAGGGGTTGGCAGGAGGGGCGGCAATGGTGTGCAATGGTGTATTTCAGAGATGGGGGCACCCTAAACCTAACCCTAAGGGAAGGGGGGGGCGCAGTTTGGCATCTTTGCCCTGGGCACTCGATGGCCTTGTCCCGGCACTGCTGTAGCACAAGCATAACACCTGATAGTTGTGCACACCCCTGCACACTCAGGGCCCATAAAATGCCATCCTGCAGGCCAAAACACCACATATCAATCCCTACCACAGTCAAGTGAACCCACTTCTGTACAAATACTGCCCCATTTCTTGTTCAAGCTCAATGTGCCCAATTAAAAAAAAACAAATGATAACAATGAACTGAATCACCTTTTTTTTTTTTTTTTTAATCTGAGCCTTGATAAGACTGACCATGGTGTGAGCCATAAGCCAATAAGTGTGCACCACAATATGCGATCACACAAAAAGAATACTGGGAAAGGATAAAAGAACCTGTAAAAAATCTAATTGAATATTCCTAATCAGCTCCCTTGTGGCTCTAAGATCTAGTTCATTGCCTCTCACATTAAAAACCAAGATGTAAGGAGAACTATTTAACCATGCAAAATAATGAACCTCCAGCACAACCTGAATTCATAGCATGCTGACCACCTTACAATGGCATCACTTACTGCAACTTGTCTGGCCAGCAATTCCTTAAGTCACAAGAATCACAGCTAGTCCACCAGCAGACACAGAAGGAGACTTCATTGGAACCCCAACACCTAACACAGGTCAGACAATGACCTATCTTGGGCACCTTGTATAACTTGGCCAACAGCATTAGAAGAAAATGTTAATGGTTGTACGTTATGTATCCTGTAAAGTATTGGAGTAAGCGGAGTCTGTTGCTGTTGTCCAGATACGGAATAAAAAAAAAATAACATACACAATTGTTTCTCTTCAATTGCTATTTTTTTAAATGATAGCTTTCAGTAAACGCATGCAAAAAAAATGTTTATTCCCGTGAGAAAAAAAGGAATTCTAACCCCGTGATACAGTAATGAAAAAGATTACTTCACTACCCTTTAGTGTCAGACAAACTCATTGAAACATAAGATCACAAATATTCATATTACAGCAATTTTGGGGGGAAATACAGTCTTCAAAGGCAGATCACGTAGCTAAATCTAAATGCTGCTATGTGCTGTGACATGACATGGGAACCCATACTTGTTTGTAAAGACTGCATTCATTACTGGCAGTTGGACAAAAACAATATCCTGCCTACCAATAAAATGTGCCCCATGCCATGTATAGTCATATAAAGTTACCTTAAGCCACTGCAGGGGCAAAGCAAAGCAGAGAGATAGACATGAGAAAGCAAAATGACAAATGTTTAATATTTAATTTTAGGAAAGTCTCAGAAAGTCAGGTTTAATATGTGCTCATCTCTTCTCAGAGAAAGGAACATAAATTTGGCAGTAAAGGATGAAACCTTTTAACCCTGAACCACCAACTGTATCACTTTCATTTGGGAACTTTATCAAATTCCACGGCAACAACTGTAAGAGAGATTAATCTATGAACCAGACAGGATAATATGTTGTACAGGCAGTCTAGAGAGTTTTCTAGTCAAATTAAAGCCAAGCTTTTACCAGCACCCACATAACTCCCTGTAGATTTATTTTAAAATGGAACTTTGCACTTTAAAAAACGGTAGGTGGTAGAGGTTTTTTTTTTTTTTTTTGTAAAACAAAAACCCCAAAAAATATTTCCTCTTGCTCCTAGTAATTTATTTTTATTGTAGCTTACACAACTGGCACTGCATGTTCAGCACATCATGTAACTCCAGTATGCATGTGCAGAAGTTACATCATCAATGGCTGCCCAATGGCCGGGAGGGGCACTGAACCTGGAAGAAACCAGGGAGAAGATGGCAGTGGCTGTGGATAGAGTGGTGAGGGAGAGATCTGAACTCTCAGTGCTGGAGAAGGGCAAACACAGTGGTAAGCTTGTAATAATGTGCAAGAGTTGCCTGTCCTCAGCCATGCTACAGGTCTTCTTTAAACTGGCCCTGTCTATTTACTAAAATATATATGGCATTTTGTAAAATATTTAAAAAAACAGGACAATACTTAGTCATTAAAGCTGACCCCCGGATGGGTATAAAACACCATTTAATGCAGTTGTGTATAAAATAATTAAATTATTGTTTGCATACAACTGGCATAAGTAGGTAAATCTGTCTTTGTATCAGTCTCTGTCATCCCCTTCACTGCAGAACTAGGAGTCTATTTGGCTCTGCTGCATACACATGTGCTTACAGAGAATAAGCTGACAGGAGGAGAAAACAGAGTTGTTGACTAGGTATGTGAGAACCGTGTAAAGTTTGGTCTGCGGGAGGTTCCTTGAACCAGAGCCAAGTCCCATAAATCCTGAACAGGAAGTGCTGAACCCTATTCTCCACTATGGGAGCCTGATATTGCTATTTCTTCTTCTTTTTTTCATTCAAGCTCATTTTCAAGCTATTATTAAAGCGGGGCATGAGTAAAGCTGAGCACTGCCACGGGGTATGCCAGTACAAATTAAAAATGTGAAAAATACAATTCTGCGGGGAATGGGTCTTTCAAGATTGAAAATACACAAATCCTTTAAATTACATGCTTGGGTGATGCCTCAAAGCACGTGAAGTTTCAAAACAGTAATATTTATTCCTTTTAATGTAACATTACAAAAGGAAAAAAACAGTGTGGGATTCCCCCTAAGATTCCAACCAGACATGCAACCTGCCAGGATCGGGAGGACAGTGAGCATGCATACCCCCTTCCTTCTTGAACCATAGCAGGCCTTTTATTAATAGATGGGGTACCTTGCAAGGGTCGGGGGTAGCTTTGTGCCAATTGCCCAGTGGCAAAAGCATTTTATAGCATAGTTTGTCATCTTATTTTTTTGTAAACCATGTGTTAATGTCTTAAAAGCTTAATTAAATGTGGACAAAGAGTGTACAAAAACACTTCAAAATCAAATACCCACGTTCCAGAGATAAGGCAATTTTTAACCTGAAATTAAAGTTAGAGTGTATTATTTAGGAGCCAATAGCCACATATATAGTACAGTGGCTGGAATAAGCTGCAATATGTAAGAGTGAGAGAATAGGCAAGTTTTAGAGATGTCTTTAGGTTTTATGTTGGGTTACACAGCAGTATGATTCTCATGGACAGCATTAGTGACATTGCATTCTGTCACTGCATCACATAATTTGCATGTTTAATACATTTTTGATGTTACAAATGTTTATACAAAAGTAATTTGATTAGTCCACAATGTGAGATGGAGAGACAAAGCAGGTTTTATTATGAAAAAAAATAGGAGTGTATTATTCAAGATACAATAGACACAATTATTGTACATTCACTGGAGAGTAAGAAGCTTGATTAGACTGTAATTGGAAAAAATGGGGCATGTTTTATTGTGAAATAAAAATTGCGTGTATTATGCAGATACAATAGCCAGAAATATTGCATAGTCACTGCACAGTATGTAAGTAGCGTTATTAGCAGGTTGATTGGGACTGAATATAAAAACAGAGAAACAAGGGAGGTGTTGTTCTGAAATTAAAACTAGAGTGTATTATATTAGTGAGAAAAATATTGTACAATCAACGCAAAGTACAGTATGTAAGCAGCTTGATAAGGCTGCAACATAAGTGGAAAGAATATGCAGGTTTTATTATGAAATAAAAATTAGACAGCATTATTTTATACAATGGCTATAAATATTTTTTTCATGCCACAGCACAAGAACACAGCCTTTTTATAGGGAGGGGTCTGGAGCATAGGAAAACCCAACCTTGTTGGCCCTTCTAAGCCACCTGTTCCAAGACCTGTCAATTCCTTATTGGTAATAAGTTGCTTTAACCATGAACAGACAAATCAGTGTCAAAAGAAAAAGGCCTGAAATGGAGCATCCTAGGAACCCAGTCTGTAAAGTTAGGAGAATAGAGTGGGGCCTCAGGAGAGAAGCACAGTGTCAGGAAAGACAAAATATCCCCAGGCCCATAGTTATGGGCAGAGAGAGAATTCCTATTAGCCAAACCTATTGCTAAAGAAGACCAAATGTGCATAGGCGCACAAATATGTACGAACGGCAAATTCCTGTTAGCCAGAGCTGCACTCATGCAAATGTCCATGCGCCAATGCGTGTGCATATCGGCATGCACGCCCACCACTAGATTGGTGCCAAGTGGGCTATTTAAACACCTCTGCTGCACTAGGACCTTGCCTTATGGTCTACAATGTTCTGCTACTTGTTCCTGTGCTTGATCTCCTGTTGCCGTTCTGCTATTCATCTGACCATGCTTAAACTCTGCCTGAACCGACCCCTGGCTTGCTCTTTGACCAATCCCTGCCTGATCCTTTTGCCCATCTGCTTACCATTGCCAACTCCAGCCTGAACCTTACTATTCTTCTGCCTACTGCTCTATACCTGACGTGACTGCTAGTAACTGACCCTGTTTGCCTGACTCTGCTCCATGTCCAGCCTGTGGAGGCCCTCTCTACCCCTGAAACCTGCCAAGTGTCTGCTGTCTGACACCAGTTGGCATCCTTGATGCTCACTTCCCGTGACCTTCCAGAGGCCAAGTGCCTGCTGACGGTCTTCCAGCCTACTGCGCTTGCTGCCCTGCATCACCATTCAGCCTGCATCCAAGTGTGCACCTCTCATCCAAAACCAACATCACCAGATCTGCCAGATACTTGTGCCACTCCAGGCTCTTGTACCTCCTGTTACCTTATCAGGGGTACCTAGCTGGAGTTGTAAGAGATATTTTCTTCTCCACGTCAGGCTCCGTCACCAGGTACGTGACACACAGGTTATGCACAGAGTTAAGATTCCTAGGATTTAAACCTAAAGTGATTTTAAAGTCTCCATTTTTTTTTTTTAATAACAAACATGGTATACTTACCTCCTCTGTGCAGCTCGTTTTGCACAGAGCAGCCCTGATCCTCCTCTTCTTGGGTCCCTCTTCGGCTCTCCTGGCCCCTCCCTCCTATTGAGTGCCCCCACAGCAAGCAGCTTGCTATGGGGGCAACCAAGCCGAGCTGCAGCCCCTTGTGTCCATTCAGACACAGAGCTGCCATTTGGCTCCCCCCTGTCTCTCCTGATTGGCTGACTGACTTTGATTGACAGTTGTGGGAGCCAATGGCTCCACAGCTGTGTCTCAGCCAATCAGGAGGGAGAGTCCCAAATGGCCGAGGGACTTGTGGACATCGCTGGAGATAAATGGGGCTCAGGTAAGCATTGGGGGGCTGGGGCGGCTGCTACACACAGAAGGCTTTTTATCTTAATGCATAGAATGCATAGAGAATGCATAGAACTGGCTCAGAGCTGCACAGAAGATAGAAGTGTAATGGGAACTGTTATCCATAGTGTAAAATATAAAGAGTTACAGCAATCGGGCCACAGATTACAAGGAGTTAACTAATGTCTGTGTGGACAAGTGCTGCTTTTACAGAAAATGCCGCCTTAACATCAGTTCTGTGTATTGGCCTCTGTTAGCCATATGGGGCGTAAGTGTTCACTCTCTCCCCATCCCCACATTGGCTCCATCCACACACCCCCTTGAGCAGCACAAAAGGATAAATTACCTGTGATGACATAATTATTGTATAACATTCTCTCCAAAGCTTATAGGATAAAATAAGGTGATTTGTTGAGAAGAGCAAACAGATGTAACAAAACCAGTTCACCCAATGTGACAAACCTTTAACTTTTGGTGATTTTTGCTAAACATGCATGGAAATGGCCCATGTAGTTGTGCTTTCCATTTTAGCTCAGACTTCAATACATAGTTGTGAATGAGAAACATAGGAAAGAATGAGTTTTTCCTGCATGAAAATGAATAGACCCTAAACAAGTACATTTTGCATTTAATGCTGTGTTAAAATTTAAAGTGATACTTAGTCTTCATGCATGTTTACTATACAAAGTAAGTGTCAACTATGAATACATCATAACTGTATGTATTTTCTGGGCTGTTTTGTTTTAAAAAAAGTTTGGTGCTGATTTTTCCAGTCATTTTTTTTTTTTTTTTTCAAAATAAGGAACAGTGGTACTATACATTTCTTTTCTACATTTACGGTCCTTTGCATTAGTTAGGAGGACATTTTGGCAGAAACACAATTAGATAAAGGTATTACAAATACACATATGCATGCAGAAACATTTTTTTTTAGTTTCAGATACATTTGTTAATTGAAGAATTTAGTTTCATTTGTTTTCGGAATTTGTTATCATATCTTCGGTATTTGTTTTGTTTCTTTTGGAATAGCTGGTTATTAAGGAATGAGTGGCCAACGTGTCCTTAAGACCATAGCTCATCTGCTGTCAACAGGGTTCCAGCATTAAAAAATACAGAAAAAAAGAACAGCCCTTCAGGTCTGGTATAGAATTTGAAAGGAACCCCACACCAAAATTTTAAAAAGTGGCATGGGGTCCCCCACCCTAAAATTCACACCAGACACTTAACTATGTTAGTGTTTTAATTTACTTTTGAATTTTTTTTTTGTGAATGAGTAGAGGGACTATGTACCCCCATACTTATTCAAATGGGGGGTAGGATCTTGGGGGTCACTAATTAAGGGGGGCATCTAGATTCCGATAAGCCCCCCTGCCCACAGACCCCTACAACCACCAGGCCAGGGTTGTGGGGAAGAAGCCCTTGCCCTCATAAACATGGGGATAAGGTGCTCCCCCAAACAACCCCCCCATGTTGAGGGCATGTGGCCTGGTATGGTTCAGGAGGGGGTTGCTCGCTTGTCCCCCCCCCCCCACTTTCCCTGCTTGCCTGGCTGCATGCCCAGATAAGAAGGGTCTGGTATGAATTTTGGAAGGAACCCCACAGCATGTTTTTTGGCATTTTGTCTACATATCCATATCAGACTCAACCCCTTTAATTTTATAATGCCAGGTCTTCTTTTGTTTATATTCTGCTGTCAGCGGGGGAAGCAGATGAGTCATAGTTGTTAAGAACTCGGCGGCCACTCGCTGCTTAACAACCGGCTATTCACAAATCAATTTGGATCATTCATTACTTTGGTTGCTTTAAACACCAAAATTAAACAAATTAGTTTCTTTATAATTTATTTTGGATTCATTGAAGTTCAATTCTATTGTTTTTCATAGATTCAGATACATCGGAACCCAAGAATAGCAAAAAAATCATATGAACTGCACATGTCTAATTACAAATGTAAAAAGTAAGGTACTAAGAAATGGAGTGAAAAATGTAACTCTGACAAGCAAAGCTCACCGGAAGTTAAACTATGCTATTTAAGTGACATGGATCTCAGCCAAATAATCATCAGCTGGAAGATTTCAAATGTAGTTAATCAAAAGATAGGGAAATTTGCTTGATTGCTCTGAATACTGTATATGCATGAGAAGCCAAAATTGGCCATTTTTCTAGTTTTGGATAGAGCGACGGGATTTATTGCTTTTCAGGGCTCCATTTCCCCTTACTTTTTGTCCTGCTGACAATTATTTTTTACCAGACATAAGTGCAGAAATATCTGCAACAGGAACACAGTCAGAAAAAAGGAATCTGATTTTGGTTTTAACCTTCCTTTGCTCTAAAAAATTATATATATTTTAAAGTCATGTTAATAGCAGACATGTTTTAATTAGGTGTTAACATCAATAGGGAAACATTTTAGACATAAATGCAATTTTAAACCCAAAAACAAAAATGTCATATTTTGCAGCTAACCAATCTTTAAATGTGGTGGATGCATTAGCTTTCTTTTTAGGCTCCCCCCCCCCCACCTTTATTTTCACCTGATTTTTTGGCCAGTAAGGCCTCATGCACACTGCTGCTCCTAAACCCACATTTTTGGAGCTTTTGGCATTTTGTTTGCCAAACCCCTGAACACAACTCAATAAAAGTCTATCTGTTTATGTGCGCATAGGATTTACCCAGAATTTAGGAGCAACAGTGTTTAGAGGCACTAAAATTCCTCCCCTGAATGCAGAAGAATCGGGTTCAGGAGAGGAGAGTTTTGGCAGAAAACCACTTGATGTGGCAAAAACATGTCTAAAGACTTGTTAACGCCAAGCATGTTTAATGCTAGAGTGTTTATTAATTTCAATGGTCAGAATAAATTATTATTCTGCCCAATGAAATGAAAGAACGCCCAAGTGCCAGGATAAAAGAGTATAGGGAGCATCCAGCGTGCTTGAACTCTAACATGCTTCCTGTCTTGGAGTGTCTCTACTCCATTGGTAGAGCAAAAGAGCCACATTTTGGTAGCAGACTTGTCAATCTGGGAAGAGGGTAGTGTTAGATGGACTAGCAGATTTAGATGGAACTTACTAACAAATTGAAGACCAACACTTCAGCTAACACTTTTTAAGCAATTACAATAACCGTTTTTATTTTTCATTTTGGGATAAAGGTTTTCAAGGTGGAGCCGGACGGACGTCACTGTGCATGTGGGTTACTGGTACTTGGATATCTGGGAGTTGTCGTTTTTATCACCTCATTGTATACAGTTCTTAGTTGTGAGTGTTTTTAACAGATAATAAAGTTTCAACCTTGGATTTCACACTATTGGGAGCATGGGCTCTTTCTTTGTTTCTCCTTATGTATGTGACTCTCGGAGGACAGTTGGAGAGAAAAGTGGTGGAGCCGCATCCCACAGGAACCACAGGGCTTATACAAACCATTTTTCTCAGCTTGAGAGAGTCACATATCTTCTGGCAATCCTTTTATGTATCGCATGGTGAAGTGGAATAACACGTGAAGATCTTGCTTGAAGTTCCATCACATCATCTTTCCTTTGGGATTTAGAGCTTTAAAAATTGTTTTATGGACTTATGGTTGTTAAAGAGCACTCATTCATTGCACTTTGGTATTATTTCTGAATATTCCCTTATCATAATAGAGAAAAATGTTGTACTGTATAACCTGTTATGTTTATTTAATACAATTTTATGGCTGGAGAATTGTTTGGTGGTGATGTTTGCTTGCTATGGGGGCACTTGTGCGGGCTCACTCCTGAGCTGGCTGTTTGGGTCAATTCGGACACACAGTGTGTCTCTGTCTCTCCTCCATTCTCTGCTCACAGGTTTTGACTGACAGCAGCAGGAGCCAATAGCTCTTGCTGCTCTCAGCCAAGCCTGTGAGAGCAGGGAGAGGGGAAATGAGCTGCTGTAGACATGCATAGCACTGGATTGAGATTGGTTTCAGGTATTTTATTTGGGGGAATGGTGGGGTTTTGATTCTATTGAGCATTATTTCACCTTAATGCAAAAAATGCATTAAGGTAAAAAATCTTTTACCTTTTTACAATCACTTTAATACCACTTTAACACTCAGGAAATTATACATTTTAAACCCCTATTATTTTTAGTCCCAGATGAAAAAAATGTTTTTGATATGCAATTTAATGCATCAAACAATTTGTGCTTTACTGCTTCAAGTATATCTGCAGCCAAAAAATGTTCTTTTTTGTTTTGAATATTGTATGGAAAGGTTGACAACCCTGTCAAGTTTTTATTGTTGCATTATTCCCCCTGGAGAGATTCTCTATCTCTGTTCTGGTGACTGTTTTCATAGGGGTTGAAAGTGATGGGAAATGCACAATTTGGAACACCAATACCAATACCAATACCAATAAGGAAACTTTTTGCTCTGACAATTGTCTAAGAAATGATTTCCTCTCATTTTAGAAAGATTTTCTCTTACTTCTCATTTAGTCCATGGGACAGGAAGTGAAGAGAAATATCCCCAATGGAACATGGCCAGGAAATAAATGTTAATGTATATCCAAAGCTCATCTCCAAGTTTAACTTTTTCACCGCCTTCTGCTTTCTCTTATTTTTATTAATTAATGGGTCCTCGATGATTCTTCCAGCTGGGCGGTCCTAAGCCACTGTCTGCACCAGTACACTGTGAATGAGGGGTGACGCCCCCCCAGGGGACGGGCCTATGATCACCATGATGACTGACATCAATAGTAGAGTCCTCATTGTTCAAGACTGAATGATGCTACGAGCTATTAATTTCAAAAGACTAAGCTTATATTGTGACCAAGAAGCAGTACTGTACGGGACAGCTCTGGATTGAAAATGATTATCGCATCCAGAGCTTCTTTCTTAATTTTAAAACTACCCTGGGGATGATATTATTAAAGAAACTCTCTTGCCAGACTATAGGCTTCAACAATAATCTTCCCATAAGATTTAATGTGTGTTTAATGTATCTTATACATGTTATCCCCCTTGTGTAGATATGCAAAAGGACTGAAACTGCTGGTGAGTGCTGCCATCTTGGATGTGATGTCAGCAGCTTCAGAAAACTCAGAATTGTTAGGAAGTGACACTCTATACCCAGGGGTGTTCAAACTATGGACCTCCAGTTGTTCAGGAACTACAATTCCCATCATGCCTAGTCATGTCTACGAATGTCAGAGTTTTACAATGCCTCAATGGGATGTGTAGTTCCACAACAGCTGGAGGGCCATAGTTTGGAGATCCCTGCTCTATAGAATTCCCCTTTTCTATATGCAGAGTGGTAAAGGGAAGGGAAGAAGAGCTGGGAAATCACATTTAATAATTTAGACACTCCCAGAAGAGGAGAGGGCTAGTATATGCAAGGAAAGAGGGGGCTGTGCTAGGGAATTGACTCTTCCTAAAAAAGTCAAATTTTCTAGCAAGTTCAAGAATCAAAAAAAGAATTATTAGAAAGGAAAATATTGCAAGTAAGCATTTACAAGACTTAATTTCATTTATGTTTACCTGAATATGTATGGCTACAAAGAGAGGTGGGCTTCATCGTCCCCATGCTGCACATATTCATCCAATGCCAGAGTTTCTGTTCTGAGAGCTCGCTCACTGAGTGCTCCCAGCACAGTGATTGAGCTGTCATAGACAGCTACTGCTCTCTAGTGATGACCGGGACCGTCTCCCAAACATGTGACCACCGTGTGACACTGTGACAGCCAATCACAGTAGTCATGTAATCAGACAGTCCTTTCTGCCCTCTTAGTGTAAAAACCCTGGTAATAGAGTGGTGGGGCTGGGCAGCAAGAGCTTAGAGCAGGGCTTCTTAACCAGGGTTTCGGGGAGCCTTAGGGTTCCTTCAGAGGTTGCTAGGGGTTCCTTGAGAAATTAGCAATTTCTACCACCCAGTTAGGTTCCCATTTGATCATTTTAGCTATCTGTAAGTGGGTAATTTTTCCCAATGACCATTACAATAAAGAATTATGAGTTGTAGATATAGTCATTTTTATCAGGGGTTCCCTTAGACAGGAAAGTTATTTTAAGGGGTTCCTCCATGTTGAAAAGGTTGAGAAAGCCTGGCTTAGAGAATCATTTAGCCTGGTGTTGGGAGAAGTGTTTGAAGTGTTTAAGTGAATATTATTTATTTTCTTTTAAGTCTGGTTCATCTTAAAATGTGCATTAATGCATGATTCAGATAAGCTTAAACAATAAATATAATCGGCAATGGTACTTTCAGGGATGCGGTCTCACATTAAAAAATGTTTATTAGAGGCTGTATGTGTTATTTCATTCTGTACTGCGTTAATTATCCATGGCATGAGGTTTTCTGCCATGTAATTGTGGCGTGAGGTACTCTGCATGATATGATTCAAGAGTAAGTGAAGCAGCTTAATATTTTCTGAAGCACTCACTGCCATTGCCTGACATAGTGCTTCCTTTCCTCCATAATGTGCATGGACCGCCAATCGATCAGAACCGCAATGATTACCAAGATAAAGGAGATAGTTTATTTATTTTTTTACACAGATCCTCTGAGATAAATGTACTTCAAGGAATAAAATGTTGATCACTTACAGAATGACTATATTATTATATTATTTAAAATGTTTGGTAGGAACATCATAAAACTAAAATCAATCCTTATGATGCTATTATGCTCAAGTAACGGAATAGTCACTGCAACAATAACTGCATGAATAGCTAATACCTTTATTTGAAATTCAAATGACTAACAAGGACACCGGAGGTCTAATTAATGAAACCTACTTGCTTTTTTCTCTGCTAATAGGATGCAAGTGGAAAGTTATAGAGCAATTCCAGACAACAAGTAAAACCAATCATCGAGTTTTAATGATATCTAGAAAAGACTATAGGTGTGCTAAAAACCATAAAGTTCTCTCAGTTTACATTAAAGTATATGTGAACCCTCACCTTGTAAAACAGCCCATTCAGTTTAAAATAGAAATGAAAGACAAAACATGTCTGTATCAATATATATAAAAAACATTATAAATACTACTTCCCTACCTCTTTTTTTAAATGATCACATACCATCTGTTCTCAGCTGCATAGGGAGCTTAGAGTGCTGGGGGATGAGAAACTGCTGTACACTGATCTTACCAGTGAATAGCTGTGCAGGAGAGGTGTGTCAGCACAAGTCTGATCATTGTAGAAGAGCAGGCTGAGTTTTCAACACAGCCAGAAAACTGAACATGCTATGCTCTTATGCCTAATGTTGTCAGTTTTAATAGGAGAGCAGAGGGATTGGCAGGAAAATCAGGTATTTACACAACACAAGCTCTACAAAAAGAACAGGATATGTTTTGAAAATGGTACAATAGGCACATATCAAAAAATATGAAATAGCATGAATATGAAATGTTGGGTCAACATATTCTATAAAGTGTATCTAAACTCAAAAACAAATATATTGCAGTTTACCGGTCCTTAGATATGGTGGCTGCATTAGTTTTCTTTTTTTTTCCAGGCATTTTTTTTTCCTTTGTTTTAACCTGGGATCCTGTCACAAAAAATGGTCCAAGCTCCTAAAGCTCCATACCAAATGAAACCTTCCAAAAACGTCTAAAATTTGGTTTATCATTCCATATGTACTGTACAGGGATGATAGCAACATTGTAAGCACCCAATTCAATTCATTATTGAACACCTACTCCTGGTCCTTCAAATCTAACAGCTGTGTGTATGCAGGTAAGCACACAGTGTGTGTTTGAGGAGCTGCACCCACACGGATGCCTCCCAATTAATGTGAATAGGACTGCTTGCACAGGGATACAGTAGGTGGAACATTTCTGAGTATCTCAGATCTTACAATAAAAGCTCCAACAAAGTACAGAGCATCTTTTTATGAGATTTGGGATCCTTATCATTCCCAAGAACCCAGTTTTCATCCTATCTAGGTCATGCTATCACCATTGCCTAGTCATTGGAGGTAGAAACTTTGGGTAAAGTAAGTGCATGATTTCAATGTAATGTGGAGATTTAAAAGCATTTTAGTTAAATGTCTGCCTAAAGAAGGCACAGCCTGGATGATATAATAACAATGTAAAATGATATGCACTGTAATTTTACCTGCTACTTTCAAGAGGTGAAATATGGGGTCAAATATTTACCTACCTTCTGTCCAATCTAAGTGTAGCACCCTCCTAGATAGGTGCTAGGTAAAAGCCTAGTTTTTTGGGCTCCATCTGCTTATCAGGGGAGCCTGATCAGTAGTTTTGCCTGTTACATGTGTCCATGTGGGATTTATTTGGTCTGAGGGAGTGTCCCCACTGTATCCAATAGGGGGGCCTGTTGGACAGTGGAGGAAACCCAGCCAATGACACACAGGCTTTTGTAGCTGTCCCAGTGGGAGGGCACAATCGCAGTGCATCCTGGGATGGGTCATAAAAGCCAAGGGCACACATGACAGGGCGTCTTTGGGCGGTAAGCCAGGTCCTAGGAGAAGGGTGACGGCTGTCTCTCCTCCTGTCAGAGAGGAAAGTGGTCATAGGCAGTCAGCCTAGTGAGCCAGGTGTGAGGCTGAGACTGAAAAGTCCAGAGGAAAATGACAGTGGAGCTGAAGGTAGAGCTACCTTTGGAAAAACAGTGTCCGTGAGTACCAGGGAGCTTGCCAGGGGTCTGCCCAGGAAGGGGACCACTCCAGTGGCGTCAGTGAACAGAAGGTCAAAGCACACAGTCAGCGAGAAAGGGGGTGCCTTTAGACCCTGATGAGTTATCTATTGGATAGTTCACCTTTCAAAACTTCACTTCAGTGGCAGGGTGAAGCAGCGGCCTTGCCGCATTAAATGCAGATAGAAGTCCTCAAGATTTTGTAAAGTTGTCAAGTGGGAGTATCCCACTAATCCCTTCTCCTATCCAAGTTCCTAAATAAAATACAAAAAAAACCAAATCCCCTGGACTGTTCATTAACTGAGCCAAGTGTTAAAGTACCAAGATTTAACAGACTATGGGTAACCCAGGGGAATCCAATCTAAGCAGCTCCCATTGGACAGTGCTACATAAGTCTGTCCAGTCTACTAAATCTTTCTCGTAGTTTTATGCACTTTGGGTGAAATCTCAGCTGTGTTCATTTCAATCGTCCAATAATATACAAGAGAAAATCAAGATTTTATTTTAAATTCACCTAACATGCCCTATTAAAACACAGCCTCTTCCTATTTACTAAGCATAATGAACATTCTTTTTGCAAAATGAACTGTCACTGTTCCTTTAGTACATTACCCTCATGTCTACGACAGCAATGCTCTTGTTGGAAATGATAAGTAAAGCTTAAAAATACTGCGAGGACATTGTGACACAGGAGACTCATTTTCCCCACAGATGTACAATGTTTGCTCCATTCTACAAAAAGTCTGATGAAAAAAAAAATTTGGCAAAACTAACATTTTTCTTATAAGAGCACCAATGAGATTTAAATCTGCTTTGGAAACTTGGATTCCGATAAGTGAAAGAGAGCACTTTTTAAAATACAGAATGACTATGACTGTATTAAGGTCTATGAAGGCTTCTAGGCAAAATATTGAAATTTTCCCCTTTGGAAGAAGAAAAATGGAGAAAAAAATTACAGAATGATGAGGCCCAGACCAGTAATACCACCACAGAATTTCAATTTAACTGCTAGAGTTTTTAGAGTGCCATACAATCTAAACCTCAGGGCTTGTCAGATTGGAGATAAAGTGTAAGTGCCATATACATTAATCTATTAAACGCTAATGTGCTAGATACCTTTGTTTTGTTGCCAAAGTTCCCGATCTTTTAAAAGTGCGCGTGCAATAAAAAAATAATTTTATTAAACCTTATTAAAGCCTCAGCATTTACTACAGTGTTTCAGTAGGGTTGTATATACACTAATAAATATGAAGCTCTTTTACTTTATTTTTTTTTAGTTCTTGTGTCATGCGGCAAGGGTTAAAATACCTTGTGCTGGCAGCACCTTGGAGAGTTGGACCCTTACTCTTACAACAAGCAGCAGTATGGGTCTCCAGTGGTCCAACATGCCCACCTCTCCATGCTAACCCCCTCCCCCATGCTGATCCAATGTTGCCCAGTGAACTAGAGCTCTTTTTACTGAAGCAGTGTACATGGGGGCATGTAAGAGAATTGAGCCACTGCTTGTCTGTGAAAGCAGTGGTCCGACTCACCAAGATGCTGCCAGCACAGGGTATTTTAACAAATGCCATAGCACTTGAAATCTTAAAACATTAAAAAAGCAGCATATGTATTAATCTATATACATACTGATTGCGTTACAGTAATAAATACAGATGTTTTTTGTGGCTTTAAAAAAAATTGGTAATTAGGATGCAAGAAACCCATTTTGTTACTGAGGTCCAGGGCTGTGCTGCCCACAAGACCAATTAAAGAGGAGCTCCAGGCTCCTTCAGAAAAATATTTTGCAGAATGGTCCTTTGAATATGATGAGGTACCACGTAAACGTTCAAAGGGCTATTCTATGTCTCAGGCCAAAAGGTGTCACGCAGTGCTGCAGCTTGTGTGTCTAGGGGACAGGCAGCACACTGCCCCTCAGATTCTTGGGGCTCTGCAGGCACAGGCCCAGAGGTGGTTGACACCACGCCAGCTGCAGCCAGGGATGGTGGTTACTGAAAATGGGTCAAACCTCCTGGCCGCCCTTCGTCAGGGAAGTTAACCCATGTGCCATGCCTGGCGCATGTCCTGAATCTCGTGGTACAGCGGTTTTTGAGCTCGTACCCGGGAATGCAGGATGTGCTAAGGATGGCAAGAAGGGTGTGCAGTCACTTCAGGCGGTCGTACAGTGCCACTGCACGTTTGGCCGAAGTGCAGCGTGAGTTTCACCTGCCGGTACACCGCCTCATCTGTGACATGCCCACCCGCTGGAACTCCACCTTGGCTATGCTGCAGCGCCTGTACATGCAGGAGAGGGCCCTCAATGAATACCTATGCGAGTACGGCACCAGCACTGGCTCTGCGTGCCTGGGCTTCTTTTCATCACGGCAGTGGCTTTTGATTAAGGATGCATGCGCTGTCCTCTCGCCATTTGAGGAGGCCACAAGGATGGTCAGCCGGGACAGCGCATGCATCAGTGACACCCTACCGGTACTGTTTTTGTTGGAGCACACTCTGCGTGGCATTATGGACAGGGCACTGGAGGCAGAGCAGCAGGAGGAAGAGGAGGACTTCCTTGCCTCTCAAGGCCCCCTTTACCCTGAGAATCCTGACCCTATTATGCCTAGCTCCCAGAGGCCCGAGCAGGATCCAGGGGTGGAAGAGGAGGAGGAGGAGGACGATTCTGCGGGAACTTTTGCAGGGTTTGAGGAGGAGGAGGAAGACATGCGGCAATCTGCAAGGCCTAGTTTGACTCCCTCGGGACACTTTGGAGTAGTGCGTGGCTGGGAGGAGGAGGAGCCCGCTGAAGATAATGTCGTTATGAGTGACCCCGAGAAGTCAGCTTCTCAGGCCTTCGCTAATTTGCGACGCATGGGAAACATCATGCTTCAGAGCCTGCGAAAGGACCCCAGAATCAAGGCCACTATTGGTTGGCCACCCTACTTGACCCCCGATACAAGTCTAAAGTCTCGGAGCTTTTCCCATCCACCCAGAGAGTCCACAGGATTAAATCCCTTGAGGACAGTCTCAAGAGGATTCTGGTGAACACGTTCCCCGACTCCCGTAGGGTGCAGGGGCGGGGACAACCTACCATGGATTCTACTGGTGTTCACGAGAAGAGCATTGGAGAAGGCGTGCGGTTGACGGATGCCTTTCGGTCTTTTTTTAGTCCTCACCGCCCAGGTCTCTCAGCTGCCACATCGCATCGACAGCGTCTGCATCACATGGTGGACGATTACGTGAGGGCACAAAGTGACACAGAGGGCTTTTCATGTGACGATGCCAATCCACTGGCATACTGGGTCTTAAGATTAGACCACTGGCCAGAACTGGCCCAGTATGCCATGGAGTTGTTGGCCTGCCCTGCTTCCAGTGTCCTATCGGAACGGGCATTCAGCGCAGCAGGAGGATTCGTCACAGACCATCGAACGAGACTCTCCACCGACTCAGTCGACCGTTTGACATTCATTAAAATGAATCAGTCGTGGATATCAAGCTTTGATGCACCTGATGCAGACCTTGTAGACTAGGCTATCGTTGTGATGTGGCAGCTGAGCCTCAGTTTAAGCCTGGACCATGGTGCCACCCTCAAATCCTCCTCTCATTCTCTTTACGTTCACAGGACCTCATTTTGGTTACAACAAAAACTAGCATGTTTGCGCACCTGTTCCACAGGTGCACACCTTTACAATTTTTGGGCCTCCTTCAACACCAGCTCTTTGGGGTTAAGGTGGGGAGGCTATGCTAAAACAAAAACTAGCATGTTTGCGCACCTGTTCCACAGGTGCACACCTTTACAATTTTTGGGCCTCCTTCAACACCAGCTCTTTGGGGTTAAGGTGGGGAGGCTATGCTAAAACAAAAACTAGCATGTTTGCGCACCTGTTCCACAGGTGCACACCTTTACAATTTTTGGGCCTCCTTCAACACCAGCTCTTTGGGGTTAGGGTGGGGAGGCTATGCTAAAACAATAAATAGCATGTTTGCGCACCTGTTCCACAGGTGCACACCTTTACAATTTTTGGGCCTCCTTCAACACCAGCTCTTTGGCGTTAAGGTGGGGAAGCTATGCTAAAACAAAAACTACCATGTTTGCGCACCTGTTCCACAGGTGCACACCTTTACAACTTTTGGGCCTCCTTCAACACCAGCTCTTTGGGGTTAAGGTGGGGAGGCTATGCTAAAACAAAAACTAGCATGTTTGCGCACCTGTTCCACAGGTGCACACCTTTACAATTTTTGGGCCTCCTTCAACACCAGCTCTTTGGGGTTAAGGTGGGGAGGCTATGCTAAACAAAAACTACCATGTTTGCGAACCTGTTCCACAGGTGCACACCTTTACAATTTTTGGGCCTCCTTCAACACCAGCTCTTTGGGGTTAAGGTGGGGAGGCTATGCTAAACAAAAACTACCATGTTTGCGAACCTGTTCCACAGGTGCACACCTTTACAATTTTTGGGCCTCCTTCAACACCAGCTCTTTGGGGTTAAGGTGGGGAGGCTATGCTAAACAAAAACTACCATGTTTGCGAACCTGTTCCACAGGTGCACACCTTTACAATTTTTGGGCCTCCTTCAAAGCCAGCTCTTTGGGGTTATGGTGGGGAGGCTCCGCCAACACCAAAACTACCATGTTTGCGCACCTGTTCCACATGTGCACACCTTCATAATTTTTACGCCTTCTTCAACACCAGCTCTTTGGGCTTACAGTGGTATGGCTCCGCCAACACCCAAACAACAATTTTTGCGCACCTGTCACACAGATGCATATCATTGTAATTTTTTTCCTTACAAAGGCAATTATTGCCTTCATTACCAGCACTTTCATAGGGATATGGTGTCAAGGCATCGTCCGCACCACCAAAGGCCCAATTTTTAAGCATCCTTTACTTCTATTCAAAGTCAAGAGACAACAGTATTCATCCAAAACATCTCTAATCTTGTTCACTCTGCACTACATTGTGGCCCCTACCCCTAACCCTAACCCTCAATGTATCCGTGCATATATGTCTGTTTCTTGTGAGAATTCAAGTTAAAGTGCACCAAACACCATTTTACATGAAATAAAGTGCAATTACATACATCTTTGGACTTCTTGAAAACATTTGGTAATAATAGCCCCATTGTGGAAATACACCCGTTAATTATATGCACATTTAAAGAGACAGCACCTTTTTCCAAAAAAAAACTCTAATCTTGTTCCCAATGCACTGCATTATGTCCCCATCATACACATTGGCTGTGCCTTTGATTAGGAGCAAAAGAAAGGTGCGGTTAAGCAAAAAAGTCATTTTTGAAGGTTTGGTATGCTATAATTCTGGACATGCTACAGAGCTGAAACTTCACAGGTACACCTTTTAGACCCCCCAGACACTAAATCCAAAGAAAGAAATCTCTTTTTTTTTTTTTTTTTTTAAATTTTTTCAATAATTGTCTCTCTATCAAAAACGACAATTTTTAAGAACTTTTTTTTGTGTGATTAATAGTCCCTGGGGCATGACCCAGAACCCTAGGCACTTTTTAGGGGCATTTATTGGGTTTTAGGGCTTCAAAATGGTGTTTTTTGATTCCAGAAGTTCGGGTCCCATTGATTTCAATGGGGTTCTGGGATCCAAACCGAACTTTTCCGAAATTCGGGTGTTCTGGTCGAACCGAACTTTTCAAAAGTTCGATCATCCCTAGTGGTGAACACAGCTTCACTTTATTTTCTAAGCTCTGTGAACATACCCTTTCCAAATAAATATTCATTTTACAGTATCTAATCCCTTAGTAGTTCAACCCAACTTTGTCCTGTCAGACTAGTGTTACTATTTGTATTGTCCCTGATGAGAGTGGTGCAGTGAGTCAGCCAACCAGTCCACAATGTCAGAAGGCTACTGGGGGTAGAAAGGTTTGATGGTAGTTTAAGGTGACTTCTGGAAAGATCAAGTCATTAATGATCTGTGTCTTGGAACGTGGAGGAAGTGAGAGGAAATATACCCCTAGGAAGGACAAGTCACTCCTTTAAGAGTTATCATGGGAAAAAGGTGTCTCCAATGAAGCTTTATTGTTAAAGTAGAAGTCCACCCTAACACTAAACTACCCACATCTACAGACATCCACAATCTAACACTAACCTATCTAGCCCTGTAAAAAAGAAGCCAGTATACATACCTTTTTAGAAGCTGATCCAAGCCAATCCCACGCTGAGCTGTCAGCTGCGGCTTCGCTATGGAGGTGGGTGCTGAGGACACAACTGACAATGGAAGCCCCATAGTAAGTCCATGGGTGACGTCACTCCCCATGTATTTCACAGCCATTGTCAGCTGTGTCTTCCCCGAAGCTTCTACTGCTGGAGACCAGATCAGATTGGCTTCATAAAAGGTACAGTATATATACTGATTTCTTCTTTACAGGGCTAGATAGGTTAGTGTTAGATCCTGGATGTCTGTAGATGTGGGGATTTTAATGTTAGGGTGGACTTACACTTTAATCCTTGTTTCCACAAAAACCCAACATTTTCAAAATTCAATTGTCACAGCGACAGAAAGTGGGGTGAAATCTTCTGAACAGGGGCACAGACAGCAAAACAAACATTGCAGGGGTGATAACCCTTCCCTATACTATCCAACAAACTTAAAAATAATTTTTTGGCTGGAGTTACACTTAAAAAATGTACTTGTTAAAAACAAACCTACAGAACCTATCTTGTTTGTGACCCGGGGACTGCCTGTACAGGCTAGTTGGATAACAGACTTCTGTCTAAATTTACCCTAGTATGTGAAAATGTGTATGTGAAGTAGGGATCTTAGACTGTATGCTCTCTGAGACCAGGAACTGACATGAATGTACAGAATGTAAAGAGCTAAGTACGTTGTCAACACTATATGGATGCCTATAATAATAAAAATCCCAACCCAACCTTTTCTAGAATGGATGAGCTACTGGAAATACCAGTGTTGTGTTCATGTTTACTGCTCTCCTTTCTTAATGCCATTTTGAAGTTCAGTCCACAAAAAAAAAATGGATATAGATGAAGTCAAAAGTAAGCTTGCGTCACAGAGGCGAATGTTGTTGGTGAGAAACTTTCTTAATGAAAAGAAAATCTGCCGAGAAACAATATTATTGATGAATGTATTCATTTAAACATGAAAGATGTGTTTCATTTCTAACTCTCACTTCCTCAAGCTATAGGCTTTGCACAGATTCTACAATAAATAATAAATAACATTTAAAAACCGAGATACAGTAGAAGGTCAACTATGTATATATCAGAATGAGAAATCTAATATATATGAAACAGCTCAAGTATGAGGTTATCAGTATGTCACATGTATATGTGTGCGTTGTGTGTGTGGGCTGGCAACTTTGTCAGTTTTACCTTGAGTGGCTGAAAGAAAATAAATTAAATGGCTGCTAGATTAGAAAAGGGAAACAGAAAGTTTCAGCAATTTATTGATCCCAATTGAAAAATCAAGGACAGAAAAAGTAGCTAGTCAGGTACAGGGTAATTGAAATCCAACATCCAAAATACCGGAATGCAACCAAAAATAAGGATAAAAGCATAACTAAAGGCAAAACTTTTTTTTTGGGATGGAGTGGAGAGGGACTCAAACACCTGCCCGTTTTTATTGCTGTCTGTGCCCCCATTAGGGAGATTCACCCTCTCTATTTGTCTTGTTTACCATTATCATTAGCCAACATGTACTGTGACATACTGAAACAGAGCATGATCCCCACCTTTCAGAGACTGGGTCGCAGGGCAGTATTCCAACAGAACGACCCCAAACACACCTCCAAGATGACCACTGCCTTGCTAAAGAAGCTGAGGGTAAAGGTGATGGACTGGCCAAGCATGTCTCCACACCTAAACCATATTGTGCATCTGTGGGGCATCCTCAAATGGAAGATGGAGGAGCGCAAGGTCTCTAACATCCACCAGCCTTGTGATGTTGTCATGGAGGAGTGGAAGAGGACTCCAGTGGCAACCTGTGAAGCTCTGGTGAACTCAATGCACAAGAGGGTTAAGGCAGTGCTGGAAAATAATGGTGGCCACACACAATATTGACGCTTTGGACCCAATTTGGACATGTTCACTTAGGGGTGTACTCACTTTTGATGCCAGTGGTTTAGACATTAATGGCTGTGTATTGAGTTATTTTGAGGGGACAGCAAAATTACACTGTTATTCAAGCTGTACTCTCACGACTTTACATTGTAGAAAAGTGTAATTTCTTCAGTATATATTATTTTTTTATATATTTTATTTTTATATTTCTTATACTGATATATGCATCCTTGGCCTTTTACTAGATCTTTTTTTTTTTTAGATTCTGAGCCATAAATATAACTTGAGGAAGTGACTAGTTTGAAACATCTCTTAGTAGTGTAAATTAATAAGTTCATCATGAGTAATACCTCTTGTTAGATCATCCTCATTGATAATGTTTCCCACCAACCTCATCTACCTACATGCACTTGTGCACAATTACCCTAATTTGGGTTTCATCTTCATTGATATCCATTTGTTTTGATGTCCCTGCAGCAGACCTTGGATTGGGCTTTATCTTAAATGTTGAGAACCTCCATTGCCCTCTGTATGAAGACAGCTATATTCCCCACAAGTGCTGTTCAAGGTTTCCTATACCATTAACCCATGGTTACTTGAAACCTCGTCAGATGTAAGCCACATAATTCCTATAGCATTACTTTGGCCTTTATGTATTTTGCCATTAACAGTGGTCCAATGCTGCATTGTAAGTGCTCTCCTGTCTTTTACACTGTTTTAAATGTTGGAAGTGTCTCCTTTTTCCTACAAAAAAAACTATTTTTTTCCATTCCAAGAACTATTCAGATTACAATCCAGAAAAAAGTTAAAACACTATGTCCAATAGGGTTTGGTCTTTTTTTAGAAAACAAAAAAAAGAAAAATGGCTAGTATTTGCAGGCACTGCACAGGGCTATGGCCTGTTAAAAAAAACCTGCGTAAAGGATTTATAATGGTCTGATTATAAGTATTCTGCTCAGTAGGTATAAATATATATTCTTGATCTGTTTTACAGCAATACAGTACAATACAAATAGACACACGCTGTGTATTTGACAGTAATGCAATAAAATAACTATTTTATTATGGTATCCAGTAAAAACAGGAAAATGCAAGTTGCACTGCTTCAGTGGGTTTCACAACGAAATATAATATGTGAAGTAAAGAGAGACTTTCTATGAACCATCTGGATGTTTTAGCTGTGGGTGAGTGAATATATTTCATTGGATTCCAAAAAGAAGAAAAACAACTTTAACAATGATGGCAAAATCTACATCAATACACAAATGTTACTGTTCATCAAGGATGTCCCCATTCAGCTGCTTTACTATATTTAAGTATGCTTCTAAATTCTCTTTTACATTTGTAATTTTACAGTTGTGTGATCTCTGATATCTTGCTGGTGCTTCATCTTTTTTGGGCAAGAAGCAGGCTCTTCTGGTGCTTCAAAGCCTCTGTCTGGCCCAGGACTACATCTTCCCAACTGATATGACTTATGAGGGTGGTGGTCAAGCAGGTGTAGTTACATCACTGCAAAGCTGAATGCGGAGAGAAAGATTGGAATACTGAGACTATTGCTGCAAATGCATCAGCAGTAGCATGGTGTTGTTGCCCCTGCACAGAAAATGAAGATATCACAGCAGCACTGGTAGGATCAACAGGTTACTTCTTGGAAAAACAAGGGGGGAAGGAAAATACTAGTGTTGACCCACCACACTAACTTTGGTTTATACCCACACACCCCTCAAACCAGTCTACTCACTTAACTACTGAAGCTGGCTCTCCCTCCCCTAAACATGGGATGAAGTAGGGAGATTGCCACGTCAGAGCAGTACGCACGGCTCATACCTAAGAAGAAGAATAGGATTAGGACTACATTTCCCAAATACAGCGTGACACCTCTGTATACAAACATTTAACCTGCAGATGATGGCTTGTCTACAGTGGAGACCAGGGAGGTACAAATGCAAATACAGATTCATAGCACTCCTTTCTCCTCCCCCCTTTTTTTTTTTTTCTTTCTCTCTCCCCCCCCCTCATTCCTGTGTACCCCCATATTTTCTCCACATGCCCACCCCCCTCTGTGACCCAGTCCCAAATATAATGAAACCGAATAGAGCTCTACTTCATACTAATTTTATACTTCTTTGGTTCATGCCGAATAAAACCCTAGATACTAAATCCACACAAACATCTAGCTATTTGCTGGGTATACCCAATCCTTCAGACAAGCTAAATCCACGAGACAAGGACCCCCAATCATAGATTTTCCACCACGCACCCTGATAGATGTTAACAATAGTTTATACCTTAAATGACGAAGTCAAGGTTATATTTGGAAATCGGGTTTGATGTCTTTATGTTTACTTACCATGCAAGATACCTACTAAAAAGGTAATAGTTTTTTTTCTCTTTACTTTTCTTTTTTTTTTTTTTCAATAAAGGCTTTTATTAATAAACAATTGCAAACATATATAACACAGTAGGTGAACATGTATAATACTTTAACAATGCTTCAAAACAAATAGGAATAAAGCATGGGCATAAAATGTTTGCAGTTACAATAGGGCAAAAATAAAGTGCTTCAAATTGTGAACACATGAGTTATGGTGAGGATAACTTAGTTTACGTCTCAATACAAATTCAAGTAACTCTAGTGAGATATGGACTATAGGAATAGTACCTATCTCACTTAAAGGCCAAGAATGCCTAAGAAAGAAGAAAAGCTTGGAAATGTTAGAGAGGAATTAAGATAAGAGGATGAAGAGGGGGAGGGGGGATGGGGAAGGGCAAAAACGGGGTCATTGTGCCAGATAAGTCTCGTTATAATGGTCTAGAAATATCTTTTGCTACCAGAATGCGCGTGAGATATGACGTAGAATGTATGAATCATGTAACATATCTCTATTTCGCTATCAGTTGATCAATGTCAGATGATAAAGTAAACACCAGCCAGGGTCTCCATAATTCATGGAAAGGCATGCTGTTTTCCTTTTTTTTCTTTTAAACTCTACATGATGTAACAGTCCATTGCTTTGGACTAAAGTTGACATTCTGTATTGCTCTTTGTTATTTGACAATAAAATATTGTGGATTAAAAAAAAAAAAAAGAAAGAAAATACTAGTGTTATAAACTGTATATGATAATGAAAGTTAGACTGTAATTAAAGAAATTTACAATGTGGACGGGATCTTTTGTAATACCATTTTTATTCATGGCGACCATTGCAAACAGAAAATATATTGAGTAAATGTAATGGGCAGGTACTGTTAAAGTGTATGTATAGTCTAACTTTGGATAGAGTAAGGAAGAGTTAAAACTCCTGTCAAACTTTTATTACTGTCTGTGTCCCTATTGGGTAGATTCGTTCTATTTGTCTTGGTGACTGTTGTTATGGAGACAGAATGTGATAGGAAATTCAAAATTTTACAGTTGTCACAGAACTAAAGAGGTGATGTGAATTATTTCAAGTACAGAAAGTGAAGCGAAATCTTCTTAATGGGACACAGATTACAAAAAAACAAACTAACATGGGTTTAAACCTTTCTGCTCTATAAAAAAGTAAAAATCCATTTTTTGTGGTAATACATACACTTTAATATGTATGTATTAAGTACATAGGGCTTTTTTTTTTTTATCAGAGAATAGGTACAGGTACTCACATCCCCCCTGCCAACTTGACAAAACCCCCTATCTTGTTTCCTGGGGGAGAGAAGAAAGCGGCATGTGACAATTAGTGAGTCAGGGCTCAAAACTCTGTATTGCACAGGGCACAGGGTTAAGGAATATGTAATGCACACAGAAGTGCATATCGTGTTCTTACTCCACAGTATAGAGCCCCTCACAGTACAGATCCCCCGAGAGTACAGAGCCTTCCCAAAAGAACAGATCTACCCACAAAGTACATATTTCCCCCCCCCCCACAGTACAGAGCCCTCCCCACAATACAGAACACTTTCTACAGTACAAAGCTCCCTCCAAAGTACAGAGCCCTCCACCCACATTACAGAGGTCCCCCCCACAGTGGAGAGCCCCCCCCAAGGAAAAGATTCTCCCACCACTCACCTGAGAGTTCCAGGGAGAAGCCCTCGGCAAAATGCTGCAGGAGTTGCAGGGAGGCTGGTGCAGCCCAGCTCACATAGGCTTCTCTAAGAGACATGCTGTCACTAGTAAACACCACAGAGGAAGCAAGCAGTGCAAAAATATATAAAGCTAATGAACCAGTGCGTTACCAAAAAAAAAAAAAAAATAGTAGTATATGATACAGAATGAAAAGTAGATAATAAACACTATATCTGCAATATAGCGGCCAATCCCTGTAGTGTCTCCACATGCAATATGAATAAAACTCAAGGCAATATGGAACGGTGCTACAACAGAGTAAAAAAAAAAACCCAAAAGACAATCCAATAACAAATATGTGACAGTATATACAGATATGATACTGTACATATAAAGTGCACTGGTGCTTCAATGAATTTAGGTGCATGTGCAAATGATCATAATATAATAATAGAACAGTAATAAAGTGAATGTGCAAAACAGTGTATACGAATTAGTGCACACTAGGGATGAGCTTCAAGTTCGAACATCGGCTGTTTGCTAGTTCATCGAATGACAAACACCCATTTGTTAACATGGACTCTGACCTCTGATTCTATCAATAAATCCCCTGCTGGCCAGGGGATTCGATCCCACAGCCATCTCAATTGCAAAGTAGATATTCTACCACCTACACCACTGTCAAGCCGGCATAGGCTGAGCACACTCGTCCTAACTTTTATCTCATCCACTGTGTGTAGGGTGAGATAGAAGTTAGTTAGTTAGTTAGGCAGGGAGAGTGTGAACAGCCTAAGCATGCTTGACGGTGGCGTAGGTGGTAGAATACCAGGCTTGCAAATGTGAGGTTGGCCAGGGGGTGATTTATAAGTGGAATTATATAGTTAATAATACATTGCTGGCAGGAAGAGAGATTTTTGTCTTTTACAGTTAGTTGAAAGCAGATATATATATATATATATATATATATATATATATATATATATATATATATATATATATATATATATATATATATATATATATATATATATATATATATATATATATATACATACACAGTATCTCATGAAAGTTAGTACACCCCTCACATTTTTGTAAATATTTTATTCTACCTTTTCATGTGACAACACTGAAGAAATTACACTTTTCCTACAATGTAAAGTAGTGAGTGCACATCTTGTATAACAGTGTAAATTTGCAGTCCCCTCAAAATAACTCAACACACAGCCATTAATGTCTAAACCGCTGGCAACAGAAGTGAGTACACCCCTAAGTCAAATGTCTAAATTGGGCCCAAAGTGTCAATATTTTGTGTGGCCACCATTATTTTCTAGCACTGCCTTAACCCTCTTTGGCATGGAGTTCACCATAGCTTCACAGGTTGCCACTGGAGTCGTCTTCCACTCCTCCATGATGACAACATGGAGCTGGTGGATGTTAGAGACCTCCTCCACCTTCAGTTGCCCCACAGATGCTCAATAACGTTTAGGTCTGGAGACATGCTTTACCCTCAGCTTCTTTAGCAAGGCAGTGGTCGTCTTGGAGTTGTGTTTGGGGTCGTTATCATATTGGAATACTGCCCTGTGGCTCAGTCTCCGTAAGGGAGGGGATCATGCTCTGCTTCAGCATGTCACAGTACATGTTGGCATGCATGGTTCCCTCGATGAACTATAGCTCCCCAGTGCCAGCAGCACTCATGCAGCCCCAGACCATGACACTCCCACAATGCTTGACTGTAGGCAAGACACACTTGTCTTTGTACTTCTCACCTGGTTGTCGCCACACATGCTTGACACCATCTGAGCCAAATAAGTTTATCTTGGCCTCATTAGACCACAGGACATGGTTCTAGCAACCCATGTCCTTAGTCTTCTTGTCTTTAGCAAACTGTTTGCGGGCTTTCTTGTGCATCATTAGAAGAGGCTTCCTTTTGGGACGACAGCCATGCAGACCAATTTAATGCAGTGTGCTGCATATGGTCTGAGAACTGACAGGCTGACCCCCCACCCCTTCAACCTCTGCAGTAATAATGGCAACACTCATGCGTCTATTTCCCAAAGATAACCTCTGGATATGACGAGCGAGTGCACTCAACTCCTTTGGTTGACCATGGCGAGGCCTGTTCTGAGTAGAACCTGTCCAGTTAAACCGCTGTATGGTCTTGTCACCATGCTGCAGCTCACTGCAGGGTCTTGGCAATCTTCTTAAAGCCTAGGCCATCTTTATGTAGAGCAACAATTCTTTTTTCAGATCCTCAGAGAGTTCTTTGCCATGAGGTGCCATGTTGAACTTCCAGTGACGTGTATGACAGAGTGAGAGCAATAACACCAAATTTAACACACCTGCTCCCCATTCACACCTGAGACCTTGTAATACTAACGAGTCACATGACTCTGGGGAGGGAAAATGGCTAATTGGGCCCAATTTAGACATTTTCACTTAGGGGTGTACTCACTTTTGTTGCCAGCGATTTATACATTAATGGCTGTATGTTGAGTTATTTTGAGAAGACGGCAAATTTACACTATTATACAAGCTGTACACTCACTACTTTACATTGTAGTAATTTCTTTAGTGTTTTCACATGAACAGATAGAATAAAATATTTACAAAAATGTGAAGGGTGTGCTTACTTTTGTGAGATACTGTATATATCGGCATTTCAGTTTATATCAGTTTATGTCATTGTGGCTGAAAAAAATGTCACGAGCCGCACCACAATGCACTGCTCAGGTGCAGTGAATACATTACATGATGTCAGTAATTTATTCACTGTACCTGAGCAGTGCATTGTGGGACAACTTGTGATGTCAGTTCCCTATAAAAGAGCTGTCAAACTCAAAACAGCTCATAGCGCGGGAAGCCTCTGCAGAAGCAGGAGCTTCCTTTTTTTTTCTATTTTTTTAAATAAAGGACTTGTCCAAAACTGGATTTTGTCTTTATTTTTTTGTACACTTTTATGGTGAATGGGTAGGGGTAGAATGTCCCTGATATCCATTCACATAAGGGGAGACCAGGATATGGGGGCCCCCTTGTTAAAGGGGGCTTCCAGATTCTGATAAGCCTCCCCCCACAGACTCCCACAACCACAGCCCAGGGTTGTGGGGAAGTGAACCCTTTCCCCATCAACATGGGGGCAAGGTGCTTTGGGGTGGGGGAGCAGAGCCAAACCTGCTCCAAAGCACCCACTCCCCATGTTGAGGGCATGTGGCCTGGTTTGTTTCAGGAGGGGAGGCGCTCGCTCGCCCCCACTCCCATACTGGCCAGCCAGGCTGTGTGCTCGGATAAGGGTCTGGTATGGATTTTAGGGGAAACTTCACGCCATTTTTTTTTAATTTTTAGTTTCCCTTAATATCCATACCAGACCTGAGGGACCTGGTATGAATATCTGTATTGCCTGGAGCCGATAATCCATTAAAACCGCGAGCAAGTTTAACCACTTCCCGCCCTCCCTATTACAAAATGACGGCGGGAATGTGGTTGTGTTATCCTGACCGGACGTCATATGACGGCGGCAGGATAACACAGCTCTGGGCGCCCCCCGGGGGTGCGCAGAGCGGCGATCGGTGATGCGAGGTGTCAGTCTGACACCCTGCACCTCCGATCTCGGTAAAGAGCCTCTGACGGAGGCTCTTTACCATGTGATCAGCCGTGTCCAATCACGGCTGGTCACATAGTAAAACAGGAACAGCCGTTGATCGGCTTTCCTTAGTTCGTGCCTGACAGGCACGAGTAAAGGAGCGCCGATCGGCGGCTCCCCTGACAGGGGGGGGGGTCGGCACTGGTAATCAGATCATTGATTACCAGTGCAGACCCTCGGGGGGGGATGCCACTAGAACCACCAGGGATGCCCACTATGACCCCAGGGATGCCCACTATGACCCCAGGGATGCCCACTATGGCCACCAGGGATGGCAATCAGGGCTCAGGGAGCCCCCCATTGCCGTCCCCATCAGTGATGCCCACCAGTGTCCTCCCTATCAGTGCTGCCCACAAGTGCCCATCATTGCCATCCTTTAGTGTCGCCCACCAGTGCCCATTATTGCCCACCAGTGCCGCCTATCAGTGCCCATTAGTGCCCATCAGTGCCGCCCGTCAGTGCCGATCAGTGCCGCCCATCAGTGCCCACCAGTGCTGCCTATCAGTGCCCATTAGTGCCCATCAGTGCCACCTATCAGTGCCCGTCAGTGCCGCCTATCAGTGCCCATCAATGCCGCCTATCAGTGCCCAGCAGTGCCGCCTATCAGTGCCCACCAATGCTGCATATCAGTGCTACCTATCAGTGCCACATATCAGTGCCGCCTATCAGTGCCGCCTATCAGTGCCGCCTATCAGTGCCACCCCATCAGTGCCACCCCATCAGTGCCACCCCATCATTGCCTCCTCATCAGTGCCTGTCAGTGCAGTCTCATCAGTGCTCATCAGTGCAGGAAAAAACTTATTTATTTACAAAATTGTATAACATAAACAAAAAAACTTTTTATTTTTTTCAAACTTTTCTGTCTTTTTTTATTTGTTTAGCAAAAAGTAAAAATCGCACAGGTGATCAAATACCACCAAAAGAAAGCTCTATTTGTGGGGGGAAAATGATATAAATTTGGTGTAAGTACAGTGTTGCATGACCGCGCAATTGTCATTCAAAATGCAACAGCGCTAAAAGGGGAAAATTGGCCTGGGCGGGAAGGGAGGGAAGTGCCCTGTATTAAAGTGGTTAAATTAAATTTTTTCCTTTAGAAATGTTAGTATTGCTGCAGCAGACTACATACTGTACATCGCACAAATGCACCACTTTACAGGCACATCAAGGGGGCCCCCCAGGCACAATATTTAAAGGAATTTTTCATTTTTATTGTTTCACTTTAAGCATTATTAAAATCTCTACTCCTGTAAAAACATGATTGTTTAATTTTTTTTTTTTGTTTGCATTGATTCATGTTCCCCCGGGCAGTACCCAGGTCCCCATACACTTTTTTGGGCCAATAACTTGCATTTAAGCCTTTAAAATGAGGACTTTTGATTTTTCATATTCGTGCCCCATAGACTTTAATGGAGTTCGCATGTTCACTAGAACATTTCCCCTGTTCCAGATGTTCTAGTGTGAACCGAACAGGGGGGTGTTCGGCTCATCACTAATGCACACCATTCAGCAAGTGAAAGTATTAAATCACAGTCCCAAAAAATGATGGTAGTGAAACCAAACTTTAAACAAATGTTCAAAATGTGATGTGCAACAGGGATATAAAAAAGTTCATTATTCCGTGGATGTAGTGAACCAAAATTGATGATGACAGCAGTGCAGTTTTCCCACAACCGGTATCCAACATTAAGTGCAATGGCCGCTCACCTTAAAACAAAATATCATTGCCTGATCCATTGATCGTGGTTCACAAAACCAATGGTTAGTTAGGGGGATTCACTCCTTTGTAGGTATTTCTCCACTCCTTTTTTGACATTTCTTGGAGCAGGTTCAGACTTGTGGGTGATCAGCTTCAAGCGGAGAGGTAATCTAATTATCAATGCAAGTTTAAGGACTCCCTGCCCGTGTTTGTTAATCAGCATTGCCGAAAACACAACCAAAAATCAAAAGTCCCCCCCCCCCAGGGTAAGTAGGTGCAGTCTAATAAATAACAAACGTTTTTTAGCCTCCTGGCTGGTAGGGGAACCAAACTGGGTCTGCTCAGACTTGCAGGCATCCAAGAAATGCAAAAAAACTTCTATCAATTTACTCGTGAGAAGTCAGTGAGGACAGGGCAATGCCAGAGGGAGCAGAACAGATTACTGCCACGTTCTGGTGGAAAAAAAATAAAATAAAAATCTCTGCTTGAGAGAATTGTGATAGTGAATGAAGGACCAACTCAGCTTTCTCTGACAATCTGCCACACAATTTGACCTAACAAATAAATATAATAAATATAGCCGTTATATACTGTATGTAAAGACTGAAATTGGAAGATTAAATTTAGATTTAAGATTAGATTACAATATGAAATATAGAAAGAATTTTTTTTAAACAACTTTTTATTTATATTTACTTTCTAGAAAACATTGGCTTTTAAAGGGAGTGGGAGATGTTTATGTAAATTCAATGTACTAAAAATGGTGGGCTTTGCAGGCAGTAGTACAAAATGGAATATGGCAAGTGGTCTCTCTTGTTGGCAATTTGGGAATTACACTGTGTCCTAGCATGAAAGCATTTGATACAGAATGTCACTGGTGTTTTGTCTCAGAGCAACAAAAGAAAACGATTCAACAAATGTTATCTTTACTGCCATCTACAAATTAAAGGCAGTTATTATAAGTTATATTATAAGATGGGTGAATGGTTGGCAGGGTACTCTGTCGGTTGACACATATTAGCATTACTAGACACTATATAGACTGAGGATGGTTGACTAGCTTGCAACCTTCTGCTTTGCCAGTTTGGCAAATGGACTGGCAATGTCACATGAGAGTATTAGATCCACCAGTGTTTTTGGTACAGTAAATAAAACACAATGCATTAATTGTCAATTTTCTTTCCTGTGACATTTGTAAAATGTACTGGCAGCATGAATACTATGAGAATGTATATCTTATATATTCTTGCTGATATGCTGCTTCATGTGGGAGGAAACAATGGAAGCTGATAGTGATGATGGGAAAGCATACCCATGTCACACAATACCAAAAATATCACACATGTTAACAAAATGATGTGAACTGCAATGAACTTCATTTCACTACAGCTTTATGTTCACATTTTTTAATGGCTCTTAGTGGTTCTGTCTCATATTTCTTAGAGAGAAAGTTTGGTAACCTAGGAAATCTGCATTTGTCAAATGCTATGTAGCAGTACTTGGATTTGGCATGATCACTGATCTGTGTGCCAAGTCTTTAATATAACTTATCAAAGCGAGCAGATGTTATGGTGAAAATTGAATTTGTCATTATTTTCATCACTTATATATATCCGTATTTGCGTTAAAGGGAGCCTGTTGTAAAATCAACATGAGAACATAAAAAACTCATATGAATCAACTCATCTGTTATAAACTTTGCATTATGCAGATTGGTTTGCTCATTTCTAATCATAGCTAATCCTGACAGCTTCATTGACACAGCAGAAAATGAACAATGACCCCCTTAATGTTTTTTTTTAGATCCGGGGACCTGGATCCAGCTGCACAGAACAGGCGCCCAAAAGAGGACTAATTATGAAAGTGTATGAAATGATAAAAGTGTCTAAATTGCTCAAAACAATTGATCACATTGCCTTTTTTACTCTTCTATGATATTGTGGTATGATTAAAAGAAAAGCCTGTTTGATTGCTGTAAGCAACCCAGACCCTCTGAGACTGTTCCTCACTTTCATAAATATGTCCCTGTGCGACCATACTATTTCCATCATTATTTTAGATGAATTTATTTTAATGTTGCTCTTTTGATCCCAGTATGTAATAGTGACATTTAAGCAATGAAAACAACTGCATTAAACACTTATGTGGTTTTCAGCCCAGAGTCTACTTTGTCTACCTCCAGTGGGTTTAATACAAGCCATATCATATTTTTGTGCCGAGGTCATGGAGAGCATGAGAGCGGATTACAGAGATAGAAGAGCATCTGGTCTATAAAACAGCAGCAAAGCTGGAATTTCACTACAGCTTTATGTTCACATTTTTTAATGGCTCTTAGTGGTTCTGTCTCATATTTCTTAGAGAGAAAGTTTGGTAACCTAGGAAATCTGCATTTGTCAAATGCTATGTAGCAGTACTTGGATTTGGCATGATCACTGATCTGTGTGCCAAGTCTTTAATATAACTTATCAAAGCGAGCAGATGTTATGGTGAAAATTGAATTTGTCATTATTTTCATCACTTATATATATCCGTATTTGCGTTAAAGGGAGCCTGTTGTAAAATCAATGCGGAGACTGTAACTAATAGCTGATCTTAATATCTGAAAAAATTATAGTTGCTTGACTGTCGTTTCTGATGCTTGGGCTTCAACCTATTGACCTTGAATGAATATGCCCATAAGGGGTTCTGGTTTTTATTTGCTGCATGCATGTTTCAGGTCTTAGATGCAGAAGTACTGAAGTCATATACAGCGATGCATTTCCAGATTAGGCCACCAATGGCAGCCTGCACACTTCTCTTGGGTCAGAAATACTTAAAAGATTCCATGAGTCTAAAGCAGGGTATACAACACACACTTTGTTTTGTTTAAACAGTGGGTTAAATGAAAAAATCTCACAGATTCCTGCATCAACTCAACTGATGTTAATGCAGATATCTCCCCCAATATTGTGCCTCTGTATTTTCACAGTGGGACAGTGGGAACCCCCCTCCCAATATTGTGCTTTTGTATTGGGACAGTGGAACAGTGGGAATCACTAGCCTATCAGCAGAGCAGGGGGCGGGAGGAGCTGTTATGAAAAGACTCCCACTGTCTGTGCAGATCTCCAGCCCCTCCCACCCCCTGATCTACTGATAGGATGAAATTGTTGGTGAGGTGGGAGAGCCGGGAAAGAAGATACAGACATGGTCACATAGCGGGAGGCCTTACCTCCATCTGTGAGGCCCGGACATGCAGCCCAGTGGCTCTGAGCCCACTGGACAAATGCCTGGTGTGCCCTATGACCAGTCTAGGCCTGACCACAAGTCAGAGTTTCACAGACACACATAAAGGATCATTGCTGACCTAAAGGATAATTTTTAGAAACTAAAACAGAATATGGACAGAGAGCTAACACTTTGTCTGAGCCAACCTTAAAGAACTTTATTAAAATAGTCAGAAACTACTTAGCAAACAGAAAAAGTTGAGATAATAAATGCTTTGGTAAGATGTATATAATGTACATAGAGATGGCCTTGCGGTTCGCCCGGCGGTCGGTTCGCGGCAAATTTTGCTTGTTCGCAAATTCACGAAAAGTCAGACTTTTGCCGATGTTCACGAAGATGTCCGCGCTGCCATTTTCTTTTTCATTAAGAAGAACTTTGACCCATGACACAGCCGTCAGGTGGAATTGGACAGCCAATTAAAACATTTCAGCACATGGACATGCCCCCTACCCTATAAATAGACCTGAGCTGTTGGCCATTTCACATTCTGCTTTTTGCCAGCATAGCGAGAGGTTGCCTGTGCTCATGAGGGAGAGATTGCCAGACACAAATAGCTCTGTGAAGATCCACAAAAGTCCTTTTCAGGGCTGGTATTTCGGTATAGGTCAGGTCTCTTTTCAGGTTAGGGACAGGTATCCAGTCTGTGCTTTAGGGGCAGTTAGAGAGATCGGCTGCAGTCACACAAATCGCTCTGTTAGTGTCCACAAACGTCATTTAAAGGGCTGCAATTTTTGGTATAGGTCCAGTCTCTTTTCAGGTTAGGGTCAGGTATCCAGTCTGTGCTCTAGGGGCAGTTAGAGATCGGCAGCAGTCACACAAATCGCTCTAGAAAAAATAAAGGAAATTTCTGCGCTAAACGAAATAATCAAACGGTAAAAGCTGCATACACAAGACCCACAAACAAAGATCCAGAGATATAAAACAGAAAAAAGTGTAACGCTAATCATAAATTAATTAGCCGATCATAAATTAGCTAATTTAACTATTAATTAATACATAAACCAAAAGTGAAAATTTAAATCACATGGCAAAAAAAACGTGCAAATGACTTGTATAGATATATTGTTGAAGCAAAGGAAAAGTCCCAAAAAGTGATTGTAAGGGTTCAAAACCATAGGTGAATGGTGAATAGTCCAAATAAATTCTTCAAATCCAACACCACCAGGGAAGTGCAGGTAAAAGGACACCACAAAGTGCAACTGATGGAAGGCAGCTTACCAGAACACTATGGTCATTCAAATTAATGAAATGACCTCGCCATGCTTTAGAATCAGTATGATGTACTCCAGCCCAAACAGGGAAAGCAGGCAGTGAAAAGGAAGCTCCTGTCTCCACAGTAAGTATGTTCATTAGTGGTCACATATGCATGGATATATATGATAAAAGAACATAGCGTAATAATGTAAGGTGCAATGAAAAAATTTATTTCGGAAAACTACTCACAATGACAGGCGAAATACAGGCACATTAAACAAGGAAGCTGCAGTCAGTCCGATCGCGGCGTCCCGCGTGTTCCAAGCAGCGCAGTAACAGCAAAGCCGGCATAGATGGGGGCGTGTGTACGTAGCCTCCGATGCGTTTCGTCATCAAAGGACGTCGTTTGGACACTTTTTTCTGTTTTACACAAATCGCTCTATTAATGTCCACAAAAGTCATTTAAAGGGCTGAAAATTTTTTGGTGTTGCTGTGCAGTGCACTAAAAAGGGGGGGGGAGGGGGCTAATCCACAGTATAATATACTTTGTAGAAAGCATATTATAGTGGATTAGTAGTATTATTGTGCACTGTGCAGCATTGTGACAGGTGTGGTAACTGAGCGTTGCTGCAGCAATACTACAAACAGTGCCAAACTCCCTGGCCAATTTTTTGAACAACTGGTGTGATAGACCAGTGGCCCCCAATACCACATATTGAAATGGGGTGTTACCTGAGTATACTTTTACAAGTGTATTTGTGTCCTGCAACAATATTTCCTCTTTCGCTGAGTTAAGTCTGATATACACAGTGCCAAACTCCCTGGCCAATTTTTTGAACAACTGGTGTGATAAACCAGTGCCCCCCCAATACCACATATTGAAGTGGGGTGTTATTTAACAGTATACTTTTCTAAGAGTGTATTTTAGTCCTGCAAAAATGTGGCCTCTCTTGCTGTGTTGACTGTGCTACACACAGTGACAACAGTTACTGGCCAATTATTTGTAGAACTGTTGTAATAAACCTGTGGCCCCCCAATACCACATATTGAAGCGGGTTGTTATCTGAGTATACTTTTACAAGTGTATTTGTGTCCTGCAAAAATATTGCCTCTTTTGCTGAGTTAAGTCTGATACACACAGTGTCAAACTCCATGGCCAACTTTTTGAATAACTGGTGTGATAAACCAGTGGCCCCCCGATACCACATATTGAAGTGGGGTGTTATTTAACAGTATTCTTTTCTAAGAGTGTATTTTAGTCCTGCAAAAATTTGGCCTCTCTTGCTGTGTTGACTGTGCTACACACAGTGACAACAGTTACTGGCCAATTATTTGTAGAACTGGTGTGATAAACCTGTGGCCCACAATACCACAGATTGAAGCGGGGTGTTATCTACCTTTTTCCAGATATACTGCGATTCTCTAGAGACTTTTGTCACAGGTTAAATAAAAAACATGACAGGCAGAGGAAGAGGCAGACACGTACGCAGAGGTGGTAGGGGTAGGGCAGGAGCAGTAGGCCGGAGCCAAACTGTGAAGTTTCAAAAGCCGCATGCAATTATGTCAAAGGACGCACCAGACTTGGTTGAGTGGCTCACTCAGCCTTCCTCTTCTGCACCCTCTTCACTCTCTGCTGTGTGCACCCCCCAAAGACACCCCCACCCTCCGCTTGAGTCACTGGAATTATTTTCCGACACTTACTTCTGTATACTGTGAATGCCTAATGTACCTCCAGCCAACAAATACACTACGTTCTTTGCTGTCAGTTAAACCCATGTGGGCTAATTTTTGGGGCCTATACAGGCCGACACTTACTTCTATATACTGTGAATGCCTAATGTACCTCCAGCCATCAAATACACTACGTTCTTTGCTGTCAGTTAAACCCATGTGGGCTAATTTTTGGGGCCTATACAGGCCGACACTTACTTCTGTATCCTGTGAATGCATAATGTACCTCCAGCCATCAAATACACTACGTTCTTTGCTGTCAGTTAAACCCATGTGAGCTAATTTTTGGGGCCTATACTGGCCAACACTTACTTCTTTATCCTGTGAACGCCTAATGTACCTTCAGCCACAGAATACAATGTTCTTAGCTGTCAGGTAAACCCATGTGGGCTATTTTTTGGGGCCTATACTGGCCGACACTTACTTCTGTATCCTGTGAATCCCTAATGTACCTTCAGCCACAGAATACCACGTACTTAGCTGTCAGGTAAACCCATGTGGGCAAATTTTTGGGGCCTTATATGGCCGACACTTACTTCTGTATCCTGTGAATGCCTAATGTACCTTCAGCCAGAGAATACTACTTACTTAGCTGTCAGGTAAACCCATGTGGGCTAATTTTTGGTGCCTTTTATGGCTGACACTTACTTCTGTATCCTGTGAATGCCTAATGTACCTTCAGCCACAGAACACAGAATACTACATTCTTAGCTGTCAGGTAAACCCATGTGGGCTAATTTTTGGGGCCAATACTGGCCGACACTTACTTCTGTATCCTGCGAATGCCTAATGTACCTTCAGCCACAGAATACTACATTCTTAGCTGTCAGATTAACCCATGTGGGCTATTTTTTTTTTTTTCAATATCTCTTTTATTGTAATTTTCCAAAAGAATAATAATACACATACACAAAATAAACAAAAACAGCAAAATATCAACGTAAAATGTTGCAATAAAATTATTGATCATAACATTTTACCTCAAAAAAAAAAAGGGGGGGGGGAGAAGAGGAAAGAAGGAAAGGACAGGGAGAGAAATAGGAAAGGGGAACCTTCCATCCAACTCAGTTTAACCGTCAAACAATGGGGTTTCCATATATATACATATATATATATACATATATATATATATATATATACATATATATACATATATATATATATATATATATATATATATATATATATACATACATACATACACATTCTCATTATTTTCGATCTATCGTCACTAGACGTCGATCTTATAATAAAAGAGAGACCTGTTCCCCATAGCCCATTCACATTTTACCTCATGGTCAATAAATTCATTCCTACTAAGCAATCCTTTAGCCATGGATTCCATCTTACCGCAAATATTTTCTTCGCCGAACTTATAGAAGCCATCATTTTTTCCATCTCACATTGCTGATTAAGTAATGTAACAATATCAGATGGAGATGGTTTCTCCTGAGATTTCCATCTTCTTGTGATTAAGAGTTTTGCCGCTAATAAAAGATGTAAGACCACTACTCGGTACTTTATAGGTATCTCATGGATATTTAGGTGCAAGATCGCCATCTTAGGACTTGGAATTATGTTTTTTTCCACAACATCTGAGATCATAGAGAATATTTTGTTCCAAAATGCTCTAATCGATTTACACTACCAAACTATATGGAATAGCATCCCTTGTTCACCACACTCTCTCCAACAAAATGCTGGAGTTAAGGGATAAAAATTGGAAAGTTTAGTGGGGGTCAAATACCAAAAATGTAAAGTCTTTTGATATAATTCCCAATGATTAGTACATTTTGAGGAAGCTTATGTGGCAGCAAAAGCTTTTAGCCAGTTAGTTTTCTGGAAAGATTTCCCCAGTAATTTTTTGGGGTCTAGAATGGCCGACACTTACTTCTGTTACCTGTGAATGCCTAATATACCTTCAGCCACAGAATACTATGTTCTTAGCTGTCAGGTAAACGCATGTGAGCTAATTATTGGGGCCTGGAATGGCCGACACTTACTTCTTTATCCTGTGAATGCCTAATTTTTCAGACTGGAAATGAAAAACAATGGGTCTGTAAAAGTTCCGCCAAATTGTGGAATGGATGCAGACCCATTTTACAGATGTGTGAATGGACCCTATATGTATTAGACATGTATTTACCGGCTGCTGTCAGTTCTGGCTGATTCATGAAAAAAAAAAAAAAAACTTGCGGTTCGCTGACTTTTGAGAAAATTTGCGGCTGACATTCGTGAACCGCCCCGGCCGATGTTCATCCATCTCTAAATGTACAGCGGTAAGTGCTTTGTCATCTACAACATAGTGAGTGTGATTCACTGTATAGAGTGCAGCAATTAGCCGATTGTGTCTCAGTGTGCCTTATATTGCTGGTTAGCAGGAGAAGAAAATGGTTGGCTTCAGTGGTCAGGAAGTTGGGAGGAATCGAGCAACTATAGACCAGTGAGTCTGACATCAATATTAGGCAAATTAATGGAAACCCTATTAAAGGATAGGATTGTGGAACATCTTAAATCCCATGGATTGCAAGATGAAAAACAACATGGGTTTACTTCAGGGAGATCATGTCAAACAAATCTTATAGATTTTTTTGACTGGGTGACTAAAATAATAGATGGCGGAGGTGCAGTAGACATTGCATATCTAGATTTTAGTAAGGCTTTTGACACTGTCCCACATAGAAGACTTATCAATAAACTGCAGTCATTGAGCATGGACTCCCATATTGTTGAGTGGATTAGGCAGTGGCTGAGTGACAGACAACAGAGGGTTGTAGTCAATGGAGAACATTCAGAACAAGGTCATGTTACCAGTGGGGTACCTCGGGGATCTGTACTGGGACCAATTTTGTTTAATATCTTCATAAGTGATATTGCAAAAGGCCTCGATGGTAAGGTTTGTCTTTTTGCTGATGACACAAAGATATGTAACAGGGTTGATGTTCCTGGAGGGAAAACCCAGATGGAAAAGGATTTAGGAAAACTAGAAGAATTGTCAGAACTCTGGCAACTGAAATTTAATGTGGATAAGTGCAAGATAATGCACCTGGGACGTAAAAACCCAAGGGCAGAATATAGAATATTTGACACAGTCCTGACCTCAGTATCTGAGGAAAGGGATTTAGGAGTAATTATTTCAGAAGACTTAAAGGTGGGAAGACAATGTAATAGAGCAGAACGAAATGCCAGCAGAATGCTTGGATGTATAGGGAGAGGTATAAGCAGTAGAAAGAGAGAAGTGCTTATGCCGCTGTACAGAACACTGGTGAGACCTTACTTGGAGTATTGTGCGCAGTACTGGAGGCCATATCTCCAGAAGGATATAGATACTCTAGAGAGAGTTCAGAGAAGAGCTACTAAACTAGTACATGGATTGCAGGAAAAAACTTACCAGGAAAGGTTAAAGGACCTTAACATGTATAGCTTGGAAGAAAGAAGAGAAAGAGGGGATATGATAGAAACTTTTAAATACATAAAGGGAATCAACTCGGTAAAGGAGGAGAGCATATTTAAAAGAAGAAAAACTACCACAAGAGGACACCGTTTTAAACTAGAGGGGCAAAGGTTTAAAAGTAATATGGAGCCGGCGAGCGTGATGGCCGCATGAAGTGAGAGCTCCGACATCCACCAGACCAAAGCAACTCACAGCGGCTGAAGACTTCCATTACGAACGTAGTAAACGGCTGTGGAGACTCCCTACACTACCGGGCTACGATGTCCAAGCGCACAAAGGCAACGAAACCGCCGCAACGGCTGACCGACTTCTTCCCAGCGGTGCCGGCTCGGGGTAAGCAAAATGGCGCCGGGCCCGGCGCAGCTCCCGGGCATCAGCGATGCAGCGGTGGCGGTGATCCCCTTATGGAGGACATAGCAGACATGGGGACGCTGGAGGAAAGCTCTCCACCCTCCTCTCCTACAACGTCCAGCCCTGCTAAATCGAAGCAACGCCGCAATAGTGGGGATACTTCCCCCTTCACACAGCGCACCTCAGACAAGGCCCAGAGGCCTCACAGATCCCCAGACCTCTCTATTGACTCGTTCCCTGCCTCAGACCAGCCCATATCCGAAGCGAATATGAAGCGGATGCTTCTGTCCTTCAGGAGCACACTCCATGCGGACTTTGATGACATGTTTCATGAAATTAAAGGCAATGTACAGACCAATGAACATAGAATTCATCATTTAGAGACTAAGATGGCGGACCTCTACAATGCGCACAACGACCTTGTGGATGCCTACACTGACCAGGAGACAGAAGTTCAGCGACTCCAAACTAAACTGGCCGACTTAGAAGATCGCTCACGTCGGAATAACATTAAGTTTAGAGGGATCCCTGAAACTGTCCCTCACAGTGAGCTGACCCACTATGTACAGCGCTTGATGAAGGCACTCCTTCCCGCCCTGAGCGACATTGAGCTGTGCGTGGACAGGGCCCACCGAATTCCAAAGCCTAAGTTTCTTCCTGACACGACTCCTAGGGACACCTTGGCCCGCATCCATTATTACCATGTGAAGGAGCGTGTTATGTTGGCAGCAAAGCAGAGCCCAGCAGTACCTGAGGAATTCATGGGCATCTCCCTCTATACGGATATCTCGCAGCAAACTGCACTTAACCGTAAGAAGCTAGCACCCCTCACTAAGATGCTTCGCAATAATAAAGTGATCTACAAGTGGGGCTTCCCCACGAAGCTGCTGGTCACCTGGAATGGCAAGACATACCCTATCTACAGTGTGGAGAAAGGAATACAGCTTTTCAAGCAGTGGCACCTTCTACCTGACGAGACCCCGGTAACTACAGTCCCTCCATTGGAACGCCTGCAGAATGAATGGACATGATTCTCTACAGTCCTCTTCTTCCTGCATGAGTCTGATTTTCCAACTATCTGGAGGAATGCCGTGAGCTTCACAGTTTGCTATTTTTGCTGTTTTACTTTTTGCATTTCTTTTTTCCTCTTTTTTGCTCTTCAAGGTTTTTTTTTTCACTGCATTGACACCAGACTATTTTTCTCCCTGGTGCGCTCTACAAATACTCTGTGACAGCTCAGCATGTTGCTGAGCGTTTGTAGACCCCCTTCAGTCGCAGTGGCTTTTTTGGCTGCCCATCAAGCCTGCTTTTTTAGTCAGGCCTTTCTTATCTTTGTGTTGTCTGTCTTGTTTGTCTTGTCGTCCCCCCTTTTTCTTACAGCCTCTTCAAACCTACCCACCACCAGCCTACATCCACATCATCCCTGGTGCGCCCTGATACCCCAAGTATCTGCTGGATCCGGATATCCCTCCTGCACTTCATCCATCTGGCTGCACGCCACCCTGATGCCTTCCTGTCTACGAACTCTTTTAGTAAGGTACTGGTCACCACACATAGTGAGACCTATTCTTGGTAGGACCCTCACTGATCATACATATCCTACCATGTCACCATGACGCTGAAAGTTGTCTCGTTGAACACGAAAGGGCTCAATAGTCCTTATAAGAGATCGGCATTGATTAGAGAAGCCAAACTTCACAAAGCTGACGTTCTTTTTGTCCAGGAATCCCACTTTGCAGCCCATAAGTGTCCTATAGTGTCTCTCCCCCATTTCCCCCATGTCTATTTGGCCAATGCTCCGAAAAAGAAGTGTGGTGTTTTTATAGCTGTCAGAGACTCAGTAGCATTTAAATATATTGACTCTATTGCTGATCCTGAAGGAAGGTTTATTGTGCTGATATGCCAACTGAACAACACTGTCTTTACCCTACTTAACCTCTACGCCCCAAATACACAGCAAAGGAAGTTTTTGTCCCCGCTGCTCTCTGTGGCGATGAAAATGTTGCAAGGCACCCTCTTGATTGGAGGGGATTTCAATACGGTCCTGGACCCTGCCATGGACTCCACCTCACGAACCAGGAGGCCAACACAATCTATTGTGTCTTTACTGCAGTCTCATGATTTATATGATGTCTGGCGCTGTTTTAATGGCTCTGAAAGGGATTATACCTTTATGTCTGCACCCCATTCCTCATACTCACGCATAGACCTCTTTCTCACTACGAAGGGATCCTTACAGAGTGTGACTAATGCTCGCATTGGCGCAATTTCTTGGTCTGACCACGCACCGCTAGTTCTGGAGTTCGATGACAAGTTGCGCAACTCCCCTCCCCCGGTGTGGAGACTGAACTCTGAGTTGCTGGCGGATGAGAAGCTGCGCCAATCGATACTGCAAGAACATAACGATTTCTTTGAATGGAACGATGGCCCTGACGTTAACAGGTTCACTTTATGGAGCACATATAAGGCATACATGCGAGATGTGTTGATCAAAATGTCTTCTTATTTACGGAAGCAGAGGAGGAGACAAGTTGAGGACTTGCTGAAGTCCATCAATCTCAAAGAGCAAGAAAATAAACTCAATCCCTCCCCCGGCCTTACACAAATTATCGTTTCTGAAAGGCAGAAACTAAGGTCTCTCCTCCTGTACAAATATGAAAATCACCTTAAGTACATGAAGGCTCAATTCTATGCACTTAATAACAGAGCAGGGGCTTCATTGGCTCGGAAGGTCAAATCCAAGCGACTTAAACAGAAAACTCTATCCTTGACCTATCCGACTACAGCTGACCTCCTGACCAACCCCAAAAACATAGCAGACGCATTCGCGTCTTATTACCAGAAACTGTATGACCTCCGCTCTGACAATTCAACACCTCAACCTACTCCGGAGGGCATTGCCGAATTCCTCTCCAAAACAAAATTGCCTACCCTCTCTCAGGAGCTGCTCCAATCTATTTCACAACCCATTACCTCACATGAAATCTGCTCCGTTATTGCTAAACTCCCTAACAATAAATCACCTGGAGAAGACGGTTTCTCCAACGACTATTATAAATGCTTTGCTCCAGAGATTGCCCCTCGATTACGGGACGTCTTCTCTCTTGCTTCCTCCACTGCTTCCTTTCCTCCTGACATGTTGCTTGCTGTAATAGTTACCATTCCAAAACCGCATAAGGATCCTTCTCTACCTGCAAATTATAGACCTATATCACTGCTCAATGTAGATATAAAAATTTATGCCAAGATATTAGCTCTAAGGTTACAGAAGGTGCTTCCTCTCCTGATACACCCAGATCAGGTGGGATTTGTCCCTGGCCGTCAGGCCCCTGATGCCACTAGACGTCTTATTGACCTAATATCCCACCTGGAGACCCCTCAAACGCCTTCTCTGCTCCTGTCCTTGGACGCAGAGAAGGCGTTTGACAGGGTCCACTGGGGTTATCTACAACAAGTCCTCGACAATTTTGGCATTCACAATTGGATGCGATCTGCCATTTTATCTCTCTATTCTAATCCCTCTGCGGTAGTCCTTACTTCGGGAATCAAGTCTGAACCCCTACACATTACCAATGGAACCAGACAAGGTTGCCCCCTTTCGCCCATCATTTTTACATTACTTATGGAACCCCTAGCTCAAAGAATCCGTGACTCCCCTTTTATCTCAGGCCCTAAGATTGCTCGTTCTGAGCACAAGATAAGTCTGTTTGCGGACGATGTTTTGCTCATTTTGACCAATCCAGCCAAATCCCTCCCTGCAATTTATGATTTATTAAATGAATTTAGTGCAGTCTCCTATTATAAACTGAACGCTAGCAAATCCCAAATACTTGCTTTACACTTACCCCCGGCCCTACGTCAGTTACTATCTCATGATCTACCCTTCACTTGGGTCACAGACTCCTTAGGTTTCCTGGGTATCCAGCTCACCCCAAAACCCTCCAGACTTTATGCCTACAATTTTAAACCCTTACTAGACTCTTTACCGCATACTCTGGCGTCCCTTAAAACGCAGGAACTATCCGTCATGGGTAGAATAGCCACATTTAAGATGATAGTCCTGCCTAAAATTCTGTACTTCCTCCGCACACTGATAATTCCCCTCCCACGCTCTTTCTTTACAGCCCTTCAAAGTATGGTTACCAAATTTATCTGGGACCGCAAACCCTCGAGATGCTCGTTGTCTATTATGTCCAGGCACAGGTCCCTAGGGGGGATGGGAGTCCCCAACCTTTATTCATATTATAAAGCATGTGTTCTCGACCAACTCAAGTACTGGTGGACTCCCTCCTCCAACAAATCCTGGTCGCAGATGGAAGGTGATTTAATGCCACATAAGAGCCTCCAACTGCTTTTACTTGCTACTCGAATAGGTGCCAAACCCCCACAATCCACAATCCCTTCGGTCCTTTGCTCGGTCCGATTATGGAAAGAACTTCCTCTTACCCTATCGCCTACGGACGGTGGCCAAAAAATTATGCTCCCGCTGAAAGCTTTAGCCTATCTCATTCCCAACCTGGATCTCACGTTGTGGCTGCCTAAGGATGCCCAACCGAGATACGTAAGAGACCTTTTTCAAGGCACCTCATTTTCTACATACACGGACCTAGTGAAAAAATTTAACCTCCCTTTGAAGACCTTTCACACTTATCTCCAAATAAGGTCCTATTTACGCTCAGAACCCATACCACACTTTATTACACTGCCTACTTCCATTCACGAATACCTTCAGGATCTTCCTGGCTCCTCCAAGGGCATAACCCTTTTTTACAAAACACTCACTCAACCAGACCATTTCTCCAAAACACACACAATGATCAAATGGGAACAGACCCTACAAAAAGCATTTCCTACCTCCCACTGGTTGAAGGCCTTCTCATCCACGTACTCGGCCACTAAATGCGTTACACACTGGGAACAGCATGTTAAACTAACCCATCAATGGTATCTGATGCCATATCGGCTTTCCAAAATCTACCCTTCCCACTCGCCCTCGTGTTGGAGGGAATGTGGGGAGTGTGGTACCCTGTTTCACACTATGTGGGCCTGCCTGTCTCTTAGGTCATTCTGGAACAAAATTTTCTGCCTGATATCTGAATTGTGTGACCAGCAGGTGTCCCCTGAACCGGAGTTGGCTCTCTTACACATCCGTATCCAGGAATTACGGCCTGCCTCCAGGCAGGTGGTGATTCATCTTCTCTTAGCAGCCAAACTCATAATCACTCGACTGTGGAAGTCCACTACAGCCCCCTTGATAGGAGACACCATTGACACCTTGAACCAACAGTGTGATATGGAACGTATTCTTTCCCGCATTTACCTGAACACCAAAGCATTCCACAGGAAATGGGATGTTTGGCTCCAGCACCCTAAATGCACAGTTACCATCTAATGAAATATTGATTGATGTAACATAAGGTGGATTTCATGACCCTGCCCCCTCCACTACCTCCCTAACTTCTTAACCCGCTTTATGTACACCCTTCCCCCCCCTTCGTGTCTTCCCCATCCTCCCCCACGCTCACCAACGCCTTTGCCCCTCACCATTGGCAGTTTTTTTTTCGGCAAGTTCACTTTAGTAGGCAAATTATTTACTGTTTATTTGTACTCCAAGGTGGACACCCCCCCTGTGTCACAGGTTGTTCCCATGGGGGTGCCAGGGGTGGAGAGGTCCTCCGTTTCCTTGGGCAATTGTTTTAACACCTTTACTTAAGCTCCATGTGAACCATGTACTGATAGCTGTATTTTATGCCTCATATCTGCATTATTGACATTGCTATGTACATCTTCTTCGTTGTAATGGAGGCACTGTATGTAAACTGCTTGTTTTGAAGCTTCTGTTTTCTGTTTAAATCAATAAAAATCTATTGAAACTAAAAAAAAAAAAAAAAAAGTAATATGAGGAAGTATTACTTTACTGAGAGAGTAGTGGATGCATGGAATAACCTTCCTGCAGAAGTGGTAGCTGCACATACAGTGAAGGAGTTTAAGCATGCATGGGATAGGCATAAGGCTATCCTTCATATAAGATAGGGCCAGGGACTATTCATAGGATTCAGATATATTGGGCAGACTAGATGGGCCAAATGGTTCTTATCTGCCGACACATTCTATGTTTCTATGTTTCTATGTCAATGGGAGGAATAAATGGTAAATTGTTCCTGGTCAGGAGTAGGAAAAATACTAAGTATAGGTGGTAAGCTGAAGGAATAAAAGAACAGTGTTAGTGGTCATTGGGAGGAAAAAATGCCTGGATTTGGTACTCGGAGTTGATGGTCAGTGTCTGTGCACCTTTACATTGGTGATCAATGTGCACCCCTACAGTGGTGTTCAATGTGTCCCCTTATATTGGTGATCAGTGTATTGCTCCCTACATTGGTGGCCAGTGGGGAAGGACCCCCTTAGAATGGTAGTTAGTGTAATAATGACAGCATACATCATAGACATTGTGTGGGCAATCTGAATACCTGGGGCACCCTGAAATACATACAGGGAACATGTCTTGTGTGCCCGATCCAAGTTATGCTCCTTATATGAATAGTTTTATCTTCAAATACTTGTAATAAATGACACGTGGGCAATTGCCCAGATAGCAAAGTAAAGAAGAACAGCATCTAATAATATTATTATTATTAGGTATAATTATAATATTATTTCTATAGAGCTTGTGGACTTAGTGCACATGTAATACATAAATCAGCCATATTTTGACAGGGAACATATCCCTGTCAAAAAAAAATTAGGCTTTTAAACTGACTAAAACATAGGATAAAGTAAAACCAGGATTTTCTATTGTACTTTTTCCCCATGTGTTTAACATCTTGCATTTTTTTCTGCTTAAGAAACTATAGGAACTACGTGGCAGATAAACTGAGGACCAGTTCACATCACGAATCACACAGGAACATGTAATTCACATGCAGTGCGGTGGGATTTAAAGCCCATTCTGGACCGCAACAAAAGTAGTGCATGAACTACTTTAAAAAACGCACTGAACTGGATTACATGGTACTTCTTTAACATGCGATCTGGTGCAGGCAAACACACTGCATTTGCAACCATCATTTGGAGTGTTGTTAACTTAAAGTGGTTCTAAAGGCAGAAGATTTTTTTTTTTTATCTTACTGCATTCTATGCAGTAAGATAAAAACAACCTTCTGTGTGTAACAGAAGGTTTTTGTGTGTTTTCTGTGTTTTCTGTGTGTAATAGCCTCCCTCAGCCTCCCTAATACTTACCTGAGCCCATCTCTGTCCAGCGATATTGCACAAAAGCCTTGGCTGTCTGGTGACTCTTCTTCAGCTCCCGCTGTTGTCAATCAAAGTCATTGAGCCAATGAAAATAGAGAGGGGGCGGGGACGAGTCATGGCTTCATGTCTGCATAGAAACACTGAGCAGCGAGGACCCCATAACAAGCTGCTTGCTGCAGAAGGGAGAAGCCAGGAGCGCCAGTGGGGGATCTGAGAAGAGGAGGATCTGGGTGTTTTTTTGTTATTTTTAAACAACAACAAAAAAAATGCGACTTTGATATCACTTTGACATTGAGGCAGTGTGTTTTGAATGCGGTGCGGGAAACCTTTTGATTTTTTGACAGCAGCAACAGTGCAGAGGTTGCATCTATCTATCTATCTATCTATCTATCTATCTATCTATCTATCTATCTATCTATCTATCTATCTATCTATCTATCTATCTATCTATCTATCTATCTATCTATCTATCTATCTATCTATCTATCTATCTATCTATCTATCTATCTATCTATCTATCTATCTATCTATCTATCTATCTATCTATCTATCTATCTATCTATCTATCTATCTATCTATCTATCTGTTTTTGTTTTCTTTCCTCAAAGCTATCTACTGTATATATATATATATATATGAATCCCTCCCTCCATCCATCCATATATCCTATCTACACACAATATTTGACCAATATACACAGGTAATAAGTTGTTGATCATTCCATCTTTCCAGTCACACTATGTACACTGACTTTGTCTAGGATAACTGACAAAAGTCACATGAAAAGACCTGGAAAAATTAAGTGCCCAGTAAACATGACTGGCTTGTTTGTTAGACTCTCAAACATAAAGGGTTTGTAATGAATAAAAACCTGCTTACTCATTGTGTATTACTTCTTATGTACTGTATGTACTTCTTGGTTTTCACTTTAAGCTTCATATGAAATTTTATAATATCAATAAACCATCTGACAACCTAGAAGTGTTTTTCCCACCCATGAGCACATTCATCATTTAACCACTTTACGACCGCTCACATTGCTGCTACTGCGGCAATGTGGCTCGTTATCGTCCAGTGGCGTAGACCTACGTCGCTGGACTCCTCCCCTTGTGGGCCGCGCGTGCATGCCGCCGGAGGCTTGCTCCCGCTGTATTCAGTTACAGCGGGAGTCGGGCCAGGGGAGGAGCGGTGGTGATCACCGCTGCTCTTCCCCGATTGTCGGGGATCGAGTGAGGAAATCCGCCCGCTTGTGTAGTTTGGGTACAGCATCGCACGACTGCGCAATTGTCCGTTAAAATAACGCAGTGCCGAATCGCAAAATATGGCCTGGTCAGGAAGGGGGTAAAATCTTCCGGTCTTAAAGCGGTTAAAAATACGCTCATTGAGAATTTTTTTGTCAAAGACATGTAGCTAAATACATTTTGGCCTCAATATATGACAAAAATTTAATATATTGGATATTTTTTAACTGTCAAAGTAGAAAAATATTGTTATTTTTTCAAAATTGTCGCATTTTTTTATTTATATTGCAAAAAATGAAAAGCGCAGAGGTGATCAAATACCACCAAAGAAAGCTCTGTTTGTGGGAAAAAAGGACGTAAATTTTGTTTGGGTACGGCATTGCATGACCGTGCAATTGTCAGTTAAAGTCGCACAGTGCCGAATCGCAAAAAGTGGCCTGGACGTAAGACAGCAAAATCCTCCAGTGGTAAAGTGGTTAATATAATTTTCTATCAGTCTAATACCAGACTGTACTTGGATGTAGGTATTGGCCATGTAGGCTAAAACAGATATTGGCAGGGTGCCAAGACTTGTATTTTGAAGGTTCTTTGACATGGTTTGTGTGAAAGCTGGCACACATACACATACACTAGAACACAAAATTTGGCTAAGAGTGGTTCTGATTGGTGAACGCTGTCAAAGTTGACCACAAAGTCCAAATTTGGACTTTAGGCTGGACGGTACTCTGAGTAATTTCTTCCCTGTTAATTGTCCTAACCACCCACTGGGCTCTTTGGGATCAGGCCATTATTTGAAGTTTGGTTTGGTCATCATTTCAAGAAAATCATGTACTAGCCCAAGCAATACCCATTTAGAAGATTCGCATTCCCCTGAGAAAGAAATATAGTCTATTCGAAACGTGTTTGGAGTGACAAAAATTCTACCCAACATGCTCTGATCATTATAATGGCCGATATATTGTTTTTATCTTTATCTATGTTATTTTAACATGTTTGTAAAAAATGACATTGTGTGTGTGTATATAAGCAGAATGGCTGAAAAGTTCCATCTAATAATAGTAAGGTATAGCGCTTTTTTCTCAGAAAATAGATGCAGGAACTCAACTACGACCCCCCAACCCCCTTCCACACACACACCCTCCAAATCGCATCACATAGTGGGTGTGGTCAAATTTCACTAACAGTGGGTGGGTCTTAGAGGGGCAACAAGTACCAGGAGTGCACTGCATACAGAGTGCATAATTCAGGGGAGCACACAGTTCAGCCTTACCCCTGCATCCCCCATCCACATCTCATTTTCACCCTTTTTCAGCTCTGACCTTTGCATGCAACCCTCCCTCCACTACCCCCATCTTCTTCCCCCCTCCTTAAAAGCTCCATCATCTTCCACGTGTCTTACATTTACTGCTTTATAAAGCTGAAGCACCTAGCCGACTCTAGTATCCCCCCACACACTGTATATGTCTCTGCCTCTCACACTTGCCAGGAGATCATCCAGTTCAGGTGTAGGCATCCGCACTGTACCCTGCATCTCCCTTGTCCCTATTGTATACTCAGTGGGAGCTGCTCAGAAGATCAGATTTGTGGGAGCCATTGGAAGACAAGCTGTCACTTGTAAACACAGAAGCTGGACTTCTATGTTTACAAGTGAAAGTGGTGAGTAGAGAGCAGAGGGACTGAGCCAGAGGTGGTGGAACTGAGTTCCACCATTTTCCAGCTGAATAAAAACTCTGGTAAAGTACATGAACTATTTAGGAATGTTGGGATTTTTAAACTAAAGTGTGGTCAACATTGTTTCTAGCTTGTAGGTAATCAACAAAAGTTGGGACACCTGTAGGCTTAATTCAAGGCTTAAGTTACTTACATTGCTGCAAAAAAATTGTGAGTTGTTTACCTATTACTTCTGTCCTGAAAAAGGCCTTTTTGTATAACTGCAAAATGTGCATTATTTCTCATTTTTTTTAAGCTTAAAGCGGAGTTCCGGGCACGAAAACGTTTTTTCAATAGGCATACCCCCGGGACAGTCAGGGCTAGCACATTCCACAATGGCTAGCCTCTGATCTGTCCCGGTTCACACTTACCTGCAAGAAGAAATACTCACTTATAAAATTTCTTCTCCAGCGTTGCCATCTCTCTTGTGGGCAGCTGAAGCCGGCACGATCCTCTTCCGCGTCCTCTTCCGTCTCTTCTTCTCCCAGAATGCGCCTGCACCGGCCCCTCTCGTCACTTCCGGTGCGGCGCCGCATTCCTCCACAGCTTCTGGGCATGCCCAGAAGCTGTTTAGCAGGGAATGCGGCGTCGCCCCGGAAGTGACGAGAGGGGCCGGAGCAGGGAGAAGAAGACACGGAAGAGGACGCGGAAGAGGATTGCGCCGGCTTCAGCTGCCCACAAGAGAGATGGCAATGCTGGAGAAGAAATTTTATAAGTGAGTATTTCTTCTTGCAGGTAAGTGCGAACCGGGACAGATCAGAGGCTAGCCATTGTGGAATGTACTAGCCCTGACTGTCCATGCCCAGAAGCTGTTTAGCAGGGAATGCGGCGTCGCCCCGGAAGTGACAAGCGGGGCCAGTGCCGTCGCATTGATTCCTGGGAGCGATGACGTTCAGCTCCCAGGAATCATCGCAAAGGAGGAAGTGACGGCGGAGCCGCGGCACAGAGGGAGGAAGTGAAGAAGAGGTAAGTATTTTCTATCTACAATTACAAGGTGAGTAAAAAAAAAATATACCTAACTATCCAATTCCTTTTCAGGTGAAGAAGGTCCAGCGGATGGGCACAAAATCGATTAGGTCGATTTTGTGCCCGGAACTCCGCTTTAACATTTTTTCACCTCTTGCAGTTCAGTGTTTACCTTTGCACCATTACAGGTTATTCACTGGACTTTATTTGTTTAAATTTTAATAAAAACTGGAAAAACTGTGATGTTCTAAAACTTTTGACTGTATATATATATATATATATATATATATATATATATATATATATATATTTTTTTTTTTTAATAGGTCAGTATTGTGTTTGTGACTATATTATAACAAACCCAAGTTTGTAATGGGCTTATATCCATATCATTGCAAACCTGTAAAGGCCTCATTGGAGTATATCTCACCAATATGTTAGTAGGTCAATGATTTTGTGTAGCACCCTCCTAGGTAGGTGCTAGAGTATAGTTTTGCCTCTGCCTATCAGAGGAGTAGCAGACAAATTATATATTGCTTTCTGCTTAACAGAGAGCAGGATCTGTGAGTTAGGTCTGCTCATGGTGCTCAATGTGTGATTCATCTGGTTTAAGGGAGTGTTTCACACTGGTCCAGTAGGGAGGCATATTGGACAGTGGAGAAAACCTGACCAATGGGTACACAGGGTTTTATACAGTCTCAGTTATTGGCACAGACTGGTTGTCTCGGTGCATTTTAAAGGTTTGCTTTAGTTATACTTTAAGAATCCTGATTGTATTCAAGTCTCTGTATACAGTAACAATTTTCTATACAATTGTTGGTGTGTTCCTCTTTGGTCGCCTTGAGATCTTGCAGGGGGATTTTGTTGTTGATGAATATTTGTATAATTTTTGTATGTCTATTATCAATAAGGATTTTCTTACAGGAGTAAAATAACTAGATGGGCATATGGGTGACAAATGCCTACTTATTACATTGTGCTATACAATGGGGATAACAATCTCTGCCCTTTCTGAGAAAAATGTTTTGAAACCATGTTTAAAAAAAATGTATTACAATTAGTAAAAAAATATCTGCAAGATTAGAAAAAAAAAAATATGCTGCACAAAAAAAGAAATGATTAAATAACAACCATAATATAATTAATGATATGTCTGCATAGTTTCTTTGAGAATATATATTTCCAGATCAAAGGTGCTGTCATGGGATCCAGTATGGCTTCGGACTGTAAGACTTTATGACTTTCTTCAAAGAAGGTTTCAAATTAAATCTAAAAATAGTTATCATATTTAGCTTTTTAAAGGAAAAAAGGTATGTAAATCTGAGTCCCCAGTAGAATCATGCCAATATACATTTCACTATGAAAAAGGCTATGACGACATTATGGATATAAACATGTATATTATTAAGAAAAAATTACAGTTGCATAGAACTTTCCTATTGAAGGCTTGATAATTGGCCTCTCTATGGCAGATTTTAAAGATGTCATAGAATGCGTGAAAAAAACGATGAAGTATTTTGTTTTGTTGTTCTCCATAGTCTTTTCCTGTAGCTCTGTTTTTGCAGTTAACAAATATGTTGAGAACTAAGGTGTATGAAACAGAAGAGGTAAAGTGTATTTGAACCAAAAACAACAATATAATATAGTATATTGTGATTTCTTAGACTTTAGATGTAGTGTCTGTGTTATTTTTCCTTTTTCAGGCTTTCTTTGTGCTTTATTTTCACCCGGTAATTCTACTATTAACACATTTCCTGTCCTAGGGTGACAATGTTCACTTTCCTGACAGACTCCATGGCAGCATACGTTTGGGTAGGCCCCGCCTCCTCTCCTACCTCATAGGACCCCACTCCCATAAATCTTTGCTCCCTTTCAGCATCAGTGTTCCTTTTTTGTCCTCCTCATACATATGGTGTTATGTTCCTACTGTTCTTCGGTCCTATATATCGGTAGCAGATTGAGTCACGGAGTCTCCGATAAGCCCTGGCTCTTAGCGGGGTATGGAGGGGGCAATGGAAGAGACCCTTAGCAGGAGCTCTGTGGTCTGGCCGAGAGAGCCCTGCTGCTGCGGGTGGCCTATTATTGCCTGAAGGTACAAGCCGGTGTTGCGTCTCCTGGACTCGATTATGCTGTCGGCAGGGTGGTAAGCCCTGATATGGGACCCATTTTTTATCTTCCTCTCTATGCTGTGTGTATTTATGCTGCCTGCTTGTGTCTGTGCCGTATATGGGTTTATTACTGCAGAGTGCTTCAGTGTTTGCTTATACATGTGGTTAGGTCAGGTATTTCTCTCATTTGTTTATAGCTTGCCCGTTTGCTTACTTGTGATCGGTTCCAGTCCGGTCGTGGCCGCGGCCGCGATCGCGTCCGCCGCTTCTGCGCATGCGCAGTGCGCGCCGGATAGTAAATTCAACGCGCATGCGCACAAGCGATGTCTGACGTTAGTCGCGGATGCGCAGTACCGCGGGATGGCCGCAGGGCGGTCTATTTAAACGTGCAAATCGACCAGAGCTGGTGGGAAGGTCGGCATATCGGTAGCCTCCCCCAGACTCTGGTCTAGTGTATTAAGGTAAGACTTTTCTTTCCTGTTGGGTATTATTGCAGTGTGGCATGGGACTGATGGTGCATATCCTCCCTCCAGCTAGTCAAACAGTGTACAGATTGCTTGAGCTATGGACTTATCGCCGCCCCCTAGTGGCCAGCCCGCTCTTCCAAGGTATGTGCTGGATATTCTGATAGATGGAATGGTCTGTGTGTCTTTCTCAGGTTTCTTATGTTCTGCTGTATGTATCTGTCTCCAGCTCTTTCAGGTCTGATCAACAGCCCCGCGCACGCAGTGAAGACAGACATGCAAAATCGCAGCACCGGCACTCCTCATCTAAGTCCAGGCGCAGCTCCCCCCATAGTAGGGGACGTGATGGCCAGTCCACCACGCATCATGGCCACTCGGAACGCCCGCATGGGAAAAAATGCTGGGGGTGCCGTACTTTGATAGCGGACGGTTCCTCTCTGTGTAAACCCTGTTATGCCCAAGCTACGGGTGAAAGGGAAAAATCGGACCAACATATTGAGGAGGTTGTGCGCAGAGTTCTGAAAGACTCTCTCGCTGAATTTCACAGGCCAAGTGCTTCCGCAGGGCCGTCTCGCTCCCCTGCCAGAGATCTTTTGGTTCAAGATCCGTTTGAGTCTTCCCAGCCCAGCCATCCTTCTATCCTCCCGTCAGAGTCCGAATCTGATTCAGATGACTCCGATACTGGATTTGAGTTTAGCCTTGTCTCCCCGTTAGTTAAGGCGGTGAGAGAGGCCCTTGATTGGGAAGATCCTGCTGTCTCTTCTCCAAAGCAGAAAAAATATTTCAAGCAGTTGTGCAAGGAGCGCTTGAATTTCCCATTCTTAGGGGAGCTGGGAGACATAATCTCTGAAGAGTGGAGTAAAGTGGAGAGGAAAAATTCCATGACCACTAAAATGGTGAAGCTGTATCCTTTTAAACAGGAAGAGGTGAAATATCTGGAGTCTTCCCCCAGTTTGGATGCAGCGGTGATGCGTCTTGTGAAGCACGTCACTCTTCCAATGGAGGATACAGCATCATTTAGGGATCCTTTGGATAGAAGGATTGACGCTGACCTTAAATGGGCATATCTTTCAGCTGGCATGGCCTGTAAGCCAGCCTTGGCCTTGGCTACAATTTCTAAAGCCATGGAAGTTTGGGTCAACGCTCTCGAGGATACTCTTGGAGGAGTTTCGGAAGAGGTTCTTCGGAGCTCCCCGATTCAGGAGCTGAAGATGGCTGCGGGCTTCTTGGGGGAGGCGTCTTTAGACACCATTCGCCTTTTGGCCCGAGTTATGCTGTCTTCTGTTATGGCTAAACGTGCCCTTTGGCTTCGTCCTTGGGTTGCCGATGCTGCTTCCAAACAGGCATGGTGTCGGATTCCCTTTGAGGGTTCTTCCCTCTTTGGGAACAAATTGGATGCAGCCATAGCTCGGGCCACGGGCGGAAAATCTGGGTTCCTCCCTCAGGATAAATGCCCAGGCGCTCAGAAGCGCTCCTTCCCAAGGAGACAGAACGCTAATCATTCTAGGGAAGCGCGCAGCTATAGACCGGGCAAGTCCTACGGAAAAGGTTGGAAGTCAAGACAAACCACCTTCCAGAAAGGTCCCAAAGGCCCTTCGTCTGGTGACCGGGAGGCCACCAAATCCTTTTGAGATTGGGCCCGTCCAGGCTTTCCTGGTAGGGGCCAGGTTGCTCCAATTTCGGGACGTCTGGGCGGCCTCGATCCAGGATCCCTGGGTTTTAAATATTGTGTCCCAAGGGCACTCTTGGGTGTTCGACAACGTCCCCAAACCCAGGTTCGTCACCACTCACCTTCCTCCTTCAGCAGAAAAAAAGTTATCTAGACACCCTACTGGCTCAGAGAGCTGTTGTACCAGTTCCCAAAGCGGAAAGAGGTCAGGGAGTGTATTCACCTCTCTTCCTTGTCCAGAAGAAGAACGGCACCTGGCGCCCGGTAATAGATCTCACGTATCTCAACAGATCTATCCATCGAGAAAGATTCAAGATGGAGTCCCTGGTCACAATACAGCATTCGGTTCTCCCAGGAGACTGGTTAGCATCGATAGACCTAAAAGATGCGTACTTACATGTACCTGTGGCAAGAGAATATCATCAGTTTCTCCGGTTTGCTGTCGGTCATGCCCACATGCAATTTACATGTCTTCCCTTCGGGCTTTCAACTTTGCCTCACACATTTTCCAAGACCTTGTTGGTGGTTGTGGCTCTCATAAGGACCAGAGGTATCAGGTTGCACCATTATCTGGACGACCTCCTTCTTCTGTCCCAGGACAGACTTCAGTTACTCTCACATCTGGAGCAGGTGATCTCTACTCTCCGGGAGTTCGGGTGGATTCTGAACCTAGAAAAGAGCCATCTGGTGCCAACGCAGTCGCTGGTGTTTCTCGGAGCACTATTCAACACGGTGAAATGCACCATCTGTCTGCCCGAAGAGAAAATCCCAGTGGTTCAGGGCAGGGTGGCTCTCGCTCTCGCCACCTCCCGTCTCACTGCTCGTCAGTGTCTGAAGGTAGTAGGGACTCTCGTAGCTACTTCGCCCATGGTGAAGTGGGCTCTGTGGAAACTGAGACCCTTCCAGAGGGGGTTTCTCCAACAATGGACGACAGAGAACATGTCTCAAGTTATTCCCCTGACCCCATTCATGAAGGGGTGCCTTCCTTGGTGGTTATGCCGTGTGAATCTCACCAACTGCCACTCAATTGCTCCAATCTCCTGGATTACGATAACCTCCGAAGCCAGCAGTACCGGTTGGGGAGCCCACTGTTTGTCAGAAGTGGTACAAGGCAGATGGAATTTTCCCGGTCACGGAGTGGTTTTCAACATCCTAGAACTACGAGCTGCCCTCAAAGCCCTTCAGGCTTTTCACCATCTGACTCAAGGGGCCTCAGTGTTGCTCAGGATGGACAACACCACGGCAGTGGCATACGTCAAGAGGCAGGGAGGAACTTGCAGCATGTCTCTCCTTCAGGAAACAGATTATGTCATGGGCCCAGCAACATCTGGTCAATCTTTCGGCGGTCTTTGTTCCGGGAGTGTTGAATGTGGAAGCAGACTTCCTATCCAGATTCCAATTGGACAACAACGAGTGGTCCCTCCATCAGGAGGTGTTCGATTGGGTTCTGTCCCTGGGAATTTCGCCAGAAGTGGACCTTTTTGCGAGTCCACGCAACAAGAAGCTTCGGAAATACTATACAAGGTTCAGGGATCCTCGAGCCTTCAGAGTGGATGCCCTCCAGATGGATTTTCAAGACTGCTTATGCCTTTCCACCGGTGCCAATAGTTCTCCAATTCCTTCGGAGACTGAAGATGGAGGAGGTAGAAGTCATAGCCATAATTCCCTTCTGGCCCAACAGGCCCTGGTTTCCCCTGCTGTCCCTTCTCAGCTTCAGGGATCCAATCCCTCTACCTCTCAGGCCGGACCTTCTATCTCAGGGTCCTACTCTGCATCCATGCCCTGCGCGTCTGCACCTCAAGGCTTGGTTCTTGAGAGGGGGAGGTTGGAGGCTCTCGGATGCCCAGAAGAGCTGATTCCTACTCTCATGAGTTCAAGAAGAGCTAGCACCAACAGGGTCTATGAAAGGATCTGGGCTAGGTTCATGAGTCATCAAGCCCAGAGGTCGGGTCCAGCGGACACACCCACTATTCAGCAAGTCCTGAGTTTCTTGCAGTCTGGTCTCGATCTCTCCCTCTCGGTTAGTTCTCTCCGGGTGCAAGTCTCTGCCATCTCAGCCTTCACTGGAATTCAGTGGAAAATACATCAACTGATCCAACAGTTTTTCAAAGGCGCAGTCAGGCTCAGGCCTCAGAGAAAGCCAAGATTTCCAAAATGGGATCTCCCATTAGTTTTGGACTTCTTTACTTCTACGGATGTTGCTGCCATGTCAATCAAGGAGCTTACGCTGAAGACAGTGTTTTTGGTGGCTATTACCTCCGCTAAAAGGGTCTCTGAGGTACATAATCTAGGTTGCAAAGAGCCTTTTCTGACCTTCTTTCAGGACAGAGTGGTCCTAATCCCTATGCTAGGGTCAAACCCGAAAGTAACCTCTGTCTTCCACGAAAATTCTGAGATAGTTCTTCCCATCTTCAGAACCGATGAGGAATCTCCAGTCCATCCTCTAGATGTGGGCAATACTTTGAGTCAATATTTGGAGTCCACATCCTCCTTCCGCCAATCGGATTTCCTTTTTGTTCTCCTCCATGGGAAAAAGAGAGGAATGCGTGCCTCTTCTAGAGCGGTGGATGCGTGGATTGTCCAGGCTATCCAATGTGCGTATAGAGCAAAGGGCTTGGCTCCTCCGGAGGCGATTACGGCTCATTCTACCAGAAGCATCGCTGCGTCTTGGGCAGTTTCTAAACACGTTGCGCCTGATGTGATCCGCAGAGCAGCCTCCTGGTCATCTGTCAATACCTTTCTTTCCCATTACTGTGTTGAACCTGCTGCATTATCTTCCGTTAACTTTGGCGTTCAAGTCCTGTCAGTTTACGGTGCCAATTAAAGTTTTCTTTGTTCAGCATCTTCCCACCCGGGAGTGTATAGCGAGTTATTTCCCAAACGTATGCTTCCATGGAGTCCGTCAGGAAAATGGAAAATTGATATCAAATACTTACCGTAATTTTCCTTTCCTGATGGACTCCATGGCAGCAGGAGTCTCCTCCCAATTCCTGAGTAGGCTAGTTACAGAACACTGATGCTGAAAGGGAGCAAAGATTTATGGGAATGGGGTCCTATGAGGTAGCAGAGGAGGCGGGGCCTACCCGAACGTATGCTGCCATGGAGTCCATCAGGAAAGGAAAATTACGGTAAGTATTTGATATCAATTTTCCATTTTCTTCACTGTGGGTATGGAGGAGCTGCACTGCATCATAGGCTACACTCCTGATTTGGACTGCAAACACCCTCCCCTTCTCTAATATATAGTTGGTTTGTAATTCACAGCTGAGAACGTTCTTGAATGTTTCCCAAGTCCCAGAACCATGCCACATTTATGACAACCCCTTAAAGACTCCAATTACATGTGGCTGCACGAATATTGTTTTTGCCATCACAGCCAAACTTAGGTACATATGTTCAGAGTTTAAAAAGAGAGGATTTATGAATCACCCAAACCACAGGTAAACAATCTGATCACTGAAAGGAAGAAAATACATTTCAAAAGCCTGCATTCAAGTCCACAGCTTAATCTGAGTGGGAAACATTTCCTTGGCATCTTGGGTGAAAAAATGGTCACTGTTAGGTCACTGTAAACGTAACACAGTCATGCCTCTATGTACTCCTAATACACATTGGGGACCTCTGAAGCTCAATCATCTGCCATTTGGGAATACATCTGCAAGTGAAATGTTTTGGCAAAAAAATGATAAACATGTACAGTGGCAGTTTGGTTCAACTATCATGACATTTGTGGAAAATGATGTTCTGCAACTGTAAAACAGCCCAAAACATTCTATTAGGTTCAACAGCAATTATTACTATTATTCTAACTACGAAATACATGGGATACTTTATTAATTTAGAAGATGTGAACCTTACTGATGGCAAAACTGCAAATCTTAATCATGCCTGCAAACAAGGACAAAACATTTCAGTACATTTTTCAAGAACTATCTTAAAGCACCATTGACAATGCTATTGAAAGTGACCCTGTTGACTACTGTTTTAAATATTTTAAGGCTCCGTTTCCACTAGTGTGACTTGTCATGCAACTTTGGACACATAAAATTGCGTGAAAAGTCACAGCCCATTGATTTCAATGCCACCCGTTCCAATCTATGCAACTTAAAGTTGAAGCAACTTTGAAAAAGTGCCTGCACTACTTTGATGCAACTTTTGATGCGACTTTGAGTCAGAGAGAGTATAAAGTCAGATCAAAATTGCACTGAAAGGTGCATCCAAGTCACACTGAAAACTCGCACTCCAAATCGCATGACTGTGGCATCGAACTATTGGAAACATAGCAGCAGTCATCCCAAGGTAACTTTCATTAACTCCTATTTCCAGAAAAGCTTCCTCTATTTGAGCTTTGAAGTTAGGCTGAAATTAATGATGATGCTAATGCAAGAAAATCTAGTCTGGGAATAGTAAATCGTTATAAAGAACAGTGATGCTCAACCTTTTTAAGGCAAAAACTACAAAAATAGATGGAGCTTTTTACAAAACCCCCTGTATGTTGTAATCATGTATTTAAAGGGAAAAGGTTTTTTGTTTTTTTGGCTGTATTAAGTAAGTCATTAAAGAGGGCCTGTATTTCTGTTAAAGTCTTTTTTGTTTTATACAAATGAATTGCAAGACGTTCAGAAAGCGCAACATGCTTCTCACTTTTTCCCCATCAACTTATTTTTTTCCCCCTTGCACTCTTCAAAATGATAGCAGTTTGGGTTCTAATTTGCTGTAACAATTATGATGTGTGCACAGGAACACAATAGCATTCCTTATTTCAATGATATAATGGCACCCCGGTTGTTAGAAGGGCAGTACTACCGGCTACAGTGCCTTTTCCTGCTGTGTTCTCCGTCCAGTCAGGTTGAGCTCACTGCAAAAAATAGTGCCTAGAGTCCAGGGGCAGGGACATAATGCATGCTGCACTGCATTCCCCTTCCAAACCTGTCCTATTTTGTTATAGTATGGCAATAGGAAAAAGTCCTTATTGTATCAAAGGCACATGTGGCTCTGCTGTTCTTCCATGCATGCCGATGATGTAAGAATGATCCAATAAGACCTCCAGCAATTTCCTAATGTATCACTTGAGTTTGAGACCCATTACTCATTCACCATGAGCGAAGAGCATTGGCCATCCTTAAGTCACACACATGTGGTTTACATTATGGGTAAAGCTGTATTTGACTCCTTATAAGACCCTGACCACCCCAAAATTTACTCACTCACTAAAACTATGGAAAACCAACTTTGCAGTTTGTTAATGTCACTCTTACGTACTGCATCATTTGTTCTGACTTTGCTATGGTTTTGGATAAGGAAGCATTCAATTAAAACACACCTTTGCATGCTGGCAATTGTTATTAATTTCATCTGTGTTTGTCAAGCTCCCAATAAAGATTTTAAGTTTACTTCGAGATAAGGATTTACTCTGTGGAAAACCACCTTGTACTGATATGTGTGACTTTCCAGGATGACAAACAGAGATTAGTGATGATAATAATAAATATGTCCTATCTCAACAGCAATACAGTAGATTCTGAATTAGACCCACTTACTAAAAGTTATAAACTGTAAAGTTGCATCTTAACCCAAAGGTAAAAGATCATATTTAGAAGAAGACACTATTAAAGCAGAACTCCAGGCAAATAAAAAGGACACAACTTATTGCAGCTCTGTAATTATTATTTAATACTATATTTTGAAAAGTATTGGGACGCCTGGCTTTACATGCACATAAACAATAATGGCATCTCAGTCTTATTCCGTAGCATTCAATATTGAGTTGCCCCCCCCCCCCCCGCCCTTTGCAGCTATAACAGCTTCAACTCTTCTGGGAAGGCTGTCCACAAGGTTTAGGAGTGTGTCTATTAGAATATTTGAACCACCCACTGACAGATGATGACTCATGGCTGTTAAGGATGCAGACGGCCGTCCGGCAACCAGCAATTTCTTCACACAGAATTCAAATCGGACGATCATTTTTCGACCAATCCAAATTCAAATTGTTCTGAAAAGTTGGAATTTGTTAGAAAATGAATAAATGAAAAAAAATTTCATAAAAACAAAAGTAAACTTATTCTGAAACCAAACTAAACAAATTCTATTAGCAAACGAAATTAGTAACATAACAAATCTATCCAAAACTAAACAAATTTTTCCATTCTGAACATGTCTCATGCCATATGGACTTGAAGAAATAAAGGATGTTAATAAAGACCTGTGAACCTGTTTATACAATAGGCCATAGGGTCTGGAAAATGGCTTTTCAAAAGGTAGAGGTGGAGAGCTCTTTTGGCATGGCGGAAGAGCACAATTTAGGCCCCTTTCACACGGGGTAATATGCATCTGCCTACTCAGCAGGGATCTCTCCCCTGATTACAGCTTAGCAGGCGGGTAAAAGGTCTGTGTCCACTCCGCTATGCAGAGCAGACACAGACACAGTCCCACTGTTCTCTATGGGGCAGTCGGATAGAAACATGCTGCCTGTCCTTTCCATCCAACTGTCATCCTATCCGTTTTTGCCAGACAGGATTGGATAGGATGCTGGCGGGTGTCTTCATAGGGAACATTGGCTGGTGAAAAACTAACAGGCGGGCCTGATCAGACCACCAATGTGAAACCAGCCTAATGAAAGCACTTTATTTGGTCTGGTTGTATAATGGACGTTGAAGATGATTTACACAGCACAAACACTTCATAATGACTGGTAGAAGTGGATTTGTAGCTTTCCTATATATTGTCATTTAAAGCTAATATACATTCATGATTTTCTTTGGAATTTGATGTTTTCAAGGTAATAGCTGGAAACAGCAGATTACTATTTGCATACAAATAGCACTACCAGTGGATTACCAATTGCATGCAAATAGCACCAGCAAGCTGTCTACTATATTTTAGGTTTTATTTCATACATCACACTGAAGTTTATAGTCCGCAGTTTTTCAAGGTAATGGCTGTCAACCACCTGTAGCAAGTTTAAGTGGATTTTATTTTTTTTATTATATATTTGAGTTTAGTATATGTTTTTAAAGAGAGTGCTGCACCGACCCAACTATATTTGTATAGAATAAAAGATTACTTTCCAAAGAGTGGGGACTTACCCTTTTTTTTTTTCAAAACGTTTTATTAGGATTTTTCAAACATGAAATAAAACATACAGGAAGAATGGTATACATTACTTTGTATCATGACAAAACAAAACAAAACAGCTGGATGGATGGTAAACATTACAAGCGTATAAAATGAGGCAGATAGTGAAAGTAATGATCAACGTCTAACATGCATTTTAAGGATTCGACAACTTAGTCCATGATATCCAAAATTGCCAGAACTTCTGGAAGGTGGCTAATCTACCAAAACGCATGGCTAATTGCCTCTCATATTCATAAGTAACATTGACCTTAGCAATTACTTCAGAGGTATTCAGTGCTCTATCCAACTTCCAATTCCTAGCTATTGTGAGCTTAGATCAGGGGTGGGGAACCTTTTTTCTGCCAAGGGCCATTTGGGTATTTATAAAACCATTCGGGGGGCCGTACAAAATTATCACCTTAAAAATTAGCCTGTTATATTTGGTCAAACATTTAATTAACTCACCCCTAATGTGATGGCTGCAACTACTTCTCTTTGGTGAAGTGTGTGATGTTAGCTGGTATTGATGTTGCTACTCGCAACATGTTTCCCAGGTTTGCGTCGGTCAGTCTGAAGCGCAGTCGACTTTTTTGTGGTGGTAAGTTTTGAAAAGAACTGCTGGCAGGTACTGCTGGCTTGTACTGTGCTGCGAGTACTGCTGGATGGTACTGCTGGCTCAGGTTGATACTGCTGGCTGGTACTGCTGACTCAGGCTGGTACTGTGCTGTAGGTACTGCTGGCTGGTACTTCTGGCTCAGGCTGGTACTGCTGGCTGGTACTGTGCTGTAGGTACTGCTGGCTGGTACTGTTGTAGGTACTGCTGACTCTGGCTGGTACTGCTGGTTCTGCTGTGTGTACTGATGGTTCTGGCTGGTACTGCTGTGTGTACTGCTGGCTCTGGCTGCTACTGCTGTGTGTGCTGCTGGCGGGAAATGCTGGCTAGGAGAAGTGTAGCAGCGCCACGCTGGAGAAAAAGGTGATGTTTCCTGTATTGGTCACAGGTGGAGTGTATTTGATATCACTCCGCCTATGACTCACTCAGACTGTAATAACGGAGCAGGAACTATACAGGAAGCATCGGCTCCATTCTGACAGATCAGCTGAGAGACACAGACTCAGCTGCATGGGGGGCCGGACCAGATGACTTCAGGGGCCGCATACGGCCCCCGAACCGTAGGTTCACCACCCCTGGCTTAGATGCTAAAAGGATATGGGCAACAATAATACGGAATGTAGGGGGAAGTTATCTATTTCCAGATTTAGCAGTACTAGGGCTGGAGTTGGGGGTGTCAAAATACCAGTAACTGAAGATATCAATTTAAAGACCTGGTTCCAAAAACTGGTAAGATTTTTGCACATCCAAAAAGTGTGGAAGAGGTTACCAGTGACTTCCCCTTTTTATACTAACTGTACATTAATGGGCAGGGGCTAGGAGTCCCTTCATCTTTTACAGAAGCAATTTAGGTATGTGACTAAAAGTGAGTGTGGTCCTAAAGGATGTGACCTATTGTGACAAACTTTCCCACATTTATATTTGATACAGTATATAAAAAAAAGAGGAAATGTGAAAGATGGACTCAGGTAAATAAAATCCTAAATAATATATCATGTTTCAAAAACAATCTTCATACTTCAGTTTTAGCAGTTCAGTGACAACACCTGTAGGAGTGAAAAGGAAAACTCTTCATCCTGCCTTCAGCAGACCCAAGACATTTTTCTCTTTTCAAAATCCTTTTGTGCCTAGTCTCATTCACTTCATTGGAGCTCAAAAGTTGCTAATTTGTGCTAAAAATTAAAGCAAATGTAAAGTTTTAATAAAAAAAAATATGTGAACTGCTATCAGTCTATCAAAAAAAAAAAAGCTGGCATTTTTTTTAAACCACCAGCACCTGTGCAAATACGCTGCTGGTCTCCTTCAGGCCTACGGGAACTAAGAAAACATTAAAAAGGTGTTTAAAGCAAAAAAAACCTAAAAAGAAAAAAAAAAAAAAACAACACCATCATAAGTGTGTCAATTCCCTTCCCTCCTAAACAAATTCTATAAAATGTCACTCTATTTTTTACCATTTTTGTTCTTTTTGTATTACAAAGCACTAAGCAGCTCTTCTGAGTTCCCAGCCTAGACTGGGCCCTCTGCCTCCTGGGACTGCTATGTTACAGCTATCCTAGGAGACAGTGGGTTACCAAGTGAGTGGCACACCTGCACACATGCAATGGATTTCCACACATGTGAACAAATGCCACCAGCTTCTGGTGAAAGGGAAATATGGCACCCAGCAGTATTTGTGTGCATATGCAGAAACCTACTGGATGTGCACAGATGTGCTGCTTAGTAACCCACTGCCGACCAGGATAGCACCCAGGAGAAGTGACAAATTGGATAAGTAAATCAATTATTGTTCCCCTAGCCATAAACAAGCAATTAATCCTTGCAGTGCTGGCATAGCTCATTGTCACAAATAATTTTTAGTTGCCCTAAGATGGGCTTTAAGCAAGACCATCCCACCACTGAATTAAAAAAAAATGTTTGCCCTGACCTGGTTCAAGTCCCTAATGGCAATACCCATCTGTTCATTGTCAAAAACTTGAAAATTACCCTTGACATAAAGGCAGAAAAAGTTTCAAGATTCAGTTCCCCTAGCCTTCAGTAGGGTAAGCCACTATGATTGAGGTTCATGGACTTCCCTCTGAGTTCATTGAACCTTCAGTGAACTGAACTTTGCTCCGTTTGCTAATCTCTAGTTTATTCTTTTTCTGCTGGATCCAAAACTTAAGAAACAATTTAATCATTTATTTTAACCAAGAAGAGGTTTACCTTGCTAAGTACTGTTCCTATCATATTTAAAACAAACAAAAAGAACAAAAGGCTGCAAAGGCCTAATGCATTACCAAATAAACTTTATTAAAGAGAAAAGGGAAATAGATGCATATTCACAAAAGCCTCAAGGCTAAAAGGCATTAAAAAAATAAAAAAACAGACCAAAAAGGCAGGGTAACCCTTAAAAGGTTGAGTATACACTCTGGCACCACGAGACTCACATGCTAATGTGTTTCAAGGGAGGAATCCTCCTTATCTGGGCCTATTAGCCTTGGGCCTTTGTGAGTATGCACTCATTTCTTTTCTTTTTTATCTGGTAATGCACTAAAGTAACTAACGAAAGAAATAATTTGGAAGTTGCTGACAACCCGGAAGTTTATCATAAAAAAAAACAAGAAATGGACAATTCGTATCTATATTCGTTGCACTATGAACTGAGCACCAACTTTCTCTCTCTCTATCTATCTCCATCTTTTCACACATTCAGTGTACAGGGGATTTGTAAAGTCTATACACCAATGTTGATATGTCAGAATACCAAAACCTCGGGGGTCACACGTATACGTACTTACATCACACTCTACGAACAAACGTTCCCAAAAAAAAAAGAAAATCGGACGAGAAATTTTGTGAACATTATGCACTGTCAACTAAAAATGGAAATGAATGATGAGCAAGAGAGAGAGAAAAATCAGAGCATATTTTGTCTGATTTTCGTCAAGTGTGCACGAGCCTTAAGCCTTTTTGCACTTTTGTTCTTTTTGTTTTTGTATATTATCAAGATTTCCCATTCTGAAGAGGGCGGCTTTGGCACAGGTTACCAGGATGTGCTAAGAAGTGATGTTTTGAATGGTCCACATAATAGTTCTACTGATCCTCATGATTTCTTTAGTGCTACAAAGTAATTTGGAGACATATAGATTATATATGAAAGACAAAGAGGTGGCCAGGAACAAAAAATTCTGTATCATATGGAGTACTGTAGGTTATGTTGGGGAGTCTGTGATACTTCCCGATCTTACCCTGCCAGGTAGCCTAGCCACAGCAATAATAGATACAACCTTATCTGTAGGGCGATATAGACTTTTTAATCGTGTTCATAGCTTTATTTGTTTGTCAACCTAGCATTGTTAAAATGATCTTTTCATTAAAATGTACTGTTTGTAATATTTTGTAATATTTTGAGCAGTTGGTTAAAAAGAAATAGTGTTGGCAGTCCTGTTAGTTCCTAGTATACAAGGCTCTTGTCTCCAGTACAAGGGCTGCTATAAAATATAGCTTCATGCTTCATTATAAATCCTCCTAGGGCCCGAGTCATAACAGGACACTATTTCACTAGTCACATAGTGAGTAATAGTCCTATCATTATGATGGCTACACCGTGGCTAGGACTGAAGACCATATCAGTGCAGGAATTAGGAAGATATCTTTCAATTATCCCAGAACACAAAGAAGTATGTGAAACCTCACAGATCTATTTTTTATTTTAGCTCCAAGGTGTAACAGAGTTCCTCTGATAAATATGAAGAGTTGAATGGTTTGGGTAGCTGTGAGTTTTTCATCTAGATTTGCAGATGACTTTTCCCTTCCAATCTGAAACCTATTAATCCAGTGTTATCTAATTTAGCTGATACTTCATTCCCAGTGCTGGTGATCTTCTGGCAACATCGATTTTCTAGCAAAATGCACAATGATGCTGGAGAGTGGCATTCCGCAGTACACCGGGCCTAATCATGTGTGAGATCTGCCGACACAGCAGTGGTGCTCAATTAACCATTTCGTTCTGTCATCTCAAAACAAAAGAACTTCCCAAAACTGGACTTTGATTTTAAAGGTTGTCTATACACATGTCTACAATAGGTTTGTAATGATCATTGTTTGCTAAAATTATTTGATGGTAAATGGATTTTTAAATCTAAACTCCAGCCCCATACAAAAAAAATAAATAATAATAATAATAATGTTGTGATATATCCTTAAAAAAAATAAATAAATGTATTAACAAACAAATCTACTTTAAAACGGTATTAAAAACAAAAGCAATTTTTTTATTTTGCAGTTTACAAATTCTTAGATGTGATGGCTGCATTATAGTTAAATTATTTAAGCTTTCTTTCTTTTATTTTCACCTGGTGATAGAGCCAATTAGTCTGTTATTTTTCAATAAAACAAGCCATCCTGCAGATGTAACAGTTACAGGATTAAGAGCCGGTTCACACTACCACGACCAGAAAGTCGCCCCGTGACTTGAAGAGACTTGTTTAGAGACTTGGACGAGACTTGGAAGAGACTTGTGAACTACTTTGAAGAGACAGGCGACTTTGTCTGTGGGGAATGCCTGGCTAATCTCTTTCTTCTTCCTGGAAAGTCTGATAACAAGTCGTGTCAATTAAGATAAGGAGGCGACTCCCATTGAAGTATATGGGACAGTCGCCTCAAAGTAGTACAGGACCCTTTTCTGAAGTCGGAGCGACTTCAGTAGTGCCAATTAAGACGGCACTGATTGATTAACATTGCTTTTGTTATGTCAAGCGACCTGGGGCTACACAAGTCGCCTCACAAGTCGTGCTAGTGTGAATGGGCTCTGAGACAAACTATTTACTACTGACAGTGGTGCTTACACTGATAAGCTATTATTTATTAAGAGTATAAAAAAGTGCAGCACTGAATAATGTATATATACATTTTGATTGTATATATAGACTCGTGAACAAATATATAAAATAAAATTCATAAAACAGTCCACAAGGCTGAAGTGGGAAAATCCAAAAACAAATCCTCATTCCCATAAAGTGCTGAAAACCAGGTAGGAAACCAAGGATATTCGGATAACAGTCCACCACCATGGTTGGAGATGTTATGCTTACCAGAAGTTGTGGACCCATGTACCTTCTAGTAAATGGGTCATACAGGCAGGGATATTCACCAACGATATAGGGACCCCAATGACTCAGGAATCTTCAATTGAGATGTGTCACCACACTTCCGGTAGGGTTAAACTTCTCCTTAGGTAAACTATGTCTCAAGGTTTGAGCCATGTCTCCTACTAAATACCTTGTACTGTCTATTTACTACTTATACCTATATACTCTCCTTTTTATTTATTTAGGCAAAACCCTTATCCCAACAGTTAAATAAAAATATAACTGTAACTGCTAATAAATTGTTAGCTGCAGTTCAGATTCAATTTCTTAGTATATCTAAATCTGCTAGTCCATTAAACAGAGGGAAACAGAGGGAAAAAAGACAACTAAAAAATGGGTAAAGCCACCACATTTAATGATTGGTAGGCTGCAATATGTTACTTTTTTAGTTTTGAGTTCAACACCACTTCAAGAACCTGATCTGTCTTAGTATGAGCATCTACTCTATTCACAATACTCAGGTTGGGAGAAAAAGGGCAAGCACTAACCAATAAGTATTCTGACAGGTGTGGTGAAAGATTACTTCATTGTCCAATCACCTGGTGGTGATAAGAAGATGACCAGGCTGTAATTATTAACGTTAATAGAAAAAAATTGAAGTCACCAACCTGCCTGTGCTGTCTGGCAGCGCTATGGAAATCGCAGGACTGGCAGGAGAAAAATACATTTATAATGGGCAAATGGAGCAGCTTATATATATGGATTTAACTATGTATTTAACTGTTTGACCAGAATTTCTCTTTAATGGTGCACTCTAGTAAAATGTGAACATTTTGCATTTGCAGTCAATAACCCATATAGTTTACCCACAGAGTGGCTTCTGTTCACAATTTGTTAAAGCTTATGCACTGCTTACAAAATCCCTATGGCTGCCATTTCCATATTTCCATAGACCTCTGTTTTTTACAAGTGTCCTCTGTAGTTTTGAGGGTGGTTGCACAACATGTAATAGTGTAAAAAGAGTTAGGAGTCCTACTCGGGATTAAAGTGAAAATCTGAAAATCTTGAAAAAAAGATTGAATAATCTTGGAATAAATGTAAATCCAGTAGGTTGTCTTACTTTTTTTTATAGTTTATAATATATATATCATGACTCACTGCTAAATGACTTCATAACTTAACAAGTAGGCAGCTACTAGTCATGTACAATATATATGCTGCCAGCAGATTCAATTCAATTACTTCAATTACTATAATTATATACGTACATTGACAACAAAGAGCAATAGACATTATTGTAATACCAATGCATGCTTTTAAAGCACCTTCCAATAATACATGTCTTAATTTTTTTCTTTCAATATTTATATAGTTTTAGAAAACACAGAAATAAAATTTTACACACATAGTGGATAATGAATTATCATTAGATTGCAAGAAAAGCAAAAAAAAACAAAAAAAAACAAGTGCAATCAATATTACGATCTCAAAATATTATGAAAAACAAATAAAACTACCCCAAACAGGGCAAGTCAAGACAAGGGTGGATTGTATGCATTACATAACACAAAACTGCCTCTGTGGTACGTGAGGATATGGAGGGAGGTGAGGGGGGAGGGGGGAGGGGGGGGAATAAGATACCCCAGTATTAAGCTAACTAGGGTAACCGGCTCAGGTAGATTTTGATAAAAGGACCTAACATGGGCCTGTCGCTTTGGGCCTAGATGGTTAAAAGTGTATAGTCAAAGTCCGTCGGCATATGATGTGAAATCTAAGGTTTCCATATTTTTAAAAGTTTGGACATCTAATTTAATTTAATGTAATTTTCTCATGTCATGCATAAGATAATACAAGATTTAGGTTCCCCAAAGGGGAATAGTCAGCTTTTTCCAAAAATTTGCAATTATCTGTTTTGCCACAGTAAAAATAAAGAAGAGCAGATGGAATACCATTCTGTAACAATCATCTAACTTCTTACATAGCAGGACCTCTACCAGTTGTTTCCACAGGGGTCTGTCTAAGACAGTGTAAATAAGATGATAGGTGTGAGACCAGAAAAAACAGCTTTTAGGACAGTCCCACCAGATATATCTAAAGCTGCCAGCTGTAGAACAGTGCCTAAAGCAAGCAGAAGGAGATCCAAGGATAACATGAGAGAAAAAGTAATGTACTAAGTACCATCACATTAATTTCTGTAGCTAATACATTGATATAGCTCTTCAATGTGTTAGACTGGCATATATCTTGCCAGTCCTCCTGAGGGATAGAAGTTGCTAGGTCAGAGGCTCAACTAGTCATATGACCAGGTGATGAATAAAACAGGACATTAGTATCAATGGATAGATATAGATAATCCCTGGGACATGCAAGTTAGTGTTACAAAAGTGTTCAAATGCTCTAAGCCGTAGAGGGGTAAGGTGACAAAGAAGACGCATAGCGCTTGATTTGTATACTGTATATCGAAAAATCTGTTCAGGTGGTATATCATATGGTTCCTCAAAAGATTCAGTATAGGCAGAGCAAGTTTGCATGTGTCCACCAAGAGAAATTTCTGGACCACCAGGCACAAAAAGTGGATTGCCTAAGAGTGAGTAAATAAGTGATAAAGAAAGGTGAATGGATAATAGTTTGCTAGAGTATTTAACCAAGTCCCACACTTTAAGAGAATAGGAAGTAACGAGACTGGAAAGAGGAGATAGCCAAATAAGAGATTAAATAGAAAGAGAGGCTATTACAAAAGCTTCTCAGCTAACCCAGAGTGGAATTTTAACCTGTGTGGCTTGAAACTAGCTAGATATTTGTGGAACACCAAATCCTCGCTGCAACTTGTGTTGAAATCAAGTATTTTTGGCAACCCTTGATCTTTTATCACCCCATATAAGGACAAGAATCTTAATCGTTGCAATCCTTCCAAGCCAGATCAGATGGTGTTGCCATTCCATTACACAGGAAAGGTAGTTTGTTCAGGGTCCATGTAAAATCAAAATTATCCTGGATACTTTTGCGTGTCTCTGGAGGAAGGTTTATATTTAGGAGTTTAGACTTCTGCTATTGACATGGAGTCCTGAAATAGAGACAAAGTCCCACAAAAATTAAATAAACTGGGAAGAAAAAAAATGAGTAGCAGAACTACATCATTAGTGAACATGCATAAGCGAGAAATGTGTATCTGGTGGTGGAGATGTGTTTGTAGGAGGGAGGACTTGTGCATCGAGTGGTTGAGATATAGTTAGGGGAGATGGGGGGTTTTGGAAAGAATGATAGTTAGAAATTATATACTGTATGGCTAGTAAAAAAAAGATTATATTTACATGTGAGTTCACATAGAGACTACGCATAAATGTGGCTGGTGCCGATGCAGCAAGATTATAATTGTATGATATGGTTGGCAATTATAGTAGGTAACATCTGCATCAAACAAGCACTACAGTCACAATATTATGATGTATTCTACAACAATGACTTTTCAGTTACCATTTTTTGCCCAAAAAAATACTCGGCTTTGAGAAGTTAAAAAGCAGTCGTCTGATTGAAGGACTTTAAAGCATATATCTGATATCTGCTGATGACGAAACATGTGGATAAATGTATTATACCTACGGTTTATGAACACTAGAATATAAACACAAAATAAACAATATGGCATATATATGTAGCTCATTTGAAACCCAGAGCAGATTATTCTTAAACCCCCCCCCTCCCTCCCAGGTGGCCTCCTTTCATAAATAGTCAGTGGAAAGAATTGTACATAAGTGTTTCCAACCTTACACTGGTTATCATTGTAGTGTCCTTTTTTCATTCAATAGTTAACAGGAAGACCGATAGTCAGAATACGCCATTGCATTGATCTTCAGTGGGAATGATGCCCCGCTTTAATTGTAGTCAGTGTATTACCATTCCCATAGCCCCCCCATTTAATGGTCTGTAAAAACAATATCCCATTACACAAGGGGTCAGTAAAGAGAATACTGCTTATGTTAGGGCTGCATGGAATGACTACAACCCTAATAGACAGTTATAAAGTTCATGTCCATGATTACCTACCTGGTAGATGAGAGGCAAAGCTCCATTAGTACCATGTTCCTGGCTTGGAACTTTGCAGGAAGGAAGTGAGACCAAGACTAGCAGGACTTCCTTCATCGCTTGTACCCATGATGGAATGTCCTGTTTGATATGTAAGTGAACTATTTTCTTTAGTAAAAATTATCTTAACAGTACTGCACTATGGAGATGATCTTTTTCATACCCATGGGGAGATACAGTTATTGATTGGAGGCGAGGGGAGATTAGTCACCCTTAAAGGCAACATACACTTTAGTCACCCTTAAAGGCAACATACACTAAACTGAATACTCCTGCAAAGGGGCCTGCTATCTGGTGAGTGTAACCCCATTTGGGGACACGAGTGAGAGCACTGGGAGCCACCGATTGGCAATCACAGCGATCACAAGGTACAGAGCCAGTCTTTGATCTCTGCTGTCTGAGCACAACAGTAAATAAAAGGACATATTAAAATTTCCAGTTGGAAAAAATACTTCCCAGCCAGCAGGGAGGTGGGTAATAATATAGAAGACATTTCAACAAGCACACTTTCCATGCACTCTGCCCCCCCCCCCCCCACACACACACACACACACACACACATACCAGAAGAAGGGCAAGACTTACCCAATGAAGAATAATGGCATTCCTTGTCTACAATTCAATTCATGCACTGGTGGACTTGTAGACTAAGAAAATTCTCTCTGGTAGGTACAGTAGCTGAAAACTGAATACTGTATTACCAAAAGGAAGATGGAACCATGACTAGGACATACGGGTAAATATTCCTATCTAAGATAAGGGTAAAATTCCCTTTCCTCTGTATGCTAACGATGTCTTGACACCTTTAGGATTAAAGAAAAACACAAAGCTTTATTGTTAGATACATTTGAAGTTAACCTGCTAGAGAATAAAACGTGTAGATTAGCAATAATGATAAAGTCACTGCAAATAATTATAACTGTGGTCTATATATTATGCAATTTTGTGGACATTTCAACCAATTCCAGTTAAGCAAAAAAAAATGAAAAATTAAAACAAAGCAATTACTACTACTAACAGAATAGATTATTTTGTGGTTTCCATAGAAACTATTGGTGTTGGGTTGCCTAGATCCATCAAAGTGTACACAAAACCTAACAATTAACTTTTCTTATCTTTTCTTTTTTGTATGTTAAATACACCAATAAAAGAGTTTTGTTATGTTTGGTTAAATACGTGCAAACAATACTTGTTTATCCTGCCAGAGATCTTGGGAACTGAAAACTGCTAGTGTATTTTGCTTTTGCGGACTGTTATCAGTTAGAATTGTTCTCTCTGTGGACTGAAGAAAACCTCCCTCTATTTTTTAGGGAAGAGGAAAACGGGAAGGTGCTCTACAACCCTGTCCTAAGGTGGCAGCATTGCTTCTTCAACTATAATACAGTGTGTGAATATTGACATCATTCGGCACTCTGGCAAGTTTTTATTGCTAGGGAGAGAGCACAGGCGCCAAACTAAGTGCAGCATGAAGGGGTTTATTAATAAAAACAGAAATTAGGTTACTCAAGGACATAGGAGACAGCAGGGCATTAAACCATGGTAGGCGTAGTGAGAAATCATCCCTATCAATGGAGTGAGAGTTCAGGATGGCCTCTAGCGGTCATGGCTTCTTGGGACACTGCCGGTAGTTTGCGGCACTTGCTCTGGCCGTCACTTCCTGGAAGTGATGGGATGCTGTAGGCGCTCCTTCTTCAGGCCTACACAGTGCCATCTTGGATGAGGGAATTTATAGGATTAATGGGGAGCCACTGGGTTCTAAAGCCTCCTCTCAACCGCAGTAATCTGATCATACACCCTAGTGAGGTACTAGGCAAGTGAGATACAATTGGAATACACATTATATATATAGGGATATGTATATCTTACAGCAGCAAAAATGTTAATACACACTTTGGACTACCACAAAACAAAAACATGCAATAATGAAGATAAGAATAATAATAAAAAATGCACAAAACGACGTAGCCCTACATCAGTCGCATGTGTGGTGCTGGGGTGTGGTGCAAGCACGTGCAGACGGCGGTGTGTGCTCCCACCCCCACTAGGCAGCGGAGATGAGAGAGAAGAGAGAGCTGAGAGAGAAGACAGTCAGCTGTTATAAACACAGCTAAACGTTCTTCTCTCTGAAATGATCACAGAGCGCCTGTGATCCTTCTATATAGGATCACAGGTCTCTGTGGTCATTTCACAAACCCATCCCCCATACAGTTAGTAAAAACTCCCCTAGGCTCACACTTAACCCTTTGATCACCCCTAGGATAACCCCTCCCCTGCCAATGTCATGATTACAGTAACAGTGCATATTTTTAACACTGATTGCTTTAATAATCTCACTGGTCCCCCCAAAAGTGTCAAAAATGTCAGTTAGGGGTCCGATCTGTCCGCCGCAATGTCGCAGTCCCGCTAAAAATTGCAGATCGCCGCCATTACTAGTAAAAAATAAATAAATAAATAAAAATGACATAAATCTTTCCCCTAGTTTGTAGACATGATAACTTTTGCGCAAACCAATTAAAATACGCTTATTGCATATTTTTTTACCAAAAAAATGTAGCAGAATACAAATTGGCCTAAAAAGATTTTTAATTTTTTTTTTGGGGGGAGGGGGATGTTATATAGAAGAATGTAAAAAATATTGTTTTTTTTCCAGAATTGTCGCTCTTTTTTTGTTTATAGCGCAAAAAATAAAAATCGCGGAAGTGATAAAATACCACCAAAAGAAAGCTCTATTTGTGGGAAAAAAGGACATCAATTTTATTTCGATACAGTGTTGCACGGCCATGCAATTTTCACTTAAAATAACACAGTGCCGAATCACAAAAAATGGCCTGGTCATTAGGGGGCAACACCTTCCGGTCTAGAACTGGTTAATATATAAAATATATTACAATAGAGATAAAAATAAAAAATGAAAGAAATTACGAAAATTAAAAAATACATAATAAATGAAAGAAATTACAAAAAGTAAAAGAAAAGGGTAATTCAAATAAGGGTGCTTACTTAAATTTCCTCATTGAGTCCCCTTGGCACCAAAGTAGCTAAAATGTATATCCAATACGTCCTTCTCTGACAAAGGAGTTTGAAACTCTCTGCTGTAGGGAAAGTGTCGGGTATGGATTCTATGATCCACACGCTGAGTCCAGCGGAAGATTTTCCATGGTGTTTCAGAAAGTGTCGTGCTTATCATCCCCACTATCTGAGACAGTGTTCTCCAAATCTTTTTCTCAGAGTGAGGATGGTTCTCCTTACATAAAATAGGCCTCAAGGACAAGTTAGTCAATATACCACAAATTCAGTCGAACAGTCATAGAAATTCTTGATGGGCTAGATTTTGCCTTTAACTGTAAAGTCCTTTTTCAAGTGGGAGACATGTTTGCTTGTGAGGCAAAGTGTCTTTCGACATTGGTATATGCCTGTAAGTGGAATGAGGCATAATCCCTGTGTGAGTGGCTTTGCTAAACACTTTAGCTTACTAGTGGCCACTATGTTTTTCACATTTCTAGCTTTCCTATAGGTGAGCTTAGGTTATGATGGCAGGATGTTTTTTAAGTGTGGATCTTCCAGAAAGATAAGCCAGTGTTTGGTTAGGACTTGTTCCATTCTTTTGAATGTGGTGTGGAATTGTGTCACAAATCAGAGTATGGTTGATTCTACACCCTGTGTGTCCTTGTGGCTTTGTGTGTGCCCTGTCAGGTAAGCTGCATCGAGAAGGGGTTCTGGAAAGGCTTTTTTGTTCAATTATTCTTTTAATAGAGCACTTTGTTCTACGTAGTCCTTATCACTCGTGCAGTTCCTCTGCAACCTGCAAAACTGTCTCTTAGGGATGTTCTTGATCTATCTGGGGTGGTGGCAACTTTGGTAATGTAAAAATGAATTACTGGCCATCGGTTTTGTGTAATTTTTTGTTTGGATCTTGCTTTCTTCATGATGAAGTGTAAGGTTCAAAAAAGGCTAACTGAACAAAATCATGTACTGAAGTAAAAGATAGACCATATGCATTGGTGTTGCAATAACTAATGAATTTCGAGAACAGGGGCTGTGGGCCATCCCAGATGACAAAGATATCATCTGTATATCTCCCATAAAATATAATATGGAATGTATACGGGTTGTCCTGTCAGATGTGGTTGGCCTCCCAGAGCCCCATGGTGAGGTTGGCATAGCTGGGGGCAAAATTAGCCCCCATAGCTGTGCTATTGACTTGTAAGTAAAAGTCAACATCAAACTCGAAATAATTGTGAGGTAAACAGAACCCAGGGGCATTGATTATGAATTGTGCCTGCTGTGAATTGATAACTGGATTGTCCATAAGGAATAGGGAAACAGATCAAAGGCCTACTGAGTGGGGGATGTATATAGTGAATTCACATCCAAGGATGCCAACATATAAGTAGATTCCCATGTGTAGTGTGCCAATTGTTCCAAAAGATGAACTCCATCCCTGATGTACGAGGGGAGGCCTTGTGCCAATGGTTGTAAAAATTGGTCCACATATTGCAAAAATGGGTTGGTAATAGCTGCAACTATGGATCCGTTCTCCTATGGACACATTTATGGACTTTACATTGTATGTAGAGATTATGTCCTTTTTTGTCTTTTAACAGTCCGGAAGCAGAACCAGTAGATCCCAAACCCTTCCTTTTGCGCCATTACCATTGCTTTCTTTTCAAGTTTTTATTGCTGTCTGCTCTCTTTGGGATGATTCAGCTCTCTATTTGTACTGGTTACCATTGTCACTGAGGGAGAAATAAGGGGAAACATTTTTGGAGTTGTCATCAAAACAAGAGGTGAGGGTAAATGTTTTAATGGGGAGAACTGATCTGGAGATGAAAAGGAATTTCCCTCATTTTGAGAGTTTTCAATGCCATGTTGCATCTCTGGATGCAAGTCAAAGAAAATCTCCCCAATGGTACACAAATTACAAAAACAACCTGTTAGGGGTTTTAATTTAACTTTTCAAATCTGGAAAACATAAATTGGCTATACATCATAACATTAAACATCATAAAATGCAAAGGTCCATTGCTTCTATTTCATTAGTGAACTTTAACATGCAGTATCTCACAAAAGGGGGTACACCCCTAACATTATTGTAAATATATATACTTATGTAAGTATATATACTTGTTTGACATGATGTGACAGCAAGGTAGCTGTGGTTGTTGGCTTGTATCGAAGTTTAAGAGTCAGAGAGGCTGCAGCCTGATGGACAGGAAGCTTGTTAGCTCCCTAAAGGCTGAGCACTGGCCAGAGGCAATGCCTTTATGGCACCGGTATGATTTCTGCCAAATGTGTGGCTGTGTTCAGGGTACCCATAGGCATGTTCATTTGCTTTATTGGGAGTTAGAATATTGACTGAATGACTGAAATTATATGCTGTCCCACCATAATAGTAGAAAAAAATATTACTTGAACCTCTTTGGTAGCATATATACATTATTATATACATATTATAATATACAGTATCTCACAAAAGTGAGTACAACCCTCACATTTTTGTAAATATTGTATCATATCGTTTCATGTGACAACACTGAAGAAATGACACTTTGCCTACAATGTAAAGTAGTGAGTGTACAGCTTGTATAATAGTGTAAATATTCTGTCCCCTCAAAATAACTTAAAAGCACAGAGCCATTAATGTCTAAATCGTTGGCAACAAAAGTGAGTACACCCCTAAGTGGAAATATCTAAATTGGGCCCAATTAGCCATTTTTTCCTCCCCGGTGTCATGTGGCTCGTTAATGTTACAAGGTCTCTGGCATGAATGGGGAGCAGGTGTGTTTAATTTGGTGTTATCACTCTCACCTTACTCACACATGGCACCTCATGGCAAAGAACTCTCTAAGGATCTGATTAAAAAAAATTGTTGTTCTACATAAAGATGGCCTAGGCTATAAGAAGATTGCCAAGACCCTGAAACTGACCTGCAGCACAGTGGCCAAGACCATACAGCCGTTTAACAGGACAGATTCCATTCAGAACAGGCCTTGTCATGGTTGACCAAAGGAGTTGAGTGCATGTGCTCAGCATCATATCTAGACATTGTCTTTGGGAAATAGATGTATGAGTGCTGCCAGCATTGCTGCAGAGGTTGAAGGGGTGGGGAGTCAGCCTGTCAGTGCTTGGACCACATGCCGCACACTGCATCAAATTGGTCTGCATGGCTGTCGTCCCAGAAGTAAACCTCTTCTAAAGATGATGCACAAGTTTGCTGAAGACAAGCAGACTAAGCATATGGGTTAGTGGAACCATGTACTGTGGTCTAATGAGACCAGGATAAACTTATTTGGTTCAGATGGTGTCAAGCGTGTGTGGTGGCAACCAGCTAAGGAGTACAAAGACAAGTGTGTCTTGCCTACAGTCAAGCATGGTGGTGGGAGTATCATGGTCTGGGGCTGCATGAGTGCTGCTTGAACTGGGTAGCTACAGTTCATTGAGGGAACCATGAATGCCAACATGTACTGTGACATCCTGAAGCAGAGCATGACCCCCCCTTCGGAAACTGGGTCACATGATAATGACCCCAAACATACCTCCAAGACAACCACTGCCTTGCTAAAGAAGCTGAGGGTAAAGGTGATAGACTGGCCAAGCATGTCTCCACACCTAAACCCTATTGAGCATCTGTGGGGCATCCTCAAATGGAAGGTGGAGGAGCGCAAGGTCTCTAACATCCACCAGCTCTGTGATGTCGTCATAGAGGAGTGGAAGAGGACTCTAGTGGCAACCTGTGAAGCTCTGGTGAACTCCATGCCCAGGAGGATTAGGGCAGTGCTGGAAAATAATGGCGGACACACAAAATTTTAACACTTTGGTGCCTAATTTGGACATTTTAACTTAGGGGTGTACTCACTTTTGTTGCCAGCGGTTTTGACATTAATGGCTGTATGTTGAGTTATTTTGAGGGGACAGCAAATTTACACTGTTATACAAGCTATACTCTCACTACTTTACATTGTAGCAAAGTGTCCTTTTTCAGGGTTGCCACATGAAAATATATAATAAAATATTTACAAAAATGTGAGGGGTGTACTCACTTTTTTTTTTTTTTTTGGTGTACTCACTTTTATGAGATACTGCAGCAGTTCATATATAAAGTGTCCAATTTCTTTTCATTTGATTTTGTTGGCGTAAAAAATAAATTAGCGGTATTGCTTCATGAAGTGCTCTGTGCTCTAAATGCATTTTAATAATCATGCCTCCTGAAGACGTCATGTGACAAAACATACATCGGGGCGGAGATACAGGAAGCTAACACCTGGAAGCTGTGAGATACTGAAAAAAGACTGTGCTCGCACTAATAGATAGTGGAGCTGGCTAACAATATACAAGAGTGTTTCAACCCAGGTACAGGGGAATGCACTATACTATGTGAGCGCATTTATTGATGGCTTATAAGAATATATTAAAGTATTGAAGGATTTTTCACTATTAGAGTTCTCTCCCCTCTATTTTATGATGATGACAATCCTGGAGTGAAAATCTGCTACCCTGGATGTATTAACCCCTTAGTGGAAACGTGCATTAAGACTATACTCTTTACAGGAGGTCATGGTCACCTGGTGAGTTTTCGAGAGTGATGGTGATGCACAGTGGAGGATTAGAAGCACAGAAGAGATTATTTATATCCACTTAGAGCACAGAGCACTTTAAGAAGGGATATTACTGATTGATTTGTACACAAACAGTATTGGAAAGAAATTGGACACTTTGTATATGCACTGCTATTTTAGAACTCACTAATAGGGTTGAGCGAACACCTAGATGTCCGTGTTCGACGGGTTCGGCCGAACTTTAAAAAAAAGTCCGGGTCCGTGTCCCGGACTTTTACCGAACTTTTCCCGGACACCGAACCCCATTGAAGTCAATGGGGACCCGAACTTTAAGGCACTAAAATGGCTCTAAAACACCAAAGGAAAGGGCTAGAGTGCTGCAAATGGCAGCAAAACGTAATTAAGAGCATGGCAAGTGCTCTGCAAACAAATGTGGATAGGGAAATAACTTAAAACAACAAAAAAAAAACAGAAAAATAAAACAATGTTCTTCTTCATCTCTGAAGGACGAGGCCCATATGGAGTAGGAGGGAGGTTGAGGTGGTGGTGGATGTGGCGGTGACATAGGCGTGCGCACAGGGTGTGCTGGGTGTGCCTGGGCACACCCTAATCACCTAGGGCACATAGCATTGCCAGTGAGGAGATGGGAAAGATCTCCCTGGGACCTGCTCTGCTCTATTTCTCCTTGCCTACAGGTACATGGCCCCGATACATTACTCTCCCTGCTGGCAAACACATGCATGTGTATTTCAACTTTGGGGTGCACACCTTAATGCAATAGGCTGCGCACACCTATGGGCGGTGTAGGTGGAAGCGGCGGTGGAGGAGGACCAGGGCCGGATTAACAGCATCATGGGCTTGGTGCTGAGGATTTTGAAGGGCCTTAAGGGCCGTGCCTTGCCATGCACCCAGAGGAGGAAGGGTGCAGCCATGCATGCCTAATTCAACATGGGATGCTGTCTCTGAAGCCCATAAACACATCCATGCATCGCCAACTGTCCCTCCTTGTCCGGCCTTCACGCTGTGTGGGGAGGTTCTGAGGGTGCTGCCTGGGGAAGCGAGCATAGAAGCCAGACTTCTGTGTTTACAAGTGACAGAAGAGCGGTAACAGTGAATATGGCCAACCCGGGGCCTATATAAAAGGTAGGGGCCTGGAGCTGCAGCTCCAATAGCCCCTACATTAATCTGGCCCTGAGGAGGAGGACGAGGTAGCCAACACTGCTTCTTTTCAAAAATTTTAAATGAGGGTACACCCCAAAAGAGTGAGAAAGAGCAAAAATGGAACAATGGGTGGGTAAGGTCGGTATCCATTGCTATTCTGCATAAGGTACGGAAAAGTCCCGTGGGATCCATGCCTGGTTCATTTTAATGAACGTGAGCTTGTCCACATTGTCTCTGGACAGGCGGCTGCGCTTGTCTGTTATAACGCCCCCAGCCGTGCTAAATACCCGTTCAGATAATACACTGGCTGCAGGGCACGCCAGCACCTCCAAGGCGTAAAGGGCAAGCTCAAGCCATGTGCCCAATTTGGAGACCCAGAAGTTGAAGGGGGCAGACCCGTCATTCACTACATGTAGGCGTGTGCACACATACTGCTCCACCATGTTGGTAAAATGCTGCCTCCTGCTAAGACGTTCCATCTGAGCTGCTGGTGCTGCTGTTTGTTGTGGCGTGCTGACAAAGCTTTTCCACATTTCGGCCATGCTAACCCTGCCTTCTGAGGTGCTGGCGGTGCCCTGGTTGCGTTGGCGACCTCCTCCTCCTCCTCCTCTGCCTTGTGCTTCCACTGTGGCCCCGCTGTCAGATGGGAATGCCAGCAGCATGGCGTCTACCAGCGTGCGCTTGTACTCGCGCATCTTGCGATCACGCTCCAGTGAGTGAATTAAGGACGGTACGTTGTCCTTGTAACGGGGATCCAGCAGCGTGGCCACCCAGTAATCAGCACAAGTTAGAATGTGGGCAACTCGGCGGTCGTTGTGGAGACACTGCAGCATGTAATCGCTCATGTGTGCCAGGCTGCCCAGAGGCGACGAAAGGCTGTCCTCTGTGGGAGGTGTATCGTCCGTGTCCTCTGTATCCCCCCAGCCACGCACCAGTGATGGCCATGAGCTGGCCTGGGTGCCACCCTGCTGTGAACATGGTTCCATCTCCTCCTCCAGCTCCTCCTCCTCCTCATCCTCCTCATCCTCCAGAACTGTGCCCCTGCTGGACAATTGCATCCCTGGCGTTTGCGTGTGCAGGAACCCACCCTCGGAGCCCCTTGCGAATGACTGCCCTGAAAGCCTTGGAAATGTTACCTCTTCATCCTCCTCCTCCTCCTCATCCTGTGCCACATCCTCTTCCATCATCGCCCGAATTGTTTTTTCAAGGAGGCATAGAAGTGGGATAGTTAAGCTGAGAACGGCGTCATTGCCACTGGCCATGTTGGTGGAGTACTCAAAACAGCGCAACAAGGCACACAGGTCTCGCATGGAGGCCCAGTTAAATTAAATAGCGGAATAGAAAATATGATCCAAAAAAAGTGTATGTATATCACACGTACACAACCACACTGGGCCCCAATTACTATTGTTTGTACCCCTAAAAGGCTAGATGAGGAGTAGGGGGAGTATGGAACAGGCAGCACCCTCAAACCTTCAGAAGTATGAGATGAACCCCAACAACTTGGAAAGGTGGATCTCTCTCACACGTACCGACACAGACTATCCCGCAATTCAATTGATCCTCAAAGGTTTTTATTGAATAGCGGAATAGGAAATATGATCAAAAAAAGTGTATGTATCTCGCACGTACACAACCACACTAGGCCCCAATTACTATTGTTTGTACCCCTAAAAGGCTAGAGATGAGGAGTAGGGGGGGTATGGAACAGGCAGCACCCTCAAACCTTCAGAAGTATGAGATGAACCCCAACAACTTGGAAAGGTGGATCTCTCTCACACGTACCGACACAGACTATCCCCCAATTTAACTGATCCCCAAAGGTTTTTGATTAAATAGCGGAATAGAAAATATGATCCCAAAAAAGTGTATGTATATCACACGTACACAACCACACTGGGCCCCAATTACTATTGTTTGTACCCCTAAAAGGCTAGATGAGGAGTAGGGGGAGTATGGAACAGGCAGCACCCTCAAACCTTCAGAAGTATGAGATGAACCCCAACAACTTGGAAAGGTGGATCTCTCTCACACGTACCAACACAGACTATCCCCCAATTTAACTGATCCCCAAAGGTTTTTGATTAAATAGCGGAATAGAAAATATGATCCAAAAAAAGTGTATGTATATCACACGTACACAACCACACTAGGCCCCAATTACTATTGTTTGTACCCCTAAAAGGCTAGATGAGGAGTAGGGGGAGTATGGAACAGGCAGCACCCTCAAACCTTCAGAAGTATGAGATGAACCCCAACAACTTGGAAAGGTGGATCTCTCTCACACGTACCGACACAGACTATCCCGCAATTCAATTGATCCTCAAAGGTTTTTATTGAATAGCGGAATAGGAAATATGATCAAAAAAAGTGTATGTATCTCGCACGTACACAACCACACTAGGCCCCAATTACTATTGTTTGTACCCCTAAAAGGCTAGATGAGGAGTAGGGGGGGTATGGAACAGGCAGCACCCTCAAACCTTCAGAAGTATGAGATGAACCCCAACAACTTGGAAAGGTGGATCTCTCTCACACGTACCGACACAGACTATCCCCCAATTTAACTGATCCCCAAAGGTTTTTGATTAAATAGCGGAATAGAAAATATGATCCCAAAAAAGTGTATGTATATCACACGTACACAACCACACTGGGCCCCAATTACTATTGTTTGTACCCCTAAAAGGCTAGATGAGGAGTAGGGGGAGTATGGAACAGGCAGCACCCTCAAACCTTCAGAAGTATGAGATGAACCCCAACAACTTGGAAAGGTGGATCTCTCTCACACGTACCAACACAGACTATCCCCCAATTTAACTGATCCCCAAAGGTTTTTGATTAAATAGCGGAATAGAAAATATGATCCAAAAAAAGTGTATGTATATCACACGTACACAACCACACTAGGCCCCAATTACTATTGTTTGTACCCCTAAAAGGCTAGATGAGGAGTAGGGGGAGTATGGAACAGGCAGCACCCTCAAACCTTCAGAAGTATGAGATGAACCCCAACAACTTGGAAAGGTGGATCTCTCTCACACGTACCGACACAGACTATCCCGCAATTCAATTGATCCTCAAAGGTTTTTATTGAATAGCGGAATAGGAAATATGATCAAAAAAAGTGTATGTATCTCGCACGTACACAACCACACTAGGCCCCAATTACTATTGTTTGTACCCCTAAAAGGCTAGATGAGGAGTAGGGGGGGTATGGAACAGGCAGCACCCTCAAACCTTCAGAAGTATGAGATGAACCCCAACAACTTGGAAAGGTGGATCTCTCTCACACGTACCGACACAGACTATCCCCCAATTTAACTGATCCCCAAAGGTTTTTGATTAAATAGCGGAATAGAAAATATGATCCAAAAAAAGTGTATGTATATCACACGTACACAACCACACTGGGCCCCAATTACTATTGTTTGTACCCCTAAAAGGCTAGATGAGGAGTAGGGGGAGTATGGAACAGGCAGCACCCTCAAACCTTCAGAAGTATGAGATGAACCCCAACAACTTGGAAAGGTGGATCTCTCTCACACGTACCAACACAGACTATCCCCCAATTTAACTGATCCCCAAAGGTTTTTGATTAAATAGCGGAATAGAAAATATGATCCAAAAAAAGTGTATGTATATCACACGTACACAACCACACTAGGCCCCAATTACTATTGTTTGTACCCCTAAAAGGCTAGATGAGGAGTAGGGGGAGTATGGAACAGGCAGCACCCTCAAACCTTCAGAAGTATGAGATGAACCCCAACAACTTGGAAAGGTGGATCTCTCTCACACGTACCGACACAGACTATCCCGCAATTCAATTGATCCTCAAAGGTTTTTATTGAATAGCGGAATAGGAAATATGATCAAAAAAAGTGTATGTATCTCGCACGTACACAACCACACTAGGCCCCAATTACTATTGTTTGTACCCCTAAAAGGCTAGATGAGGAGTAGGGGGGGTATGGAACAGGCAGCACCCTCAAACCTTCAGAAGTATGAGATGAACCCCAACAACTTGGAAAGGTGGATCTCTCTCACACGTACCGACACAGACTATCCCCCAATTTAACTGATCCCCAAAGGTTTTTGATTAAATAGCGGAATAGAAAATATGATCCCAAAAAAGTGTATGTATATCACACGTACACAACCACACTGGGCCCCAATTACTATTGTTTGTACCCCTAAAAGGCTAGATGAGGAGTAGGGGGAGTATGGAACAGGCAGCACCCTCAAACCTTCAGAAGTATGAGATGAACCCCAACAACTTGGAAAGGTGGATCTCTCTCACACGTACCAACACAGACTATCCCCCAATTTAACTGATCCCCAAAGGTTTTTGATTAAATAGCGGAATAGAAAATATGATCCAAAAAAAGTGTATGTATATCACACGTACACAACCACACTAGGCCCCAATTACTATTGTTTGTACCCCTAAAAGGCTAGATGAGGAGTAGGGGGAGTATGGAACAGGCAGCACCCTCAAACCTTCAGAAGTATGAGATGAACCCCAACAACTTGGAAAGGTGGATCTCTCTCACACGTACCGACACAGACTATCCCGCAATTCAATTGATCCTCAAAGGTTTTTATTGAATAGCGGAATAGGAAATATGATCAAAAAAAGTGTATGTATCTCGCACGTACACAACCACACTAGGCCCCAATTACTATTGTTTGTACCCCTAAAAGGCTAGATGAGGAGTAGGGGGGGTATGGAACAGGCAGCACCCTCAAACCTTCAGAAGTATGAGATGAACCCCAACAACTTGGAAAGGTGGATCTCTCTCACACGTACCGACACAGACTATCCCCCAATTTAACTGATCCCCAAAGGTTTTTGATTAAATAGCGGAATAGAAAATATGATCCAAAAAAAGTGTATGTATATCACACGTACACAACCACACTGGGCCCCAATTACTATTGTTTGTACCCCTAAAAGGCTAGATGAGGAGTAGGGGGAGTATGGAACAGGCAGCACCCTCAAACCTTCAGAAGTATGAGATGAACCCCAACAACTTGGAAAGGTGGATCTCTCTCACACGTACCGACACAGACTATCCCGCAATTCAATTGATCCTCAAAGGTTTTTATTGAATAGCGGAATAGGAAATATGATCAAAAAAAGTGTATGTATCTCGCACGTACACAACCACACTAGGCCCCAATTACTATTGTTTGTACCCCTAAAAGGCTAGATGAGGAGTAGGGGGGGTATGGAACAGGCAGCACCCTCAAACCTTCAGAAGTATGAGATGAACCCCAACAACTTGGAAAGGTGGATCTCTCTCACACGTACCGACACAGACTATCCCCCAATTTAACTGATCCCCAAAGGTTTTTGATTAAATAGCGGAATAGAAAATATGATCCCAAAAAAGTGTATGTATATCACACGTACACAACCACACTGGGCCCCAATTACTATTGTTTGTACCCCTAAAAGGCTAGATGAGGAGTAGGGGGAGTATGGAACAGGCAGCACCCTCAAACCTTCAGAAGTATGAGATGAACCCCAACAACTTGGAAAGGTGGATCTCTCTCACACGTACCAACACAGACTATCCCCCAATTTAACTGATCCCCAAAGGTTTTTGATTAAATAGCGGAATAGAAAATATGATCCAAAAAAAGTGTATGTATATCACACGTACACAACCACACTAGGCCCCAATTACTATTGTTTGTACCCCTAAAAGGCTAGGAGTAGGGGGAGTATGGAACAGGCAGCACCCTCAAACCTTCAGAAGTATGAGATGAACCCCAACAACTTGGAAAGGTGGATCTCTCTCACACGTACCAACACAGACTATCCCCCAATTTAACTGATCCCCAAAGGTTTTTGATTAAATAGCGGAATAGAAAATATGATCCCAAAAAAGTGTATGTATATCACACGTACACAACCACACTAGGCCCCAATTACTATTGTTTGTACCCCTAAAAGGCTAGGAGTAGGGGGAGTATGGAACAGGCAGCACCCTCAAACCTTCAGAAGTATGAGATGAACCCCAACAACTTGGAAAGGTGGATCTCTCTCACACGTACCAACACAGACTATCCCCCAATTTAACTGATCCCCAAAGGTTTTTGATTAAATAGCGGAATAGAAAATATGATCCCAAAAAAGTGTATGTATATCACACGTACACAACCACACTAGGCCCCAATTACTATTGTTTGTACCCCTAAAAGGCTAGGAGTAGGGGGAGTATGGAACAGGCAGCACCCTCAAACCTTCAGAAGTATGAGATGAACCCCAACAACTTGGAAAGGTGGATCTCTCTCACACGTACCAACACAGACTATCCCCCAATTTAACTGATCCCCAAAGGTTTTTGATTAAATAGCGGAATAGAAAATATGATCCCAAAAAAGTGTATGTATATCACACGTACACAACCACACTAGGCCCCAATTACTATTGTTTGTACCCCTAAAAGGCTAGGAGTAGGGGGAGTATGGAACAGGCAGCACCCTCAAACCTTCAGAAGTATGAGATGAACCCCAACAACTTGGAAAGGTGGATCTCTCTCACACGTACCAACACAGACTATCCCCCAATTTAACTGATCCCCAAAGGTTTTTGATTAAATAGCGGAATAGAAAATATGATCCCAAAAAAGTGTATGTATATCACACGTACACAACCACACTAGGCCCCAATTACTATTGTTTGTACCCCTAAAAGGCTAGGAGTAGGGGGAGTATGGAACAGGCAGCACCCTCAAACCTTCAGAAGTATGAGATGAACCCCAACAACTTGGAAAGGTGGATCTCTCTCACACGTACCAACACAGACTATCCCCCAATTTAACTGATCCCCAAAGGTTTTTGATTAAATAGCGGAATAGAAAATATGATCCCAAAAAAGTGTATGTATATCACACGTACACAACCACACTAGGCCCCAATTACTATTGTTTGTACCCCTAAAAGGCTAGGAGTAGGGGGAGTATGGAACAGGCAGCACCCTCAAACCTTCAGAAGTATGAGATGAACCCCAACAACTTGGAAAGGTGGATCTCTCTCACACGTACCAACACAGACTATCCCCCAATTTAACTGATCCCCAAAGGTTTTTGATTAAATAGCGGAATAGAAAATATGATCCCAAAAAAGTGTATGTATATCACACGTACACAACCACACTAGGCCCCAATTACTATTGTTTGTACCCCTAAAAGGCTAGGAGTAGGGGGAGTATGGAACAGGCAGCACCCTCAAACCTTCAGAAGTATGAGATGAACCCCAACAACTTGGAAAGGTGGATCTCTCTCACACGTACCAACACAGACTATCCCCCAATTTAACTGATCCCCAAAGGTTTTTGATTAAATAGCGGAATAGAAAATATGATCCCAAAAAAGTGTATGTATATCACACGTACACAACCACACTAGGCCCAATTACTATTGTTTGTACCCCTAAAAGGCTAGGAGTAGGGGGAGTATGGAACAGGCAGCACCCTCAAACCTTCAGAAGTATGAGATGAACCCCAACAACTTGGAAAGGTGGATCTCTCTCACACGTACCAACACAGACTATCCCCCAATTTAACTGATCCCCAAAGGTTTTTGATTAAATAGCGGAATAGAAAATATGATCCCAAAAAAGTGTATGTATATCACACGTACACAACCACACTAGGCCCCAATTACTATTGTTTGTACCCCTAAAAGGCTAGGAGTAGGGGGAGTATGGAACAGGCAGCACCCTCAAACCTTCAGAAGTATGAGATGAACCCCAACAACTTGGAAAGGTGGATCTCTCTCACACGTACCAACACAGACTATCCCCCAATTTAACTGATCCCCAAAGGTTTTTGATTAAATAGCGGAATAGAAAATATGATCCCAAAAAAGTGTATGTATATCACACGTACACAACCACACTAGGCCCCAATTACTATTGTTTGTACCCCTAAAAGGCTAGGAGTAGGGGGAGTATGGAACAGGCAGCACCCTCAAACCTTCAGAAGTATGAGATGAACCCCAACAACTTGGAAAGGTGGATCTCTCTCACACGTACCAACACAGACTATCCCCCAATTTAACTGATCCCCAAAGGTTTTTGATTAAATAGCGGAATAGAAAATATGATCCCAAAAAAGTGTATGTATATCACACGTACACAACCACACTAGGCCCCAATTACTATTGTTTGTACCCCTAAAAGGCTAGGAGTAGGGGGAGTATGGAACAGGCAGCACCCTCAAACCTTCAGAAGTATGAGATGAACCCCAACAACTTGGAAAGGTGGATCTCTCTCACACGTACCAACACAGACTATCCCCCAATTTAACTGATCCCCAAAGGTTTTTGATTAAATAGCGGAATAGAAAATATGATCCCAAAAAAGTGTATGTATATCACACGTACACAACCACACTAGGCCCCAATTACTATTGTTTGTACCCCTAAAAGGCTAGGAGTAGGGGGAGTATGGAACAGGCAGCACCCTCAAACCTTCAGAAGTATGAGATGAACCCCAACAACTTGGAAAGGTGGATCTCTCTCACACGTACCAACACAGACTATCCCCCAATTTAACTGATCCCCAAAGGTTTTTGATTAAATAGCGGAATAGAAAATATGATCCCAAAAAAGTGTATGTATATCACACGTACACAACCACACTAGGCCCCAATTACTATTGTTTGTACCCCTAAAAGGCTAGGAGTAGGGGGAGTATGGAACAGGCAGCACCCTCAAACCTTCAGAAGTATGAGATGAACCCCAACAACTTGGAAAGGTGGATCTCTCTCACACGTACCAACACAGACTATCCCCCAATTTAACTGATCCCCAAAGGTTTTTGATTAAATAGCGGAATAGAAAATATGATCCCAAAAAAGTGTATGTATATCACACGTACACAACCACACTAGGCCCCAATTACTATTGTTTGTACCCCTAAAAGGCTAGGAGTAGGGGGAGTATGGAACAGGCAGCACCCTCAAACCTTCAGAAGTATGAGATGAACCCCAACAACTTGGAAAGGTGGATCTCTCTCACACGTACCAACACAGACTATCCCCCAATTTAACTGATCCCCAAAGGTTTTTGATTAAATAGCGGAATAGAAAATATGATCCCAAAAAAGTGTATGTATATCACACGTACACAACCACACTAGGCCCCAATTACTATTGTTTGTACCCCTAAAAGGCTAGATGAGGAGTAGGGGGAGTATGGAACAGGCAGCACCCTCAAACCTTCAGAAGTATGAGATTGTGTTCACTGTACCCCACAAAGATTGAGTTCACTGCACCCCACAATGATTGTGTTCACTGCACCCCACAAAGATTGTGTTCACTGCACCTCACAAAGATTGTGTTCACTGTACCCCCCAAAGATTGTGTTCACTGCACCCCACAAAGATTCTGTTCACTGTACCCCACAAAGATTGTGTTCACTGCACCCCAAAAAGATTGTGTTCACTGCACCCCAAAAAGGATGTTGTTCACTGCACCCCAAAAAGGATGTTGTTCACTCCACCCCAAAAAGATTGTGTTCACTGCACCCCACAAAGATTGTGTTCACTGCACCCCAAAAAGATTGTGTTCACTGCACCCCAAAAATGATTTTGTTCACTGCACCCCAAAAAGGATTTTGTTCACTGCACCCCAAAAAGGATGTTGTTCACTCCACCCCAAAAAGATTGTGTTCACTGCACCCCACAAAGGATTTTGTTCACTGCACCCCAAAAAGATTGTGTTCACTGCACCCCAAAAAGGATGTTGTTCACTGCACCCCAAAAAGGATTTTGTTCACTGCACCCCAAAAAGATTGTGTTCACTGCACCCCACAAAGGATTTTGTTCACTGCACCCCACAAAGATTGTGTTCACTGCACACCAAAAAGGATTGTGTTCACTGCACCCCAAAAAGATTTTGTTCACTGCACCCCAAAAAGATTGTGTTCACTGCAGCCCAAAAAGATTGTGTTCACTGCAGCCCAAAAAGATTGTGTTCACTGCAGCCCAAAAAGATTGTGTTCACTGCAGCCCAAAAAGATTGTGTTCACTGCAGCCCAAAAAGATTGTGTTCACTGCAGCTCACACACAGAAAAATGGATGTGGATCACTGACACCTGCCTATCTCCAATCCCACACCACACAGCAATATCGATTGTAGTTTGTAGAACACAGTTTCCCTAAAATTCAGCAGACTCTGTCCCTAACAGGATTGAGAAGAGATCGTAGATCAGGATTGAGTGCAGATTCACCCCACCCCCCACACAGCAATATCGATTGTAGTTTGTAGAAGACACTGACCCTATAATTCAGCAGACTCTATCCCTAAAATGCCTACAACTCGCCCTGCCTAAACACTCCGACCTGTCCCTCAATTCTATCCGGACACAAATGGTTTTTTCCTGCCTATCTTTCCCTAATCAGCAGCCAGCACGTTGATGTGTGCTCTGTCCCTGAATCTAAGCAGCATAATGACGCCGCTGCGGCTGCCTCGAACTTATAAAGACTTGGTCACATGCTTCAGACGGCCAATCACAGCTACTGAGACATTTGCAGGCATGGCTGGGATGGCTTAAGGCACACCAGTTAAATGATTGTTGATTGGCTGTTGAAAGCCCGCCATGAAAAGAGCGCCAAAGCATGCAAAACCCGGAAATAAAACGACCGAACACGGATTTTTACCCGAACATACAGTAAAGTGTCCGTGTCCGTGTTCGGGTACAAAAAATCCAATTATTCGGTACGAACACGAATAATACAGTCCGTGTTCGCTCAACACTACTCACTAATGAAATAGAAGCAATGGACTTTAGCACTTTCTGATGTTTAAATAAAATTTTGCACAGGAGCACTTTATACGATTGTTGAAATTTATATGTTTTTCATGCTTAATTTGTAGTTAATATACATGTTTGCACGAGGATATATAACACAAGATAATAGTAATCAAATATTATAATTGAGCGCTGTGTACTGAGGTTTAATAACTATAAGAATGGGTTTTATACAACAGCTGTCACTATAGAGATTTGTAGCACAGGTACTATACACTAGTTTATAAACATATGTAACATCTATCTAAATCTACTAATCTATCAATACTACCATCTACAGACAATGCTGCTGCCCAAGGGTATATCCATTACTCCTTCATAGATAGGAAAGCCATCCTAAGACAGTGTGTTACTGGCCAGAACACCAGGTAAAAATTTGACTTTTTTCTTTTAACCACTTACCGCCCGCCCGCCGTCATATGACGGCGGGACGGTGCGGCTATTATCCTGGGCGGCCGTCATATGACGTCCGCCCATTCAAGCAGGGCAGGCGCGCGATCGCAGGCGCGCCGCCGTGCACTGCCGGTGTCGGCGTGTCCCCGGGACACAGCCGATCACCGGCAGGAGGGAAACAGCCAATAGGCATGGCTGTTTCCCACGTGATCGGCTGTGTTCCAATGACACAGCCGATCACAATGGAGGCGCCCGGGAGATGACCGCGCATGCGCGATCGGGAGCGCGCAGCGCGGTCATGTCGGTGGCTCTGTGTTCCGTAGGAACACAGCTGTCACCGGCGGTAGTAAACAGTCACTGACAGTGACTGTTTACTATGTGATCGGTTGTGAATCCATTCACAGCCGATCACAAAATGTAAACAAAGAGCAGTAACTCAGTGTTACTAGCTCTTCTCTCCTCACACAGCTTCCAGTATGAGGGGAGAAGAGCTAGAAATAGTGAGTTACTGCTCTGTACCCCTGTAAAAAGTAAAAAGCACACAAATAAAGGTCCCCCCACACAGTCCTCAGCCCCCCCCCCCAATGTCACCTGTCACCCAACAGTCACCTCATCAGTGCCCAGAAATTGACACCCATAACGTTCACATGTGAGAGTAGCGATCGCAGGCAGAATAACCGCGATTCTGCCCGCAATCCGGAAATCATTGCAAATGGCGGGACGCCTGTGCGCTGCCCGTGATTTGCAATAGCACCCCAAACGCTGTGCGATGTTGCCGCCATTTCCGCCTGCCGAATCACGGTAACATCGCGCAAACATCGCATGACGCCCAAAAAAGGTACAAGAGTTTCTTTGGGGCGTCATGCGTTGTTTGCGTGATGTTACCTCGATTCGGCAGGTGGAAATCGCAGCAACATCGCACAGCATTTGGGGTGCTATTGCAAATCACAGGCAACGCACAGGCGTCCCGCGATTTGCAATGATTTCTGGATCACGGGCAGAATCGCAGTGATTCTGCCCATGATCGCTACGCTCACATGTGAATGTAGCCTAAAGTTCACCGGTCACCAGAGACTGCCATCAGTACCGCCGTGCACCGTCACCTGTCACCCATCAGTGACCATCGCCCATCACCTGTCACCCCATCAATCACCGTCACCTGTCACCCCATCAGTCATCGTCACCTGTCACCCCATCAGTCATCGTCACCTGTCACCCTATCAATCATCGTCACTTGACACCCCATCAGTGATCGTCACTTGTCACCCCATCAATCATCGTCACATGTCACCCCGTCAGTGATTGTCATCTGTCACCCCATCAATCATCGTCACTTGTCACCTCATCAATCATCGTCACCTGTCACCTCATCAATCATCATCACCTGTCACCCCATCAGTCATCGTCACCCCATCAGTCATCATCACCTGTCACCCCATCAGTCATCGTCACACGTTGCCTAGCAACCGGTTTAAAGGGCCGCTTTTTTTTTTGCTTTTTTTTTTCCTCTTTCAACAATTTTTTTTTTTTTTTTGCTTTTTTAGTGTAGTTGTGAGGTGTGAGGTCTTTTTGACCCCAGATCTCACAATAAAGAGGACCTGTCATGCCTATTTCTATTACAAGGGATGTTTACATTCCTTGTAATAGGAATAAAAATGATCAAAACATTTTTTTTTTTTTAAACTGTGTAAAAATAAAAAAATAATAAATAAAATAAATAGGAAAAAAAAAAAAAAAAAAAATTAAAGCGCCCTGTCCCCGTTAGCTCGCGCGCAGAAGCAAACGCATACGCAAGTCCCGCCCACATATGTAAACGGTGTTCAAACCATACATGTGAGGTATCGCCGCGATCGTTAGAGCGAGAGCAATAATTTGAGCCCTAGACCTCCTCTGTAACTCTAAGCTAGTAACCTGCAGAAATTTTTAAAATGTTGCCTATGGGGATTTTTAAGTACCAATGTTTGGCGCCATTCTGTGAGCATGCGCAATTTTGAAGCATGACATGTTGGGTATCTAATTACTCGGCGTAACATTATCTTTCACATTATGGAAAAAAATTGTGCTAAATTTACTGTTTTCTTATGTTTTAGTTCAAAAAAGTGAATTTTTTTTCAAAGAAAAACGCATTTGGAAGACTGCTGCGCAAATATGGTGTGATAAAAAATATTGCAACGATCTCCATTTTATTCTCTAGGGTCTCTGCTAAAAAAAAATATGTAATGTTTGGGGGTTCCAAGTAATTTTCTAGCAAAAAAAAATGATTTTAGCTTGTAAACACCAAGTGTCAAAAATAGGCCCAGTCTTAAAGTGGATAAATGGACAACTTTGTGTAAAGCGCTACTTGGATGTTAGGCCTATGTATGTGGCCAGGCTGTGAAAAAGTGTTACACATGTGGTATCGCCATACTCAGGAGGAATAGCAGAATGTATTTTGGGGTGCAATTTTTGCTATGTACATGCTATGTGTTAGAAATATTGCATAAATGGACAGCTTTGTGTAAAAAAAATGTGTTTTCATTTTCTTTCCACATTTTCCAAAAACTTGTGGAAAAAAATGACATATTCAAAAGACTCATTATGCCTCAAAAATTATACGTTGGGCTGTTTGCTTTCTAAAATGGGGTCATTTTATGGGGGTTTCCATTGTCCTGGTGCTCCAGGGCCTTCAAAAGTGCGATAGGTTGTCAGGAAATTATATGTGTAATTTGTGCTCCTAGAATGCCCGGACGGGGCTACTTGAATGTTAGGCCTCTGTATGTGGCCAGGCTGTGAAAAAGTCTCACACATGTGGTATCGCCATACTCAGGAGGAGTAGTAGAATGTGTTTTGGGGTGTAGTTGCAAGTATACATGTGCTGTGTGAGAGAAATAACCTGTTAATACGGCAATTTGTAAAAAAAAATAAAAAAAAAAATAAAAATCTTCATTTTGCAAAGCATTGGGGGAAAAAATTACAACTTAAAAAAACTCACCATGCCCCTTATTAAATACCTTGGAATGTCTACTTTCCAAAAAGGGGTCATTTGGGGGGTATTTGTACTTTCCTGACTTTTTAGTGTCTCAAGAAATGAGATAGGCCTTCAGTACATCAGGTGTGATCAAGTGTGATCAATTTTCAATGATTCGCACCATAGCTTGTGGACTCTATAACTTTCACAAAGACCAAATAATATACACTTACTTGGGTTATTTTTACCAAAGATAAGTAGCAGTATAAATTTTGGCCAAAATTTGTGAAGAAAAATTACTAATTTGCAAAATTTTATGACAGAAACAAAGAAAAATGCATTTTTTCACAATATTTTCAGTCTTTTTTTATTTATAGCACAAAAAATAAAAAACCCAGTATTGATCAAATACCATCAAAAGAAAGCTCTATTTGTGTGAAAAAAAGGACACAATTTTTGTATGGGTACAGTGTTGCATGACTGAGTAATTCTCAGTCAAAATGTGAGAGCGCTGAAAGCTGAAAATCGGTCTGGGCAGGAAGGGGGGTGAAAGTGCACTGTAGGCAAGTGGTTAATTTCACCTGGTGACCTAGTCGGTACATTTATTATTTTTCAAATTCCTTTAACAGACCAATCTGTCCAGTAAAGTAGCAGTTAGAGGGTTGAGAAAAAAACATTTAACACCGTGTGCTTACAATGGTCAACTTTAATTATTTATGCAAAACATTCATCCAAAAAGGAACTACTGTATGTAATTGGCCAGGTTAAAATAAGAACAAAAAAAAAAAAAAAGGAAAAACAAAAAAAAACCTAACACAGCCATCGCATTAAAGGATTGGTGAGCTTTCATGTAATACATTTTTACTTTTGGGTTTAAAAACACTTTAATTTAATTTACCATTTACTGGCCAATGTAGCCATTTCATCAAGATCCTTCTGTAATATGTAATTTTCGTGCTGTGTTTTAATACCACTCCTTTGTGTCATTAGCAAACATGGCAGTACTTTGGTTTCTGCCACTAGCCCGTTAAATAGTAGATTGAAAAGAAATGCCCAGTAATAACCCTTGTTGTATACCACTTAAGCTGATTTTTAATGTATTCCATTTACTATTCTTCTTTAACAAGTTACTTGCTGCTGATTATGTTTATGTTATTCACCTACTGGAGATAGGATTTTTGCCTTTAACTGCTAAAAGAAGGAAAGGATTACAGTTCTTTTTTTATAGTGTCAGGAAAGTGAGTTTGGAATGTTATGGATCAATATGAGCAAATAGAAAAGCTTATATGATCTGTTGATTTGAAAGTTAATTTGAAAGATTGTGTTTTATTGATTCATATCCATTAAATCATTAACCTGGGAGCTGACTCATTGTTTTTGCTGGATACAATATTAATCATGAGAAATCCTGGTATTTTCGGGGGTCCTGCATCCATTTGTTTGTTCTAAGTGATGTTTCAATGTCATTGTCGCTTATTTTGATTTAATATATAAAGTTTCCACCACTGTCCAAAAACGTACTTCCCACGAAGGATATACCCAATATATACCCATATGGAATAACTTGCGGTTACCTGATTTAGCGAAGCTTAAAAACTTCAGTTTATGGAAAGGGGCTGTCATTATGCTTCTTCATCAGCTTTTCAGCAATGAGGATTTAAAACAATTTAATAAACTAGCAGAGAAATATCATCTGTCTAATAAACTATTTTATCAGTACCTTCAGTTACAGCATGCTCTGAAGAGCCAAGCAGCAAATTTTCCTTTTAAATACAACCCTTCTCCGAGCTTGACCATTGCAGTGTCTACAAGATGCTCCAAACAGGGAATTATTGGTGATATATATTCCTCTATACAAATAACAGCTGGTATTAATAAGCAGGATAGTAGCCTTGAGAGGTGGCGTAGAGACTTGGATGCTCTTAGTGAGCAGGAGTGGAAGCAAGCTCTGAAAAATCTGACCAGAGTGTCCCTGTAGAGTATCCTCCTCCCAGTGGTTGACCCAGTTATTTATTATTCAATAATCCCATTATACTCCTTTAACCACTTAAGCCCCGGAAGATTTTACCCCCTTCCTGACCAGGGCCTATTTTGCGATTCGGCACTGCGTGACTTTAACGGACAATTGCGCGGTCGTGCGACGCTGTACCTAAACTAATTTGACGTTCTTTTTTTCCCACAAACAGAGCTTTCTTTTGGTGGTATTTGATCACCTGTGCGATTTTTTGATCATGCGCTAAAAACAATAGCGTCAATTTTGCAAAAATAACAATATTTTTCACATTTTTTATATGAAATTCCCCCCAAAAAAATGTAAAAATCAAATTTTTTTTAACATTTTAGGCCAATTTGTTTTATGCTACATATGTTTGGTAAAAAAAAAAAAAGAGAAAAGCGTATTTTGATTGGTTTGCGCAAAAGTTATTGCGTTTACTAACTTAGGGAAAGATTTTTGTCATTTTTGTTGTTTTTTTTAACGAGTAATGGCGGCGATCTGTGATTTTTTTGCGGGACTGCGACATTGCGGCGGACAGATCGGACCCTTGACTGACATTTTTGACACTTTTGGGGTTACCAGTGACATTACTACAGTAATCAGTGCTATACATATGCACTGTTACTGTAAAAATGACACTGGCAGGGAAGGGGTTAACTTTATTTGAGAAGGAGGGGTTAAGTGTGTCCCTAGGGGCGTGCTTCTAACTGTGATTCGATGTGGCTTGTGGTGTAAGAACAGAGATATACGATTCTGCATAGCAGGACCGTATGATCTCTATTCTTACACGGGGGAGAATGACAGGCGGCTTTGTTTACATTAGCCACCTTCCTTTCTCCCGCTGTAACTGACAATCGCGAGTGGCCGGTAGACATCGGGTCCGCCGGGCACACACGCGGGGGGGGTCCGTGAACGAGCGGGGGCGGGAGCGCGCCTCCAGCGGCACATGCTCGCCCCCTAGAGCCTCACAGGCTAGCGACATAGTAGCTAGGTGCTCTATTGTTATAAATTCTTATAATGCTGAGATGCTGAGCAGCCACGTTACCCTTGTTGAGCCACAGAGATATTGCTGTGAAGTCTATGTTTGTGCAGCTTTCATAATGAGATTCTGTAGTGTGTGCATGTTTTTTTTTTTTTTGCTATTCTGAACCCTGTTTTGCATTTATTGATTATTACTTTGCACCCTTTAAGTTAACTGCAAGTTACAGTTACTCTCTTTCTGGTCTGGTCATTAAAGTAAAGCTATCCAGTCTGTCTGTTTAAATTTGGGACTATTGGGGTCTGAACAGTAAAAGAAAGTGGTGATTGACTATAGAGGGTCACTGAACTTTACATATTGCTCTTTGCCTTACTAGATACCCCTGTGTATGCAGAGCTTCCTTTAAAGCAAATCAGCAACCCCCCCCCCCAAAAAAAAAAAAAACAAAAAAAAAAAAACTGTTCTTCGACATCTCTCCTGCACATATTTTGTCTACTGGCTGATCACAAGTCATGTGACATCCTTGGGTTTTTTCTGTTTGGTGTAAGTCCTGAACAAAAACCTTCATGGTAGGATTATAAAATATTGTTTTAATGAAAACTTAAAATGAATTGAAAATGTTAAGTCTTGCATGAGATGTTAGTGATCAGGTTTACATATACAACAAAGCTGAACTTCAGACATATGTAGCACAGACCCCAGACTGAGCTGGCTGATTTAACCCAGGTTCCATTCCCTGTGAGGCACGTGGCAGTCATGTGAGACACATAACAGCCAGGCATGCAGAAAGCAGACAGTGCATGTTTTTTGTACTATATTTGCTGGTTTAATGTGGTTATGGTGAGCATTAAGATATCCATAACTAGCAGAAAGAAAACATAGAGGACCCTTATAACTGTACTGTCTCTTCAGTGTGCTGCCACCCTTTTGGTTTCAGTATCTAGTGAACTACAACTCAGTCGACCCCAACCAGAAGGAATAACCTGAGTCAGCAAACTGGAATGAACTCTCCAAAAAGGTAGCAAGGGTAGTCTCTGGGATCTTTTAGGCTTCTCTTTAGGGTCTCCAGGTCAGATCCTCTGCGGACTTCCTGTACTGCTATTCAGGAACTCTGGACATGGGTCCCCCAGCTCTAGCCAGAACTGGGACCCAGATAGCCTTTTGTAAGCTGTAGTTTCTCCCATTGGAACAAGGACCCTGCTGTTCCAGGCCCCATCCAATTTGACCGACCTCAGTCTTCTACTGGCCATCCTTCCTGCCAGGGATTGGCTGAGGCTGTATCAATATGAAAGTGAGAGTGTGGTTCTTCTACCCATTAAATTCTGAAACCTTCCAGAAATCAAGGGAAAGCAGTTGAGCCTACAACTAGCAGAACGTAGGACAGGCAAAAATAACCAAATCTTGTTCCACTAGCTACAGAGGAGCCAAAAACTAAATTGGCCTAAAGCTATTAGCAACCTAGCTAGGAGGGTGATACACATATATAAAAACATCCATCAATGAAGTTGTTAACTCCTTTAAAAATAAAACTTTATGTTTAACTACTGTAAAGCAGGGTAAACACAGGCCGAATGTCAATTGCAGGTTTTAAAAAAAATAAAGTTTTATAACATAAATATCAAAGTTCAATTTTGCCCATGAAGAAGAGGAAACTCAGAACAAGTCGGACATATACAGTACACTGATATACAGACATTCTGTTGAGGTGTAACACTTGACCTATTAACCATGATATGATAATGATACCTATATACTGGATGTATATCTTTGAAAAAAAAAACAACAATGCTAGATATTCAGCCTATATATTTTATAATTATTTTTATTGTTGTTATAATACAACTTTATTTTTAATTATATTTATGTGGTTTTTTTTTGGTACCTGAAAAGTCCCATACATTTACGGTAGACTTCTTTCTGGACATGCCTTTCTTTCCTTGCCATCAGGCTACACATAGGGAAAAGACACCATTGTACTCCTCAGTGCCAACAGGGAAATAGGTGCTAACCTCCTGGCTTTGATGTCTGGCAGAGGTGTATGACTAGACAGAATTGCAAATCCATTGCCAGATAATACAGTTCATATGTGTATTTCCATTGTTTAGCTGTTATTTAACATTTATTTTTGTCACATCCATAGTACAAAACTATTTTACCTTCTGTTTGATGTGATAGATAGATAGATAGATAGATAGATAGATAGATAGATAGATAGATAGATAGATAGATAGATAGATAGATAGATAGATAGATAGATAGATAGATAGATAGATAGATAGATAGATAGATAGATAGATAGATAGATAGATAGATAGATAGATAGATAGATAGATAGATAGATAGATAGATAGATAGATAGATAGATAGATAGATAGATAGATAGATAGATAGATAGATAGATAGATAGATAGATAGATAGATAGATAGATAGATAGATAGATAGATAGATAGATAGATAGATAGATAGATAGATAGATAGATAGATAGATAGATAGACTTCCCATTTGTTCAGTTTCCATAAATCGTTTCTTATGCTACCTCTAGAGGACGCCATCTCAGATAAATCTCCACCTTCATCATGGTTTAAATAGCCTTGGGCAAATAATGACAAAAGTAATATAACACATCTGCTTGTTTGAACAGACTTTTCACACCCAAGAGCTTGCTTTGAATATTGTTTTTAACTAGATCCTTGTAGAACTGGCCTTTCCATGAACTCACTTCTCCCTGAGAAGGACCTTGGGACAGTATCTCCAATCCTTTGTCTAGCAAGTTCTATTCAGATGGGTAGAGTGAGATGAGATAAAAGTTTACATTATATAGTTACTTGCTGTAAGGCTTTTTAATTATTAAATAGACAATCAGAAAGATGGCATGTTATTATTACCTAGGTCTTTAAAGTATATGGAATTCAGCAGTACCCCTGCTGCATTGCTTTGAATGTGCCCGCATTCTTCCACTCTTCCAAATACAAACACATGGAAAATTGTATAGCATAAAGTAAAGTAAAAGTGATGGGTCCTTAATAATGAATGGATTGAGAGCATCAATGGACGAGTAACAAAGAAGAATAGATACCTTTCATCTACAGAATAGTCTTGAAGTTTTGTCTCTATTAGCGAACTTCTCATTTCTTGAATATAGAAGAAGAAATTTGGCTGGAAGCAAATTTATATATCTACATGTTGATTATTCAGCCAGTATCTCCCCTAGGACCGAAGATTCTGATGAGCCCCAGTATGGTGACATGATCGAACCATGTATGAAATTATATCATCAATTAATCACTCTTGAATGCCTTTCCAATGACCTTGAGGTACCGAATAGACAGCAAAAGTAGCCATAAACAGGCTGAATGAGAAAAAAAATCTGTATTTTCCCCTATCCATGCTAACAGTGAGGTTATTTGCCAGGTATTATATTCAGGCAGCCATGGGCATGCTGGAGCTGTCTAACACTGACTGCATCTGATAGGATCCAGTCACTGTTCGGCTGATATTTTTCTACTTGGCTCAGTTGATTTTGAATTTCAAGCCATCTCTGGCCATGCTGTGAGGATTTACAGGCTTTAAAAGAGGTTAGGAATTATTTTTTTTTGTTTTTTTTTTATGGGGAAATTGCATAATCATATTTCCTTTTTTTAAGTTGTCTAATTTTTTTTTTACAAAATTTTGGAATGCCTCCAAGCCTTGGCTAATGGATAGGGATGGGCTCTGTGTTTGAGTCTAACTTAAGTTCGACCCGAACATCAGCTGTTTGTGTGTTCGCAGAAGTTCGCCCGACGATGAGCGCCACATAATGCACTAGGCTGTTGCAGTGCATTGATTGCTGATTATTGGCCAAAGCATGCACCTGACCTGTATGCTTTGGCCAATCACAGCACACTGTCCTGTTAGAGCCATGACTGGCTAAAGGCAGGGTGCAGTATTTTAGGGCATGGCAGCCCACTTTTTTTAAAAAATAAGTCAAAGTTCATACAGATAGCTCTTCCCACCCAGGGGATTCTCACCATCAATGCAAGACTGCAAGGCATAACATTCAGCCTCCTGGCTCTCTTGTGGCAAGCTTATCGCTCCGTGTACCTCTGCAGGGTCTTCCTGACCATCAAACACCTTTTGGTCTTCCTGACCTTCAAACCCCTACCAGTGTATGCACAGACACTATACTTTAGCTATACGTCTTTCCTTGCAGCTTCCTAGCTACACTTGTCCCTCCTGGACTCCCATTACTTCTGCTTCTGTCCCACTCTGGACTTCCACTCTGGCTTGGGCCTTCCTCCTCTCAGACACACTGACCTCCCTCGGGAGGGTGGAGCCCTGAGCTCTAACTATATCTAGCTCTAACCTATCAGTGCCCACCAGTGCCGCCTCATCAGTGCCCATCAGTGCCACCTATCAGTGCCCACCACTGCCGCCTATTAGTGCCCACCAGTGCTGCCTCATCAGTGCCCATCAGTGACACCTAACAGTGTCTATCAGTGCTGCCTATCAGTAACACCAATCAGTGCCCACCAATGCTGCCTATCAGCAGCCATCAGTGCTGCCTATTAGTGCCCAGGAGGGCTGCCAATCAGTGCCCAGCAGTGCTGCCAATCAGTGCTGCCTATCAGTGTCACCTATCAGTACCCATCAGTGCTGCCAATAAGTGCCACCTCTCAGTGCTGCCAATCAGTGCCCATCAGTGCAGCCTCATCAGTGCCAATCAGTGCTGCCAATCAGTGCCCATAAGTGCAGCCTCATCAGTACCAATCAGTGCTGAGAACAAGTGCCCATTAATGCTGCCTATCAGTCCCTATCAGTGCCTCACATGTAATTTCACATGTAATACACATCAAAAGGAAAATAAGTCATACATCTTTTTCAAACCTTAGCAGGGATGGTGGAACACCTCTACAGATATTTGCCATACAATTTAACTTAACCTCCCTGGCGGTATGATTCTTTTGGATTTTAGGTGCTGAAAGCGGTACCATTATTTTGCATGTAATTCTTGTGAATGAGCAGTCCAAACCAACTGTATACATTTATTATATATATATATATATATATATATATATATATATATATATATATATACATATATTATGTATACATATATTATATATATATATATATATATATATATATATATATATATATATATATATATATATATATATATATATATATATATATATATATATATATATATATAATGTATACAGTTGGTTTGGGCTGCTCATTCACAAGAATTATGTGTATATATATATATATATATATATGTATATATATATATATATGTGTGTGTGTGTGTGTGTGTGTGTGTGTATATATATATATATATATATATATACTGTATATATATATATATATACACATATTTACATAAAAAGTACAGTAAAACTGCAGGAAAGGGCACTGGGGGGCAATGTAATGTGATTTTATTTTATTTTGAACGGTATCAGTGTGTTTGGTGCATTTTACATTTGAATTTGCCGCCGGTTCCACCCCCCGGCGGACGTCACGTCGCCGGAGACGGAAGCCGGGGCTCGCAGACGATCGGGAGAGAGCTCCGCCGCCGCACACCGCTCGCAGTCTTCGCTGGAGAAAAGGTAAGTAAAGCCTCCTCCAGCATCCAGCGATCTTCTTAGCGCTACCCAGAGTGTGACTCGGGGATACCGCTTTTGGCACTAAAATCTTACCCCGAGTCACACTCGGGAATACCGCTAGGAAGGTTAAGTGCAAAAACGTTTTAGTTGGAAGGTTCACACCAGTAGAGCACTTTAGAATTTTTATTTTTTAGATTGTTACACTTAATTTTATATGTTTTAGTTACTATTATAATGTAAATTATTGCACTTGAAGTTAATTTTCCACCACCCATGATAAGTCCATGTCTTTATGGACCTTGCTTTATGCACTGGTGCGCAGTCACATTGGAACAGGAAGGGGCCATCCCCAAACTGTTCCCACAAAGTTGGGAGTATGGTATTGTCCAAAATGTCTTGGTATGCTGATGCCCTAAGAGTCTAAGGGGCCAAGCCCAACCCCTGAAAAACACCCCACACTATAATCCCCCCTCCGCCAAATGATTTGGACCAGTGCACAAAGCAAGGACCATAAAGACATGGATGAGCGAGTTTGAGGTGGAGGAACTTGACTGGCCTACACAGAGTCCTGACCTCAACCCGATAGAACACCTTTGGGATGAATTAGAGCAAAGACTGCAAGCCAGGCCTTCTCGTCCAACATCAGTGCCTGACCTCACAAATGCACTTCTGGAAGAATGGTCAAACATTCCCATAGACACACTCCTAGACCTTTGAACAGCCTTCCCAGAAGAGTTGATGCTGGCATAGCTGCAAAGGGTGGGCCAACTTAATATTGAACCCTACGGACTAAGATGCCATTAAAGTTCATGTGCGTGTAAAGGCAGGCGTCCCAATACTTTTGACAAGTGTGTATGTATGTATATATATATATATATATATATATATATATATATATATATATATATATATAGAGTGTGCGTGTGTGTGTATGTGTATATATATATATATATACACGCATGTGTGTTTTGGGGTGCACACCCTAATGCAATAGGCTGCGCACCCTTATGCATGCACCTGAACTATCAGTGAGCTTGCTTCCCACAAAACCTGGCCTAAACCACAATTTTACACAGTAGAACCGGGTCATCCTGCTACATACTATAAATAAAAAATATATACAGTATATGTATATAGCACAACACAATCCAATGGGTGCAGGCGGGTTCCAATCTGTCCATGAAAATGCACACTCAGGGGGACAGAGTCTCCCTGAAAAAGTAGTTGTATGCAGGGAAAGGGAAACGACAACGGTATCTAATACAAAAAATATCTATCAGGACAGTCTAATCCAGTAAACAAGGGGTGATTCCAAACTAGGACAATTCACCCTAATGTAATCATGCAGAGCTGCCTGAGCTAAATAGCACTGCTTCCAGATGCCCTATGATGTGTAGAATGAGCTCAAACTGATTAGCTGTTCAAATGGCCAGTTTCAATTAGATGGACCAAATGGCTTATGTCCCTCCATGGAAGTACATTTCCAGATGTTTCCACGGATTGGTGCTAGAGTCCCCACAACTTATGGGGAGGTTGGTAAGTTAAACCCGGTTAAACCCATTGTGAAGTTAAAGATATCCTGGTAATGTACAGGTCAATTTAACCAACTCAGATATTCAGTCCAGAAAGAAGAGGTGGACTGCAAACGTCCGGTGCCATGGAGTGGTGAGAGCCTCCGAGCACCCGTGTTAACCTCATCCACAATTACAACCATTATTCACTGTTTGGATTGCTGAAAAACCATGACTGCACACCAATTGGGTGCATGGTTCTTGATCAGTTAACCCCATATGAACCTGGACTGTATGTCTGAATTGGTAAATTAACTTGTACATTACCATGATATCTTCAACTTCACAACAGGTTTAACTGGGTTGAACTTACCAACCTCCCCATAAGTTATGGGGACTCTAGCGCCATCTGGATGGAAACATGCAAACATTTAGGCTCCATGTACACGGGACGTTGTTAAAAGTCCCTTTGAATGCTGGAATTTTTAGGACGTTTGAAACGTCCGTTTGGTCGCGTTTGCACCCGCGCTTAGCGGGCGTTTAGCGGGCATTTGTGGGCGTTTGCGTTTAGAACCGTTCCTAGAGGTCAAAAAAATTATTCCCCTTTAAAATGGAAAACGCGTTCGGACGCGTTCGGACACGTTTGTGCCTTTGAAACGCCGGGAAACACACGTTCGAACGCAAATAATTGCGTTCTAAAAAAAAGTCCCTGAACGCAACTGCCTGCAAATGACTGTAAACGACCATGTGTACATGTGTACATGGACAGATAAGATAACATGGAGCTGCATTCAGGGGCTTCTGAAAAGAACGCCCAACTGCTCCTAAACGGCCATTTCCAGCGTCCCGTGTACATGGAGCCTTACTCTAATGGAGGGACATGAGCCATTTGGTCCATCTAACTGATACTGGCAATTTGAACAGCTAATCAGTTTGTGCTCATTCTACACATCATAGGGCATCTAGAAGCAGTGTTATTTAGCCGAGGGAGCTCTGCATGATTACATTAGGGTGAATTGTCCAAGTTCGGAATCACAGACCACTTTGTTTTCCAGGTTAGACTGCCTGATAACATAATGAGCCATTCAGTCTGTCAGTTGGTGTGAAATGTGTGTGTATGGGACCCATAGGCACTGTGTGACAACGTTGTCCGGCTGTTTTTACTGAGGAGGTTGGAGGTTTTAATTTCACTTTTTGTCACGGATTGATAATTTTTTAATAAAGATACTTTTTGTATTGGATACCATTGTCAGTTCTCCACATACAACTACTTTTTCAGAATGACTCTGTCCCTCCTGTTCAGTTATTTATCAGTTGTGGAGGTACCCCGTCCGTACAGGACGAATCGGTGCTATTACTCCTTTCATTACCTCTCCCACAGTGTTCTCGTGGGTTGGGGCCGCAGCGTTTTTATCATTTTCATGTTTAGGGTTCCAGTCTGTCACTAATACATATACTCAAAATTACTTGACTAGGGTATTAAAGATGATTTGTCTGTATAATGCTCTGACCATCATTCCCTTTACCCCTTATAAATAACCACGTGACCATAAGCTGGAGTTAAATGGCCAAAGCAGCCTTTTATTCACAAAACTGTATACATAACCAGAGCCGGTACAAGGGCGGGGCAGAAGGGACGGGTGCCCTGGGCGCTAACATTTATTGGAGAGAGGGGGGGCGCCACTGCTGGACAACTTCTTTCACACACTGCTGACTGTGTGAGTGTAAATTATTGCTGGCCGCCAGCTGCTATCTGCCTGCAATGTGCCGAGTGCGCTCCTCCTGCACTCAGCACAGCCTGAAGCCTTCTGTTCTACTTCTTCTTCTGTCAGGGGAGCGGAGAAAACACCCCCCCCCCCCTGACAGGCGCTCAGTAGTCTGTCCCGGCCGTGACGTCATTGAGCACAGAGCGCTCTCCTCCTGCTTCAGCCACTACCTCGAGGAGCCGTGGAAGAGAGGAGAAAGTGAAAGTGAAAGAAGAAAAGCACATCCAGAGCCTGGCACTGTGTCTCTGCCTGTCTGCAGCAGCGTGAGTGAAGCCTGCCTGCCCTGGTGAAGAAGTGAACTATTCAGATGGAGGGAGGGGGGGGGGTCTGTCTCTCTGGCTCAGAGCAGGTAAACTCTTTAGATTAGTGGGGGAAGGGGGGGTTCTGGCTGAGGGGGGGGGTCTGTCTGGCTGAGAACAGGTAAACTATTTTGATTAGTGGGGAGGGGGGAGTTCTGGCTGGGGGGGGGTCTGTCTGGCTGAGAGGAGGAGGTGAATAGGTGAACAATTTAGATTAGTGGGGGGGAGGGGGTGTTTGGCTGAGGGGGGTGGTCTCTCTGGCTCAGAGCAGGTAAACTCTTTAGATTAGTGGGGGAAGGGGGGGCTCTGGCTGAGGGGGGGGGGTCTGTCTGGCTGAGAACAGGTAAACTATTTAGATTAGTGGGGAGATCTGACTGGGGGGGGGGGGGGTTTGTCTGCCTGAGAGGAGGAGGTGAATAGGTGAACAATTTAGATAAGTGGGGGGGGGGGGGGCGGAGGGGGTGAGATGAGTTGTCTAGTGGTGATGAGTCTCTGTTGTAATATGTAAAATCAACCTATATGGAGCAGGTGGTGGTGGTAAATTTCAAGATAAAGAGAGATATAAAGATAAAAATAGTAAATGTAAAATCTTATATGTGGCATATATACTACCAATATAAATGTAATGTACCTATGCTGCTGTGAAGCAGATGTGACCTAAGTGCAAAAAGTGCTAAGTGCAGCAGGTGTGGTCACCCAAAATATTTTTTGCAAAAAAGAGCACCTTAATATTTCCTTATGGACTTTGCACCACTCTAAGAGTTTTTGGACACTTTCTGCACTAATTTATGATTGCACGTTTCACCAATTGTTAGATTGGAATATATTTATGGTCAGATCTACATATATTTAGTTATATTTATTTTATATTGCTGGATTTACATATATTTATTGTTGGATTTGCATATATTTATTTATACTCACTTATATGCGGGGCATATATATTTTTATAACCCCGTATACAATTTGACACTCTATAGGTGGTACTGACATTCTGGACTCATATGTGCATCCGTACACTTTATAAACCATTTATTACTACGCATTGCACAATATTGCACTAGGCACTAATTATTACATTAATATATGTATTTTATAATTTTAGACTATTTTTGAGGCTGGCACTAAATTTATATACAACTACGGACACATATATACATTTTTTACTTTATAGATTTATTTTGGGTGACCACAACTGCTGCACTTAGCACTTTTTGCACTTAGGTCACATCTGCTTCACAGCGGCATATGTACATTACATTTATATTGGTAGTATATATGCCACATATAAGATTTTACATTTACTATTTTTATCTTTATATCTCTTTATCTTGAAATTTACCACCACCACCACCTGCTCCATATAGGTTGATTTTACATATTACAACAGAGACTCATCACCACTAGATAACTCATCTTATTTATTTGCTCCACCTTCTATATCTGGCAGCGCCAATCACTTCCCCTTTTTTACAAATATATCTGATACATCCTTTTTTAGGGCTGTATTTTTTGAAGTGGGCTGCAGCCAAGTCTGTCTCTTAGTTTTATCCTAAGCGCAGATTTTTTTGGGTTTTTATTCTGTCTGAGATGAGGTCAGCTATTTAGATTAGGGTGGGAAGGGGGGGGGGGGGGTCTCTGTCGGGTTGAGAGCAGGTCAACTATTATTTCGATTGGTGGGGGGGGAGGTCTAGCTGAGAGGAGGAGGTTAACCAATTTTATTTAATTTGTATTGTTTTAAGTATTTTCTTGTTTTGAAACTACATTGATTCTTATATTACACCCACGACAGGGACGGGATTGGGGACTGGGGGGGGGGCGCAGTTTGCCATCTTCGCCCTGGGCACCAAATGACCTTGTCCCAGCCCTGTACATAACAGATAAATAACACGTTAAAACCAAACAGATAAATAACACGTTAAAACCAGTTTAACTGGGGCCTTAAGGTCCTAGTAGGCATCAAAGAAGAAGTACCTGCGTCCAACTTAATTAGGCCTCCAGCCGCCACAGCACCGACTCGGAGACAACCAGTCGCAGATACCAACATACCATTTACTGGGAGCCGTACCTCCGACGGGTCCCTAACTTTAACTGGGGCCTCAAGGTCCCATCAAAGAATAAAGTACCTGCGTCCAACTTAATTAGGCCTCCAGCCGCCACAGCACCGACTCGGAGACAACTTGTCGCAGATACCAACATACCAATTACTGGGAGCCGTACCTCAGACGGGTCCCTACCAAGTATATGTTTGCCCCATATTAGCCTACCAGGACCTTGTACCCCGCCACCACCGCACAAACATGACACCTTATGTTTTGTGCGGCCCCCCACACCCACAGGGCCCTCTGAAGACCCAGCCCACACACCGAAACACTACGGTCCTCACCCCTAACATTTAAGCAAATCCCATCACCTGGCAAATATCCCCACACTTCAACGCCAACTGCAGCACCACCCCAAAAACCCAATTCCTGACTGCAAACCAGAACACCTTCCCGTTGACTTACCCCCGAGCTCAGATCAGGCCCGATGCTAATCCCCCCAACTGCCATGGAGTACCAACCCCCACATCAGGTCAAACCAGAGCCAACCCCAGACAAAAAGTACAAAGGTGCAAAGCCAATTAATATATTGGATAAGCCTGTGTATGGATCGATGGCCCAAATCAGGACCCAGAGCGTGTACCAACAGCATATATGGGGCCAAATACAGTTGAGCAAAACCATAAACCTCGGACAACCCTGCTACACATGAACCCCAAACATACCAGGAACCCCAAGCCGCCATATTGTATCCCCCGCCCCGCCAACCATTAGGCGAAACAACCAATAACCCTGGAGACACACAAAGGGTGGCCAAACCCGTAAAACCAAACATAAAAGCCAAATATGGCAAAGACAGAATTGGACCAAGGGGGCGGGGAATATAACCACAACGCCGCCGAAACACCCAGCAACCAATGCCCCCAAACGAAAAACCCTCACGCAAAACTGCTATTGTACCACATACACGGCCGACCCAATGCGAAACGAAGAGGCAGCAACACCAGGTGCGCAAAAGGTACAAAGTTGACAAAAACCACCAAAACCAGAAACAAAGAGATAATGTGACCCAAACTAGCCCACTGAATAAGGCAAGAGCCATAGCCCAATAAAATAAGATGAACCGCCTGAACTAGACAGCCACGAGAACCGCACACACTGCCCAACTACACACCAACTACGCAACCCCTTAGGTAATCCTGGAAAGCCTAAGATAGGAAACCCCAACAGGGTGACACTGGACGGAAACCGCCCGTCGCAACCTGTCCGCCATCCTGAAGAAAAAACCAGCGTGCCAACACCACAAGGTTTTAGGAAGGTAAACGCCAAGGCCGTCACAAACAACCCACGGTACTAAAAAGAATAAGAAACCCAGGAAAAAAGCCCGACAAGGAACATAACAAAAGCATACGACTATGATCAGAAGTAGAAAGCCACCAGGAGACCTTTCCCGGTTCACCAAACCAAGTACTGTGAATATTCCAGTTGAAAAAAGGTAAAAAACCTGCCACCACAATGCCCAAGTACACAAAGCACCACGTGTCCCTAACGCTGGCACAAAAACCACACTGCCCAACCAATAAACCAAACCAAAACCTTCTTGCCTCGCCTGGCAATGAAACACTCAGCAGGCGTGCTCCGGAACATAAAGTGGATGACCCGGCATCACAACGCCCCCTTACGCAGCCAGAATGGACAAGGAACTCCCAGATATGCAACGCACGCAGCCAGCTTGCAAAAAATGTCCCTACTGAAACCGAGAATGGAGCAGCGACCAAAATGGGCTGTCACAGGAGCAAGAACCACAACAACCAAGGAATGCAAGCAAACACAAGCTAAACCACACGCCTAAGAGACCGAACCGTGAGATGCGCCACCTGCCCGTACCCAACACCGCCCCCAAATTGACATAGTGAGACAATCGTATATCACAAACGGACAACCCCACAGCCAAACAAAGAACCAGAGCAAACAAATAAATGAACCAATTCCACGTCAACCCCCACCCCCCTGATTGCCGATGGCCGGGGGGGCCGCATTCCAAAGCCGCCAAATACACCCCACACCCGCCGATCCCGTGGTGGATCAAAAGCTCCATGACAAAGCTAAACGTTGCACCCAGCACACTACCGGGTAAGCCAACTACCCCGACCGTATGTCCTAAACGACCGTTATGAAAGGAGTACAGAAAACCCCCCCCAGCAATAGGCATGACTCGCCAGGGGAAGAGTCCATACAAGAGCAACTGCAGCTGATGCAAAAGCACTGACCCTCTACAGTCCCGCCGACACCATCTCAGAAGACAAATACGCCAGTCTTTCCACCACAATCCCGACCCCTTATGGTCAAAAATTCAGCCCGAAACCCCAAAAAGCTAAGCCCCGATGAAGGGCCCGTCGCTTGTGGAGCACCCGGGGAACCAGTTGATGCACAGTAAACAACCGGAACCTGCAATAAGTAGAAGCAACCAGGCCTATATCAATGAAATATCCAAGCAGTGGCTGCAAAAAACAAAGCAAGATACCCCTGTGCCAGGAAAACAACCAACTGAGTTTGAACAAGGAATGAGAAAAACAAAACAAAAAGGACACCCATTGGGCAGGCAGAGATGGAAAAATTAAGAACCCCGTCGCCGACCTCCAAATAAATGGCGCCTGGCAGGATGCACAGGCAGTAACCACAAAGAAAAGGCAACAGTAGATTTCTATGTCTTTTTGTTTTTTTTTGTTTTTTTAAATAGGCCCCCCGGTCAACATGTCGGACCCCAAGCCCTGCCTTATCATATGACAGAGATGACACTGAACACCAATTCAGCAAAAACGGCCAGCGACTGACCCACCACCGGCAAAAAGACAGGAAATGTATTAACCGGAAGTTGTCAGGGTCATGCGTGGGGGTGACCCACCGGACCCACAACTGAGAAAACAAGCAACACACCTCCCAGAGGGGAGGAAGAAAAAAGGAACCCCCATGCGCCTGAAAGCAACCGCCCAAGACCGTTTGCCCCAAACCACAATCGGGGCACAACACCGACCTCCATCCATCGATCACTCCACTAGCTCCAGGAACGCACGGAGCAAGAGTGGGAACCAACCGCCAGGGCGCTCACGCGTAAATCGACACCCCAGACCCACAGGTGTCTTGTTTCTGTTTAACAAGAAACAGCCATAGTTTCTTGTTAAATAACTGCCCCGTCGGTCACGAAGCAACGGATCCTGGCCTCAGACTGAAAAAATAAAACAATAACTATCCCATGCAGAAGCCCTCAAAACCGACGGCCACGTGATCCCAACGAAACGACAACAGACTGCTGGCGCCGACCTAATGTCTAAACATACCACAACCAAGCAAGTCCCCCACAATTGAAAGAAGCCACGTCACTCTCATCCAGGTAGAAGAACAGAGCAAACCCCCCCCCCACCATACCTGGAAAATATCTCCCGCAGCAGCCACAAATTATGCAACATCCTCACTGTTTCACAACATAATGTTTTTTTTTTTTTTTTTCTTTTTATTATGTAAAAAACCTCCAGGTTTTGAGGTGCCCCCAATGGGCCCACAAAAACATCAGTACCCCCACACTGAACAAAATTCTATAACCGTATCCTAACCACCGCTTCGGCGCCAGCTGAAACGTAGGCAGCTGCAACACCTCTGCGTTACCCGCTAAAATCCTAGCCAGAGCTGAAATCAGAGGAGGGCTTACACAATGACATCACCGCACACTTGTACTGCTGCCGTCCCCCTGAGAAATACCATGCTGCAATGAGCCACCTACCCCCCTGCAAATGACTAAGCCATAAAACAACCTCCCTAGGGCCTGCCAATAACCAAAACCCCCAGTGCCCCAAGAAATCCTTTCTGAAAAACGCCACGACTGCGCCACCCCCCACAATGTCCATCAAACCGTGACCCTCAGCCAACCTCTGTCCACCCAGACCCCATTGCCACAGGCATAGCTACAGCCGGATAGAAAGAAACCTATACTCACCAGGCTGACCAGGATGCACAGATCCCCCAGCCGCTGCAGACACCTCCATCGCCGCCGACCCATGTCCAGCTGCCTCCATGCTTGCCTCGCCGAGCTCACCCTCTGCTACAGAGAGGAGCGCTCACCACTGCTGGATAGTCAAGGTCCCGGCCCGCCACTCCGCACAGGCTGGGACACATATCCCAGCCACCGCTGACATCATCCCCTGCATTCCGGAGCCCAGACCCGATGCAGCCATTGACACGCCGTGCTCTCCGCCCGCCAGAAGGTGCCCGGAAGTCGCTCCCACCGGACAGTCATCTCTCGAGCCGCAGTCTTCCACCCGCAGCCTGCCGAGAAGTCCACTCCCATGGATGGCTGACACCCGCTGGACAGGGGTCACCAGCCGCACCAGGGGCCATAATAACTCCCGCGCCGAGCCAACCCAAAGCAGAAAACCAACTCAGAGGCGCCGATGCAGTGACAGATGATTCCTCCTGGGCAGCACCAGAGCCTTAGCAGTGTGGCAAGCCTGGTGCAGAACCCAGAGGGGGCCCAAAGACACTGCTAGAAAGGATCCTAAACTGATGCTGGCCTGCAGCCATGTGGGGGATCGAAGCACTCCAGAGGCCTCAGCCACTGAGCACGTGCCGGAGCAGGGGAGAATGAGCAAGGTCACCCTGCCTGACTCCCCTCAAACAGTCAGCTAACGCAGACTGTACCCCCGCATTACCGCACACAAAAGCTGCAGCCTGCAGTGAGGCCAGAAGGCTCTTCAAATCAGAAAGTCAGAAAGCAGCAAACCTGCTGGGAAGTTTTTCCTTAGGTAGCTTCCCTCCGACTGAAGACCTACTCAGACTCCCAGTTTGACCACTCCCAGTGGCTCCACCCACTCCAGGCCTAGCCCCATCAAGTGAGTCCCAGAATCCATTGTTACTTATCAGATTAAGCTGACACCCCCTGCTAGCCCAAACCCCTTTAAACCCTGTCATGCTGGCCCTCCGTCCATGTCTTTTCTCTCCTTTCCTCCGGGCCTCTCTTTCCGTACTTCAATTTGCTGCTGCACACTATATCTGAGGAAGAGCAGAGCACGTGAAACTGTTGTGTTGTACTTACCTTTGTACTTAATGAATAATGCTGCTGTAATAAAAAGTATTTCTGTTGCTCCTTTATCGAGTGAGGGCATTCTAATACATCAAGTGTTATTGGCTGAATCACTGGGAGAACACAGAGGGGAAAAGCCTAAAAAAACAAAACAAATGCACATCCAAGGAAAATTATGCTGAATTATATTATATTTTTGGTTTTGGGATTAAAGTGTTAATAAACCCATAACAGTACAATCAGTCTGTATATGCAGAAAAGCATGCTGGTATACTCACTAAGAGGTTAACCTAAGGGGTTAATCCTCTGCATTGTGCAAAAAGGCTGTTTGATCCTGTCTTCTCTGATCCTCCCCTTCTTCCGCATCTCCTGATAGTACAGAGCCTTAAAGGCAAGCTGCCCATTCTCAGTTTGGTGTGTATTGCTAGAGAGTTTTTTTTTTCTTGGAAGAGTACATGTGATCAGCACAGGGCCAATCAGCACTTTCCAGACAGAGAGTCAGGGGTCATGCAGCCTCACAGGACAGTCAGAGGAGAATGAAAACTCTGCCTACAAGCTTTAACCAGACACTGATAGAAGTCACAAGACTGCTTTAACTGCTGATGAGAAAAGGTTTTTAGCAGTTTATATTTACTAAAATAATTGCATTTCCATGTTCTGTGTACTGTGGGAGACCAGATATAGTGAATGCAGAGTTCTGGGTTTAGTAACACTTTAATACAGCTTTAACAGTGTATGTAAAACTACTACTGTCCTTGACTCAAGACGTAATATGGGAGGACACAGGAGAAACTGAAAAAAAAAGACATACAAATCACAGAGAATGGCTCGCTATTTCTTATAAATTCAGTTTTTGTAAACTTTTTCGTTATTAGCTAAAAGTAACTGCTTTTCTTGTTTAATATCTCATTACTGCCATTACTAATTAGGTTAATACATTTGGAGCACAGGACTGAACTGGCGCCACATGGCACATAGGTCTCCATTAGCATGCAGAACAGCTAGAAGATTGACAGGAAAGGTTATTTGTTTTTTTTCCCACAATGCAACTAGTTAAACTGCATATCAATCAAACAAGAATGCGGCAAAATCTGTAATATGCTACTATGCCAAATGGATCTCTCTCTATATATATTGCTCATAAAACAAAAGTCAGGGGGTATTGAGAGCATACACTGTAGACTTTCTCGGCCTTATTAAAAAATAATATTTTTTCATATCTCACAGAAGACTTAAAGCATAACTCCACTTTTGTTGAGAAAAAAAAATTCCCCTCTGGGTGATCTATGTATATTGCAAGGATTGTAACAAACTTTGTTGCCGATTCCAACCTTTTGTTATTCTGGAGAAATCATTGTTTGTTCCTCTGTGCCTCTGTGCTGAGTGGGTCAAAATGGGAGTGGTTTCATATTTATCTATCAGCTGTGGCAGCTGCAGAGCACTAATGAGGAATTCTGCAGGGCCTGCATCCCTTTAGACGTGTTCCTATTGGGAGTATCTTACCAAAAAATACATTTTTGTTGCAGGGGATGCCAGAAATCTGACTTGCATCTTAGGCAGACTTCTGGGAAAATTGCTGAGCCAAACACACAAGTAGGAAATGATGTTTCTGGGGTGTGGTCAGTAAACATTCTGTGTACAGAACACCTCCAGGTAGCCATATTGTATTGCATTTTCAGAAAATTACAACAGCTGCAGATTGAAAAGGAAAGGTCATTTTTAATAACATTCAATTACAATATGATTTGTGTCTCAATTGTATACGCTATATTGTTTTTTCTTTATTTGCTGTTTTTTTTCCCCACGAAAGTGGAGTTACCCTTTAAGAATGTTGCATTTCTCGGGTATTTCATAGGTACATCAGATAATTGTTGTATTTTGAGTGACTAAAAAGATGTGGACTGCATCTGGGACTTCTGGACACCAGGAAGGGATAATAGAGGATTCACATTTAATTTCTAGCACATAGGACTAATAATACAGTTTATTGAATGTACACAATTTTGGATGTGTGTGATCACACCAATTATTGAGTTTAATTGTTCACAAAAACAAGTGGTGGATTATGATTGTTTTTCACGATATACATTATATTGTCAAATGTATTGGGACACCTGCCTTTATATGCACATGAAATTTAATGGCATCCCAGTCTTAGTCCAGAAGCGCATTTGTGAGGTCAGGCACTGATGTTGGACAAGAAGGCCTGGCTCACAGTCTCCACTCTTATTCATCCTCAAAGTGTTGAGGTATTGGATTGAGGTGCAGGCCAGTCTAGTTCCTCCACCCCATTCACCTTTTTATGGAGCTTGCTTTGTGCACGGGTACAAATCATTTGGTGGAGGGGGAATTATGGTGTGGGGTTGTTTTTCATAGGTTGGGCTTGGCCCCTTAGCTCCAGTGAAGGGAACTCTTAAGGCGTCAGCATACCAAGACATTTTGGACAATTTCATGCTCCTAACTTTGTGGGAACAGTTTGGGGATGGCCCCTTCCTGTTCCAACATGACTGCGTACCAGTGAACAAAGCAAGGTCCATAAAGACATGGATGAGTTTTGGGTGGAGGAACTTGACTGGCCTGCAGAGAATCCTGATCTCAACCCGATAAAACACTTTTGGGATGAATTTGAGCGCAGAATGCAAGCCAGGCCTTCTCGTCCAACATCAGTGCCTGACCTCACAAATGCGCCTCTGGAAGAATGGTCAAACATTCCCATAGACACACACCTAAGTCTTGTGGACAGCCTTTCCAGAAGAGTTGAAGCTGTTAAATCTGCAAAGAGTGGGCCAGCTCAATATTGATCCCTACAGACTAAGAATGAGATGCCATTAAAGTTCATGTGTGTGGAAAGGCAGGTGTCCCAATACTTTTGACAATATGGTTTATGTCATTATGTGGGAGTAGTGTTGCACTAATACATTATGTTATTTGATTTCTTTACCTTGTGAAGAATGTGATAATTTAAGCAAGCTACTGGCTAGTGATATTATATTGAATACGAAATATCAGCCCTGAGGTTTATTTAAATGTTTTATTTAGATAATTTTTGTAACACACCCTGCTTTATACAACCACACTTTCACTAATAATCATCAAATGAAACAAGTAATAGCAATGGCCAGAAGAGAAATTCGGACTGTGAAAAATTGTATTGTACCTTTACTTTGAGGATTAGGGGAAAAAACTTGCATTGATGGTTAGTAGAGAAGTATCTCCTTCCAAGAGCTACTGAAAAATCAGCTCTACTATATTTGACACTGATTTAAGGAACATCTACTGTACCAAAATGATGCAGACCCACATTTCCTCCTCTACTTCCTTATATTGGTAGTTACCTCTCTAGATTACTGGAAGTGGGAAGATATCTGGTTTACCTCTTATAAGAAAGGGTGCTTTAAAATTCCATCATAATCCCCCCCAGTTTTATGATTACCCCGATTACTTTTTTGGAAAACAAGGAGATAGGGAAGAGGCCATTGTCCCTCAACATTGGAATAAATGTGCTTTGCAAAGGGGGGCTAGGCTTTTCCATACCCTCTTGCAAGGAACCCCAAATGCTGAAAGGCATATGGCCCGGTTTTGTACAGGAAAGGGGGCCCAGATTGCATGCTTAGATAAGGGTCTGGTCGGAATATTAAGGGGAACACCACAACATTTTTTAATTATGTGTAATTACTACATACTGTCCTGTATGTAATGGCACTTTTCCACTGCAAGTACCGCCTCGGCTCTACTAGGCCCTGCTTGACCCGGTTTGCTTTTCCACTGCTGGTACCGCATGGTACGGTGTTGGAACGGTTCGGTACGGTACGGTATGGTTTGCTTTTCCACTAAAGTAGTACTAAAGTTAAGTGGTTGGAATAACAACGGGGTGAGTGGGATTCTCTGACCAATCAGTGGCTAGTAGTGACTGCATGCAAAGGATTATGGGATATGGTACCGGGTATGGTACCTCTTGGAACCACAATCGAGTAGGTACTGTTTTTGAGAGCCGTACCGTTCGGTTCCATGCAGTGGAAAAACTCCGCCGTACCGTACCGTACCAAACCGTTCCTACACCATACCATGCGGTACCAGCAGTGGAAAAGCACAAAAGCGAGCTGAACCGTTCAGTTCCATGCAGTGGAAAAGCGCCATAAGTGGCTTTCTATGGTAATTTGGTGACTATATATTGCTGAATTATATAACCTCCACTAAATTTAGAGTTGCACATATATTTTATTGTTCATAATTACAACTATTCGTATTTGCTATCTTAGCACTTTTTTTTCCATTTATTCGGTGCACCTGAACATCACAGATTTTAGTTCTAGCTTTTCAAAACCAAAACTGTGATGTGCAGGAAGAACATGAGCAGCAACTCTAACAACAATAAAATGCACATTTTCAATTGGGTATTAAGTAGCCTAAAGACATAAAAACATTGGGGTTATGGTACATCCTGTAAATAGAAAGTTTGTATAGTACAGTGTCATTAAATATATATAAATTTAAACAGATATAAAAATAAAAAAATATATACAACCTCTTGATTTGAAGGTTCTTAGGGTGTGAACTGTTAATTATTGCTTCTCATAAGGGCCGTAGATCATTTTTTTTCCTGGAGGGGGTTCAGCCTTGAGTACCCAGAGAACAATAATCAGCACGCCTGCCACGCTGTGACAAATTGTGGTGTGTATGTATACAGTAAATACAGCGCCCCCAGCAGGCACATCTGTTAGTGAAGCAAATAGTAAAAATGGCTTCAATGTTAGCCGGGCCCTGCCTGTCAGCCTTGTGAATGAGACAGGTAGTCTTCCCAGTGGTGCTCCTACAGCTGACTATAGCTTAGATTCTGTGAAACTGACCGATGCTCTGGGGGGGTTGGACCCCCCCCCCCCTTATCTACGCCCCTGCTTCTCATGGTTCCCTGGTATAGGTGCCCTTCTAGTAGGATCTGTATAGCAAGCTTTCACTCCTTTTGTAGACTGTGCAGGAAGGCTTGAGAGGCTGTTGGAATGACATCTTTATGCTAGTTTGATGATGACCTTAGAAAATGTTCCAACCATCTTGACTGGTCATCATTAGAGTTGAGCGGACACCTGGATGTCCGTGTTTGACGGGTTCGGCCGAACTTTAAAAAAAAGTCTGTGTCCCAGACTTTTGCCGAACTTTTCCCGGACACCGAACCCCATTGAAGTCAATGGGGACCCGAACTTTCAGGCACTAAAATGGCTCTAAAACACCAAAGGAAAGGGCTAGAGTGCTGCAAATGGCAGCAAAACGTAATTAAGAGCATGGCAAGTGCTCTGCAAACAAATGTGGATAGGGGAATAACTTAAAACAACAAAAAAAAAAACAGAAAAATAAAACAATGTTCTTCATCTCTGAAGGACGAGGCCCATATGGAGTAGGAGGGAGGTTGAGGTGGTGGTGGATGTGGCGGTTTCATAGGCGTGCGCACAGGGTGTGCCGGGTGTGCCTGGGCACACCCTAATCACCTAGGGCACATAGCATTATCACTCTGTTTGCCAGTGAGGAGATGGGAAAGATCTCCCTTGGACCTGCTCTGCTCTATTTCTCTTTGCCAGCAGGGAGAGTAATGTATCGGGGCCATGTACATGTAGGCAAACACATGCATGTGTATTTAAACTTTGGGGTGCACACCCTAATGCAATAGGCTGCGCACACCTATGGGCGGTGTAGGTGGAAGCGGCGGTGGAGGAGGACCAGGGCCGGATTAAGAGCATCATGGGCTTGGTGCTGAGGATTTTGAAGGGCCTTAAGGGCCGTGCCTTGGCATGCACCCAGAGGAGGAAGGGTGCAGCAATGCATGCCTAATTCAACATGGGATGCTGTCTCTGAAGCCCATAAACACATCCATGCATCGGCAACTGTCCCTCCTTGTCCGGCCTTCGCGCTGTGTGGGGAGGTTCTCAGGGTGCTGCCTGGGGAAGCGAGCATAGAAGCCAGACTTCTGTGTTTACAAGTGACAGAAGAGCGGTAACAGTGAATATGGCCAACCCGGGGCCTATATAAAAGGTAGGGGCCTGGAGCTGCAGCTCCAATAGCCCCTACGTTAATCTGGCCCTGAGGAGGACGAGGTAGCCAACACTGCTTCTTTTCACAAATTTTAAATGAGGGTACACCCCAAAAGAGTGAGAAAGAGCAAAAATGGAACAATGGGTGGGTAAGGTCGGTATCCATTGCTATTCTGCACAAGGTACGGAAAAGTCTCGTGGGTCCATGCCTGGTTCATTTTAATGAACGTGAGCTTGTCCACATTGTCTCTGGACAGGCGGCTGCGCTTGTCTGTGATAACGCCCCCAGCCGTGCTAAATACCCGTTCAGATAATACACTGGCTGCAGGGCACGCCAGCACCTCCAAGGCGTAAAGGGCAAGCTCAGGCCATGTGCCCAATTTGGAGACCCAGAAGTTGAAGGGGGCAGACCCCTCATTCACTACATGTAGGCGTGTGCACACATACTGCTCCACCATGTTGGTAAAATGCTGCCTCCTGCTAAGACGTTCCATCTGAGCTGCTGGTGCTGCTGTTTGTTGTGGCGTGCTGACAAAGCTTTTCCACATTTCGGCCATGCTAACCCTGCCTTCTGAGGTGCTGGCGGTGCCCTGGTTGCGTTGGCGACCTCCTCCTCCCCTGCCTTGTGCTTCCACTGTGGCCCCGCTGTCAGATGGGAATGCCAGCAGCATCGCGTCTACCAGCGTGCGCTTGTACTCGCGCATCTTGCGATCGCGCTCCAGTGAGTGTATTAAGGACGGTACCTTGTCCTTGTAACGGGGATCCAGCAGTGTGGCCACCCAGTAATCAGCACAAGTTAGAATGTGGGCAACTCAGCGGTCGTTGTGGAGACACTGCAGCATGTAATCGCTCATGTGTGCCAGGCTGCCCAGAGGCAACGAAAGGCTGTCCTCTGTGGGAGGTGTATCGTCCGTGTCCTCTGTATCCCCCCAGCCACGCACCAGTGATGGCCATGAGCTGGCCTGGGTGCCACCCTGCTGTGAACATGGTTCCATCTCCTCCTCCAGCTCCTCCTCCTCCTCATCCTCCAGAACTGTGCCCCTGCTGGACAATTGTGTCCCTGGCGTTTGTGTGTGCAGGAACCCACCCTCGTAGCCCCTTGCGAATGACTGCCCTGAAAGCCTTGGAAATGTTACCTCTTCATCCTCCACCTCCTCCTCCTCCTCATCCTGTGCCACATACTCTTCCATCATCGCCCGAATTGTTTTTTCAAGGAGGCATAGAAGTGGGATAGTTAAGCTGAGAACGGCGTCATCGGCACTGGCCATGTTGGTGGAGTACTCAAAACAGCGCAACAAGGCACACAGGTCTCGCATGGAGGCCCAGTTATTGGTGGTGAAGTGGTGCTGTTCCGCAGAGCGACTCACGCGTGCGTGCTGCAGCTGAAACTCCACTATGGCCTGCTGCTGCTCGCACAGTCTTTGCAGCATGTGCAAGGTGGAGTTCCACCTTGTGGGCACGTCACATATGAGGCGGTGCGGGAAGGCCGAAGTTACGCTGCAGCGCTGACAGGCGAGCAGCAGCAGGGTGAGAACGCCGAAAGTGCGCACAGACGGCCCGCCCTTTCTGCAGCAGCTCTGACATATCGGGGTAGTTTTTAAGGAACCTCTGCACCACCAAATTCAGCACATGCGCCAGGCAAGGGATGTGCGTCAAACCGGCTAGGCCCAGAGCTGCTTTGAGATTTCGCCCATTATCGCACACCACCAGGCCGGGCTTGAGGCTCGCTGGCAGCAACCACTCATTTGTCTGCTGTTCCATGCTCCTCCACAACTCCTGCGCGGTGTGTGGTTTGTCCCCCAAACAGGCAAGTTGTAAAACTGCCTGCTGTCGTTTACCCCTGGCCGTGCTGAAGTTGGTGGTGAAGGTGTTACGCTGTCCGGATGAGGAGGCAGTAGAGGATGAGGAAGCGGAGTAGGAGGAGTTAGGAACAGGAGACAAACTAAAGCGCCCTGCAATCCTCGGTGGTGGAAGGACATGCGCCAAATTGCTATCCGCCTCAGGCCCATCCGCCACTGCATTTACCCAGTGTGCCGTTAGGGAGATATAACGCCCCTGACCGTGCTTACTGGTCCACGTATCGGTAGTTAGGTTGGACCTTGGCACAGATGGCGTTGCGCAGTGCACACCTGATTTTTTCCCCCACTTGGTTGTGCAGGGAAGGGATGGCTTGCCTGGAAAAGTAGTGGCGGCTGGGCATGATGTACTGTGGGACAGCCACCGACATAAGGTTTTTAAAACTGTGCGTCTCCACCAGACGGAATGACAGCATTTCAAAGGCCAAGAATTTTGAAATGCTGGCATTCAGGGCCAGGGATCGCGGGTGGGTAGGGGGGGGTACTTCCTCTTCCTCTCAAGTGTTTGGGAGATGGAAAGCTGAACGCTTCCACGGGACATGGTGGAGATGGTTGTTGGTGACCCAGGTGGTGGTGTTGCTGACAGATCGTCTGTTTGCGGGGTGGCAGGTGCCGGTATCACTACAGATGTGGCTGGAACGGCCGAGACTGCAGCAGTAGAGGAAGCAGGATGAGCCAGAGACGTTTCTTGGTTTTGAAGGTGTGTACTCCACTGCAGCTCGTGCTTTGCACTTAGATGCCTGATCATGCAGGTTGTGCTCAGGTTGAGAAGGTTTATGCCTCGTTTCAGGCTCTGATTGCACAGGGTGCAAACCACTCGTGTCCTGTCATCAGCACATTTTCTAAAGAACTTCCACGCTAGAGAACTCCTTTGAGCTGACTTTGGTGCGCTCGTTCCCTTGCTGCATTGGGCAGTAGCAGGGGTAGTGTCTAGGGCATGGCCGCTCCGCTTCTGCACCCTGCTCCCTCTTCTGCTGTGCTGGTGGCTCTGTGCGACCACCGCCTCTTCCTCCAAACTACTCAGGTCACCTGCATGACGTTCATTCCATGTGGGGTCGAGGACCTCATCGTCCTCCACATCATCTTCCACCCAGTCTTCACCCCTGCCCTCCTTGTCGGTCTCCACAATGCTGAACGCCGCAGCAGTTGGCACCTGCGTTTCGTCATCATCGGAGACGTGCTGCGATTGTCCTTCCATGTACTCATCTTGAGAAATAAGTGGTTGGGCATCGCTGCACTCAATCTCTTCCACTTCTGGGGCAGGGCTAGATGGATGGCCCTGGGAAACCCTGCTGACAGAGTCATCAAAAAGAAGAAGAGACTGCTGTATGGCTTGGGGCTCAGACTGCTTGCCTGATTTCCAAGGGGGTGAGGTGAAAGACGGTTGGACATCAGCTGCAGGTGCCAACTGTGACCTTTCTGCAGTAGACTGGGTGGGAGACAATGTGAAGGAACTGGAGGCACTGTCAGCAGCAAACCAATCTACTATCGCCTCTCTGTGTTCTGGCCTCATCACTTCTAGAGGCGTATGATGCCCTACCAAATACTGATGCAGGTTCTGTCGCCTACTCACACTTGAGGAAGGTGTTTCACTTGTGCGTGTAGCTGGCACAGATCGACCACGTCCTCTCCTTGCAACAGGAGCTCTACCAGCAGCACCACGGCCCTTATTTGACGGTCTCCTCATATTTCTGTAATTTAAGATCTTGCCCTAGAAAGGTGTTTATTGAATAGCGGAACAAAACAACAACAGTATCGCACGGGTGTATCTCACAGTCAAATATGCAAACTATGCCGCAATTTAGGGTGTATGTTGAATAGCGGAATAGGATAAAAAACTGTGTCTCTCACACGTACAAACACAGACTAGGCCCGATTAAATTTTTTTCTACCCTAAAGGGAGGATGAGGAAGAGGAGTAGGAGGAGTTGGGAACAGGAGGCAAACTGAAGCGCCCTGCAATCCTTGGCGGGGGAAGGAGATGCGCCAAACTAATTTAAAAGGTGTATCTCACACGTACCGATACAGACTATGCCGTAATTTAATTTTTTACACTCCAAAAGGGTGTATATTGAATAGCAGAATAGGAAAAATTTTATGATACGGTGTATCTCACACGTACAAATACAGACTAGGCCCCGATTACAATTTTTTGTACCCTAAAGGCAGGATGAGGAAGAGGAGTAGGAGGAGTTGGGAACAGGAGGCAAACTGAAGCGCCCTGCAATCCTTGGCGGGGGAAGGAGATGCGCCAAACAAATTTAAAAGGTGTATCTTACACGTACCGATACAGATTATGCCGTAATTTAATTTTTTACACTCCAAAAGGGTGTCTATTGAATAGCGGAATAGGAAAAATTTTATAATACGGTGTATCTCACACGTACAAACACAGACTAGGCCCCGCCGATTACAATTTTTTGTACCCTAAAGGCAGGATGAGGAAGAGGAGTAGGAGGAGCAGGCAGACTGAAGCACCCTCAAAACCTCGGCAGTATGAGATGCGCCCCAAAAATTGGAAAGGTGTATCTCACACGTACCGACACAGACTATCACGCAATTTAATTGTTTATACCCAAAGGTTTTGATTAAATAGCGGAATAGAAAATATGATCAAAAAAAAAGTGTATGTATATCTCACGTACAGAAGCACACTAGGCCCCAATTACTACTGTTTGTACCCCTAAAGGCAGGATGAGGAGTAGGAGGAGTATGGAACAGGCAGCACCCTCAAATCTTCAGAAGTATGAGATGAACCCCAAAAATTTGGAAAGGTGGATCTCACACGTACCGACACAGACTATCCCGCAATTGAATTGATCCTCAAAGATTTTTATTGAATAGCGGAATAGGAAATATGATCAAAAAAAGTGTATGTATCTCACACGTACACAACCACACTAGGCCCCAATTACTATTGTTTGTACCCCTAAAAGGATGGATGAGGAGGAGGAGTATGGAACAGGCAGCACCCTCAAATCTTCAGAAGTATGAGATGAACCCCAAAAACTTGGAAAGGTTGATCTCACACGTACCGACACAGACTATCCCGCAATTTAATTGATCCCCAAAGGTTTTTATTGTATAGCGGAATAGGAAATATGATCAAAAAAAGTGTATGTATCTCACACGTACACAACCACACTAGGCCCCGATTACTATTGTTTGTACCCCTAAAAGGATGGATGAGGAGTAGGAGTATGGAACAGGCAGCACCCTCAAATCTTCAGAAGTATGAGATTGTGTTCACTGTACCCCACAAAGATTGTGTTCACTGCACCCCAAAAAGATTGTGTTCACTGCACCCCACAAAGATTGTGTTCACTGTACCCCAAAAAGATTGTGTTCACTGCACCCCACAAAGATTGTGTTCACTGCACCCCACAAAGATTGTGTTCACTGCACCCCAAAAGGATTTTGTTCACTGCACCCCACAAAGATTGTGTTCACTGCACCCCACAAAGATTGTGTTCACTGCACCCCAAAAGGATTGTGTTCACTGCACCCCACAAAGATTGTGTTCACTGCACCCCAAAAAGATTGTGTTCACTGCACCCCACAAAGATTGTGTTCACTGCACCCCAAAAGGATTGTGATCACTGCACCCCACAAAGATTGTGTTCACTGCACCCCAAAAGGATTTTGTTCACTGCACCCCACAAAGATTGTGTTCACTGCACCCCAAAAGGATTTTGTTCACTGCACCCCAAAAAGATTGTGTTCACTGCACCCCACAAAGATTGTGTTCACTGCACCCCAAAAGGATTTTGTTCACTGCACCCCAAAAAGATTGTGTTCACTGCACCCCACAAAGATTGTGTTCACTGCACCCCAAAAGGATTTCGTTCACTGCACCCCAAAAAGATTGTGTTCACTGAACCAAGATTGTGTTCACTGCACCCCACAAAGATTGTGTTCACTGCACCCCAAAAAGATTGTGTTCACTGTACCCCAAAAAGATTGTGTTCACTGCACCCCAAAAAGATTGTGTTCACTGCAGCCCACACACAGCAAAATGGATGTGGATCACTGACACCTGCCTATCTCCTATCCCACAACACACAGCAATATCGATTGTAGTTTGTAGAACACACTTTCCCTAAAAATCAGCAGACTCTATCCCTAACAGGATTGATAAGAGATCGTAGATCGGGACTAAGTGCAGACCCCACCCCACACAGCAATATCGATTGTAGTTTGTAGAACACACTTTCCCTAAAAATCAGCAGACTCTATCCCTAAAATGCCTACAACTCGCCCTGCCTAAAACACTCCGACCTGTCCCTCAATTCTATCCGGACACAAATGTTTTTTTCCTGCCTGTCTGTCCCTAATCAGCAGCCAGCATGTTGATGTGTGCTCTCTCCCTGATCTAAGCAGCAGAATGACGCCGCTGCGGCGCTGCCTCGAACTTATAAAGACTTAGTCACATGCTTCAGACGGCCAATCACAGCTACTGATACATTTGCAGGCATGGCTGGGATGGCTTAGGCACACCAGTTAAACGCTTGTTGATTGGCTGTTGAAAGCCCGCCATGAAAAGCGCGCCAAAGCATGCAAAACCCGGAAATAAAACGAGCGAACACGGATTTTTACCCGAATATACAGTAAAGTGTTCGTGTCCGTGTTCGGGTAACAAAAGTCCAATTATTCGGTATGAACACGAATAATACAGTCCGTGTTCGCTCAACCCTAGTCATCATATCACAATCTATTTTGATACTTTTCACACATACACACACACGGTTGCCCAAAATATTAAATAATACTTTCTGCCTGTGTATTGATTCTTTTTAGGCTTTATTATCACCTATGGGACACACATTATCGCATACTTATATGCATAAAAAATTGCAAGTTATATCACATAGATGTGAATAAGCCCTAAAGCCATCCAAACAGGCTTCCAACAAAAGACTAAAGCTTCTTATGTTTCAGCAATTTTATCATTTCCGACTATATTTGGTATTATTTTATGACATTCAGGAGGTTCAAAGTACATCCTTCAACCTGGAGGAAAACTGTGGTTTCTCAAAGCATGGAGTTTAAGGTCAAATGGAGCAAATATGCTTTTGCAAATGAGAATGTTAGAGGCTCAGAGACCACCTAGCTCTGCAGAAAGTAATTACAGGAGATTACGCAAAATGCCAGAAGAAAATTGAGGTGATAAAAGAGCAAAAGACCAAAGAAAAACTATACAGAGAGATAAAACGTACACAACAGGAATAAGAAGAATTAAGTTCACTTTCCTACTATTCTATCATACATTAGAATTGCAGTAATAAATTAAGCAACTGTAAAAACAAGACAATGTTGCTAAATACTAGCAAACCTCTTCAAAATGCAGGTTAGCGTAAATAAGGCAAGCAGAACTCATTGCACGAACAAGTCTAAGTACACAATATTGTTACAGTTTATGTGTATTGAAAAAATCCTGAATAGCCCTGGTGCCTGTAATGTGACCTGTTCTTGGGCATACATCATGTGATCTTCTGTTAGGATGCATTGGGGTCTGTAGAAATTACAGGAAAAACTACCTAGTCTCACATATGCAAAGGTTTTATTTTTCCATGTCATGGTATAGCTACTAGTAGAAGTATATTTGACACCATGGATGAAGGAGAAGTAGAGTCAATAATTTTTTGGCCCTACTTCTCTTGTGGATCACAGGAGTGCAGTTAGTTCTGCACTCCTGTGACCCATATTCAGCTGACAGCAGGCTGATGTCTTCTGTCAGCTGATGTCACTAAGCTAGTTTAGCCTCTGGAGAGATCCTGACTTTAATGTTAGGATACACATACACTATATTATCAAAAGTATTGGGATACCTGCCTTTACACACACACGAACGTTAACGACAACCCAGTCTTTTTTTTTTACAAATGAGAACTTATTAAACAGCTATGTTATCAGCAGTATACAGAGACAGCCAGTATATCAAAGACATTGTACATATATATAAGACAACAGCGGAATTTGCATTACAGGAGGACAATCAATCAGCACATAAGAGAAATAAAAATGCATAACTACAGTCAAATGCATAAAGGGTTCAGTAGGAAGATCATAGCTAATATAGGGAATCTGTACATACTCAAGCAGTTCAATCACACATGGGAAGCAGAAGGGGAAGAAGAAGTATAGGGGGGGGGGAGAGACCAAGGGAGGTGAAGAAACGACTAGGAGAAGAATGGGATGACAGAGGGGCCTAGGTTCCATAAAGTAAATAAATTAAAGGAGGGTATAAGCAACTAATAGAGGAGAAAATGGAAGGGGGGGGGGGGGAGAGGAAGGAAAAAGAGGACGAGAAGGGGAAGGAAGGAGCAGGGGAAAGAGGGAGTATGGGAAAGGACATAATATGAATTAACTGGATGTATCATGAGTGAAAAATTACATCAGAAATTTAGGTATCCACTTCTGGACTGGATGTGGAGGCATCCAGTGGCATAAAGCCCCAGGAGTCTATCCAGTTAGACCAGATCTTCTCAAATGTGATTGGACAGATCCTAAAAGGTAAGTTTGTATAAAGGTAAAACAGAGTCAAGGGTAGCCGCCATGCAAAGACTGTGGGCGGTGCCATGGCTTTCCATCTGAGCAGAATTTCTCTGCATAGAAGAGAAGCAACTTTGTGTACCTTCCCAGAGTAAGATCATCATAAATTTTCAACAATAAACCCTTGGGGTGTAACTCGAGGGTGGAGCCTGCCACTTGATAAGGATCACTTAGCACTTGCTCCCAAAACCTTTGCAACGAGGAACAGGACCATACCATGTGAATAAAGGATGCCTCCAAAGCCCCTCATCGTGGTTTAGGCAAAGGAACATCATAATAGATGACCGCTAGTCTCTATGGTGTATAGTAAGCCCTATGTAAGAATTTCAATTGTACAAAGCAGTCCCCAGAGGAGATCATAGTTGTGATATAAGAGGACACACAGTCCTCACAGTTTTCCTCGGTTAGGGTAGGAATATCCTGGTGCCATTTTAAGAAGACCTTGGTTAATTTAGATGAGGAGGTCAGTGTATAACGAGGACAGGTGTGCTATAAAAACTTTTGCCATTATTAAGCACTTCACTGGGTTTAGAATCTAGGGTGAGGAATCTAGGGTAAGAGGGTTTGGAAACTGCTGGCAGTAAGCGTGTTGCACCTGCAGGTACCTAAAAAGTATCCAATTGGGAAGATGGAAGGAGGCCTTTACACAACCTTAAAGTACACAACCTACCATCTGCCACCAGATGCTTCAAATCTACAATTCCCCTGGATGCCCAAAACGAAGGGTCAGGGACACTAAGCATATGTGGGAGGGTCTGATGACCCCACATATGTATGTAGGGGGAAAATGTCGTTGGGAAAGGGAACACCACTCTGGCTCCATGCCAAACAGTTATAGTTATATCAACCCCGTGACACCAGGATGGAATCTCACACTCTGAAACACCAGATTGCTTAAAGTGTCATAAGAGCACATTATGGCCGCCTCCAAGGTCACCGCAGGGCTGTCTCAGGGCCGTTGCAAGGATTGCCGCCCAATGGTAGATCTCGAAATTCAGAAGTGATAGGCCACCCTGTGTGACAGGTAATTGCAAAGTAGTCAGCGCCAAGCGAGGTACTTTTCCTGACCATATAAAAGATGTAAGAATGGCCTTACCTTTATTAAAAAATGACACTGGGAGAAGGACAGGCCAGTTTCTGAAAAGATAAAGAAACTTAGGGAGAAAGATCATCTTCACTAAATTTTCTCTCCCTACTGGGGTGAGAGGAAGTGATCTCCAGGCCCTATACCTATGCAAAAACGATTTCAACAGGGGGGCACATTCAAAACAAAGTAGTTGGATATATACCCCTAGATATTTAAACCCATCTACCCAGAAGAGAATGGTTACATTAGAGACTTATCCCAATAATCCTAATTCCAGAGTGGGAACCAAACTCATCTATAATTTGCAAAGCTGCCGGTAGGAAGGAGGAAATGTCACTTAGAAAAAGGATAGTGTCGTCTTCATAACGGGATATTTCTTCCTTCATCACCCATCACCTGGATTCCCTTGGCATCAGTTGCAGCCCGTATCTGCATAGCCAAGGGTTTCACTGCCAATGCAAAAAGCCCCCGGGAGAGTGGGCATCCTTGTCTTGTACCTCTACCCAGGGGGAATGCCACGGGTAAGGAATTGTTGGTGCACATCCGTGCACTAGGAGAAGCATACAGCAGACAGACTCATTCAAAAAAAATTGGGTCGGAACCCATATTTATGGAGTACAGTCCTGAAATATGTGTTGAAAAATAAGATGCGCAAACAAAAAAGGCATCTCCAGCAGCGAAACTTTAACCTAGAAAAAGTAAACGTGTAATGTGCAATAAATGGCTGCGCTAGATAAGAACAGTGGGTACTTGACCAAAAGAAAAACACTGTATAAAGAGTACCTAATAATGAATATATAATAAATGTGGTAATATATGGTGCACAAAGTAAACATAGATGCAATGTGAACAATTGAAACAGATCAGTCCAAATGAAAAAAGTCCAAATAAGGAAAGCTGTGGTCTTCTTAAAAAGTGAAAAAGGTGAAGAAGAGGATGTACAGACACAGAATCCCTCTTGGCACCCACGTTGTGAAGAAGAGAGAGGTAATGCCCTTACCAACTCAACATAATCAAACACTTGAAAGGATGACACCAGCCAGTGTAGTAGATAGAAAAGGGATCCCAACATTTCACTCTTCCACCCGATGTGTGGTATATGAAAACTCTTACCAGAGGCAAGTATTTCACAGATCAGATGGGGAGTGATAATATTCTCCAGACTACCAGGCAGTAAACTTTCTTGCGAATCCTGCTCTGACTCCTGTTGCTGTGGGGAGGTAAATCTCTTTCTTGTACCCCTCACATTCAGCCACAGATAAATGTCCACATAGGAGAATAAAAACAGGCAATAGTGCATTACCTCTTATACAGCTTTATTTTAAAAGGTAGAACACTTACATGAAAGTTGAATAAATAGGCAAATGCAAATTCAATTGTGGCCGCTCTACAGCACAGGCTTCTCCCCCCCCCCGACGTGCTTCCCCTGATGAGGCATCCACTGGGAATGGAGATGGAATGGAGTCCTGAAATATGGCCACTCTACAGAGTGAAAGGCTTTTTCAGCATCGAGAGATACCGCCACCCCTGAACTGTGCTCAGTTGCTCTATCTACGAGCCTAAGAAGCCTGCGTAGATTGATGTCTGTACCCCTGCCGGCATGAATCCCGACTGGTCTGGGTGCACCAAAACGGTGATCACTGTATTCAATCGGCCAGCTAGAACTTTAGCTAGGGTTTTTGCATCCATATTCAGGGGGGATTTTGGCCAATTTGAAAAACACAGTTCAGGATCCCTGCCGGGCTTAGGGAGGACTAACACCACTGCCTCGGATAGAGAAGGTGGTAAGTGAACCTTCCTCCAGCACTTTTAGAAGCATTGTGTGGTGTGTGGGAAGCAGGTCTTTAGCATAATGTTCAAAAGACTCAGCCGGGAAGCTGTCAGGGCCTGGCGTTTTACCTGACTGCAAGGCAAGGTTGCCAGTTGGAGCTCTTTGAGAGTAAGAGGGCCATCCAGTATGTCTCTAGCAGAGGATATTAAGCAGAGTAGCACAATGTTTTTAAGATAATCAAGCATATCCGCCTCTGTAAATCACCCAGGAACTGTAGAGCTCCTGGTAGTAGGCAGTGAACCGGGCATTAAAATGAACCGGGTCTGTCAAGAACTTCCCAGAAGAGGATTGGATTCAGGAGATAGACACAGGGGAGGAATGGTCTCTAGACAGACACGCAAGAGGGTGACTATCCCACTTCCCCTGCTCAAAGATCCTCTGACTTTGATGTAGGAGGTGTATTTTCGATGTTGGACGTGCAGATCAAGAGGACATCCTGCAGTAGCCGCCTGAAGGTAAGAGTACACTGATGGAGGTCACGCATTCGGGCTAAAGCTGAGGCTATATTCTCTGCCTGGCGGAGCTCCTCTTGTGCCTCTGTTCGTACCTGGCTCTGAAGGCAGCCCTATGTAAAGGTTTTAAATGCGTCCCAGGTGACAGGGAGAAAAACTGAGCGTTCCTGGGAATTCCAAAATTGGATTATTTCCCCCTTGCAAGGGTACATCAACCCTTGAATCAGAAATCCAGAATGGGGGAAAGCGCCACAATCCCTCTGCTGGAGTGGAAGACAGGATAAGCTGCAAAGACAGGGGTGCATGGTCTGAAATGCCCCTGGGCACTATAGTCACATCCCAAACCATAAACAGGACATACCCACCGTAGATCAGATCAATACGCAAGGAGGGTAGGATAGCGCCACCTCCAGACGTCCATGAAATTTGAAGCTTCCGCCCACGATACAAGGTCAGTGGCAAAGCTAGATGTTGAGGAGAGAGCCTATTCAATCCAGGGCCCGGACCATGTTGAAATCCCCAAAGATTAAAATATTGTCCGTAGCATAAACTAAAAGCTTAGCAGCTAGCTGATGAAGTAGTTTGAAGCAAAGGGAGGGAGGTACAACCCCACCAAGACAACTACTTGACTATCAAAATCTGCATGCAATATAACAAAATTGCCTTCGGAGTCCAACTTCAGCGCCATTAGGTGGAAGGGTAAAGATTTTTGAACTAATATACTAACTGCTCGTGAAAATTTTGAAAAGGTGGAAGGATAATGGTGTCCAACCCAGGGCTTATTTAGGCTTAGGAGCCTACCTCCAGTCAGATGAGTCTCCTGTAAGATACAAATACACCCCCATATTTGTATCTTACGTTTCAGAAACTGAAAAAACAGTGATCTCTTAATTTCCGGGTTTAAGCCCCTAGTATTCCAGGACACTATCTTACAAGTAGTCATGGCTCCTCAGTAATGAAACATGCCACCAGGGAAAAGCCTGTAAAAGAGTAAAAGAAAAGAGAGAAGCTCAGAGTTGGTCTCAAAAAGCACACATTTGCAAATAAAAAAAAATAGACACCAATGAAAAGGAGCATTAGGCCTGCCCTGCTGTATGCAGTGCATCTGGAAAGTATTCACAGCACTTCACTTTTTCTACATATTGTTATGTTACAGCCTTATTCCAAAATAATGAATTCATTCGTTTCCTCAAAGTTCTTCAAACAATACCCCATACTGACAACATAAAAGAAGTTTGTTTGAAACCTTTGCAAATGTATTAAAAATAAAAAAATGAAAAAAATGACATGCACATAAGTATTCACAGCCTTTGCTCAGTACTTTGATGAGGGACCTTTGGCACCAATTACAGCCTCAAGTCTTTTTGAGTAAGATGCTACAAGCTTGGCACACCTATTTTTGGGCAGTTTCTCCCATTCTTCTTTGCAGGACCTCTCAAGCTCCATCAGGTTGGATGGGGAGCATTGGTACGAAGCTATTTTCAGATCTCTCCAGAGATGTTCCTTCAGGTTCAAGCCTGGGCCTTGGCTGGGCCACTCAAGGACATTCCCAGAGTTGTCCCCTAGCCAGTTCTTTGTTATATTGGCTTGTGCTTAGGGTCCTTGTCCTGTTGGAAGATGAAGCTTCACCCCAGTCTGAGGTCCAGAGCACTCTGGAGCAGGTTTTCATCAAGGATGTCTGTGTACATTTCTGCATTCATCTTTCCCTCGATCCTGACTAGTCTCCCAGTTCCTGTTGCTGTAAAAAATACCCACAGCATGATGCTGTCACCACCATGCTTCACTGTAGGGATGGTATTGACCAGGTGATGAGCGGTGCTTGGTTTCCTACAGACATGACGCTTGCCATTCAGTCCAATTAGTTCAATCTTTGTTTCATCAGACCAGAGAATTTTGTTTCTCATGGTCTGAGAGTCTTTCAGGTTCCTTTTAGCAAACTACAGATGGGCTGTCATGTGCCTTTTACTGAGGAGAAACGCTGAAGCTCTGTCTGTAAGGTGTGTCTGGAAGCAGAGGGGGACAAAGATATGGATATTTGGGCGTGGTCTGACTACATGATAAGCCCAATTGTAGATCTAGTGATTTTTTGCAGCAGGACTTTGGATGTCAAGAACAGGTCGATCCCAGAATATGATCTTTGGGTGTTCGAATAGAAAAAGTAGTCACTCTCAGTACCATGTTAACACCTCCAGGGGTCATAGAGGTCCTCAATGTAGAGTATTTAGGAGAAAGCTGTAGATTTCCTATGTTTTGAGTTAAATTAATCTATCTGGGGATCTATAACTTCATTAAAATCGCTACATATTATAATTTGATCTTTAGGGTAATGTTGGATTTTTTGCATTATGGACTTATCGAATGATTTCTGGTGGACATTGGGGGCATATATGTTTACCATGATAAAAGGTTGTTTTTTAAAGGTGGCTGACAAAATCAGATATCTTCCTGAGGGGTCCTGATCAAGGTGGGTGAGATTGAAAGAGACCGAGGAGCGAACCACGATCATGACTCCCCTAGCTTTCTTGTCAGCCCGGGCCTGGAAACAATAGGGGAATAGTTTGTGGGAGAGTTGGGGAGGGCTATGTTCCATGAAATGCATCTCTTGAATGCAGAGTATGTATGCCTTTTGTGAGATAGCTTCTCCCCATAGTAATTATTGTTTAAATGGGCGGTTGAAACCTTTAGCGTTCAAGAAAACAATTGTGATTGTCATGGTCTCCAGCATGGTAGATCTGGGTGCAGGTATTGTAATGGCACTGAGATGGATGGGCTCTGACTATAGAAGGGGCAACAGAAGTGAATGGGGAGGGGGAAGAATGTAGCTAAAACAATGATATACGCACCAATATGTGTGGACAGATCAAGGCCTTTAGAGTCTGAGAGGACCTGATCTGTGCATGCAAAGATAAATCAAATGCACAAATGAACTAATAAAACAAGCTGAGTATTAGTATGATTATAACAAGTCAACACCTAGTAACTTAAACCAGAGGATGTGCTTAGCACACCCAAAACCGTGGAGTGTGAAAGGGGTATCATGAGCACCTCCGCTCCTCCACTTACATATCAACTTAAAAAAAAAAAAGGTATGGTATCCAGCCTCAGGGATGTACCTTCTGGTGAAGGTCATGATGTTGGGGGACACCCTTTGATTCTAAAGGAAAGCGTGAGTCCCAAGGGTTGGATATTCTGGAGGATGACCTCGCATTAGGGGTTGAAGGAGGGGTTCGCAAGATTATACCCCAGTTGTTGAACTGTTTGATACCTTCCTTGGGTGTCATAAAGGTGATTTGTAGGTTGCGGTAGGTTACCAGCAACTTTGTAGGTTAACCTGTGCTCATTTACTACAGTAGTAACTGGCGCAAAGGCTTGGCATGCTTGGGAAGTGGTTGCAGATGTGTCATTCTAGAGACACCTTGTTAAAGGGTTCAGGGAGAGAACACATGGATCTTGCCACATGCATTATATCCTCTTTAACATGGAAGAAGTGTACCCGTGCCAGAATATCTCTGGGAACAGAGGCTGGAAGGTGTTGTGTCTCACCGCCGACAAACTGTCTCCCAGGAGGTAAAGAAGCGAGTCCTTTACCCATCTTCCACCCGCAATCTGGCCGGTAACAACATACAGTATTTAGGCCCCTTAGCCCTGAACTTAGCCCAAACTGCATCAAGGATTTGCGCTGCCTCTGAGTTTCCGCAGAGTAATTGGAAAAAAAACATACATTTAGAGTTCTCATAATGGAGCTCGGCCAGAGCCCTGTCCTCTCTCAACACCAAGTCCCGGTCCTTGAAATGCAGTAACTTGAAGATGAAATTGTGAGAGGGGAATCCCTAAGGGCCTCTGGTAGCAGACATACAATGTGCCCTTTCAACCATAAAGAAAGGGGAGAAGCAGGCATTGGGAAACAATGTGGTTAAAAGTCGTTCAGTGAAGGCAGTAGATACATTGCCTTTAGCTTCCTCAGGGAGGCCTATAATCCATAGATTTTTGCGACAATTGCAATTCTCAGCACGAGTCTCCAAGGCTTTCACCTTGGTTCTCAGTGTGTTTAGGTCTCCACTATGGTCCCTGAAGGTGTCCTCTGTAGCCAATACCAATACAAATCCAATTTACAGATCTTTAGTTAGACCTCATTCCCTGCACTATCCAAAACTTAATGAAAAGTTTTTTTGGCACATCTTTGGAAATGACGAATACCTGATTCCAAAGTTGAGAAATAAGCGCAGCGGCAGAGAAACAGAATCGCAACAGGCCTCCTGAAAAGAAGCATATTGCCTCAGTTTTTACATCTCTTGCTCCTTTCAGTTGTGACAGGGACATTTCCTTGAGCTGAAAGCTTTGATACACAGGCTCATCAGCAAAGTACAAGGACTCCTCAACCCAACTAGATAGACAGAAAAGGACTAGTGGAATACACTCCAACCCCTTTATGCCATCCTATAAGCATGGAAGAAACAAGAATATGACTCTACCCTCTTCTCTAAACACTATACACTATACTTCTTCTTAAACTGTGTTGCACAACATTCCTCCCTCCAAAGTCATGCACATTCAGGTTGGTACATTTGTCTCTCATTTCAGTATCTAACACACAGAGGTCTATTGTATTACTCGTTTTGGGATAATCGGAAGTCTTTTGAACTCCATTGCTGGAAAGTTGCTTACACACAGATTACCCAGTAAAGGCAAAGAACAGGATGTGTGAAATAATAATACATTCTGCCACAAAGAAAGGGAAACACCTACACAACAGGTAGCAGATTTTTTAAGGTGACTATTTTTTTCAACTTAGCTAAAAAACTACAGGGTGAAGGGCCCAAAAGCTAAATAGCAACTAAAGTTGTTGCTGACAAACATGAAAAGGTAGTTCTAGAAAGCACCAGTGAGTCTGTGCACAGCTGACTGGTGGGACCCCATTATTTTATAGTGGATTGGTTGGCATATAACAAAGGTCTCATTCTGGCCTTTCTAAGACACTGACCTAAGTTCAAAGGCTAAGAAATGTATTATTGGTAGTCGGCTGCTATGGCGGCAAACAGTTGCATTGGTTTGCTGTTTCTGCAAATGGATTATAAGGTGGGGGAGGGGCAAACAATGTCCCCAGTCCTACACCCATGGGACCGTGGCAGACTAGAGAAAATTCTAGTAGGTCTACCTAATTTGCATATTCAACTATTATTGGTCAGTTTCAAAAGTCACATGCCTGTTAACGTTTTTTTAATCAAGGCTGCTAAATTTATATTTGTGAATGCAATAGTAGCTGTCAGTCAGCGCGGAAGATAGAAGAGGAAGTATCTGCCACCCACCCTCCCATGTCGCAGCTCTAATTATGAGGCATTTGCTCTTTTATCACTAAAGGGGCAGTATAAGTTATGTTTGATGTTTTTTGGATAACTTGAGCTTTTTATGGTCAGAGGTACAGTATATCTTATGGTAATTTATTGGCTATGTACAATATAGTATTGGTGTCATTTAAAATAAAATAAAAATGGTATTAATGTTATATACTAAATAAATTGCTTATAATAAAAATGGTTTGGTTTATATTTGTTTAATAATGGTTTTTAAAGCGGAGTTCCACCCTAGAAAAAAAACTTTGCAGCATCAGGTGGAGTAAAAAAACCTGAAAAAGAATAGGATAGTTAATTTTTTTTTGTTTCACTTACCTTGTTTTTAATGAAAATTAACTTACCTTCCTTCCTATTCCTCCTTATGTGGCCGCGGCCCCCGACGTCAGTTCCTCCTTTGCATTGCGTCCTGGGAGATAAGCATCATCAATCCCAGGATGCAATGGGAATGGCCAGCCGCTACTCTGATTGGCGATCGCAATCTACAGCGCATGCACAAAGACATCTAGCCAATGACGAAATGCGCTAGTTGGAATGCACGTTGTGACATCACTTGAGCCCGGTGGACCGCAAACCGGAAGTGCCGCTTTCCACACCATAGCTCACAATAGTGACGGCGTTTTATGTGTTTTTTTATCACGATTTCCTTCGGAATTTTACTGCTTTTACTGCTTTTTTCTTATTGGGACTTTGTAAATGGCTCACCTGGATATTGTGCAATAAAACCATTTGGAAAACGGTACTACACTATCCAGACTCTCCTTTCTTTCATAACACCCCTGACTGGAAGTTGGCGGCCGGAAGAGTATTGTTATAGGAGAAAGCACCCACTTGGAGGGAACGTACCCAGACCCCGGGGGTCACTGATCTCTGGTGGTCCTAGTGTCGTAAGGCACATAGGGCCCACACAATCTGGTGAGTGTGAAATCTCTCTATTTTTGTCACAGTGGAGCACAGGGATTGACACCAGGGATAGAGTGGAAGATCTATTACAGCAGCACCAAGCACTTTTCACTGTGCACTTTGTATTTATTTATTTGAATATTCACTATCAAGAAGTCACGTCACTTTAAAACAATGAACTTTTTTGTATATGAACTTTGACACATTTTTATGAATTGTTTGCACCATATATGAATTTGCAAATTAATTTATACTGCATTTAATTTATTCATATTTAAAGTGTACCTAGTTATTTAATATCTATAATAGATCACGGGGTTGTGTATGTACTTTATAAGTCGGAATTTTATAGTGGTAAGATTACTGGTTTATTTTTGGCAAGCGCTATAGGTAATCACATATTAATTGATTACTTCACCTTCATTGAGCACGGCCAGGTAGACCAACTAAAATTTCAGCCTCAACTGCCAGGAAAATTATTTGGGATGCAAAGAAAAACCCACTAATAACTTCAGGTAAAATACAGGACTCTCTGAAAACATGTGGTGTGGCTGTTACAAGATGCACAATGAGGAGGCACTTAAAGAAAGATGGGCTGCATGGTCGAGTCGCCAGAAGAAAGCCATTACTGCGCAAATGCCACAAAGTATCTAACTTGCAATAAACCAAACAGCATGGAGACAAGCCTCAAACCTTTTGGCACAAAGTCATTTGGAGTGATGAGACCAAAATTTAGCTTTTTGCCCACAACCATAAACGCTACATTTGGAAAGGAGTCAACAAGGCCTATGATGAAAGGTACACCATTCCTAGTGTGAAACACGGAGGTGGATCGCTGATGTTTTGGGGATGTGTGAGCTACAAAGGCACAGGAAAATTGGTCAGAATTGATGGCAAGATAAATGCAGTATGTTAACAAAAATACTGGAGGAAAATTTGCATTCATCAGCCTTGAAGCTGCGCATGGGACGTATTTGGGCATTCCAACATGACAATGATCCTAAACACAAGGCCAAGTTGACCTGTCATTGGCTACAGCAGAATAAAGTTAAGGTTCTGGAGTGGCCATCTCAGTCTCCTTGAGCCACTCTGGGGAGATCTCAAACATGCTGTGCAAGACAGCCAAATAATTTACAGGAACTGGAGGCTTTTTGCCAGGAGGAATGGGCAGCTTTACCATCTGAGAAAATAAAGAGCCTCATCCACAAATACCACAAAAGACTTCCAGCTGTCATTTATGTTAAAGGGGGCAAAACACGGTATTAAGAACTGGGGTATGTAAATTTTTGATCAGGGTCATTTGGGTAATTTCTGTTGTCATTATAATTTAAAAAGAGTAAATACAGTTGATTGATAATAAATGGCTTCAGCCAAACACTAACCATGAGTGAAAGAAAAGTTTTTGTGTTATCATTCATATTCTCGGAAAAATGGCCAAGAAATCATAAATTCTGCCAGGGTATGTAAACTTATGAGCACAACTGTATTTTAGGCTGCAATGATTATGGCTCATTTAATAAGCCCATATTGTAAAAAAAAAAAAATCACATGCTGAGCTTGCCTTCAGTCTCAAAAACCTTTACACAGTAAACACTGTTTAACATCCTTAAAGTAAAAACTTGCAGTTCACTTAAAATATATATGGTTGATAAAAACACATTCCGCCTCTGCTTTCAAATTTTGTTTTATAAGTCCATGTATGAGACCATGTTATCATACAGCTGCATAAATGGTTGCCCCAAGGCTGCTATTTGAAGTTAGAGATTAACACCACAGCTGCCTAGTATATTCAGCTTCATGAAAAGCCTTATTCACACCACGGTATGGCATGTAAACCTGGGCCGGAACACCACATGTAATGTGTGAAGAAACAGCTAATGCCAGTTGAGCATTTCTAAAAGACAGTTTTAATCATGGTCCAAAGCAAATAAAATGATTACTGAATGCAATGTTATCAACTTTTAGGGTGAGGAAAATATTAAGGTTTGAAAATGTTTATGAACCTAAGAAGAGATGTTCAATAACCTCTATTACTTTGGTTACATCACAAGCTAGGGGATACGTTGCAAGGCCATTAAATGAATCATGTAAAGATGGTACAGCGCCACTAAATCTATTTAGTGGCGCTGTACCATCTTTACATATTTCTTGGGTTTGATATACTTTGTACTAGCAGCCTTTTAGTTTCATCTTTTTTGTGCGCAGCTTTCTTCCCCTTTACTGTATACTTGATTTATCATCTGTGAGCTGCAGCCAACTAGTGGTTAATTCTCACTACAATATGGATATATTTCCTTTTAGGAAAACCTCCGCCTCCAATTTTAAGGATGCCTTTGAAGGCTCTCCGGACCCTAATAGGTCCGATATTGGCGGTTTATTTATGAGGGTGCGTAATATCATGATTACGGAGACCCATACTAATTGGGACATAGCTCTCCTTGAGAAATACTTGGAGGAGGGCTTTGTTCCACGGAGTCTGAGATGGGAGGTCAATCCCCAAGATGACGAGAAAGACCTCAACCTCTGGTTTAAGTTTTTCAACGATGCGGGCCTCAACATGTTGAGGTTCCTCATCACTCGTAAAAAGTTGAAACTTACCAGATTGGATGAGGAGCTTACCATCCTAAAAAAGTCACTAATCCCTCATAAGGACACTCCTGAGTTTAAGAACAGATCTGAGGACCTTCAGAGGGCTTTGGAGAAGGAGGAGTCCGAACAGAAGTATAAGAAAAGGAAAAAATACTTCAGGGATGCTAGTGACTATGGAAGTGATCTTGTGTTTAAATGGCAAAAAAGGAGAGCAGAGGCGGCCGAGATGGATGTGCCATCGTCTGAATTGGTGGAATCCGGAATGGAGATCAACCAGGGTGCCAGCACTTCAACAGGTGGGAATGCCGACAGCAGACCTCTTCGTATGATCTCTGGTGGCACTCCCTACAGACTTGGTCCTGGCACACCCACATCGGTAAGGCCCTCTGGTCCTCCGGCTGGCCCTAGAGGAAATCAAACGCCTTCTGGGCCCAACATTTTGAGACCATTTAGGACTAATACTCCAACAAGGCCCCCAAAGAATAAGAGTAAGAATAAAAAGAAAAAACAAAAAAAGCCCCAAAATAACCAAAATAACCAATATTACACTCCTACCTATAATTCCTATGCCCCTTTGGAGAACCATCAGGAATATTATGACCATTATGACGATAGATTTATCACGAGGCATCCTCTACCTGCCCCTCAGAGGAATAATTACCCCAGGGAACGCGGTTACGATTCACCCAGGGGACCGCAGTATCCTCAAAGATACCCGGATTTTTTCCTGAGGGACAGGTACGACTACGACCGCCCAACAGGACGAATCGAGGAACCAGGGGAGGCAGAAGGAACAGGAAAGAAAAGAAAAAGAATAAATTAGGTGCTGGCATCTTTAACTTGAGTTCTACCTCGCTTACAGAGGACGAACTATTTGTTCTTGACCGGGGTTTGAAGCATGTTCCCTTCAAGCCCTTGGACAAGTTTACAGTATTTATGGATGTCCAAAAATATATGCGTAAACTTAATGTTAAACGCTATATTCTTTCTAATCCAGCAAAAAAATTCACTCAGACCAGAGAAGGCATCAGGCATTCCAATCTCTCCAATGCATCGCTGTTTAATCCCCCTGGTCCTTTGGCCCCTTCATTGGGTGTTTTCAAGGACATGGTGATTAAGGATTTGGAAAAACTGGAGATTAAGCGGATGTATGCTGACAAGAGGTTTGATGTTGGATTAAAATCCCTGCAGTCTAGAGATGACCTGGTGGTCAGACCAGCTGACAAGGGAGGCGGGATTGTGGTCCTGGATAAGACGGCATATTTGACAGAAATGTCTAATATTCTGTCGGATCGAGATACCTACTCTCTCCTGAGATCCAATCCCACCCGTAAGTATAAGAAAGAGCTTACTACGATAGTAGAGAAAGCCTTTGAGGATAATATCCTCAACAAGAAGGAGAAACTGTTTCTGATTCCCGTGGCTCCCAGGGTACCCGTCATGTACTACCTCCCTAAGGTTCACAAGAATCCAGTTAACCCGCCAGGTCGTCCCATTATCAGCGGGATAGATTCTGTGACCTCAAGGGTTGGTAAGTATATTGACGGGTACCTGCAGCCATTGGTGGTTTCAACTCCCACCTTTTTAAGGGATTCAACGCAGGTGATCCGGCTCCTGGATGGGGTGGAGTGGAGGGAGGGCTATCTGCTGGCCACGGCGGATGTTGCCTCCCTCTACACCATTATTTCCCATGAGCACGGCCACCAGGCGGTTTCTTCCTTTTTGCAAAGAGACCCACTTCTCGTCCCAGCCCAAAGGAAGCTGGTCCTGAACCTCCTCTCCTTTGCCATGACCCACAACTACTTCTGGTTTGGGGGTACTTATTACCTCCAGACCAGGGGTGTTGCCATGGGTGCCAAGTTCGCCCCTAGCATGGCGAACTTGTTCATGGCAAAGTGGGAGGAGGATTTCATCTTCAGAGACCAAAGAGACGAGCTAGTGATGTGGAAAAGGTACATCGACGATGTCCTCCTCATATGGAATGGCACCGTCGAGTCCTTATCCCGGTTCTTTGAGGATCTTAATAACAACATCTTTGGGATACGCCTGCAACATGAGGTGAGTGCATCTAACATACACTTCCTTGACCTTAATATTACGGTCAAGGGCAATGAATTGGTGACTACAACTTTTTTCAAAGCCACTGACCGTAATGGCTATATTGGCACCGACAGTTACCATCACCCTTCGTGGCTTAAGTCGGTGCCTAAGAGCCAATTTACAAGGATCCGTAGGAATTGTACCCTAATTGATGACTATTTCCAGCAAGCATCAGTCCTCAAAGGGAGATTCCTGGACAAAGGGTACTCCAACTCTGAACTTGATTTAGCCATTCAGGAAGTGGCTAATTTAGACAGAACTAGCATGTTAGCAGGTTCTAGGGCTAATAGGGAGTCTAGCACAGAATTCACCACTGCCTTTGTGACCCCATACACTCACCAATTCCGGGACATTAGGAAAATCTTCAACCGGCATTGGGGTGTATTGAGGAACGACAGAGTACTAGCTCCCGTGATTGGAGAACGCCCCACAGTGGTCTTCAAGGGCGCTCCACCTCTGAGACTTAGGGTGGCACCAAACATTGTGGATCCACCTACTAGGATCACCCACCTTTTCCCTGAAATTACAGGGTTTTTCCCTTGTAGACGGTGTGTGGTCTGTAGGGCAAATGCCATCAAGGAACGTAAAGTTCTATCTTTTTGCTCTAAAGCCACACACAAGAGTTATTCCATCGATACGTTCATTACCTGCTCAACAGAGAACGTAGTCTACATGTTGGAGTGCCCTTGCGGGTACCAATATGTGGGCAGGACTACCCGTGCCATGAAAACCAGGGTGAATGAACATCTGGGTAATATTCGCCGGGGTTTTCCTAAACATTCTGTTTCAAGACATTACCTAGAATGTCACCACAAAAAGGCTGTTGGAACTAAGATTATTGCCATTGACAAATTTACCCCACACTGGAGGGGGAGCAATGTGAGGAGGGAGATTTCACGGCTTGAGACCAGGTGGATTTTTGACCTGAAGTGTTATACCCCCTTTGGTCTCAACGTGGATTGGGATGTCAACTGCTTCATTAACAACAGCTGATGAGCAGATTGACTCCCTAAGTTCTCTCCTCCCTTGCTGTCAATGAGCTGGTTTCTTTTTGGTCCCCCCCCCCCTTTTTTTGTTTTTCAAATCCCCTGGTAATGTGCCCGTGTTTGGGGAATACCATCTAGAGCGCACCTTCAGGGGGTGTACTTAGTTTATTTAAGGTTCTATCATCTCAATGTGTGCACCATACATTGATTGTATCTTGTCTATCCCTATCCTTCCCCCTGCTCAGTTGGATGTGGAAAGGTTCTGTCGATCCCAGTTGACCTTTTTTAGGGTTTACATGGACACATACTAGGCTGTATGGTTTAATGTCCCATACTTACTGTGGTTCTTTAGTTCAATGTGGACAGGTGGGATAAGACGTGTGCTTTCTTTATTGTTAAACCTAGATTGCAATTCATGTAATTTATTTGATTGGAATATTTGTTTTTATATCTGTGTTTCTGCCATCAATTTGGTTGTATACTCACATGATTTTAAATGTATATTTTATTGTTTAACAATTGTTTGGAGTGGCTAATGAATATATTTTTTATCCTTTGTCGACTGGAAGGAGGTTATTTGCCTTGAATAACATAGTACGGTTAGAGTGGTTTCTTCTGGCTTGCCGTCGGCGGCTGGGGCACCGTTATCTCCTACTGCCTTTGTTTTTTCTCTTTAGGTAATTTCTTCCTTCCTTTGCTAGACTTCCGGAGGCTCAGCAAGAGCCTCACCGCGCTGTTGATTGCCAAAACCGGAAGTGCGTCATCACGCACGCCGGAACCGGAAGTGCGTCATCACGCACCGGAACCGGAAGTGCGTCATCGCGCACCGGAACCGGAAGTGCGTCATCACGCACCGGAAGTGGCCACATTCCAAACAATTGGGGGTTTCCTATAAAAGCGTGCTGCATGAGGGGGGCTTTTGCCTTTGAAAACGCCTTTTGCAGGACGAAACGCGTCAGGCACGCTAAGCCCCCATGCAGTCACGCTATTCGAGCCGCGGCCAATGATTTTATTATGCCTGTGTCAAGCAGCTAAATTGTGAGTTTTTTACCTTTTATTTCAATAAAAGACTTGAATGTACTTCACTATGTGCGCCCCCATTTGTCTTATTGGAGGTCATCCCCTGTGTGCACCTGGGGTCCAGTGAGGTTCGCCGGATCCATAGTCTATGTTTATCCGGAGTGTCTGTGGTCGATAGGAGAGGAGTTCCGTTGCAGTTTTGTCCCTGACGGTGGATATCGCATGCCTGTTTGACCTTCCGTAACAGGGGGTCCAACTGTCCGGTAAGGTTACATCCTTATTGTTTATGTGATCTCTGCCTGAAACTCTACTTGCAAGATTGATGTGGGATTCACAGTCATATTCCCAACATCTGAAATCTCCCTCCTATGGACTTATGGACTTTGGTTCACCTTCATATTAGTTAGCTATCTATTTAGTGGCGCTGTACCATCTTTACATATTTCTTGGGTTTGATATACTTTGTACTAGCAGCCTTTTAGTTTCATCTTTTTTGTGCGCAGCTTTCTTCCCCTTTACATTAAATGAATCAGTCAAATTTGATTTTTATAACGATACATAGGAAAAGGATAGAAGAAGTAGGCAAAGTCAGATATTTCTATTTTAGTATCATTGGTTTTAAAGAAGAGCTAAACTCTCTCAATCAACATGAACTATTTGAATCCTTACTCTACTAGCCCTAATAAATAGATAGGAAATTATATAATATTTACTGGTTTTAAACTTTTTTTTTTTTACATCTTTAATTGCTTCCTGGTTTCTGGTCTAGGCCAAAATGATGTCATACATCCCAGGAGTATTTAAGAGGGAAGGGCTGGGTTTTCTTAGCCAAGTACACCCTCCTGCTGGCATGCCTGAGCTAAGGACCGATGGATTCCAGGAAGTAAATGTACATGAGTTATGTGCCCTTACTCAAGATGACTGCTGCTAGAAATGCTATGGGGTGTTATTCAAAGTGTTTTTTTTTTTTTGTTTTTTTTTTTTAATAAAATGGATGAATGGGTAAGTTTGCTCTGAATATTAAAAATTAAAAATAAATCAAATATATTTTTTTCAGTTTGTGGCATTTAGATACTGTTCAGTTAAGTATTCGCTTTAAGCTATTTTTAAAGTGTGCCATTGAATACTTATCTACCTACTATTTTAGGGCCCACCAAGTTTTTCTGTGAATAGAAAGGTTGAATAAGAATTTGTTATGACTGAGGTTTCATCTGAACTGGGATTTGCACCAGATTGGTACTTTACTGATGTAATCTGACAAAGAGATTCTATGCTAAGACTTAATTATACATTTTGCTGATGTATCTGTGCACTTCACCATCCCATATATTACACAAAAATGTATTGGCTAATTTGATAGCTGAGGACACTGTGAGAGTGATAAGTAGGGAAGAGAAAAACACAGCACAGACCACCATAGTGTAGTATCATTAACAAAAATGTTTTATTAAAAAAAACACAATAAAATATGATAAAATAAAAAAAGGGATGCACACAAAACAAATTGTATGCGTGTAGTATAATCTAATAAATTGATTAATTGATTAATAATTAATTAATAAAAAGTGCCTTCATATATAATGAGAGTGCATATTTTTGAAAGCATGTGTATTCATATAGCATGACATCACAAACTCAGGGCAATCCAGGGGATGAGAAAGAAAAGGAAAGGGGAAAAAATAGGGGAGTTTTAGAACGTAGGGGAAAAAATAAATAAACCTCAAATTTTGTGATAATAATAATGAGAATGAAATAAAAAGGGAGACAAATTGGTGTGATACATAATAATAATGGTAGTGAATATAATAAAAATAATAATGGTTAAGGTCAAGATTCAAAGTGTTATCATGGATTAAAAAAAAAAATCCATACAAAATGAAGATGAAGAAAAAAAATATAAGCTTTTTTTTTTGTGAACATAAACATACATCAAACCTTTATGTCTAAATAAATTTAAAACATATGTACAGCACACACATAGTCATATTAATTACACTGCACAAAATTATAAACGCAACACTTTTGTTTTTTTCCCCATTTTTCCTGAGCTGAACTCAAAGATCTAAGACTTTTTCAATGTACACAAAAGGCCTATTTCTCTCAAATATTGTTCACAAATCTGTCTAAATCTGTGTTGGTGAGCACTTCTCCTTTGCTGAGATAATCCATCCACCTCACAGGTGTGGCATATCTAGATGCTAATTGGACAGCATTTTTTTTGCAAAGCTGTGCCTTAGGCTGGTCACAGCAAGAGGCCACTCTAAAATGTGCAGTTTGATCACAAAGCACAATGCCACAGATGTTGCAAGTTTTGAGTGTAGTATACTATGTGACATGGACATCCAAGAGCACAATCACACATATATCAAGTATGCCCTAAAACAATGAAAGGACTGAGCTCTGAATAAAATCTAAAAACAAAATGTAATTTAAAAGAAAAACATAAGAGTACTGAAAGGAAAAGATAATTAAAAACTGGAGCCACATGGGAATCAGGACACAACAGTTGAATCCCATTGTGTCATCATTCTATTGATGGAAAGTCAAAACCCATGCAAAACAGACTAATAGGTGCACTAGAAGATAGTAAACGGGAGAACCAAAAAACACAACCAAAACCATAGGTTTACCAACAAGATTGTTAAAATATCCATTAAAACCCCATAGAGAAAGGGTGTTCAGCTTGAAAATCCAAAAGATTTCACTGAAGCATAATCATTTGAATGTTTCTCCATTGACTCACTCAATGGCCAGTGGAGTAAGATCCCTCGGCTCATTATTGTGGTGATGGCCAAAATGCTATGAAACACTATATTGAGGGAGCTGTTCTTAATACTCCTCCTGTGTTCCCCAAAATGGGCCCTAAGACTTGTACTTGTTCTGCCCACTTTTTGTAGACCACAAGGGAAATGAATGCAATAGACTATGTGTGTCAAAGAACATGTCAAAAATTAATTTATGGAAAACCTAGCAACCCTATGGAAAGCCAAGCAACCCTAAAAGTCTGCTAGCCATGTTCAATAGAGGGGTCAAATGTCAGTAGTAGTGGTGTTCAGAGGGGGTAGTGAAGCCCTTCACAAGTACCAAGCAATAAAAAAACATAAACATAAATGCAAAAAAAAAAAGTTCTGTTGGTATTCCTGGACTGGTAAAAACACAAGACCTCCATTTCTGTTCAACTTGTTTTCTGTTTTTTTATGTCTGTCTTGGGCTTCCTGCAACATGTACAATTCCAGATGTAGCTGTCTTCTATGTTCTCATAAGAGAATGACCTGAAATATATCACACCTGCTGATTGGTAGGGATGATCGAACGGTTCGGGTCCACCATCGGTTCGGCCCGAACATTGGGTGTTCGAGGTTCGGCCGAATTTAGAACTTTTTGCCCAAAAAGTTCGGAATTCGGCAACCAGAACCGACCAAAATGAAATGCTTCAGGAAATGGGCTTTAAAAGCCCGTGATTGGACCAGAACCATTAGCAAAAGCCAACTGAGGGGGCAGGAGAATGCTAGGAATGTGATTGGAGTGACTAGGGGGTCCCTAGACCAATCATTAGTGAATACGCCCCCCCAGTATATAAGATCGCCCCCGCCAAATTCCTAGCATTCTTGTACGGGACATGGAAGAGAGTTAAAAATGCTGTTCTGTTCTAATGTGTTACAAAGTGTCATTTAGCTATTTTTAGTGTGAGGAAAGGGATATTTAGTGTAGTTAGAGTGCTCCTTTACACTTAAGTTAGCTTCAAAAATTTAGTTTCTGTAGGGAAAGTGTTAAGTGTAAAGGGACCATAGTGTAGTGTAGGGTTAACTGACAGTGACTGCTATGGAAGGGTGACAAAACCCTTCCATAGCAGGGTGACCGCTATAGAGAAATGATCATTTCTCTGAGTTGCTTCGGGACAGGCATATGGCTTCTCACCAGCCAAGCATTTTCCATGCTGCAGGGGCTGCCACTGCCAGTGCTTTTTTGAGGACATGTTTGATGTCAGACATGACATCTGAACATGTGTATAGGGGGTATATATACACATATATGTCTGTATATATACCCCTAGACATATATAGGTGTGATAGTAGCAGAAATATATGCTTGCGCTAATGAAATCATTTACAGTAATATATTTCTGCTACTATCACACCTATATATGGCTAGGTGTCTATATACATATAATTATGTGTGTATATATACCACTATACACAAGTTCAGATGTTTTGCCTGCCTCAAAAGAACCCAAAAAAATGCCAAAAAAACGCTAGCGTCAAAAAAAAAATGCCCAGGTGTGTTTTTGCTGGCATTTTTTGAGGGGTTTTGGAGGCAGGAAAAAAATCATCAGAACTTGTGCACAGTACCACTATACACAAGTTCAGATGTTTTTCCTGACTGCAAAGAACCCAAAAAAATGCCTTCTATTAAACCGGCAAGGTGTTACAGCAGCGAAGCCAACCTCCTGTGCTGAAAGTTTTCTAATACAAACAATCTTTTTTTTATGGTTCTGGACATGCTACACAGCTGAAACTTCACATGTACACTTTTTAGACCCCCAGATCTGAAATCCAAAGTAAAAATCAAAAAATCTCTTTTTTTTTTAATTTTTTCAATAATTGGTTTTTTTTTATCAAAAATGACAATTTTTAAGAACTTTTTTTGTGTGATTTCGTATCTGGAGGGTCTAAAAGGCGTACCTGTGAAGTTTCAGCTCTGTAGCATGTCCAGAACCATTAAAAAAAAGGATTGTTTGTATTAGAACACTTTCAGCTCAGGGGGTTAGCTTCTCTTCTCGGTTTTCACACCTTGCTGGTTTCAAAGCAGGCATTTTTTTGGGTTCTTTGCAGTCAGGAAAAACATCTTAACTTGTGTATAGTGGTACTGTGCACAAGTTCTGATGTTTTGCCTGCCTCCAAAAACTCCCAAAAAATGCCAGCAAAAACACACCTGGGCATTTTTTTTTGACGCTAGCGTTTTTTTTGGCATTTTCTGGGGTTCTTTTGAGGCAGGCAAAACATCTGAACTTGAGTATAGTGGTATATATACACACATAATTATATGTATATAGACACCTAGCCATATATAGGTGTGATAGTAGCAGAAATATATTACTGTAAATGATTTCATTAGCGCAAGCATATATTTCTGCTACTATCACACCTATATATGTCTAGGTGTGTATATAAATATATGTATGTGTGTATATACACCACTATACACAAGTTCAGATGTTTTGCCTGCCTCAAAAGAACCCCAAAAAATGCCAAAAAAAACGCTAGCGTCAAAAAAAAAAAAAATGCCCAGGTGTGTTTTTGCTGGCATTTTTTGGGGGTTTTTGGAGGCAGGCAAAACATCAGAACTTGTGCACAGTACCACTATACACAAGTTCAGATGTTTTTCCTGACTGCAAAGAACCCAAAAAAATGCCTGCTTTGAAACCGGCAAGGTGTGAAAACCGAGAAGAGAAGCTAACCCCCTGAGCTGAAAGTGTTCTAATACAAACGAATACGATACGAAAATCAAAAAATCTCTTTTTTTTTTTTTTTAATTTTTCAATAATTGGCTTTTTTATCAAAAATTACAATTTTTAAGAACTTTTTTTGTGTGATTTTGTGTCTGGGGGGTCTAAAAGGTGTACCTGTGAAGTTTCAGCTCTGTAGCATGTCCAGAACCAGAAAAAAAGATCATAAAAAGACCAGAAAAAGATAGGTGTAAAAGGAGGGTCCCACATCCCTGTTCTACTGAAAAAATATCTTTTTTTTTTTTTTTCATGGTTCTGGACATGCTACAGAGCTGAAACTTCACATGTACACTTTTTAGACCCCCCAGATACTAAATCCAAAGTCAAAATAAAAAAATCTCTCTTTTTTTTTTCAATAATTGGCTTTTTTTATCAAAAATGACAATTTTTAAGAACTTTTTTTGTGTGATTAATAGTTAATGGGGCATGACCCAGAACCCTAGGGACTTTTTAGGGGCATTTATTGGGTTTTAGGGCTTAAAAATGGTGTTTTTTGATTACCAAAGTTCGGGTCCCATTGATTTCAATGGGGTTCTGAAATCCGGGCCGAACTTTCGGGAAGTTCGGATGTTCTGGCCGAACCGAACTTTTCAAAAGTTCGATCATCCCTACTGATTGGCTGCTGTGGGCTATAATGGGAAGGACCCAACCATACAAGCTATGCATACATGGAAGCAAAACAAAAAAAAATCTCCCAATTCTCCCTCATTTGGAAGGACTGTTTTTCTTTTTTGAACCAAATCCTTTCTCCTCCTCTTTTCTCTGTCTTTTGTTCTGATGCATAGACCTCTAAAAATGTATTATTTATGAAGAACCACCCAGTTTCTTTTTGATTAGTTGGTATGGCCCTCTGGGGCTTGGGCAGATTCTTAAGTCCATTTTTTGATTCTACTTGGTTCTGGAAATACTATACCTGATAAAACCTTTGTTCACTCAAATGATGTAGATATGAATTTTGCTCTCCTGTTGGAGAACTTTATGTTTTGTACCTTTGTTCTTTGCTTACTTAAAAATTCAAACAAAAAGATTGAAATATAAAAATGGATTATTTACCTTATAAAAGGATTGTAATGAACTAAACCATTCATCCCGCCTCTAAATTATTGAGTTTATTATTTTGAAAAGCCAGTTTAAAAGAAAAGCAACGGCGAATAAAAGGTACTTATGGGTTCAAGCAAATATTTTTGATAATAAATAGTTACATAGTTAGTGAGGTTGAAAAAAGACCTGTCCGTCCAGTTCAACCTATGATGTGTGTGTGTGCTGTTACTGTAATATACCCCGGTATGTTGTGGTCTTTAAGGGGCCCATCTAATAGTTTTTTTAAACTATCAATGCTCCCTGCTGATACCACTGCTTGCGGAAGAGAATTCCACATCCTTACTGCTCTGACGATATAGAACCCTTTACGCAGTTTAAGGTTAAACCGCTTTTCTTCTAGTTTTTGTGAGTGGCCCCATGTCTTATTGAATTCCCTTTCTCTGAAAAGTTTGTTCCCTGGCCAGTTTGGTATTTGTATATTGATATATCATATCCCCTCTCAGCCGTCTCTTCTCCAGAGAAAATAAGTTCAGTGCTTGTAGTCTTTCCTCATAGCTGATGTCCTCCATTCCCCTAATTATCTTTGTTGCCCTTCTCTGGACTCTCTCTAGTTCCAGCACATCCTTTCTGAGAACCGGTGCCCAGAACTGGACGGCATACTCAAGATGTGGCCAGACCAGAGTCTTGTAGAGTGGGAGAATAATACCTTTATCTCTGGAGTGAATCCCCTTTTTTATACATGCCAGTATTCTGTTGGCTTTGCAGCAGCTTGGCATCACATGCCAATGCTAAAAAAAAGAAAAGTAATTTGGGGATACCTTATCTTCATGGTGGATAAAACTTGGAGTGCAAGTACCTAAATAATTCAAGCTATATGTGTCTCAGATAGTAGGGATGTATTAACCATTTACCGAACGCCCGCCGTCGATTTTTACGTCAGTACTTTGACGCTAAATACCAGGGTTATGGCAGCATATAGCTGCCATAACCCCCGGTATTTTTAAAAACGGACCCGCCGGTAGTGGGGAAAATGATCCTGTCTGTGCTCCACGAGTGAGGGCAAGATGGCCCCCAATAGGCTCTATGGTCTTGGAGGATCGGAGCGACGTCAAACGTCTTCTCCTGGCAACTGATTTAAAGAGCCAATTTTTTTTCAGCATTTTTTTTTTCTTTTTTAGTGTAGTTGTGAGGTCTGAGGTCTTTTTGACCCCAGATCTCACAATAAAGAGGTCCTGTCATGCTTATTTCTATTACAAGGGATGTTTACATTCCTTGTAATAGGAATAAAAATGATAATTTTTTTTTAAACTGTGTAAAAAATAAAAAATAATAAATAAAATAAATAGGAAAAAATAAACAAAAATAAAGCGACCTGTTCACGTTAGCTCGCATGCAGAAACAAACGCATATGCAAGTCCCGCCCACATATGTAAACGGTGTTCAAACCACACATGTGAAATATCGCCGCGATCATTAGAGCGAGAGCAATAATTTGAGCCCTAGAACTCCTCTGTAACTCTAAGCTGGTAACCTGTAGAAATGTTGAGGTCATCTATGGGGATTTTAGGTACCAATGTTTGTCGACATTCCAGGAGCGTGCGCAATTTTAAAGCATGACATGTTGGGTATCTATTTACTCAGCGTAACATTATCTTTCACATTATAGAAAAAAACTTTACTGTTTTCTTATTTTTTAACTCAAAAAAGTGAATCTTTTAAAAAAATTGCGTTTGGAAAACCGCTGCGCAAATACAGTATAATAAAAAAAATTGCAACGATCTCCATTTTATTCTCTAGAGTCTCTTCTAAAAAAAAAATATGTAATATTTGGGGGTTCTAAGTAGTTTTCTAGCAAAAAAAAAAACCTGATTTTAGCTTGTAAACAACAAGTGTCAGAAATAGGCCCGGTCCTTAAGTGGTTGAAAAAAAAAAAAAAAAACATTGCTTGTTTAGAGCAGAATGACAAAACATTTAGATTTTTTATCTCAAGAAAATCTGAGCCAATTTGGGTGATTTCATTTCTGTCCCACCAACTCCCCAATTTACTTTTCATTTTTTTAGAACAAAATAGTAGGTTAAACACCCCTACTAATTTCTACAAAGCAGCGAATGTAGACGCAGCATGCTCACGTAGCTGTTTTTGTTCAGTAATGTGTCAGAGAAAAAAATGTATTGACTGTAATTAGTTTTAAAGAATTCTTATAAAAATATGGTTTAGTTGCTTGATTACTACCTTCTGCCTAATGTAATCTGATTTGTTCTGTGTACAGCCTACGCTGAAGTAATCTGAAAATATAGTATAGCTCATGTTTTCACTGATAAAGAAGCAGAAGGTCACAGACAGTACATCCCGGTAATGTCATTACAAACCCTCTTAAACATAATTAGGTTCCTCTGAAATCACACAGGCAAATTAGATGGATGTGAAGGGCCCCTCTGGAGATATGCAAAAAGGACAAAGCCAAATAAAGCCATTTTTGCTTTAAATATACACACCTAATTGAAGGCCAGCTGTGACAAAAATGTTACATTAAATTAATGTAAATGTTAAATGTGCCTGTTTCTGAAGCAGACAGGAGCCTGTGAAATTCAGGCTTAACAGATTTTTAAAGCTGTGCTAAACCCAAAAGCAAACATTTATTATATTGCAGCTTACCAATTCTTAGATGTGATGGCTGTGTTAGTTTCCTTTTTTAGGCTTTCTTTCTTTTATTTTTATCTGGTGATCCAGCCAGTAAGTCTGTTGTATTTCGAAAGCACTAACTCTCTAGCAGAATGTATCAGTTTACATATATGAGACAAACCACTTAACACTGACAGGGGTGATTAAAATGATCAGCTTCTATTTATTCATGCAAAACCTTTATCCCGAAAGGAAAAAAAAAACCTGTTTGCTGTAACTGATGATAAAGTGTGAACTGGAGTTTGGCTTCAATGTGTTAGTGTATCTAAACTTGCTAATCAGGGCTTTTTTTTTCTCAGAAAATAGATTCAGGCGCTCCCCTTTTCCTAGGCACCCCTTGCCTCTGAGTATCCTACCTTGGTTCCATCCCCTAATTTGTATGGAATTTGTTCATGATAACAAGAAAAGCAGTAAAATATATCCCCTGCAGCCAACAAAAATAGCCCCCCCCCCCCAAGAAACAATGTACACTCCCCCGAGCAACAACGGATTTCCCAGCAACCAGCATTAATAGACCTACCAGCAGCCAGCATTAATAGACCTACCAGCAGCCAGCATTAATAGACCTACCAGCAGCCAGCATTAATAGATCTACCAGCAGCCAGCAATAATAGACCTACCAGCCACCAGCAATAATAGTTGAGTAGAAAATTGGCACAAGAAGAGGTCTCAGTTAGGACTGGTCCTGGTGACCCGGGGGAGGAGGGAGGAGGGGGAAAAAGGAAACAACCGGGGTTAGGGGGCCCCCAAAGTTCAGGGGGTAGCTGTCCACTGTATTAGCTGCCGGCGGAAGAGACAGAAGTGATCTCTGGGGGGAGACAAGAGGGAAAACAGCGCAGCGCCTTCTAAGTGCAGTAAGACATTTATTGAAGTATGAGCAGCAGTAACACACTCACATTTTGTCAGTGAATGAGAGGCAGTTAGTCAAGAAATGTTGATCAGGGGCATCACCGGAGCGGGTCCTGGTGGTGGAAGCAGTTGGTCCCGATGAGAGCGGCAGGGGGGTTCCTCCGTGTGTGCGGGGGCGGCCTCGGTGGTGTCCGTGGGCTGCCTGTCAGCTGGTGGAACGCTGACGGCCTGAAGAAGGAGTGCATGCTCCGATAATGCATTGCCATAGCGTCCCGCATCACTGCCTGGAGTGACGTCAAGATCCCAGGACCCACGAGTGCCAGCATTCCACCAGCTGACGGACACCACCGAGGCCGCCCCCGCACACACGGAGGAACCCCCCTGCCGCTCTCATCGGGACTGCTTCCACCACCAGGACCCGCTCCAGTGTTGCCCCTGATGATCAACATTTCTTGACTAACTGCCTCGCATTCACCGACAAAATGTGAGTGTGTTACTGCTGCACATACTTCAATAAATGTATTGATGCACTTAGAAGGCGCTGCACTGTTTTCCCTCTTGTTAGCCAGCAATAATAGACCTACCAACAGCCAGCATTAATAGACCTACCAGCAGGCAGCATTAATAGACCTACCAGAGGCCAGCAATAATAGCCTCTCCCTCAACAGTAGATTCCACCTAGCAGCAATTGACCCCACATCCCCCTTTGGCAATATAAGACCCACAGAAACAATATATGTCTCCCTAAACAATAGTCCCCCCCAGCAAAAATAGACCCCCCCCTGCAGTCAGCAATAATAGACCCTCCATCAACCAGCAACAATTGACCTCAACAGTAGAATCCTCCCAGCAACAATTGACCTCCCCCCTGCAACAATAGACCCCTCCCTCAACAATAGATTCCCTCACCCAACAACATTAGATCCACCAGCAGCCAACATTAATGGACCCCTCAGCACACCACTGGAGGTGCTGGAACTGCTTTCCCCCATCTTCCCGCTGAAAAAAAGTCATGCTGCTAATACATTTAACACTAACCCCTAGACCAGTGATGGCAAACCTTGGCAACCCAGATGTTTTTGAACTACATTTCCCATGATGCTCCACTACACTTCAGAGTGCATTAGCATAATAGGAAACATAGTTCCAAAACATCTGGGGTGTAAATGTTCACCATCACTGCCTTAGACTGACAATGCTACAGTCTGCTGTTCCTCCTATGCTCATTCTTCCGGAGTTGCACCTCAATAATACAGGAGGTATGTTATTGGCCAGATCACCAGGTGAAAACAAAGAGAAAAAACCCAAAGTAAAAAAAAAAACTGTTTCAGTCACGACATCTAATGATTGGTAAACTGCAATATAATACTTTTTTTGTTTTGTTTTAGGGTCTAATATGGCTTTAAAGCTGAACTCTAGACAAACTAAAGACATAGTTGAAAATACACAGCTGTTGTACCTGTCAAATGATTTGTAATTTTATTCAGCAAGCCCTGAGATTTACCCAGCCCTGCCAAACTGGTGAGCTGACTTTCCTTTGCAGTAGTTAGTCACTACCAGCTAGGTCACCTTCCTGCCCCAGGCCTATGATTGGACAAAGAAAGAGTAGCACCTTTGGACAAATAGGCTCTTCCCCCTGCTTACTCCATTCTCTCCTCCTATCAAAAGATTCTTTGTCATCACATGTGAGCTGTAGCACACCTGATTTGTTTAGAATGGCGCCCCTTCCTCTTCCAGTCTGAGCACTGCTGTAGAGAAGCATGTGTAAGGGATGTTAGGTACTCCATAAAAATAACACATTTCTGTTTCATGGCATTTCTATCAAACCACCAGTAGATGGCAGCACAAAGTACAAAGTTCTACTGCAAGCAAGGCATGGGAGGAACTAAAAAGTTCGACGTTTTGTTTCTGGGGGAACAGAATAGCTGTGCTGTGTCCCTCAGAATCATACCACACTCATGTCCTTGTATTTGCAGGTAAGAAGGAATATATTTATGGTTATAAACAGGGCAAGGTCGATTTGATTTACATCCCTGTGATCAGTAAAGGCTACTATCACTACTGTGTGATTGAATAACATACTGCACAAATGTTAGTGGGTCACACTGTAGCCTCACATGACTACAGTGTACCAGGAATGTGGGTTTTATAGTGTTATGTGTTGTTATATCTTATATTAGATTGCACTATAAGACCACCGTGATGCAGAAGTAGTAACAACATTTCAGCACATGTTTATTTGGTTATTATTTTCTATGAAGACGTTATTCCTGTATATCAGAATGTTGATATTAATATATATATAGATGTGTAATAGTATGTATGGACAGAATAGCTGTACTGTGTCCCTCAGAATCATACCACACTCATGTCCTTGTATTTGCAGAAACTTCTCAACAAAAATAATTCTGGTTTCACCCGATCCGATACCTTCGCACATTGGATGACCATACTTTCAGCATATGTGCAACAAAATTGGCGCCCGAACAGGGACCGGGTGAAGAAAACGCAAAGGTCACGGAAGTGGAAGAGAGCGGTTACACTGTCCGTGGCGAAGCTGAGAGAAGATTAGATTTTTAACCGTTGCTGCACAGGAATCGCACACAGATGGATGTAGAAAAGTTGCAAGACGAAATCAGTGGGCATCTGATTCACATGACAGTCGGTGATCTCATAGAGACTTGCCAGTTTATCAAGGCCTCTGAAGCAAGTTTGGCAAAAGGAAAAACCCGGCGCCACTACATGCGGATAGTCAATGAGGTGATAGATGAACTGGTCGAGACTGAAAGTGAAGAAGCGGTGACACAATTTCTCCAAGCAACTAAAAGATTTGTCAGTGAGCTAGAGAAGAAGAAGGAGTATATTTAAGACTAAAAACAGGGCAAAATTGATTTAATTTACATCCCTGTGATCAGTAAAGGCTCCTGTCACTACTGTGTGATAGAATTACATACTGCACAAATGTTAGTGGGTCACACTGTAGCATCACATGACTACAGTGTACCAGGAATGTGATTATTATAGTGTTATGTGTTTATATCTTATATTAGATTGTATTATGAGACCACTGTGGTACAGAAGGAGTAACAACATTTCATGTTTATTAAAAAAGAATAGCGCGCAAATGCAAAAGAAATAACTACCAAATCTGAAGACAATCCATAAATAAAAATGGGGGTTTGGTCCCACCATATGGCCATATCGTGCTCAAGCCCACTACTGCGTCAAAGTACCCCATTATCAGTGGGTCCTACACTATCCATGAAAAAGAGATGAATCCAGCCTTTCTTACCCTTGGAGATAATACTCCTTGCTGGGAAGGATGTGCAAATGCACTACAGGGGACTCTTCCTATATCCACTTGATGGTGGACACTGATTGAGTACAGGTGTGTGTGGGGGGTGGGGAGGGTTGCTCAACCTCGATAGTCTGGTCAGACCGAATACATAATAAACAGGCAAAAAATTTGGGGGAGCATACCCATGTATTTCTAAAGCTGCTGCAGCTATGAACCAAGAGACATGTATATTAAAAAAGAATAGCGCGCAAATGCAAAAGAAATAACTACCAAATCTGAAGACAATCCATAAATAAAAATGGGGGTTTGGTCCCACCATATGGCCATATCGTGCTCAAGCCCACTACTGCGTCAAAGTACCCCATTATCAGTGGGTCCTACACTATCCATGAAAAAGAGATGAATCCAGCCTTTCTTACCCTTGGAGATAATACTCCTTGCTGGGAAGGATGTGCAAATGCACTACAGGGGACTCTTCCTATATCCACTTGATGGTGGACACTGATTGAGTACAGGTGTGTGTGGGGGGTGGGGAGGGTTGCTCAACCTCGATAGTCTGGTCAGACCGAATACATAATAAACAGGCAAAAAATTTGGGGGAGCATACCCATGTATTTCTAAAGCTGCTGCAGCTATGAACCAAGAGACATGTATATTAAAAAAGAATAGCGCGCAAATGCAAAAGAAATAACTACCAAATCTGAAGACAATCCATAAATAAAAATGGGGGTTTGGTCCCACCATATGGCCATATCGTGCTCAAGCCCACTACTGCGTCAAAGTACCCCATTATCAGTGGGTCCTACACTATCCATGAAAAAGAGATGAATCCAGCCTTTCTTACCCTTGGAGATAATACTCCTTGCTGGGAAGGATGTGCAAATGCACTACAGGGGACTCTTCCTATATCCACTTGATGGTGGACACTGATTGAGTACAGGTGTGTGTGGGGGGTGGGGAGGGTTGCTCAACCTCGATAGTCTGGTCAGACCGAATACATAATAAACAGGCAAAAAATTTGGGGGAGCATACCCATGTATTTCTAAAGCTGCTGCAGCTATGAACCAAGAGACATGTATATTAAAAAAGAATAGCGCGCAAATGCAAAAGAAATAACTACCAAATCTGAAGACAATCCATAAATAAAAATGGGGGTTTGGTCCCACCATATGGCCTTATCGTGCTCAAGCCCACTACTGCGTCAAAGTACCCCATTATCAGTGGGTCCTACACTATCCATGAAAAAGAGATGAATCCAGCCTTTCTTACCCTTGGAGATAATACTCCTTGCTGGGAAGGATGTGCAAATGCACTACAGGGGACTCTTCCTATATCCACTTGATGGTGGACACTGATTGAGTACAGGTGTGTGTGGGGGGTGGGGAGGGTTGCTCAACCTCGATAGTCTGGTCAGACCGAATACATAATAAACAGGCAAAAAATTTGGGGGAGCATACCCATGTATTTCTAAAGCTGCTGCAGCTATGAACCAAGAGACATGTATATTAAAAAAGAATAGCGCGCAAATGCAAAAGAAATAACTACCAAATCTGAAGACAATCCATAAATAAAAATGGGGGTTTGGTCCCACCATATGGCCTTATCGTGCTCAAGCCCACTACTGCGTCAAAGTACCCCATTATCAGTGGGTCCTACACTATCCATGAAAAAGAGATGAATCCAGCCTTTCTTACCCTTGGAGATAATACTCCTTGCTGGGAAGGATGTGCAAATGCACTACAGGGGACTCTTCCTATATCCACTTGATGGTGGACACTGATTGAGTACAGGTGTGTGTGGGGGGTGGGGAGGGTTGCTCAACCTCGATAGTCTGGTCAGACCGAATACATAATAAACAGGCAAAAAATTTGGGGGAGCATACCCATGTATTTCTAAAGCTGCTGCAGCTATGAACCAAGAGACATGTATATTAAAAAAGAATAGCGCGCAAATGCAAAAGAAATAACTACCAAATCTGAAGACAATCCGTAAATAAAAATGGTCCATTATTTATGGATTGTCTTCAGATTTGGTAGTTATTTCTTTTGCATTTGCGCGCTATTCTTTTTTAATATACATGTCTCTTGGTTCATAGCTGCAGCAGCTTTAGAAATACATGGGTATGCTCCCCCAAATTTTTTGCCTGTTTATTATGTATTCGGTCTGACCAGACTATCGAGGTTGAGCAACCCTCCCCACCCCCCACACACACCTGTACTCAATCAGTGTCCACCATCAAGTGGATATAGGAAGAGTCCCCTTTAGTGCATTTGCACATCCTTCCCAGCAAGGAGTATTATCTCCAAGGGTAAGAAAGGCTGGATTCATCTCTTTTTCATGGATAGTGTAGGACCCACTGATAATGGGGTACTTTGACGCAGTAGTGGGCTTGAGCACGATATGGCCATATGGTGGGACCAAACCCCCATTTTTATTTATGGATTGTCTTCAGATTTGGTAGTTATTTCTTTTGCATTTGCGCGCTATTCTTTTTTAATATACATGTCTCTTGGTTCATAGCTGCAGCAGCTTTAGAAATACATGGGTATGCTCCCCCAAATTTTTGCCTGTTTATAACATTTCATGTTTAATTGGTTATTATTTTCTATGAGGATGTTATTCCTGTATATCAAAATGTTGATATTATTATTTATATATAGATATGTAATAGTATGTATGGACAGAATAGAAGTGCTGTGTCCCTCAGAATAAAAAGTCACCTCACTGATGTCCTTGTATTTGCAGAAATTTCTCAATAAAAATAATTCTGGTTTCACGCGCTCCGATCCCTTCGCACATTGGAATTATTGACCATACTTTCAGCATATGCAACACATGCTCATACCAAGACAAATGCAAATGCTCACTCTAGTTGCATTTACAAATCTATTGAATTATTTTATAATTATATAATTACATAACTGTTTTAAAAAATACTTTGTGAATGTCTAAACATTTGCACAGCAATTGTGAGTAATCCTCATAATGTGTCTAATCTGTTTATTTCCTATAATGTGGTCATTTTCTGAAATACCCCAATCAGGACAATACAGCATTATGATCACTAGGTGGGGCTGATGATCATAAGAGACAAACATATTATACACATGATAAAAATTATTCATGACAGCTATGCGAATGCTTAGACATGATCACAGTGATTCTTTTTCAGCTTTACCTGCATATCCTAGAGTTTGAGAGGCCTCTCAGTTTTCTGCCTGTTTCCATCTAAATGTCGAGCATAAATGCATCATCTTTTGGAATTGACAGTGACAATTTTCCACACAAAAGATTGGTTCCAGTAATTGCCCCCAGCCCCTGCACTGATCATCTGCTCTGTCCTCCACATGTAATTCCTCCTGTTGCCCGGGGCCCCTGATTTGTGCCCCCTGCCATGTGCCTGCCATGCAATGTGCCCTCCCCATCCACAGTGCTGCCAGGTTCCCTTAGCTCCCGCTGGCTGCTGCAGGCCACAGGGGACCTTCAGATGGAATGTGGGGAAAATGGGTGGGGGCAGTTTACTATGCTTCAGTTTGTAAATTAACAGGAAGCCTCAGAGCACTTCCTGTTCATTCATCTTCAGTGCAGCTGAGACTACAGGGAATTTGGAAAATTTTGGAATAGAGAATCTATATCCACAGTCCCTTTCTCTGTCCTAAAAGTGAGACATCAGAGGTCTGTTTAGACCCCTGACATCTTACCAAAGTCACCTCAACAGTATAGTAAAAAAAAAAAAAAAAATAACAAAAATTGTAAAAAAAATATATAAAATATGGAAAAAAAATTTGAAAATTGTAAAAAATAGAAAATTGTAAAAAAAATAATCTAAAAAATTAACTGGGAAAAGAGGTCCGGTGTTTATAGGGTGGCAATGTGTAGAGAGGTTAGGACAGTGTGAACAGGGGGTGATTTTAAAACAGAACTAAACCCTCCTATAATTTTCAGCCAAGGAAGCTTTCATATTGGCCTCGAAAAAATTAAAAGTCAGCAGCTTTAATATTAGGACACTTACTTGTCCTAAAATCCAGTCATGTCGACACCCCAGCCAATGTTTCCATCGGCTCTCGGGTGCTGCCGCTTCCATTGCCTGTAAGGGAATCCGGCAGTGAAGCCTTGTGACCTCACAGTCAGTTCCCTACTGTGCATGCGCTTTGTGATTGGCCTGGAAGGAGGAGGGGGGCCTAACTTCTGGGGGACCTTGCCGCATCTTGCCGCAGACAGGTCTCCCAGGAGTGGGCATGGGTACCTGGTAAAAACAGGTACCCATTCCCCCTCCCCCCCGAAAGGTGCCAAATGTGGCATCAGAGTTGGGGAGGAGGCAGATATGAGGAGCTTCCACTTTTGGGTGGAACTCCCCTTTAACTCCCCTTTAACCGCTTGCTGACCAAGTACATATACTGCGGCGGTCAGCCCCTCACAGGCAGAGTGACGTATCGGTACGTCACTAGCCTGTGAGGCTCTGGGGAGCGAGCGCGCGCCACCGGCGGCGCGCTCCCGCGCGGTCACGGACCCCCCCGCGCGTGTGACCGGCGGACCCGATGTCCGCCGCTCACTCTGCGATCGTCTGGGGAGAGGGAGAAAGGCAGGCAGCTAGTGTAAAGAAGCTGCCTGTCATTCTCCCTTGTGTAGAAACACTGATCATACGGTTCTACTATGTTGGACCGTTGATCAGTGTTCCTACAGCTCAAGCCACAGCCAATCACAGTTAGAATCACGCCCCTAGGGACACACACAGCCCCTCCCTCTCAAATAAAGTTAACCCCTTCACTGCCAGTGTAATTTTACAGTAACAGTGCATATATATAGCACTGATTACTGTAGAAATGTCACTGGTAACACCAAAAGTGTCAAAAATGTCAGTCAAGGGTCCGATCTGTCCGCCGCAATGTCGCAGTACCGCAAAAAAAATCGCAGATCGCCGCCATTACGCGTTAAAAAAAACAACAAAAATGACAAAAATCTTTCCCTTTGTTAGTAAACGTGATAACTTTTGCGCAAACCAATTAAAATACGCTTTTTGTGATTTTTTTACCAAACATATGTAGCATAAAACAAATTGGCCGAAAATGTTTTTTGGGGGGAATTTCATATAAAAAAATGTGAAAAATATTGTTATTTTTGCAAAATTTACGCTCTTTTTTTGTTTATAGCGCGTGATAAAAAAATCGCACAGGTGATCAAATACCCCCAAAAGAAAGCTCTGTTTGTGGGAAAAAAAAGGACGTCAAATTCGTTTAGGTACAGCGTCGCACGACCGCGCAATTGTCTGTTAAAGTCACGCAGTGCCGAATCGCAAAATACCCCCTGGTCTTTTAGCAGCCAAATCCTCCGGGGCTTAAGTGGTTAAGACACCAGCCATTTGATGGTTTGACAGTAGTTGAGAGCACAACCAATGTGACAGGGAATGTAACTGCTTTTTAAAACTGTTAAATCAATGGATTTAGTTCCACTTTAATTTGGGATAAATCCCTGGTTATGTATTTGTTGTATCTAATCAGACTGAAAGGCCATTCTCAAAATGCAGCATCATTTAGCCACGCCCACTTTTTGCCAAAGCACATGTAGCATGCCACAAGTCACCATCTCCCTGGTAGGGGTCCCTGTGCATTACTTTGCCCGTTGGCCCATGATACTATTAGGATGGCACTGACCGGAGGTGAGGCCTTAAAAGGGGTGCCACCGCAGCAAAAAAAAAAGATTTCCCAGCAGGACAGGCCTTTATTAAAGCAGCCATGACATTAAAGCCTCACCTTCGTGGAGGATTAGAAGGGGCACTGCCAGGAAGGAAGAAGCGCACACAGAAGCAGGCTTCGTTAAAGTGTTACTAAACCTTTGAATGTATAAATGATCCATCCGCACCCCCACAGCACACACAACCCATATATGTTGTTATTTCTTTAAAATAAAACTGATAAACGGTATACAGCGGTCACGTGACATACATCATTGTCCGGCCGAACGTTAAATGTTCTTGTAGGAGGACCCTCAAACCCTGTTTCCGGTCAGCGTTGATTGGTGCTGTGCTGATGACATGTACAGGAAATGTTCTTTCCAGCAATACAGACCAAACTGAGCATGTGCAGTCTGACTCTACTCACTGTGTCTTATCCAGATTTGTCCTGGGGGACAATGCAGGAAGAGGAGGATCTGTGCATACATGATCACACAGCGTTTTTACACAATGTAGAGGATTAACCACTTAGTTTCCACAGTGAGTATAAAAAGCATGCTTTACTGCAGATATAGACTGATTTCACTGTTTTGGTAACACTTTAAAGACGTGCTTGTTGAGTCACTTCTTCTTTCCTGGTGACGCTCCTATACTAATCCTCAATGGAGGTGAGTCTTGAAATCACTTCATTTAAACTTCCCCTACTGTATGAGGTCATTGTGTAGGCCTTCATGCTACATGTGCAGCAGATAGGGTGAGGACATGCACCAAATTGAGTCTTTGCCCCAGGGGAAAGAATGCCTAGTGCCCCCACATCAATAAGATATATCATTCTTGTGTTGATTTTTATGTTGGTTATTTTTAGATGTAAATGTTAGTTTAATTGGCCCATATTGCTGAAAATAATGACTGTTATGGCTTCTTGGGAAGAAAGATGGGAGGCAGCATTATCATTTTGCCTTTACTAAATCAACCCCTTTGTGTGCTAATAAGTGAATACTATGGACTTTCTCTAACTGATTTGCTTCATATCCAGCCAAAGAAAAATGTGTCCATGCTCCAGGAAAGGCTGTTGGTAGTGTTTTTTCTAACTCAGAAGTATGGATAAAGTGAAAGAAACTGATTTGTAGCAATCAACAACCATCCATGTCCACTGGAAAACCTTTAGCATATTTACCGAAAAGCCTAATGATCTATAGAACAAAGACAAGGATAGCTCTGTAGTTTGCAAAAAAAAAAAAAAAAAAGTAAAAAAATATATATATATTTTACTTGGAGGGGTTTTGTTTTCACAAATGATGAGCCCATTTTTTATTTATGAGGTTCATTATAGCATACTTTCTGTTTTCTTGTTTTCAAGGGATGGCAATTGTTCTTGAATTTATTGGTTAATAATAATACAATAATATGATTTTTCTAGCTACACTGCAAAAAGTAACACATAGAGTATAGGAGGCAGAAGTCTTGACTTGGTTTGAATTTGATATAACAAAGCAAAATTCCAAGCCATGTAACCTGTTTTTTATTTTTATACTTCTGTTATTTTCTTCTACAGCTGGGACAGCTTAGTACAAATTCAAAAGATGATGCATTTACTATGGAAAAGTATTCAGCTCTCACAGACAGATCAATACAAGCCTTTAGTCCCCAAAAGTCATGCTAGACTCTACCTGTTCTGTTTGTTAGGTATAAATGTAAGAGAGTAAATGTATTATATGAGACTTAAACTCGGTTTTGAAAACTCTCTTGCCTGGGAACTTAATGAACCTTCACTATTCTTTGGTACAGTATTATTCACTACAGTGACAAACTGTCTATTTCATTCTATAAGCTGTTACAGAAACGTTTTTGAATTCCGAGACATTCACTTTAGGAGTTAGTGAATAGATGAAGTATCAGATTTGTACTCTCTAGACACAAACACCAGCAAATATGTTGTTAGATGTAAAACCCTCCCAGGAAAACTGAATAAATAGCAAGTGTAGCTAATAAAATTTTCGCTGAATTACCATCATTTGAAAAATTTGCTTACAATTGCTTGCTAATGATTTACACGTTGTTATTGGAACCGAGGGCATGTGTATGTTAGGGCTCGACCAATTATTGGCAAAGCCGATATATCGAGGGCCGATATGCACTTTAACCAATATATCATAATCGGCCCCGGAGGTTACCGATATTGCCGATATTTCGGGAAAGTGCTTGTACCGGAGTGATGCCTGCAGCTAGAGGCATCACCCCAGTACTGGCGTCCATAGCCGACGGTCGGCTGTCTTGTAATGACAACCGATGCGGCTGAGAAGCCACTCGACTATAATTACAAGAAGCGGGAGGGTACGTCCCCCCCTTCCACCACTTTCCGCGCCAACCAGCTTGCACAGCCGTTGAAGACCCGATCAAAGCCGCATTCGGATCTGATCGGGTTTCCATGCAAAAACCCGGAAGTGATGTCGGGTACGGGCACCAGATTAAAAAAATGACAGCCAAATTTGGCCTTTTGAATGCTATTAAGTGCAGAGGAGGGGTTTGGGGTCTTTTAGACCCCCAGATCCCTCCACAAGAGTATCTGTCAAGAAAAAAAAATATATATATATTTTTTTAAATGTACAAATATATACGCGCATATTGGCAGATACAGATATGCATTGGCCAAAATATCCTCATAAACAGGTTCAGTAACTTTCAGGAACTGGTGAACGACCGCTCTACTCACAATGTGGGTCCCAGTCAAACATTATCACTGTCCTTAAGGCACAGGAGTGGAAGAGCAGAATCGATGGCCAGATGAAGGTTGCGGACTAGTGTATTGTGCACAGTGAGCACAATACAGACTGAGAGGGTCTTACTGGGGTAGATGACACAGTGGCGGCCTAAAACGGGCCTAGCCTGAGTGGCAACAGTGGTATTGGAGATTGGTGCTGACTACAGCATACAGTAGTACTCTGTCCCTGCCAGATGGGGTTCTTCTCTCTACACTATTGTTACCCAGAAGATATGAGATTTAATTAACCTCAGACAATATGAGAGTTCTTTGACCATGAGTAACAGTTTCAAAACAGCATTATGAATTTATTGATAAGTAGCCTTGAAGCCTAAATTAATTCACAACAATTTTATCTCTAGTACATACACAAAAATACAAACAGGAAAATATTCAAAGTTTAACTGAACACATATAGCGCATGGGATTCAAATTATTATGATATGCCCTGCAAGACAGACAACATATACTACAAACATATATACATTTAAGTGCTAGGAGGTATCCTGATATTTACCAGTGGTTATAAGATGATATAGAGTCCCATTCTCAGGTCCATGTCTCTCCCTTCCTCTCTGCTCACCTTGCAATAATATACACCTCTATCCTATAGACTTGTATAGGGCTATTCTGATTGGTTCAGCTATCCTGCCCTGTTCCTCCCTTTGGGCATATCTCGTTCAGGATTGGACAACTTCCTCCTCGCCTAGCTTAGCGTAATTCAGCCCCTTGCTAACCCCTCCTCTCTGTTGGAGGGAGAATTTAATTATACATGTTGATTTGCTCTGAAATTGAAATTTAAGATATGCAAGGTTCATATCCGGAGCTCATTGTCGAACCCTCAACAGATAGTCCATCTTCATTGCATATCTTAATGAGAGTTCTTTGATATGAAGGCTGATTTAAGGGCGGACATGAATAGGTCTATTCACCCTATTGCATTGGCTCCAGGATGTCTGGCTCACAGGAATTTAATTACAGAGTGATACTATCAGTATGTGTTTAAGTGTAAATAGCAGGTGCCCCCTGGTAGCTCAGGCATGCATTTATGACCCATTGATTACTAAAGCCGGTCCGTCTGGCTTATACAAATTACACATCTAAAGTCATATAGCAAATAGTAGTCTGAAATCGAAACTTTGTACATTTATATCTATTTACAAATACTAATGGAGATTTATACATAACTCCTCATCAGGCAACACAGTAATGGAGATTACACATAAACTCCTCATAAGGCAACACTATGCTCTTGCAAAATGTGTGCTAAACCCAGTAGGTCACTGCTATTTATTAGCATTGTCCTCAAACAAGATGGACCCCGAAGGTCACTGGAAGTACAGTGTCAACTCGGACAGTTGCCTCTTGTAACCCCTGCAGAGACTTTAGGTAAAAATCTTCCCCTTAGGGCTCCACTCCACCCCTAAACGGCAAGGTACCACCTACTGTGCTTAATGGAAATACTACACCTGCCAAAATGTGTAACTATTTGTCCCTTTGCACTATGAGCAGAGTCCATTTATTTACTTAGGAGCCTGACCCCCATACCGCCATGCTGCTCTACAATTTAAAATGTGGATAAGAATGTTATATACTTACCTCGCCTTCAGTTCCTGTACTGCAAGGGATGACAACACCATTCATCCAATGAGATCTCAGAGAACACTGAGTATCTCAAATCTATCTAGATAATACTCCAGCACAGTGCACGAGTGTCTTCTCCTGAGGTTTGGGCTACGCATTATTTTCTATGGTCACCCTGGAAGAATGGTGATGCCACACTTGTCTAGATATCACAGGTGGAAGCAGGGGCAAGGGTAACTGCCTTTTTTTTACCTACGAGTTACTCTTTTGAATTGTAATGCAGCTTTTTCTGTGGGGAGGGGCCTTTAGTAAATAAGCTTAACTTGCCTTTTTTGTGCAAGCTAGACTTTCAAGTGGACATACACCTAAAATATGAAGATCAGCAAGGGGTGTTGCTAAGATTATGGAAAATCCATGGAACCCCAGGAAACACTGAGCAAAGCAACTCTATTATCTGTCATAATGAACAAGGGAGGAGCCTGCCTAACAGTGACTGTGGCTTACAGGGAAAAAGGTACATAGAAACCTACTTACTGTATACACTGTACATTTAAGGCAAAGTCCTTTACCATCAAAATATGCTTTAAAACCTAACTCCATGTTCTAGTGAACTTCAAATTGTTTGTTTGGATCAACCTGGCCCAAATTAACTATTTTCTGTTCTAACACATGCAGCAGCTGTCAGAGCTATAGGGACTGTATGTGGCCTTAGCTACATATAATGTACAGCGCTGTAATACAGTAGCAGGATGAAGACTTTTTGTCCTGCTCTAAGAACAAAATCGAGCTGGGCTGAGCACTGCTTAGCCCATCACAGGAAACTTTGTATTTTACAAATGAATACAAAGCTTACTCTGATTAGCTGAGTCAGAGATGGTGACATTGTCTGCTGGCCTCTCCACTTCAGCAATCAGAGGAAACCCAGTGTTTATTAAAAAACACAAAGCTTCCTGCCGATTGGCTGAGCAGTGCTCAGCTCGACTGGATTTTGTTCCAGGAGAGGGAAGGGAAGTAGCTGAAGCTAAATACAATTCATACAACACTGGTTGTCACTGCATTTGTTAGTGAAGGAAAAAGTTCATCTGGACCAGCTTGGTCCAAACAAAAGTTCACTAAAACAAGGAGTTAGGCTTTAATTACTGTCACACAAGTGAGAGTCTCACAGGCACAAACCACCTCTGGAGGGAGTCTATTAACCTCCCTGGCGGTATGATTCTTTTGGATTTTAGGTGCTGAAAGCGGTACCATTATTTTGCATGCAATTCTTGTGAATGAGCAGCCCAAACCAACTGTATACATTTATTTTATATATATATATATATATATATATATATATATATATACATATATTATGTATACATATATTATATATATATATATATATAATGTATACAGTTGGTTTGGGCTGCTCATTCACAAGAATTACGTATATATATATATATATATATATATATATATATATATATATATATATATATATATATATATATATATATATATATATATATATATTTGCCGCCGGTTCCACCCCCCGGCGGACGTCACATCGCCCGAGACGGAAGCCGGGGCTCGCAGACGATTGGGAGAGAGCTCCGCCGCCGCATACCGCTCGCAGTCTTCACTGGATCCCGGAGAAAAGGTAAGTAAAACCTCTTCCAGGATCCAGCGATCTTCCTAGCGCTACCCCGAGTGTGGCTCGGGGTTACCGCTTTTGGCTCTAAAATCTAACCCCGAGTCACACTCGGTAATACCGCTAGGAAGGTTAAACATTTTCACAGCTCTTATAGTGTAGAAACCTTTTTGTGTTTGGAGACAGAATCTCTTTTCCTCTAGACGTAAAAAGTGCCTCCTTGTCCTTTGTGGTGCAAGCTTGGGGATGAGTCTGTCCTGACTCAAAACATGCAGAGGAGATGAAGAGCAGTGTCCCAGACGCCGTATACCTCATGCAGCCATATGGTTAGCAGATAAAAACAGCCTCAGCTTACTCCCCATCCTGGCCCCTCATGGAGGTTCATGATTAATGCTCCATGATTAGGCCCCAGGGCAAAGCAAAACATGATGAGGACGTGGCCTTGATGGAGTGAGCTGAGGCTGCTTTTATCTGCTAACCATAGGGACGGATGAGGTGTGCGGCGGCCAGGAAAAATCTCCTCATCTCATCTCACTTAGACACTATGGGGTTGATTTACTAAATGCAAATAGACTGTGCACTTTACAAAGTGCAGTTGCTCCGAAGCTTAAAGAAGTAAAGCTTTACTTTGCACAGAACATTTAACCATATGCAAGGAAAAAAAAAACAGCATTTTTGGTTGCACATGATTGGATGCTGGAAATCAGCAGAGCTTCTGCTCATTTACTAAGCACCGAAGCAAATGCCCTTGCAGAGTGTAACTGTTCTTTGCAAAGTGCGCAGTCTATTTGCCTTTAGTAAATCAGTCCCTACCTGTGCCTGAGCAATATACCAAAAGACATACCTTTTGTCTTGAATTTTACTTCAAAAATAGCAGTGCACTTCCTATGCATTAAGACTTAAAGCTGTATACCACATCTAATATCTATAAAAGAAACCTGTTTAATTTTTCTGGGATTTGAAGTAGCAAGTCTTGATAAAATGTTTAAAAACTTTGAACAAAATTATTTGGCTCAATGATGGCATCATCAAATGCTCTGACATATGATTTTTAAGAATTTCATAGGAACTCAAGAGAGGAATATTTAACAATAATTCACACCCTGAGTGATGTACTATAGCTGGTACCTGCACCAGGTACAGTGTCGGGACAAGGTCATCGAGCGCCCAGGGCAAAGATGCCAAACTGCGTCCCCCCCATTCCCTTAGAGTTAGGGTCATGGTGCCCCCATCCATGCAATAAAACATTGCGTCCAGGGCATCCACCCCTCCTGCCTACCCCTTGACCAGGTGCATGACATTATGGCAACTGGATGATTATGGTAACTGTAAACCTGTAACGGTGTAAACTCCTAGAACTTTTTTTCTTGATAAAAAGAAACAACTTGTTTGAATGGTAAAATACTTTAAAGAAGATTGAACATTGTTTTATTACCACTAGCTATCCCATTACCTGAAAACTTTCATAGACTGACAACAATAATGTTGGACAAACACACATACATTTTCAAGAATATCATCAATTTTGACTGGGTTTCAATCACAAAATCAACTGAAGAGATCAAGGACTATCAACACTTAAGATAATTTTAAGCATTGTGGACAGAAACAGCAATTGGTTTTGCAATCAAGAGCTGCTTGAAATGAAAGACATTTTCCATGTGTGCAGCCACTAAAAGGAATATTAGGTAAAAGGAAAATAGTAAAAGGAAAATAAAATGTTTTTTTGTTGCATACATTTTCAAATATATGTGGAAACCACAATATTCGGTCACAAGACCTCTGATAAATGTGGTTGTTAAAGTAGTACTACATCCTCTGTATTTTTTCACTTAACACATTGAGAACTTACAGATTACAACTTTAAATCCTGCTCCCTCCTGCTCTCTTGGTACTGCTTTCCTGAATTTCCAGTCTTCACAGAAACTTGGCTGTACTGGGCTGTAGGGTGACCCGATAAATGCAATGGTGGTTCCATAGAATGCTTACAAGAGAGAAGAAACACCCTGAAACAGGAAACATGGGGCAGCCGTAATGGCACCAGCCTATACAGGGTCATAGACAAGGATTAAAAGGTAAAGAAGCATGCCTAAAACTATGAGATTTATTATCAGTTTACCTCTAAATAAACCTAGCTATGGAACACATAGGACACTGTACAGAAAGCAGGCTTACCTGGAGGCAGCCCTTTCCTCCATACAGGTACAGCAGCACACTAAAAGTCCAGCCATTGCCGTTCCAAAGCAGCTGAAAGCTATCAGTGTGTGTCTGCACCAAATCCCGCTCGGTCACGGACCCCCCCGCGCGTGTGCCCGGCGGACCCGATGTCCGCCGGGCACTCAGGATCGTCCGTGACAGCGGAAGAAAGGCAGGCGGCTGATGTAAACAAGCCGCCTGTCATTCTCCCCTGTGTAAGAACAGTGATCATACGGTTCTACTATGTAGGACCGTTGATCACTGTTCCTACACCTCAAGCCACAGCCAATCACAGTAAGAATCACGCCCCTAGGGACACACACCACCCCTCCCTGTCAAAAAAAGTTAACCCCTTCACTACCAGTGTAATTTTACAGTAACAGTGCATATGTATAGCACTGATTAGTGTAGTAATGACACTGGTAACCCCAAAAGTGTCAAAAATGTCGGTCAAGGGTCCGATCTGTCCGCCGCAATGTTGCAGTCCCGCAAAAAAAAAAATCGCAGATCGCCGCCATTACGTGTTAAAAAAAAAAAACAACAAAAATGACAAAAATCATTCCCTTAGTTAGTAAACGCAATAACTTTTGCGCAAACCAATCAAAATACGCTTTTTGCGATTTGTTTTACCAAAAATATGTAGCATAAAACAAATTGGCCTAAAATGTTAAAAAAAATGTTGATTTTTACATTTTTTTGGGGGGAATTTCATATAAAAAAATGTGATGCGTGATTTCGGGGTTCTCGGAAAGGATTTTCAGGGAGCCCAAGTGTGAGCGTATGTGATTGTCCTATCCCGGGCGATCGCCACTAGCTCCTCTAGTCTAGCAATTTTGTCCATTTTGCTGAGCCACTCCTGTTTATAGGGAGTTATGTCCGATTTCCAGTGGATTGGGATGCAGGCTTTGGCTGCATTAAGTAGGTGTGGAATGAGAGATTTGCAATATCTGTGTGGGGGAACATTAGTAAAGTTTAGCAGGTATTGGGTGGGAGAGTAAGGGATATCAATTTTCAGGTCTTTTGTGATGGTGTCATGAACAGACCTCCAGAACGGCTCTACTTTTGGGCATGTCCAGTAGATGTGAATGAGTGTTCCTGTGTCGGATTGGCATCTCCAGCATGTCTCGGTGATGTCTGAGTTATATTTGTGTAGGAGGAATGGGGTTCTGTACCATCTAGTTAGCAACTTGTAGCAATTTTCTTGTGTGGATACATTGAGGGAACTTTTATGGGCAATATGACATAGATTTGATTCATGCAAAGAATGCATTAAGATAAAAAACCTTCTGACTTTACAACCCCTTTAACCTTATAAAAGATGTATATTGCTATGCAATGCAAACACATAATTTTTAGAGATGTACCGAACTGTTCGCCGGCAGACAGTTCCCGGCGAACTTCGCATGTTCGCGTTCGCCGCTGCGGGCGAACATATGCGATGTTCGGTCCGCCTCCTATACATCATCATTGAGGCAAACTTTGACCCTGAACCTCACAGTCAGCAGACACATTCCAGGCCAATCAGCATACCTCCCTCCCACACCCTCCCATCTCCTATAAATAAGCAAGGGCAGCATCCATCTTAGATCATTTCTGAAGCAGTGTGTAGTGAGAGCAGGGAAAGTGCTGCTGCTGCTGCTGCTGCTGCTGCTGCTGTTAATAGCTAGGGACAGTTAGTCAGTGTTTACGGTCTTGTTAGTCAGTGTTCTTGGTACACTCCTGCTGTAAGGACAGCACCCCAAAAAGCCCTTCCTAGGGCTGGTATTTGAGGTTTTTTTTTTTTTATATATATCTATTGTCCCCAAAAAGCCCTGTTTAGGGCTGGTATTTGTGTAATTTTTTTTGTTCTGTGATTATATATATATATATATATATATATATATATATATTGTGGTTGGTTAATTAATGATGATTAGAACTGCAAGTATGGATAAAGTCGGTGTGGTGTAGGCCTGTAAATAAAAGAGGGCCCCCCGAGGAATAGAGTATCAATAAAAAGGGTGAAGGTGGGTGGGGTGACAGTGATGTGACGCGGCAGGCAAGGAGGGGAGGAGCAGCATCTTAAAGGCCCGCTAGCTCCTCCCACAAATATAGGCCTGCGGCCTAACACTTGTGGTCGGTTAATTAATGATGATTAGAACTGCAAGTATGGATAAAGTCGGTGTGGTGTGCCGGAACCGACGTAGGGGGTAGGCCTGTAAATAAAAGAGGGCAAAAAGGAAGCAGTAAACACACTTATTCATGACACAACTTATGATACAAGATTCTTGAAGGCTAACCTTACCTCTTTCCCCGGGTGTGGGGTGTATGCGTGGAAAATAGCTGATTCCCACCGCCCTAGTTCTTAATTATGAGCCCTGGCGTGTTGGCACTAGAAGCAGCAGAAGCCGCCCCTGTTCTGAACGAATGTCCGGAATGCGATGAGGGGTCCCAGCCTAATTCAATACACAATGAGCGAAAGTAAAATATAAATTAAGCAGTGGTTAGGGGCCTACCTGACAGGGAGAATAGCGGTGAGCGGCTGGGAGTGTCCTGAGCTGGTAGATGTTCAGGATTCCAACTGGGCACCAGTTTCCCTCAGACGGGTAGAAGGGGATGCCAACGGATGGTATATATGCCTGGCCTTTGAACGTCGAAGTGAAAGGACAGTGGTCCTCTACCTACCTAAACCTCATTGAGGAGGCATGATTGCCTATCTGACTGGGTTGCAAAGGTGAATTTTCCGGGACTAAGGAACCCCTAGAGCTAAATAAATGGAGTTTGATGACTAGGTTTGTATGAGGTTCGAATGGTGATGTGTCCAGTACGCCAGAAGGCGTGGTTTGTATGCCAGACAAAGTAAAGTTTGAATGTGTTATATGAAAGTCTGAGCTGAAAGGTGGCAAAAACAGCGAATGCGACCATGGTTTAACTGAACGACCGTGTAAGACGAATTCTACTGAGGACCTTGGGAGATGGTCATGACTCTGACGTAAGCCCTCCTGGTGTACGCGGACAAGGCTACCCGAGACAATTGACACTGTAAGCCAAATCCAGGCTAGCCCAGGATCAACTTGACGAATTTGGGGAACTTGTGATGTGTTCGCAGAAGAGGAAGAACTGAAAGGTGGCCGCCAACCAGGTCAGCCAGCGAACAAGCCTCAAGATCAAGGAAGATGAACGGCCCTAAATGATTACGTCGCAGGCTGCCTAGTTAACACTGTAACACTTCACAGCCATACCTGTCCAGGATTTGGTCCTATGCGAAGCCGCCGTCACTATTGGGTAAAATCCCTAATAAGGCGAAGACTCGCGAGAGGCGGGTAAGCCACGAGACTCTTCCAGCCAACAAACACCTAACCAAGAGTTAATATGTAGCTGCAAACCCGGTACCGGCGGCTGCGTCCGTCCAGACACTGGGGATTGGGCGGATCACGGTGGGATGAACATGGAGACCCCAATGCCAGTGAACCAGGAATTTAATCCACCTGGCCAGGTCAGCCCTAGCCAGGGAATCTGAGTGACCAAAGTTCATCTGCGAGGCCCGGTAATAAGCCCAACGTATAAATAATCTGTGCAAAGTGCTAGTGCTCAACTTGAAATACACATTCCTATATCATAAATACCAATCAATATATAAAAATTTTTTTTTACATAAATACAAATTTTATGCACGTGAAAATAATAAATGTGAATAAAATCCTTCAATTAAAGACTGTATTATTTGGCTTCTGGTGAGTAGGGGTCCAGGAGGGGAGCACCTACTCATGTAGAGAGAGCACCGGCACTTGTTTTACGAGCACGCAGCACTTTGGACTTATGTTTTGCACAAAGACTGTCACCATTTAAGCACGTCTTTAATTGAAGGATTTTATTCACATTTATTATTTTCACGTGTATAAAATTTGTATTTATGTAAAAACATTTTTTTATATATTGATTGGTATTTATGATATAGGAATGTGTATTTCAAGTTGAGCACTAGCACTTTACACAGATTATTTATACACAATATTTATTGAGAGTTATTTATTAGTTTGTTTTGTTAGCAGCGCAGGTATACTTTTGCACTATACACTTTATAAAGGTACACCACCTTTTATACCAGCAGCAGCCTATTTATACAGTGGTATCAGAATAATTGTAATCCTCAGCGCTAGCCTATAATCCTTATTAATAAGCCCAACGGCCTAGAAATAATTGACCTACCTTGGGGAATAATGCGCATTGCGAAGTTCAAAGAACCTACCAGAATGAAGATCCTTACGAGTAAAAGTTCCAACTTGTAGGAACTTGACCACATCCTTGTGAAAACGCCCGAGCTTGACCCCGGGGAGACTAGACTGCGTGGTGTTGGAAACGCGTGTGGTGCCTAAGAGGACTAGTCTAGTGGTGGGTACCGTAGTCTATGTCTAGTGACAGGGGGACGCCTAAGGTAGTAACAGTGCTACAGTGTCTTTGACTGACAGGGTTGCAGTCGCTATGTACGACCGACAGGAAATCAACCACGTGATGTAACATCGTGGGGCACCTCGAAAAAAAGAGGAGGAACCAGCAGAGAGTCTCAGCAAATCTGTAGAATCTTCTCGGGCTACTCTAGGCCCCAACGTGAGACTAACAGCAAAGTAACATTCTTCTGCCCTTGACACCATGAACATGCCATAAGGAGGGACGAGGGGTAACATTTCAAAGGCGTAGGAATAATCGGACTAACTGAGCCATTCACCCTACCTGCCTTCAAGATTGCTTGAATGGCATTAACCACAGTGAAATAGTAACGAGAGAATTGATAGATGGAACGAGGGCAAATTCCGGCTCGGGTTAGTGGACGGACGAAGAGCATACAGCTTAATGACAAGATGTTTATTGGAATATGCGCTGGTGGCTATCCCAATTGAGCTTGTGCGCCAGGAGGCTTGCAAGGCACATGGATTTGGCATGGGCCCCGAAAGCATATGGAACAGACGTACAGTCTGCAGGTGCTAAAATTACAGGCACCTCCATTAAGGTTATTGCATAAGTGAGCCAAATAAATGACGGGGCGACCAAGCTTGTCCCTTAGGCTACGTTGATCGGCTTACTAGCTCCCCCCTGAGGAACCAGGAAAGGAGGGATCGGCCTCAGAGGGGCACAAGTCGGCAGTATGAGAGGTGGAAGAGCAGACTGCCCAAGATGGGGGCACTAAGCCTGCAAAATACTGAAAAATATTTCCGAGCCCGAGAGGCTCCAGTGAGAACGGACGTTAAACTGGGCCAGGGCTGCCACTGCTTGCTGATACAGACTTGTGGAAGTCGTAGAACAAGAAAACCCCCCATACTTGAGGCCCAAGTCAACCACTACGAGAAGGTAAAACCTAATACCTTCCGGCATTACAGACGCGCGGAGCACACAACGTCCCTGTAGATGCCGAAGGCTAGGACAAAATCTGGTATGGAAGCTTGTTGAGTCTTGGGTCTCTGGCCTTCGACACAATGGCCAAATCCCCGTAATTGTACACCCAGTTTCCTACAACGTCTTGGGAGGCAAATGGTAAGGAAACCAGATACATGTCCTGCCCCTCTAAGATGTCCTTGCGGAGGGCTGGGGGGACCACGTGTGCTGGGGTAAAGACTGGGGAAGCAGAAGGGGAGAAAAGGTGAGGCTGGGGCCTGCTTTGTCAGCTGTTAGGAGCGAGAGCCTGTAACGGCTTAGAGGGAGGTGAGACCATGTGAGATGGCCAGCATTTCCAGTTTTGTCACTGTTTGATAGTAGTGATCAAGAAATGGTGTCTAGCGTCCCTTGTAAGTCCGTCCTGCCCCCCCCCCCCCGAGAGCTGGTACCCAGTCCAGGATCCCCAGGATGTGCTGAGAGCCGTTCGCAGAATTCAGCCTTCTTGCCGTAGCTGAAAAAGGGGGTGCCCCTGTGGTGCAAAACAGACAAAATCCTGGGGATGGTCCAGGGTCTTAAAAGGGGGCCTGACATGGAAGGTTCTCGGAATTCCCTGGGGGTACCAGTTCTCACAGGGGTGGTAGGCCTAGCGGTTGTGCCGGGGGGAGACGACCCTTCACCTACGTTGACTGCTTGAGACATGCTGAAAGAGAAAATAACACACAAAGGAAAACTTGGTTAAACAAACACTGTTAAAACAGAACTGGCTGGCTAACTAGTGCCGAAGCGAAAGCTGACTACCCCGTGACAGGTGAGGCCCTGCTAGTTGCCGAGCGGCAGATGAGAGGCTCTACCTATGATTTGGGCGTGGGGCACGAGCCACTAGCGTGGTGGCGGGGGGTTGGCCTCTCGGTGACGGTAAAAGATTTAAAACGTGTGGCCGTGACAGGTGAGGCCCTAACTATGACCCCAAGAGATGGGTGGATGCGAGGCACTAACTATGATTTGGCCCGAGGGCATAAATCTCCGTGTTGAGATTGGGGAGTTGGCCTCGCGGGACCAGCTACCAGGGAGACTAAGGCCAGCGCCTAGCCCTAAATAGCCAGTTCTCTAACCCTATACGGGGGCTTGATGAAGGGGTAGTGCAACATACCAACGAAGAAGTAGTAGTAGTACACATGGTAGTAGCATAAGTAGTGTAGTAGTATAAATGCGGTAATACATGCGGTAGCGATAGTGTTAGTAGTCATGTAGTGTAGCAGCGTATGCCGTAGCACAGGCGGTAGAAACAGCGTTAGTAGTGATGAAAATAGTGTATAGCAGTAAATATGGTAGAAATAGTATCATCAGTGATGTAGCGTGGCCGTATAGTAGCGTCCACAGTAGTGACATGCGTGACGGCATGTATGGCAAAAGTACACGTAAGGTAATGGTATAGGCAGCGCATCTGTAGGGGTAAGGTAGTAGCGCGTGCGGTAGTAATTGATGTAGTAGTACATACTGCCATGGTGCATACAGTAAAGCAGTGTATCGGTATGCAGTTAGTTGTGGTATTAAACAGTGTAGTCGTGTAGTTGTAACCAGTAGAACACAGAAATAGGAGTGTAGCGGCACGTATAGCAACAGTCCAAGAGGTAACAGTAGTGTAACAGTAACATTGCGGCAGTACCCATAGTAAAATAGTATTTCCAGAGTAGTACGCATAGTACCCATAGAATTAGAGTAGCAATACCTATAGTAACAATAGTTTTTTTTTTTTTTTCTTAAAGTAGCAATACTCATAGCAAAGTAGTAGTAGCAGAGAAGTAGTACCCCTAGTAACAACAGTATTAAAGTAGCAGTACCCATAGTAACAATAGTATAAGAGTATCAAACCCATAGCAAAAGTATTAGCAGTAGCAGTACCCCTAGTCACCATAGTATTAGAGTAGTACCCATTGTAACAAGCAGTGTCCATAGGCAGGGCAACAGTACACATGGTAGCAATAGTAATACAGCATAGAAGTACACAGCTAGTAACAGTGGTAAAGACAGAGAGTGTAGTAAGAAGCAGGACCGTGGCCTGGTGCAGGCAAGGCAGAAACAAGACCCCCCCCAGAAACCCTCGTATGAAGCATGCCGTGGCCTGGTGCAGGCAAGGCAGAACAAGACCCCCCAAACCCTCTTATGCAGCATGCCGTGGCCTGGTGCAGGCAAGGCAAAATCAAGCCCCCGCAGGAACCCCCCCCCCCATTGGTACCTGCCACCCGGTGGCCGGATGGATGGACGGGCCGCCCGAGCGGAGAATGATAGTGCAGGAGGCTGGCAAGCTGGAGGCACGCCGGAGGGAACCGGCGGCAGTGGCGGGGGTGTCAGCGGGAGTCGGCGGTGTCAGCGGGAGTCGGCGGTGTCAGCGGGAGTCGGCGTGTCAGCGGGAGTCGGCGGTGTCCGCTGCACATCCCGCGGGGCCTGGAGGACCGGAAGTTCGGCTGTCCGATGACAGCGATGTGACGCGGCAGGCAAGGAGGGGAGGAGCAGCGTCTTAAAGGCCCGCTAGCTCCTCCCACAAATATAGGCCTGCGGCCTAACACTTGTCCCCAAAAGCCCTTTTTAGGGCTGGTATTTGAGTATTTTATATATATATATATATATATATATATATATATATCTATTGTGCACTGCAGTTACCTGCCCGCTGTGTGTGAGAGGCCACAGACCCACCACAGACTGTACTGTGTGCACACCACACTCATTTCGGGTGGCACAGGCACAGTACCTTGCATTTTAAAAAATATTTTTTTTTCCTCTGTCATAATTGCAGTGAGTGCTGTGTCAGGTCCACAGAGTGTACTGTACCCACTGCAGTGCCCACCACTGATATATATACGGTGGCACAGCATCTTGTTGCAGATTGAAAAAAAAAATATTTTTTATTATTGCAGTTGCCTGGGCTGCCAGTGACTGTCAGGTCCACAGAGTGTACTGTGCCCACTGCAGTGCCACTGCGTGCCCACCCACCACTGATATATACGGTGGCACAGCAGCTTGCAAATTAAATATATATATATTTTTTTTATAATTGCAGTTGCCTGGGTGCCAGTGACTGTCAGGTCCACAGAGTGTACTGTACCCACTGCCCAACACTACTATAGGGTGGCACAGCACCTTGCACTCATAGTAAAACACATGACACAGGCACATGACACAGCACAGGCACAGTACCTTGCATTTTAAAAAATATTTTTTTTTCCTCTGTCATAATTGCAGTGAGTGCTGTGTCAGGTCCACAGAGTGTACTGTACCCACTGCAGTGCCCACCACTGATATATATACGGTGGCACAGCATCTTGTTGCAGATTGAAAAAAAAAATATTTTTTATTATTGCAGTTGCCTGGGCTGCCAGTGACTGTCAGGTCCACAGAGTGTACTGTGCCCACTGCAGTGCCACTGCGTGCCCACCCACCACTGATATATACGGTGGCACAGCAGCTTGCAAATTAAATATATATATATTTTTTTTATAATTGCAGTTGCCTGGGTGCCAGTGACTGTCAGGTCCACAGAGTGTACTGTACCCACTGCCCAACACTACTATAGGGTGGCACAGCACCTTGCACTCATAGTAAAACACATGACAGGCAGAGGCAGGCCACCCCGCAAGGGCCGTCATGGTCATGGTGCTGTGATTTCCTTTGGCCCCAGAATAATGCCCAGTGTTCAGAGGCCACAGAGCCTGAACTCAAAAAATTCTGAGGACATAGTTGACTGGCTTACACAGGACACCCAATCGTCTACAGCTTCCGCTGGGAACCTTAATGCACCATCCTCCTCCAGCTCAGCTTCGGGCACCTCTCAATTTACCACTCGCCCGTCCGCCGGCACCACCACCAACACTAGCACTACAGCCGCTTCACTTGATCTGTCAGAGGAGTTATTTACACATGAGTTGGAAGAAATAAGTGATGCGCAACCATTAGTGCCAGAGGATGTAGATAACGGGGATATGTCTCAGTCAGGCAGCATTATACACATGGACGTACATTGTGATGATGATGATGATGTTGTACCTGCTGCTGCTGCCTTTGCTGAGTTGTCAAGTGAAGCGGCTGATGATGACGATGTGTCCGTGGATGTCACCTGGGTGCCTGCTCGAAGAGCAGAAGAAGAGGGGGAAAGTTCAGATGGGGAGACAGAGAGGAGGAGGAGACGAGTTGGAAGCAGGGGGAGGTCATCGCAAGGAGCTAGTGGCACAGTCAGACAGCATGTATCGGCACCCGGGGTCAGCCAGACAGCACGCCAATCAACGCAAGCTGTTGCCACCACCATAATGCTGTCATTGCAAAGCTCAGCAGTGTGGCATTTTTTTTGTGTATCTGCCTCTGATATCAGCGATGCCATTTGTAACCTGTGCCAAAAGAAACTGAGTCGTGGGAAGTCCAACACCCACCTAGGTACAACTGCTTTGCGAAGGCACATGATCTCATATCACAAACGCCTATGGGATCAACACATGAGTAAAAGCAGCACACAAACTGAAAGCCACCATCCTCCTCCTGGTCCAGCATCTTCAGCCACGTCAACCACTGCTGTCCTCCTTGCCCCCTATCAACAACCCGCCCCTCCGCCTCTCACCTTCAGCAGTTCCTGCTCACCTGCCCACAGTCAGGTGTCTGTCAAGGAAATGTTTGAGCGTAAGAAGCCAATCTCACAGAGTCACCCCCTTGCCCGGCGTCTGACAGCTGGCTTGTCGGAACTCTTAGCCCGCCAGCTTTTACCATACAAGCTGGTGGAGTCTGAGGCCTTCAAAAAATTTGTCGCTATTGGGACACCGCAGTGGAAGGTACCCGGCCAAAATTATTTTTCACAAAAGGCAATCCCCAACCTGTACTCTATTGTGGAAAAGGAAGTCATGTCATGTCTGCCACACAGTGTTGGGGCAAGGGTCCATCTGACCACTGATAGCTGGTCTGCAAAGCACGGTCAGGGCAGGTATATCACTTACACTGCGCATTGGGTAAACCTGCTGGCGGCTGCCAAGCATGGAATGCGTGGCTCTGCTGCAGAGGAGTTGGTGACACCTCCACAACTTGCAGGCAGGCCTGCTGCCACCTCCTCTACTCCTCCTACTCCATCCTCTTTGCTAACCTCCTCGGCTGAGTCCTCTTCTGCTGTTGCGTCTTGCTCCACATTAACTGCACCCTCCCAGCCCCCCAGGGGCTATTCCACATGCCGGATACGACAGTGTCACGCTGTCTTGGGGTTGACTTGCCTGAAAGCAGAGAGTCACACCGGACCAGCACTACTGTCCGCCCTGAACGCACAGGTGGATCAGTGGCTGACCCTGCACCAACTGGAGATCGGCAAAGTGGTGTGTGACAATGGAAGCAATTTGTTGGCGGCATTGAATTTGGGCAAGTTGACACATGTGCCGTGCATGGCACATGTGTTGAATCTGATTGTACAACGCTTTGTGCTGAAGTACCCAGGCTTACAGGACGTCCTCAAGCAGGCCAGGAAGGTGTGTGGCCATTTCAGGCGTTCCTACACGGCCATGACGCACTTTTAAGATATTCAGCGGCGAAACAACATGCCTGTGAGGCGCTTGATTTGCGACAGCCCGACACGTTGGAATTCAACGCTGCTAATGTTCGACCGCCTGCTCCAACAAGAAAAAGTGGTCAACGAGTATTTGTATGACCGGGGTGCTAGGACAGCCTCTGCGGAGCTGGGTATTTTTTTGCCACGTTACTGGACGCTCATGCGCAATGCCTGTAGGCTCATGCGTCCTTTTGAGGAGGTGACAAACCTAGTCAGTAGCACCAAAGGCACCATCAGCGACATCATCCCATATGTTTTCTTCCTGGAGCATGCCCTGCGAAGAGTGCTGGATCAGGTCGTAGATGAGAGTGAAGAGGAAGAGGAAGAGTTGTGGTCACCATCACCACCACCAGAAAGAGCCTTGCCATCGCTTGCTGGACCTGCGGCAACACTGGAAGAGGAGTCTGCGGAAGAGGAGTCAGAAGAGGAATGTGGCTTTGAGGAGGAGGAACACCAACCACAGCAGGCATCCCACAGTGCTCGTTGTCACCTATCTGGTACCTGTGGTGTTGTACGTGGCTGGGGGGAAGAACACACCTTCAATGACATCAGTGAGGACGAGGAATTGAACATGAGTAGCTCGGCATCCAACCTTGTGCAAAGTGTGCTGTCATGCCTGTTGAGGGACCCTCGTATAAAAAGGCTGAAGGAGAACGATGTGTACTGGGTGGCCACTCTACTAGACTCCCGGTATAAGCAGAAAGTCTCTGATATGTTACCGAATTACCGGCAGTCGCAAAGGATGCAGCAGCTACAAAATAAGTTGAAAAGTATGCTTTACACAGCATATAAGGGTGATGTCACAGCACAACGGGAATCCAACAGGGGAAGAGGTGAAAGTTATCCTCCTCCTACCACCACAACCACGTCGGCAAGGACAGGACGCTTTACAGACGTCTTGTTGATGGAGGACATGCGGAGCTTTTTTAGTCCTACGCATCGCCACAGCCCTTGGGGGTCCACCCTCAGAGAACGACTCGACCGACAGGTAGCAGACTACCTTGCCTTAACTGCAGATATCGACACTCTGAGGAGCCATGAACCCCTTGACTACTGGGTGTGCAGGCTTGACCTGTGGCCTGAGCTATCCCAATTTGCCATTGAACTTCTGGCCTGCCCCGCTTCAAGTGTCCTGTCAGAAAGGACCTTCAGCGCAGCAGGGGGTATTGTCACTGAGAAGAGAAGTCGCCTAGGTCAAAAAAGTCTAGATTACCTCACCTTTATTAAGATGAATGAGGCATGGATCCCGAAGGGACTGACAGTGGGGGATGCATTTGACTAAAAAAGGCCTGATGAGATGCCTTGGGCTAAAAATGGTCCACACGCTGCTGTATTTAATCTCTGCATGCCGGATGACTTACTTACGTGACGTCTCCGCCACCAACTACAGTTCAATCCGCAATGTTTTAGTGCACTTTCTGCCTTGAAAACCTAAATTTTTCCGGCCGCTGCTACAGCAGCGGCTGCAACAATACCTGATTTTTCATGCATGTGTACATGCCTAATTTTTCTGGCCTCTGGTGCTACACTGTGGCTGCAAAAAACAAAGAAAAAAAAAAGGCACATACATGTGTCAATTCCCCTTCGTGATCATTACCTTGTTGTGGTGAAGGGGCTTGCGTATCACAATGAAGCGATCACCTCTAGGAGTGTGTTGGCAATGTTGGCACACCCCAGATGATAAGGTCGTTGCTTCATTGTGAACAGACCAAAAGCGATCAGCGTGATAATTTTTCATAGAAAAAACATTAATTTTCTTTAATTTAAAAAAAAGAGGACAGCCTTTGCAGAGCTGGGTATTTTTTGGCCGCGTTACTGAATGCTCATGCACAATGGCTGTAGGCTCATGCATCCTTTTGCGGAGGTGACAAACCTGGTCAGTCGAACCCAAGGCAACATCATCGACCTCATCTCATATGCATTTTTTCTGGAGCGTGCCCTGCGAAGAGTGCTGGATCAGGCCGTAGATGAGCATGAAGAGGAAGAGTTGTTGTCCCCATCACCACCAGAAGCAGCCTTGTCGTTGTCGATTGCTGGACCTGTGGCAACGCAGAGAGAGGAGTCTGAAGAAGAGAAGTCAGAGGAGGAAGGCGGCTTTGAGGAGGTGGAAGACCAACCACAGCAGGCGTCCCAGGGGGCTTGTTGCCACCTTTCGGGGACCCTTGGTGTTGTACGTGGCTTGCTGGGTGGAGGAAGAGACCTTCAATGATGTCAGTGAGGACAAGGAACGGGACATGGCTAGCTTGGTATCCAACCTTGTGCAAATGGGGAGTTTGCGGTTGTGCAAATGGATGGACTGACTGACTGACTGTTAAACGGGGAGTTTGGTCTGTCAGAGTTTGGTCTGTCACTGAAGCGGGCATAACCCTTACACTACTTGATCGATCCAACATCATACCTGATCGTATTCACACACTGGATGTTTTAAAGCACGTTATTCCAAACAATTTAGGAATGTTAGGTGATTTATGCCCTTTATGGATTAAAACCCGACTCTGCGTCAACTACGTAATTTTCCATGGGAGTTTTGCCATGGATCCCCCTCCGGCATGCCACAGTCCAGGTGTTCGTCCCCTTGAAACAACTTTTCCATCACTATTGTGGCCAGAAAGAGTCCCTGTGGGTTTTAAAATTTGCCTGCCTATTGAAGTCTATGGCGGTTCGCCCGTTTCGCCGGTCCGCGAACATTTGTCGATGTTCGCATTCGCCGTTCGCGAACGGCAAATTTTAGGTTCGCGACATCACTAATAATTGTTTCCATAGTTTATTGATAAGGCATTTTGTATTTATTATAGCTTCAGGCTTTTTCAAACAGTCTGAATTAAAATGTTTGGGAATAAGTAATAAAATAGAGAATTGCACGAAACCACTGTACAATAATTAGTCTACTAATTAGGTAAGATTTTTGCAGACTAGATTCTGTATGTTAAACACCTTTTAGATCAATGTATAGAAGGTTTTCCCATGGATGACTTTCTTCCCTGGGGTGGTAATTAAACATGGATATTCTCTGTGATTCAGACAAGGGCAACATATACGTGGAATATGTTACTTGACTGGCATTATTAATAGCTTCACAATATGTCATTATGTACGTTTAAAATAATGTCAGTGTGTAAATGCTTAGTGGTTATTTTAACCGCTTTAAGTCGTGACAGATATGTACCCTTTTTCTAGAAGACCTCTGGTTTAAATAATACATTTTCTGCAATTTCTAATGGTTGAGCTTTTTAGATCTTTACTAATATCACATTAACAATTTAGTGGTTTGTGATACTGATAACGTTATAAGAAGAGATGATACCTATTAGAAATCCATCAAAATCCAATTGAAGTCTATTGGATGGGGTGGGGGTGGGTGGGATGGGTTAAATCTGGATGTTTATTTCTGATAGTAAATTCTGGCAAATTTGTTGGCAAGCTGTTGTTCAAAACATGGAAAGCTGGGTACAGCCTTGGGGTGTGGGGGAAAGGAATTAGTAATGCAAACAATTGTATAAATACATCAGAGAAAGAGTTCTTTTCGAGCACCTTTGGGGGTGACATGGAAAACACACAAATCTACAATATTGCACTATTGAAGAATGCCTTAAAGCTGTACGTGGCATTATGAAACAGCCCCAGTGATAGTAAATGAATGAATTATTAGGGAATGCAGCCACACATATTTGGCTGTGGAATTTATTTTCCTTTTTTACAAATGGTTTAGTTTACATACAGCAGCTGCAGCATCCCACTCTGATTCTTTTCAGAATTTTAAAAAAGCCCTATTTTGAGTAGTTTCAGTAGTGACACGTGTAACTGAATAGAAATTGTCCAATGGTTTGCTGGTGCAAAAACTGACACAAACTTGTCCTGCTAGTTTGAATAAAAAAGAATTAAGAGGCTGCTGATGACGCAGCAGTTTAAAATTGGCCAGTAGGGGTGGGTGAACAGGGCTAAGTTGGATGCATATGACCAGATTTGGTTCAGGGGGAGGCCTTCCCTCCCTTTTTTGGCCACCCTAGGCTGTATGCCCAATTTATAGGCGTTCCTCTGGGGGAGATAGAGCACAGCCCTAGCCACCTTCCCCTCGCCTCTGAGTGCTGTGTGTTTGGTATTTTGAGTAACGTGCCTTTGATCAGGTAATGCAAAACAATAGGATTGTTCTGGATTACCTGATCAGAGGCATATTACTTTGGATCTTTCACAAAGTAATCCAGAACCTAAATAAGAAATAGAGTACACAAAAAGTATAATACATGATTTGGAAGTGGACCAATTTCTCAAATGCATTTGGTTCCTTGAAGGGGGGACAGTTATTTTCAAAAACTGTGTTTGAGTTTTAGTATTAGTTCTTCTTTAAAGCTTAGGTTTAAATTAGCTGTATATATTCCAAATGCATCCAAACAAAAGGTGTTCATTGACTTACAGCTTGATTTCTTGAATTAGGTAAAAACCCCTTCTCCTGCCAGCAACTGCAGTGAAAACGTTGGTCTCTGTGGATAAGTATTGACCAGGCCTCAGAGATCAGACATGCCCAATCTAGACTACAACAAAATGGCACCCGTCCACAAACTGCCTCGGCATATAGTGAACTCCTCTTAGTGAAAAATTTCTTCAGCTTGGACTCCTACCCATGGGCGAATCCCCTCAGGATCAGACCTATAGCTTTGCAGTCAACAGAGTTCACACTTCCAGCGGATTGGAAACCTCTCGCAGGGAAACAGCAGAGGGTGAGTCAGACCCCTGCAAAGGGAGCATAGGTGTGCGCACAGGGTGTGCCGGGTGTTCCTGGGCACACCCTAATCACCCCATGTACATTAACATTATCACTTTTTGTGCTGGTAGGAAGATGGGAAAAATCTCTCTCTTACTGGCTCTGCCATAAGAGAAGTCTTTAGGCACTTGCCTTTCAATGTGTCGGCAGGGAGATAAATGTGCTGGGGTCATATATTTGTAGACAAACACAAAGACGTGTGTTTGAGCTTTGGTGTGCACACCTTAATTTAATAGGCTGCACACGCCTATGATAGGGAGACATTGCTTCCCCATAGAGAACAAGGTCCTTGCCCTGCGACATGCTGAATCCCCTTCTTCTGACAGCAACTGCAGACTTAAAACTTTGGTTTCTGTGGATAAGCATTGACCACACCTCAGGGATCAGACATGCCCATTACAGACTACAACAAAATGGCACCCATCTGCAAACTGCCTCGACATATAGTGAACTCTTCTTAGTGAAAAATGTCTTCAGCTTGGTCTCCTAACCATGGGTGAATCCCCTTAGGGTCAGACCTATAGCTCTGCAATCAACAGAGCTCACACTCCCAGCGGATTGGAAACCTCTGGCTGTGAGATAGCAGAGGGTGGGTCGGACCTCTGCAAAGGGAGACGCTGCTCCCCTGAAGAGAACAATGGCCTTGCTCTGCAGCATGCTGACAGGGGACAGTCTCTTCTTCTCACTCGTCTACTCAGGCTGTGGCTGATTTTCAAAGAAAACAAACTGTAAGACTTGGCATACCTTTTTTGATTCATCTGGAATGTATTTAACTAATTTAAATTGAAAGTTCAATCGAGCTTTAAACAAACAAGGATTTTTTTTTTTTTTATCATCTTGTAATGTGTGTACATACTTTAGTACATGCTTTTTTCAGCTTTGTTGTGACATCAAAATGTGATTTGGAAACAAATATGTGGATAATATATTAACGATGTCTGCCTGACTTCCCTGATCTGTCACTATATAGGGAGGGGGTCTACTGCCAGAATAAACATACCATCAACATAATAAATTATGGCAAAACAATACTGCTTCCCTTTTACAAGCCACCATTTCGACAGCTTGCAGGAAAGACTGATATTCCCTGCTAATGCATTTTATTGATTTGTAATCCTTTGGGTATGGAGAAGGGTTTTTTTTTCCATAAGGATTGTTTCTCTTGTTTACTAAGCTGAGTTTTTTTTGTTTTTTTTTTAAGAATTATAGAAGTGACGGAAGGGAAAAAAATACAAAGGACCTTTATTTAGAGGAAAATGAGAAGGCTTAAGGAGCCCACCTCTGTTTCATTATCAACAGACATTCTTCTAGCAATCTGAGAGCAATCGTGAACACGAGACTTTTTCACATTAGTCCACTTACAGAAAATTTAGACCCTGAAATACAGCCACAGATAAATCTTCCCTGAACAATTTCAAGTAAGGGGTGGCTATTCTTTAAGAGGAAGATAAAAAATAAAATAAAAATAAAACTTGATTGCAGTCTTCTAGCTTTTAAGGTATACTTAAACACACATTTCGGTGTAAGGTATCAATAGACCAATGTCTATCTTTTTTTTTTCTTGTGTTAGACGAAGGGAATTGAGTTGTGAAAAGGTGACCATTTTTTGTGCTTAGCCAGCAGCTGCATGGCACTTTTGTCAATAATACCTTTTGCAGCACTGCGAATGTTGTGTTAACTGTTCATAACATTTAACAATATTACTTTTTCAGTCCTGCTAAATTTAGCAGTATCATACTCATAATTACACTGGCTCCAATTCTAGATGTATAGATAAGGAAGAAGAAGAAGCCCTAAATGTACTGATGTCGCTGCTTGAGGAGAACATGGATTCTGACTCTGAGGCAGAACTTGACCCCTCCAACATCTGAACACAGGAGACCAAGTAATATTTGGATCAGGTTCATGAAGATGCCTCTGCTGTCTAAACACAAGTGGATAGGCCTTTTCTTGGATCTGGTCCAAATAGACTTGGCCAAAATTAACTGGGACTGAAGGGGTCTTGACAACCTAACAGAGGAAGAAAGAAGGGTCATGAATGAACTAACTGCGGCCCTAATCTGGTAATTCAGAGCAGTGAGGGGGGGGGGGGCGGGGGGACATTGTGCTGATGATGGAGACCATGTATAAACAAGAAGTCATGCGTCAGCTGTCCGACACCACCACAAACAGGAAAATGACCGACAGCCCTTTTTCGAGCCATTGTTGATGCCCTCAAACGTAAACTCCTAGCCGCTGAGGTAGGGCTGATCTCCAAAAAGGAGCCTGTCTTTTTGAAGGTCCAAGAACACAATATACCTAGCTTTTATGTAATTCTTAAGCTCCACAAATCTCTAAAAAAAAAAAAAAAAAAATCCCGCAGCAGGCTGATTGTTTCCTCTTGAAAGAGTAGGCAGGTTTACACATGCTCTGATAAAGGAACTGGTCGGCCAATCACCTTCCTTTGTACAGGATAGGATGTTCTCCGCAAGTTGGCAGGACCAGGTGGTTCCCAGGGGGGCCCTGCTCATTGGAATTGACGTGGAGTACCTGTACACATCAATTCCACACGAGTGGGGTCTAAGGAGAGTATCCTATATTCTTGAGCTGAAGTTCCCAAAGATAGGAGCACATAATGTGTTATTTGTTATTTGTTGAAACCGTGGACTTCATGCTCAAACATAATTGCTTCCAATTCTTGGGGACCAATTACAAACAGCTCTGTGGCACATCCATGAGTGCCCCCTTGGTCCCCTCCTATGCCTGCTTACACTTGGGCCTCTGGGAGGAGGCAGTAGTGTATCAATTCCCCCTTGTACCTCAGTCACAGTTTACTGCAGCTAAGGTACATTGATGATGTCCTAATAGAATGGGGGGCACCAAGGAGCAACTACTTTCCTTCCTAGGTGAGCTCAATTCTAATGATATAAACATCAGATTGACTTTTTCCAAAACATTCTGGAAACAGACAGCCGCAGATACACTGCTTCAGGCAAGTAGCCTCTTCTCTGATCAATGGGATCCCAGTTGGGCAATACTTTAGAATTAAACTAAATTGCTCACGAGAGGAGGATTTTCAAACTGAGGCAGGGGATCTATACCATAGGTTCAGAGAAAGAGGCTATTTGTACGGCTGCATTCGGAGAGCCAAGAAAAAAGTGATTGAAAAAAAACAACAAAATATTCTGATCCCCAAAAAATCTAGCAAACAAAATCAGGATTTAAATGCTCCAACTGGAATTATCACTCACTATGGCTCTCAGTGGGATCAGGCCAAAGCCGTACTTAGCCAACATTGTCATGTACTCACAAGGTCACCAATATAGGGGGACATTGTGAGCCCACGCCCACTTATAATAGCCCGATGGGCAAGAAATGTCCACGACACCCTAGTTCATTCTGAGTTTTGCAGGACCCCCAAAGCCATTTGGCTCACTGACCTTCTATCACTGCATGGTATTTATCCATGTGGCAGGTGCTGTTAGGAATGCTTCCTGAGCACACTGATGTGCTGTCATGAATCTGCAATCTAAAGGGTTAACCTAGAGCAGACTAATTGCAGTAATTGGCAAACAGGCTGCCTTATTTAACCACTTGCCGACCGAGTACGGTAATAGTACTGCGGCAAAGTGGTTCGTTATCGTCCAGCCACGTAGTATTAACGTGACTGGACACTCCCCCTTCTGGGCGGCGCTTGCGCGCCGCCGGAGGCTCGCTCCCGCTGTTTTCATTCACAGCGGGAGTCGGGCCAGGGGAGGAGCAGCGGCGATCGCCGCTGCTCTGCCCCGATCGCCAGGGATCTAGTGTGGAGATCCGCCCGCTGTGTGTAAACACAGCGGGCGGATCTCCATAGTGACAGGGAGTGACAGATCGGACTGTTCAGCATAGCTGGACATCCGATCTGTCCATGACTCACTCAGGCCCCTCCCCCCCTACACGTCAGTAAGCACCAGGCATACATTAACCCCTCCCTCTCCAATAAAATTAACCCCTTCCCTGCCAGTGTCATTTTTACAGTAACAGTGCATATATATAGCACTGATTACTGTAGTAATGTCACTGGTAACCCCAAAAGTGTCAAAAATGTCAGTCAAGGGTCCGATCTGTCCGCCGCAATGTCGCAGTCCCACAAAAAAAATCGCAGATCGCCGCCATTACGCGTTAAAAAAAAAAACACCAAAAATGACAGAAATCTTTCCCTTTGTTAGTAAACGCAATAACTTTTGCGCAAACCAAAATACGCTTATTGTGATTTTTTTTACCAAACATAGGTAGCAGAAAACAAATTGGCCAAAAATTTTAAAAAAATTGGTTTTTACATCTTTTTTGGGGGGAATTTCATATAAAAAAATGTTATAAATATTGTTATTTTTTCAAAATAAACGCTCTTTTTTTGTTTATAGCGCAAAAAGTAAAAATCGCACAGGTGATCAAATACCACCAAAAGAAAGCTCTGTTTATCAGAAAAAAAGGACGTAAATTTCGTTTGGGTACGGCGTCGCACGACCGCGCAATTGTCAGTTGAAGTCGCACAGCGCCGAATCGCAAAAAGTGGCCTGGACGGAAGACAGCAAAATCCTCCGGTGGTAAAGTGGTTAAACAGCTCAGAAGCACTGTGTCTTTGCTGTCTTGTCTGCAGCTCTTCCTGTGTTCCTGAAGCCTGCTTCCTGTTACCTGTTTGATATCCGTTTTGACCTTTAGCTTGTTCCTGACCTTGTTAACCTGCTGCCCGTCCTGACCCCTGGCTTGTTTGACCATTCTCTCGGATCTCCCTTGTCTGCTTATCTGCCTTCGGATCTTGACCGGCTTCTCCCTTGGTGGGGCGACCCTGAGGACTGCGACCTGGTATCCAAACGCAGCAAAATCCATCCTTACCACTAGAGGCTCTGGCGAAAACCGGTGGATACTTAGATTCCGCACCTCAGGTTAGCCTGTGTCACTTACCTTGGGGGTTCCCGTATAAGCTCCGCCCTCTGGCACACGTGGGGCCTTCCTCTGCCATCAGGCTACCACTTGTATCCCTAACAGTACAAGACAGCCATGACAGAACCTGCAAGAGAAGCCTCACCGTTGGAAGAGATCTGCCAACACCTCGCAGCCCTGTCTCAAACCGTAAAGTCGCTTCAAGACGGCTACACACAGCTAGAGGAATGGCTGCGCTCTACGACACTTCAGGGGGATCCTCCTGCATTATCTGCTTCCTCTCCTGCTGCAGCACTCTCTGGACCTGCTTCTGGCCCTACCGTAGTGATGCTGCCTACGGATCCATCCTGTGTTCCATGTCACTCTTTTAAAACCCGTGGTTCCCGACGCCTTCCCCGGCAGAAGCCCTGGACCTCCGGAACCAGTGATGGTGGATGGCGACATGGAGTACGAAGTTGAGGCTGTACTTGATTGCCGGAAAAGAGGTAACCAGCTTCAGTTCCTTATTAAATGGAAGGGTTATGGGCCGAAAGAGAATTCCTGGGAACCTGAGAGTAACATTCATGCCGCAGACATGATCCAGGCGTTTTTTCTTGCCCATCCGCAGAAAAGCAGTTTGTTGGGCACCCGGAGGTTGCCCTTAAGGGGGGGGGGGCAATGTTAGGAATGCTTCCTGAGCACACTGATGTGCTGTCATGAATCTGCAATCTAAAGGGTTAACCTAGAGCAGACTAATTGCAGTAATTGGCAAACAGGCTGCCTTATTTAAACAGCTCAGAAGCACTGTGTCTTTGCTGTCTTGTCTGCAGCTCTTCCTGTGTTCCTGAAGCCTGCTTCCTGTTACCTGTTTGATATCCGTTTTGATCTTTGGCTTGTTCCTGACCTTGTTGATCTGCTGCCCGTCCTGACCCCCGGCTTGTTTGACCATTCTCTCAGATCTCCCTTGTCTGCTTATCTGCCTTCGGATCTTGACCGGCTTCTCCCTTGGTGGGGCGACCCTGAGGACTGTGACCTGGTATCCACACGCAGCAAAATCCATCCTCACCACTAGAGGCTCTGGCGAAAACCGGTGGATACTTAGATTCCGCACCTCAGGTTAGCCTGTGTCACTTACCTTGGGGGTTCCCGTCTAAACTCCACCCTCTGGCACACGTGGGGCCTTCCTCTGCCATCAGGCTACCACTTGTATCCCTAACAGGTGCTTTATGTGCAAATTTGTAGACAGGACCAATCGATTCACCAGCTCTGATGAAGACAAACAGTATAGAAGACACCAATTCATCAATTGTTCAACCACTCGTGTAATATATATGATTACTTGCCCCTGTGATAAAACATACATCGGTAAAACCAAAAGGCCACTATAGGTTCGGATCAGGGAACATATCCAAAGCATCAAAAAGAAGGATGATGAACACCCACTTGCGGTTCACTTCTTACAATGCCAAGGGGGTGACCCAAGCGGAATGAGAGTGAAGGGCATCTATGGCCTAAACCTTCCCCTCAGATGGGCAGATTTTGATAGGATTCTCATCCAAAAAATAAAAATATGGATATTTAGATTGGGAACCTTACATCCAAGAGGCCTTAATACTAAATGTAATTTGGCAGTCTTCCTGAAACCCCGATTAATGTAAATAATAAAAAGTAAAAATTAAAACCATCTTTCTTACCTGTCTATGTGTGGGTACATTCAGCAATAGTTGGAATTAGATATCTTCCTCTGTTAAGTTATCTCAGTTGAAAGTTAAATGCCTACTATGACTTGTCCCCAGTACTATCAAACACTACAAGTACTTTAATTGTCCCCTCCAGTTATTGTTTCTCTCATTTAATTAGCTATTCCCTCCCAAAAAGAGGCCTTCCTATTGCTCTTAATTTTCTTAAAAATATTCGGATGGACTCAGGGCCCCTATCTTTTTTACATTAATCTATCCTCTCTTTGAAAGGAGTTTGTTGTTGATTTTTTTTTTTAATATGCTTTATAAACACTTAAGGACCGGAAGGTTTTACCCCCTTAATGACCAGGCCATTTTATGCAATTTGGCACTGCGTGACTTTAACTAGTAATTGTGCAGTCATGCATTGCTGTACCCAAACTAAATTTATGTCCTTTTTCCCCTCAAATAGAGCTTTCTTTTTGTGGTATTTGATCACCTCTGTATTTTTTTTTTTTTTGTTATATAAAAAAGACCGATATAATAAAGACCGAAAATTATGAGAAAAAAATTAAATTTTCTAATTTTTCTTATAAAAAATATCCAATCAACTTTTGTCATACATTTAGGCCAAAATGTATTTAGCTACATGTCTTTGATAAACAAAAATCTCAATAAGCTTATATATATTGGTTTGTGCAACATTTATATTGTCTACAACCAATTGTGTATATACTGGAATTTACACAGCTTTTACTTTCTGACTACCTCAAATATAATTTCTTGAAATGCTGAAATGGCAGGGCAGTACAACCCCCCCCCCCCCAAATTATCCATTTTTGGAAAGTAGACACCCCAAGGAATTTCCTGAGAGGCATGTTGAGTCCATTCATTATTTAATTTTTATGTCACAGGTGTTTGAAAAATGACAAAAAAAAAAATATATTATTATACACAAAGTTGTTGATATATTGCTCGCGCATGCCATGGGTATATGTGGAATTACACCCCAAAATACATTCTGCTGCTTCTCCTGAGTATGGGGATACCCCATGTGAGAGACATTTTGGCAGTCTAGCCGCATACAGGACCCCGAAAACCAATCACCGCCTTCAGGCTTTCTAAGGAGGTAAACTGTTGATTTCACTCCTCACTACCTATCACAGTTTCAGAGGCCATGAAATGCCGAGATAGCACAAAACTCCCTCAAATTATCCCTTTTTGGAAAATAGAAACCCTAATCTATTTGCTGAGAGGCATTTTGAGTATTTTGCCAATCCCGCTTTTTGTCACAAAGTTTTTAAAATTGAACAAAAAAAAATACATACTTTTCTTTCTTCATTTTTCAAAACAAAGAGAGCTGCAAAATACTCACCAATATATCACTTAAGGTGGAGTTCCACCCAAAAGTGGAACTACTGCTTTAAATACTGCTGACCCCCTGACATGCCACATTTGGCATGTCATTTTTTTGGGGGGAGAGCGGGTACCTAGATTTGACAGGTACCCGCTCCCACTTCCGCTCGGGCCACCTAGGCGGCTTGAGCAGAAGTTCTCCTCTCCCCCATGACATGTTTTAAAACTGTGCATGGCTGTGCAGCGGCGACAAACTGTTTATAAAAACCTTTAAAAGCCTTTTCAAGTTACCACTTTAGATTTACAGAGGAGGTCTACTGAAAGAATTACTGCCCTTGATTTGTTGTTTCAGGCAATATGTCATATGGTGCAATTGCTGTTTACATATCACACCAGATCGATGCTTGCGTTCGCCTTTGTGCGCAAATACGGGGGGACAGGGGTGCTTGAATTTTTTTTTTTATTATCATTTATTTTTCTTTTTTAATTTTTTTTAATCATTTTTTTTTTGTTATCACAGTGGATTTAAATATCCCCTATGATAGCAATAAGTAGTAACAGGTAATCTTTTTTTAAAAAGATCTCTCCTCTGCCCTTAAAGCATCTGACCACACCAAGATTGGGCTGAAAGAAAAAAAAGAACATAGCAAATTCCTCCAATTGATGTGGATTAAGAAATCTCTGCCAAGAAAAGTGTAAAAAAATATAAGGCGAAGCATAGGGGAGACCTGCCCTCCATGTCCACCCCATCTGCTATGCTTTGCCATATATACTCTTTTTTTTAACTGCGGTGGTGAAATTACCTCCTACAGCGCTGCAATCATTGATTTACGTATATGCTCAGAGCAAACGCCGTTGCTGTCAGAATAAACAAATCAATGCTGCAGCTGATGGGCATACCTACAAAGCAAACAACGGTTAACACTAAAACACAGTAACAATAAAACATTACAATATAATAGTATACAGTGCAGTAAAACAGTAGAATGGTGGTATCTGCAAAGAAAACTATGATTAACAATGAAAAATAGTAACAATAAAACATTACAGTATATCAGTATTTCATAAAGTACAGTAAAACAGTAAGAACAGAAAATTAACTCAATAAAATCACAACTATTTTTGGCCTTTTCTTTTGTTTCTTTTATACTTGTTTTTTTTTTAACTTTCTTTACAATTTTTTTGTAACTGTAAAAAAACTTTAAACATTCCAGGCTAGGGTCTCTCAAAATGCGATAGCCACCCAACATCTTTCGAGACCCTGTGTGAAAGTCTGCCCTAGACTGTGCCATGCTGTGCCCTATACTAATACTCTACTAGTCTGTGGTAGCGACAGAAACAGTCCCCAATGCAGAGACCAGGTTGGCCAAGACAGGAGGGACAAAAAAAAGCAGGTGTCACGCCTATATCTACAGACACGACATCTTCTTTGGGGTGCTCTTTGTGTAGGGGTACCAGGAAGACATCCAGAAAATACCTCTCATGCAGCCGGCTCACTACATCTGGATTGGGAATTTTGGCCACAGCACCTGTGATGATCTCTTCCTAGAAATTTTGGAAAGATCCACTTCTTCCTGATGCTTTGTATGGCACATAAGTGTTCAGCAGAGCCAAATGGAATACGTATACAGACAATTTATTGTACCAGCGTCTGGCCTTACGGTCAATTAAGTGCGGCTCCATCATTTGGTCGTTGAAGTCCACCCCTTCCATGTTAAGGTTGTATTGGTGGACATCTCAACAACACCAGTTGCCTTTGCAATTTGTACTGTCGTATCTGCGTGATTCGAGGAGAGAATGAAAGCATTCCCTCCACTTCACTGGAAGCAATTTATTACACTTTAAGCAGGCTCTCTCCCCCCTTTTAAGTTGGGAATCCACAAGCTGTTGGGGGAAGCCCCGGCGATTAGTTTGCACGGTGCCACATTCCAGAATCAAGAAGGTGACTAACAAGTGGCAAGTGATAATAATTGTCCAAGTATAAATGGTACCCCTTTCCGAATAAGGGTGACACCAAATCCCAAACAATCTTTCCGCTGCTCCCTATGTAGTCTTGCCAGTTGGGGGGCTTCACATTGCTATCTTTTCCCTCATAAATCCATAAACTACATGTATAGCCTTGTGCCCTATCACAAAGCTTAAGCATCTTCACCCCGTATCTGGCATGCTTGCTGAGGAGAAACTGTTAGAAAACAAAGGAGGGCAGAAAATGTAATCAGGGGCTCATCAACGCAGACAGCTTTTTGGGGCATATACAAGGCTGCAAACTTTTGGTTGAAGTGATTTACGAGGGGCTGAATTTTGTGGAGTCTGTCAAATTCAGGGTCACCCCAAGGTATGTCATTGAAATGCATGAACCACAAGATTTGCTCATATCTAGTCCTGGCCATGGAAGCAGAGAACACTGGTATGTGGTGAATTGGGTCAATGGACCAATATGACAATAACTCACTATTTTTAGTAATTCCCATGATGAGGGATAGGCCCAGAAAGGTTTTAAATTCGGAAACAGTGATACATTTCCATGCAAATTCTCTGGCAAGGGTCAAATTTAGATTTGCGGCGATAAATTGATTGGCATATACATTGCTTTGGTCCACAATAGATTTGTACAGATCTTCCGTGAAAAACAGCTCATTAAAATCAAGGGGGAGTAAAATTGGCTGTTTCCACCTGAATTAGCCAGTTTCCACTGATCAATTCCACTGATTGGCCAGTGAATGGAGGAAGTACGGGCGCTGCAGCAGTGGTGGGCTCCCAATCAGGATTTGCAAGCACATCAGGAAGGACACTATGGGCTCTATGGGCCTGTCTTCGAATACGTGGTGGCTGCGGGACACTACTTGTGCTAGCCACTGCACCAGGTTGAACTGCACTTTTGGGACTCGCCACATCACCAAGTGTTACTGCAGTGCTGGTTTGACTATGACCAGGATATACTAGGCCGCAGGTGCTTGCCAGTTCACCAGTGCCAGTTCACTAGTGCCGACACTCTGCTGCATACATGAACCCTGCTATGTGGATCACTACTCCGTTATCAGAGCTATATGTCAGGGTGCTGCTGCTCTCTACAGGTTCAAATACTAAGCCTGATTCTGATAGTGAGGCTTCTGCATCGCTCTCATCTGTAATGCTCAACATTGTGTAGGCCTCTTCACTAGTGTACCTCTGCTTGGAAATTTTGGCCAATAAATTCATAGGTACCTAGTGTGACTCACGAGTAAAAAAGCACCTGGTTGTCTAGGACTGTTTGAACCGCTACAAAAAAAATGTAACTGCTAGTGCTAACAGAGATCAGGCCTGACTCTGCAAACGGTGCGGTTTAGTGAGCTGTGTATTGAAAGTGACACTAATCTTTAAGTGGTTGTAAAGGGTAAAGGTTTTTTCCTGTATGCATTACAGTGCAAAAACCTTCTGTGACCAGCTCCCCCCCCCCTCAGCTCCACCTAATACTTACCTGAGCCCGCTCTCGATCCAGCAATGTGCAGGAGAGCAGTGGGTTTCCTGGGTCTCTCTGTCCTGCTTGGCCAAGACACAGCAGCAGGAGCTGTTAATCAAGGCCAGTGAGGAGGGAGCAAGGGAGCACACAAAAGTGGCTCTGGAGCTAGCATGCATGAGTGCCCCCAGACTAAGCAGCTTGCTATACGGGCACTCCATAAAAGGTAGAGCCCAGAAGTACCAGAAGTCTGAGAAGAGGAAGATCAAGGCTGCTCTGTGTAAAACCCCTGCACAGAACAGTATAATGTGTTTGTTATTTTAAAGAAAAAAAAACCTTTATAACCACTTAAAATCAGAAAGTTCATGGGAGGATCTAAGAGTTCAAGGCTTACCAAAAACAAGAGACAAGGCAAGATTGGCTTAAGAGATCAGACAGGGAGCCATTCACCATTTCAGGTGTCACAGCCAGACATCACAGTGGTCGCAGGTTCAGGTCTGGACTCTGATATCTTATTTGGTCTTTTAAACATCACATTTAACCACGACAAGTCCCGCCCAACTGTCATTTTGCTAAAGACCTGACAGGACTTTCGTCGTTCAACATGCTGCGGGTGAGAGCTGTCACCGACGGTGTCCACCAAATGATAGATAAATGTGCCGGCCAGCTTCCAGTACCATGTGATCACCGGGACCATTCAGAGCAGATCATATGACAGTGTTAAACAATGGATGGCTTCCTTTCATGACATCTATTGTGTACAATTGTGTTATTAGCTGTGATTGGCCACAATGATCACATGGTACAGGCAGGACCAATCACAGTCCATCTGTACCATGAGAAAAGCTGTGACCAAACAGAGCTAATTACAATAATAAACACTCAATTAATCTGTTACTGTTTCATTCAGTAAAAATGGTTGCTTATACCAATGAAATGCATTGGTATAAGCAATCATAGTGTGTAAAAATAAAAAATAAATCATGATGACTTCCTCAGAGTAGTACAGTGTTTCTATGGTAACACTGTATTGCTCTGGTTACAGTGTGTTAAAGAAAATCATAAAAAAATAAAAAAGAAATGTAATCATTTTTTTTTTTTTACATACTGTTACCAGTCAGTATCCCTGATCACCACCACACCAGTTATATATTGTACGCTCTACTGAACAATTTCTTCATTTTCCAAAAAAGTTTGACCAAAAATTACAACTTCAAAAAACTCGCCATGCCTCTTGCTAAATACCTTGGACTGTCTACTTAATTTGGGGAATATTTGTACTGTCCTGGCATTTTTGGGCCTCAAGAAATGAGATAAGCCGTCAGTACATTAGGTCTGATTGATTTTCAGATGTATACCATTGTTTATGGACTCTAAAACTTTCTTACAGACTAAATAATAAATACCAATTTGGGTTATTTTCACCAAAGAAATGTAGCAGAATATATTTTGGCCTAAATTTATGAAGAAAGGTTATTTATTTGCAAAATTATTGTTATATCTGTTTGCTAAGCTCTGGAAATGTTGTCACCTGAAAATTTTTTATGCTCTCTGCTGAGTAGGGCGTTGTTCTCTGAAGACTACAGAAGCACACCCCTCTATGTTATGGAAATTATGAAAGGTGTGGGGATTCATAGTCCTATTCTGTTTTTGTTGTTCTATTACAGAAATGCAAATTAGTTTTGTCATCCTAGGATTTGAAGTGAGTTACTGGAATAATGGATGAAAAAAAAAAAAAATGAATGCAGCCATCTGGTAAATTGCAAAATATTGTATATACAGTGGGTACGGAAAGTATTCAGACCCCCTTAAATTTTTCACTCTTTGTTATATTGCAGCCATTTGCTAAAATCATTTAAGTTTATTCTTCTTCCTCATGAATGTACACATAGCACCCCATACTGACAGAAAAACACAGAATTGTTGACATTGTTGCAGATTTATTAAAAAAGAAAAACTGAAATATCACATGGTCCTAAGTATTCAGACCCTTTGCTCAGTATTTAGTAGAAGCCCCCTTTTGATCTAATACAGCCAGGAGTCTTTTTGGGAAAGATGCAACAAGTCTTTCACACCTGGATTTGGGGATCCTCTGCCATTCCTCCTTGCAGATCCTCTCCAGTTCTGTCAGGTTGGATGGTAAACGTTGGTGGACAGCCATTTTTAGGTCTCTCCAGAGATGCTCAATTGGGTTTAAGTCAGGGCTCTGGCTGGGCCATTCAAGAACAGTCACGGAGTTGTTGTGAAGCCACTCCTTCGTTATTTTAGCTGTGTGCTTAGGGTCATTGTCTTGTTGGAAGGTAAACCTTCGGCCCAGTCTGAGGTCCAGAGCACTCTGGAGAAGGTTTTTGTCCAGGATATCCCTGTACTTGGCCGCATTCATCTTTCCCTCGATTGCAACCAGTCGTCCTGTCCCTGCAGCTTAAAAACACCCCCACAGCATGATGCTGCCACCACCATGCTTCACTGTTGGGACTGTATTGGACAGGTGATGAGCAGTGCCTGGTTTTCTCCACACATACCACTTAGAATTAAGGCCAAAAAGTTCTATTTTGGTCTCATCAGACCAGAGAATCTTATTTCTCACCATCTTGGAGTCCTTCAGGTGTTTTTTTAGCAAACTCCATGCGGGCTTTCATGTGTCTTACACTGAGGAAAGGCTTCCGTTGGGCCACTCTGCCATAAAGCCCCGACTGGTGGAGGGCTGCAGTGATGGTTGACTTTCTACAACTTTCTCCCATCTCCTGACTGCATCTCTGGAGCTCAGCCACAGTGATCTTTGGGTTCTTCTTTACCTCTCTCACCAAGGCTCTTCTCCCCCGATAGCTCAGTTTGGCCGGACGGCCAGCTCTAGGAAGGGTTCTGGTCGTCCCAAACGTCTTCCATTTGAGGATTATGGAGGCCACTGTGCTCTTAGGAACCTTAAGTGCAGCAGAAATCTTTTTGTAACCTTGGCCAGATCTGTGCCTTGCCACAATTCTGTCTCTGAGCTCTTCAGGCAGTTCCTTTGACCTCATGATTCTCATTTGCTCTGACATGCATTGTGATCTGGAAGGTCTTATATAGACAGGTGTGTGGCTTTCCTAATCAAGTGCAATCAGTATAATCAAACACAGCTGGACTCAAATGAAGGTGTAGAACCATCTCAAGGATGATCAGAAGAAATGGAAAGCACCTGAGTTAAATATATGAGTGTCACAGCAAAGGGTCTGAATACTTAGGACCATGTGATATTTCAGTTTTTCTTTTTTAATAAATCTGCAACAATGTCAACAATTCTGTGTTTTTCTGTCAGTATGGGGTGCTATGTGTACATTCATGAGGAAGAAGAATGAACCTAAATGATTTTAGCAAATGGCTGCAATATAACAAAGAGTAAAAAAATTTAAGGGGGTCTGAATACTTTCCGTACCCACTGTACATATGATGTATATGGTATATATATACATATACTGTATATATATATATATATATATATATATATATATATATATATATATATATATATGTATATTCTGAATCAAATTTTACACAACACTCACAAAATATAGAGCAAAAGCATACTGTATTAGTCAGTGTTGTACAGTTTTAAAATCTGACATCTTTGCTGTGAAGTATTTGATTGCGGTCTGTGGTTCTGTGGAATGAAAGACTAATGTAGCATCAAGAGTGTGATTTTCCTCATAAGAAGATTTTAAGAGGCTTGCCTGCGCTGTGTTTCCAACACACTGCTCTGCTTGCATGTGTCAAGAGGCTGAAATTTCTCTTAATGGACATCAAATAGCTGGATCATGAATGATTTCAGCAACATATCACATAACAGCATCTGGAGAGATATAAACATCAGGAAAAGCATGTTCTAAGCATTTATAATACAAAACATAATATTGTATAGGGCTGCATGTTCTCTTTGAAGTTGAATTTTATAGTTACTGCTCCCATAAAAGCTGAGTTCCTAATAAGTGTAAATGTATTTTTATTGAGGAAAAAATGGTTTCCTCTTGGCAGGGACGTATCTGGCCTATGGAATGCCAGTGCTTTTTGTGGACATACTACTATGCTTTAACCAGAGGCATAATGAAAGTGCAAAGTTCTTCTGGTAACATGCACTGGTGTCAGCTGTGCAATGGAAAGTCCTTCGTAGGGTGACACCAGGTTAAGGGCAGGTGTAGACAGCCTGTACAGCCACCAGTCCCACTGAGCCCATGTATTCTTTGTTGTTTGGCTATGCGTAGTTCATAAATTGTTGATTCGGGTATGTTTTATTGACATTTTTTGCATGGTGCTTGCTAAAACTGGCAAATAGAGATGGCCTTGCGGTTCGCCCCAGCGGTCGGTTTGCTCGTTCGCTGTTCGCCGATCATGCGAACATATGGCAATGTTTGCGGCCACCATATTCTTTTACATTGTGAAGAACTTTGACCCATGACACATCCATCAGGTGGTACAGGACAGCCAGTTGAGACATTTCAGTACATGGACATACCCCCAACCTTATAAATAGACCTGATCTGGCTGCCGTTTTACATTCTGTCTTTTGTCAGTGTAGGGAGAGGTTTGCTGTGTGGAGCAGGGACAGACTGTTAGTGACACGAATCGCTAGGTAATAGGTCCACAAAAGTCCTTTTAAGGACTGGTATGGGTGTACTATTGTTTGGCCTATATTCTGTCTTTTGTCAGTGTAGGGAGAGGTTGCTGTGTGGAGCAGGGACAGACTGTCAGTGACACAAATCGCTAGGTAATAGGTCCACAAATGTCCTTTTAAGGACTGGTATAGGTGTACTATTGTTTGGCCTATATTCTCTCTTTTGTCAGTGTAGGGAGAGGTTGCTGTGTGGAGCAGGGACAGACTGTCAGTGACACAAATCGCTAGGTAATAGGTCCACAAAAGTCCTTTTAAGGACTGGTAAAGGGGTACTATTGTTTGGCCTATATTCTCTCTTTTGTCAGTGTAGGGAGAGGTTGCTGTGTGGAGCAGGGACAGACTGTCAGTGACACAAATCGCTAGGTAATAGGTCCACAAATGTCCTTTTAAGGACTGGTATAGGTGTACTATTGTTTGGCCTATATTCTCTCTTTTGTCAGTGTAGGGAGAGGTTGCTGTGTGGAGCAGGGACAGACTGTCAGTGACACAAATCGCTAGGTAATAGGTCCACAAAAGTCCTTTTAAGGACTGGTATAGGTGTACTATTGTTTGGCCTATATTCTGTCTTTTGTCAGTGTAGGGAGAGGTTGCTGTGTGGAGCAGAGACAGACTGTCAGTGACACAAATCGTGAGGTAATAGGTCCACAAAAGTCCTTTTAAGGACTGGTATAGGTGTACTATTGTTTGGTGTGCAGTATATAGGGGTGTAATACACTTATAAAATACTTTCTAATATAGAAAGCATATTATAGTGTATTTGAAGCGGGATGTTATATAACAATATACTTTCATAATAGTGGATTTGGGTACTGCAGAAATGTTGCCTCTTTCGCTGCATTAACTCTGCTACACACAGTGACAAAAGTTACTGGGAATTTTTTTTTATAACTGACGTGATAAACCAGTGGCCCCCCAAAACGAAAGATTGAAGCGGGGTGTTATATACCTTCTTCCACATATACTGCGCTTCTCTAGAGACTTTTGTCACAGACAAAGACACCACCACCACCATATACCCTCTGCTTGAGTCACAGGAATTATTTTCTGATCCATCACAAGACATTTACGATGCACAGCCATTCTTGGCATCGGTTCAGGAAGAGGAGGTAGCAACAGCCGCCACTCAGCAGTCTGAAGACAGTACCCAGATCAGCCCAAGGAGGTTGGTCCCCGCTGTTGCTGCCTACTCCGAGATCTCTAATGTTAGTGGTGGGGAAGGTGACAACGATGATGCAGAGGCAAAATTTCTGTAGTACCCAAATACACTATTATGAAAGTATATTGTTATATAACACCCGTGTAACGGACCGTTTCAGCAGACAATGGGTTAAAATCCGTTTAGGCGATATGCCCCTTTCTGAGAGACAGGCACAGCTACTTGCAGGACACCAAACTCCCGAACTGGATACAAAATAGGTAAAAGCAGAATTTGACCAGCGCTATGGAGTGTGCGGTGAGGCGTGAAGGACTAACAGGTGTAAGCGGCCAACAACCAAACCCCAAAAGGGGTCAAGATATATGTGAAGTGCAGAGAAAGGTTGTAAACGGCGCTACCTTGTGCAAATAAATAATTAGATAGTAATAAAGTGCAATCTCTTATAATCAATAATAAATTAGAGGGTGTGTCCCATAAAACCGAAAGGGTTAAAAAATTATATATACTGTGTATCAAGTGGGTACAAGTAAAATATCCTGGTGTATGATAGATAAAACCCAGAAAGTGCTGAAGTGCAATAAATAAATAACATAGACAGTGTTTTTATTGTGATATACAAGTAATTAAATCAATCCACTGTGGAAATAAAGTAATCAAATATTGGTGAATATTCCTGGCACTGTTACTATCAAAAGTGCAACACGCCAGTAGAAACCATATAAGTGAAGAAAAGTGAAATCAGGGAATAATCCCGTGGAAATGAATAGACCAAAATAAAATGAGAAATCAGCTGCAATCACCTGTGTGACCACTAGGTGTCGCGCTGTATATACAACCTGCCCTAAACGAAAGTTAGGCAAGATGTATCTTCAAAGGTCCCCCTCCACAATCAACCAAGCACCGATTGGCGAGTTTCCATATGGGGAGAAAGAAAGGGGGAGCCTCGTGAAGTATCAATCATAAACTGAAGAAAAAGAACGTAGCATCCACTCACTATGAGAAGCCGTGGTAGCTGCCTCGCATCAGTTGCAATCGCCGGGAAGCTTCCGCGTTCCACGGCGGTGGAGTCTCAAACCGGAAGTGACGCTGTGACGCAATGGACCCGCCCTACGCGTTTCGTCGTCGACGTCTGCTGGAGCGGCCACGGCTTCTCATAGTGAGTGGATGCTACGTTCTTTTTCTTCAGTTTATGATTGATACTTCACGAGGCTCCCCTTTCTTTCTCCCCATATGGAAACTCGCCAATCGGTGCTTGGTTGATTGTGGAGGGGGACCTTTGAAGATACATCTTGCCTAACTTTCGTTTAGGGCAGGTTGTATATACAGCGCGACACCTAGTGGTCACACAGGTGATTGCAGCTGATTTCTCATTTTATTTTGGTCTATTCATTTACACGGGATTATTCCCTGATTTCACTTTTCTTCACTTATATGGTTTCTACTGGCGTGTTGCACTTTTGATAGTAACAGTGCCAGGAATATTCACCAATATTTGATTACTTTATTTCCACAGTGGATTGATTTAATTACTTGTATATCACAATAAAAACACTGTCTATGTTATTTATTTATTGCACTTCAGCACTTTCTGGGTTTTATCTATCACACACCAGGATATTTTACTTGTACCCACTTGATACACAGTATATATAATTTTTTAACCCTTTCGGTTTTATGGGACACACCCTCTCATTTATTATTGATTATAAGAGATTGCACTTTATTACTATCTAATTATTTATTTGCACAAGGTAGCGCCGTTTACAACCTTTCTCTGCACTTCACATATATGGATACAAAATAGCACTCCAACCTGGAACCTCACGAATAGCTGCTAGCAGACGAACAGGAAAAGCATACATCAGCTTACACTCCTAGCAATCAGTCTCCAACAGCATACAGTGAATCCCCCCAAGAACGAGACAAGGCTCCGTGTGAGGCTCAAGCAGTGGTATGTTTATTGAGGGCTACCTGCCCCCGTATTTATACAGGTCTCCCACCTGGTGGACACTCCCCTAGGGGACCAAATGGAAGACTGTAACACAAACAGACATGTATCACATTACAGACTCCCAGAAGCAAAGCATCCCCACTCTAGACAAAAGCATTCTGTTAATCAATAGACATTCCTCAGGAGGGGGCTGCTGGAAACCATCCCCCCCCCCTCTCTGAAGCTAAAGCTAGTTTTCACAGCGAGACTCCATTACACACATGGGGACCCAAATACAGTATTATGCTTAAAAATATATAAAGTTACTTTTTATACATTAAACATGGACATGTTACATATCCCCAGATAGCTCAGGTCTGAGTGCACATTATTAGGTGAATGGCACTCAGACCCCACGAATACAGTTTAATCGCCAGGGAGTCAAAGTCTTTTAAAGTCTGGTCCATAGTCCAGCAGGCGGGCAACCAGGCTCCTCCAATGCAATGGGGCGAGATTGGTCTCGTCACATCCCGCTTCAATCTGTCATTTTGGGGGGCCACTGGTCTATCACACCAGTTATAATACTTTTTTCTGATTGCGTTTGTAACTCTTTGTAGTTGTAATACAATACATATTCACTATAATATGCTTTCTATATGAATATTCATATTCATCCAGCGTTGTGACTTACTCATCTTCCTGCTCCTGCTCCTCGACAGCTTGATCAATGACATCCAGAAAGAAGGCGTAAGGTACCATGTCACTGATGACGCCCTGGCTGCGACTGACCAGTTTGGTGATCTTATCAAATGGCTGAAGAAGTCTGCATGCGTCGCGCATGAGCAGCCACTGGCGCTCAGCAGATTGGCACCGTTGTCGCACACCACTTTACCAACTGTCAAATTGAGCGGTGGTACCCACTGATCTGCCTGTGAACGCAAAGCTGAAAGGAGTGCAGGACCAGTGTGGCTGTTGGCTTCCAGGCACAACAGACGCAGCACAGCATGGCAACGTCTCACCTGGCATGTCGAATAGGTTCTGAGGATCTTGGGAGGCGCAGCGGAAGAGAAGGTAGCAGCGGAAAAGGAGCAGTCAGCCGAGGAGGAGAGGGAGGAGGAGAAGAAGAGGCAGGCCTGCATGCAATCCGTGGTGGTAAAACCGAATCTACACAGGTGCCACGAGTTACATGCTTGACGGCGTCAGAAGGTTCACCCAGTGGGCAGTAAAAGTTATATACCTTCCCTGCGTGTGTTTGCTAGACCACGTGTTTGTGGTCAGATGTATCATGGCACCGACACTGCGTGCCAGAGATTCATTCACTTGCCGCTGAACATGGCCATATAGCTCTGGGATGCCCTTCTGCAAGAAATATTTCCTTCCTGGGACCTTCCATTGTGGTGTTCCAATGGCCACAAATTTTCAAAAGGCCTCGGAGTCCACCAGTTTATATAGCAGTAGTTGGTGGGCTATCAGTTCTGACAAGCCAGCGGTCAACAGTTGGGCAAGAGGGTTATCCGGCATCATGATTTTTTTACCCTCGAACATTTGGGCCACGGAAGCCTTCCTTTTTCCAGAAAAACTTGAGGATGGCATGTTGGAAGGTGAAGTGGAGGACAATTGTGAGGAGAGAGGAGAAGGAGAAGAGGCTGGATGGTGAGAGCCTGGAGTGTGGCTTTGTGGGTTCTGACGGCGTTGCTCCCACTGGGCTCGTTGATGGGAGTCCAGGTGCCTTCTTAAGGCGGTCGTCCCTAGGTGAGTGTTGGGCTTACCGCGACTTATGCATTGACTGCAAAGGATGCAGATGGCAACACTATTGTCAGCAGCGGACAAGTTAAAAAAAGCCCAAACTGCAGAGCCATGTGCTGGCATCCTGGTAGCGCCAGATGTGACCGTACATGGTTGATGGCTCGCTCCTGATACATTAGCAGTCTGGTTTGTCCCTCCTGTGCAATGTAAGTTTGGCCTGCTTCTCCTCCCTATCTGCTTGTCCATCTCTCCCTCTTAACTCCCCTCCTCTTCCTCTCTTGTGGGCACCCACGTGACGTCCATAGACATGTCGTCATCATCAACGTCACCTTCCCCACCACTAACAACCTCCTTTGGCTGACCTGGGTACTGTCGTCAGAGTGGCGGCTGTTGCTACCTCCTCTTCCTGATCCGATGCCAAGAATGGCTGTGAATCGCAAATGTTTTGTGATAGATCAGAAAATAATTCCTGTGACTCGAGCGGAGGGTATATGGTGGTGGTGGTGTTGGTGGTGGTGTCTTTGTGGGTGCACACTGCAGAGAGTGAAGAGGTTGCAGATAGAGAGGATGAGGAGGGTGCAGAAGAGGAAGGCTAAGTGAGCCACTCAACCAAGTCTGGTGCGTCCTTTGATGTAATCGAACGCACCTTCTGCAACTTTCCACTTTGGCTCTGGCCTGGTGCTCCTGCCCTACCCATACTACTCCTGTGGAAGGGCCTGCCTCTTCCTCTGCCTGTCATTTTTTAAATGACCCTGTGACAAAATGACCAGTACTGGGTGGCAACGTACTTAGACCCCCGGTACAAACAAAAAATGACGGAAATGTTACCACCATCACAGAGGGCTGTAAGAATGCAGCACTTCCAGGCCTTGCTCCGAGAAATGCTGCATTCTGCTTTTGCGTGCACTGGCAGAGGAATTTCCACTAACAGAGAAACAGTTGCGGGTACCAATCCAACAGCGCCTGCAAGAAGAGGGCGGTTTGAAGATGCCCTGGTCACTTCTGATATGAGATCATTCTTTCAGCCGACCCATCCACAGCTGTCCTCCGGATCCAGCATCAGGGACCGCCTAGACCAGTGATGGCGAACCTTGGCACCCCAGATATTTTGGAACTATATTTCCCATGAGGCTCAACTATAGTGTGCATCAGCATGATGCGAAATGTAGTTCCAAAACATCTGGGGTGCCAAGGTTTGCCATCACTGGCCTAGACCAACAGGTGTCCAACTACATCGGGTTAACGGCCGATGTGGACACTCTGAGAAGTGATGAACCCCTGGACTACTGGGTGGGCAGGCTTGACCTCTGGCCAGAGCTTGCACAATTTGCAATGGAACTGTTGGCTTTCCCCTTATCCAGTGTCCTGTCCGAAAGGAAGTTCAGCGCAGCAGGGGGATCGTGACCGATAAGTGCACTCGCCTAGTGTTGACTATGACTACCTCACATTTCTAAAAATGAATGAGGCATGACCAGTAGACCATGTTTGATTAAAATTCCTCATGACAGGCCACAAATACCAAATGCCACCACCCATAGCAATTCCTGGTCCCTGTCTTAGGTAAATACAGCAGCATAAAAGGCCTTTATGTCCGTTGAATGCCTAATTGCTACAGTTTGTCCCTGCTCCACACAGCAACCTCTCCTTTCACTGACAAAAGACTTTTGTGGACCTATTAGCTAGCGATTTGTGTCACTATACAGTCTGTCCCTGCTCCACACAGCAACCTCTCCCTACACTGACAAAAGACTTTTGCGGACCAGTTAGCTAGCGATTTGTGTCACTATACAGTCTGTCCCTGCTCCACACAGCAACCTCTCCCTACACTGACAAAAGACTTTTGTGGACCTATTAGCTAGTGATTTGTGTCACTAACTCTCTGTCCCTGCTCCACACAGCAACCTCCAGCCACAGAATACAAAGTTCTTTGCTGTCAGGTGAAAGCCTGTGGGCTAATTTTTGGGGCCTGTACTGGCCGACACTTACTTCTGTATCCTATGAATGCCTAATGTACCTCCAGCCACAGAATACAAAGTTTTTTGCTGTCAGGTGAACACCTGTTGGCTAATTTTTGGGGCCTCTACTGGCCGACACTTACTTCTGTATCCTGTGAATGCCTAATTTTTCAGACTGGAATTGAAAATCAATGGGTGTGTAAACATTCCGCTAAATTGTGGAACGGATGTGGACCCATTTTACAGACGTGTGAATGGACCCTATAAGTATTTGACATGTATTTACCGACTGCTGTTCTGGCTGATTTAGAAAAAAAAATGTATGGCAACTTTTCCAATAGCAATACTTCTGGTATGTCAATGTCCTTGTTGTGGGACTATGTGTGCACAGCTAGTAAGTATTTTGTGGCTGCAAATATGACCTCAATTTTTTCATGTTCGCCTGCCATTAAAAAAATGGGGTCCGCCACGAACCTGCGGTTCGCGAACATTTGAGCGAGTACGACGATTGCGTTTGGGAACCGTCCCAGCAGATGTGCGTCCATCATTACTGGCAAATACAGCTGATTCAGGTGGAGCTCAGATGGCCTTTTAAGTGGTAAGCCTGCCCCTAGTCCTGTGGTGGAAGTTACTTTCCTGCTTCTGGTAACATTCATTACTTCACTTTTAATTTTTTAAGCAAGTGGAAAACCCTTGCATTATTAAAAATGCAAACAATGCTGTGATTCTGTATGCCTGAAGGTATGGATGGCCCAGGCAGACCATTCTATTTTTTTTTTGGGAAATTCAACTATCACCATTAATCTAGTAGAGGTTGATACTGATAAAATGTGCTTCTAGGTAAGGTGTTGTTATTAAGATTATGGGGATGACAGGAAGGGTGGTATCTCGATTATTTATGACTCACTGGCTTCAGTGCCCTCTAAAACACCCTACATGGAGGCATGGGAGACTGACCTAGCACATGAGTGGCCTGCAGAGGTATGGTTTCGCTGCTCTTCTAGAATGTCCAAAGGTATCCATAATATTTCTCTTATCGAGGCCAACCTGAAAGTTTTGATGCGCTGGTATCTTGTACCTCTTAGGCTATCACGAATGTTTCCATCCACATCGCCTCTCTGCTTTCGGGGCTGTGGACTTGCCCCAGAATCAGGGGATTCTGGAACAGAATTTTCCAAGTGATCCGTAAAATTACCGGGGTAGCTATTGCAAAAAATCCTCAAATAGCACTGCTTAATGCACAGGATTTTCCAGCAAGTAAGTCTAACCATCGTCTTATCCACTTCATCCTGACGGGGGCTAAATTGACCATTGCGGGCTGCTGGAAATGTCCTTCTGTCTCCTTCTCAAGGGCAAAAAGGAAAATCTCATGGATCATGACCCAAGAAAAGTTGGTTAGCATACTGGAACATTCCTCAGCATGCTTTGAAGCCACATGGGAACCCTGGGCTACTTATGTTAAGGTCTCGCTTCTGTAATAGCTGCTTATATGTAACCCTTCTACGGGATGCTGGCTTGGGAGATCTCCCTTGACTCTGCTCTCTCCTTTTTCTTTATCCTTTCTTTCTTTTCTCTCTTCTCCCCTCCTCTAACCCCATTTGTCTCTCTCCTCATACACCTTGTTGTGACAATGGAAGCCCCTTGGAATTATTTTAGTTTATATTACACCCTTACAAGTTGTTCATATGATGCCATTTCCTCCAGGTATAACTACAGGTGGAATCCAGATCCCCGAGACTGCTCTATTACATATGTGGATTTCACGCTTTGATCTCTCCTTGTTTCAATTTTTATTGGGAGGGGGTGTCCCCAGGCACAGCTGGTTCCCATTAAGGGTGCTTGGGGAGATGCTTCTCCTGATGTGGCTGACAGTGTTAATATAACTTACATTGCCACATATGACATACTCTCTAGTTTCCGCTGTGGTCTTTTTCGCTCTTGTGAAACATTTTTTTGGTATCGATTTTGTTGTTTCTCATTGCTATAACCCTGTTGATATTTATGCAATGTCTTCTTGTTTCCTGTATTATTTGAAAAAATTTCAATAAAAACCTATTGAAAGAAGATTATGGGGAGTTGGTAATTTTATTCACTGAAATGGCACATTAATAATTTATTATAGAGCTGTCCTATAGCCTGCTGTAAGTTATGGAGGAGTGTGATGTAGACAGTTGACGTTTCCTGTAGGTAGTATTGGATAGTATGGGAAAAAATATGGGAAGGGCTTTTAAAGTAAGATAAATTTACACAACCTCTGTGCGCAAATGCTTTCTCCTGTCAAATTCTGACACTGTAATAGTCCTATGACATAACACTTAACCACTTGCCGACTGCCTAACGCCGATCTACGTCGGCAGTCAGCCCCTCACAGGCAAAGTGACGTAGGGCTACGTCACTAGCTTGTGAGGGTCTAGGGAGCGAGTGCGCGCGCCCGGAGGTGCGCTCCTGCTCCCGCGTGGTCACGGACCCCCCCGCGCGTGTGACCAGCGGACCCGATGTCCGCCGGTCACTCGGCGATCGGCGGGGGAGAGGGAGAATGTCAGGCAGCTTGTGTAAACAAGCCACCTGTCATTCTCCTCGCTGTAAAGACACTGATCAAACGGATCTAGTATGTAGATCCGTTGATCAGTGTCCTTACAGCTCAAGCCACAGCCAATCACAGTAGAAAGCACGCCCCTAGGGATACACACAGCCCCTCCCTCCCAAATAAAGTTAACCCCTTCACAACCAGTGTATTTTTACAGTAACAGTGCATATGTATAGCACTGATTACTGTAGAAATGTCACTGGTAACCCCAAAAGTGTCCCAAATGTCAGTCAAGGGTCCGATCTGTCCGCCCCAATGTCGCAGTACCGCAAAAAAAATCGCAGATCGCCGCCATTACGCGTTAAAAAAAAAAAACAACAAAAATGACAAAAATCTTTCCCTTTGTTAGTAAACGTGATAACTTTTGCGCAAACCAATCAAAATACGCTTCTTGCGATTTTTTTTGCCAAACATATGTAGCATAAAACAAATTGGCCGAAAATTTTAAAAAATTTTGATTTTTACTTTTTTTTGGGGGGGAATTTCATATAAAAAAATGTGAAAAATATTGTTATTTTTGCAAAATTGACGCTCTTTTTTTGTTTATAGCGCGTGATCAAAAAATCGCACAGGTGATCAAATACCACCAAAAGAAAGCTCTGTTTGTGGGAAAAAAAGGACGTCAAATTCGTTTAGGTACAGCGTCGCACGACCGCACAATTGTCCGTTAAAGTCACGCAGTGCCGAATCGCAAAATACCCCCTGGTCAGGAAGGGGGTAAAATCTTCCGGGGCTTAAGTGGTTAAGAGAGGGTCTCATATGGTTCAGACAACCAAAGGGATTATTAAGTGGCACAGTGGTAGGATGTAAGTCAACTATAGTGATGTTCTTTGCTTAGCATTGAATAAAGAATACAGATGAAGAACATGAAAGCACCCAAATTTTGAAAGAAAACATCTAATTTAAGATGAACAGTCAAAGAGAGAAAAAGAAAATGAAAGAGAATGAAGAAGTGAAGAGAAAGAGATGCGAAAGACCCTACTGGCTGCTCTAAAAAACTCCCAGGGCAAGGTAACAAAAGGGTTAGGCACAGTGCTGTCCTTTTAGAAAGCTTGCTACATATGGCAGTCTCTCCCCTCCAATGTACCTTGGTGTGCTGATGTACTCACACGGTCCTCCTTGCTCCCACTGCTTTCAGGAAATATTCTATGTTAAATTGCTCTCCTGAATGAATTCCCCTGAGCCAGCCAAAACCCCTAGGAGCCAGTTTATTCAGCACTCCATCTTCCACCAACTCCCCTGCTAGCATGACTCATCCATATTTAAGGGCTGGCTGAACTTCCCTGCCAGGACATTTCGCCTGGGGATTGGTCAAGTTCTCTCAAGTATGCAGATCAGCTGTCCTGGCCTCTGCCCACTAACTTCTAGAAGTTTCTCCAAGCATCCAGGCCCAAGGGGAGGTACCAGAGAACTGGCTATATGAGTCATCCAGCCTGACCTGCAATAAACCCTAACCCAGATTCCAGACTCACACTTGCCATGAGTCATACATTTGCCTCCACTAAACTAATAGCACACTAGAATGTGCTACACTTGTGTAGACTTCCAAAAGATTTGATACTGTTGCTGGGTGCTGGGATCTTGCATATAATGTCAGCAGCCCATGCTACTCAAGTGATACTCTATAGCATTCCCCTCTACTGCTCCCTTGGCAGCTATACAAGCTTGTGTGGGAATGTGAGAGGAGTGGAGGAGATTGGCTAGCACAGATAGTAAGTAGACACTCCCAAAAAAGAAGAGGGTTAAGAGGCAAGAGGTAGGGGTGACTGGGGCTGCACAAAGGAATGGACTTTTCTTGGAGTAGTTGAATTCCCTAACAAAGTTCAAAAGCACTAGTAATGCAATGTGGGTGCTGCACTATCGGATGCCAACTAAATTATAAATGAGTAATCAGGGGGAGATAGTTATAAGTAACAGATGTACATGTGACAATTTAAAGTGTATACAGTGATGAGAACTTTGTACAAAGTTTAAAGGCACATTGGAAGTGACTAGAAAAAAAATGTTTATGCTAAGTAAAATGTAACGATAAGCATTTAAAATACTTTTTTTTATGTCTTAATGTCCTACCTGCAATTAAGTTTGGGATTTGTTACCTCAACACTTCATATTCCTGATTTTTGCCTGCTGTCCCATGTACTTGCATGAGAAAGTATCCTGTTGTATTGCTTCCTTTATGTTAAATCCCTATTGTTCCTGCTAGTCCCCTGACTTTCCTATTAAAACTGACCACACTAAGCAGGAGAGTACAGCGTATTCAGTTCTCTAGCTATGCTGGGAACTCAGTGCACTCTTCTTCAATGATCAGACTTGACACACCCCTGTTGCACAGCCATTCACTGGCAAGCTCAGTGTGGTATAGCTTCTCCTCCCCCAGCTCTTACGCAGCTCAGGGAATGTGGTAACTTATAAGAAAAAGGGAAAAAAGTATTTATAATGTTTTTTTTTTTTTTTTTTTTTTTTATATATCTGTACACGAATATGTTGCCTTTCATTTCTATTTTCAAACTGAATAGGTTGTTTTACAAGGTAATCTTTTACAGTCACTTAACTCTTTAAAAATACATTGCTATGTATGTCCATTAAAAAAGTCTGCTTTGTATACAGAAGAAACTATTTTAATGGATTGTCAGTGGTTAAAATTGTGTTGCTTCAGAGAATCCTACGTTTGACCTTTAGAAGCTGAGAAACCCAAGGGGCTTACACCTGCCCAATTCTTCTTTGAGAAACACTAGGGGGTTAATTTCATAAAGCCAAATAGGTTGCTCACATTGCATGGGAAGTTCCACTTTGCAAGGACAATTTCAGCAGAGCTTAATGAATGAGGTGAAGCGCTTCCGATTTCCACAATCCAATCATGTGCAAGTAAGAATGCTGTTTTTTATTTTACTTGCACATGATTGGATATTGTTTGGAAAGTGAAATGTCACCACATTTACTAAGCTCAGGGGAAATTCCCTTGCAAGGTGAACAGCCTTTTTCCCTTTAGTAAAAAAACCCATAGATCCTGATTGCTTGATGTTCATCTACTGCTATCTACAGGAAATAAATGCTGAAAATGCTTCAAGCACTACTGTCCCTGCATTATAGATTCCATTGGGCATATTTTCTTCCTTTAATGCAAACACTCTATAAGTGCTTAAATATTAAAGGGTACTGGTAAGAGCACAACACAAGGAATTATCATTCACTCGTTAAATACAACTGATGCCTCAAATTTGTTCATGGCCTTGCAGCTCTCTTCAGATCTGGGAAATCTTGAAGCTATACTAAAAAATACAAAGTGAGTGTGTGTATCTCAGAGCTTTGAGGAAGAGAGCTTGTCCTTTGAAACGCGTCAGCTATGATTTACCATCTACATGCTGTAAAGGGGGTTTTTCCATCAGTCAGATAAAGGATGGAACTATAAGGTTGTCCTGTCTTCAACATGTGATGGATGGTTACATGCTTGCTATTTTCGTTTGTTAGTAATTTATTGGATTTTAACTAAAGTGGTGCCCCCTAGGTTATAAACAAGGCCAGTGTGTTGTATCTCTCTCTCTGTCTTTAGTACATCTTCTTTTCTGTCTGTTCCTACATATAGCCTTTATTCAACCAGTGTTTAATCAGCACAGGAACAACCACATCCTATTAGGACAGTTTAAATCACTATTATCTTCCTCTGAAAAACTACTGCCTATCAATTGTCATTAGTATATCCTTCTTGTTGCAGCTACAGCCACCAAGCTCCAAATGGAGCGTGTTAATTTAAATCTCAAACTGGAGGTGTCTGCTTCTATTGCATTCTCAAAGCCCAGTATTTAATTTATGAAATTTGGTTTGTGCATACTGTACTTACCTGAGCACTTGTATCACCAGTGGTCCTTGTCTAACATTTTGGAAAGAGCCAGTACTGTGAAAGCCAACTATAAAATTTGACGAAGTCCTAAATTGGATGTCACAGTATGCATTGTTTACATCTTGGCAGGCTAATAACTTTTGTTCTAAGGCTGAATTCACATTCTGGCATTTGGATCTTTATCCCTGAGTCATACTAAGACCAACACTATTATTCAGCCTGTAAGTACTGCTATTTAGAGATGTGAGTTTAAAGAAGGTAACTGTGCACTGTGGGCATAGTGCTGCTGGGATACCCTATTATTGGTAGAAGAGAATGTTTACCTCATTTATACCTGAAGTTTTAGCTACTTGTCTTACATATTCTCAGATCTTTGTCAGTGTCAGTGCTCAAAGCTAAGAGTTTAATTGTCTTTCTTCACCTCTCACAGTATATGTCAAAACTTGAAAACTTAAAATAATCAGGAGACTCATGGGATGGATAACGTACTTATGTGAACACATTCAGACAACGGATTTAGAGAATCCTGATGGTTGTCTATTTCCCACAATGATTTTATGTCTACAGAACAGATATTCTTTATAATATCATAAGAAGCAAGATCTGCAGTACATTTAAAATTAAATGAAATGAATCGACATAACAAAAGAAAGAAACTATTTTAATGGATTGTCAGTGGTTAATATTGTCGGTGAAGCTGTATATTTTTGTTTGGTTTTGTCTTTCCAGCTACCCAGCCATGTGACCTATATCTATAGGGTATAATTCTCACTTTGAGTCACCTCCTCTAATGACATCAATACAAACTGAAGTACAGTTGTATTCAAAATTATTCAACCCCCCAATGCTGTAAAGGGTTTTAGGGAATTTAGTGTACATTTGTAATTGTATTCAGAATGAAATCCTACAAGGACTTCTTAAAGAACCATATGCAACTAAAATGACATCAATTGCTTTTGTAATACAGTAGTACATGTTTCTTTTGTGAATTCTTCATTGACACAATTATTCAACCCCTTAAAGACTACCACTCTGAAGAACAGAGGTTCATTGAAGGGTTTTCAATCAGGTATTGAAAACACCTGTGGATGTCAGGGAGCAGCAATAAAGCCTAATAAGCACCAATTAGGCAGCTTTAAAATTACTGTGATACTCAGCTCCTTCTGGACATTTACTGGTGTGGTTACAAACATTGTGAAGTCAAGAGAATGGTCCAGGAAGACAAGAGAAGAGGTGACACCATAGGAAGCATCATTCGCAAATTCAAGGCAAAGGGCACTGTTGAAACGCTACCTGGTCGTGGCAGAAAGAAGATGCTGACTTTGATTGCTGTGCGCTACCTGAAGCGTAGAGTGGAGAAAAGTCCCCGTGTGACTGCTGAGGAACTGAGAAAAGATTTGTCAGATGTGGGTACTGAAGTTTCTGCTCAGACAATACGGCGCACACTGCGTAATGAAGGCCTCCGTGCCAGAACTCCCAGGCACACCGACTTGCTGTCTCCAAAGAATAAGAAGAGTCGACTGCAGTATGCCAAAAGTCATGTGGACAAACCACAGAAGTTTTGGGATAGTGTTCTATGGACTGATGAAACAAAATTAGAACTGTTTGGGCCCATGGATCAACGCTATGTTTGGAGGAGGAAGAACAAGGCCTATGAATAAAAGAACACCTTGCCCACTGTGAAGCATGGCGGGGGGTCAATCATGCTTTGGGGCTGTTTTGCTTCTGCAGGTACAGGGAAGCTTCAGCGTGTGCAAGGTACCATGAATTCTCTTCAGTACCAGGAGATATTGGATGACAATGTGATGCAGTCCGTCACAAACCTGAGGCTTGGGAGACGTTGGACCTTTCAACAGGACAATGATCCCAAGCATACCTCCAAGTCCACTAGAGCATGGTTGCAGATTAAAGGCTGGAACATTTTGGAGTGGCCATCACAGTCACCAGACTTAAATCCGATTGAGAACCTCTGGTGGGACTTAAAGAAAGCAGTTGCAGTGCACAAGCCTAAGAATGTGACTGAACTGGAGGCTTTTGCCCATGACGAATGGGCAAAGGCACCCGTAGATCGCTGCAAGACACTTGTGTCAAGCTATGCTTCACGTTTAAAAGCTGTTATAACTGTAAAAGGATGTTGTACTAAGTACTAAGATTGAATGTCACTTGGGGGTTGAATAAAACTGATAATGATGTGAGCACAGAAAAGACATTTGTGGTTATTTCATTATAAATGTTATGTTATATTTGTCTGACCTACACGCGCCTCTTTGATTTAATTGTAAGCAGGATGACTGAATGATCAAAATCAATGTCAAACTGGCCAAAACAATCAATTTCAGTGGGGGTTGAATAATTTTGAATACAACTGTATATACACCAATTAGCCATAACTTTATGACCTCCCACCTAATATTCAATAGGTCCCCTTTTGCTGCCAAAACAGCCGTGGCCCATGGAGGTATGGAAGCCACTAGACCTCTAAAAGTATGGTGTGTTTTTTTCTGGCACCAAGTCATCAGTAGCAGAGCCTTTAAGTCCTGTAAGTTGCGAGGTGGGGCCTTGTATTTCCAGCACTTCCCACAGATACTCAATTGACCTGAGATTTGGGGAATTTGGAGGCCGTGTCAAGTCATCAAACTCATTATTGTGCTCCTCAAAACTTTCCTAAATCATTTTTGCAGTGTGACAGGGCGCATTGTTCTACTGAAAAAGGCCACTGCCTCTTGGGAATACAATATACATTAACGTATACAGCAACTAAAGGTAAAACTTTTTTTTTTTAGTTTTGGACAGTGTGGAGAGGGATTAGAACCCCCCGATCAGTTTGTATTGCTGCCTGTGATCCTGTTAAGCCGATTCACCCTCTCTATTTGTCCTGTTTACCATTATCAACTAAAGTGAAGGTAAACAAATTCCCAAATTTTTGGTTGTCCCCGAAGAAGTAACAGAGGGAAAATCTTCCAATGGGGGCACTAGTTCTGGTGACCTGGGAGTCCCCAAGGGATTCCTTTAATTTGCAGAGATTCCCTCTTACTTCCTGTTTGACTATGGGACAGGAAGTGAAAGGAAATCTCTGAAATGGGACACAGATAAAGGGGAAAAGTCTGACAGGGGTTCTAACCCTTCCTTGCTCTATCCAAAATGAAAAAAAAAAAAGTTTTGCCTATAGTTCTACTTTAAGGGGTGTACTTTGTCAGCAACAATGTTTAGATAGGGGGGACATGTAAAAGTAACATCCACATCAATGGCAGTATCCAGTGTTTCCCAGCAGAACATTGCCCAAAGCATCACACTGTCATTGCTGGCTTGCCTTCTTCCCACACTAAATCCTGATGCCATCTCGTCTCCAAGTAAGTGACACACACATACCCGTCCATTCACATGATGTAAAAGAAAATGTGATTCATCAGATCAAGCCCTTCTTTTTCCATTGCTCTGTGGTCCAGTTTTGTTGATCACATGCCCATTGTGGGTGCTTTTGGCTGTGGAAATGGGTCAGCATGGACACCCTCACCAATTTGCACCTACACAGCCCCAAATGATCTGCGATGTCCATTTTTTCTACTTTCAATGTATTATCTTCAGGGACAACATCTTTACTTGCTGCCTAATACAGTGGGTATAAGAATCGCCATTTGCAGCCTGAAATGAAGACAGACACAGCTTTTGTTTTATCCAGCTGTATTTACTCAGTACAAACATCCAAGTGAAACATCAACATGTCAGAAATTTTTAAATTCATAAACATAAATTCATAAATTAGTTGGAAAAAGGATCACCCCCTTCCTAAAAAAATGCCATGTAAACTCAATCTAGTGTAGCTTTTTACCGTCTCAATGGCACACAAAAGCCATTTGACTTTCAACTTTGATCAGCTGTGGTCATTTTGATTAGCTCAGCATGAAAGGAGCTTTCCTGGAGCATTGCAGTCCCTGGTAGTGCAACTGAAGCAAACAATAAACTATGAGTCGCAAGGCACTGTCAAAGGATCTGTGGAATAAAGTTGTGGACAGGCGAAAGTCAGGAGATGGATACAAAACCATTGCAAAGGCTTTATTAATGCCTAGAAGCACAGTGAAGTCTATTATTAAGAAGTGGAAGGTATTTTGTACAACAAAGACCCTCCCTGAATCAGGATGCCACTCCAAACTGGAGCCAGGAGGAAACTGGTCAGAGAGGCTACCAAGAGGCCTACAGTAACTATGAAACAGTTGCAGGAATTTGTGACAAAGAGTGGTCATTATGTGCATGTGAAAACAATATCACAAATTCTCCACAAATGTGGCTTGTATGGGAGGGTTGTGAGAAAAAAGCTACTCCTCAAGAAAGGCCACATGCATTTACCTCTGAGCTTTGCCAAAACGCAGCTTGAAGATTCTGAGACCACATGGTCAAATGAGACTAAAATGTAATTATTTGGCCTCAACACCAAACGATATGTCTGTCGGAAATCCAATACAGCTCACCATCCAAATAAAACCATTCCTACAGTAAAGCATGGAGGTGGCAATATCCTGTTATGGGGGTGTTTCTCTGCAGCAGGGCCTGGAGCACTTGTCAGGATAGAAGAAAAATGGATGAGACAAAATATTATCAAATTTTTGAGGAAAATCTGCTGCCCTCTGCCAGAAAGTTGTCAATGGGAAGAAGATTTACCTTCCGACATTACAATAACCCAAATCACACAGCAAAAATTAGCATACAGTGGTTGAAGGAGAAAAAACGTGAATGTTCTTGCATGGCCTAGTCAGAACCCAGACGTAAACCCCATTGAAAATCTGTGGAATGACTTAAAGATTGCAGTCCACAAACGGTCACCATCATTATAAACTGAACTTGAGCAGTTCTGCAAAGAAGAGTGGGCAAATATTGCAAAGTCTAGATGTACAAAGTTAGTAGAGACATAGCACAACAGACTGAAGGCTGTATTTAATGCAAAAGTTGGTTCAACAAAATACTGACACAAGGTGGTGATCCTTCTTTCCAACTGAATGATTTTGTTTTTACATTTTGTTATTTTTTTCTGACATGTTGGATAAAACAAAAACTGTCTGTCCTCTTTTCAGGATGCAAAGCAACAAACTTTGATTATTTTAAACAGGGGTGGGGGGGGGGGTAGATTATTTTCTATACCCACTGTATATCCCACTGACTTTCAGATGCCATTGTAACAATATAATCAGTGGTTTTCACTTAACCTGTCTGATCAGTGTAAGACCTCAGTAGAAGGTAGAAGCCATTTTTTGTTTCAGTAACCCACTTCCGGACACAATGCTAAATTAACAGGACAGCTTTTTCTCATAGTACAAGCAATATACATTGATAGGTATGGGAGCACCAATACTAGTCATTTCTTACCAGCATAGCACACCAGGCTGCATGACATTTGGGAAACATAGAGCATTAAATTACAACATGGCTTGTGTAGCAATTGTATATGCTATATTATATATATATTTTTATTTGCTATATTTTTCCACAAAAGTTGAGTTACCTTTGAACAGGGTTGATTTACTAAAGCAGTGGAGCATGTTCACTTTGCAAATTGAAATTTAACTTACATTAGTAAATGAGGAATAGGTAAATGAAAATTCACTCTGAACACCCAATAAAATGCAATAAAAATAAATAGATAATTAAATAAACAACCACATCACTTGCACATGATTAGATTATTAAAGTCAGCTTAGTTTCACCTCATTTACTGCATGTGGGATGAGGAGCAGCAGTGGTGAGCTCCTATAATGCTCTTTGTCAATGCATCAACGGATTGGCTCCTTGTGCTTCTTCCTTTCCATTCCAGCCCAGCTGTAGAACGACTCCAAGAAACTAATATCAAGTCAAATTCAGATATACTGCTTGCATTAAAAATACATTTACAGATGTATTAATGATTACAAAGATTGTAAGATGTTTACAAAGCAAATTTTGTTTTAATATGTGCCAAGGTTCAACTTACCATAGCTGCATGCTACAAGCTAACCCTGATCTCCAGTGTAAAAGCAAAGTCTTGCATTAAAAATAGAAGCAAAAAAAGAGTTTACTTTTACATGTGGGCGTTGTATGTGACTAATTAGAAACAGAAGAATTTGCTTCTTTATAAGCAAATATGGCGAAGATATATTACTTACTAAAAGATAATGAGGGCATATGGTGAATAATGATATTTTCCCTTTATATTAGCTTAGTTCACATAAGGGTGCTCCCAAAGTGCCTTAAATCTGCTCTAAAAAAAAAAAAAAAAAAAAAAAAACCTGCCTGTTTGATGTTACTTTTTTTGTCAATATTAATGCCTATGAGTCTTGTGTCTTAAGCAGGGTATACACAGGCAGTTTTGCACCAATATTTTTGGTATTAGTTTCCTAGCAGGGCTGTTCAACAGAATCCTGTCTAGCGATAAGTTTCTGTTGAACAGACAAGGGTACACATGTCCTGAAATTTGTCTGGTCCCTGCTGAACTGACCATATTTCAATACATGTAAATCCGGCTTCAGCATATTTCTCCACGTGACATTTATTTTTATATGATGTAATTTCCTGTTTCCTACAGAAATGCCAAGTGACTTTTGTAGGGCAGATATACTTATAAGCAGCTCTACACCACATGGTGAATAAAATTGCACTTTTTGATTTGGAAACTTGAACCGCTAACTATCATTCTTTCAACCTTTCCATCAGCATCAGCCACAATTTAATTTCCCTAAACTGAGAGCTTGCTAACATCAAAATGTGATTCACACATATATAATAAAATATACAATAAATAAGTGCTCCCATAAACTCTAACCCCATATATAAATATAAATGACAAAAAAAAAAAAAATATATATATATATATATATATATATATATATATATGTGTGTATTTTCTGGCATATAAGACTACTTTTGAACCTCAAAAAAATCCCCCAAAAATGGGAGGTCGTCTTATACGCCGAGTATAATATCTCCAAGGTAACCTAAGTATAAGTATTACCGGTAGATCATGTAATATGGGGGTCGTCTTATACGCCCAATCGTCTTATACGCCGGAAAATACGGTACTCTAAACAATGTTTATATTAACTCTGATCATCCAATCCAATACTGATCTACAGTATGATAATAAACAATATTTAATTACCACGGTAACCTCAAATGACTCAAAGTAATTATAAAATATTTATCGCAAATATATGTTATAAGAATATTTTTTTTTTTTGTATTTTATATTTACAGGTATATACACATTTGAATTAGGGTTTATGGGAGCGCTGCATTTCTTTATTGTATATTGAAAATCTTATTTGTCATAGACCAGTATTTTATCTAATTTAGTATTGCTTTATCTCCAGCCTAAATAGCTCTTTCTCTTTCTCCATTAGAGACATCATAAAACCTCACTGTTAAAACCATACAAAAGAAAGCTAGTGGTATTTTATTTTGAGAACATAAGGGTACTAATCTTCTAATTGTAAATTAGTATTCCAGTTGTAAGCGTGAGGAATCTAGCACCATTGGTAAAAACCCATATTTTTCAGTTCTTGTTAACATATCTACTGTGACTGTAGCCAAGTCATCAGAAAACTACCAGACCTGGCCATATTCAATAACTTGTCAGTTCATGAACTAGAATTGAACTGAGCTGACCAACAATTAATTTCTTGTGTTTATAGGTAATGGCTCTCTAATTGTTTTTGGATTATATCTCCTCCTTACAGATGTCTAGATGTTTGCTTTTCTCTCCATTTCACTTATGATATCCATGTTTCACCAGGTAGGACTCTCAATCAATACTTGTGGTAATCAAGTGCTTTGCCTATGACATAGCTCTTAGTATTGTTATAAAAATGTCAATAATAATGACTGACCTTTAAAAACTTGGAGCCTTTTGACTCTTTGTCAGCAATTTTAAAATGTGAATCCATATTATATATTTGCCTAGTGAACCAGCTATTTTTCAATAGATTAATAAAATGATTCTGTCATCCTTATTATTGCATTATTGTGCTGCAATATAAATCTGATTTTAATCAGCATATTGTAAAACGAATGCCACTGGGTCCTAATTCTTTTTTTTTTTTTTTTTTATGCAAACTTTTTTATTGAAGATATCATGTATAGCAATACATCTGAAAGACCTTTTCAGAAATACAGATAGTAACCAACAATGGTAAAGATAGTGAGACAATACTAGATGAAGCATTGCACAAGGTCAAACAATTAAATCAAGTCCTAATAATTTAGAATCCTATTTAAATATATATTTTTAATTTTTAAATATCATATAAATGTGAATTATAACATACGGCTGACATACAATGTATTCTTATTGCATGCACATAATGGGCAACACTATGGCTGTATTTGACTCCCACTGTGGCTGTTGGAATGTCGTTAGGAAAACCTACAGTAATCAGGTGAAAGATAACCTGAATTAAAAATCTAGGAAATTGATAGCAAATAACAACTGGTGGAATGATCCCCACCTTCTGGTTAGCAAGTGTCCACAGGATATAGTTGCCATACCTGAAGCCTTTATCACAAATACTTTTACCTTAGAAATCACAAAAACAGCAAGTTAACTTTAGCTAAAGGAAGTAAACTTTGATACACCATTTTGTGAATTTCACGTTTCAAGGTGAACACATATGACAAGTGGGGATGTTGATTTGGATTATGAATAAGACCAAAAGCTGGAATAACATGCAATTTCAGAATTTTCTCCTTAATAAGTTGATTTGGGTTTAAAGAAGTACAGCATATTACACCTTAGGGTAGTTGACAAATAAGAAAAATCTGACTTCTGGCTAAGCTTCCTTGTGGTAAATGTATAAAATCTCATTAGCATCCAGGAAAATATTGGAAAATTTACAATATTTTACTTTTGTTCTTCAAAAAAGAAAACCCTAGTGCAGGAGGATAATTTGGTTTTTCTTACCTCTTTCTCTCCTGGCAGCCTGTGTTTAGTCTCTGGCTTGTAAAGGGGCCATTGGCACCTTATAATGCAAGATTGATGGTCCTGCCTTGTATCTGATGACATCTCAGTTGCGACTGCCATCCAGAGCACCAAAAATAAGAGGCTGCAATAGACCAGTTGCAAGGAAGGAGGAGCCTGGGGAAGCAAAGGATAATTTATAAAAATACAATTTTTTTTTTCAATTCATGCCATACACAGAGTAAATTTTGTTTCTGCAACCACAGGTTGCAGGAAAGAAATTTGCTTGATTACCCCATCAACACAGACAGTGTTGATATGGGAATCCCTCCTGCCGGGCCATTTTCTTCTCCTGGTGGTAGAGTGGGGGAAGCCATCCCTGCTGGGAGAAGACAGTGATTATTGTTAGTGGCTGTTGTAGCCGCTAGTGATAATCGCAAGAGAATCTGGCAGGCAGGTTGTACCCAAGTTGATCAGCAGGCACCATTAAAGATTTGAACCGTATATGACCTGCCTAAGTCATTATTAAGGATGGTACAATTCATTATTGTTGGGCCTCCTTCACACAATTACATGTGTACAGAGGATTCCAGTGGCAAGAATCAGTGGGTTATTGTGGCTAGGATTAATGGTTTATGAAAACACCTGTAGTCGCCCAGCCTTTATCAAGCAATGAGAAGCGGAAGAATGTGGAGCGAGAGAAAGGAAGGAGCTGAGACCACAAAACCAGAAGTAGGGAATGTTAGGCAAGTTTTCTGTAAATAAGAATGCTTAGAAAAAAAAAAAAAAATATATATATATATATATATATATATATATATATATATATATATATATATATATCAAATTACAAAATGCAAAGTGAGTGAACAGAAGAAAAATTCAAATCAAATATTTGATGTGACCACCATTTGCCTTGCCATCAATTCCTAAATTCTTATTGGTACACTTGCACACATTTTTGAAGGAACTCAGCAGGTAGGTTGTTTCAAACATCTTGGAGAACTAACATCTTCTGTGGATGTAGGCTGCCTCAAATCCTTCTGTCTCTTCATGTAATCCCAGATTCTCAGACAGACTGGATGATCAGGGCACTGTGGGGGCAAACTATCATGTCCAGGACTCCTTGTTCTACTTTACTAATGACATTGGTATATATATATATATATATATATATATATATATATATATATATATATATATATATATAAATATATAGACAAATATATGTGACATATATACATATATACACATATAATGTAGGAATGTTCATATTTCCCTCTACTATACCCCTGAGGAAAGGTTTCACCTGAAACGTGTCGGGTCATTTGGAGAAATTAATATATAGAGATGTTCCATGCATTCCATGCATGATCACCTAGTTTAAGCCAAGATATAAGTTTATAGACAAATAAAATTGTATCTTTGTGTTTTGTACTGTTTAACCGGTTGCCGACTGTGCACAGTATATTTACTGCGGCAGTCAGCCCCGGCCAGGCAGAGTGACGTAGATCTACGTCACTCGCCTGTCACTGCTATTAAATCCAATAGCGGGGGGGGCGCGCGCCCGCTGAGGCGCGCGCCCGCCTCGGCTCGTTCAGGGAGGAGTGCGGGCGTGTGACCGGCGGACCCGATGTCCGCCGGTCACTCGCCGATCGTCGGTACAGCGAGAGAAAGGCAGAGCGGCTTATGTAAACAAGCCGCCTGTCATTCTCCCCTGTGTAAAAATGAAGATCAGACGGTTCTACTATGTAGAACCATTGATCTTTGTTTTTACACCAATTGCATTGTCCCACTACAGTTAGAATCACGCCCCTAGGACACACTTAACCCCTTCCTGTCCAATACAGTTAACCCCTTCCCTGCCAGTGTCATTTTTGCAGTAACAGTGCATATATATAGCACTGATTACTGCAGTAATGTCACTGGTACCCCCAAAAGTGTAAAAAATGTCAGTCAAGGGTCCGATCTGTCCGCCACAATGTCGCAGTACCGCAAAAAGAATCGCAGATCGCCGCCATTACTCGTTAAAAAAAAAAACACCAAAAATGACAAAAATCTTTCCCTTTGTTAGTAAACGCGATAACTTTTGTGCAAACCAATCAAAATACGCTTTTTGCGATTTTTTTTACCAAACATATGTAGCATAAAAAAATTTGGCCGAAAATGTTAAAAAATTTTTATTTTTACATTTTTTTGGGGGGGAATTTCATATAAAAAAAGTGAAAAATATTGTTATTTTTGCAAAAATTACGCTCTTTTTTGTTTATAGCGCATGATCAAAAAATCGCACAGGTGATCAAATACCACCAAAAGAAAGCTCTATTTGTGGGAAAAAAAGGACGTGAAATTTGTTTAGGTACAGCGTCGCACAACCGCGCAATTGTCCGATAAAGTCACGCAGTAAAAAATAGCAAAAAACCCCCTGGTCAGGAAGGGGGTAAAATCTTCCGGGGCTTAAGTGGTTAATCACATTACTATTCATTGTACTTGATTTTAACATGAATTAATAAATTCATGATTTTTCATATTTGATGTTTAGTTGCCTTTAAAGTCCCACCCACATAGGAGGTTTTCGGTCTAAACATATTATGACTGAGAACCTCAAAAGGTAGATATGAAGGTCTGACTATACAATGAAGAAGAGCGAAGCAATGTATATTAAAGTGACTGAGGACATTTTGAGAGAATCTGCCTATGGAACTATAGCCCGCTCACACATATTCATTTGTCTCAATCAATTCTTGTTTGTGAAAAGCCTGTTGCTTACAGGACTCAATAGTTCAAGCTAAAATTAAAGCATGTTTCTTCAATTCTATCACACAGCAAGGTAATGCGTAAAGAAGAACTCCAGCCTTACCTTCAGTCTTATTGCCTTACCAACATTTTGGTACTGCATTTATGATTGCATTTGTTACTGGCTCCTCTCCATAGTTTTCCCTATGTTGGTATAAATGAAATGATAAAAAGAAACATTAAGCCCCTTGTTGCTCTTGCATTTGGGTACCAAAATGCCACATTTTAGATGTTTTGAACACAGCTAATTACTCCTAATAGGCCTGTACACAAATCCACAAAAATATAACTAAACTAGCACCATGTTTTGATCAGTGTTACTAGTTAGTATTTTACACCTTTCCCCTTAAATAGTAGATTTTATTATTTTAATATTTAGCATTCTGGGAGCTAGAAACATTTTAAAAAGTAATAATGCATGTACACGTCACCACTATATGGACCATACTTGTGTATTCTGTGCATTACTTTCTGCTAGGAATGGTCATAAATCATACTTCAGTAGTATTCTGTGCTTAACTTTCTGCTAGGAATGGTCATAAATCATACTTCAATACTGTGTGCAAGGACCCAAATTATCATGTACCTGGTGAAGATTGGAACGTTGTGAAGGCCTCTCTTGCACCTTCCACCCAACACTCCTGAAGGTGGAGATAGAGAGTGTAAGGGCAAGGAGTTGCATGAGTGCATTAGTAGCTGGCTGGTGATGCTCATTTTGTAGGTGGGTAGATTTGGTAGTCACAGTCCTCAGAAAAGGATGCAGCTTGGCACCAGAGCAGGAGACGGGAGCAGGACTAGGAGGCAAACAGCAGTCAGCAACAACTGGGCAGCGAGGAACCGAATAAACAGACAAAGGGAGCCTAGAAGACAGGCCAAGGTCAGCAACAGCCAGGTAAAGCAGTAAAGAGTCAGCAGGCAGGACAAGTCCAGTAAACGGGCCGCAGTCAGGGTAGTAAGTAACAGAGTTAGAGCAAGAGAAAAAGCAACGTCCAAAGGCATGCTGGGTCCTACATGGGTAAGCAGGGACAGTGGATCAGGAAAACAGGACAAGCTGAAGACCATTCAGCAAATGCTCATAGTGATAGACTAGTTTTAATAGCCTGGGCACCAAGTGTTAATTGTTATGCGCAAATCCTTGCGCATAAGTGCCCACTCAGGCATGAATATGTGTGCGAGGAACTGGCACAGTATATCCAACATTGCCCTTTTTCTTGGAAAAAAAGCATGTGTGCAATGCGCATGAGCATTAGCACAAGCACAAATCTGTGCTGGCTTTGTGATGCTAGGAATCTGGTTTATCTTACAGACATGAAAAAATGTCAACCATTTTTTTCCATAATTGCTGAATTAAGACCATATAATGAGCTGATACTGAAAAATCCAGTAGTGCCAATTTAAATGTAACATGTTTCTACAGTATGCATTTTATTTTAGCTTTTTTTTAAGGATATTGTCACTTTAAAATGAAATAATCTTGGCATAGATGTTTTTTTATGAGGTATGTGTGCAACTGGATATCCTCTTGTTTGTGCACCACATGGGATTAGATATAAAAGCAAAATTTGCCTTAAGCAGTAAAGTCTCATGAATATATATATATGTCAGGTTTGATACTCAGTTGACCTGGTTGGCCTTCACTGATAATGCAGATGCTAATGGAAATTAAATTTTCTAGGGTCACTCTATTGCCAACTCAGCCCTTTAGCAAGCTGTTTGCATAAATGTTGCATATTAGATGGAATCATCTAGTCATCCTACAGCTCTAAATGAACTGTGTGGTTGGTTTTACTTAGCAACAGAGATGATGTCTGACTTCCTTTGCTACAGCATAGCAGATGGAAATGTGATTGGCATCTTCCACAAAGCTACTCAGAAACAGGCCCATGCTGGCAATATGGCAATACTGGTGCTTGTCAGTAGGACTGAAAATACAAAAGACCTGGTCTCAATTGTATAAGGGTTGGAAAGTTTAATTTGAATCAGCCATTTTTAATGACATAGAAAAATACAGAACTGCAAAAAAAAGAAAAAAATCTGCAGCTGGCAGTTGGAAACAGACTTAATTACAAAATATATTGTGTAATTGCCTAATGCATTTAATTCTACTGACATGCATTTTGTACTCAAACTTTGAGTTCCTGTTTATTACTCTGATGGTTTCACATGGAGGAAAAGAATAGTCTAAAAGTCAGAGTTGTTCAAGAAAGGTTAAGACAAGTAATGTCTACAACAAAGATCAACTGAAAAACATCAAATCAAGCTGCATCAAGCCTCAAGTTGATGCTAAATTGGTTGTAAAGGCTGAAGGTTTTTTTATCTTCATCCATTCTATGCATGTGTGTAACTCCCCTTCAACCCCCCCTAATACTTACCTAAGCCTGATCTTGATCCAGCCATGTGCACAAAACCCGAGGCTCTCCTGGGTCTCTCTCCTTCTGCTGTCAATCACAGCCAGAGAGGCAGGAGCGGGGGGCGAGGCTGAGCCACGCTCTCTGTGTTCTACAGATGCAGAGAGCTAGCTCAGGAGTGGGGTCACTCGGCAAGGGGGAGGGGCCCAGGGCTCGGGTGGTGTACCCAAGAAGATGAGAATCTGAGCTGCTCTGTAAAAAAAAGTACAACATATTTGGTTTTTGTTTTTTTAAATAAATTTTTTTCCTTTACTTTAAATGGTTTCATTTTCATTTTTTAAATTAATAATTCCTTTTAGAAAACATTTAAGTTTGCATACATTTTGCATACATGCAAAAAACAAAAACGGCCGCACCAAATATGGGTATGGTACAAGTACAAAAGCTTGGAAAAAGTGTACAAAAAATATAAATAAAAAGGTACATAATGAACAAAAAAGAAAGCTGTGTACAGCAAACATCGAACACATTACCTCCAGCTTATATACAGGTAAATTGTACAGCGCAGATAGACAAGTCAAGTCAGAGCTACATTAGGAGATAGGTATCACCTGGTATGGGTCATATGACAATGTTGAATAAAACCTGGTAACATGATAAATAATGATGAATAGGTATGCCTCAACTGAAACTGTGCATGGCATCAGCATAATGAACCTATGTGCATCAAGATCCATGTATCAGCAAGAAATGATAAAAGTTGCACATGAAAAAAAAAAAGGGGTAGCCTCACACCAATCAAGAAGAGACACCACCGCTCAACAGCCTATATCTGACCAGTTGAAAGGGGGCTAGCTTTCACCCATAAGGTGTATGAAGGCGAGGATGGGGATATCCACCTCTGTGCAATAAACTTCCTAACAATAAACAAGAGACAGGTAATGGTAGCATAGGTATGAAACGTGTAAAGTTCCTCATCCAGCTACCCCAGGAGACAAGTTTTTGGGTCTAATAAAATGTTAACATCATAGACTTTATTAACCACTTTAAGACCAGAAGGATTTGCCCCCTTTTTTAACTTAGCACTGCATGATTTTAACTGTACCCAAGCAAAACTTACGTCCTTTTTTCCCCATAAACAGAGCTTTATTTTGGTGGTATTTGATCACCTGTGTGTGTTTTATTTTTTGCGCTATACACAAAAAAAAAAAACAATTCTGAAAAAAATTGATATTTTTCACATTCTGCTATTTAACATTCCCAAAAAAAATTTAAAAATCAACATTTTTTTAACATTTTAGGCCAATTTGTTTTCTGCTACATATTATTGGTAAAAAAAAATCGCAATAAGCATATTTTGATTGGTTTGCGCAAAAGTTATTGCGTCTACTAACTACAGGAAAGATTTCTGTCATTTTTACTGTTTTTTTTACTAATAATGGTGGTGATTTGCGATTTTTTTTACGGGACTGCGACATTGCGGTGGACCAATCGGACCCCTAACTGACATTTTTGACACTTTTGGGGGTACCAATGACATTACTACAGTAATCAGTGCTAAAAATATGCACTGTTACTGTAATAATGCCATTTGCAATGACCAGGTACGTGACAAGTGGGTTTGGTATAGAGCCAAGAGGAAGCCATAATTCGTTTCTAATCCCAAGAACAAAATTGTAATGTTTTGCAGCCTTCCATTCCTTATATGTGGTGGCACCTTAGATTTCTTATTCTTTTTTGAGTGCAGGACAGGTAGAGTGAACAGGAGGTTACAAGTGCACTGGATTTTTCACAGGATAAACCATTTTTTTTGCACTTATAGAACAGACATAAAATAGTATTTTAATTTTTTTTAGACCCTGATTAGAGTTTACATACTCAGCAGGTAATGAGTCAATGCCTTCTGATACCTAGGTGTTCTCATCTATACCTCTCCAGGTGGAAAAGATGCCTACTGCTGAACTCATGTGTATGAAAAAAGAAATCTGGGGTGTTGAAAGAACCAGCAAAGGTAGGTATAAAACAGCAGGGTCCAGGAAAGTAACCAATATGCAAACTGTGAACAGAATAAGCAGATATATCCAAATACCAATTGGATCATTAATATATTTTTTTTCTCTTATAGAACAATCTGGACCATTTTAATAGAGTTAGATTCCTTCCTCTTGATCTACTCTAGGCTTATGGCCATGTGGAAACAAATATTTTATTTCATTTATGTTTTTTTTTTTTTTTTTTCCTTAGTTGAAGCATGCCAGTCAAAACCCAATTTACCAATTACCTACAGCTAACTGGGAAGCAGAAGAACAAACCACCTAACCAGATTAGCATAGTGCAGTAATTTACAACAGTTCAATTTCTTCACCCCTATTTAAATAATGTATTATAGTGTATTTCTTCCAGATTGTCCAGTTATCACATTCTTTTTGCGTTTGGTTTTTAAATTTGTCTTCTCTGGACACAAGGCATAAACAATTCTATGATAGTAGTTTTCGGAAGGAAAATAACAAATCGCCAACTTGTGGTTTTGTCATTGGCTTTCTCAAATGCCTGACATCCTGCCTGCCTGACTGCTATCTTAAATGCCTGATGTTAGAGTCCTTTAGTCATAAAACAGTAATGAGGAGATGTCTGCTGTGAAATGAAACATGGAAAAGATTCTGAATGGAAAACTTGCAGCTTTTCAAGGAGTGCACCTGCATTAGAAACCCTTAACTTATGCTGCTCTACTTTGAAAAGGCTTGCATTAAAATGCATTACTTGGAAAAAATCCTTAATTTGGTAAAATGCTTCATTTATTTTTTTAAACATTTTGCATTTGCTCTGGTGAAGTCAATTCAGTATTTTCTATTACAGAGAAATCCAGTCTGAATGAACACGACTAATGAAAGACTAATAGGGAGTTTTAGTAGGTACTACAAACAATATTTTTTTTTTTCATTGTATTATTTTTGGTTTATTTGTCACAATCTATTGTTAACCCTGCAAATTTAAACAAATAAGCCAGCTTACCTTAACATGTTTGCAGTGTTTTGTTCTGCAACATATTTTAGATTGTTTTGGCATGACAGAGTTAATGGTAATGGGAGCTGTTTATTTGCTGCAGAGCTGGTGTGCATTCTCAGTGAATTCCAATCTGTACCTCCAGGTGTATGAGGTTTAATTATATTGCGTTTGAAGAGGTAGGGGGCAGAGTACTTCATTATCTTCTGGAATTGAGTTATAGGCCTTTGCCTTAAAGGGGAATTCTCATCAACATATAAATAACCCTTATTTTAATCTAATTGCATCTTTAGATACTTCACTTTTGTTTTGCGATTACTTTTCTATGATTGTAAGAGGAAACATCAATTCTTAAATTCTAAAAATTATCTTTAGCAACCCTTAAAATTAACATATTTTTATTAAACGGTGTAAAATAGCGAATAGGGCAAATTTCTGGCTAAAAGAGTATTAATCATAATAAGGGACCAAAGGTAGCAAAATAAATAACATAAGGTATATAGGTATATTTTTCATTTTTTTAAATTAACTTGCCTGCCTTCTCCTGGAAAACTTGTGAGTAAAGCCTCGTACACATGATCAGATTATCGGATGAATATTCTAAAAGTCAGTTTTTTTGTTGCATGCTAGTCTCATCTCGAAAGTGGAGAGGTTGCTCAACATTTGAAAATTTTCCTACGACAGAATACAACTTTAGAAGTGATGTACTGTGTTGAATTGTTTTGTATATATTCTTTTGTTTCCGTGCAGGTGTAGTCTTGCTCTTATGATTTTTTTCAGATAGAAACTGTACTAATTAAACAAAAATCAGACATTCACGTACAATAAAAATTTTATAGCCTGCACCTTCAGTTTTTGTCATCTGAGAAGTCATAATCGGCTATCGAAAGCACTAAAACAGTAATGGCAAATCTTGGCACCCCAGATGTTTTGGAACTACATTCCCATGATGTTTAATTATACTGCAGAGTGCATGAGCATCATGGGAAATGTAGTTCCAAAAAATCTGGGGTGCCAAGGTTTGTCATCACTGCACTAACAATCAAAAAATCGGCAGATCATTCGTCGTACTAAATTTTACTTCTAATTTTCTTATCCTGTGTACAAGCCTTAACTCTCACAGCAGAGCTGAGGTTGTTGAGAAGGGCCAAAGTCACTTTGTAGTTAAAGCCTAAGTTTAAAAAAAAAAAAAAAAAAAAAAAGCAGCACAAGGGACTTTAGTTACAGTCATTGTGAAGATTTCTATGTGTTGCTGGTTGAGGTTTTAGCTGCAATGTTCTGTCCTCCAATCCCATCTCCCACCCTAGCAGCCATAATCTTCTGGTGGCATGGGGGTTAAATACGCACTTGTAAAAAGTGCCATCCATGCTTGCCCTTTCTGCCCCCTCCTTCTTTCATAGAAACTGTACTGAATGAAAAGGCTCTAATCTCCATTCATAGATCGTGTTTCACTCGTGAAAGCTGTAGTACAGTTTCTTTGAATGTAGGAAGAAGTCAGAAAGGGAGAACATAGTTGGCACTTTTGATGGCTGCATTTGACAGGTACCTCAGCTCATATTAACCCAAGTGACACCAGAAAATGATGGCTGCGGGGGTAGGTGGGAACAGAAGATGGAAAATTAAAATTAAAACCTCAGCCAGCGGCAGAGCCTTTAGTGATCTCCATCAAAGGTCCTGGGACTTGGCCTTGACCAAACTCAACCTCGCTATGCTTCATGACTTCACCCCCCCCCCCCGACAAAATAAGCATCTACTTAAACTTCACTCTATCCCAAATACCAAGTTTTGAGCCTGTAGGGGGGTTCACCACTTACACTATCTGCTGACAGCCTTAAATATTCTGACCAGCTGAAAAAGGATTTCTCCCTACCTAATAGCATTTTTTACCGCAATTTACAGCTATGACATGCCTTACGGAACCAGTTCTCTAATACATACCCTCATCTTCTTCGTCACTTGCCAAGATGGTGGAAACTTGTGAATGACAGATCGGCTTAGAAATTTACAGAACAATAAGACCATGGTTTACTTGTTTGACTTTAGTATTCTCAGAAGTTTAGACTAACCTTGCTTTTGTTTCTTCCAGATGAGTGAGACTTGCTGGGTGACCTGTGGATTTCATGAAGGCTTACTTCTTGGGACAATGCTGTCTTTGGGGCACTATGAAAAACACAAAGATGCTTTTAAGTTGTTTATTATTTAACTTTACATTTGACATGTAAAAAAAAACACCTATTGTTTACCCATCCTTCCTGCGTATTTTTTGGATAATGCATCCTTCAATTACAAGAGGATCACAAAGTTTGGTTGGACAGAAGTAAATACCTTCACAAGAATGCAATATGGCACTTATGTTGGCAATTTGCCATTCTGAGCTGTTTTTCCCCTTGGTATTTTCTGTGCCTACAGAAAGAAAATGAAGATGCATATTTCAACCTGAAATTCCTTCAAACAACACTAGGTCTAAATTTGCAGCAAACTGGGCACAGAGCATTTGAAAAAAATGTGCATTCTACTGAACTCTCCTCCGCCATCGCTCACTTCTGACAGGTCCCTGAGAAGTGTGCACCAGAAAAGAAGCATCGCCCGCTGGATATTACGATACCTGCAGTACTGCAGTAAAATTACTGCACTGTTTCATGCGGGAAATATCACAAAATACAGCCAAATACCATATGCGGTATTGTAGTAGCGTTTTTTCAAGATTGCCCAAAAACTTTTTGAAAAACACTGAGTGGTATTTTACTGCCTTTCTTAACAGCTTGCCGACTGTATACTGTATATATACAAGGCGGCCCTCCTGTGCTGGATCACAAACCTAGTGTGTGATCCAGCACTTCCGGGTCTGGGGCACGCACACGAGACCCACTCCCACTGTGATTGGACACAGTGTGAGCCAATCAGCGGGTCTGGCAGACCTGTTCGGGACACAAGCAGGGCAGTGGTTCTGCCTATTTAAACAAGATAAACTGTCATTCTGTCAGTAGGGAAGGTATTGATCCTGCAAAGCAGGAACACGAATCTCTGCCTTCCCATAGTACCAGCCTCTTCCCCAAAGTATCAAGCTGATGTTAACCCCTTCCCAGCCAGTGTCATTAGTACAGCATATTTTTAGCATTGATCACTGTATTAGTGTCACTGGTTCCTAAAAAAAATGGCAAAAGTGTCACTTGGTGTCCGTTTTGTCCAGTGCAATGTCGCAGTCCTGCTCTAAGTCGCCAATCACCGCCATTACTAGTAAATAAAAAAGTTCCATAAATATATTTCATAGTTTGTAGACTCTATAACTTTTGTGAAAACCAATCAATATACGCTTATTGGAATTTTTTGAAACAAAAATATGTAGCAGAATACATATTGGCCTAAATTTATGAAGAAATTTGATTTTTTTAATACATTTTTTTATTTATTATATTTTATAGCAGAAAGTAAAAAATATTGTTTTTTTTTTTTTTTAAATGTCAGCTTTTTTTTTTTTTTGTTTATAGCGCAAAAAAATTAAAACCACAGAGGTGATCAAATACCACCAAAAAAAAAAAAGCTCTATTTGTGGGGAAAAAAGGACATAAATTGTATTTGGATACAGCATCGCACGACCGCGCATTTGTCAGTTAAAGTAACATAATGCCGTATAGCAAAACATGGCCTAGTCATGAAGGGGGGTTAACCTTTTGGAGCTGAAGTGGTTAAAGTGCTAGATATCGCTTCGTAAATGATGGCGATTGTTTTTGATAAAAAAAATAAAAATAAAACCTCAGCTAGGGACACCTTGTTAGTCAATTTCTCATTGACTGTAAGTAACTTCCCTTGAACTGATTTGACTAAACTTTTTGACTAAACTTTGGCTTTAAAGCTCTACACATGTTGTCTTGACTCTCATCAACAGATGTTTTTTTTCTCCAGGCTCTTGACTGGTTTTCTTCACAATCAACATATAGTTACATCTCATAAAATTTAAACATAATCAAACATGTATTTTAGTAATTCAATTCAAAAAGTGAAACTCATATTTTATATAGATGCAATACACACAAAGTGATATATTTCAAGCATTTTTTTCTTTTCACTTTGATGAATATGGCTTACAGCTAGTGAAAACCAAAATTCAGTGTCTCGTAAAATTGGAATATTACATAAGACTATCTAAAAAAAAGGGGTTTTAATACAGAAATGTTGCCTTACTGAAAAGTATGTCCATGTACAGTATAATATGCACACAATACTTGGTCAGGACTCCTTTTACATGAAGTACTGCATCAATGCGTTGTGGCATGGAGGCGATCAGCCAGTGGCACTGCTGAGGTGCAATGGAAGCTCAGGTTGCTGTGATAGTGCCCTTTAGCTTGTCTGCATTATTGGGTCTGGTGTCTTTCATCTTCCTCTTGACAATACCCCACAGATTGTCTACGGGGGTTTAGGTCAGGTGAGTTTGCTGGCCATTCAAGCATACCATGATCATTAAACCAGATATTGGTAGTTTTGGCAGTGTGGGCAGGTGCCAAGTCCTGCTGGAAAATTAAATCAGCATCCCCATAAAGCTGTCCAGCAGAGGGAGGCATAAAGTGCTCTAGAATTTCCTGGTAAAGGGCAGCGCTGACTTTAGACTTGATAAAACACAGTGGACCAACACCGGAAGATAACATGGCTCTTCAAATCATCACAGACTGTGGAAACTTCACACTGGACCTCATGCAACTTGGATTCTGTGCCTCTCCACTTTTCCTCCAGACTCTGGGACCTTGATTTCCAGATGAACTGCAAAATTTTCCACAGTCCATGGAAAATCCTCTACCAGGAAATTCTAGAGCATTTCATGCTTCCCTCTGCTGACCAGCTTTATGGAGATGCTGATTTCATATTCCAGCAGGATTTGGCACCTGCCGACACTGCCAAAAGTACCAATACCTAGTTTAATGATCATGGTATCACTGTGCTTGATTGGCCTGTAAATTCGCCTGACCTAAACCCCTTTGAGAATCTGTGGTTTATTGTCAAGAGGAAGATGAGAGACACCAGACCCAACAATGTAGATGAGCTAATGGCCGGTATCAAAGCAACCTGGGCTTCCATAAAACCTCAGCAAGTGCCACAGGCTGATCGCCTCCATGCCACGCCGCATTGTTGCAGTAATTCATGCAAAAGAAGCCCTGACCAAGTATAAAGTACTTACTATACTGTATATGGACATACTTTTCAGTAAAAGGTAATATTCTAGTTTTCTGAGATACTGAATTTGGGGTTTTCACTAGCTGTAAGCCATAATCATCACAATAAAAATAAAGAAATGCTTTAAATATATCGCTCTGTGCGTAACGCATCTACTGTATATAGAAAATATATGAGTTTCACTTTTTAAATTGACTTACTGAAAAAAATTAACTTTTTGATGATATTCTATGTTCGTAAGATGCACCTGTATAACTATGTATAAAGCAGACATGCAATTATGCATAAAAAATGGAAATTCTTGTTTTAAATTATGCACACCCTGTTTAGTCACTAAATGCCTTTTTTAAAATTTGCACTTCAAAACAAAAATTTCTCAGTATTTCTAGATCTACATCCCTGCATTTTGCTAGGTTTTTATATCGAAATAGTTCAACATTATACTTTACTAACAAATACATCGATCAGACATAATATTATGACCACTGATTGGAAAAGTGACATTAATTATACCATTAATTATCTCATTACAATAGCGTCTGAAAGAGGAAGGAATATATTTAGGCAGCAAGTGAACATGTTGTCCCTGAAGTTGATTTATTGAAAGCAGACAAAAAAACACAGTGTGTTGCAGTTTGTTGCAAATGGGGCTGCATAGCCACAGACTGGTTAGGGCATCCATGCTGACCTGTGTCCACAGCCAAAAGCACCTACAATGGGCATGTGAGCTTCAGAACTGTAACATAGAGCAATAAAAGAAGGTGGCCTGATGAATTCAAGAATGGTTTGAGGAACACAACGAGTTTGAGGTGTTGACTTGTCCTCCAATTTCTCCAGATCTCAAGCCAATTAAGCAAAAACAAGTCCAAACCATGAAGGCCCCACCTCACAACTTACATAACTTAAAAGATTTGCTACTCACAGCCCGGTGCCAGATACCACAGCATACCTTCAGAGGTCTAGTGGTATCCATGCCTCAATAGGTTATGGTGAGTGATCATAAAGTAATGGCTGTGTATAAATAGCTTACAATTTGCTTTAAGTTTGATAGTATTTTCATTTCCAGTTCAGAAATGTGCCTGGAACAAGAAATGATGCAAGCCTCAACTAATCATAATAGTGAGAATATGCCCGTATATAGTGAGAATATGCCCGTAGGTGCTCAAACAGGTTTATTGATCTCTGCAAAGTTCCTCCACACCACAAACACTTTAACCACTTCCATACAGGGCAGTTACATCCCCTTTCTGCCCTGGCCGATTTTCAGCTTTCAGCGCTGTTGCACCTAAACCAAATGATCACTGATAGATGACAATGATGGGCAGCACTGATAAGGGGGGTGGCCATGGGTGGGTATCCCTGGTGGCCATGTGTGGGCAATTCCTGGTGGCTCTAGTTGCATCCCCCAAGGGTCTGCACTGATAATCAATGCTCTGATTACCAGCACAGACCCCCCCCCCATCAGGAGAGCCGCCGATCAGCTCTCCTTTATTCGAGCCTGTCAGGCGCGGACTGAGGAAAGCCGATCAGCGGCACTTCCTATTTACTATGTGACCAGCTGTGATTGGACACAGCTGATCACATGGTAAAGAGCCTACGTCATAGGCTCTTTACCGGGACCGGAGATGCGGTGTGTCAGAGTTACACACCGCACCACCGGTCGCCCCGGGGCGTGCAGAGCAGCCTATCCTGCTGGACCTCATATGATGCCCAGCCAGGATGGGATAACCACTTTGCTGCCATCATTTTACCATATCGGGAAGTGGTTAAAGTTAACCTTTACTTTATCCACGCAAGGCAAATGAAATAAGTCTCTTACCCCCCCCCCCCCCCCGGATCTAGTAGCATATTTACATTTCTTGCTGCTAATGCTCATGCCGCTGTCAGGACCAGGAAAAGAAAGCCCTGTGTGGACTTTAAACAGACTTTTCTGAGCTTATGTAGGACTATATGACCCTTTTTCTGGCTTTTCCAACAGGAGAGTAGTGTTGGCACATGGGAAGTTATTTACATGTTCACCAATACCCAGTCATAGGGACTTTTTCCCCAGTCCTGGCAGTACAAAATGAGAGCCTTTGGAACAAAGGAACTATATTAAAATCACATGTCTATTTGTAAACTCTACTTAAAGTATTTGTTACCCTAAAAATAGGAAAAATAGATCCTATTCCTTTAATGCATGTAATACAGCACAGTGCTTGTGCTCTGTAGTTTGGCCCCTTGTGTCACCTGAAATACCTGGTTGATCCTGCCTGGTTCTGCCCTCCCCTGTAAACTGACCATGGTTTATCATGACTGCTGAGCCCTGACACTGTGGTCAGTTTACATGTCTCCGTCATCCGCAGCTCTTTTCTGTCCTCTCTCCCCACCCTCCATACCTGTCAGCTCATACCAGTGCCCACCCCCTTCCTTCCTGCTGCTGAAATAACTTTATCATCTTCAGGCAATCCCCTGTCTTTGATAATGTAATCTCTCCTCTGTGTGTGCTTTATTGAAAAAATGCCTCTGTATACCTTATTTCCCAGTGCCGCTCATGTGACCACCCATCGCTCTCCTCTTCTGACATCAGCGGGGGATTCTCAGCACCTCCCGCTGTAGCTGTCAGACTGGGAGAGGGAACGGCGGGCGGTCACATGAGCAACCCTTTGGAAATAAGGTATACAGAGGCATTTTTTAAAATATAGCACACACAGAGATTTCATTATCTAAATGACTAAAATGATGAAGTGGGTTCACAACCAATTTAAAGCTCAAATCCAAAAAAAACTTTTTAATTTGTATTGGGTAGAGTGTCAATGGATTAGAGTATCTGTTGGGCTTTTATTGCTGACAGTGTCTCTATTCAGTTGAGACACAAATTCTGTTGTAACAGATTTGTGGGGCTTTTTTGACCATTTTATGGTGCTGCAACCAAGAAACACCCCTTGTATTATAGCATCTTGACTTTAAATGGTCAGCAAGGATTACCATGAAACTGTGACATGGTGTGCCAAATTTGCGCTGTTAAATTATACTAAGACATCAAAAGCACACACTGATAAGCACTGATAGGCAGCACTGATAAGCACTGAGAAGTGGCACTGATGGGCACTGATTGGCACTGGGAGGTGGCACTGATGGGCACTGAGAGGTGGCACTGATGGGCAGCACTGGTGGGCACTGATGGGTGGCACTGATGAGCTCTAACGGGCGACACTGATGGGCACTGATGGGTGGCACTGAGGAGCACTGATGGGTGGCACTGATGATCACTGATGCTGCCAGTCAGTGCTCATCAGTGCCTAAATGAGCAGGCACTGATGGACCCTGACTGGCAGCACTATGGGCACTTATTGTGGGCACTGATGGTGGGCACTGCAGTCATTGAGCATGGACTCCCATATTGTTGAGTGGATTAGGCAGTGGCTGAGTGACAGACAACAAAGGGTTGTAGTCAATGGAGAACATTCAGAACAAGGTCATGTTACCAGTGGGGTACCTCAGGGATCTGTACTGGGACCAATTTTGTTTAATATCTTCATAAGTGATATTGCAAAAGGCCTCGATGGTAAGGTTTGTATTTTTGCTGATGACACAAAGATATGTAACAGGGTTGATGTTCCTGGAGGGAAACGCCAAATGGAAAAGGATTTAGGAAAACTAGAAGAATGGTCAGAACTCTGGCAACTGAAATTTAATGTGGATAAGTGCAAGATAATGCACCTGGGACGTAAAAACCCAAGGGCAGAATATAAAATATTTGACACAGTCCTGACCTCAGTATCTGAGGAAAGGGATTTAGGAGTAATTATTTCAGAAGACTTAAAGGTGGGAAGACAATGTAATAGAGCAGCACGAAATGCCAGCAGAATGCTTGGATGTATAGGGAGAGGTATAAGCAGTAGAAAGAGAGAAGTGCTTACGCCGCTGTACAGAACGCTGGTGAGACCTCACTTGGAGTATTGTGCGCAGTACTGGAGGCCATATCTCCAGAAGGATATAGATACTCTAGAGAGAGTTCAGAGAAGAACTACTAAACTAGTACACGGATTGCAGGAAAAACTTACTAGGAAAGGTTAAAGGACCTTAACATGTATAGCTTGGAAGAAAGAAGAGACAGAGGGGATATGATAGAAACTTTTAAATACATAAAGGGAATCAACTCGGTAAAGGAGGAGAGCATATTTAAAAGAAGAAAAACTACCACAAGAGGACACAGTTTTAAATTAGAGGGGCAAAGGTTTAAAAGTAATATGAGGAAGTATTACTTTACTGAGAGAGTAGTGGATGCATGGAATAACCTTCCTGCAGAAGTGGTAGCTGCAAATACAGTGAAGGAGTTTAAGCATGCATGGGATAGGCATAAGGCTATCCTTCATATAAGATAGGGCCAGGGACTATTCATAGGATTCAGATATATTGGGCAGACTAGATGGGCCAAATGGTTCTTATCTGCCGACACATTCTATGTTTCTATGTTTCTATGTTTCTATGAATAACGGCACTTCTTCATTTACATGTGATCGGCTGTGATTGGACACAGTCGATCACATAGGTAAAGAGTCATTTCATTGACTCTTTACTGAGATCGGGGTCGGGCCGTGTCCTAGCAGCACGGCACGGCCACGATCGCCGCTTTGCACACCCCCGGGGCGTGCGAAAGAGGCTGTTCTGGTGCACCGTCATATGACAACGTCTCAGAACAATGGATACACCGCTACGCCGTCATTTGACGGCGGGCGGGTAAGAAGTGGTTAAGGATGATCAACTATGTCTGGATCATCCTTGTCATGCCAAGAAATACCCCTTTTAAAGCCACACCCAGAACATCCCCAGAAAAACTACACATACAAACCATAGCTATTCATTTTTCAAAGAAAAGTGATAACTTTACCAGCATCCTGACCAAGATCAGTAAGAAAGAACTGATGAATATGGCTGAAATGGATTATATTACCCTGATATAAAAAAAGAAATTGAGTAAACCTATAATGTTTCTTGGCAGCATTGGCAGTTTACTGATTACATTAACCTCTGGTCTGCAGTTGCTCTTTATCTACAATTTCGATGATAACTGCAGAAATCTTTTAAAGGTACATAATAACAAAACCTTAAATTGAACCATAATGACTTCATGACTTCCCTGCCCTGTAGATTTATTTTTAAAGAACCTTCCCTAAGGCTCCTCATATACCAGTAGCACTTTTTTTTTTATTATGTGATAACATGCTCTTAGCTTTAAGACTGTTTATAAAAATGTAGCATACAATAGTTAAAGTAATTTTGAAGTTTAAGTCAATCTTATACATTTGTTGGCTGTGCTTTGCCTTCTAATGGTATCCCGCGGATCAGATAAATGATTCTCTCAATTGTGTTCGAATTAGGATAAAAGAAAAAAGAAAGGTAAGCAAATGGATTTCATTAGATGCAGGTAATGGGACTGCACTCGTATCCGACATGTAGTAGATGATGCTGGGGTTAATGTACATGTAATGGGATCCATTTCTGCTTTGTGCACGGTTAAGGCCATGCTTGGTAAAAAGACTTAATCTGTACAACTGGAGAAAGCTGAACGGCATTGTCCCGAAGCATGTTTGTAAGCAAAAGACAAAACCTCACATGACTGACTCACTTTTTTAACATCTTTAAGTTCCCAAACACATTTTTAAAGGAATGGGTATAGATATAGATAATCAATGGATGGGTTCATATCACATACCCTGGAAGATGATTGTTTCAATGTATAATTAATAATAATGAAATAAAAGCAATACTACGTATTTATTGACACTGTAAAGTGATTGTATAGTTTTGTCAATATGTTTTTTTTTTTTTTTTTTGATATGTGGGTAAAACAAAGCAACTCTGTATAAATAATGATCTGTGCTGAGGATCTGTGCTGAGGTTATAGTTTTAACCTGTAAGGTTTGTAGTTATATACTGTATTTAACTTGGCATATGCTTCATTTCTTAACCACTTGCCAACCAACTGCCGCAGGTCGGCTCTATTGCCTGAAAAAACAATGTACCTGTACGCTGATTGGCCAGAAGGGGGAGCCAATAAGCAGGTCCGGCGGACGCAATGTCCGCCGGCCACCAATGATCGCTCCCCATAGAGACAGAACAGCGTTCTGCCTATGTAAACATGGCAGACTGCCGTTCTGTCACAGATGAATACGGGGGTCCTGTGTTCCTGCTATTCAGGAACACAGGTCTCTGTGTTCGTCTAGTGAGTCCACCACCACACAGTTAGAAAGCATCCCCCAGGGACACACATAACCCTTTGATCGCCCATGGTGTTAACCTCTTCCCTGCTAGTGTCATAAGTATAGTAACAATGCATATTTTTAGAACTGATTATTGTATTATGTCACTGGTGCCCTCAAAAGTATCAGTTAGGTGTCTGATCTGTCTGCAGTCCCGCTAAAAAATCGCTGATTGCCGCCATTACTAAAAATAAATAAATAAATAAAAATGCCATAAATCTATCCCCTAGTTTGTAGACGTGATACTTTTGTTCAGCAAACCAATCAATATACAATTATTGGGATTTTGTTTACCAAAAATATGTAGCAGAATACATATTGGCCTAAAATGATGAAACATTTGATTTTTAAATTGTTTTTATTGGCTGTGTTTTATAGCAGAAAGTAAAAAATATTTTTATTTTTTTTTATTTTTTTGAATTGTCACTTTTTATTTGTTTAAAGTGCAAAAAATAAGAAAGCTCTATTTGTGGTAAAAAAAGGACATCGATTTTATTTGGGTACAGCGTCACACAACAGCGCAATTGACAGTTAAAGTAACGCAGTTCTGTATCACAAAAAATGGCCTGGTCATCAAGGGCTTCAAACCTTCCAGTCCAAGAGTGGTTAATGAGCTGGCAACATTTTTTTTTTTTTTAATCATTGTTTTTTGAATGAAAATATGCGTGCAAATTCTGTGGTGCACTCCATAGGAGCAGATGACACAAAAGCAACTTTATTTTGATGTCCGATGCACCTGGCAACGAGGACCGCACCTTACGCAGTAAACATGCAGTCAGGTAGATAGGTTGAGGAATGGTGTGCAAAATCAGAATGTACACTGTTCCTCTATGTCTGCAACAGCTGATCTCTATATTAAAAAAGAATAGCGCGCAAATGCAAAAGAAATTACTACCAAATCTGAAGACAATCCATAAACGCAGTAGTGGGCTTGAGCACGATATGGCCATATGGTGGGACCAAATCCCCATTTTTATTTATGGATTGTCTTCAGATTTGGTAGTAATTTCTTTTGCATTTGCGCGCTATTCTTTTTTAATATAAATGTCTTTTGGTTCATAGCTGCAGCAGCTTTAGAAATACATGGGTATGCTCCCCCAAATTTTTTGCCTGTTTATAACAGCTGATCTCTGCTTTTTATTTTTATTATTGTAAATCAGGCTCTGTGACTCAGCCAATCAAATAGAACAATGACTCCCTAAGTGTCTGATACAGGGAGGCTGATTTACTAATGGAGTTGAAAATATTCATTTTAATTCCCAGACTTTGGGAGAAGTAAATTCTTGTTTATTTTTTTTCATCTGCATATTGGTTATTGGGTATTCAAATTCAACAGCCATAATTTAGTGAAGACTCTCAACTCTCCCTCTAGTTGTTAATCTATAAATCTCTATCTATTTATTTTTTTCTCCATCAAAATAGTTTATTTAGACCCCGTTCACACTGGGGCGATCCGACTTGCCGGGGCGACCTCACAGGTCGCAGCGCGCAGCTCGCACCACGACCTCGGAGCGGCCGGCATGGACTTCATATCATTGAAGTCAATGCAGGTCGCTCCAGGTCGCCCCAAAGAAGCTCCGGACCCTTTTTCTAAATTGGAGTGACTTGTGTCGCTCCTATTAGAACGGGTCCACAGCTTCTCTATGGCAGGCGACCTACGGCGACCTGTCAGGCGACCAGGTCGCCTGACAGGTCGCCCCAGTGTGAACGGGGTCTAAAGAGTAAGAGAAAAAGGAGTTTACAAACATTTGCTCTAATGAGCGCATGAAAATATAACATACAGGTTTTTTTTTTTTTTTTTGGTTACAAATACGTAACAGCAACATGTTGTACACTGACAAGTCAAGTAAAAGTGTCCTGAGCATGGGACACAAATAGTGTCCGTATGAGCAACAATCAGAGTACCGCTAGCCATACTTATATAGGAGATGAGCAGCCCGACCCGTCCATGGGGTCGATCACCGTCGAGCTCTCCAACACATCAGAACCAGCAGGGCAAGGGAAAGAGAAAAATAAGAAAGAAGAGAGAGAAAGAAAAAAAAAGAAAAAGGGGGGGGGGGAAGGTGAGGGCAGGATGGTGAAAAGAATGGGGCGGAAGGTCCAGGAGGCACAGAAAGTTGTAGGAGAGAACAAAAGCGAAAGGGAAAAGAGGAACGGTGTGGGGGGTGAGACGCGCCAGCCGCACGCCCCAGCCCCCCCTCCCCCCGGGGGCCCGGATCTACCAGCCCTGCGTAGCAGTCCAACCTATTCAAGTGGGACAGTCCTCATTACCTCCGCGTATGGCAGTGAGGATTTAAAAGCAGACCAGCACGACCAGGTGGCATGAAATTTGTGTATTTTATCCTGGGATGTAAGAATTAGTTCTTCCATCTCTTCTGTTTTATTCATTCTGGAGAACCATTCCGCTGGAGTTGGCACGCGCGCAGATTTCCAATTTAGGGGAATACACATCCTGGCGGCGTTAACCATATTCATTGCTAAGGACTTGAGGTAGTGGCGTTTGGGCAGGGACGTATGGTGAAGTAAGTATTGGGCAGGTGTGAAGTAGGAGGTGACTCGGCAGGTGGTCTCGTAAACCACCTTCCAGAAAGGTTGGAGGAGGCAACAGCTCCACCATATGTGTAATAGAGACCCATCCGCTTGATTGCAATGCCAGCAGAGTTTGGAACAGCTGGGATAAAACTTGTGGAGAAGTGCAGGGGTCCTATACCACCTGCTCCGTATTTTGTATGCGTTTTCCTGGACAGAGGTGTTAAGGGAACTCTTGTGTACGCATTCATTGATGGTTTCCTAGTCCTCATCGGTAAAAGAAATCTGCAAGTCAGATTCCCAAGCCTTGCGGGCCGTATCCTCAGGGTGCTGGGAATCCGCCAGGAGGATTGCGTAAATGTACGATATAGTATGGGACTGCGGTGACCGTCTGGTACACAATGCCTCAAAAGGAGAAAGCTTTCTAGTCCATTGACCCGCCATGGGTGGGGAGGTAAGGAAGTGGTGTAGCTGTCTATATGACCAGAATGGGAAAGAACGCGTGAGGGACCTGGCAGCTAGTTGCGGCAGAGAAAGTAGCCTTCCCCGCTGTAGGAAGGAGCGCACGTCCAGGCCCTCATGCAAGAGTTCTTCCCGCAGGAAAGAGCTAGACAGACCCGGAGGGAAGGCATAAATCTCTATTTATAACAAAATTACATGTAGCACCCTACAGGTAGGTGCTAGGTAAAAGTATAGTGGGCCTAGGCTGCCTAACAGCAGGGCCATGATTTCAGCTGGCTGTCATGTCTCCCAGGTGTCTGCTGAGAGGGGAGTCTCCCCACTGGCTCCATGAGAGGGTTCTCATTGGGCAGTGGAGGAAACCCAATCAGAGACACACTCAGGCCTGTATCTACCCCAGAAGGCAGATTCTGGGAGTGGGTATAAGTTTTGAGGGAAAGTATGATGCAGCGTCTTTGGCGGGAAGCAGAGTCCATGGAGGGAGAGTACGGCTGTCTCTCCTCCTGTCAGAAGGATTGGGAGTTCCGGGTGGCTGCCTGGGAATCCAGAGAAGACTGAGTTGAGCTGCAGAGAGGATCCGGTGTGCCGAGGACCAGTGGAGGAAGAGGGGTTCAGTTCCAGGAAAGCCTGCCAAGGCCGTGAGTACTGTGAACTGCCCCTAGGGGTCTGCCAAGTGTAGCGGGGACCACTCCAGAGAAGGTTCCAGGGATTCATGAGTCAGCTAGCTGTAAAGGGGGTTCCTAGTCAGAGGACCCTGAAGTGTTAGAGGGGGTTCCTAGTCAGAGGACCCTGAAGTGTTAGAGGGGGTACCTAGTCAGAGAACCCTGAAGTGTTAGAGGGGGTACCTAGTCAGAGGACCCTGAAGTGTGAAAGGGGGCACCAGTGGTTGGGCCCTGAAGAGTCAGTGTACAGTGTGCAGTGTACAGAGTTAAGAGTTGCAGCAGCACATGCAGTGACAAGGAGGTACCTCAGTCAGTGAAGGGCTGAAGAGAGCTGTTCAGTGACTTTTGAGCTAAATCGAGTGTCAGGAGTCAAGTGTTGTACAGTCCTGGATCTTCTGAGTTAACAAACACATTAAAGTCGAAGTTCTAGCACAAGTTCAGTATTCACAGTATCTTTGAGCGCCAGGAAGTGCTAGTCGGCATTCAGCTGGCGTCAATACAGTGCCAATGGGCATTTTTCTATACAGTGTCCCAGTCAAACCTAGTTGAGCCAGAGGATTATCCCACTCATTCCCTTCTCCCATCCCCATTTTAAAATAAACAAAACAAACCAAAGATGCCAGAATGGTCATTGTCACACCTGGGTTCACAACTTAAATGTGTTGGGAGTGTTACCAGTACTAATGGCAGACCCACCTCAGGCTCAAGGCCTGGAAATATTGCTACATACAAAAAAAAAAGAAAAGTAAGCTTGTTAAAATCTGAAAGTTTTATAACACATTACTTTGAGGTGAACATTACAATCATGACGCAAACTATGCTAAAAATACACTATAATTCCCTTTTTGGTACATTGTCTATTGCTTTAATGCATAAGCCTAGATCTAAAATACATTACACCCAGCTTTCAACCTTGGACATTCATCTAGTTATATAAATTCTGTCTAAATAGTATCTTCTTTCAATCGGCATATGTAGGAATGTAGCAATAGCCAGATATATGTTTTACTGACGTATATTCCATAACTTGACTAATTTTCCAAACTACTTTAATCTTTCTATTATGTCACCATATGAAATAATCAATGTAAATATATGTAATATGTATGAAGATTGCTGCCAATTTATGGTATTTTAAAAAATTAAAGCATATTTTTATATTTCACAGGCACACGATAAATTATGTAGAACCAGCTGTATTTTGGAGCACAAACTTTTCATCATTGGGAATATTTAAAACCTATTAACTGTACATCTATGAATGCCTCATGGTTTCCTCTATTCTAAACTGGCCATTCATATGATTGTGGTAACCCTGCACAGAAGCAAGGCTCAAAATAGGCTATAAGGTCTCTTTTTGATGTTCAATGCAATTTGAAATGTATGTAAAATGAATTTAAGATAAATCTGCAAGCAAAAAAAATATTTTATATTTTTATTATTATTATTATTATTATATTGTTTATAGCAATAACCTGGAATCAGACCAAAAACCACAACTGCAGAAGGGGTTTATAACAAGCAGAATATACACAATGAGCTGTATAAAGACTCCAACCTTTTGTGATCCACACAATTTGTTTTTATGAAAAATTATATAAAATGTAGTATGTTAACCAATAATTGTTTGTAAAGATTGAAAAAAAAAAACATTGGTGGAAATGTTTTATCTTTTTTTCCATTGATTTTTTTGTGCCCACATTTCAGGATTATTTATTGGAGCCAGGGTCATAAGAAATAAGAGCAATGCCTCCAGACAAAGAATTATGTGCCCCCCGCATATGATGAAGATGAAACAATTAAACACATATTTGATTTTCATTTTTTCACTTTTCACTTTTCATATTTGCTGATTCATCTTTGATTGGATAAAACAGCCTTTATAAACCATTATTAAAAAAGAATAGCGCACACATGCAAAAGAAATTATTACCAAATTTGAAGACTATCCATAAATAAAAATGGGGATTTGGTCCCACCAAATGGCCATATAGTGCTCAAGCCCACTACTGCGTCAAAGTACCCCATTATCAGTGGGTCCTACACTATCCATGAAAAAGAGATGAATCCAGCCTTTCTAACCCTTGGAGATAATACCCCTTGCTGGGAAAGATGTGCAAATGCACTACAGGGGACTCCTCCTATATCCACTTGATAGTGGACACTGATGGAGTACAGGTGTGTGTGGGGGGGTGGGATGGGTTGCTAATCCTCGGTAGTCTGGTCAGATCGAATACATAATAAACAAGCAAAAAATTTGGGGGAGCATACCCATGTATTTCTAAAGCTGGTGCAGCTATGAACCAAAAGACATGTATATTAAAAAAGAATAGTGCACACATGCAAAAGAAATTATTACCAAATTTGAAGACAATCCATAAATAAAAATGGGGATTTGGTCCCACCATATGGCCATATAGTGCTCAAGCCCACCACTGCGTCAAAGTACCCCATTATCAGTGGGTCCTACACTATCCATGAAAAAGAGATGAATCCAGCCTTTCTAACCCTTGGAGATAATACTCCTTGCTGGGAAAGATGTGCAAATGCACTACAGGGGACTCCTCCTACAGGGGACTCCTCCTATATCCTATATAAACCATTGCTGACAAGTGCTGATCAAAAATAAGTGGATATTAACAGTGCGTGAGATACAAGGTCCTAAGAAAGGCAACTGATCCTAAAAATAAATGTGAACAGGTCCACTGCTTACCTCTACAATCTTTAAAAGAGGGAGGTTCTCTGACTGAAAATACAATGTAAGGGGTAACATTTCCACTAACCACCACACTTGTAAGGGAGCAAGCTTCCAGTGAACACACCAACTAACAATAGGGGGAGCACTCCAACACTGTAGGTACTTTTCACTGACCAACAATACAAAGGTGAACTACACTGACCACCATTGCAAGGGTGCTCCTATACTAACTACCAATATAGGGGTGCACTGCAGTTACCGATAGGGATGAGCTTAAGGTTTAGGCCCCTTTCACACGGCTCCGTTCTGTCGATCCCCCGCTGAGCAGGCGGATGACAGCTCCGTCTCCCCTCTGTGTGCGGAGATGGAGGTGTCAGATCCCTGCTCTAATCTATGGGGGAATCGGATGAGAACGGACCGCCTGTCCGTTCTCATCTGATCCGATCCGCCAGAAGGATGGGAAATTGGGTTTCCATCCGTCCGAATTTGATGGACAGGATCGGATCGGATGTCAGTGGACATGTCTCCGCTGACATCCGATGCTCCATAGAGATGCATGGGGCATCCGTTCAGATCTGCATGAAAAACTGACAGAAGGATCTGAACGGTCCACAAGTGTGAAAGGGGCCTTAGTCTGAGTATAAGTTCAGACCACACCTTGGCTATTCAGATGTTCAGATAAATGCCTGAACAGTTACCCATGCGGTGGGAGCCAAATGTCATACATACTATTGTGATTATGCATTACAGCTTTCTGCTGTTATTGGTTGTTAAGGACACTGACAGGTGCAGGGACTAACAATTTCTTAACAACTAACCCCATTCACTTACTTTGCCGGGAAGGACAGCTTTTATAAAATATAATCCCTGGTGATCCTGGACCTTAGGTACTTCCTGTTATAGGATGACAATGCTCTGTTCCTGTCTCCCAACTGTGAACCTACAGTATCATGGTGAGCTTCAGATACAAAATACAAGTGGCCAATTTAAACAGACTATGCAATTATGGTCCATTGTTGCCCTCAGGTAACCTGCCCTTTGTTGGAGTACATGCATGTAGACAGAAAGTGAAAAGAGACTGTAGGAAATCAGCAATCCTAATGAAAATAATAAGATGAAAATAAGCAAAAACATATATTTTATTTAAAAAGTTAGTTTTACAAACCTCCCTTCCTCAAATGAACAGCTCGGCTCAGCTCAGATAGTCTTGGAGGTCTATCATGCCCATACCACCTGCTGATCTATGTTTAATGAGTAGGCAGTGGGAGCTTCTAGGCTTTCCTCAAATAGCATTGCTCCTTGACCCCGCATCTACTAAATGCAGCAAAGACGCTTATCCCATTAAACTGGAAATCTCCACACCCACCTACCTTGATAGAATGGATCAACAAAACAGACATGAAACACAAACAACCTTTACAATAATCTACAGCAGGAGTTCCCAAACTGTGGGTCGGGACCCACTGGCGGGTCGCGAGCTGTGTTTGAGTGGGTCATGCTGAGCTGGAAATCACTAAGAGCGTCCCGCTTAAAATGTGCTCTGCGAGCCCACGCAAATTACAGAGGGCCAGAGCAGTCAAATCGCGATGGATTCACAACCCAGCCCACGCAGTTTACGGAGACTGGTCTGCATTTCCCCCGAGGAGGATACTTGCATCAGTGAGTACGTATGTAGGCTATTATGTAGGATATGTTCATGGGGTGAGGAGCCAGCTCCTCGATCCTGCTGGTGGCAGCGGTGGTGGTTAGACTGGCGGTGGGATTCTCTCAGCTATAGCGGGCAGAGATGGTAGCCTCTGTGTCATAGGAGGACCAGGTGGCCCAGCGGTGTCAGGAGTTCATGGCAGCTTCTGTGAGCCCAGTAGAGGATCTGAAGGAGAAGAGTTGGGACACCAAGACCAGCATAGAGCTTCTCATCATGGAGATTCTGGTAGAGGTGTGCTGGGCCTTGCAGAGGGCAAACAGGGGCTTCACCTTCACTGTGGACTGCTGGGAGAGGAAAGAGGGTTGAGTGCTATATGGCCTGCTGATCACTGTCCTGGGGTGGTTGATTTCTGTCCTCTGCCTGCCTTATACTGTCTATGAGGGTGCTGATTACTTACAACTCCACTTACATGCCACAGGTTTCTGACCCCTCACTTAGAACATCTGGCAAGTGTATTCAATAATAAATTGAAAAGTAGTAAATTTATATTTTTAATTTAACACCCCCTTACCTTTAAAATATGCATTATTATTATTTGCATTTATATAGCGCCAACAAATTCTGTAGCACTTTACAATGCTCAATTACAAGCAAGTGGGTCCCAAAAAATAACTGTATTCAGAAGCGGGTCTCGACCCAAAAAAGTGTGGGAAGCCCTGATCTACAGTATACAGCTTAGGCAGGACTCTCTCACACTGGTACTCCTTTCCATATATTCCACCTTTCCCCTCCAACCATCTTTATTGTCCATACTCCCTCCCCCATTCAATACCCCTCCCCAGTTTCCCATTTCTTCCCTACTTCCCTTTTATGATCATTACATAACCTGTCCTTTTTCCTCTCCCTCTTCCTTATAAATCCATTACTTTAATGTTTCAGAACCTTTCTGAGTATCAGTAAGTAATGACTATTTTTTCTCTTCTCCCTCTATTACTATTTAATGGCTATAGCGTAAAACGGAATGTTATCCACTATGAGCTGTTTGATTACCCTTAATTGCACACTTGATTATATTTACAATATGCTTTTAAGACTTCACACCATTTCTAGATGAATATTCTGTACATTTACCTGCATTATCTTGTGGTATTTATGGTACACAGTACTTTAGCAAACTACACTGAAAATTAGACTTAGATGGGAAACAGTTCCTTGCAAATGTTCTTTTGTAAAAGGTACCACATCTTAAAATATTCAACATCTATTAACTCTAACTTAAAGAACTACAGGACCTTTACCATCCATCACAAGTTCATAGAAAAAAGCATACATAGTTTATATATTTTTATTTATAATATTAAAAAAAACATAAAACACATTTATCTAGTGCTGTTTATCACATACATATAAACAGTATACAGCAGGGGTATTGAATTAAAATTCATGGAGGCCTGGCAATTAAAATTTTCATCCAGCAGCGGCCCGAGTATCATGTTTGTGTTATGACCCGGTTTCATCCCATTGCAGCCCCTCCCCATTACATTACAGTTTCTCTTTTTACAACAGTGTCATCAGTCCTTCCTTTTACATCACAGCCCCCCCTTTACACTACAGCGCCCCTTTTAAATTGCAGAACCCCCTCTTTACATCACAGAACCCCCCTTTAACATACAGCCCCTATTTACATTTTAGTGCCCCTTTACATCACAGTACCCTGCGCTACAATACAGCACCTCCTTTACATCAGAGCACACCTTTACAATAAAGCCCCTCTTTACAATACAGCCCCTTTACTTTACAAGGCCTGCTTTACATCACAGCCCCCCTTTGCATCCAAGTCCCCCCATTTTACATCACAGCCCCCCTTCACATCACAGCAACCCCACCTTACATCAGAGACCTACACCCTTTACATTAACCTACCCCCTTCCCTGCATCCCAGTCCCCTTCACAGCCCCCCTTCCTTGCACCTCAGTCCACTTTGAAGCCCCCACTAACTTGCATCTCAGTCGCCAGCACAGCCCCTTCTCCTTGCATCCCAGTCCCCTTCACATACCCACTTCCTTGCACCCCAGTCCATATCACAGTCCCGCCCCCTTGCATCTCATTCACTTTAGAGCCCCCCTTACTTGCACCTTAGTCTACTTCACAGACCCCCTTTCTTGCACCCCAGTTCCCTTTACAGTCCCACATTGTTTGCATCTCAGTACCCCCTTACTTGCATCTCAGTCCTCCTCACAGCCCCCCTCCTTGTATCTCAGTCCCCTTCACAGCCCCCCTCCTTGTATCCCAGTCCCCTTTACAGCCCCCCTCCTTGTATCCATGTCCCCTTCACAGCCCCTCTTCCTAGCACCCAGTCCCTTTTATAGCCCCCCTTTACTTGCATCTTAGTCCCCTTTACAGCCACCCTCCTTGTATGCCAGTCCCCTTCACAGCCACCCTCCTTGTATCCCAGTCCCGTTCACAGCCATCCCCCTTGTATCCCAATCCCCCTCATAGCCCCCCATCCTAGCACCCCACCCCCAATTACAGCCCCCCTTTACTTGCATTTTATTCCCCCCCCCCTTACTTACATAGTTACATAGTTTGTGAAGTTGAATAAAGACACCAGTCCATCCAGTTCAACCTATGATGTGTGTCTGTGTTTGCTGTTAACCGTACATTGTATACCCTTTATGCTGTGGTCTTTAAGGTGCCCATCTAATAGTTTTTTGAAACTATTGATGCTCCCTGCTGATACCACTGCTTGTGGAAGAGAATTCCACATCCTTACTGCTCTGACAGAACCCCTTACGTATTTTAAGGTCAAACCGTTTTTCCTCTAGCTTTAGTGAGTGGCCATGCGTCTTATTGTATTCCCTTTCTCTGAAAAGTTTGTTCCTTATGCTAGGGTCATCACCAGTACAGTATTTGTACATTGATATCATATCCCCTCTCAAGCGTCTCTTCTCCAGAGAGAATAAGTTCAATGCTTGTAGTCTTTCCTCATAGCTGATGTCCTCCATTCCCCTAATAATTTTTGTTGCCCTTCTCTGGACTCTCTCCAGTTCCAGCACATCCTTTCTGAGGACCGGTGCCCAGAACTGGACGGAATACTCCAGATGTGGCCGGACCAGAGTCTTGTAGAGTGGGAGAATAATCTCTTTATTTCTGGAGTGAATCCCCTTTTTCTTACATGCCAGTATTTTGTTGGCTTTGCTTGCACTTGCAGCGGCTTGGCATTGCATGCCACTGCCAAGCCTGTTGTCCACTAGTACCCCCAGGTCCTTTTCCATCAGAGGTTCCCCCCTAGTGAGTAGCTTGCTTTCGTGTTTCTGACACCCAAGTGCATTACTTTACATTTTTTAACATTAAACCTCATCTGCCATGTAGTTGCCCAACCCCATTATTTTGTTCAGGTCTGTTTTTAAGGTTTTCACAACCTGCATAGAAGATATTGGCATGCTTAGTTTAGTATCATCCGCAAATACCGAGATTGTGCTGGATATTCCCTCCTCTAGATAATTTATGAATAAATTAAACAGGATTGGCCCCAGAACAGAGCCTTGGGGGACCCCACTTTCCACACCCACCCAATCTGAGTACTCCCCATTTATCACCACCCTCTGGACTCTCCCCTGGAGCCAGTTCTCTATCCAGGGACTCACCCTATGGTCCATGCCTATGTACCTTAGTTTGTACAGTAAGCGTTTGTGGGGGACTGTGTCAAATGCCTTTGCAAAGTCCAGATACACCACATCCACAGGCCTTCCTTTGTCTAGATGGCAAGTCACTTCATCGTAGAAGGTTAATAGATTGGTCTGGCAAGAATGATTTTTCAAGTGAGTACACCCCTAAGTCGAAATGTCCAAATTGGACCCAAAGTGTCAATATTTTCTGTGGCCACCATTATTTTTCAGCACTGCCTTAACCCTCTTGAGCATGGAGTTCACCAGAGCTTCACAAGTTGCCAATGGAGTCCTCTTCCCCTCCTCCATGATGACATCGCGGAACTGGTAGATGTTAGAGACCTTGCACTCCTTCATCATATTGTCAGAAGTATTGGGACACCTGCCTTTACACACACATGAACTTTAATGGCATGCCAGTATTAGTCCGTAGGATTCAATAATGAGTTGGCCTACCCTTTGCAGCTATAACAGCTTCAAATCCTCTGGGAAGGCTGTCCAGAAGCGCATTTGTGAGGTCAGGGACTGATGTTGGATGAAAAGGCCTGGCTCGCAGTCTTTGCTGTAATTCATCCCAAAGGTGTTCTATCGGGTTGAGGTCAGGACTGGTCCAAATCATTTGATGGGGGGGGGGGGGTTATGGTGTGGGGTTGTTTTTCAGGGGTTGTGCTTGGCCTCCTAATTTCAGTAAAGGGAGCTCTTAAGGTGTCAGCATACCAAGACATTTTGGACAATTTCATGATCCCAACTTTGTGGGAACAGTTTGGGGTTGACCCCTTCCTGATCCAACATGACTGCGCACCAGTGCACAAAGCAAGGTCCATAAAGATATGGATGAGTGAGTTTGGGGTGGAGAAACTTGGCTGGCCTGCACGGAGTCCTGACCTCAACTTGATAGAACAACTTTGGGATGAATTGGAGTGGAGACTGCGAGCTAGGCCTTCACGTCCAATATCGTTGCCTGACCTCACAAATGTGCTTCCCGAAGAATGATCAAACATTTCCATAGACATGCTCCTAAACCTTGTGGACAGCCTTTCCAGAAGATTTGAAGCTGTTATAGCTGCAAAGGGTGGGCCAACTCAATATTGAAAGAGAAAAGGAGGCGCAACCTCCTGGTTCATTACCCTTGGACACCTTTAAAAAGTTTAATAAAATGCCAAAAACATACTCACAGACATGAAGAGCAAAAATCGCATATAATGAGTCCACCACATGTGGAAATGTAGACTTGCAATTTCTTCAGTGTAACTCCCGAAATGCGTCAGCATTACAATCACAGTGACATGCTCATTTCCACATGTGGTGGACTCATATGCGATTGTTGCTCTTTATGTCTGTGAGTATGTTTTTGGCATTTTAATAAACTTTTTAAAGGCGTCCAAGGGTAATGCACCAGGTGGTTGCGCCTCCTTTCTCTTTCATGTGCCTTCATTTGGAGTTCCCCGGCTGAGGAGAGCAGCACACCTGTCATTCTCATCGGGGTGAGCTCTTGGGTGATTCAGTTGTTTGGATAATTGCGGCAACTCAATATTAAACCCTACGGACTAAAACTCGGATGCCATTAAAGTTGATGTGTGTATATCAGCAGGCGTCCCAATACTTTTGGTAATATAGTGTACAAAAAATACTGGCAGTTAGAGATATTTATTGACCACCATCTTTATAATACTTTAGCAAACTAATTTTCTTAATTTACCTTTATTTAAAGACAAGTGAATAAAATAATTATTATAATGAAACTATCATTACATCTATTTTTGACTTACAGTTAGTAGAATTCAACATATTTAGTAATACCTAATGTGGAAACATCATGGTGTACATTAACACATTAGAATCTCAGCCATCAGTCAATGTTCCAGCACAATTTAACCTAGAAAAGCTGAGATTTGAGTTATGTAATGTGCAGAACATTTGGCATCTGCTTTAGGCCTGTAGAGGTTGTGCTCCTCAGCAAGCCTTTAAGATATGTATGTTGTAAAGCATGCATTGCAAAGTGATCTCTGAAACCTGATTTAATATTGTCTCTTTGTCTACACATTAAAGTCACATTAGGGATTGTTTGGCTATTAAAGTGTGACCAATTTCCTGCCAGAGAGTCTTGCTGTCATCCTTTTTAGCGGTACTTTCAACCCATTAAAAGGTGTATAATTGATTCATTTACTTAGCCCAGATACATTTTCAATTAATGCATACACTGACCTCTGTATACTAAATATTTGGCTTGGCTAATTCTAGCATCATTAGCACAGGGTACATTTAAAGCCTCCTATGCAAGCCTTCAGCATTGTCTATGTTTTAGACCTGTTTAATGAGCTGTAAAATGAAACGAAGATGACTTGTTTCTCAAACAATCAACCACACTATTAAGTAATGTTGAGCACAGCTAGGAAGGACAATAAATTCTGTCACCTTGACAACAGTTCTAGGTATTGACTTTTCTAATCACGATCGATTACCAAGAGAAAATAAAACTACCCCTTCATTTTTTCTGCTTTAATGTTTTTTTTTTTCCATGTGTTGCTTTCCATAGCTCATCAAGAAGAATAGAAAATCTGATAAAATTTTGCAACCTTTTAGGTCTCCTGCAATGAAGACATTGGTTTCCTGGCTAGCATGTAGCTTTTTATACATGCATTTACATATATACTGTATATGTAGACATTTAAGGTGATTGCACATTTGTTGGAGGTGTGTACATTAGTGTGGGAATTCTATCATACTTTTTAGGACAATTATCTGGTGATCTATTTTCCCATGTAAGTCATTAAAGCAGTCACAAAAACATTAATGCTGATACTGCTGAACTTGAGAAATTACCAGTTGTCTGGCTGGAATCCTGATCCTCTTGTTTCAATACTTTTAGGCTAGGTTTCCACTAGTGCGGCTATGAAGTCGTGCTACTTCTAGCACGACTTCGTAGCGAAAGTAAACTGCGGCTTCAGTGAGACTTGTCCCTCATATATAGAGGGAAGTCGCACTGAAGATGGCTCAAAAGTAGTGCACAAACTACTTTTGAAGTCGCCGCAACTGAAGCCGCGGCAGTGGAAACGGGGCCCATTAAAAACAATGGCTTTTGACTTGCTGTGTGACTTGACATGTGTCAAGTCGCACCGCAAGTCGCACTAGTGGAAACCGAGCCTTAGTCATTGACCTAGAGCCAGCATTCAGATAAGGTCTTCTGACTTACCTGATCTGCATATTTGTTTTTTAAATTCCAGAGACCAGAGGATCCTCATACCATCTAGTTAACTAACATATTCAAAAGGATATCATTTAGCTTTGGCAGCCCATGGTTTGATTAGGACAGTAAAAAAAAAAATCAGATTTTTATAAATATTGATATCTATCCCACAATACTGTATATAGAACAATTGTAAATCATATACTAATAGCGGAAAGGCTTACTACAAACAGTCTGTGGAAATCCATTGATGCACCTATACTCAAGCACAATACGAATTGATGCTAGCAAAATAGGAACCACTCCACTATTGGCTTAAAAAAAATGGCAAACCTGGTTATCCCAACCTAGAGCTTCTAAATACTTAAAGGAGTGTAACCTTTAACATTGTTCTCAAGTTTGATATATATACCCTTAGTCCTCATATGAGTTTTTGGTGTAGCTTACCTTCTTGTTCTTCTTGAGACCAGAGGATCCTCATAACAACTAGTTAACCAACATGTTCAAAAGATATAGTTTAGTTTTGGCAGCCCATGGTTTGATTAGGACAGTAAAAAAAATCTGATTTTTATAAATCCTGATATCTATCCCACAATACTGTATATAGAACAATTGTGATTCATATACTAATAGCAGAAAGGCTTACTATACCCAGTCTGTGGAAATCCATTGATGCACCTATCAAATTGAATGTCCTTTCCAGATTAAACACTCAAGCACAATATGAATTGATGCTAGCAAAATAGGAACCACTCCACTATTACCTTAAAAAAAAAAAAAGACTTCCGGTTCCGGCGCCAGATGTGAGGGAGCAGGAAGCGGCGGCTCCGGACCTCTCGGCTTACAAAATCAGCCAAAACCCCCGATCGGTGGGCCTGCGTCACCCCCTTCCTCCTCTGCCTTAGCGGGGAGACTCCGATGGACAAGTTCCTGGTGCACGGCTCCATTACCGCCGCTCCCGCCTCCCACACGGACAGAGCTTCAGCCGACGGCACTGTAGGCAAGATGGCGGAGGGCGCGGCTCAGTCTCTCACAAGCCATCCTCCGGTGTCTGGATCTCTGCTCTCTACAGCCCCCCCTGACTCCTCTGGTGCGGTGCCGCCTGATCAGTACTCCGGCATCGCACAAGCAGTAGCTGCACTGCTAGCGCCGACTATCACTGAGGCAGTAGATAGAGCAATGGCGGCAGGGATAGCCCAAATACGCAAGGACATTGGGGAGCACGCCATGCGGCTCACTGAACTAGAAAGCAGAGTGGCTGAAATAGAGGAGGAAACACAAGCCTCCTTCCATCAGGAGACACAATTTAAACTAACCCAGCAGTACCTACTTGAAAAAGTGGATGACCTGGAAAACAGGTCTCGCAGAAATAACCTGCGCATAATAGGCCTCCCAGAATCCTTTGGTGCTGACTCCTTGATGGACATGTGTGTTCAGCGTATCCCTCAAGCCCTGGGACTTCCTAACATATGTGTCGCCGAAAGGGCACATCGTGTGGGCCCCCCATCTAACGAACGGCGTACCCCTCGCCCGGTGATAGTAAAGTACCTGAACTTCGTGGACAGAAACAACTTGATGAATTCATACCGTAACTCTAAATCGCTGCAAATTGACGGTCACAAATTGCTGTTGTTTGCAGATTATTCTCAGGAGGATTCCAAACGCCGTAAGGCCCTGCAACCTATCTGCAATGCTCTATACCAGCAGGGCATCAAATTCACTCTTGCTTACCCAGCAACACTACGGTTCACGGATACCTCAGGTCAGTCCAAATCTTTCACCCATCCAGACGAGGCCTGGGATTACCTCAATGCACACCTTCGGCTGCCAATGGATACCTCTACACCACCTACGCAAGCCCTCTTCAGAAACCAACATCCCTGGGACCAACGCAGTCCTCGCAAGGATCCGGCCAAGAAGCTGCGGCTCACAGATCTTTCTGGGAAATTCGGACCGAACTAACCAATCTCCATCTCTAGTCCTGATTGTCTCTTTGCTGGCGAATGATTAGGTACCTACACCACACTTGGTTAACCTTGTAAAAGACAGGGGCGCCCGCTTTAATGCCTTTCACGTTCCCTTCATACTGCACGGCCTTGGAACGAGCAGGCCTCCCCTCACACTATGGTTAACAATAAGTGTGGCTACCATTTATCTCTTCACCACCTGCACCATAATAAGCTGGCTACTCCTTTCCTATTTTTCACGGTTCTATCCCCTGCAAATGTTATTGTGATTGATTTATGTTATGCTTCTCTCCTCTGCCTACCTCTTACCAGGGTGATGACAAGGTCTGCTTGCCCACCTACAGCGGAGATCTCTCGTTCTACCAAAATGGATCTGAACATTGAGAATATTTCACCGACTACTCCTAAAACGTGAATGGGGTAGCGGGCACACCGCTCGGGTTTGGATCTATCATCCACCGGTAGCGCTGCTGTAGGCAGTTGGTCACATGTGGGAAGAAGTGAATTGCACGCTTCCTCGGACACGCAAGTGTCATGTTTCAGTTGTTTATTGTCTTATTGTACTATTATTATTTGTCAAAGTTTTGCCAACCCACCCTTCGCCCCTTCCCTTCCCCCTGTCCCGACTCTCGGTACACATCCCCACACCATTTTACCTGACTCTTATTTACGTGGCTTCACCCATTCACTCACGATCATTTTTACAATTTCTGGCGCTTCACCTCCCAATGTTATATCCTAATGGTTAGGATTATATCATGGAATGTTAAAGGCCTTCGTTCCCCACACAAACGTATGGCAGTCCTTCGCCACCTGAAAAGGTTGAAAACCGACATAGCGGTATTACAGGAGACCCACCTCCCTGAACATGATTATGACCGAATGCGTAAACTATGGGTGGGCAAAGTTTTCGGCTCACCCGCACTTAAGGGGAAAGCCGGTGTCCTACTTCTTGTTCACAAAAACTTTCCGGGCACGGTCGTATCGTCTCATACAGACTCGGACGGTAGGTTCCTGGCAGTCAAATTCTCCTCTGGCCAAAAGGAATGGGTACTTGCCACAGCATACGCCCCTAACTCCCCATCAAAAAAATACTTTCAGGATTTGACCTCTCATCTGGCCCCACATATCCACGCTCCACTAATTTTAGCAGGGGATTTCAATGCAGTCATGGACGCTAGGGAGGATAGATCTCGCCCATTACTCTCCACACCCTCACTATGGTCCTCTAACCCCAGTCATCTCCCAGATTTTGCTGAACACATCCATCTCACAGACGTTTGGAGGTTGCTACACCCGGACGGAAGGGAGTTTACATTCTTTTCCAACCCACACAAATCTCTATCACGTTGTCACGGTTCTCGCCATGGTTTACAGACAGCCAGGCGTGGTCGCCGTTAAGTACCTGACATCGGATTTGAACCTGTGTACTTTGACATTCTGTCCTGTTGACCTGCCTGTGAGCCACACTTCAGCTCATATGGATCCTGTCTTGTTAATCTAGTATTGCCTGCAGCACTAGGGGGCTGGACTTCACCTGAGTGTGCTCTTGTCTCTCATTGACCACCTGAAGCTAATTGCTCAATTAAGCAAGCTATAAAACACTGTCTCTCACTGAGAGCATGGTCAGTATAATTGCTGATCCTTCCTTGTGCCTGTGTTGCTGATCTATGTTCCAGACCTTGTTCCTGTTGACAGACATTGTTCCTGTGTTCCTGTTTCCCAAGCGTGTGTTCCAGACTGACTCCGGCTTCCATCCTTACCTTGTTGTTCCTGTGATCCTTATCCGGACTCCTGTCTTCCAGTGACTTCTGTTATTCCTGGACTTCCCGTTCCATTGCATTCCTGCCGGTCCTGCCTATTGGAGCATTGTCCCTGCCAAGCCCCCGTGCACAAATTCACAGGCCAGGTGGCTTTCTTACCTGGTCACCTTGGACTGTGGATATCTGCAAGGGTGAGCGTACATCTCTGCGTTACAGACTCCGACAAAGGTAAGCCTCGTGACACACGTATTGATTACTTTTTCGCCACTTTGTCCACACAGCCCCTGATTACGGACTCGACCATTCACGAACTCGCTATATCTGACCATGCCCCTATCTCGTTGGACCTTCTTGACCCATCTCCTAAACCCCCAGTGAGTGATTGGAGATTCCCCTCTTTCTTGGCTAATGACGACCAATTGGCCTCGATTATTCATGACTCGTGGCAGGAATTTACTGACACGAATGCAGCCCATGTCTCGGATCTTACCTTGTTTTGGGAAACGGGTAAAGCAGTACTGCGGGGGCGGATTCTCTCCTATGCTGCCGGCCGTAAGAAAGCCATCAGACAGGCTTACACCGAAGCCAGTATCCGGCTTCGAGCGGCCCAATTAGAGTTGTCACAGAGGAATAATCACTCCAACAGGCAGAAATGGCAGGAAGCTAAGGTAGCCTTTGATACCTGGGCGGCAACACAGGAGAGGGTGTATTCCTCCATCCAAGAGCTGCAGTATCACAGATTTGGGAACAAGCCAGGCAAGCTGCTAGCCAAAATGTGCAAAGGGCCCTTCACTCCCACACATATTGCGGCACTAAAGACTGACAAAGGCACCATTACCACCTCCCACAAGGAAATAGCCGACATTCTCTCACACTATTACTCTGAATTGTACAGTGCAGAACACCACGACGCCCAGGCGGCCGATGCCTGGTTAGATAATGTCTCACTCCCTACTATAGACGAACACCTCCTAGTCGCACTCAATGCTCCCATCTCAATTGAAGACATTACTTCCACTATAGCACGTTTACCCCCTGGTAAAGCCCCGGGGCCTGATGGTTTCACGTCAGACTTCTACAAATCATCAGCCAATGTCCTAGCACCGACTCTGCGGTCACTCTATCAACATATTCTTGACGGTCACCCTTACTTCCCGACGGGCCTCCAAGCACATGTTAAATTGCTCCCAAAATCTGGGAAAGATCCTACCGAACCAGGCTCTTATCGTCCTATATCACTTTTAAACCTGGATGGTAAGATCCTGTCTAAAATAATAGCCACCAGACTTGCGCCCATTATGCCCACCTTGATACATCCTGCACAAGCTGGATTCACTGCGGGTAGATCGGCTACAGCCAATATTCGTAAAGTGCTAACAGCTCTGGAGACATCCCAACAACATCAAACCGCTGACATGGCCATTATATCCCTAGACGCGGAGAAAGCCTTTGATAGGGTGGACATAGACTGGCTCCATTTGGTCCTGCAACGTTTTGGGTTTCGGGGCCCCTTTGTCCACCTTATCAAAGCGATGTACACCAACCCCTCGGCAAATGTTATCGCGAATGGCCACATCTCGGCTCCGTTCACGTTACGGAGAGGCACGAGACAGGGTTGCCCATTGTCCCCCCTCCTGTTTAATTTGGCCCTGGAACCTTTGGCACGATTTATTCTTCACCATCCTGACCTGCATGGTATCCCCGTAGGTAGTTCCGATCTACGCATAGCACTGTTCGCGGACGACATTCTCATCTTTACATCCAGCCCACTCAAGGACTCAGCACTGATTCATGACATTTTTGAAGATTTTCGTAAGCGGTCGGGTCTCAAAATTAATTTCTCTAAAAGCGAAATTTTACCGCTCCGACATGCACGACATAACCCTTGGCCCTCCTCGCCAATTTTCTCTATAGCCAAATCCTCTATTACATATTTGGGAATCAAAATTGGTCGTACCCCTTCCTCCATTTACCACCTCAATATCCCACCCGCCATCTCTAAAGTTACATCAGCATTAGACGCATGGATGGGCCTCCCCCTATCCCTCTTCGGCAGATGCCATCTTTACAAGATGGTGGGCTTCCCCAAGTTGCTTTACCCTCTCCAAACTATTCCCCTGTTGGTAAAGCACAAGGATATGCATAGACTAACTAGAGCAATTACAACCTTTATTTGGAATGGCAGGAAGCCTCGCATTGCTCTTCAGAAACTGTATCTGCCGAGGAGGGAGGGCGGGGTGGGACTTCCGAATGCACGTCTCTACAACTTGGCGTGTGTTTTCAGGGTGGGACTGGACTGGATTGGCAAAACTTCTAGGTACTCGAATTACCACCTTGAATCCCAGCTGACCTCACCCTATGATCTGGTGGCCCTATTACACTGTACCCATAAGAACCTGCCGACTCACCTGAAGCATAATGTTTTAATCGGGGACACTAATATCACCTGGCGAGAACTATACCGCAAGCTCAACGCTTCGCCCACCATGACACCACACCTACCCATCAGAGGACACCCCCTTTTTCCGCAAGCCCAGCGGTACCCCCCATTCAAAGACTGGCCAGCTTTGGATCTTCAACATTTCGCCCAATTATTTGATCCTGACTCGGGCACACCCCTATCCATGTCAGTCATCAGAGATCGCTATCGTCTGCCCGAGGGCCATACCCTTGGCATTATTCAGGCCATAAGCTTTGTGATTAAATCCTGCCCTAACCGACTCCAACGGTTCAAGCGGACCATAACGGATAAGTTTCTTGAACAGGAACTGCACAAAATCTCAGACATTTACAAAACGCTATTGTCGCTCCCAAACGTCAGTAATTCTACATTCCAATCTTCAAACTGGGTAAAGGACTTCCCCAACCCGGACGCCCATCAACTAATATTGGCCGGCTACCTGACCACCCACAAATTCATAACCAACAAATTCTGGAGGGAACAGCAATTTAAAATTATGCATCGTAGTTACGTACCATACTCCAGGAATACCTCCTCTCCACATTCAATCGATTGCCCACTGTGCTCGACACCTAAACCTACTCTTGCACACAGACTCTGGATGTGCCCTATTATAGCCGCTTTCTGGACATCAGTCGAATCCTATGTCACTTCAGTCACGGGCATAGCTCCTATTGGCGATCCCTACCTACTCTTGTTTGGCAACATAGATGCGCCACTCCAATACCTACCCAAACATCAATGCCTCCTCATTAAGCTGCACAAAACTTGGCTGATAACCTGCTATATGGTTGCCAGAAGGGCTATACTGGCCAAATGGATACAGGCTTTCCCTCCTAACCTGACAGACGTGACTGCGGGTCTCCAACAACTGCACGCAAGAGAAGCACTAGATCTAAAAACCTCCAATGCTGCTAAACTGGCCAACTTCGACCGGAAATGGTCTGCATTCTTACACCTTTTACGAGTATCACGCTCTTAATGTGAGACTAGTGAACTTCCACCGCTTGCCACAGAGCAACTAGCCATTGAGCCATCTTCTAGACAGGGTTTATGGAAAAACCACACGGCTAGTTATCTCTCTCTTTGATTCTTACCCACATCTTTACTCTTGGCACTAGGTGGACACATGCCCATATGGACCATGGGTCGGATTGTCTACTTTCACCTAACAGCCTTGGATAATATGCCGCAACAATTGAACTTCCTCGATGCTTCTCCAAGCCCCCCCCCCCCCTCCTGGCACTTGTAAGCTACTCCTTTGAACCTACCATTTAACATTAAGTCTCTGACCGACAGGTCTTGGACCACGGCCTTCTAAAGTCTATTTCTACCTAGCCATAAATTAAACAACATGGGTGTTATTGCTACTGTTGTTGCATATTGTTATGGTTGTTGTGTAAGATCTTGTTACTTCATGTGTTGCTCATGATCATCTGGGTTGGCATCCTCCCCCACCCCTCCCCCCTCCTCCCCCCTCCTCCCCCCCTACACCCGTTCCCGCCTTCCCCCCCCCACCCCCATGTTAACGGAACCTTTGGATTTCTTGGGTTGACATGCAGTCTCTGAATGTATCTCACATACTGGTCATTTGATGTAGGACACTGAGGCTAATTTGTCTCTCCTTGTACATTGTTACCGTTGTTGTTACGACTAATCCTTTGTTTTCTGAAGTGTTTTCTGACATACTGCATCTGTATCTGTTCTTCTTTTGCTGAAAACCTTAATAAAATTTTGTTAAAAAAAAAAAAAAATGACAAACGTGGTTATCTCACCATAGAGCTTCTAAATACCTAAAGGAGTGTAACCTTTAACATTGTTCTCAAGTTTGAAATACCTTTAGTCTTCATATGAGTTTTTGGTGTAGCTTACCTTCTTGTTCTTCTTGAGACCAGAGGATCCTCATAACAGCTAGTTAACTAACATGTTCAAAAAGGATATCATTCAGGTTTGGCAGCCCATGGTTTGATTAGGACTGTAAAAAAACATCAGATTTTTATAAATCTTGATATCTATCCCACAATATATAGAACAATTGTGATTCATATACAAATAGCAGCAAGGCTTACTATAACCAATCTGTGGAAATCCATTGATGCACCTAACTTATGGAATGTAATTTCCAGATTAAACACTCAAGCACAATACGAATTGATGGTAGCAAAATATGAACCACTCTACTATTACCTTAAAAAAAAATAAAAAAATGGCAAGCCTGGTTATCTCACCCTAGAGCTCCTAAATACCTAATGGAATGTAACCTTTTAATATTGTTCTCAAGTTTGAAATACCCTTAGTCCTCATATGAGTTTTTGGTGTAGCTTGACTTCTTGTTCTACTTTTTGCTTCATGTTCATGTAACTCTGTTCAACTTGATGTCCAGACTAGGGATGATCGAACTTTTGAAAAGTTTGGTTCGACCAGAACACCCGAACCTCCCAAAAGTAATCAAAAAACACCATTTTGAAGCCCTAAAACCCAATAAATCCCCCTAAAAAGTGCCTAGGGTTCTGGGTCATACCCCAGGGACTATTAATCACGCAAAAAAAAGTTCTTAAAAATTGTCATTTTCGATAGAGAGCTAATTATTGAAAAAAATTAAAAAAATTCTTAGGATTTAGTATCTGGGGGGTCTAAAAAGTGTACCTGTGAAGTTTCTGCTCTGTAGCATGTCCAGAACCATAAAAAAAGATTGTTTGTATTTTGTCACTTATAGAACAGGTTAGTGGCTTCTCTATTTTCACACCTTGCCGGTTTAGTAGCAAGCATTTTTTTGGGCATTTTTTGGGGTCTTTTCAGGCAGGCAAAACATCTGAACTTGTGTATACGGGTATATATACACACATACTTATATGTATATATACACCTAGACATACATAGGTGTGATAGTAGCAGAAATATATGCTTGCGCTAATGAAATCATTTACACTAATATGGCTCCGCTCCTATAACACCTATATATGTCTAAGTGTAAAATACATATAAGTATGTGTGTATATATACCACTATACACAAGTTCAGATGTTTTGCCTGCCACCAAAGAACCCAAAAAAATGCCCAAAAAAACGCTAGCGCCAAAAAAAGAAACGCCCAGATGTGTTGTTGCAGGCATTTTTTTGGGGTTTTTGGAGGCAGGCAAAACATCTGAACTTGTGTATAGTGGTATATATACACACATACTTATATGTATTTTACACTTAGACATATATAGGTGTTATAGGAGCGGAGCCATATTAGTGTAAACGATTTCATTAGCGCAAGCATATATTTCTGCTACTATCACACCTATATATGTCTAGGTGTATATATACATATAAGTATGTGTGTATATATACCCGTATACACAAGTTCAGATGTTTTGCCTGGCTCCAAAGAACCCAAAAAAATGCCCAAAAAAACGCTAGCGCCAAAAAAAAAAATGCCCAGGTGTGTTGTTGCAGGCATTTTTTTGGGGGTTTTTGGAGGCAGACAAAACATCTGAACTTGTGTATAGTGGTATATATACACACATACTAAACAAGCAAAAAATTGGGGGAGCAAACCCTGAACATGTATATCTAAAGCCGGTGCAGCTATGGACCAAGCAACATGTATATTAAAAAAGAATAGCGCAACCATGCAAAAGAAATGACTATCAAATATGGAGACAATCCATAAATAAAAATGGGGATTTAGTTCCACCATATGGCCAAATCATGCTCAAGCCCACCACTGCGTCAAAGTACCCCATTATCGGTGGGTCCTACACTATCCATAAAAAAGGGGTGAATCCAGCCTCTCTTACCCTTGGAGACAACACTCCTTGCTGGGAAGGTGTGCTAATGCACTGCAGGGGACTCCTCCTATATCTACTTGATAGAGGACACCAATAGAGTACAGGTGTGTGTGGGGGATGGGATGCTCAACCTCATAAGTCTGGTCAGACCGAATACATAATAAACAAGCAAAAAATTGGGGGAGCAAACCCTGAACATGTATATCTAAAGCCGGTGCAGCTATGGACCAAGCAACATGTATATTAAAAAAGAATAGCGCAACCATGCAAAAGAAATGACTATCAAATATGGAGACAATCCATAAATAAAAATGGGGATTTAGTTCCACCATATGGCCATATCGTGCTCAAGCCCACCATTGCTTGTTTATTATGTATTCGGTCTGACCAGACTTATGAGGTTGAGCATCCCATCCCCCACACACACCTGTACTCTATTGGTGTCCTCTATCAAGTAGATATAGGAGGAGTCCCCTGCAGTGCATTAGCACACCTTCCCAGCAAGGAGTGTTGTCTCCAAGGGTAAGAGGCTGGATTCACCCCTTTTTTATGGATAGTGTAGGACCCACCGATAATGGGGTACTTTGACGCAGTGGTGGGCTTGAGCACGATATGGCCATATGGTGGAACTAAATCCCCATTTTTATTTATGGATTGTCTCCATATTTGATAGTCATTTCTTTTGCATGGTTGCGCTATTCTTTTTTAATATACATGTTGCTTGGTCCATAGCTGCACCAGCTTTAGATATACATGTTCAGGGTTTGCTCCCCCAATTTTTTGCTTGTTTATTATGTATTCGGTCTGACCAGACTTATGAGGTTGAGCATCCCATCCCCCACACACACCTGTACTCTATTGGTGTCCTCTATCAAGTAGATATAGGAGGAGTCCCCTGCAGTGCATTAGCACACCTTCCCAGCAAGGAGTGTTGTCTCCAAGGGTAAGAGAGGCTGGATTCACCCCTTTTTTATGGATAGTGTAGGACCCACCGATAATGGGGTACTTTGACGCAGTGGTGGGCTTGAGCACGATATGGCCATATGGTGGAACTAAATCCCCATTTTTATTTATGGATTGTCTCCATATTTGATAGTCATTTCTTTTGCATGGTTGCGCTATTCTTTTTTAATATATATACACACATACATATATGTATTTTACACTTACACATATATAGGTGTTATAGGAGCGGAGCCGTATTAGTGTAAATGATTTCATTAGCGCAAGCATATATTTCTGCTACTATCACACCTATATATGTCTAGGTGTATATATACATATAAGTATGTGTGTATATATACCCATATACACAAGTTCAGATGTTTTGCCTGCCTCCAAAAACCCCCAAAAAATGCCTGCAACAACACACCTGGTCGTTTTTTTTTTTTTGGCGCTAGCGTTTTTTTGGGCATTTTTTTGGGTTCTTTGGAGGCAGGCAAAACATCTGAACTTGTGTATACGGGTATATATACACACATACTTATATGTATATATACACCTAGACATATATAGGTGTGATAGTAGCAGAAATATATGCTTGCGCTAATGAAATCATTTACACTAATATGGCTCCGCTCCTATAACACCTATATATGTCTAAGTGTAAAATACATATAAGTATGTGTGTATATATACCACTATACACAAGTTCAGATGTTTTGCCTGCCTCAAAAAACCCCCAAAAAAATGCCTGCAACAACACACCTGGGCGTTTTTTTGGGCATTTTTTTGGGGTTCTTTGGAGGCAGGCAAAACATCTGAACTTGTGTATAGTGGTATATATACACACATACTTATATGTATTTTACACTTAGACATATATAGGTGTGATAGGAGCGTAACTATATTGGTGTTAATTATTTCATTAGCGCAAGTAGTGTTTTCTGCTCCTTTCACACCTATATATGTGCAGGTGTATATATACATACATACATGTGTGTGTATATATACCCCCTATACACATGTTCAGATGTCATGCCTGACTCCAAACATGTGCTCAAAAAATCCCTATAGACGCCTGCAGCCAAAAAGCAAGCTGACAGGGGCGAAGCCATATTACTGCAGCGAAAGAGACTTCAGAGAAACTAGCTTTTCTCTATAGCGGTCACCCTGATATGGAAGGGTTTGGTCACCCTGCCATAGCAGTCACTGTCAGTTCACCCTACACTACACTACGGTCACCCTGGCACTTAACACTTTCCCTACAGAAACTAAATTTTTGCATCTAACTAAAGTGTAAAAGAGCACCCTAACTACACTAGATATCCCTTTCCTCACACTAATAAATGCTAAATGACACTTTGTAGCAGAAGTCACAGAACTGCTTCCACTCTCTTCCATGTCCCTGTATAACAATGCTAGGAATTTGGCGGGGGATATCTTATATACTGGGGGGCTTATTCACTAATGATTGGCCTATGGACCCCCTAGTCACTCCAATCACATTCCTAGCATTCTCCTGCCCCCTCAATTGGCTTTTGCTAATGGTTCTGGTCCAATCATGGGCTTTTAAAGTCAATTTCCTGTCCCATTGCCTTTTGGTCGGTTCTGGTTGCCGAATTCCGAACCTCGAACAGCCAATGTTCGGGTCGAACCGATGGTCCACCCGAACCGTTCGATCATCCCTAGTCCAGACCATATCTACAGTTTGAACCCATCTGGGGTAGGCTGGGCAAGACTTTCAAGAGTTATATAAATACTTACCAACCTTTCCTGTATGTTGAATTTTGCTCTTACCTTTGTTAAATATTGTTTAAGGAAATTTGTTTTGATACTCATTATAAACCAAAAAAACTTAAACCTATACTTGTTTTAACCCCTTCCGTACCGCGTCATGTAAAAAGACGTCGGCACAAATCCTTTCTCGATCCGGGCGGACGTCATATGACGGCGCCCGGATCTCCCCGCTACTGCGCGCCCCCCGGGGGCGCGCATCGCGGCGATCGGGGGTGAGGCTCGTCCCTCGGACTGAGCCCAACCCCGATCAAAGTAAACAGCCAATGAAATTGGCTGTTTACCACGTGATCGGCTGTGTCAATCACAGCCGATCACATGAGCGGCTCCAGCGTGAGCCGCTCGTTCCTTCCTTAATGCGCGCCCCCGGGGGCGCGCAGCGCGGCGATCGGGGACGACGCTCGTCCCTCGGACAGAGCCCATCCCCGATATAGGTAAAGAGCCAATGAAATTGGCTCTTTATCACGTGACCGGCTGTGTCCAATCACAGCCGGTCACAAATGTCATCAGAGAACACGGTAACTAGCTGTCACCGTGTTCTCCTCCTCACACACTGATCCTGTGTGAGGAGGAGATTGTGGTAACAGCTAGTTACCAAGTACAGTGCACCCCAATCACACTGATTGCCCCCCCCCAATAAAGAGCACCTGTCACTAGCCCATCAAAGTACCCGAGTACCTGTCACCAGCCCATCAGGTACTCTGATGACAGGTACTCGGGTACTCTGATGGGCTGATGACAGGTACTCTGATGGGCTGGTGACAGGTACTCGGGTACTCTGATGATGGGTACTCGGGTACTCTGATGACAGGTACTCGGGTACTCTGATGACGGGTACTCGGGTACTCTGATGACGGGTACTCGGGTACTCTGATGACGGGTACTCGGGTACTCTGATGACAGGTACTCGGGTACTCTGATGACAGGTACTCTGGTACTTTGAGTACCCGTCACCGGAGTACCCGAGTACCCGTCATCGGAGTACCCGAGTACCTGTCACCTACCCATCAGAGTACCCAAGTACCTGTCACCTACCCAACAGAGTACCCGAGTACCTTCCACCTGCTCATCAGAGTACCTGACACCTGAAGTACCCGAGTACTTGCCACCTGCTCATCATTACCCATCACTACTCATCAGTACTCATCAGTACCCATCAGTACCTATCACCTATTAGTATCAGTACTGATCATCCGTACCCATCAGTACAGTATCAGTATCACCTATCAGTATCAGTACTACTCATCAGTACCTATCACCTGCCTGTCACCTGCCCATAAGAGTACCCGAGTACCTGTCACCTGCCTATCGGAGTACTCGAGTACCTGCCACTTGCTCATCAGTACCAGAGTACCTGTCACCTGCCCAGCAAAGTACCCGAGTACCTGTCACCCTTCATACAGCCACCATGTCTAAGTCCAAAAAGGTTTATATACGTCCTCCGTTTAAACCTAAATACCGGTGTTATGGCAGCAGATAGCTGCCATAACCCTGGTATTTTTTTAAACGGTGGACGGTTGGCTTTCCGATAAGGGTGGTCCCAGCGGCGGATTCGCCGCAGGATCACCCTTCCGGGGTGGCGGAAGAGGTGCCCCCCCCCTCCCGCCGCTTTCTGGTCCTTTTCCCCGCTTACCGGACCCGCCGGCAGCGGGGAAAACGATCCGGTCCCAGATCCTCACAGACAGGATGTCGAGTGAGGGCAAGCTTGCGCTCACTCGACTCTATGGTCTTGGAGGACCGGAGCTACGGCAAACGTCGTTGCCTAGCAACCAGTTTAAAGGTCCCTTTTTTTTTTTCATTTTATTTAATTTTTTTTTTTTATTTATTTATTTTTTTTTTCTATCTTTTAGTGTACTTGTGAGATCTGAGGACTTTTTGACCCCAGATCTCACAAAAAAGAGGTCCTGTCGTGCCTTTTTCTATTACAAGTAATGTTTACATTTCTTGTAATAGAAATAAAAATGATCAATTTTTTTTTTTAAAAAAAACAGTGTAAAAATAAAAAATAATAAATAAAATAAATAGTAAAAAAAAAAAAATGAAAGCGCCCTGTCCCCGCGAGCTCGCGCACAGAAGCTAACGCATACGGAAACCCCCCCACATATGTAAACAGTGTTCAAACTACACATGTGAGGTATCGTCGCGATCGTTAGAGCAAGAGCAATAATCTGAGCCCTAGACCTCCTCTGTAACTCTAAGATAGCAACCTGTAGAAATTTTTAAAATGTCGCCTATGGGGATTTTTAAGTACCAAAGTTTGTCACCATTCTGTGAGCGTGCGCAATTTTGAAGCATGACATGTTGGGTATCTATTTACTCGGCGTAACATTATCTTTCACATTATGGAAAACAATTGGGCTAACTTTACTGGTTTCTTATTTTTTAATTAAAAAAAGTGATTTTTTTTCCCAAAAAATTGCGTTTGGAAGATCGCTGCGCAAATACGGTGTGATAAAAAATATTGCAATAATCTCCATTTTATTCTCTAGGGTCTCTGATAAAAAAAATATATAATGTTTTGGGGTTCTAAGTAGTTTTCTAGCAAAAACAACTGATTTTAGCTTGTAAACACCAAATGTCAAAAATAGGCCTAGGCAAGTGGCTAGGATGCATGATGATGCTCCTTGGATGTTGGGCCCCTCTATATGGCTAGGCTGTGAAAAAGTCTCACACATGTGGTATTACCATACTCAGGAGGAGTGGCAGAATGTATTTTGGGGTGTCATTTTTGCTAGGTACATGCTATGTGTTAGGAATATCCTATAAATTGACAACTTTGTGTAAATAAAAAAAGTTTTTATTTTTTTCCCACATTTTCCAAAAACTTGTGGAAAAAAATGACATGTTCAAAGGACCCATAATGCCTCATAGAATATACGTTGGAGTGTTTGCTTTCCAAAATGGGGTCATTTTGTGGACTTTTCCATTGTATTGGTGCTCTAGGGCCTTGAAAAGTGTGATAGGTAGTAAAAAAGTTTTATGTGTATTTATGCTCCTAAAATGCCTTATGGTGCTACTTGGACGTGGAGTCTCTTTTTGTGGCCAGGCTGTGTAAAAGTCTCACACATGTGGTATCACCATACTCAGAAGGAGTAGCAGAATGAATTTTGGGGTGTCATTTTTGCTGTGTACATGCTATGTGTTAGAAATAGCTTATAAATTGACAACGTTTTGGGAAAAAAAAGAAAAAAAAATGTTTTCTTCATTTTCCCAAGAATTGTGGGAAAAAATTATAACTTCAAAAAACTCACCATGCCTCTTACTAAATACCTTGGACTGTCTACTTTACAAAAAGGGGTCATTTGGGGGGTATATGTACTGTCCTGACATTTCAGGGCCTCAAGAAAGGAGATAGGCCATCAGTACATCTGGTGTGATCAATTTTCAGTAATTGGTACCATAGCTTCTAGACTCAATAACTTTCACACAGACTAAATAATATACACTAATTTGGGTTAATTTTACCAGAGATATGTAGCAGTATAAATTTTGGCCCAAATGTATGAAGAAAATTTTATTTTTTGCAAAATTTTATAATAGAAACTAAAAAAAAGTGTTTTTTTTTTTGCAAAATTTTTGCTCTTTTTTTGCTTATATCACGAAAAAAAAAACCCCAGTTGTGATCAAATACCACCAAAAGAAAGCTCTATTTGTGTGAAAAAAATGATAAAAATTTTGTTTGGTTACAGTGTAGCATGACTGAGCAATTGTCATTCAAAGTGCGAGAGTGCTGAAAGCTGAAAATTGGTCTGGGCAGGAAGGGGGTCTAACTGCTCTGTATGGAAGCGGTTAAAGGTAGTGCAGCCAGTATTGTGATTTACACATGTTTGCCACACTGCATAGCCAGGCAGGTGATAATCCTATATTCCAGTTCAGCTTTGTAGCTTCCCTTGTCATCTCTTCACCATCAGCCTGCTCAAGGTCCATAAATAAACTTTTTTTTTTTTTTTTACCATCTGTCAAGTTCAACTCAGAAAAAAAGAGTGACTCTCCTGGCAATGCAGTTTTGAAAAATGTTTGTGATTCAAAAGACTGGCAAAAAAAAAAAAAAAAATTGGTATGTAGAACAGTTTCAATACAGTATGTGTTTTAACCACTTAAGCCCCGGAAGATTTTACCCCCTTCCTGACCAGGGGGTATTTTGCGATTCGGCACTGCGTGATTTTAACGGACAATTGCGCGGTCGTGCGACGCTGTACCTAAACAAATTTGACGTCCTTTTTTTCCTACAAACAGAGCTTTCTTTTGGTGGTATTTGATCACCTGTGCAATTTTTTGATCATGCGCTCTAAACAAAAAAAGAGTGTCAATTTTGCAAAAATAACAATATTTTTCACATTTTTTCACATGAAATCCCCCCCCCCAAAAATGTAAAAATCTAAATTTTTTAACATTTTAGGCCAATTTGTTTTCTGCTACATATGTTTGGTAAAAAAAATTGCTATAGGCGTATTTTGATTGTTTTGCGCAAAAGTTATTGCGTTTACTAACTAAGGGAAAGATTTTTGTCATTTTTATTATTTTTTTTTTAACGAGTAATGGCGGCGATCTGCGATTTTTTTTTCTGGGACTGCGACATTGCGGCGGACAGATCGGATCCTTGACTGACATTTTTGACACTTTTGGGGGTACCAGTGACATTACTACAGTAATCAGTGCTATACATATGCACTGTTACTGTAAAAATTACACTGGCAGGGAAGGGGTTAACTTTATTGGAGAAGGAGGGCTTAAGTGTGTCCCTAGGGGCGTGCTTCTAACTGTAAAGAGGCGTGGCTTTTCATGCAACAGCAGAGATCTACGGTCCTACATAGCAGGACCGTATGATCTGTGCTGTTACACAAGGGAGAATGACAGGCGGCTCAATATTTTTTGCTAGAAAATGTACTTAGAACCCCCAAACACTATTTATATTTGTTTAGTAGAGGCCCTAGAGAATAAAATGGTGATCATTGCAATATTTTATGTCGCTGGTATTTGCGCAGAAGTCTTTCAAATGCAATTTTTTCCAGAAGAAATACACTTTTATAAATTAAAAAAAAAGAAAAAAACAGTAAAGTTAGCCCAATTTTTTGTTTAATGTGAAAGATGATTTTACATCAAGTAAATAGATACCTAACATGTCATGCTTTAAAATTTTGCACACTCGTGGAATGGCAATAAACTACAGTACTTAAAAATCTCCATAGGCGATGCTTTAAATCATTTTTGCCAGTTACCTGTTTAGAGTTACAGAAGAGGTCTAGTGCTAAAATGATTGATCTTGCTCTAACCACCGTGGCAATACCTCACATGTGTGGTTTGAACACTGTTTACATTTGCGGGCGCAACTTACTGTACATATGCTTTTGCTTCTGCGCGCTTTCAATTTTTTTTTATCTTATTAATTTAATTTATATTTTTTATTTTTACACTGTACCTTTAAACTTTTTTTTTCTGATCACTTTTATTGTAAACATCCCTTGTGACAGTAAGAGGCAGTGGCAGGTACTCTTTAAGGAGGGATCTGGGATCTATAAGACCCCAAATCCCTCCTTTGAACTTAGAAGCATTAAAAACTTCAAGTTTGGCTGTTTTCAAAACAGTTTTTTTTTTTTTTAAATCTAGCGCCTTTAAGGTCTGAGTACATGGAAGTGATGTCATGACATCGCTTCCAGGTTACTAGATCCGAGACCCAATCTATGTCAATTCCAGGTTTGTTTGGGTCTCTGGCCAGCCAGTGGATGTGCTGGCTGGTCGCTCGGGTCTCCCGGTGGGACAAGGGACCCGGGCCGAGTGGCGGGAGAGGGGGGGGGGAACGTCCCCTCCCACTGCTTGTGATAACGGCCGAGCTGCTGCTTCACCACATCTGTTTTCACAAGAAAGCTGACTGTCCGCTCTAAAAAGCAGTACAGAGATGGTGCTTGTAGTTGCAGGCATCACCCCGATACAAGCCCTTGAAGCTGAAGGGTGCATATTTACATTACGTCGGAGTGAAAAAGTTTTACCCAATCAGGAGAGTTTTTTTTAACTGCAATTAGCCTTATAATTTCAAATGTATAGCTGTTTCCATAATGTCTGGTGGGAGTTTTTTTTTGGCTAAAACAGTCTTTTAATTAGTGAAGCTTTGCTAAGGTCATTTCTACAAATAGTATTACATAGTCATAGAGATTCCTGTTTTGTTCCTTCAATCAGTTTTAATCTATTCCTTTAATTTGTTTTTCCACTTGTAAAATTGTCATCATGTAAAGATGTAATGCATTCGTACTCTCGCGCCCCCTGACGCACATGCATTGATCAGAGTTATGCATTTTGTTAAGATTATGAACACTTGAGACTTTGGTTGTGAAGTCTTGTTGGATGGGTTGTTATGACAACACAGATTACTTTGCATCCCTCAGCTGAACAGATGACTTTGTCCTGCTCTATAAGGGGATCAGGCTTTTCCTAAAGAATTGTGCATATAACTGTTTCCATCTAATCTGGTCATATTACATAACCCAAACACAATTTCAAGTAAGATTTATGTAAAAAATAAAAAAAGACATTTATTTGTATGATTTCGAGCCTAGCCTCTGAAAGATGCTCAAACAGGGAAACATTAAAAATAACATAAGATGGGTATATGGCCACTTCACTACTTCAAAACATCAAAGCTGAAGAGGTTTGAGTCAGGAAAAAAAAACATTTTGCCCTGATGCAATGAGTGTTTTCTTTTCTTTGATGAAAACTGCTTTCAGACAATTTAACTGTGATCAACACATCCAGAGCCAACCTGAACACTGGAAAACTAACTAAAGCAACACTGATATTGTGCATGCTATCAATGAAAATAATGCACACAGTTTTTAAGGAAAAATCATGTTATCATCAGAGCCAGTGCTAGACTATTTTGCGCCCTAGGCAAGACCAGCTACTTGCACCCCCCCCCCCCAAATAAAACTTCAAAATAAATTGAATATATCTTATAACTCCTGTGAAACATAAAACTGACAGCCTGTAGGGGGCTTTGCATGTGTGCACCTATTTTTCTTTTTTTTTTAGGCAGCACTTTAAAAGCCCATACAGGTCATTGATTCAGTGTTATACAAGGGTTCTGATGCTAGAATTAGTGCTCTCACTCTGGCGTGAGCAGTGAAACATAACATGTGTAAGGCAATCACAATCGCCAAAACACATGATTTTTGTATGTGTGCAGAGGGGCTCTAAAAAAAAAAAAAAATGATGTGTCTCTTTAAATGTTTAAAACTTTTTTTATATGTTAAATATTTACTAATTTTATTCTTTTTTTTTTTATTGCTATCACATAGGGGACCAATAGCCCCCTATGTGATAGCATTTAGGTGACAGGTACTATTAGACCCTGGATGTCTCTTCTGTACTCTGCTACAGCTGATAGAATACAGATGGTGTTCCATCAGCTGCTTCCCTGAGCACAGCTCCTGCATGATTGCAGCGCCGGTCCAGGAAGAGATGTCATACTTCCTGGTCTTTGCTCAGAAGGGAGACTTCAACAGAAGGGTGTCAATGGAGCTCTTGCCGTCCTTCCCGGGGCCCCCCCCATGACTGCACTGGGCTAACAGAGTCCGGTAAACATGGCAGGAGGGTCTCGTTAGGGAGGGTGGAACATTGTGGAAGTGATCAGCGGCTTAATGGACACTTGTATCCCTTTCACATCCTAGGCGGTATAGCGGCCAGGAGTGTGTTATAATACACACTTCTGCAGCACCATTAAAAATCCAAATCCCCAGCATGTGGCTGGAGATGTGGATTTTACTAAAACCCCCCTCCCCATCCCGAGCTATAAGGCAGCTGCCTTGTATTGGTGCCGGCTTTGGGAAAACCAGCGGCCGTGTCTGCGCCCTAGGCGGCAGCGCACCCCAGACAGCTGTCTAGTTGGCTTAGCGGTAGTGCCGGACCTGGTTGTCACAGACATTACACAGAGCTTCCTTTAAAGTGGAACTGAACTCAAAAAGTAAAGACGCATTAGGTTATAGGGTTAAAGTGTTTTTTTTTTTTAATAACAAACATATTATATTTACCTGCTCTGTGCAGAGGTTATGCACTAGGCACCCTTGATCCTCTTCTTTTTTGGTCCCCCGTCAATGCTCCTGGCCACTCCTCCTCTTCTCTGAGTGACCCCATAGCAAGCCGCTTACTATGGGGGCACTCGTGCATGCTCGCTTCCCAGCCCCGGTCTGTGTGTCCATAAGACACACAGAACAAGGCCCAATCTTGTCCCGGCTCCTTCCTCACTGGCTATGATTGACAGCAGTGGAAGCCAATGGCTGCTGCTGCTGTCTCTCAGTCAATGATTAGGCAGAGACCCAGGAGAGCAGCCACTGTCGTACACATCGCTGGATCTCTATCCAGCTCAGGCAAGTATCAGGGGGGCTGCAGGGGATGCTGCATATAAAAGGTTTTTTACCTTCATGCATTGAATGTAGGAGGGTAAAAACCTTCAGCCTTTAGAATCACTTTAATTTTGTCTATGCAGTAACCTCAAAAATGTTCCTTATCGTGAAGTTCTCTTGAAAAATAACAGTGCGTTTTCCAAAGCGAGCAAAATCCTTTCTTGTGTTAAGAGAGGTATAAACTCCAGAGAGAGAGAGATATCATTTTGCTTCTTTACAAGTCATTAGTAAGACCTCATCTTGCATATGCAGTTCAGTTTGGTCACCAGTTCACAAAAATAACATTGTGGGACTGGAGAAAGTGCAGAGAAGAGCAACCAAACTGATAAGAGGCATGGAGGAGCTCAGCTATGAGGAAAGATTAGCTGAACTGAATTTATTCTTTTTTAAAAATAGGAGATTAAGGGGGGATATGATCAACATGTATAAATACATAGGTGGTCCATATAGTGAACTTGGTGTAGAGTTATTCACCTTAAGGTCATTACAGAGGACAAAGGGACCCTCTACACCTAGAGGAAAAGAGATTTAATCTCCAAATAGGGAAGGGCTTCTTCACAGTAAGAGCTGTAAAAATGTAGAATAGACTCCCTCAAGAGCCATTTTTGGATACTGGGGGTTTAGGAAGGAATTGTTTCCCTCGCTGGAGCAAATTTGAAAATGCTTTATTTTTATTTTTCCTTCTCCTGGATCAAGTGTGGGTATAGTGTAAAGGTTGTAGGTTATAGGGTATAGGTTTTCAATTTGTGTGTGTACGTGCGTTTTTTCTTTCTGTGTTGGTTGAACTTGATGTGTCGTCTTTTCAACCAGATTAACTATGTAACTTAATAGGCAGCAATAAAGACAAGGATGGGTTTATCTTACAATAACAAATATAATGTATTATCTGGGAGATAATCAAAATTAATATTGTACATTGACTGGACAGTGCAGCTCCAGATGGCAGCAGGTATGAGCTGCTATGTGGTGCTGCAAAAACAGCTACAATAGTAAAACTCCAAGTCTTGCAGTACTAAGCCAAAGTTTGTCCAAACTCTTCATGATGCAACCCCTTCCCTTGGGAAACTACTGTACATATTCAAAAAACTGTAGGTAATCTAACTAAACAAGAAAGACAATTGTTACAGAAATTATCAGATAATTCCACCACCACTATAAAACCCCCCATTAAAAAAGGGCAATACAGTGATTATAGATAATACTCAGTATCTTGAAATGTGCCACAGGATTCTTTCTAACAAGAAATGGTATCGCTCTATCTCGCACACACTAATTGATAGATATCAAAATTAGTTTTATCAGTTAGAGGATTTTGCCTTGTAAATTGTCCCCATGGCCATCCTATTATTTTGGGGAATGGATCATTAACCATAAATTTGAGTAGACTGGTGGACAAATAATTAAGACCACATGTTATGACTCTTCCCTCATACGTAAGGGATACAATCCACCGTCTACAAATCCTTGATAGTCTCCATACACCTCCATCAGCCCTCCCGGTAGCCATCGATGTGGAGGCATGGTATAGTTCGATACCTCATGAAAAAGACCTAGCTTGTATTCTCAAAGCACTTGTAAGGACTGGAACTTTAATGACTTTATTGTAAATTCTTAGGACTTTTTACTACACAATCATTTTTTCATGTTCAATGGTTTCCACTTCCTCCAGGTGCAAGGCATAGTGATGGGGGGCACTTTGTGCCCCAGAGCTATGCCAATTTATACCTGTGGGAATGGGAACTCCCTATTGGACTCGGATGAGATGACTTGTTATCACTACATGGACCACGTGTTTATAGAATGGAACGATCCCACAAGTCTACTCCTAGAATATATAAAAAAAATTAATAACAGCGATCAAAATCTTAGTTTTATGATGTAAACTCTATTTCTTTCTTGGATGTCAAAATTTATAAAGAAAGTGATGGATACCTGCGTAGTAGTTTGTATCACAAACCTACTGCAGGCAATTCCATACTCCGTGTCAGCAGTTTTCACCCAAAACCACTGGTTAAATCAATACCTTATATTGACTATGTAAGGTATTGAATGTAATATTTATGCTTGAGACAGAATTGTTCTGAATATCGCATATTCAAATTTTAGGCTGACAAGTTGAGACATTTACTATTAAGAGGTTACTTTTCTACTTGCTTGAAAAAAGCATATAGACAAGCATTGAATAAGACAAGAATTATTATATCTGGAAAAACGAGATAACAAAAGCACTCCTACTCGCCTAATCACAAAATTCTCAAATCAGCATACACAAATTAAAAGATTATTCAGAAATATTGGCATCTTCTTACTTTAGATCTTGATGTAAGCCTATTTGTCCCAAGCTTCCTAGCAATATCTTTTAGATGTGTAAGATCCAGACAATCTTGTTCAGAGCTAGTTTAAAGCGGAAAGCAAAAAAGACCCGTGTAAATACCCAGGTACTTTCACATGTGGAGGCTGCGGCTGTTGTCGCTATATGAACACGAATAGGCATATAATTTTACCTAACGATGAAGGATTCACATTACATTACTATGTGAATTGTAGGACCAAAGGAGTTTTACACCTATTGATGTGTGGTTGTAATTGTTTTTATGACGGAAAGACAAAAATTGAATTTTTGGCACCATGCATATTGCCACATTTTGAGTATAAAGTCCAATGATACTGAACTTCCTTTGGGGCACCATGTATCATCCTTACATGGAGGTATTTTTCCCAACATCATATTTCTTATTTTTGACAGAATCCACCGCTCACGAGCTGGGGATTGCAAACAAAAATCTCCCCCCAATGTGAGCTTCGGTGGATTTTTAAACTAAATGCTACAGTTTTCCCTGGTTTAAACAAAAGCGAGAAATAGTCCCAACATAATCCCTTGCATTCTTTATTCTTCATTTGTGTATCCCTTTAACACATTTGTATTGCTGTCTTGTCTTACAGACTTTGTTTTCTTTCCTTAGTATGAACATTCTCATATATATACAGTAGATATATATATATATATATATATATATATATATATATATATATATATATATATATATATATATATAGCATAAAAAACTAGTATACAAAATACCAAAATCAGTTGGATATGTTATAATTTACAAATGTATTTGATTATGATGTATCATTATTGTATTTCAGGATCATGTAAACTGCCACCTTTCTGGCTTCTCCCCACCAGGCAGCATTTTTTTCATCCATTGCCGCTGAACGGCCGGTGCATGGGGGCTGCTCTTCCTTCTTATGTTGGGATTGTGGTCACCTTTATTGTCCTGTAATGCACTGGGTGCTCTTTTGTCCATCCACACTGAGGTTAGGGTTACCCAGGCTTTGCTCTCGTTGCCTCTCGCTCTCACTGGCTTTCCTATGCGCTGGCTGCTCCAGGGTACATAACATCATCATGCCCCATCATAGGCAGGCTTGGTCATGCCACACACCTCTGGGCCGGGAGGTCCTTTACTGGGATGCTTCTACGCTATTGGCTAGAGCTCTAGCTGCTCCACCTTCCATGTGGCCATTGATGGATTTTGATTCCAAGTGACCTTTACAGGGCTCCCAGCTTCTTTGAGCCAGTGCTGCTGTGTCAGTCTGCCTATGTACAACTCTCAGTTATCTACCAGGTATGGGATATATAGTCAAAAGTATTGGGACACCTGCCTTTACACGCACATGAACTTTAATGGCATCCCAGTCTTAGTCTGTAGGGTTCAATATTGAGTTGGCCCACCCATTGCAGCTATAACATTTTCAACTCTTCTGGGAAGGCTGTCCACTAGGTTTACACTCTGCTTAAGTCAGGCTAAGCATTAACCAATTTTCTTTCCTTTAACCATGTGTTAATTCCCACATTAACACTGTTCATGGGGGAATCCCTCCTGCAGCACTATTGTGTTTTGCCGGCTGGGAGTGTGGGGAGCCTTCCCCACCAGCAGAATACAATAATCACTGCTGGTGGCTTTTTTTTTGATCGGGCAAAAAAAATTAAAAAAAAACCCTGACAGGTTTGTTAACCGCTTGCCGACCGCCGCAAGTAGATTTACTGCGGCGGTCAGCCCCGGCCAGGCAGAGTGACGTTAATTAACGTCACTAGCCTGGGAGGGTCTGGGGAGCGAGCGCGCCCGCGGAGGCGCGCTCCCGCTCCCGCGCGGTCACGGACCCCCCCGCGCGTGTGACTGGCGGACCCGATGTCCGCCGGTCACTCAGCGATTGTCGAGGGAGAGGGAGAAAATCAGGCGGCTTGTGTAAACAAGCCACCTGTCATTCTCCTCGGTGTAAAAACACAGATCAGACTGATCTACTATGTAGATCCGTTGATCAGTGTCCTTACAGCTCAAGCCACAGCCAATCACAGTAGAAAGCACGCCCCTAGGGACACACACAGCCCCTCCCTCCCAAATAAAATTAACCCCTTCACTACCAGTGTATTTTTACAGTAACAGTGCATATGTATAGCACTGATTACTGTAGAAATGTCACTGGTAACCCCAAAAGTGTCAAAAATGTCAGTCAAGGGTCCGATCTGTCCGCCGCAATGTCGCAGTACCGCAAAAAAAATCACAGATCGCCGCCATTACGCGTTAAAAAAAAAACAACAAAAATGACAAAAATCTTTCCCTTTGTTAGTAAATGCGATAACTTTTGCGCAAACCAATAAAAATACGCTTTTTGCGATTTTTTTTACCAAACATAGGTAGGATAAAACAAATTGGCCAAAAATGTTAAAAAAATTAGATTTTTACATTTTTTTGGGGGGGGAATTTCAAATAAAAAAATATTGTTATTTTTGCAAAATTTACGCTCTTTTTTTGTTTATAGCGCAAAAGTAAAAAGCGCACAGGTGATCAAATGCCACCAAAAGAAAGCTCTGTTTGTGGGAAAAAAAGGACGTCAAATTCATTTAGGTACAGCGTCGCACGACCGCGCAATTGTCCGTTAAAGTCACGCAGTGCCAAATCGCAAAATACCCCCTGGTCGTTTAGCAGCCAAATCCTCCGGGGCTTAAGTGGTTAAAAAAAAACCTGACAGGCTGATTGTACCAACAGCCTGCCCATATACAGATTGAAATTCATCCATCTATAGCCAGATTAAGTCTGGTTGCTTCCATTCATTTCAAATTTAAAAAAAACAAAACATACATTTTAAAAATTCTGTTAAATATTCTGTTTACCCTTTACATTTTACCTTGGGAAAAAGAGAATTCCTTAGTGTTATCACTATATACACATGCATATTAGAAATTATTTAGAGCAAGCTAAACTCAATATATACCGTACATTTGTTCATATTTTGTTTTTAGTAAAATTAGTTCCTTGTGTTGTCATAGGTAGTACTAAAAGGAAAAATCTGAGTAGCTATGTTTAAAAATGCTGAGATTAATGGAGCAAGCAGCAAGTGTGTGCAATCTTTAGCAGAACTGATACTCAAAAGAGATTTTGCTCTTTTGCTATTCCCAATGATGACTGTTATTATATTAATAATAATGTAAAATTACTGTAGACCTAATAGTGTTAGAAAAAGGAGTTAGTTGGGCTGCAATACAAATTTATTTTTACATTTTAAAATTAATTTAAATCTATATTGAAATAATCTAATTTCTTTCAGCATTTTTGCTGCAAAATCTAAGAAATGATCTATTCTTAACATAATTTCTCTTTTCTTTAAAAAAGTATCAACAAGATTTGGGGACAATCGCCCACACTAATATGCTTGCCTGCACACAGCAGTTATGAGAAAGTAAACAACATATCATAGGCAGGATTGAGCGAGACCTTGCTGGCACTTCCTGCTTGTGACCCTAAGATCGTTCTAAATCAGGTCAGGGAGTTCACAATAGTTAAAGTGAGTTGTGCTTGGTACATTCAATTGCAGTGTTAATTTGCTCCTTTAATTTTTTTCATCCACTTGTAGAATAGTCCATCATATAAAGACGTAATCCATTTGTACTCTTTCAGCCTCTGACGCATTATATTGATCGGAGTTATGCATTTTGTTAAGATTAAGGACACTTAAGGCTTTGGTAGTGAAGTCTTGTTGAATGGGTTGTTATGACAACAAGAATTACTTTCCGTGACACAGCTGAACAGATTGTCTTTGTCCTGCTTCATCTGGGGATCAGTCTATTCCTTAAAAAAATGTGCTTACCTTTTTTTTTCCAAAGAATAATATGACAATCTCAGTGCATTTTCAGAAACAAAAGATACTGTTTATGGGGACTCATGTCTCTACCAATCTGTCATATACGGAGAAATAAAACAAAACTAAGGTCGGTATAAAACTTCTAAGATAGGTAATGCTACAAACACTGAGTTGTGTATGGCCTTTAAAAATGGTAAATTGTCCTCAATCTAAATTTTTTAACACAAGTTCTTTCTTGTATTAACAGAGGCATGGGCTCCAGAGAGAGAGATATAATTTTGCCCCTGTACAAATCATTAGTAAGACCTCATCTGGAATATGCATTTCCGTTTTGGGCACCAATTCTCAAAAAGGATATCGAGGAACTAGAGAAAGTACAGAGAAGGGCAACCAAACTGATTAGAGGCACAGATGAAACATTAGAAGAACTAAATGCATTCTCTCTTGAGAAGAGGAGATTAAGGGGGAATAAATATGCAGGGTGGGTCAAACTGTACCCACTCTGCAAGCATGGGGCAGAGGCATGACACAAACAGTTTTGAAAAAATAGTCAGTTTAAGTCATTGGTTAAACTAAATAAATATGATTGGTCCATTAAGGGAGTTATATAATTGGTCAGTTTAATATATTGTATCCATTGGTTTAAAAATTGATGTTACTTACTGTAATTGGTTGTAACTGAAACCTTTATTAAGGAATTCTCTATAAAAAAGAGGAACGTTACATTAGTTCAACAGTCAGCGGGAGAGAAGCAGAAAATTAGTTTGGTGTCTATCTTGCCTTGGCTATGGAGTCTCTCTTGCGGCAATTGATGGACCGAGCTGGCAGCGCAGACGGGGAAGCTTGGATGAAGAAATGTCTAGCGATTCCAGTGGAGGTCCCAGCTTCATCCCCCATCTTTGTCGACTGCGGATGACGTAGTTCCTGTTATCGCTGACCTCCCAGCTGACGTTGTTTCCGCCGCTGCGGACCGGCAAATCGGAGCTCCCGCCTCTGATGCCCCCAATGACGAGTTCCGGGAATGTCATTTCCGGGCGACTTCTATTGCCGGAAACACAAGCAGAAGACCGGTGCGGATTTCGAAAAGGCCAAGACGGTTCGGTCCCGAGTCGATCCAGTGTGCGGCGAGCTCAGCAAAAAAGGGGAAGCAGAGTAATAAAACTAATGTTAGTACCCGTGTCGCTGGGCCTAGCCATGCTAATCCTTTTCCTTTGCAGGGTGAAGAATCGTCCGTTGGTCATGTGCTCATGGCACCGGTGGCTTCTGCAAGTGTTACTGCGCCATATACCTCCTCCACATCAACGGTTCCTTCATTGTCGATTGCCTATCGTCCTCCAGCTACTGCCACTGTGGTCGGTACTGACACAGTGCCTGCAGGTGAGCAAGAAAATGACTCTGTATTGAATGCTTTTGTACAGTTATTATCTTCTGTATGTTCTAATGTTATAACTGCTTCAAATGTTTCTCATGTGCCTAATGTTATTGGGGTCAGTCAGGTTAGAGCTGAACAGCCGGTTGCTAATGTTTGGCGTTTTGAATTGAGTGGTGAAAATTCTCACCATGATGTTCACCTTTTGCCTTCTAGAGATGTTAGTTATGCTACTCCTACTTGTTTCACTTCGGTCCCTGAGTCTTCTGTTAAAGAAGCTCTTCCTTGTGAAATATCTCCATTGGGTTTCCACTTAAAGGAGAGTATTGGAGGGGGGAATTTGTGGATGTTCTATCTTTATTACCTAGTTCTAAGAATTTTAGAGCTGATTCTGATAAGCCAGGTGAGGACAGGTTTAGGACAGTGCCTAGGTCTTTTAATAACTGGCATCAGGGTTATTGTATTTATTCTAGCATTTTGGGCGAAAAGCACCCTCAATTATGCAGTGGGCTTTTTCAACACCTGGACATTATTCTTGAAGGCTACAAAAATTTCCCTGGCCTTGCTTGGTTCCAGTATGACGAGTCATTTCGTCAGAAGCTGTCTGTACATAAGTCACTTACCTGGGGAGTGAAAGATGTTGGACTTTGGCTCAATTTATTATTGCCTCAAAGGCCAATTGCTTCTTCTAAGCCGGTTGCTTCAAGTCAGTTTAGGAAAGGTGTATGTTTTGGGTTCAATGAGGGTCTGTGCAAATGGCCTAGGCACGAATGCTCCCATTGCACTGGCACGCATCCTTTTTCCAGGTGTTTTAAGAAGACCCCCGTCACATCGCAGGTTTCCAGGGAGCATCTTTTTCTCAAGAGCGGCAGCTCAGGTGAGCTTGGAAAAAATGCTCCCCTGGCTGCTAATATACCCAAACAGTAAGGATGCGAGCTTGCTGTTTCATGGTTTTGATGTAGGTTTTGACTTACCTTCGTTTTCTGGTTCTGGATGTGTAATTCAAGGCAATTTGCCCTCTGTTCTTCTTTACCCTGAGGTTGTTCGGACTAAAATTTTTAAAGCGATAGAATGTGGTAGGGTGGCTGGACCTTTTTTGTCACCACCATTTCCTAATTTTCGGATATCTCCTTTGGGGGTTATCCCCAAAAAGGAGCCTGGTGAATTTCGCATCATTTATCACCTATCCTTTCCTGATGGCATGTCATTGAACGATGACATAGACCCTTCTTTGTGCACGGTATCTTATGCTTCATTTGATACAGCCTTGGATAAGATTCGGAGTGTTGGTGGGGCAGCGTTACTAGCCAAAGTGGATATAAAATCCGCTTTTAGGCTTTTGTCTATTAATCCTGAGGCTTTCAACTCCCTGGGTTTCTTTTTTGAAGATAATTATTTTTTCGATAAGTGCCTGCCCATGGGCTGTTCACTCTCTTGCTTTTATTTCAAAGCCTTTTCGAGTTTCTTGGAGTGGGTGGTGTCTTATCAAGTGGGTTCAAATAACATCTTGCATTACTTAGACAATATTTTGTTCATAGGCAAGGCCTGGTTTTTTGGACTATTTATATTTGCTGACGGAATTTTGTGTCACTTGTTCTTTGTTTAATGTTCCATTGGCTGAGGAAAAAACAGTTTATCCTACCACAAGTCTGGAATTTTTGGGCATTTTGGTGGATACAGCAAAAATGGAGTTTAGGTTGCCTGGCTCAAAAATTTCGAAATTAAATTTTTTATTGCACTTAATTCTGCATAAACAAAAAGTCCAATTGAAAACTATTCAATCATTATTGGGATTGTTGAATTTTGCGTTTCGTGTGATGCCAGTGGGACGTGTTTTTTCCAAAAGACTTTACAGAGCCATTTCCGGCGTATCCTCTCCCTCACATTTCATTCGGCTTTCGGCAGAAATTAAGGCGGACCTCTTGGTCTGGTTAAGATTTTTGGATATCTATAATGGGTCTTCGGTCTGGCAAGACTGTTTTTGCTCTGCAAGTGCCTTGAATTTATTTACTGACTCTTCCAGGGCACACTGTTATGGTGCGTACTGGAATGGTCCGCTTCTGCATGGCACCCACGCTGGGTCTCGGAAGGTTTGACTACTAGCATAGTTCTTTTAGAACTGTTCCCAGTGATTGTGGCTCTGGAATTGTGGGGTGGCAGTTTTCAGAACAAGAGAATCCTATTGCATTCAGGCAACAAGGGTATAGTTTATGCGATAAACTGCTTAGCTTCTCGCTCGTTGCCTGTTATTACATTATTAAGGTACTTCGTTTTTCAATGCTTGCAAATGAATATTTGGTTAAAAGCCAAGTTTATTCCAGGATTTTCTAACGACATTGCGGATTCCCTATCTCGCTAGCAGATCGAGAGGTTCAGGGATTTGGCTCCAGAGGCGGATGTGTTGGGGTTCCCTTGCCCCCATCAGCTTTGGGATTTAGTTTGACCTCGGTTTCTGCAGCCATTCGAAATTCCATTGCTCTGTCCACTTGTAAATCCTATAGTTCTGCGTGGGAGTTGTGGCTTTCCTTTTTTGAGCTTTATGACTCAAATTTGCTGTCATTTCCTGAGAGTCAAGTGTTACAGTTCCTGGATTTTTTGATGAAGTGTTAGTAAAACACTGGTGTTTTGGTTGTGCCTCTTGTATGGACTATTTTTCAGTTAAACAAGCTCTACCGGGTTATCGTAGATCCCATGCGGTTTCTGATAACAGGTGTGCAATTTCTTTGGCAATGTTGAAAAAGTTATGTGTAGCCACGGATTCAGTGTGCTCATCCCCATACGAAGCTTGTCTTTTCAAATGTGCTTTTTGCATGTGTTACTATGGCGCATTTCGGATATCCGAAATGCTTACTTCCAATTCTTCAGCATTTAATGGTTTGACATTTTCGGATGTCTCTATTTTCAAAGACAGTGTAAGGATATTGTTGCGACGTAGTGAGACTGATCAGATGGGGAAAGGGAAATGGATTACATTAGGGAGTACTACTGATTCTGGTATTTGTGTGGTGAGGTTGGCCGAGAGTTATTTGGGTCTTCGGCCGCTTCCTTTCCGTCAATTTTTTGTTCATGTCAATGGTTCTCCTCTTACTGTGTTCCAATTTGGGGCTGTTCTTAAAAAATGTTTACTTTACTTGAATCTGAGCCATCTGCCCATTTCTTCCCACTCTTTTCGTATTGGTGCAGCTACTACTGCTGCTGGTTTGGGTCTTCCTAATTCATCAATTAAGAATATTGTCAGATGGCGTTCAGATGCATTTAAAACTTATATTAGACCTAATTTTTGCGTTTGATTTCAGGTCAATCTACTGTTGTGTGGCTTCTTGGACATTCCTACGTCGTTTGGGCCCGTAGGCGTGCTGGTCTGAGGAGCTATGGCGAAAATTTATGTTTTGATAATTCCAAGTTTAAAGTATTTTGGTATGGTAATCGGGGGATGCATTGGGTTGACCTTTTTTCTGTTTTTGCAGATAGGTGTTTTCATTGGCCATCTCCTGATGTGGTCATTATCCATTTAGGAGGGAATGACATTGGCTACAGAAAAAATGTTGACTTGATTTTAAATATTAAATACGATTTTTTATATTTTAGCTCAGTTTTTCCTAGCTGCAAATTGCTTTATTCGGAAATCGTGCCTCGTTTGAGTTGCTTTTCCCCGGATTCGATTTTTTTTCAAGAAGAATCGCAAACGGGTTAATAGATCAATTTCAAAATGTATGTCTTCTATTGGACATCTTTCTTACAGGCATGTGGACCTTAAGGGTGGTTTAGATGGGTTTTACAGGGCTGATTCAGTCCATTTGTCGGATGTAGCCATTGACATTCTTAATTTAAGATTTCATTCTTGTATAGAATTGGCCACGGGCCTGGTGGTGGTGCCATGCTCTTAATATAGTGAATGGCGTGTGGGATATTATATGTTATGTGTGTTAATGGGTAGCTCGAGTTTTTTGACTGAGCTACATGTTATACATGGTTATTGGTAGTACAAATGGTTTAGTTTGAGCTTTTTGGCTGGACTAATAAGTATCAAAAAGATATGTTATATCCCACATGTTACATATATTGGTTTAATAAATGGCTGCGGCCAATTACACCATATTATAAGTATCAGAGTCATTATTTACATAAAATATAGATTACTGTTCTGCATTCTGCACCATAAATATGCAGGGTGGGTCAAACTGTTCCCACTCTGCATGCATGGGGCAGAGCCATGACACAAACAGTTTTGAAAAAATAGTCAGTTTAAGTCATTGGTTAAACTAAATAAATATGATTGGTCCGTTAAGGGAGTTATATAATTGGTCAGTTTAATATATTGTATCCATTGGTTTAAAAATTGATGTTACTTACTGTAATTGGTTGTAACTGAAACATTGGGCATTAAGGAATTCTCTATAAAAAAGAGGAACGTTACATTAGTTCAACAGTCAGCGGGAGAGAAGCAGAAAATTCATTCCTCCCTCCCACCCTTAATGCTGTCGCGGCTTTATTTATGTTATGGGGGATATTATATGTTATGTGTGTTAATGGGTAGCTCAAGTTTTTTGACTGAGCTACATGTTATACGTGGTTATTGGTAGTACAAATGGTTTAGTTCGAGCTTTTTGGCTGGACTAATAAGTATCAAAAAGATGTGTTATATCCCACATGTTATATATATTGGTTTAATAAATGGCCGTGGCCAATTACACCATATTATTAATATCAGAGTCATTATTTACATAAAATATTGATTACTGTTCTGCATTCTGCACCCTATTGTTTAACATGTATAAATACATAAGGGGTCCATATAGTGAACTTGGTGTTGAGTTATTCAATTTAAGGTCATCACAGAGGACAAGGGGACACTCTTTCGCTTTTTTTCGCTTTCGCTTTACGCCTAGAGGAAAAGATTTTGTCTCCAAAAACTGAAAGGTTTCTTCACAGTAAGATCTGTGGAAATGTGGAATAGACTCCCTCCAGAGGTGGTTCTGGCCAGCTCACTAAATTGCTTTAAAAAAAGCATGGATTCTTTCCTAGGTGTAAATAATGTAACTGGGTACTAGGATTTATAGGTAAAGTTGATCCTGGGAATACCCGATTGCCTCTCTGGGGATCAGGAAGGATTTTTTTCCCCTGCTGTAGCAAATTGGATCATGCTTTGCTGGGTTTTTTTGCCTTACTCTGGATCAACTGCGGGTATAGGATTGTGTATACGGGATTTTACGGTTGTGTTTTCTTTACTGTTTTTTGTTTTTTATTGGTTAAGCCAGATGGACTTGTGTTTTTTTTTAACCTGACTAACTATGTAGGAAGCTGTAGGATACAATAGACTGTTGGATTACTAAGTCTGAAATTAAATCTGAACCACACTTATTATATTTTATTTTTTCTAATTAGTAAATTGGATTAGTGTAAATCAAATAAAAAAAAAAAACAAGAGTAAACATATAGTAACTTGCCTTGGATATAGTGGCTGCATTTATTTGCTTTTTATAAGCCTCTTTTTCCCTTTATTTTCACCCATTGATCCTGCCAGTACACATGTTGTGTTTTGGGGTGACAATGCTCTGTCACCTCACTGTATCTTTGGTGGAGCGGCATTATCAGCCTAGGACAGAAATTGTTTTAAGACTATTATTATTATTATTCAGATTTATTATAGTGCCAACAGTTGCCACAGCACTTTACAAACAAAAAAGGAGACAGTACAGTTACAATGCAATTCAGAAAACAAGGGTTAGGGAAGGGAAATAGGTAATAAGTGTGTGAGAATGGGACATTCGAGAATTATTATTTCAGTTGTTTTGGGGATCGCCTAAAGACAGAGAGAAGAGGGGATAGCCATGAAGGTTGAGGTAGGGAGCTCCAGTGGAGAGGCTTTGCAGAAGTCCTGTGAGCATGGGAGGAGGTGAAAAAAGAGCTAGAGAGCAGAAGGACTTGGGAAGTGTGAAGAGGATGTTTTGGGTGATATTTCGAGATAAGGTTGGTGATATAGCTTGAGGCGGAGATGTTGCTCACTTTGTTTGTTTATTGATGATGTTGATGTTTGATGTTGAGTGGAAGCCAGTGGATGGATTAGCAGAAAGCAGAGGTGGGAGAAAACAAAGGAGTGAATGAATATCTTGGTGACATCATGTGGGTTATACAGGTGAAAACAGCAAGATCTGGACAGTGGGGTGGAATCTGAGGATCTGAGGGGTGGAAAGAATGGTTGTGCTTTATATCTTGATGCAAAAGTCAGGGAAGGGGCATTGGGAAGGGGGGGGGGGGGGAGCATTATGAGATCAGTTTTCGAAAGAACAGTATTAGGAAGTGGCATGACATCCATGTTGATATGCCAGTTAGTAAATTATTGATGTTTAGAAAGGTTTTGTGAAGCCATGCATGGTAAAAGAACACCTTTGCCTCTCCTCTACTCCTTAACATACAGGGGAGGGGTTTTGTAGTCCACAGAGAGAACTGGAAAACATGCATAATCAAAAGGGCACAGCACAAGCACAAGCAGAAAGCACAGGAAGTAATCAACTTACAAGGTTCTTGACAGAATCAATGTATTTTTTGCCCTTATTGAATGGGTATAATAAAAAACTTCCAATGGTATACTGATGTAAAAGACAAAGGTGAGCAAATAGGTGAAGTTCACTCTTAGGGTTTAAATACACTTTAACTTAAATATTGACTCTCTACTTCATTAAGTACCTCTTGTTTACACATCATATCTTCACTGGATGATAAAATGGTGTCATTGAGGAAACTATTTCCAATTTAAGTTACACGGTGCCGGGAAAATTATACAAACTTCAGATGACCTATAGACTATTTTTTAGAGATTACCAAAATAACTTTTTCATTTTCCACTTCTGGGGAAAAAAAAATATCTTGTCTATTTTTCTCAAATCTATAATTTGACATGAAAGTATCAAATAAAATTATAAATATGACAAAAATAGATTGAGAAAAAAAGATGCATTGATACATTGGTTAAAGTCTGACTTTAATTTTTACTCCACTGAAAACAGTATTAGTGTGACATACATTCTCAGTAAAATGTTCATCAAAATGTAAATCTATCCACACATTTAGCTGGAATCTTTTGACTATTGTTCAAATATTGTGAAAATTAGTGGATCAATCGCTTATAACAGTTTTGCAAGCAGATGAAACATTAAAAAACTGAAATTTCTGAGGGAGTGGCTAGCGGCGCGGAAGATGGTCACACACTAAGCGAGCTCTGCTCAGTCACCCAGGACACAGCATAGGGCCCCCGTAATCCGCTATACACCCAGCACAACCCCGCGACCGCACCGCACATGACCCGCCGCAAGAAGGATCCCGAACAGCTGAATAAGCTGGAGGGTTTCCTTATCTCCCAAGGCCCTGGTCTCCGAAAAAATGGCGGCGGTCCGAGGCCACAGCAGCATGAGAGAGTGGGAGAAAAACCGCTGAAAGCTCTGCATCCACTGCCATCCGTCTCCCGGATCATCGGAAATCCGGACAGCGGCAACTCATCAGGGTCCCCTTCACCTCCTTCACCATCATCTAGAAGCCCAGCAAAGAACAAACAGAGGAGGGAGTCTCCACAGCGCTCTCAACATAGCACAGGTATGGAGGTTAACTATACTCAGCCAGCTACCTCATCTGCCTCCCCTAATACTAGTGATCCCTTCGCTTCATTCCCAGCTGGGGGAAATCCGGTCTCAGACACAGTCCTAAAGGACATGCTGCATTCACTGAGAGCATCCATGCAGTCTGACCTACTTGGATGCATGCATGAAGCATTTTAAATCTGAAGTTTCATCACTGGGCACCAGAGTTGACTCCATCGAACGCAACATAGACACACAAGTATCCTCACTAAATTGTGTGATCGGGACACTGAATACCCACACAGATGAGATCACATGGCATAAAAATAAAGTGGCAGATCTGGAGGACCGTTCTAGAAGGAACAACGTTAAAATTAGGGGCATCCCAGAATCCATCCTGCCATCACGACTTATGGTCTATGTCAATACCTTCTTTGCAGATCTGGTCCCATCATTATCCAGCTCAGAGCTACTCATAGACAGAATACATAGACTGCCTAAACTGTCTTTCCTGGCTGGCGACCTCCCCAGGGATGTGCTTTTGAGGGTGCATTTTCGCCAAAGAAAAACTTATGCTGGCGTTCAGGCATGCTGCCAACATACCTGAAGGGTATGGCAATCTACAACTGCTCCCTGATCTCTCCAGGCACACGCTGCAATCCAGGAGAAATCTGGCCATGGACACCAAGGCCCTGAGGAACCATAATTTGCCCCCCAAATGGAAGTATCCAGCAACCCTTTCAGTTACCCATGGGGGATCAACTGTCCTCACCAAAACATTGGAGGAAGGGATCACTGCACTGCAAAGGTGGAACATTTTACCTCCGACCCATACTACCTTGTCTACATCCCCTCCCCTGAGACATCTAGAAAGTGAATGGCAAATGGTGTCTCGCAAACGACCCCCGAAAATCCACAACCGCTAACGCGGGCCCCAACTTCTCAACCACAAGCTCCAATTAAGTGTCCCTGGCCATGGAGGATAATACCTTTATCTGGCCCTTCCCTTGTTCCCTAATGGACATACTCATTCACGGACTGCTGTGACGGTCCCTTTTTTACCCATGTATCAAGTTTCAACCTTTATTCTCGTCTTTTCTATGCTCGTACTATCTGCACCACGCACTATGTGCTGCAACACAAGCTCCCGGCTCCCAGAACCCAAGTCTACATGGCTCACACCAATTAAAGGGCTGCATCCCTTCTCTGACTACGGGATTACAGAAACACCTCCCCTTAATGGCAGATCACTAGCAACTCCACAAATATGACCATTACATTTCTCTCGATCAATGCAAATGGATTGAACCACCCGGCCAAGAGACGTTCCTTATGGAAGGAGATCGCTTCCAACAAACCTGATATCATCGCCGTTCAAGAAACGCATTTCCAAGTGGGAAACCACCCGCTCTGCTCCCATAAGGACTTCCCACATATACTTTTAGCCTCTTGCCCTGAGAAGAAGAGGGGAGTCATGCTGGCGTTCAAGAGCTCTCCAATGGTCAAGCTCCACTCGTCCATTCTGGACCCTCAAGGTCGTTTTATCATTGCCACCTGTGATGTGAATGAACTGCCAATGACCATCGTGACCCTCTACGCCCCGAACACACACCAGTTCAGGTTCCTTCGTAGACTTCTCAAGCAAGTATACAGTATCAAACATGGAGATTTGTTGCTTTGTGGGGACTTTAACCTAGTTGTCGATCCCGGGTTGGACTCCTCTTCTTCCCCCCAGGGACGACAACCTGCGTTGGATGACTTATTACATGCCAAAAAATGATATGATGTCTGGAGGTGTCAACAAGCTTCCGAGCGGGATTACTCCTTCTTCTCCTCCAGACATCATTCCTACTCTAGATTGGACATGTTTATCACAGATCTGTTCCTGTTGGGCAGGGCGTCCTCCTTGGTCGTCAAGGACATCACTTGGTCTGATCATGCCGCGGTGGAATTGATCATCGAGGAGGGTACTCCGGTCCTGAAGCCCTCTGTGTTTTGCGGTGTGATGCTAGAACACTGCAAGATTCGGGCTGTCATACTCGCATTTCAGAGGGACTGAAGGAATTCTTTAAAATCAATACCCTGTCAGTCTCTGATCCTTGGGTGCTGTGGGGCACACACAAAGCCTTCATACGAGGGGTGTGCATCCAGCAGCAGGTGAGGCTCAGAAGTCTGCTAAACGAAAAAATGACCTCACTTTTATCAAAAATCCAAACCTTAGAAGCTGGTAATAAAAAAAAGCCGTCCATTCATTTCACCCCAGATCTCCTGTTTCAGTTGCAACACACATATCCTTATAGATGGTGCCCGCAGTTACTTAAGTATCTGGGAGTGAACTTGACCCCTTCCCACCCACAGCTCTATACTGCTAATTTTGTTCCCCTATTCCGTGAGATCTCTGTATCCCTCCAGCAGTGGACCGTCCTGCCCCTGTCCTTAGGTCATATTAATGTTTTAAAGATGTCTATTTTACCAAAACTGCTTTATTTGTTTGACACCCTTCCGGTAGCTGTCCCTATGCCACAACTCAAACTTCTGCAACGTTCTTTTCTGAGGTTTACTTGGAACAGTAAGGCACATAGGGTGGCTTCCTCGGTAGTGTTTGCTCCCTGGAGGCGGGGGGATTGGGTACTCTGGATATTGTGAAGTACTATTATGCTTCCCACCTCAGGGTGGTGGCCTCCTGGTCTTCTTGGTTGGCCCCCAATCGGTGGTCGGAAATTGAGAGAGGGGCGATTTATCCGGTGCATCCATGTTCGATGCTCTGGTCACCGGCCTTGCATACAGACAGTGTTCTGAAGGGCATGTGTTTGGATTCAATGCTGGTCACTATGGGGGTCTGGCGCAAATGTTTGGGTCGATACTCTCTCTCTTCACCATGCCCCCCCCCCCCTCACCACGATCCTGTTTAACCCATTGCTTCCCGATGGTCTTCGGGTTATGGGCCTGGACCCAACCACCGCTCTTCCAATTACGCAACTTGGTTCATCCGGTGTACTGTTCCTTTTATACGTTTGAGAAGCTTCGAGAGAAGTTCTCCCTGCCGAAATATTCCTTTTATTTTTATCTCCAAATTCACAATTTCTTTAGAACATTGGTGCCTCTGCTTGCCCTGGAGAGACCCACGGCCTTTGAATTGTTGTGTGGTCGTGGTCCTCATCAGGGTCGCTTGGTGTCTTCTATTTATAATATTTTACACGACGCTGCTCCACTTACTGAGGATTCACACTTTTACATGCGTAAGTGGTCTGGGACACTGGATCGACCAATTACATTGCCTATGTGGAATAAAATTTGGACATCTACTTTTAAATTATCTCATTGCATGGCGCAGAGAGAGACTTCACTCAAGATTCTCCTTTTTTGGTATAGGACCCCGGTGCGCCTTCATAGGATGAATCCCTCCTGCTCCGCCCTGTGCTGGCAGTGCAGGGAGGAGAGGGGCTCGCTTTACCATATTTTTTGGACGTGTTCCCTCGTACGCCCTTTTTGGTCCATGGTATTGGATACACTTCAAGCTGAGGTGTATAATATAAATATTTGCATGCTACTGTATTTTTAATAGTGATTCACAGTCTTTGCAGCTCTGTACTGTTGGATTATCTACTTTTATCACTACATTGTTTTTTGTTCTATTTTGCTATATGGGGGCACCACTCCCAGTTTTGAATATTTTCTGCCTTTATATTGTTTCTCTACCGTGTGAATTTTATCTTTCTGCAAATAAAAATATAATTTAAAAAAAAAAAAAAAAAAAACAAGCCGTCCAACGGTACGTCCTTGACACTAATAAAACTTAAACAAGATCTCCGCCTTCTTCTAGAGCAATCAGAAAGACATCTGAACTGCCTAAAACAATGCTATTACTCCCAGGCGAACAAGGCGGGGAAGCATCTAGCTAACCAAGTCAAATGTAGACAGGCTAAATCCAGAATCTCTTTTCTTATAGATGCATCGACCAAAAACAAAATATCCCACCCCCAAGCCATAGCTGATGAATTTGCTAAATTTTACGGTTCTCTTTATAACTTGAGAAATTACCCTTCCTAACACCAACCGTCGGAGGCGGACATAAACCGTTTTCTAAACTCCATCTCTCTACCCACTCTATCAATCTCCTAACTAGACACAATCAACTCCCCGATATCCACTGATGAAGTCCGTGCCAGCATAAAATCTCTTCCAACCGATAAATCCCCTGGCCCTGATGGTTTTTCTAATGAATACTACCAACTCTTTATTTCTAACATTGGCCCAGCGCTAACTGCCGCGTTTAATAAAGCTATGAACAAATCTCCCCGGAGATCCTGAGTGCTCACATAGTTACACTCCCTAAACCAGGCAAGCATCCGGTCACTCCGGCGAACTTTCGCCCAATATTTTTACTAAACTCGGACACAAAAATATTCGCCAGAATACTCTCCAAGTGCATACAATCAATATTGCCAGCATTAATCAAAAAAGACCAAATGGGGTTTACTCCTGGTCGATAAACCTGTGATGCCACCAGGAGAATAATAGACATAATCCATATAGCCAACCACACCAAAATGCCTTCCGTACTCCTAACCTTGGATGCGGAAAAGGCCTTTGATAGGGTTCACTGGGGATATATGCACTCTACCCTGAGGAAATTTGTTTTTTCTGGCCCTATACTCATCCCCTACGGCCCAAGTTTACACATCTAGCCTTCTATCCAAACAATTCCCAAATATGAACGACACCAGGCAGGGGTGTCCACTGTCCCCGACCATATTTAACTTACTTATAGAGCCACTAGCAGAATTCATCCGATCCAATCCAAACATTAAAGGCTTCTCATTCCCTCGTTCGCACCACAAGATAAATCTATTTGCTGACGATATAATCGTAATGTTAACTGACCCTTCTACATGTCTTCCAGTAGCTTACAATGTCCTTCAATCATTCAGCAAAATCTCCTACTACAAACTTAATGCCTCCAAGTCTACGATTCTCAACCTAGGAGTGAGCCCTGCAATCCAATCCCAACTTCAATCATCTATACCTATCCCCTGGTCCTCTGACAGCATACACTACCTAGGTATTGAATTACCTGCAAACCCCTCCCAACTTCTATCCACCAACCTAACCAGAATCCTCAAAAGACAAATGCGAAGCTCTCACAAATTCGCCCATTACATCTTACGTGGAGTGGAAGACTAGCAGCATACAAAATATTTATCCTCCCGCAGCTCTTGTATCTCTTTAGGGCTCTCCCTATTCCATTTACCACAAAAAACCTAGCCAAGCTAACTAAAAGTATGCAGAATTCCGTGTGGAATGGAAAGAGAGCCAGATGTGCTACCTCCGTCCTAACCATGAAATGGCAATTCAGAGGTGCAGCTATGCCAGATATCCCAACATACTACTGGGCTACAATTCTAAACCAAACACGTAATTGGATCAAAAATCTGAGCGCCCCATTGTGGGTGGATTTGGAATCCAATATCGCCCCTACCTCAAATCTCTGAGTCTTTCTCACCAGCGATAAATGAATCGCATTGGGAGTTGAAGGGCCTCCCCCCCACCATGCAAGCCTCCCTGTGCGCGTGGCGGAGATCCACAGTGCCACTTAATTACCGAGACATACTCTCTACAAATTCCCTCCCTGTTTCCCTACTCAGCAAATACATACCAGACATTCCTGTTTCTCTCCTCCATAAGTGGAATGTCCACACATTGGACCAATTCTACGATGAGGGCTCCCTGATCACCGCCAGTGACTTCATGCACAAACATGATATACCACAATCCTTCTTTTTTAACCACTTTCCGACCGCCGCAAGTACATATACTGCGGCGGTCAGCCCCTCCTGGGCAAAGTGACGTACCGGTAGGTCACTAGCCCATGAGCCAATAGGGGGTGTGCGGGCACCACCGCTCATTCACAGGGATCCCCGCGCGAGTGACCGGCGGCTTCGATGTCCGCCGGTCACTCGCGATCTCCCGCTGGAGAGGGAGAAAGGCAGGCGGCTGATGTAAACAAAGCCGCCTGTCATTCTCCCTGATTTAACTGCAGAGATCATACGATCCTGCTAAGTAGGATCATATGTCTCCGTGGTTACATCAAAAGCCACGCCCCTTGACAGTTAGAAGCACGCCCCTAGGGACACACTTAACCCCTGGATCTCTAATAAAGTTAGCCCCTTCCCTGCCAGTGTCATTTTTACAGTAACAGTGCATATGTATAGCACTGATTACTGTAGCAATGTCCCTGGTACCCCCAAAAGTGTAAAAAATTTTGGTCAGGGGTCCGATCTGTCCACCGCAATGTCGCAGTCCCGCAAAAAAAATCGCAGATCGCTGCCATTACTAGTTAAAAAAAACAAAAAAAATTACATAAATCTTTCCCTTAGTTAGTAAACACAATAACTTTTGCGCAAACCAATCAAAATACGCTTATCTATTGCAAAAAACTCTTATTCTAGTTTTGAGAATACCAATCCAACAAAATAAAGTTGTTACATTCACATCTTTCAAGGAAACTGACCGCAATGGGTTCATTAGTATGAACAGCTGTCACCATAAAGCTTGGTTAAAAGCAGTGCCTAAGAGTCAGTTTATTTGTGTGAGGAAGAATTGTACATCTCAGCAGGATTATTTGGAGGAGGCGAAGCTTTTAAAAGAACGCTTTGTAGCAAAAGGCTATAATTCAATAGAATTGGACCGTACTATTTGGGAGGTAGATAAGTATGATAGTTGCTCTATGCTCAAACCTAGAGGGGAGCAGGTTGAATTGAAACAGTCGCCTAAATTCTCTCCCCAATTTTCTTTTTTTACATCCTATTCAACTCAGCATTATATAGTTCTTAAAAAATATTGGAATGTTTGAAAAAATTATAGGGTGCTAGGTCCAGTGATATCAGAGGTTCCTGCAGTTACTTTTAGGGGAGTCTCCCCCTTAAGGCTGCAGATAGCTCCCAACATTGTTGAACCCCCAAAGAATCCTACCTTGTTTTTTTCAAATGAAGGGTTTTTATCCGTGTAGCAGATGCACCGTTTGTGAGCATAATTATTTAAGAAATAGAAAATATACATCCTTTAGTTCTAATACCACTCTTAAAACCTTTGATATCCAGTCATTTCTCACCTGTACGTCAAAAAATGTTGTATATCTAATTACTTGTCCATGCGGCCTGCAATATGTAGGCCACACTGTACGTTTTTTCTTAGGTGAGAATGAAGGAACATAATGCCAATATTCGTAAAGATTTTCCTAAACACAGTTTATCGAAACATTATGACCAGTGTCATGCCAGAAACCCTGTGGGTACATCTTTTATGCCTATTGATAAGTATAACCCTAATTGGAGAGGCAGCCATATTTGGAGGGAAATTTCGAAATTGGAAATAAAATGGATTTATTGGTTGAAATCTTTTAGGCATCATGGTCTCAGTATAGAATAGGACATTGATACCTTTATCAATAATGGATAATTAAAAAGTATCTTTCCTTTTTGTGATTCTAATTAGTTCATTTTTAATATCTGTGAATGTACTGATTTTTTGCAATTATTTTTCTACTTAAATATGTGGATATTGTTTGGACAAAATGTACAGTATATTATTTATATGAATTGTGTATAATTTAGTTAAAGAATAGTGAGTGTTTTTAACCATAAGATGGTGTTAAGGAAATTAGGACTCTGTATCTGCGTTTTTAGTTTATTAACAATTTTAATTTTAATATGTTGATATTAGCTTTTTAGTCTCACTGTGATGTTTCCATTAGATGACCTCTTTTAAATGTTTTGGCATATACATAAACCGTTTAGATATTTTAGACTGTAAGTCAAACGAACCATCTTGCTTTGGTGTAGGGCCGGATGCCACAATCACTTCCTGTTTCTGGTGGTTTAGCCGTTTTCTGACATTTGAAGCGCAATTATAGGGAAGCTGATTAGTTTCCGGCCTCCTCTATATATAAAGGCATTGTACGTGCACAAAGCAACACCCCTGATTACGTCTGTATGACGAAACGGTGGAGCTGGATCGCATGACATCCCCGTGCACAAAGATCTTGATGGTTGGAAACCTCTCATTGTATCTATTTATTTAAATGCGAGTTTATTCTGATAATTTGGTTAGTGCATTTTATTGTTTTAATAAATGTGGAACTTTTAAATACTAAACTATGAAGTCTCCTTACTGATTTTGATCCCCATGTCCCTGACCTTGTGACTGAGGATGTGCTTTTCTCACCGGGAGAATGGTTACCATTCAGTGGCTGTGTGATCCCTGTAAATCCCATAAGGTGTATCTTACTGCTGTGAGAATAGTGGTCCATCCCTAACGGTAAGGGTCAGTGTGTGTGGAATACTGTCAGTGGAGGATTTCCTCTGGCACTGTGGGTTTTGTGAATTGCACTTCTGGACTCTTTTACTCTTTTTCATTAGAGCAATTTACATGAACTTTCACTTAAAGAGCTGCACTTGTGTATATATATATATTTTTTTTTCTACCTGTCTTTTTTATACTTGTCAGTTGCAAGTTAGGGCCATGGTCTGACAGAGTTGCTGAAGCTTGTTCCTGAAAGACTGAACTGAACATAGCCTACTGAAAATAAACTCTCAATTTGGACTTAAAGTCAAAATGTATAGGAGAAAAATAGAATGTTTTACCTTTATAAACAAGAACTAGTGACAGGTTGCTTTAGTGATTTACAGTAGCTTTAGCAAATCCAACTTGACTATGGTTAAAGTATTGATAAGTAATACTTATTTGTCATAGAGGGTCTGGTAAGTACTGAGTAGAAACATCCAGCACCAGTGCACTCAGCAAATTGTGATTACCATGGTCCTGCAATGTTTTACAATAGGATATGTAAGGGGAGGGACAGTCATAGAAAATGATTGAAGGTCATAGAAAGTGTTCTGCAAGCGTAAAAGTGTTGCCAAAAGTTTTAAGTGTCTGCATGAAATATGGTTTATTTTAAATTCTAAACCAGACATTACTAAAAGAGGAACATTTTCTCTGAGCTTTCTCTATAATAAAAGCCTAACCAAGCATCTACCCTTATAACTCATCAAGTTGCAAACCATGCACTCTCACTGTAAGCCAGATGTGAACCTTTAAAGCAAAACTTAATGCAGTAATATCTTCTGTTTACAGTCTGCTCCATCATAAAATATGGCAGTAAAAGGTTTTCTATAATTATCTAACAACCACTCAAGGCTCCCTCGGTCAACTGGCAACTCTACCTAAACACAGGCATATGCCCACCCTACAGCCACAACTAGAGCCAGAACCTACACCTGTAGAAAGCCTGGAGTGGATACTAGGCAAGTAAAATGCTAGATTATAGATTAGGGCACATAGAAAATTTATAGGAAGACTGAGCTGTACCAAAGATTTTTTTCTGCTTTAAAGTAGTTTGTGCCAAGTCAGGATAGCAGTTCTTTGTTATTATAGGGTGAACTAAAAATGATATAATAGTGTTTGAAGGCATATAAAAGTGAAAATAAAAGATGAGTTTATATATTTTCTAGAGTTGTTTAAGGTAACAATTCCTTATTTTCCACAATGTGAATGGCAGAAACAATGGATATGAACAATCTATTTACAGAGAAGTGTTCATTCATCTTCAGATGTCAAACTGTACAACTCCTGTGACTTAAAAGTTACTAGAAGAAAAAAACACTGCATTTGTATATTGTTAGAAATGGTCTCTCTTGTTTGTTTATTTCTTTTGTAGCACTTACCCACGTAATGGTGGGCTCTCTGTTCTGCCGTGACTCTTAAAGCATCTCGGCTCTCACTGACACACCTAGTTGTATATTGGGTCTACCCACAACTGAGTAACTTAGCGTTAGAATGCTATCACTCCATAACACTACATAGGAAATATGCCAAGCAACTGTTGGTAGAATAAATATAAATATTAAAGCAATGCAGTTAAACAATGCATAAATCAATGAACAAAATCAATGAATAGGCAATCAAACAGATTATAAGCAGCTGTACTAGATAAATTGGCACTGACCAATAAGTTGTCAATCAGCTGAATTGTAGCAATGTTAAACCAAACTATAGCTGGTGCAAAACAGGGTTAAATATTCATATTAGATCTTGTGTGCTACTACTAATATAAAGATGAGTAGATAGTGATTGGAGGCAGGTGCTCACAACCTTACAATGTGTCTCCAGAGCTATTACAATAAATTAAAACAAACTGGTGTGGTGCTTATATTCAACAAAATAAAATAAATGTTTTTATCCAAAGACTTACTCCTAGTGTAGTAAATATATGCAAAAAAGGAAAAAAAATGGTGTCCAATGATAATGTCACCTAATCCTTTTGTGGACTGAGGGTAGGCAAGATAATACAAATTCACAATTTATAGTGAATATTCTTCTAAGTGATACTGCTTAAACACAAATATTGTGTGATTAAGTAGAGTTAATGAAGTTGCAAAGCCACAAATTAAAACATAAAATTAAATAAATCCTATAATTCATAAATTCCCTACTGGGTACTGCATCCAAAACAGCAGTGCTGCAACAGATGGTGCAAACGAAAACATTTAAAATGAATCTTACAAATTCCTCAAAATAGTTTTATAGTTGGTAAGGTTGAGTAAAGACACTAGTCCATCCAGTTCAACGTGTGTGTATGTGTTTATCTTACAGCTAAGAACGTAGTATTCTGTGGCTGAAGGTTCATTAGGCATTCACAGGATACAGAAGTAAGTGTCGGCCAGTATAGGCCCCAAAAATTAGCCCACATGGGTTTACCTGATAGCAAAGAAAGTTGCATTCTGTGGCTGGAGGTACATTAGGCATTCACAGAAAAAATAATTGTCGGCCCTGAAAGGCCCCAAAAATTTGGCATTCAATAGAAATGAAATGCCTTTTATGCCGCTGTATTTACAAGGACCAGGAATTGTTGTGGGTGGATGGCGGTCTGGTGGATATTTGTGGCCTGGCATGAGGAATTTCAATGAAACATGGTACACTGGTCACACGTGTTGAATTCCTCAGAGATACATGCCTCATTAATTTTTATAAATGTGAGTTAGTCTACACTGTCATGAGCTAGGCAAGTGCGCTTATCGGTCACGATCCCCCCTGCTGCGCTGAACGTCCTTTCGGACAGGACACTGGACGGGGGCAAGCCAACAGTTCCATTGCAAATTGTGCAAGCTCTGGCAAGAGGTCAAGCCTGCCCACCCAGTAGTCCAGGGGTTCATCACTCCTCAGAGCGTCCACATCGGCCGTTAACCCGATGTAGTCGGACACCTGTCAGTCTAGGCGTTCCCTGATGCTGGATCCAGAGTACAGCTGTCGATGGTTCGGCTGAAAGAAGGATCTCATATCTGAAGAGATCAAGACATCTTCGAACCGCCCTCTTCTTGCAGGCGCTGTTGGATTGCTACCCGCAACTGTTTCTCTGTGACTGGAAATACCTCTGCCAGCGCACGCAAAAGCAGAATGCAGCATTGCACGCAGCAAGGCCTGGAAGTGCTGCATTCTGACCCCCCTCTGTGATTGTGGTAACATTTCTGCCATTTTTTTGTTTGTACCGGGGGTCTAAGTACGTTGCCACCCAGTACTGGTCCTTGGCCTTTATGATTTTTTTACGGGGGTCCCCCTTAAAACCCTGGAGCATGAAGGCCCCCATTTACACTAAACTGGAAGTGGTGTAGTGGCCTGCTTCCAGCTCGTCATCCATGTTGTCCTCGTTCCCCTCCCCCCATCCACGGATAACACCAGGGATCCCAGAAAGGTTTAAAGCATGCTCTTCTTGCTCCTCCTCATCCCCCCTAGCACCATCCTCCTCTGACTCCTCTTCAGACTGCTGTTGTTGACTTGTCTCAGATGGAGTAGCACCCACTGGGAATTCATCCAACATTGCGACTTCCTCATCTTCCTTCTCCTCGACGGCTTGATCAATGACATGACACAATGCACGCTCCAGAAAGAAGGCGTAAGGTACGATGTCACTGATGGCGCCCTGCCCGTGACTGACCAGTTTGGTGATCTCACTGAATGGCTGCAGAAGTCTGCATGCATCCCGCATGAGCAGCCACTGGCGAGGTGAAAAAAACCCAAGCTCCCCAGAACCTGTCCTGCCGCAGATTTCGTACAGGTAGTCGTGAACTGCACGTTTCTGCTGGAGCAGCCTATCAAGCATATGCAACGTTGAGTTCCATTGCATCGGGCAGTCACAAATAAGATGCCTGACCGGCAGGTTGTGTCGCCGCTGAATGTCAGCAAGGCAAGTCATGGCTGAATAAGATCTTCGGAAATAGGCCGAGATTTTCCTGGCCTGCCGCCAGACGTCCTGAACCCCAGGGTATTTGGCAACAAATCGGCACACGACCAAGTTCAGGACGTGTGCCATGCATGCCACGTGTGTTATTTTGCCCTGTATGTATCTGCGCTCGGCAGATTGGCACCGTTGTCGCACACCACTTTACCAACTGTCAAATTCAGTGGTGTCAGCCACTGATCTGCCTGTGAATGCAAAGCTGAAAGGAGTGCACGACCAGTGTGGCTCTTGGCTTCCAGGCACAACAGATGCAGCACAACATGGCAACGTCTCACCTGGCATGTGGAATAGGTTCTGAGGATCTTGGGCCGCACAGCTGAAGAGACGTTAGCAGCGGAAAAGGAGGAGTCAGCCGAGGAGGAGAGGGAGGATGGAGGAAGAGGAGGAGGAGGAGAAGAAGAGGCAGGCCTGCATGCAATCCGTGGCAGTACAACCAAATCTACATGGGTTACATGCTTGACGGCCGTCAGAAGGTTCACCCAGTGGGCAGTAAAAGTGATATACCTTCCCTGCCCATGTTTGCTAGACCATGTGTCTGTGGTCAGATGTATCTTGGCACCGACACTGTGTGCCTGAGATATATTCACTTGCCGCTGAACATGGCCATACAGCTCTGGAATGCCCTTCTGCGAGAAATATTTCCTGCCTGGGACCTTCCATTGTGGTGTTCCAATGGCCACAAATTTATGAAAGGCCTCCGAGTCCACCAGTTGATATGGCAGTAGTTGGCGGGCGATCAGTTCCGACAAGCCAGCAGTCAAACGTTGGGCAAGAGGGTTATCCGGCGTCATCATTTTTTTCCGCTCCAACATTTGGGCCACAGAAGCCTGCCTTTTTCAAAAACAACTAGACGACGGCATGATGAAAGGTGGAGTGGAGGACAACTGTGAGGAGAGAGGAGAAGAATGGTGAGAGCATGGAGTGTGGTTTTGTGGGTTCTGATGGTGTTGCTCCCACTGGGCTCGGTGATGGAAGTTCAGGTGCCTTCTTAAGGCGGTTGTCCCTAGGTGAGTGTTGGGCTTACCGCGACTTATGCGTTGACTACATAGGCTGCAGATGGCAACACTGTTGTCAGCAACGGACACATTGAAAAAAGCCCACACTGCGGAGCCATGTGCTGGCATCCTGGGAGCGCCAGATGTGACTGTACATGGTTGATGGCTCGCTCTTGATACATTTGCAGTCTGCTTTGTACCTCTTGTGCAATGCAAGTTCTGCCTACCTCTCCTCCCTATTAGGGATGATCGAACGATTCGGGTCGACCATCGGTTCGGCCCGAACATTGGGTGTTCGAGGTTCGGCCGAATTTAGAACTTTTTGCCTAAAAAGTTCGGAATTCGGCAACCAGAACCGCCCAAAATGCAATGCTTCAGGAAATGGGCTTTAAAAGCCCGTGATTGGACCAGAACCATTAGCAAAAGCCAATTGAGGGGGCAGGAGAATGCTAGGAATGTGATTGGAGTGACTAGGGGGTCCCTAGACCAATCATTAGTAAATACGCCCCCCAGTATATAAGATCGACCCCGCCATATTCCTAGCATTGTTATACTGGACATGGAAGAGAGTGGAAGCAGTTCTGTTAATTTTACTTTAAACGTGTCATTTAGCTATTTATTAGTGTGAGGAAAGGGATATCTAGTGTAGTTAGAGTGCTCCTTTACACTTAAGTTAGCTTCAAAAATTTAGTTTCTGTAGGGAAAGTGTTAGGTGTAAGGGGACCGTAGTGTAGTGTAGGGTTAACTGGCAGTGACTGCTATGGCAGGGTGACAAAACCCTTCCATAGCAGGGTGACCGCTATAGAGAAATGATCATTTCTCTGAATTGCTTCGGCACACCCATATGGCTTCTCACCAGCCAAGCATTTTTTATGCTGCAGGGGCTGCCACTGCCAGTGCTTTTTTGAGGACATGTTTGATGTCAGACATGACATCTGAACATGTGTATAGGGGGTATATATACACATATATGTCTGTATATATACCCCTAGACATATATAGGTGTGATAGTAGCAGAAATAAATGCTTGCGCTAATGAAATCATTTACAGTAATATATTTCTGCTACTATCACACCTATATATGGCTAGGTGTCTATATACATATAATTATGTGTGTATATATACCACTATACACAAGTTCAGATGTTTTGCCTGCCTCAAAAGAACCCCAAAAAATGACAAAAAAACGCTAGCGTCAAAAAAAAAAATGCCCAGGTGTGTTTTTGCTGGCATTTTTTGGGGGGTTTTGGAGGCAGGCAAAACATTTGAACTTGTGTATAGTGGTGTATATACACACATTCATATATTTATATACACACCTAGACATATATAGGTGTGATAGTAGCAGAAATATATGCTTGCGCTAATGAAATCATTTACAGTAATATATTTCTGCTACTATCACACCTATATATGGCTAGGTGTCTATATACATATAATTATGTGTGTATATATACCACTATACACAAGTTCAGATGTTTTGCCTGCCTCAAAAGAACCCAAAAAAATGCCAAAAAAAACGCTAGCGTCAAAAAAAAAAATGCCCAGGTGTGTTTTTGCTGGCATTTTTTGGGGGGTTTTGGAGGCAGGCAAAACTTCTGAACTTGTGCACAGTACCACTATACACAAGTTCAGATGTTTTTCCTGACTGCAAAGAACCCAAAAAAATGCCTGCTTTGAAACCGGCAAGGTGTGAAAACCGAGGAGAGAAGCTAACCCCCTGAGCTGAAAGTTTTCTAATACATACAATCCTTTTTTTTCTGGTTCTGGACATGCTACAGAGCTGAAACTTCACAGGTACACCTTTTAGACCCCCCAGACACAAAATCACACAAAAAAAGTTCTTAAAAATTGTCATTTTTGATAAAAAAGCCAATTATTGAAAAAAAAAAGAGATTTTTTTTGATTTTTACTTTGGATTTAGTATCTGGGGGGTCTAAAAAGTGTACATGTGAAGTTTCAGCTCTGTAGCATGTCCAGAACCATAAAAAAAGATTGTTTGTATTAGAAAACTTTCAGCTCAGGGGGTTGGCTTCGCTGCTGTAACACCTTGCCGGTTTAATAGAAGGCATTTTTTTGGGTTCTTTGCAGTCAGGCAAAACATCTGAACTTGTGTATAGTGGTATATATACACACATAATTATATGTATATAGACACCTAGCCATATATAGGTGTGATAGTAGCAGAAATATATTACTGTAAATGATTTCATTAGCGCAAGCATATATTTCTGCTACTATCACACCTATATATGTCTAGGAGTGTATATAAATATATGGACATGTGTATATACACCACTATACACAAGTTCAGATGTTTTGCCTGCCTCCAAAACCCCCCAAAAAATGCCAGCAAAAACACACCTGGGCATTTTTTTTTGACGCTAGCGTTTTTTTGTCATTTTTTTGGGTTCTTTTGAGGCAGGCAAAACATCTGAACTTGTGTATAGTGGTATATATACACACATAATTATATGTATATAGACACCTAGCCATATATAGGTGTGATAGTAGCAGAAATATATTACTGTAAATGATTTCATTAGCGCAAGCATATATTTCTGCTACTATCACACCTATATATGTCTAGGTGTGTATATAAATATATGGATGTGTGTATATACACCACTATACACAAGTTCAGATGTTTTGCCTGCCTCCAAAACCCCCCAAAAAATGCCAGCAAAAACACACCTGGGCATTTTTTTTTTGACGCTAGCGTTTTTTTGGCATTTTTTTGGGTTCTTTTGAGGCAGGCAAAACATCTGAACTTGTGTATAGTGGTATATATACACACATAATTATATGTATATAGACACCTAGCCATATATAGGTGTGATAGTAGCAGAAATATATTACTGTAAATGATTTCTTTAGCGCAAGCATTTATTTCTGCTACTATCACACCTATATATGTCTAGGGGTATATATACAGACATATATGTGTATATATACCCCCTAACCCCCTATACACATGTTCAGATGTCATGTCTGACATCAAACATGTCCTCAGAAAAGCACCCCTGCAGCATAAAAAATGCTTGGCTGGTGAGAAGCCATATGTGTGTGCCGAAGCAATTCAGAGAAATGATCATTTCTCTATAGCGGTCACCCTGCTATGGAAGGGTTTTGTCACCCTGCCATAACAGTCACTGCCAGTTAACCCTACACTACACTACGGTCCCCTTACACTTAACACTTTCCCTACAGAAACTAAATTTTTGAAGCTAACTTAAGTGTAAAGGAGCACTCTAACTACACTAGATATCCATTTCCTCACACTAATAAATAACAATCAAAAAATCTCTTTTTTTTTTTTAATTTTTCAATAATTGGCTTTTTTATCAAAAATGAAAATTTTTAAGAACTTTTTTTGTGTGATTTTGTGTCTGGGGGGTCTAAAAGGTGTACCTGTGAAGTTTCAGCTCTGTAGCATGTCCAGAACCAGAAAAAAAGATCATATAGGTGTTAAAGGAGGGTCCAACATCCCTGTTCTACTGAAAAATTATCTTTTTTTTTTTTCATGGTTCTGGACATGCTACAGAGCTGAAACTTCACATGTACACTTTTTAGACCCCCCAGATACTAAATCCAAAGTCAAAATGAAAAAATCTCTCTTTTTTTTAATAATTGGCCTTTGAGGTAATCAAGCGCACCTTCTAAAACTTCACACTTTGGGTCCGGCCTACTGCTCCTGCCCTACCCCTACCACCCCTGCGGAAGGGCCTGCCTCTTCCTCTGCCTGTCATTTTTTAAAATTACCCTGTGACAAAAGTCTCTAGAAAATCGCGGTATATCTGGAAAAAGGTATATAACACCCCGCTTCAATCTGTGGTATTGGGGGGCCACAGGTTTATCACACCAGTTCTACAAAAAATTGGCCAGTAACTGTTGTCACTGTGTGTAGCACAGTTAACACAGCAAAAGAGTCCAAATTTTTGCAGGACTAAAATACAATCTTAGAAAAGTATACTGTTAAATAACACCCCACTTCAATGTGTGGTATTGGGGGACCACTGGTTTATCACACCAGTTGTTCAAAAAATTGGCCAGGGAGTTTGGCACTGTGTGTATCAGAGTTAATGCAGCAAAAGAGGCAATATTGTTGCAGGACACAAATACACTTATGAAAGTATACTCAGATAACACCCCACTTCAATATGTGGTATTGGGGGGGCCACTGGTCTATCACACCAGTTGTTCAAAAAATTGGTCAGGGAGTTTGGCACTGTCTGTATCAGAGTTAATGCAGCAAAAGAGGCAATATTGTTGCAGGACACAAATACACTTGAAAAAGTTTACTCAGATAACACCCTACTTCAATATGTGGTATTGAGGGGCCACTGATCTATCACACCAGTTGTTCAAAAAATTGGCCAGGGAGTTTGGCACTGTGTGTATCAGACTTAACGCAGCAAAAGAGGCAATATTGTTGCAGGACACAAATACACTTATGAAAGTATACTCAGATAACACCCCACTTCAATATATGGTATTGGGGGGGCCACTGGTTTATCACACCAGTTGTTCAAAAAATTGGCCAGTGAGTTTGGCACTGTGTGTATCAGACTTAACGCAGCAAAAAAGGCAATATTGTTGCGGGACACAAATACACTTATGAAAGTATACTTATATAACTCCCCGCTTTAGTCTGTGGTATTCGGGGGCCACATGTTTATTACACCAGTTCTACAAATAATTGGCCAGTAACTGTGGTCACTGTGTGTAGCAGAGTAAACACTGCAAAAGAGGCCAATTTTTTTCAGAATTAAAATACACTCTTAGAAAAGTATACTGTTAAATAACACCCCACTTCAATATGTGGTATTGGGGGGGGGGGGCACTGGTCTATCACACCAGTTGTTCAAAAAATTGGCCAGTGAGTTTGGCACTGTGTGTAGCAGAGTTAACACAGCAAAAGCGGCAATATTGTTGCAGGACACAAATACACTTGCAAAAGTATACTCAGATAACACCCCTCTTCAATATGTGGTATTGGGGGGCCATTGGTCTATCACACCAGTTATAATACATTAAAAGTACTTTTGTCACTGTTTGTAGTATTGCTGCAGCAACGCTCAGTCACCACACCAGTCATAATGCTGCACAGTGCACAATACAAATCCACTATAATATGCTTTCTATATTACAAAGTATATTATACCGTGGATTACACCCCTATATAGTGCACTGCACACCTATACCAAATAAATAGCAGTCCTTGAAATGACTTTTGTTGACATTAACAGAGCGATTTGTGTCACTGCTGATCTGTCCCTAGAGCACACTGTATACCTGTCCCTAAACTGAACATAAACTGTACACCTATACCAAATAAATTGCAGCCCTTTAAATGACTTTTGTGGACATTAACAGAGCGATTTGTGTCACTGCCGATCTCTATCTGTCCCTTGAGCACACTGGATACCTGTCCCTAAACTGAACAGAAACTGTAGACCTATATCAAATAAATTGCAGCCCTTTAACTGACTTTTGTGGACATTAACAGTGCGATTTGTGTCACTGCCGATCTCTATCTGTCCCTGGAGCACAGACTGGATACCTGTCCCTAAACTGAAAAGAGACTGTAGTAGACGTATACCAAATACTATACAAGCCCTGAAAAGGACTTTTGTGGATCTTAACAGAGCTATTTGTGTCTGGCAATCTCTCCCTGATGAACACAGCAGACCTCTCCCTACGCTGACAAAAAGCAGAATGTGAAATGGCTGCCAGCTCTAGTCTATTTATAAGGTAGGGGGCATGTCCATGTGCTGAAATGTTTCAATTGGCTGTCCCATTCCCCCTGACGGTTGTGTCATGGGTCAAAGTTCTCCCTAATGTAAACTTATATGGCCGCCGCGAACAACGCCATGTGTTCGCAAAATTGCCGGGTAGCGTATAAGCAAAATTTGCCGTGAACCGACTGCCGGGCGAATCGCAAGGTCATCCCTACCAATATACACAAAACTGGGCCGATTGTAAGTTTATTTTGAATACTGAATTTATTTTGTCCAACACCTCCTTCCAGTATCTACTTAGCTTGGGGCAGCTCCATAGCATGTGGATCAAGTCCCTAACTGCTGCTTTACATCTGGGGCAGAGCTCATCTGGTCTTTTCCAAATAAAAACAGCTTCTTGGGGGTATAAAATGCTCTATGGAGTATATAGAACTGTGTGAGTTTCTGAGATGCTGAAAAAGATAACTTGTCTATTGAGGTAACTATACAAATCCCATTGGGCATCTGTCAATTTCCCCAGGTCCTCTTCCCATTTTATTCTGCTAGCCAGTTGGGAGTCTTTATCCAATACTTTTACTTGTATATTTTCATATAATTCTGAAATCAACCCTTTTAAAGATGTAACCTCTATCACATTTTTCAGCAGGGAGATTCTACTCCAAAGTAATCCACCTTCTTTAATTGTGTTGCCAGAGGATATCGCAATTGCAGATACATATAAAAGTCTCTATTCAATATCCCAAATTTTTCTTTCAATTCCTGAAAAGTCTTCAATATTCCTACTTTATATAACTACAATATTTTAGTCACTCCTTTCTGTTTCCAAGTATTGAAATTTTCTATTTTCTTAAGTTCAATAAAATTCTTATTATCCCAGATGTGTGTGTAATCTGTAAGTCCTAAATAACCAAATAATAATCTTGTTTTTTTCCATAACTTCCTCAATAATTTTACTGTTAAACTCTGTCTCACGTCACCCCATGAGTTTGCCTCTAGTGCCTCTGTAATTCATTTGGGGGGAACATAGCACAGCAGTGCCCATGAGCTATAACACATAGCGTCGTTACCTGCTTCCCAGCCTCCCATTTGTTGTAATTGGGCTGCCAAGAAGTAACTCCAGGGATGAGGCACAGCCAAAATCCCCTACCTTTTTGTAATTCTACAGTTTGTAGATAAATTCTAGCTTACCTTTTCCTCCAGTTTCCTCGGTTTCCTAAAAAGCCCTACCAGTCTCTTGAACCACATTCCAGGAATCCACATTGAGCAATTATGCAGAATATACAATAATTGGGGAAGTGAACATTGGGTACTTAAAGCAGAGAACCATTCTTCTTCTTCTACATCACCACTATGGGGGAGGCATGACTTATAAATGATGTCCATTCTATTCAACTGTAGTTGCTCACAGAGATATTCCAGGTCATACAGTGAAATCCATTGGGCTCTCTCCCTAAAGGCGAGTTTGATGCAGGGTACTCTTTGTACCCTGCATCAAAATCACTCTTTGATCATGACATTTCCTGTCATTTCAGGAGTAAGATTTTGACTGTCTCTTTCCATGCAGGAGAGAGCGGGGTGTTTCATGGCTAGAACCTCTCTACCAGATTCTCATCTTCTTCCCCCCGCCACACCAAATCAGATAGGTAGACAGGGGTAGCTGGATTCATATGTCCTTTGATCTGTATATCTGTAATATCACTGGGGAGTCATTAATATTGGGAACACTGACAGGAATTTTCCTATGACTTTGTTGCAGAGCACTAGATGACACTACTTCCGAAATCAGCATTGGGGAAGATACCTTCAGCTGTCGAATCATTTTTTTGCTGCAAGTGAAGGGAGCAATCTCCTCACAGGATCTGTCTGTCCCCAGGAGTTTAATTAAGCCCCCGGGGTATGAGGGCACAGCACAGCCAGAGTATCAAACTTTATCAAATTATCCCACTGAATTTAATGTCAGCTTGATCAATAGGCACCTATCGTAGGGGAACTTCTGCATCCTAATACCTCAAAGCTCCAGCTCCTCCAACTTCTGTAGGGGTGGGTGTTTAAGATATTTGTTGAAAAACTCCCAGTAAGGCAGCATGATTTGCACTCTTTTTTCAGAAGGACCTTTGTGTAGATGCCTTATACTTAAACTGGCATGATGGGAGACGGTCCTACTAACTTATCAGGGATTTTGCTTGAAGTAGCTGGGGCAGCAAGTCATGAGATAAGTATTCACTAGCTTGAGTAATGTAGGCCATAAAGCTTGACTTATGCTCTTTTGAAGTTTTGTGCTTACGGGTCTTGGAGGTGATTAAGGCTTCCACCTCCCAAATTGTCTTCATCAATTTGGAGTAGGTCAGAGGGCCATTCTGGTCTGTTGCCCGAAGCTTGAGCATGATCAGGTCTAATGGTTGCGCTTCTATCAGAACTTGCATTAGTAAGGTCTTGCTTGTAGTCTGCATCTCCATTCCACACTTCATGATGATTTGATAAAGGAATTTCACCTAGACATGTGACAAAAGGTCAACAGCTTCCCTCTCTCTTCTTTATAGGTGTGCTCAAAGAGTTACATCAGCCCTGCACAGTTCTCCACCCTCCCATACATTTCTTGGAGAGAACATACTACCATGGTGCAGCAGGATTCTCTTGCTTCAAATTCTGGATAACATCTGAGACTAGAGCTCCCAGACTTTTAATTACCCTCTGTGTCTTTACAGTATCAGCTATCTCTCATTATTGAAAGGCTTGCACAGATTGGTCTTTCGAGGTATTAAATAATTTCCTCCTGAGGGTGTGGAGGTCCTCCCAGAGAAGAATAACAGCTTTCTGTACCCATAGTTGACTTGAGCAGATGCATTCTTCACGAACATGGCTAGCTCCCGACATCGGTGAAAGAGGAAGTGGAAGGGAACTCTAAGGTAGTGGTGTATACAGTTGTGACCACTTCAGGCTCTGGCATGGTCTGGCCAGAACTATTTTTGATTAGCATCTGGCGCTCTTAGCTAAATCAGGTGGGCCTCAGCTTCATTGGTTAGATGGTGACTTGCCCCTTGGAAACATGCTGGAATCCCTCTTATGCACTCTAGTAGAACAAAGGTGTGAGAGGTCATTTGTTGTGTTTTCAAGTCCAGTATGAATATGTTCTAAACAGGAGCGAGTGCTGCCATAGCTTGGCAGATCTGCTCCTCAGTCCAGGCAACTCCACTCCAAAACACTACACAAGAAATAGGCCAAGCAATTGGTGGTAGAATAAATGAATGTTTTAAAGCAATGCAGGCAAACAATGCATAAATCAATGAACAGGCGATCAAAGCAATTTCAAAATACTGTACTAGATAAATGGGTACTGACTAATAAACTGGCAATCAATTGAACTGTAGCAATGTTACACCAAATTATAACTGGTGCAAAACAGGGTTAAAGTATCAGCATCAACTAACCCAGGAAAATAAAGGACTTTGTGCACACTACGCATACAGCCCCAACAGCGGTTGGGTGTATGCGTACCTGCCAAAGGTGTACTCCTGGAGGTGGTTGCAAAGTACATGGTACCTATTTGTCCATGTTGATTGGCTTTCATTAGGGCCCTTCTGGGGTGGTGTTTGTTTAGCTGTCCCTTTACAAGTGTGCAATAGATGGCTAGTGGGCTGCTAAACAAGGGAGCAGCAGTGGCGGCCGGTGTACCGAGGGCATAGGGGTGCCCCCCATCCATGCGTCTGACCCCCTTATCTGCATGCAGGGGCGCCGGACGCATGGAGTTCAATGGGATTTTTTTTGGCATCCCCTGATTAGAGCCAGAAGCTCTAATAGGGCGATGCAAAGGGTGTAGAGCAGTGCGTCCCGAGCCCACCCATTGTGTGACAATAGCGAATGTAAATTCGCTATTGTCACACCGATCCTCCTCCTGGCCAATCAGGAAGCGTGTCCGATACGCGCTTCCTGATTGGCCGCAAGGCAAACCCCTTTCCATTGGCAGAGGAGGAGGCGGGAGCAGAAGGACTCGTGGAGACGCGCCACCGTCACCGGGACTCATAAGAAGTCGCCAGCCACCGCTGCTGCTGGAAGGACTCGTGGAGATGCACCGCCGGTCACCGGGACTGAGAAGAAGCCGCCCCCTGCCGCTGCTGATCCAGGTAGGTAAGGGGGCATGCACGCTGATCTCTGCATTGGGGGCATGTATGCTGGTCACTACATTGGGGGCAAGCACGCTGATCTCTGCATTGGGGCATGTACGCTGGTGACTACATTGGGGGCATGCACGCTGATCTCTGCATTGGGGGCACGCACGCTGATCTCTGCATTGGGGGCATGTATGCTGGTCACTACATTGGGGGCAAGCACGCTGATCTCTGCATTGGGGCATGTATGCTGGTCACTACATTGGGGGCATGTATGCTGGTCACTACATTGGGGGCACACACGCTGATCTCTGCATTGGGGGCATGTACTCTGCATTGGGGGCATGTACTCTGCATTGGGGGCATGTATGCTGGTCACTACATTGGGGGCATGTATGCTGGTCACTGCATTGGGGGCACGCACGCTGATCTCTGCATTGGGGGCATGTACGCTGGTCACTACATTGGGGGCACGCATGCTGATCTCTGCATTGGGGACATGTACGCTGGACACTGCATTGGGGGCATGTATGCTGGTCACTGCATTGGGGGCACGCACGCTGATCTCTGCATTGGGGGCATGTATGCTGGTCACTGCATTGGGGGCATGTACGCTGGTCACTGCATTGGGGGCATGTACGCTGGTCACTGCATTGGGGGCATGTATGCTGGTAACTGCATTGGGGGCATGTACACTGGTCACTGCATTGGGGGCATGTACGCTGGTCAATGCATTGGGGGCATGTATGCTGGTCATTGCATTGGGGGCATGTATGCTGGTCACTGCATTGGGGGAATGTACGCTGGTCACTGCATTGGGGGCATGTACGCTGGTCACTGCATTGGGGGCATGTATGCTGGTCACTGCATTGGGGGCATCTACGCTGATCTCTGCATTGGGGGAATGGTATGCTGGTCACTGCATTGAAGGAGGCATGTATGCTGGTCTCTGCATTGAAGGGGGCATGTACGCTGGTCACTGCATTGAAGGGGGCATGTACGCTGGTCACTGCATTGAAGGGGGCATGTACGCTGGTCACTGCATTGAAGGGGGCATGTACACGGGTTGCTGCATTAAAAGGGGGCACGCTGGTCACTGTGCATTGAAAGGGGGCACGCTGGTCACTGTGCATTGAAAGGGGGCATGCTGGTCACTGTGCATTAATAGGGGGCACGCTGGTCACTGTGCATTGAAAGGGGGCACGCTGGTCACTGTGCATTAATAGGGAGAACGCTGGTCACTGTGCATTGAAAGGGGGCACGCTGGTCACTGTTTATTGAAAGGGGGCACGCTGGTCACTGTGCATTGAAAGGGGGCACCCTGGTCACTCTGCATTGAAAGGGGGCATGCTGGTCTCTCTGCATTGAAAGGGGGCACGCTGGTCTCTCTGCATTGAAAGGGGGCATACTATGCCTTAATTACTGAAGACCCCTTTCACACTTTTGCGACCTCAAAGTCACGCAATTTTTTACAGCGTTTTTTGCCGCAAAGCAATGCCTATTACATTTTTCTGTTTGCGTCCCCCCCCCCAAAAAATTTTTAAGCACCAGCCGCCACTGGGGAGCAGTCTCTACTGCATAAACTGTGTCAGCAGTGAGATAAGCTAAGGTGTTTCAGCTCCCTCCTCCTGGTACACAGCAATCTGGTCCAGATCACTTGGTAACCTGTTGTCCTCTGAAGCCAGGTCTTGGTAACACAGTCTCTCAGCTTGGATCACCACAAAGCCCAGTCTCTCAGCAGACCAGCCTTCAGTTATTTGTTCAATCCTTAGGCTCTGTTCCTCTGAAACAGCTGTGGGAACCTCTGTCCTCTCCCCCTCTGAAGTGCAGAGGATCTGATTCCTGAGTAGAGAAATACATAACCCATTAGCTTCCCTAGACTTATATTGTGCAGTACTACAATTCCTATGACCCCCAATGTCTGCATGTCTGATCCTCCCTCCCCTTGATTGGCTCTCTGCTGCTGCAAGGAGGGAGGGGGGCTGAAGGAGGGGTGGCGGGGAGCATTTCACAAAGAGCTGTAGCATCAGCTAGCAGGGAAGCAAGGGGTGAGAGGAAAGTCTGCATTCTGCAGCCACACAGCCTCTCTATACACAGCAGCCCGGCATGGGGGTGAGTTGGGGATCACATAGTCGGCTGCACCCCGCTATGGACGGCCTTGCGGTTAGTGGCAAATTTTGCTTGTTCGCTACCCGCCGATTTTGAGAACACATGGTGTTGTTCGCGGTGGCCATATTCGTTTACATTGGGGAGAGCTTTGACCCATGACACAGCCATCAGGTGAAACAGGACAGCCAATTGAAACATTTCAGCACATGGACATGACCCCTACCTTATAAATAGACGAGAGCTGGCAGCCATTTCACATTCTGCTTTTTGTCAGCGTAGGGAGAGGTTGGCTGTGCGCATCAGGGAGAGATTGCCAGACACAAATAGCTCTGTTAAGATCCGCAAAAGTCATTTTGAGGGCTGGTATTTGGTATAGGTCTACTACACTTTCTTTTTAGTTTAGGGACAGGTATGCTGTGTTCATCAGGGACAGATCGAGTTTGGCAGTGACACAAATCGCTCTGTTAAGATCCACAAAAGTCCTTTTAAGGGCTGGTATTTGGTATAGGTCTACTACACTTTATTTTTTTGTTTAGGGACAGGTATGCTGTGTTCATCAGGGACAGATCGGGATCGGCAGTGACACAAATCGATCTGTTAATGTCCACAAAAGTCATGTTAAGAGCTGCTATATATTTGGTATAGGTGTGCAGTTTTTCAATTTAGGGACAGGTATCCAGTGTGCTCCAGGGACAGAGATCAGCAGTGACACAAATTGCTCTGTTAATGTCCACAAAAGTCATGTTAAGGCCTGCTATTTATTTGGTATAGGTGTGCAGTTTTTAAGTTTAGGGACAGGTATCCAGTGTGCTCCAGGGACAGAGATCAGCAGTGACACAAATCACTCTGTTAATGTCCACAAAAGTAATTTCAAGGGCTGCTATATATTTGGTATAATGGTTCAGTGATAAATTGGAGCAAGAAGAGGTCTCAGTGTGGCTGGTCCTGGGGACCCAGGGTGGGGGGAGAAAAAGGGGGGGACGGGGGTAAGGGGGGTCCCAAGTTCAGGGGGTAGCGGTCCCACGGACACCACCGAGGCCACCCCGGCCCAAACGGAGGAACCCCCCTGCCTCTCTCATCGGGACCCCCTGCCTCCACCACCAGGACTTGCTCCAGTGATGCCCCAGATGGCACACACATCTTGCTGAAACTACCTCTCATTCACCTAAAACATGTGAGTGTGATACTGCTGTACCTCTTCAATAAATGTCTTGCTGCACTTAGAAGGTGCTGCGCTTCTTCCCTCTTATATATTTGGTATAGGTGTGCAGTTTTTCAGTTTAGGGACAGGTATCCAGTGAGCTCCAGGGACAGAGATCAGCAGAGACACAAATTGCTCTGTTAATGTCCACAAAAGTCATTTCAAGTGCTGCTATTTATTTGGTATAGGTGTGCAGTGCACTATATAGGGGTGTAATCTACGGTATAATATACTTTGTAATACAGAAAGCATATTATAGTGGATTTGTATTGTGCACTGTGCAGCATTGTGACTGGTGTGGTAACTGAGCGTTGCTGCAGCAATACTACAAACAGTGACAAAAGCACTTTTAATGTATTATAACTGGTGTGATAGACCAGTGGCCCCCCAATACCACATATTGAAGTGGGGTGTTATCTGAGTATACTTTTACAAGTGTATTTGTGTCCAACAACAATATTGCCTCTTTTGCTGTATTAAATCTGCTACACACAGTGCCAAACTCACTGGCCAATTTTTTGAACAACTGGTGTGATAGACCAGTGGCCCCCTAATACCACATATTGAAGTGGGATGTTATTTAACAGTATACTTTTCTAACAGTGTATTTTAGTCCTGCAAAAATGTGGCCTCTTTTGCTGTGTTTACTCTGCTACACACAGTGACAACGGTTACTGGCCAATCATTTATAGAACTGGTGTAATAAACCTGTGCCCCCCCAATACCACAGATTGAAGCGGGGTGTTATCTGAGTATACTTTCCTAAGTGTATTTGTGTCCTGCAACAATATTGCCTATTTTGCTGCGTTAACTCTGATACACACAGTGCCAAACTCCCTGGCCAACTTTTTGAACAACTGGTGTGATAGACCAGTGGCCCCCCAATACCACATATTGAAGTATGGTGTTATTTGAGTATACTTTTACAAGTGTATTTGTGTCCTGCAACAATATTGCCTCTTTTGCTGTGTTAACTCTGCTACACACAGTGCCAAACTCCCTGGCCAATTTTTTGAACAACTGGTGTGATAGACCAATGGCCTTCCAATACCACATATTGAAGTGAGGTGTTATCTGAGTATACTTTCATAAGTGTATTTGTGTCCTGCAACAATATTGAGTCTTTTGCTGCATTAACTCTGATACACACAGTGCCAAACTCCCTGGCCAATTTTTTTGAACAACTGGTGTGATAGACCAGTGGCCCCCAATACCACATATTGAAGTGGGGTGTTATCTGAGTATACTTTCACCCTCCTCATCCTCTCTATCTGCACCCTCCTCACTCTCTGCTGTGTGCACCCCCAAAGACACCTCCACAAACACCACCACCACATACCCTCCGCTTGAGTCACAGGAATTATTTTCCGATCCATTCCAAGACATTTGCAATGCGCAGCCATTCTTGGCATTGGATCAGGAAGAGGAGGTAGCAACAGCCGCCACTCAGCAGTCTGATGACAGCACCCAGATCAGCCCAAGGAGGTTGGTCCCCGCTGTTGCTGCCTACTCGGAGATCTCGAATGACGTGTCTATGGACGTCACGTGGGTGGCCACAAGAGAGGAAGAGGAGGGGAGTTTAGAGGCAGAGATGGACCGGCAGATAGGGAGGAGAGGCAGGCAGAACTTTCATTGCACAAGAGGTACAAAGCAGACTGCAAATGTATCAAGAGCGAGCCATCATCCATATACAGTCACATCTGGCGCTCCCAGGATGCCGGCAAATGGCTCCGCAGTGTGGGCTTTTTTCAATGTGTCAGTTGCTGACAACAGTGTTGCCATCTGCGGCCTTTGCAGTCAACGCATAAGTCGCGGTAAGCCCAACACTCACCTAGAGACAACCGCCTTAAGAAGGCACCTGAACTCCAATCACCGAGCCTAGTGGGAGCAACACCATCAGAACCCACAAAGCCACACTCTAGGCTCTCACCGTCCAGCCTCTTCTCCTTCTCCTCTCTCCTCACAATTGTCCTCCACTCCACCTTCCATCATGCCGTCGTCTAGTTGTTTTTGAAAAAGGCAGGCTTCTGTGGCCCAAATGTTGGAGCGGAAAAAAATGATGACGCCGGATAACCCTCTTGCCCAACGTTTGACTGCTGGCTTGTCGGAACTGATCGCCCGCCAACTACTGCCATATCAACTGGTGGACTCGGAGGCCTTTCATAAATTTGTGGCCATTGGAACACCACAATGGAAGGTCCCAGGCAGGAAATATTTCTCGCAGAAGGGCATTCCAGAGCTGTATGGCCATGTTCAGCTGCAAGTGAATATATCTCTGGCACACAGTGTTGGTGCCAAGATACATCTGACCACAGACACATGGTCTAGCAAACACGGGCAGGGAAGGTATATCACTTTTACTGCCTACTGGGTGAACCTTCTGATGGCCGTCAAGCATGTAACCCGTGGCACCCGTGTAGATTTGGTTGAACCATCACGGATTGCAGGCAGGCCTGCCTCTTCTTCTCCTCCTCCTCCTCCATCCTCCCCCTCCTCCTTGGCTGACTCCTCCTGCTCCTGTTCCGCTGCTACCATCTCTTCCGCTGCGCCACCCAAGATCCCCAGAACCTATTCCACATGCCAGGTGAGACGTTGCCATGCTGTGCTTCATCTGTTGTGCCTGGAAGCCAAGAGCCACACTGGTCCTACACTCCTTTCAGCTTTGCGTTCACAGGCAGAATGCCTAGACCGACAGATTTCCAACTACATCGTGTTAACGGCCGATGTGGATGCTCTGAGTAGTGATGAACCCCTGGACTACTGGGTGGGCAGGCTTGACCTCTGGCCAGAGCTTGCACAATTTGCAATGGAACTATTGGCTTGCCCCCCGTCCAGTGTCCTGTCCGAAAGGATGTTCAGCGCAGCAGGGGGGATCGTGACCAATAAGCGCACTCGCCTAGCTTATGACAGTGTAGACTACCTCACATTTATAAAAATTAATGAGGCATGTATCTCTGACAAATTCAACACATGTGACCAGTGTACCATGTTTCATTGAAATTCCTCATGACAGGCCACAAATATCCGCCAGACCACCATCCACCCACTTCAATTCCTGGTCCTTGTCTTTGCTAAATACAGTGGCATAAAAGGCATTTCATGTCCATGGAATGCCAAATTTTTGGGGCCTTTCATGGCCGACAATTATTTTTTCTGTGAATGCCTAATGTACCTCTAGCCACCAAATACTACGTTCTTCGCTGTCAGGTAAACCCATGTGGGCTAATTTTTGGGGCCTATACTGGCCGATAGAGATGGCCTTGCGGTTCGCCCGGCGGTCGGTTCTCGGCAAATTTTGCTTGTTCGCTACCCGCCAAATTTTCGGACACATGGCGTTGTTCGCGGTGGCCATATTTGTTTACATTGGGGAGAACTTTGACCCGTGATACAGCCGTCAGGTGGAACGGGACAGCCAATTGAAACATTCCAGCACATGGACAGTCCCCTACCCTATAAATAGACCCGATCTGGCGGCCATTTCACATTCCGCTTTCTGCCAGTGTAGGGAGAGATCTGCTGTGCTCATCAGGGAGAGTTTGCTAGACACATATAACGCTGTGAAGATCCACAAAATTTTTAGGGCTGGTGTTTCGGTATAGGTCTAGTATCTTTTGAGTTTAGGGAGAGGTATCCTGTGGTTGCTTTAGGGGCAGTCAGAGATCGGCTGCAGTCACACAGAAATCACTCTGTCAATGTCCACAAAAGTCATTTAAAATGCTCCAATGTCGTTTTAGGGTCTATTAAAGTCTCTTTACTATAGGGAGCGGTATCCAGTGGTTGCTGTAGGGGCAGTTAGAGATCGGCTGCAGTCACACAGAAATCGCTCTGTCAATGTCCACAAAAGTCATTTAAAATGCTCCAATGTCGTTTTAGGGTCTATTACAGTCTCTTTACTATAGGGGCAGGTATCAAGTGGTTGCTTTAGGGGCAGTTAGAGATCGGCTGCAGTCACACAGAAACGGCTTTGTCAATGTCCACAAAAGTCATTTAAAAAGCTCCAATGTTGTTATAGGGTCTATTACAGTCTCTTTACTATAGGGGCAGGTATCCAGTGGTTGCTTTAGGGGCATTTAGAGATCAGCTGCAGTCACACACAAATTGCTCTGTTAATGTCCACAAAAGTCATGTAAAGGGCTGAAAATTTTTGGTATTGCTGTGCAGTGCACTAAAAAAAGGGGGGGGGGGTAATCCACAGTATAATATACTTTGTAGAAAGCATATTATAGTGGATTAGTACTATTATTGTGCACTGTGCAGCATTGTGACAGGTGTGGGGGTGAGACTAAGCATTTCTGCAGCAACACTACACACAGTGACAAAAGCACTTATAATGTATTATAACTGGTGTGATAGACCAATTGCCCCCCCCCCAATGCCACATATTGAAGTGGGGTGTTATCTGAGTAAACTTTTTCAAGTGTATTTGTGTCATGCAACAATATTGCCTAGTTTGCTGAGTGAAGTCTGGTACACACAGCGCCAAACTCACTGGCCAATTTTTTGAACTGGTGTGCTAAACCTATGCCCCCCCCAATGCCACATATTGAAGTGGGGTGCAAATGTATCAGGAGTGTATTTTAGTCCTGCAAACATTTGGCCTCTCGCTGTGTAAACAGTGCTACACACAGTGACAACAGTTACTGGCCAATTATTAGTAGAACTGGTGTAATAAACCTGTTGCCCCCCCCCAATGCCACATATTGAAATGGGGTGTTATTTAACAGTATAATTTTCTAAGATTGTATTTTAGTCCCGCAAACATTTTGCCTCTTTTGCTGTGTTAACTGTGCTACACACAGTGACAACAGTTATTGGCCAATTATTTGTAGAACTGGCGGACTGACGGACCGGCAGATAGGGAGGAGAGGCAGGGAGAACTTGCATTGCACAAGAGGAACAAAGCAGACTGCAAATGTATCAGGAGCGAGCCATCAACCATGTACAGTCACATCTGGTGCTCCCAGGACGCCGGCACATGGCTCCACAGTGTGTGCTTTTTTTAATGTGTCCGTTGCTGACACCAGTGTTGCCATCTGCAGCCTTTGCAGTCAACGCATAAGTTGCGGTAAGCTCAACACTCACCTAGGGACAACCGCCTTAAGAAGGCACCTGAAATCCCGTCAGCAAGCCCAGTGGGAGCAGAACTGTCAGAACCCACAAAACCACACTCCATGCTCTCACCGTCCAGCCTCTTCTCCTTCTCTTCCCCCTTCTCCATCTCCTGTCTCCTCACAGTTGTCCAACACTCCACCTTCCATGATGCCGTCGTCACGTTGTTCTGGAAAAAGGCAGGTTTCTGTGGCTCAAATGTTGGAGCATAAAAAAAGGTGTCCGAAAGGTGTCCGACTACATCGGGTTAACGGCCGATGTGGACGCTCTGAGGAGTGATGAACCCCTGGACTACTGGGTGGGCAGGCTTGACCTCTGGCCAGAGCTTGCACAATTTGCAATGGAAATGTTGGCTTGCCCCCCATCCAATGTCCTGTCCGAAAGGACGTTCAGTGCAGCAGGGGGGATCGTGACCGATAAGCGCACTCGCCTAGCTCATGACAGTGTAGACTACCTCACATTTATAAAAATGAATGAGGCATTGATCTCTGAGGAATTCAACACATGTGACCAGTAGACCAGGTTTCATCGAAATTCCTCCACCCACAACAATTCCTGGTCCTTGGCTCCGCTACATACAGCGGCATAAAAGTAATTTCCTGTCCATTGAATGGCAAATTTTTGGGGCCTTTCAGGGCCCACAATTATTTTTTCTGTGAATGCCTAATGTACCTCCAGCCACCAAATACTAAGTTCTTTGCTGTCAGTTCAAACCACGTGAGCTAATTTTTGGAGCCTATACAGGCCGACACTTATGGTTTTGTGTACTGTGAACGCCTACCGTACCTCTAGCCATCAAAAACTACGTTTTTTGCTGTCAGTTCAAACCATGTGAGCTAATTTTTGGAGCCTATACAGGCCGACACTTACCATTTTGTGTACTGTGAACGCCTACCTTACCTCTAGCCATCAAAAACGAAGTTCTCTGCTGTCAGTTCAATCCATGTGAGCTAATTTTTGCAGCCTATACAGGCCGCCACTTACTTCTGTATTCTGTGAACGCCTACTGTACCTCTAGCCATCAAAAAATAAGTTCTTTGCTGTCAGTTCAACCCATGTGAGCTAATTTTTGGAGCCTATACAGGCCGCCACTTACTTCTGTATACTGTGAACGCCTACTGTACCTCTAGCCATCATATACTATGTTCTTTGCTGTCAGTTCAACCCATGTGAGCTAATTTTTGCAGCCTATACAGGCCGACACTTACTTCTGTATACTGTGTGAATGCCTAATGTACCTTCAGCCACAGAATACTACGTACTTAGCTATCAGGTAAACCCATGTGGGCTAATTTTTGGGGCCTATACAGGCCAACACTTACTTCTGTATCCTGTGAATGCCTAATGTACCTTCAGCCACAGAATACTACGTACTTAGCTGTCAGGTAAACCCATGTGGGCTAATTTTTGGGGTCTATGCAGGCCGACACTTACTTCTGTATCCTGTGAATGCCTAATGAACCTTCAGCCACAGGATACTACATTCTTTGCTGTCAGTTCAACCCATGTGAGCTAATTTTTGGAGCCTATACAGGCCGCCACTTACTTCTGTATACTGTGAACGCCTACTGTACCTCTAGCCATCATATACTATGTTCTTTGCTGTCAGTTCAACCCATGTGAGCTAATTTTTGCAGCCTATACAGACCGACACTTACTTCTGTATACTGTGTGAATGCCTAATGTACCTTCAGCCACAGAATACTACATACTTAGCTGTCAGGTAAACCCATGTGGGCTAATTTTTGGGGCCTATACAGGCCAACACTTACTTCTGTATCCTGTGAATGCCTAATGTACCTTCAGCCACAGAATACTACGTACTTAGCTGTCAGGTAAACCCATGTGGGCTAATTTTTGGGGTCTATGCAGGCCGACACTTACTTCTGTATCCTGTGAATGCCTAATGTACCTTCAGCCACAGGATACTACATTCTTAGCTGTCAGGTAAACCCATGTGGGCTAATTTTTGGGGCCAAAACTGGCCGACACTTACTTCTGTTACCTGTGAATGCCTAATGTACCTTCAGCCACAGAATACTACGTTCTTAGCTGTCAGGTAAAAACATGTGGGCTAATTTTTGGGGCCTGAAATGGCCGACACTTCTTTATCCTGTGAATGCCTAATTTTTCAGACTGATAATGAAAAACAATGGGTCTGTAAAGGTTCCGCCAAATTGTTGAATGGATGCGGACCCATTTTACAGATGTGTGAATGGACAATGTATTTACCGGCTGCTGTCAGTTCTGGCTGATTTATGAAAAACAAAATATATATTTTTTGCTTTAAAAAAAAAAAAAAATTTTAGGGGAACTATTTCAATTGCAATACTTCTGTTATGACATTGTCCATGTGCTGGGACTATTTGTGCACAGCTAGTACGTCTTTTGTGGCTGCAAATATGACCTAAAGGTTTTTAACGTTCGCCTCCCATTAAAGTCAATGGGGCCCGCCGCAAACTCGCGGTTCACGGGCTTTTGAGAAAATTTGCGGCTGGCGTTCGTGAACCGCCCCGGCCGATGTTCGTCCATCACTACTGGCCGGCACTTACTTCTTTATCCCGTGAATGCCTAATGTACCTCCAGCCACAAGAATACTACGTTCTTAGTTGTCAGATAAACCCATGTAGGCTAATTTTTGGGGTCTATACTGGCCGACACTTACCTCTGTATCCTGTGAATGCCTAATGTACCTTCAGCCACAGAATACAACGTTCTTAGCTGTCAGGTAAACCCATGTGGGCTAATTTTTGGGGCCAATACTGGCCGACACTTACTTCTGTATCCTGTGAATGCCTAATGTACCTTCAGCCACAGAATACAACATTCTTAACTGTCAGGTAAACCCATGTGGGCTTTTTTTGGGGGCCTTTCATGGCCGACACTTACTTATTTATCCTGTGAATGCCTAATGTACCTTCAGCCACAGAATACAACGTTCCTAGCTGTCAGGTAAACCCATGTGGGCTAATTTTTTTGGGGCCTATACTGGCCGACACTTACTTCTGTATCCTGTGAATGCCTAATGTACCTCCAGCCACCAAATACAATGTTTTTTGCTGTCAGGTAAACCCATGTTGTCTAATTTTTGGGGCCTATACTGGCCGACACTTACTTCTGTATCCTGTGAATGCCTAATGTACCTCCAGCCAGCAAATACTATGTTCTTAGCTGTCAGGTAAACCCGTGTGGGCTAATTTTTGGGGCCAATACTGGCCGACACTTACTTCTGTATCCTGTGAATGCCTAATGTACCTTCAGCCACAGAATACAACATTCTTAGCTATCAGGTAAACCCATGTGGGCTAATTGGCCAACACTTACTTATTTATCCTGTGAATGCCTACTGTACCTCTAGTCATCAAAAAATAAGTTCTTTGCTGTCAGTTCAACCCATGTGAGCTAATTTTTGGAGCCTATACAGGCCGCCACTTACTTCTGTATCCTGTGAATGCCTAATGTACCTCCAGCCAGCATATACTACATTCTTAGCTGTCAGGTAAACCCGTGTGGGCTAATTTTTGGGGCCAATACATGCCGACACTTACTTCTGTATCCTGTGAATGCCTAATGTACCTTCAGCCACAGAATACAACGTTCTTAGCTGTCAGGTAAACCCATGTGGGCTAATTTTTGGGGGCAATACTGGCAGACACTTACTTCTGTATCATGTGAATGCCTAATGTACCTTCAGCCACAGAATACAACATTCTTAGCTATCAGGTAAACCCATGTGGGCTAATTTTTGGGGCCTTTCATGGCCGACACTTACTTATTTATCCTGTGAATGCCTACTGTACCTCTAGTCATCAAAAAATAAGTTCTCAGTTCAAACCATGTGAGCTAATTTTTGCAGCCTATACAGGCCAACACTTACTTCTGTATCCTGTAAATGCCTAATGTACCTTCAGCCACAGAATACTACATACTTAGCTGTCAGGTAAACCCATGTGGGCTAATTTTTGGGGTCTATACAGGCCGACACTTACTTCTGTATCCTTTGAATGCCTAATGTACCTTCAGCCACAGGATACTACGTTCTTAGCTGTCAGGTAAACCCATGTGGGCTAATTTTTGGGGCCTATCATGGCCGACACTTACTTCTGTATCCTGTTAATGCCTAATGTACCTCCAGCCACCAAATACTACGTTCTTTGCTGTCAGGTAAACCCATGTGGTCTAATTTTTGGGGCCTATACTGGCCGACACTTACTTCTGTATCCTGTGAATGCCTAATGTACCTCCAGGCATCAAATACTACGTTCTTAGCTGTCAGGTAAACGCATGTGGGCTAATTTTTGGGGCCTTTCATGGCAGACACTTACTTCTGTATGCTGTGAATGCCTAATGTACCTTCAGCCACAGAATACAATGTTCTTAGCTGTCAGGTAAACACATGTGGGCTAATTTTTGGGGCCTGAAATGGCCGACGCTTCTTTATCCTGTGAATGCCTAATTTTTCAGACTGGAATTGAAAATCAATGGGTCTGTAAAGGTTCTGTAAAGGTTCTGCCAAATTGTGGAATGGATGCGGACCCATTTTACAGATGTGTGAATGGACCCTATATGTATTTGACATGTAATTACCGGATGCTGTCAGTTCTGGCTGATTTAGAAAAAGAAAATATATTATTTTGCTGTATTAGGGCAACTTTTCCAATTGCAATACTTCTGTTATGACATTGTCCATGTGCTGGGACTATTTGTGCACACCTAGTAAGTCTTTTGTGGCTGCAAATATGACCTAAAGTTTTTTAAAGTTCGCCTCCCATTAAAGTCAATGGGGCCCGCCGCGAACTTGCGGTTCGCTGACTTTTTTGAAAATTTGCAGCTGACGTTCGCAAACCACCCCGTCCGATGTTCGTCCATCACTACACCCCGCTACACTTTATTTTGTTTATGATTATTTTTATTAGTAGCGGTAATAATAATGATCATAATGGTTATAAAAGTATTGTTGTTAAAGTGGATGCATAACAGTAACAAAACATTCTGTGTGAAGCTTGCCCTCCTCCCCCCATACTTACCTAAAACCCATTCTCAAACCAGAGCTGTACTTGAGGGCAGAAGCTCTCTCCACTCTCCCTCTCCTCACATGGCAGATTGATAGCAGTGTGAGCCATTGGCTTTTGCTGCTGTCAATCAAATTCTGTGACAAGGGGGAAGGTGACGTGACCAAGCTGCACTGTCTGTGTCTATAGTGATTGCATAGCTTGGTATTGAGCCTGCAGGTGTGCCAAAATAGAAAACCAAATCCTATAGTGGCACACCAAGAAGCAAGGAGCGCTGGCAGGGGACTCCAGATGAGGAGGATCGGGACTGCTCTGTGTAGAACCATTGCATAGAGCAGGTAGGTATAACATGTTGGTTATTTAAAAAAAAAAAACTCAAACTCTTTGACACGTGTTGCAGCACACATTACAGTAAGCTGCAACACGTGTCAAAGATTGTGAGCATTTTTTTTTTTCAATGCACTGTATTTGTTTTAGTGCATTGCACCATAAAAGAATGGTGCTGATCTATTCTGGTGAGCTTACACAGCACACGTTGACAAATACTTTTCCCTACAGCTCTACCATAACAACAAACGCAATGTACATAATGTACATATGACTTAGTATGTGTGTTCAGGTAAAAACTTTTTGGTTTTGATAGAATACGGATGATTGAATACCCTATCTTCACTTTATGTCCTGCTGACAATGGTTTTACAAGACAGCTGGTAAGGCAAAATCTGCAACAGTGACACAGACAGAAATTAACATCCGACAGAGAAAATCTTTCCAGCTGTGTCCTGGATGCCAGTAAAAACCTAACAAGGGTTCCAACCCATCCCCAGTCTATTACAAACTGAGAAAAACAGTTATCTTCAATGCTATATGCCAGGGGTCCTTAAACTTTCTAAACAAAGGGCTAATTTGTTGTCTTTCAGACTTTAGGGGGGGCAAACTAGGTCCAGTATAAGTAAACAATGTCCTATCTTTGCTGTAAGTGGAGGAATAGTGTTCCATTGTTGGTGTAAATGGAAAGAGTTGTACCTCATCGTTGGTGTCAGCAGGAGGAATTGTGCCCCATCATGGGTGTAAGTGGGAGGAATTGTGCCCCATCGTTGGTGTCAATGGAAGGAATTCTGCCCCATTGTTGGTGTCAGTGGGAGGAATTTTGCTCGTTGTTGTTGTTAGTGGAAGGAATAATGGTCCATTGTTGGTGTCAATGGAAGGAATTGTGCCCCATCATTGGTGTCAATGGAAAGAATTGTGCTCCATCCTTGATTTCAGTGGGAGGAATTGTGCCCAATCGTTGGTATAAGTAGGATGAATTTTAACCCATTGTTGGTGTCAGTGGATATAACAGTACCCCAAAGGCAAGATAAAGGCAAGCAAAGGGCCACAAACGGCCCTCAGGCCACAGTTTGGAGACTGCTGCCATATGTTTTTTTTTTTTTTTTGGTCAAATATTTTATTGAAAAAAGCGCAGTTCAGAACAATATCATAAAAAGATAGGTACAAACTGTAGGCAGTTTAGAAATATCGTAGTAAGTGAAACAGTAAGCATATTACAACCTTCAGATAAACCTTGTGAGAGGATATATGTTATGAGAGGCAAGCCTCAGGCTGGGAAGATTAATAACCAAATGGTTATGTACAGTAATAGAAAGTAACATCAATTAAACTATGCACAAAGAACATACTCGGTGGATGGTATGGTGGAAATCGCTCATCAGAGGATGTTAAATGTATAGCATGGCCAACTTCTGATGTAATGCATAGTTAATGCTCTGTGAGAATGGCCCATGCGGTAGCAGTAAGGCCATTCCATCTCAAGAGTTCCTAGAAGGGAAAGGCCAGAAAAAGAAGAGACGGGTCTATGACCTCTGCCTGGTTTGGCAGAGGAAAGAACAGGAGAACAGAAAAGATTTCAAGGAGGTTAAGAAGTAGGTATCGAGAGTAGGTGTGAAATGTGAGGAATTTGAAGGGTGAAGGGATTTTTAGAGGGGAGGGATGGGGTCCCTAGAGAGGGCCCTGAGCCGATTACAGGTAGTCTGGGGTCAAAAAATTTGGTTCTAGCCTCAAGGTAGAAAAAGGGAATCATTGAAGCCAGGAGGTAAGTAATTGTCAATCCAAGGTCTCCAGAGCTTTTCATAGGAGAGCATTCTGTCAAGTATGATTGCTTCCATCTTGGCATGGATCATAGCTTGTGGGATCCTTTTTTTCAATGCTAGGAGACATAGTGAGGAGGATTTCCACACTTTTGCAATGGTTTGTTTCTGCTGCCATATGTTGAAGAGATTTACATATCATTCCTTAGGGAAATTGTTTTAAAATGTACATAAGCCAACAAGATTGTGACAGCCCCAACCCTATTCTCTACCTTGTTCAATCAGAGAACGCTTTGAGTTAATTGATAAAAATGCAAGGCGTTCTCTGATTTTTGGAGGTGCTGAGTGACCTCCTGTTGTTGCTATGCAGAAGAGCAACCGCTTGACATAGCACCTGAAAAATCATTATAGTAGCTCAGGCTACAAAAATAAATAACAGCTAATACAGAGGCTGATCAGGTATTACATTTTCATACGTGCACTAGACCCAGTTGGCCCAATGTAAGTATTCAAAATATATCATTGCTGCAGTTCAATTTTAAATCTGCTCTGCGATAAACCAGATGTTGGACCCACCACTGAAATAGTTATGAACCCTTCCAATAATAAAAAAAAAAGTTCTAAGATTTATATTTATAAAGTAATTTAGTTTTTAAGTATTAAATTAACATGATTGTTTTGTAATGGTATAAAAAGATTCCCTTTGGCCCGTCTGTGAGTTTGTTTTCACACCTCCCCTAAAAATTCTAAATTTAGGACTCTAATAACTTGTGTAAATTCTCTAACAGCACTTGCATGGTACTATGTCCATGTAAATGACTGTGCATGTCTATGCCAGGTTCGAGTTATGGTACTAGCTGCTTCCTATGTCATTGTTTCATCATTTTCCTGGCTCCCCCTTGCCATGGCTTAACGTGCTAATGCTTTCATAATAGACATCCTGAGCTGTACAGCATTCAGTGCTTGTGACAATCCCCAAATGTCCCTTTCATAAAACAAGCACATTCCTTCAACAGTCCATTATGTAAATGAGATTTGAAAATAGTTTCTCAGGGAAATTACTTCATACTGTCAAAGTATATGGATTCTGCACCATAAAAACCACTGAGATGGTAAGGAAGCACCAGAATGAATCTGTGCAATACTCATTACTTTTCAGAAGGATGTCATAAACTCTGATGGACAAGGATTGAAATGTTTTACTGCCTTAGCAAAGTGATACAACTTGGATCGGATATTTCCAGAGTCTTGGTGAGACAGAGAAGACATCAGGGAATATGAAAAATACCTGACTCTAATAGTGCAAAGTAGAGAGTATGTGGGGTAGCAAACAAATTGTTTAACCACTTTAAGACCGGAGGATTTTCCTGCTTAATGACCAGACCACTTTTTTCAACTCAGCACTGCGCAAATTTAACTGACAATTGTGCGGTCATGCAATGCTGTACCCACACAAAATCTACGTCCTTTTTTCCCACAAACAGAGCTTTCTTTTGATGGTATTTGATCACCTCTGCGCTTTTTATTTTTTGCCATATTAATAAAACAACAGCAAAAATTTTGCCAAAGATTTACATTTTCTACATTGACAGTTAAAAAATATCCAATATATTCAATTTTTGTCATATATTTAGGCCAACATGTACTTAGCTACATGTCTTTGACAAAAAAAAATCTCAATGAGCGTATTTTTATTGGTTTGTGCAAAAGTTATAGCGTCTACAAACTATGGTGTAAATACTGGAATTTACGCAGCTTTAATTTCTGACTGCCTATCTCAATTCTTGAAGTGCTAAAATGGCAGGGCAGTACAAAGCCCCCCCAAATTACAACTTTTTGGAAAGTAGACATCCTAAGGAATGTAGTGAGAGGCATTTTGAGCTCATTGAATATTTAATTTTTTTGTCACAGGTGTTTGAAAAATGACTAAATAAAAAATTTTTTTTTACAAAAAATTGTTATTGAAAGGATATATTGCTCACGCATGCCATGGGTATATGTGTAATTACACCCCAAAATATATTCTGCTGCTTCTCCTTAGTATAGGGATACCACATGTGTGAGACTTTTTGGGAGCCTAGCTGTGTACGGGACCCGATAACCAATCACCATCTTCAGAATTTCGAAGGGCGTAAATTTTTCATTGCACTTTCTCACTGCCTATCACGGTTTCAGAGGCCCTGAAATGTCAAGATAGCACGAAACCCCCCCAAATTACCCCATTTCTGAAACTGTGACAGGTAGTGCGGAGGTGAAAAAGGAATTTACGCCATTAGAAAACCTGAAGGTGGGGATTGGTTTTCGGGGTCCCGTACACAGCTAGGCTCCCTGTACTCAGGAGAAGTAGTAGGGTGTATTTTGGGGTGTCATTTCACATATACCCATGGCATGCATGAGCAATATATCATTTAGTGACAACTTTGTGTAAAAAAAAAAAAAAAAAAAACAAATTGTCACCTTCCCGAAACTTAGGGCAAAATATAAAATACTTCATGGACTCAATCTGCCTCTCAGCAAATAGCTTTTTTTATATTTAATGAAGAAATACACTATATAATTCCTAATTGTTCGGTAAAATTTAAAATATGATCTTATGCCGAGTACATAGACACCAAACATGACATGCTTTAAAAATTGTGCACACCCGTGCAGCGGCAACAAACTATGTACGTTTTTTTTTATCATTTTTATTTTTATCACAGTGAATTGAAATATCCCCTGTGATAGCAATCTGTTGTGACAGGTACTCTTTTTTTAAAAAATTGGGGTCTTTTAGACTCTAGATCTCTCCTCTGACCTTAACGCATCTGAGCACACCAAAATTGGTGTGATAAAATGCTTTCCCAATTTCCCAATGGCGCTGATTATTTCTGGCGAAACAGAAGTCATTAAATGCTCGTAGCTTCCGGTATCTTAGGCCATAGTTACATAGTTACATAGTTACATAGTTAGTGAGGTTGAAAAAAGACAACAGTCCATCCAGTTCAACCTATGATGTGTGTGTGTGTGTGTTTGCTTTTAACCGTACATTGTATACCCCTGTATGTTGTGGTCTCTAAGGTGTCCATCTAACAGTTTTTTGAAACTATCAATGCTCCCTGCTGATACGACTGCTTGTGGAAGAGAATTCCACATCCTTACCGCTCTCACAGTGAAGAACCCCTTACGCATTTTAAGGTTAAACCGCCTTTCCTCTAGTTTTAGTGAGTGGCCACGTGTCTTATTGTATTCCCTTACTCTGAATAGTTTGTTCCTTATGCCAGGGTCGCCAGTACAGTATTTGTACATTGATATCATATCCCCCCTCAATCTTCTCTTCTGCAGAGAGAATAGGTTCAGTGCTTGTAGTCTTTCCTCATAGCTGATGTCCTCCATTCCCCTAATTATTTTTGTTGCCCTTCTCTGGACTCTTTCCAGTTCCAGCACATCTTTCCTGAGGACCGGTGCCCAGAACTGGACAGCATACTCTAGATGTGGCCGGACCAGAGTCTTGTAGAGTGGAAGAATAATCTCTTTATTTCTGGAGTGAATCCCCTTTTTTATACATCCCAGTATTCTGTTGGCTTTACTTGCAGCGGCTTGGCATAGCATGCCACTGCCAAGCCTGTTGTCTACCAGTACCCCCAAGTCTTTTTCCATCCTAGACTCACGCAGAGGTTCCCCCCCCCCCCCCCTAGTGAGTAGCTTGCTTTCTGGTTTTTGGCCCCCAAGTGCATTACTTTACATTTTTCAACATTAAACCTCATCTGCCATGTAGTTGCCCACCCCGTTATTTTGTTCAGGTCCGCTTGTAAGGTTTCCACATCCTGCATAGAAGATATTGGCATGCCTAGTTTAGTATCATCTGCAAATACTGAGATTGTACTAGATATCCCCTCCTCTAGATCATTTATGAATAAATTAAACAGGATTGGTCCCAGGGCCAAACCCCGGGGGACCCCACTTTCCACATCCGCCCAATCCGAGTACTCCCCATTAATCATCACCCTCTGGACTCTCCCCTGGAGCCAGTTCTCTATCCATGTACTCACCTTATGGTCCATACCTACCTTCCTTAGTTTGTACAGTAAGCGTTTGTGGGGAACGGTGTCAAAGGCCTTTACAAAGTCCAGATACACCACATCCATAGGCTTTCCTTTATCTAGGTGGCAGCTCACTTCATCGTAGAAGGTTAATAGATTGGTTTGGCAAGAACGATTTTTCATAAATCCATGCTGATTGCTACTAATAATACAGTTTTCATTACTAAAGTCTTGTATGTGGTCCCTTAATATCCCCTCCAAAATCTTGCAGACTACAGATGTTAGGCTGACCGGCCTATAGTTCCCCGGGATACACCTCGGCCCCTTTTTAAATATTGGTACCACGTTGGCTTTTTTCCAATCAGCTGGCACCATAACCATATGTAAACTATCCTTAAAGATCAAGAATAATGGTCTGGCAATCACCTGGCTGAGCTCTTTAAGAACCCTCGGGTGCAAGCCATCCGGTCCCGGTGATTTATTTATGTTAAGTTTCTCTAGTTTAGTTCTAAGTCTATCTTCTGTTAGCCATGGCGGCACTTCCTGAGGTGTGTTGTTTAGTTCAGCCTTACAAGCTAGGTTTGTGTAGCCCCCCGATTCTTTTGTGAAGACTGAAGAGAAGAAATGATTTAACACTTCCGCCTTTTCTCTGTCCTCAGTGGCCAAATTTCCTTTGTCAACTTTTATGGGGCCAATGTGATCTGGCCTCGCTTTCTTACTGTTTATATACTTAGAAGAAGAACTTCTTGGGGTTCTTTTTACTCTCCTCCGCTATATGTCTCACGTGTTCTATTTTAGCCGCCCTGATTTTGTCTTTACATTTCTTATTACACTCTTTGTAATGCTTAAATGCTGCCAATGACCCCTCAGTCTTGTATTTTTTGAAGGCCTTTTCTTTAGCATTAATATGCATTTTTATGTTGGAGTTTAGCCACCCAGGGTTTAATTTTGCTCTTTTAAATTTATTTCCCTTTGGAATGCACTGGTCAATCTCCTTGTTAAGTATGCTCTTGGCAAATGTCGTGCCCATTCACAAGAAAGGTAGTAGGGAGGAATCAAGCAACTATAGACCAGTGAGACTGACATCAATAGTAGGCAAATAAATGGAAACCCTATTAAAGGATAGGATTGTGGAACATCTTAAATCCCATGGATTGCAAGATGAAAAACAACATGGGTTTACTTCAGGGAGATCATGTCAAACAAATCTTATAGATTTTTTTGAGTGGGTGACTAAAATAATAGACGGTGGAGGTGCAGTAGACATTGCATATCTAGATTTTAGTAAGGCTTTTGACACTGTCCCACATAGAAGACTTATCAATAAACTGCAGTCATTGAGCATGGACTCCCATATTGTTGAGTGGATTAAGCAGTGGCTGAGTGACAGACAACAGAGGGTTGTAGTTAATGGAGAACATTCAGAACAAGGTCATGTTACCAGTGGGGTATCTCAGGGATCTGTACTGGGACCAATTTTGTTTAATATCTTCATAAGTGATATTGCAAAAGGCCTCGATGGTAAGGTTTGTCTTTTTGCTGATGACACAAAGATATGTAACAGGGTTGATGTTCCTGGAGGGAAACGCCAAATGGAAAAGGATTTAGGAAAACTAGAAGAATGGTCAGAACTCTGGCAACTGAAATTTAATGTGGATAAGTGCAAGATAATGCACCTGGGGCGTAAAAACCCAAGGGCAGAATATAGAATATTTGACACAGTCCTGACCTCAGTATCTGAGGAAAGGGATTAGGGAGTAATTATTTCAGAAGACTTAAAGGTGGGAAGACAATGTAATAGAGCAGCACGAAATGCCAGCAGAATGCTTGGATGTATAGGGAGAGGTATAAGCAGTAGAAAGAGAGAAGTGCTTATGCCACTGTACAGAACACTGGTGAGACCTCACTTGGAGTATTGTGCGCAGTACTGGAGGCCATATCTCCAGAAGGATATAGATACTCTAGAGAGAGTTCAGAGAAGAGCTACTAAACTAGTACATGGATTGCAGGAAAAAACTTACCAGGAAAGGTTAAAGGACCTTAACATGTATAGCTTGGAAGAAAGAAGAGACAGAGGGGATATGATAGAAACTTTTAAATACATAAAGGGAATCAACTCGGTAAAGGAGGAGAGCATATTTAAAAGAAGAAAAACTACCACAAGAGGACACAGTTTTAAATTAGAGGGGCAAAGGTTTAAAAGTAATATGAGGAAGTATTACTTTACTGAGAGAGTAGTGGATGCATGGAATAACCTTCCTGCAGAAGTGGTAGCTGCAAATACAGTGAAGGAGTTTAAGCATGCATGGGATAGGCATAAGGCTATCCTTCATATAAAATAGGGCCAGGGACTATTCATAGGATTCAGATATATTGGGCAGACTAGATGGGCCAAATGGTTCTTATCTGCCGCCACATTCTATGTTTCTATGTTTCTATAAGCACTCCCATTTTTCCTCCGTGTTCTTTGTTCCCAGGGTTCTATCCCAATTGATATTTTCTAGCAGCGAGCGCAGTTTTGGGAAATTGGCTCTTTTGAAATTCAGCGTCCTTACATTACCCCTCTGCTTCCTATAACTGTAATTAATACTGAAACTTATTGACCTATGGTCACTGTTTCCTAAGTTCTCCCGTATTTCTATATACGTGAGCAGGTCTGTATTGTTGGTAATCAGTAGGTCAAGTACCGCATTTTTTCACGTCGGTGTATTCACCATCTGACCCATGAAATTGTCCTGCAAAATATTTAGGAACTGCCTAGCCTTGGCTGAGTGTGCGGTTCCTTCTGCCCAGTCTATATCTGGATAATTAAAGTCCCCCATTATAATGACGCTTCCCGTCCTTGCTGCCAATCCTATCTGTAAAATGAGGTCCGCCTCCCCCTCCTCCCTCAGGTTGGGGGGCCTATAGCATACGCCCAATATTACCTTCCCCACCGTGCCTTCCCTTTGAAGCTCTACCCATAGGGATTCTGCCTCGTCCTTAGCTCCATTATTAATATCATCCCTCATATTTACCTGTACACTGTTCTTAATATACAGACATACCCCTCCCCCTTTTTTACCCTCTCTATCTCTGCGATAAAGGGAATACCCCTGAATGGTCGCCATCCAATCATGAGAGCTGTCAAACCAAGTCTCAGTTATCCCCACAAAATCTAAGTCCTCCTCAAACATCAGTAGCTCCAGCTCTCCCATCTTGTTGGCCAGGCTTCTGGCATTGGTATACAAACCTCTTAATTTTGACCGGTTACATTTATACTCATTTGATGTTTTTAGGCTGCTCTCTTGATTTTTCCCCATACCCACCCTGGGTATAGGAGCTCCGAACACCCTACCGCTAATGCCCCCATTTCTGCCCTCTGAAACTTGCTTTCCACTGGCTAATTCTACATCTGTACCCTCCCCCCCTTCCCTAGTTTAAAAGCCCCTCTAACTTTTTGGCCATCCTCTCACCCAGTACGGCTGCACCCACCCCATTTAGGTGCAATCCGTCCCCACCAAAGAGCCGGTGGCCGACTGAGAAGTCGGCCCAGTTCTCCAGGAACCCGAAACCCTCCTTACTACACCAGCTCCTCAGCCACTTGTTAACTTCCCTAATCTCCCGCTGCCTCTCTGGTGTGGCTCAAGGTACAGGTAGTATTTCGGAAAATACTACCTTGGAGGTCCTTCTCCTCAACTTAGCGCCTAAGTCCCTGAAATCGTTTAAGACACTCCATCTTCCTCTGCCTATGTCATTGGTACCCACGTGTACCATGACAGCTGGGTCTTCCCCAGCCCCACGCAATAATCTGTTCACCCGATCCGCGATGTGCCGAACCCGAGCGCCCGGCAAACAACAGACTGTACGCCGCACACGGTCTTTGTCACAGATTACACTATCTGTCCTTCTAATAATTGAGTCCCCTACCACCAGCACCTGTCTTTCCTTTTTCTTTCTCCCGGCCTCACTGGAGGAGTTCTTCCCCTGGCAGCTAGGGGCGTCGCTCTGCTCCAGCAATGCTGGTCCCTGACTGGTTTCCCCAACATCACACAACGGGGCGTATCTGTTGGGGTGCTCCAGCCCAGGATCAGCCTCCTTGCCTTGTTCCCTTCTACCCCCTCCTAACTGTCACCCCTCTACTCTGCTCTGATGCCTGCACCTCCGATACTCCGCCCACCTCTGTGCAGACCCCTGCCTGCGCCTGACTGGTACGATTCTGGCTCTCCTCCGGTATGGACATTCGTCTCAGTGTTGCCAGCTGCCTCCCTAGATTCAGGACCTAAGCTTCCAGGGAAGCAACTTGCTCACATTTTGCGCATTTGTATTCGCCCTCGATCACATGTCCGAGGAACGCATACATATCACAAGATGTACACCAAGTCGCATCTCCACACCCGCCGGGCATTGTACCTACTAATCTAATCTAATGGGGATTCAGTAATTTAAGTCTATCCTATGTGGCTATTTCCTGGCTTCCTAACTCTACCTTCTCACCCTTTGGTACTCCGCTTCACTCACTTGACACTCAGTTGCACAACACTCCCAATCTCACAGACCGGTCAGTCGCACAACATTCCCAGCCGCAACACCTGGTCAGTCGCACACACTCCCAGTCGCACACACTCACAGTCTCACAGCCCGGTCAGTCGCACCACACTTCACAGACACACAGCCCGGTCAGTCGCACAACACTCAGACACACAGCCCGGTCAGTCGCACAACACTCACAGACACACAGCCCGGTCAGTCACACAACACTCACAGACACACAGCCCGGTCAGTCGCACAACACTCACAGACACACAGCCCGGTCAGTCGCACAACACTCACAGACACACAGCCCGGTCAGTCGCACAACACTCACAGACACACAGCCCGGTCAGTCACACAGGTAGTAACAGGTACTCCCAGACACTCAGGTAGTAACAGGTACTCCCAGACACTCAGGTAGTAACAGGTACTCCCAGACACTCAGGCAGTAACAGGTACTCCCAGACACTCAGGCAGTAACAGGTACTCCCAGACACTCAGGCAGTAAAAGGTACTCCCAGACACTCAGGTAGTAACAGGTACTCCCAGACACTCAGGTAGTAACAGGTACTCCCAGACACTCAGGCAGTAACAGGTACTCCCAGACACTCAGGTAGTAACAGGTACTCCCAGACACTCAGGGAGTAACAGGTACTCCCAGACACTCAGGTACTACACTACACTACACCCTCAGTCAGTGTTCAACCTCAGTCACCAGTCTTACTTACCTAATGTGTGTCCCTTTAAGCCTGTCACTTGCAGTTCCTCCCTCTCCCTCAGTCGGTCAGTCTCCTCTCTGCACCCGCCTCCCTCGGTCACTTCCCTGTCGGCTAGTCTCCTCTGCTCCTCTCTGTGGGGGTGTTCATTGCCGCCCGCAACAAGGGAGGGAGGGGGGTTACCGCACAGCTCGCCGCCCGCTTTAGTTCGGAGGGGGGAGGGGGTTCTAGCACCGGATGCCACCACTTCTACTGGGGGGGGGGTACTCACACACACCGATCTGCAAAACACCTGCTCCTCTCACACGCACGCCGCAACTGATCCCGCGCTCTCTGCTCCTCTGCTCTGCTCCACAGCACCACCTGCAGGATCCAACGAGATGATTGGAGACATTCTCATCTCCAATCAGCCCTATGGTTAGATAATTGAACCACCGGCTGCACTCTCGGGTTAACCGGTGGGACAGGAGATCCCGAGAAAAACCGAGGAAGGCGGCGGGAGGGGGGGTAGTCCCTCCCGGGGGGGGTAGTCCCTCCCACTGCTTATAAAAGCATTCTAGCGGCCAATTATCCGCTAGGATTGCTTTTACAGGTAAGCCGACTGCTGGCTGTAAAAAATGATGCCAAGATGATGCCTAAATCTGCAGGCATCATCCTGGTGTAACCACTTAAAGTCCAGCAAAGTACCAGTACATTGCTGGTCCTTGTTTGGCATATAGTGTAGTTTTTTTTTTTTCATGCAGTCTGTGGGCTGAACGAAAAAAAGAGAACCTAACAGAAATCTCTGCAGGAAAATTGTGTAGTATACGCACCATTAACCGCCCAAACATCCAAACCCACTTATTTAATGGCGGGTATACATGACAAGCAGTCTCCCTCCCCCGGACTCAGTGGGGCATTTAATAGCTGTTGGGGGAAGCCCCAGCGATTAGATCGCACAGTGCCACAAGCGCCAATTTGTAATTGAAAGAGGTTTCTAAAAAGTGGCACGCTCAAATAAAAATTGTCCACGTACAAGGGGTACCCCTTTCCGAATAAGGGTGACACCAAGTCACAAACTAGCTTACCGCTGCTCCCTATGTAGTCTGGGCAGTCGGGGGGCTCCACGGTGCTATCTTTTCCCTCGTAGACACGGAAACAACTGTATAGCCTGTGACCCAGTCACAGAGCTTATACAGTTTGACCCTGTATCTGGTACGCTTGCTGGGGAGATACTGTTTCATAGCAAGGCGGCCAGTAAACTTTATCAGGGACTCGTCAACGCAGACATCTTGTTCGGGGGAAAACAAGGCTGCAAACCGCTGATTGCAGTGGTCTCCTAGGGCCCAATTTTGTGGAGCCGGTCATATTCAGGGTCTCCCTGAGGATGACAGAGTTCATTGTCATTGAAATGCATGAACCAAAATATTTGTTTGTATCGAGCCCTGGACATAGCAGCAGAGAACACACGCATTTAGTGAATTGGGTCAGTAGACCAATATAACCGCAATTCACTCTTTTTTGTAATGCCCATGTTGAAGGATAGGCCCAGAAAGGTCTTAAATTCGGAAACCGTTTTAGGATTCCAGCCAAATTCTCTGCCAAGGGGCGAATTTGGATTAGCGGTAATAAATTGACTAGCATACAAATTACTTTGATTCACAATAGATCTGTAAAGATCTTCAGTGAAAAACAGCTAAAAAAAATTAAGGGGATTAAAACCAGCTGTTTCCACTCGAATTCTGGGTTGGGCGGGCAATGGAGGAAGTACAGGCGCTGGAGAATCTGTGGGCTGCCAATTAGGATATGCCAGCGCTTCAGGGAGGGCACTATGGGTTCTACGGGCCTTTCTTCGAATACACGGTGGCTGTGGGCCACTACTCATGCTGGCCACCGCACCAGCTTCGACTGCACTTATGGGACTCGCCACGTCACCAAGTGTTACTGCAGTGCTGGTTGTTCTAGGTCGAGGGTGTACTAGGCTGCTTGTGCTTGCCAGATCACGAGAAGTGTAAGCGGCACTAGTACTGGCACTCTGCTGCATACGAGAAACATCTGGTTCTTGCATCTCAGCAACTCCCGAATGGGGTCGGGTACGCCTGACCTTAGCAGTGACCCATCCGTCATCTGAGCTATTTGTCAGGGAGCCGCTGTTCTCTAAAGGTTCATATACTGACCCTGATTCTGCCAGTGAGGCTTCCCCATCACTCTCATCTGACATGGTCAGTATACTGTAGGCCTCTGCACTACTGCACCACCGTTTTGACATTTTATCAACTAAATTTAAAAGTACAGTAGTGTGTCTAACAGGTAAAAAAGCACCTGGTTGTCAAGGACTGTTTGGTCGCTACAAAAAAAACTGCTAGTGCTAGCAGAGATTAGGCCTGACTCTGCTAACGCAGCAGTTTTGTATGATTTGTGTTTTTTGGAAGTGACAGTAATCTATTGATTACTGCACTTGCCTGGGTAGGGTGGGCTGGATTGAGGGGCTAAACGCAGGTGCTGGCAGAAATCAGTGCTGATCATGCAAACACCGCATTTTGGAAACCCTAAACTATGGGGACGCTAGTATAGTTCTGATCAGATCAAATATTGATCTGTTCAAACACTATACTAGTAATGGAGGTGTATGTATGTATGTATGTGTGTGTGTGTGTGTTAGTGTACTTGACTCTAACTGACGCTAAATAACGGTGGTGTGGTGGGATCATGACGCTAACTAGCCTACCTAGCGTCACCCATGACACTAATACAGTGATCGGTAATCACTGTATATAGTGAACACTGTGACAGGGCAGTGAAGGGGTTAACTGGGGGAGATCAAGGGGTTAAACCTTTTTAGGGGATAGATGGCAGGTGGCCTAAACCTATTTGGGCCTAGCGCAAGCGCGATTTAGGGTCACAAGTGACACTAAATACAATGATCAGTAAAAGATCTGTATACCACTGTATATAGTGTACACTGCGAGGGGTTTTGGGGTGATAAGGGGGGATCAAGGGGTTAAATGTGTACCTATGTGTGTTAGTGTCAGTGTAGTGTTGGTGGAACTCACATTGAGCTATCTCTCCTTCTTCTCCTGGAACCGAAAGCGCTCCAAGAGGGAACATTACAATTTTTTTAACATTTTAGCCAATTTGTTTTCTGCTACATATTTTTGGTAAAAAAAAATCACAACAAGCGTATTTTGATTGGTTTGCGCAAAAGTTATTGTGTTTACTAACTACAGGAAAGATTTATGTCATTTTTATTGTTTATTTTTTTTACTAGTAATGGCGGCGATCTGCGATTTGTTTTGTGGGACTGCGACATTGCGGCGGACAGATCGGACCCCTAACTGACATTTTTGACACTTTTGGGGGGACCAGTGACATTACCACAGTAATCAGTGCTATAAATATGCACTGTTACTGTAATAATGACACTGGCAGGGAAGGGGTTATCACTGTTGGTGATCAAGGGGTTAAATGTGTGCCTCATGCTTACTGACGTGTGTGGGGGGAGGGGATTGTGGGACACAGACACAGATCGCAGGTTCAGCTATGCTGAATCTTGTGATCTGTCCCTGCCTGTCACAGAGGAGATCTGCCCGCTTTGTTTACACAAGCGGGCGGATTTCCTCACTCTTTCCCGACGAACGGGGAAGAGAGGCGTTGATCACCGCCTCTCCTCCCCTGGCCCGACTCCCGCTGTGTCCGAATACAGCGGGAACGAGCCTCCGGCAACGCGCGCATGCCACTGAGAGGGGGCGGAGTCCAGTGACGTAGGTCTACAATGCTGGACCCAGGAGAGCCACTCTGCCGCAGTACCCTCCATGTGAGTGGTCGGCAAGTGGTTAATGTGTCATACCTACAACTACAAAAATACTAAGAAAAAAAATTCAGAAAACAGCTTTGTGACAAAAATAACTGATTAAAAGAAGGGAAGGAAGAAAGGGAAGGGAAAGGAAGCAGAAAAGGAAAAGAAACAGGAAAAGGAAAAGGAAAAGTATGCTTTAGCAACTTAGCTGATGTGGTTATTTTTTAGAGACCTGGCAGCAGGCAGGTATAAACAAGGTTGCAACAAGTTTACCAACAGGAGAAATATTTCAGAATTGCAGGAGAAAAATATACTCCCAAAAAACAAGAGCTCAGCAAAAGGGTGAGCCCATGAATAGGACAGCTGAGATGATGCCTCCCTATTTTCGTCTGTCTCGATGGCCACCTCTACTTTCCAATACAAGCCCTCACTGATGGCTTTGCACTAGGTAACATTAAAATGTGTAGTAAACATATTATAATACAGCAGCTGCTTTTACAAAAATATCTAAATACAAAATATGCTCAAACTATAAACCAAATTGTGTTGTACTTTCCCTTTAAATAATACACCTATTGCGTAATGGCAGTGAAAAAAATGTCAACATATATGAGTGTGCAAATTGTAATAACAACAATAAAACAGTATGGAAAAACTCTTAACAAGAGTCAAAATGTAGTGGATGTGAAAATGTCAGCAACGTTCACATGTGACAACTTTAGTGTCTCCACCACCACAAAAAATCAGCCTCTTACCAACAGCAAAGAACCCTAATGGAGATCATTAGCACTTGTAAAGAGTCCTGTAGAACCACTGCATAGGCTAAGTAACTCAAAGGGTCAATCGCCTTCTGAAGCTGAGGCCCTTAATAGAGGCTAGCCCTTAACAGAGTTCAGCCTGCTAGTTCTGCCCAACATGTTTCATCACAAATAGGCATACATCGGCCACTAACTACAGCTGTTTGTAATGAAATCTGTCTGGTGAAAATAGCATGCTAACGTCATCATGTATGTTGACGGGCGGCACTCCAGAGTTTGTTTTAATACTATGCACATTTGTTTTATTGTGAGTACCCAAGCATTTTTTTAAATAAACTTTTACTTGGCTGGATTACACTTTGTGCCTGTCCTCCCTATTTTCCATGGGTTTTACAATGATTTCAATGCGGAGGTTATTTGTTCCTGTATGGTGGCTTATGTGGTAGATCCGCTGGATGTTATATACATACAGTATCTATGACCTCTAGGGGCTTCACCTTCAGAATGTGATTGATCCTTTGAGTATGGTGGCCAATGCAGTGGTTCCTCAATGATGACTTGCAAGACAGGACAATACTTAAATTATTATTACTTTAGTTCTTTCCTGTATTCATTAAGTGCTTGATTTATCCTTTCAGTCAGAATGAAGATTAATAGTCACAAAGCCTTCTAACCCTAAATTGCTTTTACCACTGTATAAACTTGGCTGCTCACTTGTATAAAATCCAAAACCCAGTTTTTTTCTCTCTTTACAGAATGTCCTTTGCAACTCTGTTGAATTTAAAAATGAAATTGCTTCAGGTCAAAAAACACCTAAAAACAGGAAGTGTTAACAAGATGACATTCAGTTATTTTCCATGAATCTGAAAACACACATTTAAATTTTATAGTAAGTCTTATGTCCAGGTTTAGTTCCTCTTTTGGAGTGTACAACAGCTGAAGAGTAGAGATGGGCCAAATGACCCCCTGTTCGGTTCGCGGCAGAACTTTAGAACATCATAAAAGTTCTTAATCAACTATTGAACCCCATAGAAGTTTATTGGACCCGAATTAGAAAAATCAAAAGTGCCCATTTTGAAGCCTTTAATGCAAGTAATTGGGCATACAAAGGGTATGGGGGTCTGGGTGCTGACCTGGGGAATATGTATCAATGAAAAAAAATTTGTAAAAAAACATAATTTTTAAATGAGCAGTGATTTACTAATTCTTAAAGTGAATCCATCAAAAGAAGAAATAACAATATATGAAAAAAAAATCCTCTAAATATAGTGTCTGGGGATCTCCTTAGTCTGCCTGTAAAGTGGCACATCTTTACCGTGTTTTGAACATGCTGTAGCAATAATGACATTTATAAAGCCAAAAAAAATGTAATTTTCCATTCAAGCTTTCTTTTTTTATAAACAACGGCTTGGGGAGCCAGTCTGTATGATAAGGCCACAATTTAGTGCACTCTGAACAAGATTAGAGATTTTTTGGTAACATTCTGGTGTCTCTTTCGCAGACTTTGGTTAGAAGTAACAGGTGTGGAAAAATTGGTCTTTGGGTGTCGGTGGTGCCTTTACCCTGTAACCCTATAGAGGTACTCTTGATGAAAGCAAGAACTGGCCTGGCTGTCAAAAATTGCAATGATATGCACCTGTCAAACAGGTGTGGAAAATGTGGTCTTTGGGTGTCAGGGGTGCCTTCACACCGTAACCTTATAGAGGTACTCTTGATGAAAGCAAGAATTGGTCTTGCTGTCAAAAATTGCAATGATATGCAACTGTCAAACCGTTATGAAAAATGTGGTATTTGGGTGTCGGTGGTGACTTCACACCATAACCCTATACAGGTACTCTTGCTGAAATCAAGAATTGGCCTTGGGTGTTAATTATACCCATGAAACCTACACCAAAACTTTTTTCCAGATTAAATCAATACCCACAAAGCTAAGCAGCTTAGACAGTCTTTCAGAGATTCCATATCCAGAAAGCACTTAATGAGCAACATCGTCATCAGGAGCTTGATAGCTGCTGCTAATCCAGGACTGGTTCCTTTTGATAAATGTCAGCCAGTCTACGAAGTCTGTGGACAGACGCACTCTCTTATCTGTCACAAAACCTCTGGCAGCACTAAATGCCCATTCAGAAATCACGCTGGATGCAGGGCAGCCCAGCAGCTCTATTGCATACTGGGAAAGTTACAGTTAGTGGTGTATTCTTATGACCCAGTAATCCAGTGGATCATTAACTGGAAAGGTCTCCATATCTGTTTTCACCCCTAGATAATCTCCCACTATATGATGAGGACCCTGCCAATAGAATGTGGAAGCTGACAGCCCTGAGCACTGAGGACTAAAACATTTTTGAAAGGCATCACTGAGGCAGCTCCCTTCTCTACCCCTTCTATCTTGACCAACAGAAGCCTTTAAAACAACGTTTTCCACCAGACTGCAATCCATCAGAATGGGAAAAGTGTTAAAAAACTCCTCTTTAGTGTGTTCTCAAGAGATTTCATCTTCTGCTCCCTCTGTGGGGACAAGATGAGTTCCAAGACTTTCCTATTGTAACGGTGGTCAAGGAGGGTTGACAACCAATAGTGATCCTTCTCCTTGATGTCACATATTCTCGGGTTCTTTCAAAGGCTTTGAAGAATGAGGGAGCCCATTCACCGCAAGTTTGCGGAGGCATAGGAAGCAGACTCCTCCGGGTAACTGAGGATTACAGTATCTGGAACTGCCTCCTCCCAGCCACATACTACTCCAAAGGGTTCTGGGGATGAAAAACCATCTGTCAAGGGTTGAGGTATGGCTTTCTCTGCTTCATTGCCTTCAAAGTTGCCAGAATCCTCCCCCTCTTTCCTTTCCTTTTCTGCGTTCTGTAGTGTAGGAAGAATGGTGTCTGCATAAAGCTGGCCTTGAGAGGAAAGGAATTCCTCCTCTTCCACCTGCTGCTCTGCCTCGAGTGCCCTGCCCATAATTCCACACAGAGTCTGCTCCAGCAGGAACACAACAGGAACTGTGTCACTGAGTCACTGATGCGTGCATTGTCACGGCTCACCATCCTTGTGGCCTCCTCTACATCCTTTATCAACAGCCATTGGCGTGGGGAACAAAAGTTGAGCTGGCCTGAGCCTGTCATTGTGCCATACCCACACACATACTTGTTGGCGGCCCTCTGCCAAAGTCAAGTTCCACCTGGTGGAAATGTCACAAATCAGTCAGGTTATGGGCAGGTGGAATTCCTGCTGAATTTCAGCCAACCAAGAACTGGCTGTATATGACCACCTGAAATGTTTACAGACTCTTCTGGCCTGCTTTAGCAGATCTTCACACCCTGGGTACCTGTTTAAAAAATGCTGTACCACCAAATTAAAGGACATGTGGCAGGCATGGCACATGTGTCAACTTTCCCTGTTTAACTTTCCTGGCTCCAGCTCGCATGGTGTGAACCACCTCTGGGCCTGCCTCTGCAGAGCTGACAGAATCTCTGCTCCCGACCCCTAGGGAGACCAGCTGAAGCACTACATGGCACCTTTCAGCTTGACTCATTGAATAGCCCCTTGAATGCTTAGGGGGTACTAGTAGTTCATTGGACAATTCAGCAGAGGAGGGCATGGAGGAGGAGGAGCAGGAGGGGATAGAGCTGACAAATTCCGCATTATCCCTTCTAGCTCTATGGAGAAGTGGCAGACAAAACAAGCTGCAGCACTGAGCCCTGTCCTGCATCTTTCCGAGCTACAAGCAAAGTTACCCATTATGCCGTGAATTAAATAAATCGTCCCTGACAATGCTTGCTGAACCAAGTGTCAGCCGTAACGTGGACCTTGCGGCTTACTGCCTTGCCCAACAGTGCTAAAACATTGCCTTCCATATGATGGCAGAGAGCTGAAATAGCCTTACATGAAAATAAATAGAGACTGGGAACTTGCCGTTGTGGCAAATTTGCAGAAGGGGAAATAATCCTCAAGACAGAAAGGCAGAATTTAGACACTGGGCATGTGAGTGGCAGTAACTGTATTTTTTTTTCACTGCAGATGTTAGGGCAGAGAAATTTGCCTGCTGTATTCTACAGCTGGCGGTGTGCTACTGGCAGACTTGCTGCAAGGACCTGAGACACCCTGCACTTTACCCTCCTCCCTGTCAGTGGAGGTTGTGAGAGGTCATGAGGTATAGTGGGGTTAGACCAGAAAAATGAGGAGTGAGTAGGAGCAGAAGTGAGTCCCTTTTGTGTGCTCTTGCCAGCGGGCTGAGTGGTGGGAGGTTAAATGCCATATCAAGCATGTGATACCCAAATGGCTGGTGTTTTTGTCACGCTTAATGTGCTTGAGGCAAAGTTTAAAAATTGCAACTGTGCGAACAGCTGCACATGTCCTAAAATGGTCCAAATGATGCCGTGCCTAAGGACAAATCACATCCATCTTTGCCTGTAGATACATACACTGCTGTTCCCCTCTCAGTGCCATGGGAACGACTGCCTCTCCTTGTTGGGCTCCCAGACATAATGGGGGGGGGGGGGCTTATAAACAAAATGTAATAAAGATGTGAAAATGTGTATGTGGATGCACCTTAATCAATGGTAAATGGTGTTTGGTGCACTTTAACTTGAGTACTCACTACACAAACACACTCCACTGACACTATAATATACTGCAGTACAACAGCACCTACGCACTGCAATATACTGTAGTAAACATGCACTAAGGCACTGAAATAAACTGCATTAAACGTCCAGTGATTCACATTTATATACAGTATTAAATGTACAGTAACGCACTAATATATACTGTGTTAAACGTGCAGTAATGCATGGATATATACTGTATTAAATGTGCAATAATGCCTGGAAATATATCATGCATTAAACGTGCAGTAATCCACTGATATCTGCTGTGTTAAACGCACAGTAACACACTGATATACACTGTGTGATACTGCAGTAATGCATGGATATACTGTATACTGCGTGAAACGTGCAGTAACACACAGATGAGTATTGTGTTAAACGTACAGTAATGTACTAAAATATACTGCGTTAAACATGCAGTAATGCACGGATGTATACTGTGTTAAAATACAGTAACACACTGATATATACTGCGTTAAATATGCAGTAACACACGGAAATATATATTGCGTTAAACGCGCAGTAATGCACTGATATCTACCGTGTTAAACACACAGTAACGTGCTGATATATCCTGCATTAAACATTCAGTAATACACTGATATATACTGTGATAAATGTGCAGTAACGCACTGGTATATACTGCATTAAATGTGCAATAACACACGGAAATATATACTGTCAAACATGGTGGTTGCAGCATCATGGTTTGGGCCTGCTTTTCTTCAGCAGGGACAGGGAAGATGGGTAAAATTAATGGGAAGATGGATGGAGCCAAATACAGGACCATTCTGGAAGAAAACCTGATGGAGTCTGCAAAAGACCTGAGACTGGGACGGAGATTTGTCTTCCAACAAGACAATGATCCAAAACATTAAGCAAAATCTACAATGGAATGGTTCACAAATAAACATATCCAGGTGTTAGAATGGCCAAGTCAAAGTCCAGACCTGAATCCAATCGAGAATCTGTGGAAAGAACTGAAAACTGCTGTTCACAAACGCTCTCCATCCAACCTCACTGAGCTCAAGCTGTTTTGCAAGGAGGAATGGGCAAAAATGTCAGTCTCTCGATGTGCAAAACTGATAGAGACATACCCCAAGCGACTTACAGCTGTAATCGCAGCAAAAGGTGACGTTTCAAAGTATTAACTTAAGGGGGCTGAATAATTTGCATGCCCAATTTTTGTTAAAAAATTTTGAAATATCCAATAAATTTCATTCCACTTCATGATTGTGTCCCACTTGTTGTTGATTCTTCACAAAAAATTACAGTTTTATATCTTTATGTTTGAAGCCTGAAATGTGGCAAAAGGTCGAAAAGTTCAAGGGGGCCGAATACTTTTCCAAAGCACTGTATATACAAATATACCTATATACAGGTAAATTATGCAAAATACTTGTATATAGGTTTGTATAGGGCAATCATTTAGGGGCTTATTAATAATGTAAGGAATGAATATGTACAGTATATATTTTTTCTATTTAAAAATGAGGTTTCAGACACTGTCACATATTTATACATGCGTTTTGATCAAGTTTTCCTTTCATAACTTAACAAAGTAGACAATCATGTTTAGGATCAGCCCTGTACAAAAATACTGGACATTCAAAGTATTAAACTGTTAAAATCCTGGAATCTGCTATGGTTTTATGGATCAAGTTAAACGTGCAATTAAACATGCTAGACAGATGGCATCTGCTAACAGTATTAATACAAACTAATGATATGCATAAAAATAGATATAATTTCTTGCTAATTGCCGTCTATCTTGAAATGCATAGGTTTTCCAGTAATAATTTTTGTGTCAATGGCAACTGTCCTTAGGATGAGATTTGTAGGGGCTGAACAGACATGGGTTTTGTATTTATATATGAAAATCCAGGCAAACAGCTGAAGAGTAATTTTCAGTTTTATCCAACCACTCCTGAAATTAAGGAAAGTGGAAAAATAGTGCAGGACCCATAAGGTTATGTAATTGGTATTGCTTAGTCTTAATGCAAAATAACTTCACACATAAATGTCAGCGCTAAAACAATAACAATAAATCAAAGACTGATATCAATAGGTAAGAATACAAAAAACCTAAATATATCCATAATAAAGGTGTAACGCCTTAATATAGCAAAAAGTAAATTAAATAATCAAGTAAATAATAAATTAAAGCTTCCACTATAAATCATGTGCAAAAAAACGTGAAAGTGAAAATCACACACAAAACAATGCATAAATAAACTAAAAAGACTTTTTACTCCAGAAATGTCCATGTACTGCTGCCACCATCCAAAAAAAGGGGACACCATGTGAAACTGAGGGTAAGACCACACACACCAGCTCACTAGCTGCCAAAGCAGCAAGTCACGCTTTGAGAACTAACAATCTCAGCTTCCACTCTATGGACATCAAGCTCCATCCATCCAGCTGATTGTAGCAGCAACAACCCACCATTGGGGGAGATGGAAAAGAAGCGCTTGTGCAAGGAACAATACACCAAAACCGGCCAGATAAAGTATAGTAATTTACTATTGATGCATAAAAATTACATAAAAACAACAAAAAATATTCAGATGCCAAGCAGCAAAAACATATACAGCAGTGCCCTTACTCATATGGCTGCCAGTTCTGAAACCGTGATGCCGGCGTATACTGTAGCTCTGCCCAAGATTATCCATGTTTTGGGGGGTCTATTCTTGGAGCCTAAGCCTTTTCTTTTGTTGCTTACAAGATAAAATCAGTATTTTTTGCTAGAAAATTACTTAGAACCCGCAAACATTACATATATATTTTTAGCAGAGACCCTAGAGAATAAAATGGTGATCGCTGCAATATTTTATGTCACACGGTATTTGCGCAGCAGTCTTTTGGGAAGAAATACACTTTTTTTAATTAAAAAAAAAAAAACAATAAACTTAGCCCATTTTTTTGGTATAATGTGAAAGATGATGTTACACCGAGTAAATAGATACCTAACATGTCAAATGCGCACACTCGTGGAATGGCGACAAACGACGGTACTTAAAAATCTCCATAGGTGACGCTTTAAAACCTTTTAACGGTTACCTGTTTAGAGTTACAGAGGGAGTCTTATGATAGAATTATTTCTCTCTTGCTCTAACGATTGTGGCGATACCTCACATGTGTGGTTTGAACACCGTTTCCATATGCGGGCGTTACGTATGCGTGCGCTTCTGCACAGGAGCACAGAGGGACAGGGCGCTTAAATTATTTTTTTCTTAATTATTTTATTTTATGTTTTTTATTTTTACTCTGTCCATACATTTTTTTTTTTTTGATCACTCTTATTGCTATTACAAAGAATGTAAACATCCCTTGTGACAGTAATAAGCAGTGACAGGTACTCTTTATGGAGGAATCTGGGGTCTAAAAGACCCCAAACCTCTCCTCTGTATTTAAAAGAATTCAAAATGCCAAGTTTTGCTGTCATTTTTTTTTAAATATGGCGACTTTAGGGGTCCAGTACAGGGAAGTGATGTCATGACGCTTCTGGATTTTTACTTTTTTTTCCATCCAACGTTACAAGACACCTATATCTACTGCTATAAGGGGACTGGGTCCCAATATGGTCTAAGATTAGACAGAAGGATACAAAGGTAAAATGAATTAGTTTGGAGATGTATTTATAAGTATAGAACCCTGTGGTTTTATATTTTTATGTTTTTGTCTCTCCATTTCTATTGAATGGATGAGACGGAGATATGGGGATATAAATAAATATATACACTACTTCTCTTATTAGACCTTCACGTGATACAGCCAATAGCAGCCTCCATATCATTACTCTGATCCCGACCTGAATCCTCGATAGATTCCAGTGTGGGAATTGAGGTAAATATAACATAAATCATTACTAATATTTGAGGATACTGAGATACCTTTTTGAGATTTATATGTTTCCCCTTTGCCCCATATATATAGGTGGCCCATTCCACCAGTTTTTGGGCCTTCGTTCTCCCTCTTCACTTCCCGCTTATTTTTCACTACTCTATGATCAATATGATATACTGATACTGATGACCACGGATCACACGGTTTTCTGCATTTTGAGAGGTGTGTTGTTTTGACTAACAATTTAATAAAATATATAGGAATAAAATGTAACATAAAATGCTTTGTACTAATTGCATGTTTCTGTTTCTACTAAAAGAGATAAATTGTATATTTGCGTCTGAGGTCCAGAAGAAGCTAAGGCGAAACGCGTCGACCTCTTCAGACCACTATCCTAATACTCACAAAGTGTAACTACTACAATATCTGTATATCTAATATTTTGACCTATAGATATGATGAATGTTCTTATTTCAAATAATATGTATGTCATTGTATAATTTTGTTTCTTGAACTTTTGTTCTTTTTTAAAAAACTTTGGTTAAATAAAAGAATATATGTTTTTTATACCTATGGTAGTCTTTTGCCCACTTAATATGTGCCTTTAAAGTCCACTAAATCTCTATCTCCCTGAGCAAACTTGTTTTGTATCATGGAGTTCCTTTTTCTTCTGGATTTTTACATCGGAGACCCGATCCAAGCCGAATCGGGCTTTGTTCAGGTCTTCAGCCAACCGGCAGACAGGCAGGGGGTGGGGGGGGGGAAATGTCCCCTCCCACTTCTTGTAATAATCATATCGGTTATCATTACAAGAAAGTCGACCATCGGCTCTAAAGAGCAGGCATCACTCCGGTACAACCTCGGCGTGAAGGGGTTAATTACACTAGAAGAACTACCAGCTCACTTCTAGTCTATTTAGATTGTGTTCAATGAAGCCCTGTTGAAGGGGGTGTTTTTGTACCCTCAAAATGCATTGGATACTCTTTGGATTGTCTTCCTGATTTTTAAAGGAATGGAGCTGTATCTGAACCTTTTAGCGATGGTGTGGCATTTCAATCTCCATTTTTTACAGTCCTGAAATTTACACTAATCGGACAACACAGACATCTGATCTGATCTTTTCTCTACCGCCATGAAGCAATTCAATGCCTGTGACTGGACAGTGAGCATGTTCTTTTGTCAGTACATGTGCAAGAGAAATTTCAGGGCCCAAAGCTGTGCTTTACTCTTTTGGGAGGATAAAATATAATTCACATTAGAATAAACAAAACCTTTCGGATTTTGCTTAATTAATTAAGTATTAGTTAATTAATATCATCAGTAGCACTCTGGTTGTTTTCTCTTGTAGCTGTCCTTGTTGACCTTTGTTGGTCTAAATTTCCAACATTTTGCTATGCATTGTTAGATTTGTAAGTAACCCTTTATATTTTGTTCTGTATTATCTTCTGAAGCAATCTACTGCTAGCCTAAACTTTCACACCTGTTAAAGAACCATATTCACAATTGGACATTTTTGTAGATGTAGAAAAAAGTAAATGTGGGGAACCGGACCTGAATCTATTTTGCAAGAGGTGTGAGTTGTGCTTGGCGATTTGCCCCTGACAGCCCTACCACAATGTAGATGGCCTCCTCAACTGAAGAGGCAAGAGGCAATGGCCTCCGCAAGTGAGAAATTCAAGTGAAACCAATAAGAAAAGCACCAAACAGTCATAGTTACATAGATAGGTTAAAAAATAACACAAGTCCATCTAGTTTAATCCCTTAACAACAAGCACACATGGTCTTTTTATTTGTGAAGCCACAAATATGCACATCCGTGTTTGTAGTAAGAACACACTGCACAGCACTGTCCCAGTACAGAGACTGAGCTCCATGTCCCGTACTAAAAATCAGGACCAATCACCTGATTGCTGTACCTCTGATTGGCTATCACAGTCAACAGTAACTGCATAGCCCCTCCATGTTTTTTTTTCTCCTCTTGAGTAGAGAAAAAGATTCACTGTATCTTTATCTCCTAGCTAGAGGAAAAAACTGTAAGCATAAAAAATGTGTGTGAGAAAAATAAACACATAATAATAAAAGATAAAATAACTAGATCAGGGTTTTATCTAGGCCAGTATCAGGTTAAAGTTAAGATCTGTAAGATTCTGGTACCTCTGGTACCCTTAATAATTTATTTCCTTCCAAATATGCGTCCCACCTTTCTTACTAGGTGGTACGCATACACCTTTAAGACAAATTATGTCATCGCTGAGCGCCGCAGAGCGGCTATTTCAACCGCCGGCGTTCTCACTCACATCGTTCGTTCGTTCAACCTGCCATCAGTGAAGCAGCATACCAGATGTTACTCGCTCCTGTATCTCGCTACCTGAACTTGTTTCATATCTGATCCTGTATCTCGCTACCCGATCACTCTCGGCATGCTGTTTCCACCCTTCACTCAACCTGCCTTGTGTATCCACATGCTTTCAAGCCTGTCTTGCTGTCGGAACCTCCAGCTAATTACTTCTACCTGGAGCAGACCGGAACCTCGCTACTGATCCCTGTATCTCGCTACCGGATCTTTCCCTCTCTACTGGACCCCTCTACTACTAACATTTACTAGTGATAAGTACCCCACAGGGGAATCCTCCATAACCTTACTTACACTATCTATCATCTGCACTGTTGTATAGATTGCTAGCTCTTGAGTCTACTACCATCTATCCTTGCACTGAGTTAGTCTATCCTGTAATTGTCATCTGCTGTCCTTACCACCTGTTACCATACTCGATTACTAACCTATCTGCACTCTACCTAATACCATCTAGTACTCTCCTGAACAAACCTATCAAGTGCTTACCATCTCTATCACTGTTCACACCTGTCCCTTCAGCACATAACCTTCATACTGTCATATACATTCTACCACTCCAGGAACATCTTATTGAGTGTGTATATATCTGTATGTTGAAGCTGACAGGCCCACAGTGATGAGTCTGGTGAGTTGGATCTGGTTATTCAACACATCTCTACATGACTACTGAGTGGAGATTTTGCAGCTGCATATCCAGCCTACTACAAAAACGCAGGAGCGTTACAGATTGAACGAACCAGAAAAAAAAAAATGGATTCAGCAGAATTACCCACTCAAGTGACACAATTAACACAACAAGTAAATGCGTTAATACTTGCTCTTACTGAAGTAAAAGAAGAGAATCAGACTCTGACGCAGCAGGTAACCCGTCTCTCACGGCTTACTACTGTTCAGCCCCCTGAACCTAAAATAAACCCTCCCCTAGTGTTTACAGGTGATCGGAAAAAATTTTGTGAATTCAAAAACGCATGTCAACTGCTTTTTTTGTTAAAACCTCGTACATACTCTACTGATCAGATTAAAGTCTGTACCGTTATTTCATACTTAACGGGTGATCCCCGGGCCTGGGCAGACTCTCTCTTTGAGAAAAATGATCAGATTCTCAACTCCTATTCCTTATTTCTAGCAGAACTCGCTAGTTTATATGAAGACCCCAATAGGCAGAGTACTGCTGATATTCAATTAAGGGCTTTAAAACAAGGAAGGAGACCTGTAGAAGACTTTGTAGCAGAGTTCAAAAGATGGACCCTTGATTCAGGGTGGAATGATACATCTCTGCGAACTCAATTCAGACTCGGGTTATCAGAAGCTGTTAAAGACGAGCTCGCCCGAGCGGATTTACCTGGCACCTTGGATGCCTTGATACAACTTAGTATCAACATCGACAGACGACTACGAGAAAGAAGGGCTGAAACAATGGGAATGCCATTATCTAGTCCTTCTCGGATTGCGGCCGTTGACCCTACTCCCATGGAGGTAGGAACTATACGCCCACCTTTATCAACTACTGAACGAGCCAGAAGGAGATCCAGAAATCTCTGCATGTACTGCGCATCCCCGGATCATTTGATAAGCGTCTGTCCCCTTGTCCGCAAAAAAGGAGTGTTCACATGTCTTGCTAGGAGGATTAACGACTTCCTTTTCTAACCCCTATCTTTTTGTTCATTTAACATTACAGTGGGACCAGACTAGGATCACCACCAAGGCTATGATCGACACTGGAACTGTTAGTTTCATTAACGGTATTCCATTGTCTTCTGGTCCAATCACCAACCAGACACAGGCACTCCTTGCCACTGCCAACGATGACCATCACCTTTGATATACTATCCTCACCCCATTTTTCCATTATTTTGGGACTTCCCTGGTTACACACACACCAACCAATCATAGATTGGAAAAGACGGACTTTGGCTTTCCCTTCTCACTATTGTGAGATTACGTGTAACCTCCCATCTTATGGAAAGATCCTGTCTGTGGTGTCAGATGAGATTGCACCACTATGCTATCAGGATCTGTCCGAAGTATTCCTTGAGAAAAATGCTCAAGTGTTGCCTCCCCATAGGGATTATGATTGCACTATCGATCTACTCCCTAACAGCAAATTGCCTTTCGGTCATGTTTATCCCCTTTCACAGGATGAACTTTCTCATCTCAAGGAATACTTGGATGAGAATTTGAAAAAAGGGTTCATCAGACCCTCTACTTCTTCCACAGCTGCAGGACTTTTCTTTGTCCGCAATAAGGATTCCAGTCTTAGGCCTATTATCGATTATAGGCAATTAAACACGATTACGATAAAGGATCGCTATCCTTTGCCGCTCATCCCTGAACTCATTGAACAAGTGCGTGGGGCTACTTACTTCTCTAAATTAGACCTGAAAGGGACATACAACCTAATCCGAATCCGTGACGGAGATGAGTGGAAAACAGCATTCAGAACCAGATACGGATTATTCGAATATCTTGTGATGCCATTCGGGTTGTGTAATGCTCCCGCAGCCTTCCAAAGGTTCATAAACGACATCTTTAGAGACTTACTTGATGTCTGTGTCGTAGTATACCTGGACGATATACTTATCTATTCGCGATCTATGCCTGAACATATAAAACATGTAAGACTTGTGTTATCCAGACTACTCTCACACAATCTATACGTGAAATTAAAAAAATGCTTATTTCATAAGGAAGAAATATTATTTCTAGGATACATCATATCCAAAACTGGAATTAAGATGGATATGAGCAAGATATCCTGTATTCTGGACTGGCCTATACCAACAACTCGTAAGGCACTACAGCGATTCCTTGGATTCTCAAACTTCTATAGGAAGTTCATCAAGAACTTTTCCGCTATTGTGAGACCTCTCACACAACTGACAAGTATAAAGAAACCATTCAAATGGTCAGAAGAAGCGAATCAAGCTTTCTGCTTGTTAAAATCAAGCTTTACTTCTGCTCCCATACTACGCCATCCAGACCCATCCCTCCAATATATTCTGGAGGTAGATGCGTCAAATATGGCAGTAGGAGCAGTTCTCTCCCAACGACCAACAAATACTTCACCACTCCACCCAGTTGCTTTCTTTTCAAAATCACTAAGCAGCCCAGAGGTGAACTACCCAGTGGGTGAAAAGGAGTTGCTTGCCATAAAACTGGCACTGGAGAATTGGCGACATCTACTCGAAGGTACCCAGTTACCAATACTCATATATACAGATCATAAAAACCTTCAATACCTCCAGACTAACAAAACTCTCTCCCACCAACAGGTACGATGGTCATTATTCTTCCTAAGATTTAACTTCCTAGTGACCTACACGCCTGCAGACAAAAATAAAAAAGTGGATGCGCTATCACGATTAATCGAAGATAACTGCGCCGAAATCCCTTCCATTCCCATAATACCCTATGAACGTATTATTGGTGTTGTCCGTTCCTTGAAGGAAGAGATTTTGCACAGTATAGGATTGGATTCACCTCCACCACAACTGAGTACTGATGCAGAAGGCTTCCTCTATTACAACGACAAACTTTACATACCCCCTACTATGCGCACCAAGATCTTGGAGTTGTCACATGATGTGCCCATGACAGGACATATGGGTATGACGAAAACCCTTAATTTACTTACCAGGCAGTTTTGGTGGCCTGATATGAAGACGTCTGTACAAAAATTTGTTTCTTCATGTGACATCTGTGCAAGGTCCAAGATTGACACTACAAAACCATCTGGTCTACTCTGCAGTCTACCAATACCCCAGGTTCCATGGGAAGTTGTGTCCTTAGACTTTATAGTAGAACTACCACCTTCTAAAGGATTTAATACCATTCTAGTGTCAGTGGACCACTTGACAAAGATGGCACATTTCATTGCTATCCGTAGACTACCTTCGTCTAAACAAACAGCGGAACTACTGATGAAACATGTGTTCAAGTTGCATGGAATTGCAAAGACTCTTTTGTCCGACCGTGGTTCACAGTTCATCTCTAAATTTTGGCAAGCACTTTGTCAAATATTACGGATTGAGCGAAAGCTCACTTCTCCCTACCATCCTCAGACCAACGGACAGACTGAAAGAGTCAACCAGTGCATTGAGCAATATCTACGTTGCTATACATCATACCTACAGGATGATTGGGTGGATCTCCACCCTCTGGCGGAATTTGCTTACAACAATGCAACCCACAGTACTACTAAGCAAAGTCCGTTCTACTTGAATTATGGGTTTCATCCCACTCTTCTTCCACCACGCATCCTGCCATCAAGTAACCCAGTAGCCTCGGATTATCTTACCCAAATAAAAGACTCTCTGGGTTTACTCAATACCACTATATCACACGCTCATAGTCAACAAAAAAGGTACTACGACCTTCGTAGAAGACCTTCTCCTCATGCTATTGGGGACCTTGTTTGGCTATCAACAAGAAACTTAAGATTAAAGATCCCTAGCAAAAAACTTGGACCTCTATTTTTGGGACCCTTCCCAATTAAGAAACTTATTGGAAAAGCTGCAGTACAGCTCACCTTACCAGCAGATCTTAAGATCCATCCCATCTTCTATGTGTCGCTACTGAAGCCCCATGTTCCTAACCAAGGAATAAGGCCTACCATCTTGCCTCCACCTCCAATACAAGTTGAAGGCGGAGAAGAATATGAGATCAAAGAGATTTTGGATTCTCGCATCCATAGAGGAAGACTCCAGTATCTCATAAGATGGAAGAACTATGGACCCCAAGACGACACCTGGTTGGATACCTCTGATGTTCATGCACCTAGGCTTATACGAAGGTTTCACTCGAAATACCCAGAGAAACCAGTGCTATAGGCCTTCCGGAGCCGGCCTTAAGGGGGGGTACTGTAAGATTCTGGTACCTCTGGTACCCTTAATAATTTTTTTCCTTCCAAATATGTGTCCCACCTTTCTTACTAGGTGGTACGCATACACCTTTAAGACAAATGATGTCATCGCTGAGCGCCGCAGAGCGGCTATTTCAACCGCCGGCGTTCTCACTCACATCGTTCGTTCGTTCAACCTGCCATCAGTGAAGCAGCATACCAGATGTTACTCGCTCCTGTATCTCGCTACCTGAACTTGTTTCATATCTGATCCTGTATCTCGCTACCCGATCACTCTCGGCATGCTGTTTCCACCCTTCACTCAACCTGCCTTGTGTATCCACATGCTTTCAAGCCTGTCTTGCTGTCGGAACCTCCAGCTAATTACTTCTACCTGGAGCAGACCGGAACCTCGCTACTGATCCCTGTATCTCGCTACCGGATCTTTCCCTCTCTACTGGACCCCTCTACTACTAACATTTACTAGTAATAAGTACCCCACAGGGGAATCCTCCATAACCTTACTTACACTATCTATCATCTGCACTGTTGTATAGATTGCTAGCTCTTGAGTCTACTACCATCTATCCTTGCACTGGGTTAGTCTATCCTGTAATTGTCATCTGCTGTCCTTACCACCTGTTACCATACTCGATTACTAACCTATCTGCACTCTACCTAATACCATCTAGTACTCTCCTGAACAAACCTATCAAGTGCTTACCATCTCTATCACGGTTCACACCTGTCCCTTCAGCACATCACCTTCATACTGTCATATACATTCTACCACTCCAGGAACATCTTATTGAGTGTGTATATATCTGTATGTTGAAGCTGACAGGCCCACAGTGATGAGTCTGGAGAGTTGGATCTGGTTATTCAACACATCTCTACATGACTACTGAGTGGAGATTTTGCAGCTGCATATCCAGCCTACTACAAAAACGCAGGAGCGTTACAAGATCAAGGTTAGGGTCAAAGGCCATGTTCAGAGTCAAAGGTAAGGGTCTGTGTATTTTAGGTAGGATTAAAAAAGCTTTTTTTAAAATGTATTATCTACTTGATCTTCGGAAGGTTTTACCCCCTTCCTGACCAGAGCATTTTTTGCTATTTGGCACTGTGCTACTTTAACTGGTAATTGTGCTGTCATGCAATGCTGTATCTAAACTAAATTTATGTCTATTTTTCCCACAAACAGAACTTTTTTTGATGGCATTTGATCACCACTGGGATTTTTTTTTTTTTTTTTGCAATATGTGAAAAAAAAAAAAAACAGAACATTTTGAAAAAAAAAATGATATTTTCTAATTTGTGTTTTAAAAAATATCCAATAAACTCAAACTTTGTCATACATTTAGGCCACAATGTATTCAGTTACATGTTTTTGGTAAAAAAAAAGTTCCAATAAGCGTATGTTGATTGATTTGTGCAAAAGTTATAGTGTCTGCAAAATATGGTATTTACTGAAATTTAGGCAGCTTTTACTTCCTGGCTGCCACATTTCTTGAGGTGCTAAAATTCCAGGGGTGTACAACCCCCCCTCCCAATTACCCCTTTTTAGAAAGTAGACACACCAAGGAGGTTTGCTGAGAGGCCTTGGAATATTTTATTTTTTGTCACAAGTTTTAAACAATGTTTTTTGTTTTACACAAATCACTTATCACTTACATGATATATTATGAGTATAGGGATACCACATATGTGAGAATTTTTGGGAGCCTAACATAGGGTGCTGAAAACCAATCGCCACCTTCAGGATTTCAAAGTGCAAAATTGCTCATTTCACTTTCTCACTACCTATCACAGTTTCAGAGATCCTGAAATGCCAAGATAGCACAACCCCCCCCCCCTCACCCCCCTCACCCCCAAATGACCCCTTTTTGGAAAGTAGACACCCCAAGCTATTTGCTGATAGGCATGTTAAGTCCATGGAATATTTTATTTTTTGTCACAAAAAGCCGATAGGATTGCTTTTACATGAAACCTGACCGCCAGCTGAAAAAAACAATGCCAAGATGATGCCTATACCTGCAGGCATCATCCGGGTATAACCACTCAAAGTGCAGTGACGTACCAGTACATTGTTGGTCCTTGTTGGGCATATATTGTAATGTTCTTTTTTTTCATGCAGCCTGTGGACTGAATGAAAAAATAGAACCTAACAGATTCCTCCATTCACATCGATCGATGTGGATGAAGAAAACTCTGCCAGAAAAAGTGTGTGTTATGCCTTCATTAGAATATACTGCCCGGCATCCACTCACTTATAATAATGTTCTTCTATTCACATCGATTGATGTGGATGAATAACTCTCTGCCAATAAAGTGAAAAAAATATATGTTGAAGTATAGGGGCGATCCACCCACTGACCACCCCAGGCCATATGCATATTCGTTCTTTTTTTTAACTGCAATAACAATAAAACATTTACTTTAATAAAACAACAACTTTTTTATTGCAATCTGTGCCTAAAAAAAAAAAAAAAAAGGATAACTGTGATCTGATCACCCACTGATCACCTCTCATGATTGAGCATATACACTCCTTTTTTTTAACTGCGGTGGAGAAATCTCTTCCTACAGCGCTGTAATCCCTGACATATGTATTTTGAAAGCACACCCGGCTGCTGTCAGAATAAACAGTTCAAGGCTACCGATGAATGGCATTCCTGCAAAGCAAACAGAGGTTAACAATAAAACACAGTAACAACAGAACATTAACTCAAGAAAACAACTGTTTTTTTTTGTTGTTTTATTTACTTTTTAAATACTTTTTTTGTAACTTTTCTGTAACTGTAAAAAACGGTAAACTTTCAAGGCTAGGGTCTCTCAAAATGTGATTCAGTGTGATGTGACTATCTAACATCTTTTGAGACCATGTGTGAATGTGTGTGAATGTGTGCCCTAGACTTTGCCATTATGTACCCCATGCTAATACTCCACTAGTGTGTGGTAGTAATGGAAGCAGCCCTTGAGGCAGAGACCAGGTTGGCCAGGACAGAAGGGACAAAAAAAAGCTGGTGTCTCTTCTTTTTTCTGTGTCTGCTACAGACACAACATCTTTTTTGGGGTGCTCTTTGGGTAGGGGTACCAGGAATGACATCCGGGAATAGCCTCTCATGCAACCGGCTCACTGGATTTGGATTGGGAGTTTGGGCCACAGCACCTTCCGGATACAAAAGGGCCATGATAATCTCTTCCTGAAATTCTAGGAAGGATCCACTTCTTCCTGATGCCTTGTATAGTACAAAAGCGTTAAACAAAGCCAATTGGAATAAATATACAGACACTTTCTTGTACCAGCGTCTGGCTTTATGGGAAATTAAGCATGGCAACATCATCTGGTCATTGAACTCCATCCCTGCCATGTTAAGGTTATAGTCATGGACACAGAGGGGCTTCTCAAAAACACCAGTTACTGTTGCAATTGTTTATTTTTCAATCAGGCTCTCTCTCCCCTGTATAAGTCAGGTATTTACAAGCTGTTGGGGAAAGCTCCGGTGATTAGGTCATGTGGTGCCACATGAGCCAATTTCTAATTGAAAAAAGGTGTCTAAAAAGTGGAACACTTGTATAAAAGTTGTATAAACGTTGTCTATTTACAAAATGTACCCTTTACTGAAGGATGCCACAGAACATACAAGAGGAGAGGGAGGAGGATTCTGGCTGTTTTGGGGGCATTGAAGCAAAAGAAGACATACATTAAACCTTAAAAAAAGGTTTGCAGTCCCCAGAAACCTTGAGAGTAGTATGTGGCTGGGAGGATGCAGTTTCACATACTGTAATCCTCAGTAACCCCGAGGACTCTGCTTCTCATGCCTCTGCAAACTTGCGGCGCATGGGCTCCTTTATTCTTCAATGCTTGCTAAAGGACCCGAGAATTTGTGACATCAAGGAAAAGTATCATTATTGTTTGGCAACCCTCCTTGACCACCATTACAAGGGGAAAGTCTCGGAGCTAATCCTGCCCTTGCAGAGGGAGCACAAGATGAAATACTGTATCTTGAGGACACATTAAGGAGGAGTTTATGTAACACCTTTCCAGACTCTGGTAGTCTCATGGAAAAGGTAGTTTTAAGGGCTTCTGTTGGTCAAAGGAGGAGTGGTGGAGAAGGGGGCAGCCTAAGTGATTCATTTTAAAATATTTCTAGTCCTCTGTGCCCAGTGCTGTCATCTTCAACATCCCATCGGCAGCGCCTGCATTGTATGGTGAAAGATTATCTAGGGGCAAAAACAGACATGGAGAGCTTTACAGTAGATTCTACACTGAGTTACTGGGTCATGAGAATAGATCACTGGTCAGAACTTGCCCAGTATGCAATTGAGCTGCTGGGCTGCCCTGCATCCAGCGTGCTTTCTGAAAGGACATTCAGTGCTGCCAGAAGTTTTCTGACAGATAAAAGAGCGTGTCTGTCCACAGACTCCATTGGCCAGCTGGCATTTCTCAAAATTAACCAGTCCTGAATTAGCAGCAGTTATGAAGCCCCTTATGCTGAGGTAGCTGATTAAGTGTTTTTGGGATCTCAAATCTCTGCAGGACTGTCTAGTCTGCCTAGCTTCGTGGGTGTTGATTTTATCTTAAAATCATTTTTTGGTAAAGGTTTCATGGGCACAATTGACATCCAAATACCATTTTTTCTGCACCGGTTTGACAGGTGCATATAATTTCTAGACATGTGTAGAACAGAAAAATTTGTTTTGTTTCGTATATATTTGTTAGGTTGCTCATTTTGTTTATTTCAGAATTTGTTTAGTGTGGTTTCGGAATTAGTTAAATTTTGTTTCGTTTTCATTAAATTTTGTTTTGTTTATTAATTTTCTAATGAATTCCACATTTTTGGAACAATTCAAATTCTGATTGGTTGAAAAATAATCGACCTATTAAAATTCTGTGTGAAGAATAGCTGGTTGCTAAGTAGCGTGTTAGTAGTAGTGTTAAAGGAAGTGTTAAAGTGCTAAGTAGTAGTGTTAAAGGAAATTTTCAGTTTTATTGTTTCACTTTAAGCATCATTAAAATCACTGATCCTTCAAAATTGATCATTTTTAAAAACTTTTTTTGCATTGATACCTGTCCCCCAGGGCAGTACCCAGGCCCCCATACCCTGTTTAGGGACAATAAATTTCATACAAGCCTTCAAAATTAGGTCTTTTAATTTTTCAAGTTTGGGTCCCATGGACTTTAATAGGGTTTGGGGTTAGAGTCTGAACTTTTGCGATGTTCGAGAGTTCTGTCGCAAACCGAACAGGGGGGTGTTCGGCCCCTTTCTATTGGCAATCAAAGGGTTAAAATGTATTAGTGAATACGTGGTGGGCAAACTGACGCTATCTGGAATTGATGCTGATGCTATTGCTACCTGGCGTCACCTGGGACACCAATTCAGTGATCAGAAAAAAAAAATCTGTACACTGTACTAATGACACTGTGACAGGGCAGTAAAAGGGTTAATTGGTGGGCAATCAGGGGATTAAAATTAATCAGTGAATATGTGGTCGGCAAACTAATGCTATCTGGGATTGACACTGGTGCTAATGCTATCTGGCGTCTACTGTGACACTAATGCAGTGATCACAAATAAAGAAATCTGTACACTGTACTAATGACACTGTAACAGGGTAGTGAAAGGGTAACTGGTTGACAATCAGGAGGTTAAAATGTATTAGTAATTTTGTGGCCGGCAAACTGACGCTATCTGGGATTGACACTGACGCTAATGCTTTTTGCGTCAGCCGTGACATTAATACAGTGATCAGAAAATAAAATCTGTACTCTAGCTAATGACACTGTGACAGGATAGTAAGGGTTAACGGGGCGGGGGGTCAGGGGGTTAAATGTGCCTAACTATGTGAAGTGGTATCAGTGTAGTGCTTTCGCTTGCAGTCTGGTGCTATCTCTTCTCACACTGGAACCGAAAAGGGCACTAGGAGAGAAGATTGCATCACTGTCTGTGCCTGTGTTTTGTAAACACAGGCACATGTTGTTTTCTGATTCATCAGAACTGATGAGCAGGTCCAGCCCAAAAATCACTGATTGACAATTAATCGAAGCTGGAACGAATCATGGCGGGCAAGCGGGCACGTGTGTGTAGGCCCCAGGTTTGTGATTAATCAGGGAGCGTGGATTACGTATATATACATGATCCTGCACAGCTCGGCCACCCTGAACCAGTAAATGTGCTATAGGGTGGTCAGCAACAGGTTATTAGTGTCAATGTGTTCAGGTGTTAAGAGTTGTTCCCCCTCCCCCCCGTCATAGTAGGGTTAAACAATGAAAAAGTAAATTAATAAATAGAAAACACTCATATACACTACCTTATATCCACAGTTGAACCAGAGGAAGGCAAAAAAACTCAATAAAGCATGGCCCGCTTTGCTCCAGCTGGGGAAAAAATATTAATTCCTGAACCCCTGAAGGCAATAATAGATTGCTTGGATCAAAAAGTGTTGTTAACTATACATATTAATGTTTGGTTTTATTTTGTGCATTTAGGAATGCAAACAGCTTTTTTGGTAAAACAATCTGCAGAGCTGGCCATAAGTATTTCTGATAAAAACTATTCTACATTTTCACAACTCTTACTGTGAAGAAGCCTTTCAATTTTTTAATAGTTCATATCATTTATTAGGCAAACAACCCAAAGGACCTCAGAGTGTAGCGCTGGGAGATGTGAGTCTATAGAGCCCAAAGATGGAACATAAACTTGCTGGCTGTTGTTTATAGTCCCACAAAGTTAGTGAAATCACAATGGATAATAAAAAAATGTAAAGTTTATTAAATGGTCTTAAAAGTAGACTTAAAAACCCACTGTTGGCAATGTACAAAAACGGATGTTAACAATCCATCATAACAACATACACTGCATAAAGGCCGCGCATGCCAGAAGCCAGTGCTGGGAAGAAGACAGGAAGTAATCTGCCCAGGTAGAAACCACCCTGTCTGTCCGATGTTAATCAGCCAAATCCCTGAGGTGTACTGCAGTGTGTGTCTCTGTGTGTAGTAAGACGTGGAGAACAGCCGCACTGCACTGGCTGTGTATCACCATCACTGAGGCACCATCCGTGACAGTGTGGCCCAGACCCACAGTATTCACTGGGGCCAGAAAGCGAGTGACGATGCCGGATGTGGGTGGTCAAGCCATCAATCAAGACACAGGAAAAGGATGTGTAAGGCTGTCAGCCGCGAAAGCCAGTGGGAATGCAGTGTGCGCCAAGGATAATGGTTCCAATACCCAGTCGCACAAGACTGTCATCATGACGATGCTTTTCGGGTATGGCCCTTCTTCTAGTCATGTCCAGAAGAAGGGCCACACCAAAAATCGTTTATTAACCTTCCTAGCGATATTCCCGAGCATGGCTCGGGGTTAAATTTCAGTGCCAAAAGCGGTAACCCCCGAGCCACACTCGGGGTACCGCTAGGAAGATCGCTGGATCCTAGTAGAGGGGTTACTTACCTTGTCACCGGGATCCAGCGATGTATCCCGGCGGTGTGTGGCGGCGGAGCTTCCTCCTGATCCTCTGTGAGCCCCGACTTCCGTCTCCTGCGACGTGACGTTCACAGGGGGCTGGAACCGGTGGCAAATTCAAATGTAAAACACACCAAACACACTGATACAATGCAAAATAAAATATAGTCACATTAGTTTGCCCCCCAGTGCCCTTTCCTGCAGTTTTATTGTACTTTATTTATATATATATAGATATATATATATAGATATATATATCTATATATATATATATATACGTATATACACACACATGTATATACGTATATATTATATATATATATATATACATACGTGTATTTGTATATATATATATATATATATATATATATATGTATACTATATGTATACGTATATACAGTGCCTTGCGAAAGTATTCGGCCCCCTTGAACTTTGCGACCTTTTGCCACATTTCAGGCTTCAAACATGAAGATATAAAACTGTAAAATTTTTCAGTTTTTTATTTGTTAACAAAGTTTGAAATATCCAATAAATTTCGTTCCACTTCATGATTGTGTCCCACTTGTTGTTGATTCTTCACAAAAAATTACAGTTTTATATCTTTATGTTTGAAGCCTGAAATGTGGCAAAAGGTCGCAAAGTTCAAGGGGGCCGAATACTTTCACAAGGCACTGTATATATATATATACATACATACATACTTTAACTTAGTTATAGTTTTTTATTATATTATAATTTATGACTTTTTGTTTCAAACTTTATCATACCCGATATGTTAAACAGAAGAATGCACAGTAAAAAAAAAAAAAATCATATGTAAATAGTTGGTTTGGGCTGCTCATTCTTAAAAATGACATGCAAAATAATGGTACCGCTTTTAGCACCTAAAATTCGAAAGAATCATACCGCCAGGGAGGTTAAGCATAAGCATCTACAGCACGTGTGTATTGTGAAGACTCATTGCACTTCTCCTGACATAGAACAGATGTCCTGGAGTTCTGAATTAGAACTCTATAGGAAGTTTTGTCACATTCCCATCTAAGCCCTGGTAAGGTGGAATGGCAGCACATGAAATGCATTGGCAACATTTTATACTGTATTCCAGTCATCTAATTTTTATCTACAATAAATTATATGAACCCTTAAGTCAACTTCAGCTGGGATAGATAAAGCAGTTCTAGCCTAAAGCCTGGTACAGGCTACAAGTTTTTTTTGTACAACCCAGCGGGTGGCTGATCCCCACCAGAACACTCCAATAGGTGCTCTCTACCATTGGCTAAGAGCCCCAATTGGGAGTTAGTCAGCTGCTGGTTTTCCAGCGTGCACGTTGGCTTCTGTCAGACAGGCCAACATACACACGGGCCGAATGTCAGCTGAATGCTTCTAACTTCTGCTAAAACTCTGCTAAAAGTTGGCACAAAAAAAACAGTTATGAGCTTTTTTAATCCAGAGTTTTTCTGGCATCTGTTTTCACTTATAGTGTGCATGGAGCCTGAATGTTTTTTTACCTTAAGGGATTCTTTGCATTAAGGTAAAAAACGCCTCCCTACCTGCCCTATTCCCCCTCTATCCTTGGACATTTACCTGCTCCTGTCATGGCTGCAGCACAGTTTCCTGTTCCACCATTGCTCCCTTCACTTCCTGTTTTCAAAAACTGAAGGCAGCAGAGTCTTAGGTTGCTGGTGTCAGTCAAACTTTTGTGGGGTGGGAAAGGGGTGTGGCTTACCGGTGGTGTGTGTGTGTCTATGGACACACACAGCTTGGCTTTGGAGTGTACACACACACTCCTTTGCACTCCACTTACTACAGGATACATTCAGAGGAGGTTGACAGCTCTGGCAGGGGACTGCCAGAATTGGAGTAAAGTGACCTTGCAGTGCAATATTGTTAAACAGAGCAGGTAAGTATAACCTCTTTGATTATTGGCAGCCTTAAAGTGGTAGTGAACTCTGTTATATCACTTGTACCTACAGATTAGCCCATATTAAGGCTTACCTATAGGTACTGTGAATATTTCCTAAACTTGCACAGTTTAGGAGATATTCAGAGTGCATGCAGCCAGTGACATCACTGGGGCATGCACTCTGAAGGTCTGACTTAGAGTGCCAAACCTTCAGAGTCCGTGGGGTAAACGACGGCCCCCGCATGCACTCATATAGCTGGAGGCTGCAAACTCAGAAGGAAGACCAAAGGAAGATGTCAGCCCTCTCAGCTGTGACATTGTGGTGCTGGAAGGCTTTATTCTAAGGTAAGTTTCTCATAATGTACTAGTATGCAATGCATATTAAGACATTATGACATTGCCTTGCAGAGAAGTTTTTTTTTTTTTTTCTTTTACCAACAACTGCGGGTTTACTACTGCTTTAAGGACCTAGCCTTTTTCTGACATTTATTGTTTAGGCCCCTATTACACTATCCGTCCGTCGGACAGATTCCGTTTTTCTCAGCAGGGGATCGAGCCGCCGATCCCCCGCTGAGCAGGAGGATGACAGCTGTGTCTCCGCGCTGTGTGTGTAGAAACAGCTGTCAGTTCCCCATTCATCTCTATGGGGGAAATAGGTTGGGAACGGACCGTCGGTCCGTTCTCCTCCGATCCCATCCGATCCGCTGGACGGATGCAAAATAGGGTTTCCATCCATCCAGATTTGACGGATCGGATGTCAGTGGACATGTCTCCGCTGACATCCGATCCCCCATAGAGATGCATGGGGGGACCGTTCAGATCCGCCAAAAAAACGGACAGGCGGATCTGAACGGTCCGCCTGTGTGAAAGGGGCCTTACAAGTTTGAATCAGCATTTTTTGCTAGACAATTACTTAGAACCCCCATTTATTATATATATGTTTTTTAGCAGAGACCCTAGAGACCTGGGGGTCATTTAAATTTTTATGACACAGTTTTTGCGTAGCAGTTTTTTAAACGCAATTGTTTTTAAAAAAAATACACTTTAATGAATTAAAGAAAAAACATAACATAATATTTACCCCAATTTTTTTATATAATATGAAAGCTGATTTTACATATCTAACATGACATGCTTTAAAATTGCGTGGAATGGCGTCAAAATATGGTACTTAAAAATCTCCACAGGTGAAGTTATAAAATTGTCTACAGGCTACCAGTTTGGAGGTACATAGGACTAGTACTAGAATTATTGCTCTTGCTCAGACATTCGTGGTGATACCTCACATGTGTGGTGCAAACATAATTTACATATGTGTGCATGACCTATGCCTGCATTCACTATTGCATGCAGGGATGGGGATACTTTAAAAATATATATATATATATATATTAATTAATTTGTTTCATTCTTTTTTACATTTTTTTACACTATCTTTTTAAAAAAAAAATGTTTGGCCACTTGTATTGCTATTGCAAGGGATGTAAACATCCCTTGCAATAACAATACAGCATAACAGGTCCTCTCTCAGGAGAGATCTGGGGTCTAAAAGACCTCAAATCTATCCTCTACCCTTAAAAGCAAAAGATCAAAAAAAAAAATACCTTTTGATTTAAAAAAAAAAAAAAATCATGTTTACGTGGCTCCAGAACCAGAAGTGATGTCAACATTGCTTCGGTCCCCCAAGGGCATAGAAATGAGGGGTGGCCATCTTGCCATCACTTATCTTAATGCAAAAACCCTGCCGACACCAGATGGTTCCCGGGCTCAGCGATCAGTAGCGTTAGCCCGGGAACTAGCGGTGGGAGGAAGGCACCACTCCCGCTGATTCTAAAAGTGATCCCACAGTGAATTTGCCATTGGGATTACTTTTGTTGGAAAGCCGGCCGCCTAACGGAAAGAATGATACCAGGATTATGGCATCTAGCTGCAGCCATAACACTGGTATTTAATGTAAAATCATGATGTACATTTCCAGTTAGGCGGTCGGTAAGTGGTTAATATTTGCAGGCCTTTATGAAACTCCATCACAATGAACCAATTGAAGCATTTCAGAAATGGGCTTAGAGCCTACATGATATGTAATTGATTAATCATTCTCTCGGACAACTTTTGTTGCTGTCTCACCAGTTGGTGATTAAGCATCAAAAGAAAAAAACATGTTTTTCACATGTGTAAAAGTCTCTTACTTTATCTTACTTGCATAAATCTTGAATTCTACAGCAATCAGATGTTCCTACCATAAAGCCCCGTACACACGCGCAGATCGTCGTCATACAAACGTCGGCGGACGAAAGATCTGCCGATTGTATGCGTGTTAGTATGGTGCCTCCGACAGATGTCTGCACACAATCCGCGGACAAGAGTCTTTCTTGCAAACATGAAAATTTTTGTCTGCAGACACCAGAACGGACGATTGTTCGCCTGTCAGTACAGAAATCAGCCGACAGACCGCAGATTTGCAAGACTGGGCATGCTCAGAAAATAAAAAACACAGGGAAAGTTAACCATTACATGACATCACTTCTGCAGTCAGCTGAAGTCTGCGGACAAAATTCTTGTGCTGTCCTTGTGCTGTCTTTGCACTTTTCAACAGACACCGACATCCCGGGGAGAAAAGACGAACATTTGTATGACGACAATCTGTGTGTGTGTACGGGGCTTAAGTCTTGCTCGTGATGATTGAACTGAGCAAAGTTCAGTTCTCTGGATGTTCAATCAAAAAGATCTGTTAACCCCAAAAATAGTGCTCAAGCACCATTGAAGTCTATGGGAGATGAGTCTTGTCATTTTTTATTTGCCTTTTTTAAGTCCAGTTTGCAAGCTTTCAGTAAAGAAGGGCATGGGCCGTTGGGCACTGCCATGGGGTAGATGTACCAATGCAATTTTTTTCAAATACTGTTCAGCAGGTAGCAGGTCTATTAATGAGACTTAAAGCAGTTATAAACCCAAAACTAAAAATATAATACTGTATATTGCAGCTTACCAATCATTCGATTTGGTGACTGCATTTGTTTTATTTTATTTTTTTAAGGATTTTTTGCTGTGTTTTTACCTGATAATCTGGCAAGTAGCATACCTTCTATATTATACATACACCACTCTGGATAAAGGTTAATTAGAGTAGGGGAGTGGTGTGATGTAATGCATAATCCTATTGGAGAATTTCATCCCTAATAAAGTACAAGACCAAAATATTTGTGTAATGAAAGGGACTTTAAATGTATCTCCAACAGTTTTACAAAAAGCGTGTGTGGCGGCAACCAGGTGAGAAGTACAAAAACAAGTGTGTCTTACCTACAGTCATGCATGGTGATGGGAGTGTCATGGTCTGGGGCTGCATGAATGCTGACGGCACTGGGTAGCTACAGTTCATTTAGGGAACCATAAATGCCAACATGTACTGTGACATACTGAAGCAGAGCATGATCCCCTCCCTTCTGAGACTGTGCCGCAAGGCAGTATTTCAACATGATAACGACCCTAAACACACCTTCAAGATGGCCACTGCCTTGCTAAAGAAACTGAGGGTAAAGGTGATGGACTGGTCAAGCATGTCTCCAGACCTAAACCCTATTGAGAATCTGTGGGGCATCCTCAAATGGAAGGGGGAGGAGCGCAAGGTCTCTAACATCCACCTGCTCCGTAATGTCATCATTTGGAAGAGGACTCCAGTGGCAAACTGTGAAGCTCTGGTGAACTCCATGCCCAAGAGGGTTAAGGCAGGGCTGGAAAATAATGGTGGCCACACAAAATATTGACACTTTGGGCCCAGTTTGGACATTTTAACTTAGGGGTGTACTCACTTTTGTTACCAGCGGTTTTGACATTAATAGCTGTGTGTTGAGTTATTTTGAGGAGACAGCACATTTACACTGTTATACAAGCTGTACACTTACTACTTTACATTGTAGCAAAGTGTCATTCCATCATTGTTGTCACATGAACAGATATTATAAAATATTTACAAAAAATGTAAGGAGTGTACTCACTTTTGTGGTATATTGTATATATATATATATATATATATATATATATATATATATATATATATATATATGGGATATATTTCTAGTTATGCATGGCCAAATTTGGTCTTTTTGAGTCTTTATGGTGATTTCCATTCCTTCTTATTCATAGTGCTACAGGTTGGTGGGTACTTACTAGGATTGTTCCCCTGCCCGCCTCCCTCCTCCTCGAATTTGATCAAATCTGATACACATGTGAAGGTATGGAGATGGTGTTTTTGGCATATTTATTATTTGTGTGGGAGCATATGTGCATGTGTATGCATGTGTGTATGTGCGTGATTTTTTGCATGGTTATTTTTTTTTGGTTATTTCTTTAAGCAGGAGTTAGATTGTTGAATTTTATTTCATTAGAAACTATTTTTGTTCTGTGATTGTATATTTTTTGTAAAATGCTTAATATGTATTTTTTCATATTATTGTAGTGATTATTCTGTTGGTGGATATCTGAGGTCCTGAGGAAGCGAGTTATCCCGCTAAATGCTTCTACCCACACCCAACGGTTCTCCAGGGACTCTACAATTATTTACAACCTAACTGGTGTCAAAGTCTTGTTTTTAAAGTTTTGATCTATTTTTTTTACATGTATGAATAATGATGTAAGATTACTTTTAATATTTTTTTTTGTAAAACTGTTGGATATATATTTTAAGTCCCTTCCATTAAACAAATATTTTGTTCTTGTACTTTATTAGGGATGACATTTTCCATTGGGATTACGCATTACATCACATCACATCACTCCCCTGCTCTATTTAACCTTTATCCAGAGGGGTGTCTGTAAAATACAGAAGGTATGCTATTTGCCAGAATATCAGGTGAAAACACAGCGAAAAAAGCTAAAAAAAAAAAAAAAAGAAAACAAATGCAGTTACCAAATCTAATGATTGGTAAGCTGCTATATACACTATCACGTTTTTGGTTTTGGGGTTATAACTGCTTTAAGTCACATTAAAAGACCTGCTACCTGCTGAAAAGCATTTAAAAAAATTGCATTGGTAGATCTATCCCACAGATTTTTTTGATTGAACATCTAGAGAACTGAACTTTGCTCAGCTTACTCTTTACTAGCAAGACGTATGGTATGTGCAATGTAAGTGCGTGCATACACATCACATGCTATATGCATAGTTATTTTTGTGGTTCTTTATTCAACCAGGGGTTAGATTGGTGATTTTTTTTTCATTAGAAATTATTTTTGTTCTGTGATTGTATATTTTTGTAAAATGCTTAATGTATATTTTTTCATATTATTGTGTTGAATTTTCTGTTGGTGGATATCCGAGATCCTGAGGAAGCAGGCTATCCTGCAAAACGCTTCTACCCACACCCAACGGTTCTCGGGGGACTCTACAATTTAAGTCCCTACACTATTTACAACCTAACTGGTGTCAAAGTCTTGTTTTTAAAGTTTTGATCTTTTTTTTTTACATGTATGAATAATGATGTAAGATTACTTTTAATATTTTTTTTTTTTTTTTTTGTAAAACTGTTGGATATATATTTTAAGTCCCTTCCATTAAACAAATATTTTGTTCTTGTACTTTATTAGGGATGACATTTTCCATTGGGATTGCGCATTACATCACATCACATCACTCCCCTGCTCTATTTAACCTTTATCCAGAGGGGTGTCTGTAAAATACAGAAGGTATGCTATTTGCCAGAATATCAGGTGAAAACACAGCGAAAAAAGCTAAAAAAAAAAAAAAAGAAAACAAATGCAGTTACCAAATCTAATGATTGGTAAGCTGCTATATACACTATCACGTTTTTGGTTTTGGGGTTATAACTGCTTTAAGTCACATTAAAAGACCTGCTACCTGCTGAAAAGCATTTAAAAAAATTGCATTGGTAGATCTATCCCACAGATTTTTTTGATTGAACATCTAGAGAACTGAATTTTGCTCAGCTTACTCTTTACTAGCAAGACGTATGGTATGTGCAATGTAAGTGCGTGCATACACATCACATGCTATATGCATAGTTATTTTTGTGGTTCTTTATTCAACCAGGGGTTAGATTGGTGATTTTTTTTCCATTAGAAATTATTTTTGTTCTGTGATTGTATATTTTTGTAAAATGCTTAATGTATATTTTTTCATATTATTGTGTTGAATTTTCTGTTGGTGGATATCCGAGATCCTGAGGAAGCAGGCTATCCTGCAAAACGCTTCTACCCACACCCAATGGTTCTCGGGGGACTCTACAATTTAAGTCCCTACACTATTTACAACCTAACTGGCATCAAATTCATGTTTTTATAGATTTGATTTACATTCTTTTTTTATATTTTTAACATATATGAATACTTGTAATTTTACACCACGGGAGCTGATCAGCAGGTCCCGCGGACCCGATATCCGCCGATACCTGCTGATTGTTCGGCCTATGTAAACAAGGCAGATTGCCATTCAGTACAGAAGCATGGATCCTGTGTTTCTGTAAAGCAGAAACAATGATCCATGTCTTCCACTAGTAAAAGCACCTCCCCCACTACACTGGAGCACCAGCTAGACTCACATTTAACTCTTTGATTGCCCCTTATGTTAACCCCTTCCCAGCCAGTGTCATTAGTACAGTGACAGTGCATATATTTAACACTGATTACTGTAATAATGTCACTGGTCCTAAAAAAAAGTGTCAAAAGTGTCAGTTAAGTGTAAATAAAATTTCCATAAATATATCCCATAGTTTGTAGACACTATAGCGTTTGTGCAAACCAATCAATATTCGCTTATTGGGATTTCTTTTTTTTTTAACCACAAATATGCAGCAGAATACATATTTGCCTAAATGGATGAAAAAAATGATTTTTTTACATTTTTTATTGGGTGTGTTTTAGAGCAGAAAGTCAAAAATATAGTTTTTTTTTTTAATTGTCGATTGTTTTTAGTTTTTAGCGCAAAACATAAAAAAATTGGTGAGCAAATACCAACAGAAGAAAGCTCTATTTGTAGGGGGGAAAAAAGGACATACATTTTATTTGGTCACAGCATCACAAGACCATGCAATTGTAGGTTATAATAACGCAGTGCTATATCAAAAAATGGCCTGGTCAGGAATAGGATACATTTGTCTGGGTTAAAGTGGTTACTTTTTTTTTGCATTGATACATGTAACCTAGAGCAGTATTTGGTGGCCCCATACCCTTTTTATTGCCAATAATTTGCATATACTGTAAGCCTCCAAAATGGGGAGTTTTTTTTTTTTTTTTTCAAGTCGGGTCCCATAGACTTTCATACAGTTTGCAGCTCGGGTCCGAACTTTTTACATGTTCATGAGTTCTGATGTGAACAGGGGGGTGTTCAGCCCATTTCTAGTGGAGATAAAACTATATGAGTGTGCTACAGTAAAAGTATCTACTTACATCTGCTTTAGTTATGATGTTGATTTTTGCTTCCTCCACCTCTCCCACCAGTAAACGGATCACCCACCATCAGCTATGACAGGAAAAATTTGAGTCTCTGATTATATCAAAGCGTGGTACGTCAGTAATATGTGAGGATCAGCTGCAGGGTGCCAACAGGCAACTAGTTATTTGCCCTCTGCTGGCCTTTTTTGTACACAGCTTTCACAGGTCAGTGCCCCTTTAAATATACTGCAACCTGGAGGGGGATTCAGGAGAAATAAGATTTCTCTATGGTTTCCTGTGCCCTAAAGGCAGCCTTCCGGTTGGCTACTATACATTCAGGTGACCCCTAGTGGCCATCTTGAGTCAGCAGGGCCTTTTTAAGTCCCCATACCCAGTTTTTGGCATTGCTTTGATGAGATGGACAGAGTAGGGAAAAAGCACCCGTCCCTCAGGGAAATTTATTAGCAGCAGGGAAAGGTTCCTGATAAGTAGGGACAGGCTAGGGACACGCAATCTGGCATGGAAGCCTCCCCATTGGGAATGGACCGGACACATCCCACCCTCGTAAGACAGACACTGTCGGTGCATCTTTTTCTGCTGAATATCTACATTGAACATAACTGTGAGTTTTTACCAAGTGTAGTAGGAGATGCTAGGATTGTAATTGGACATTCTCTGCAATACAAGTTTTGAGTTATCTGCAACCTGGCTCTGTGTCATAACTGCCACCGCATCACCTTGCACCTACCCACACACGCTTTGGTAGAAGCAGGATAGGGATATTCTTTCTGAAACCCATGCTGCTTACAAACTCATTATTTTTGCCCATATTGTTTCTGCATAGTTAAAGTTATGTTACCCCAACATTTCATATCCCTGATATATGTCTATGCTACCATGTGCTTGTGTTAATTAGTATCCTGCTCTCTTTGAATTGCTTCCTTTGTGTGAAATACCTGGTAATTCTGCCAGGGGAACTGCTTTCCTTTTTCAAACTAGCAGCATTAGGCATGAAAGCAAATCCATCTGAGCATGGTCAGTTTTCTGCCTGTGCTGGGAGCACAGCCTGCCTGTTTTCCAATGGCCAAGACTTGTTCTGACATGGCCCCCGTGCATAACTCCTCACTGGGAAAATCAGTGTACTGCTTCTTTTTTGCCTCCTGCTGGTACGCCCCCTGCAGTCTCCACCCCCAGCTGTCTAAGCTCTTGATTCAGCTAAAAACAAAGGTCATGTGATCACCAATAGAAAAATAACAAAATGTATTTACCTATATATCAATTTATCTATACACCATTGCCTTGGCCTTGCATTTCTATTTTAAACTGAATGGGTATTTTTACAAGGTAAGTGTTTACATATATTTTAAAGGGTTTTTAAAGTCAGAAGGTTTTTTATCTTAATGCATTCTTTGCATTAAGATAAAAAGTCCTCTGTGTGCAGAAGCCCCCTCACCCCCCTAGTACTTACCTAAACCCATCTAGATCCAGCAATGCTACAGGCGTGTCTCGGCTGCCTGGGACTCCCCTCCTCATTGGCTAAGACAGCAGTGTGGAGCCCTTGGCTCCCACTGCTTTCAATCAAAGTCAGTCAAACAATCAGGAGAGAAAGGGGCGGGGCTGGGCCAGGACTCCATGTCTGAATCAACACAGGGAGCTGTGACTCGGCTCGGGTGCCCTCATAGCAAGCTGCTTGCTGTGGGGAAACCCAACAGGAGGGAGGGCCCAGGAGCACAGAAGATGGACTCAAGAAGAGGATCTGGGTTTATTTGTGCAAAACCACTCCACAGAGCAGGTAAATATAACATGTTTGTTATTTTTATCTAATTAAAACTAGTCTTTACAATCACTTTAAGCTCTCCATCCAGTTAAGATCACTTTTAACGCTGAAAAATACTCCAATATTTTATCTGTTTATCCTGTTGTTCTAAAAGAGATAAAAAAAAAATAATTTTTTTTTTTTTTATTTTTTTTTTTTTTATTATATATTTGCATACTTTTTTCCCCGGGGGAAGGTATGGTCAGATATTAAGGCTCCAGGATATAATGGAAGGAGAAGAAAGAAATTTAATAGAAGAGAAAGATAGAGAGGATATCGAGGTTAAGAAAGCAAGGGAGAAGGTTCAGGAAGAGGCAAGATAATGAGGAGAGAGAGAGGGAGGAGGGAAGAAGACGGGTAGTGGAGATAAAAGAAATATAAGGGAATAAGTAGAATAGGGAGGGAGGAGCGAGGACATGGATGGCCGTTTAGGGTACTGTCCCCTAGAAGTTAAGAACACACCTGTGGCAGTTAAATGCCGTGTGTTGGAAGGATTTAAAATCCGACCTGTGGACCCCGACCAGGGTGAGTGTTGAACTCTCCCTGGAGGGGGGGTATCCATAGGGAATAGGGTAGGAGTGGAAGAGAGAGGGACGAGTGTGGTACAGAAGGTGTAGTGAGTGATTAGTGGACTGGTAATAAGTGTTGTGAAGAGAGGTGTGTGCGTGCAAATTTCTTTTTTTTTTTTTTTTTCTCTCCCCCCCCCCCTTCTCGACCCCTTGGTGGGGAATCTTACCCCTCTTATTTACTCTATTCATTGACTGCCCCATAGCGGATAGTTTGAAATGGAGAATATAAAGATTGTCTCTATCAATGTAAAGGGGTTAAATACACCCGAAAAAAGGCGGATACTACTATCAGAACTTAAACGTGTAAAGGCAAACATAGCGTTCATACAGGAAACGCATTATAAAACAGATAAATTAACATACTTGAAAAACAATGCATTTCCATACATCTATCATGCAACTTACACACTGTCAAAATCAAGAGGAGTATCGATATTAATAGACAGCAAAACACCATGGCAGCTAGAGGAGAAACTAGGAGATGAAAGCGGTAGATTTCTCTTTTTAAAAGGGAAAATGGGGGAAACCCGGGTGACATTAGCAACCTTATATGCCCCTAATAAACAGCAGGATAGGTTTGTTGCTAAAACACTAAATAAACTTAGAGATTTTGCTCAGGGACAACTGATTTTAGGGGGGGACTTTAATACACCATTGTCTCCCATGGTGGATACCTCCAGAACGAAATCTGGGGCCTCTGGAGTGGTAGGAAGACGGATGATGAAGACGCTGCATAAGGAACAATTAATAGATGTGTGGCGTCTCCAGCATCCAACTGAAAAAGAGTATTCATTTTATTCATACCCACACGGGAGTTACTCGAGAATAGACTTCTTCTTGGTGCCACATGCCCATCTCCAGGCGGTTAGAAGTATGAGCATAGATTGCATTTCATGGTCAGATCATGCAATGATCTCTATGGTCTACAGTGCTTCTACAGTCGAATCTATGAAACAAAGATTTTGGAAACTTAATGAAAGCTTGCTACAGATAGAGGAAGTAAAAATAGAAGTACAGAAGGAACTTAAAGATTATTTTGATCGCAATGACCAACCTGGATGCACCATCGGCACACTGTGGGAGGCACACAAATCAGTGATAAGAGGGATATTAATCAAGCATGGCGCAAGAATAAAAAGGGAAAGGAATAGGCAATTATTGACATTACTAGATAAACTGAAAATACTAGAAACTGAGCATAAAAAGAAAGAGGTAAATACAGCATTAGGAGAATTGAGTATGGTAAGAAAGCAGATACTAGATTTAATGCAGTATAGAGCCAAAGCCGCCACACAAATATCAAGGAAAGTTACATACGAGTCAGGGAACAAATGCGGAAAGACCCTAGCAAGATCTATCCAGAGCCAAAAAACAAGATCATATATACCACAGATTGTATCACCAGATGGTATTAAGAAAGTAACACCAGAACAAATAACAGAAGAGTTTAGGAACTTCTACTCATCACTTTATAATCTACCGGAAGTGGGAAAAACACAGAAAGAAAGGGAAGAGTACCTGGCTAAATCGGGAATACCAAAAATCACTGAGGAAGAGAGAGAGGAGCTGGAAAGACACATCTCACAGGAGGAAATAGAGCAGACAATAAAAAATATGAAAAAAGGTAAGGCACCAGGCCCAGATGGATTGACACCACAGTACTTCCAGGTATTGGCCCCTATTTTGGGACCATACATGGAAAGACTGTTCAACAAAAAGGGACCAGAGGGGACACTGTCTAGAGACACGTTAACAGCCTATTTAACATTAATACTAAAAGAGGGTAAAGACCCAGCGAGCTGCGGAAGCTATAGGCCCATATCGCTCTTGAATACAGATTTAAAAATCTACACAAAAATTTTAGCGGCAAGAATGGCAAAGGTACTCTCAAAAATAATTCACCTAGATCAGGTGGGCTTTATGCCTGCGAGAGAAGCTAAAGATAGTACAACGAGGGTTCTAAATTTGATTCATATAGCCACCAAAACAGAAACACCGAGCATCATATTGAGCACCTACGCAGAAAAGGCCTTTGACAGAGTTGAGTGGGCCTTTATGCAGTCGGTGCTCAAGTACATAGGAGTAGGAGAAACGATGCGGGAAAGAATATCTAGGGTCTATTTTAACCCAACAGCAAGGGTAAAAGTGAACGGGGTATTATCGGAACCCTTAAGCATAAAAAATGGTACAAGACAGGGATGTCCATTGTCCCCCCTGCTCTTCGCACTCACACTAGAACCCTTCCTGAATAAAATCCGACTTAACCCGGATATAAAAGGTGTTACGGTAGGGAAAGAACAATACAAAATTGCAGCGTATGCGGACGATCTATTATTTACATTGATAGAGCCAGAAATCTCGATTCCGGTACTGTTGAAGGAATTCAAACAGTATGGAGAACTATCTAATTTTAAAATTAATTATGGGAAATCTGAAGCGCTAGGAGTAGGAGTAGCAGAGGTAAATAAGACTAGACTAAAGAGTAATTTCGGATTCGTATGGGTAGAGAAAGCTGTGAAGTATCTAGGGACGCATATAACTGCAAACTTAACCCAAATTTATGAGTTAAATTTAATTCCCTTGATTGAAGAGACAAAGAAAACGCTGGAACAATGGAAAGGAGGTCTCCAGTCATGGTTCGGCAGAGGAAACTTAATAAAAATGAATATCCTACCAAAATACTTGTATATAATGAGAGCACTTCCAATACAAATACCGAATAGCTTCTTTAAAACTATAAATGGGATATTTGGTAGATATATATGGGCGGGGAAAAAGCCGCGGATAGCTCGTAATAGCTTGTCATTACCGAAAGATATGGGTGGATTAGCAGTACCTGATCTTCGCAGGTATTATCATGCCATTCATCTGAATCGAATTTTAGACTGGTGGCATCAGGAGGAAGTGAAAAGATGGGTCCAAATAGAGCAAGCTCAGACCACAGTATCATTGAAAAGAGCGATTTGGTGCTATAAGACACTCCCTAAAACTTTAAAGATACACCCCTTAATGGGAAATACACTGAGGATAGGTTATCAGCAGTCCCTGAGACAAAAGCTAATTACAACAGATTCCCCGTTGTACCCTGTCCTAGGGAATCCCGAATTTACACCCGGCCTGGATAGACAACATTTCAAAAAATTAAGGGAAACAGGGCAAGAAAGCATTAAGTCTTTCGCGAATCAACAGAGGTGGCCCACAATCGCTAGGTTAACAGAAGAGGGGGGACCGTATGGCCTATGCCTGTGGGAGGCACTTCAACTACGGCATTTTCTGGGGACATTACCTGATCCTGGAAAATTTAAGAAGCCTTTGACAGACTTTGAAAAATTATGTGAGAAAACAGGAGGGGTAGAACGGCCATTATCTAGCTTATATAAAATATTGATTACACCATTTAAAGTTTAAAATGGCTGGAAAGATGGAAACAAGAACTAAATATGAACATAACGGAAACACAAAAACAGAGGATATTTAGGGCAATATTTAGACCAACAAAATGCACCAAAATCCAAGAAATAAATTATAAGATCTTAACTAGGTGGTACAATACACCAGATAAGCTAAATAGGTGGTATACGCAAGAATCAGATAGATGCTGGAGATGCGAAGAAGGAGAAGGCACATTATTCCACATTTTTTGGACTTGTCCGGAGATAAAAAAATTCTGGTTAGAGATCGGAACTATAGTTAAAAAAATAACAGATTATAAGATTGAGGGAGATGCCGCCTTCTGCCTGTTACAGGTATCAGAATTATCAGTAAGGCAATATGAAAAATCAGTACTGCCCCACATGTTAAATGCCGCAAGAGCATGTATACCCCAACACTGGAGAAAGAGACAAGCCCCGTCGGTACAGGTATGGGCAAGGAAACTAGAACACATTAATAAAATGGAGGATTTAGTGCTTTCCTCACAACATAAACAGGAACAATATAAATCGATATGGAGAAAGTGGAACTTATTTGTAGCTTCGGATGAGGGGAGACAATTGTTAAACCCGTCGGCTCAGAATATGGAAGTCCTGTGAGATGGGAATGTCTAATTAGGTGGAGGAGGATGGAGAGGGAGGGGAAGGGGAGGAGGGGGTCTCCCCCCTTTTTTTTTTTTTTTTCTTGTCCTGGTTGAGATGTGTGGGTGTATGTATGGAAGTGTATGAGTAGGGGGAATGAATGGTGGGAGGAGAGGGAGGGAGGGGGGAGGAGACAAAAGGGAGAGGGAAGGGGACAAACGGCTAGAAAGATAAGGTGGAAACAAGATAACTTAATAGTTGAGGGTCATTTGATTCACGTCCAGTGAAGGGAAGAGAGGTAAGGATGGTACGAGTAGGAATAGAGAAGGAGACTTACTTTCTTGACAATACCTTGCACCGGTCAAATATTTGTTAAAAGAATGAAAACGAGTCGAGAGAGGATCGTAAAAGACCTCAGAGATAAGAAAAAGTTGTATTAGATAATGACTCTGTATTTGGTTAACCTTATTTTGTGTATGATATTGTGCTGTGTAAATAACCTTCCATGAAATTAAAATAAAGTAATAAATAAAAAAAATAAATAAATAAATTTTAACAGCCCAGTCTTACAAAGCACCTCATTTCACGTCCCAAATCCTTTTTCTTTTTTTTCATATACAGGGATGAAGACGCAGAGCCTTACCCAGCTTGTGTCTCATTTAAATCGGAGTTCCACAGTCCACACTCTTTTTCTTCTTTCCAAATTCCTGTTGGGTAAAGCATGTTAAAAAAGAAATGGACATTATTTTTTTTGGGGGGGGGTCACTTACCTTATTTTAGGGGCATCTCTGTCCGACTTCCTTCTTCTCACTTCCAGTTTCACATAGCATCCTGGGAGATGTGAGTCGTCAATCCCAGGATGCAATTGGAATGGCCAGCCGCTACTCTGATTGCCGATCGCAATCTACAGTGCATGCGTGAGATTGCGATTGGCATTCTGGGAGCCAGAAACCAGGAAGAGGGACACAGTGGGGGACACAGCCGCTTCAGACGCCCACTCCGGAGATGGCCGCGCTCTGCAATCACTTTTAAAGGTAAGATTTTATCTAAATTCAGTTACTGTCCTGTACTGTAATGTGGGGTCAGTGTTAATGTAATTGCCATTAGATTAGGATTATTTTTATCTAAAAAAATGTTTTGGGCTGGAACTCCGCTTTAAAGTCCCAAAACTGCCTTCATTCTACATACAAAGGTTAACAGCCCAGTCTTATGAATAATCCAGCATTTTTTTTGTAACACCAATTAAATTATGTTGTACATCTGTAACACAATCTCTGTCACTTTTTTCCAGGCTTCTTTTGCATTCATGCACATACATTTTAAATTGCACATTTAGTTCAAAGTATCATTTGTAGGGTATAATTTAAGCTGCATCTGTCATCATTTTTTTTTTTTTGTAACACAGGGCTCTTTTCAACTGTCATAACCCTCGCCCCAAATTCTCTCATTATGACTTTCACTTCTGCCCGGTCTTTCGTTAATCCATAGTCTTCACTGTTTCTCTCCCCTTCAACCTAGTTTAAATTTATATTCATCTGTTCCAGAAACCATTCCCCCAGCATAGAGTTCAGATGCAAGCCATCTTTAACATATAAGATGTACCAGAATGCAAAGTCAGCCATGTGTTGTAGAAAATCTATTACAGATCACAACCATTAGTGATTTCTCTCCATTACCTTACCTTCGCAAAGCTTATTTTCACAGTGATTTACACAGTTCCAGCATTTTTATAGTTAAACAATTTAAGAAGCTGGGCTTTGATGGATATTTATAGAGTATGTCTTTCATTGCTTAAGAACTAAATTCTGCACTCAAATTCTTGGAACTCGAAAGATTGATTTTGTTTGCCTTTTGATTAAGAGAACAGGATTTGGACATGAAAATCCAATTAGATGATTGTAGAGGAAGAGGCCGGTGCCTCCAGCAGCATACAGATCTCTTCCAAGAGCCAGGCTCACAAATCTGAGCCACATATCCAACTCTTTATATTATTCTGTGTTTTACTGATCTGTTCTACGAAGAACATGAGTCTTGGTTTTAGGGTTATTCAGATTTAACTTGAGGATGTTATAACACACAGTAGTATGTGATATGCATTTATTGGAATCCTAGAATTTAACTGAAGGTTTTATGTCTTATACAAACTATCTACACAGGAAGAAAAACAGTTTATATATAAATATAATTGGTTGCATTAATCTAACTACAGTATATATGTATTTACATGTTTCCCCTTGCAACCAATCAGATTCCAACTGTAATTTTCCCAGATGCAAGTCTGCAAATAAAAGAAGAGAAGAAAAAGAGAAGTTGATTGACTGAGTGTAATTTACTAAGTGATTGTGTATGTTAACTAATGTTCTTAAATAAGATGCACCTGTGTTCATTTTGAATACCTAGTCATGTGCATAGAGGAAACATGATTTGTTCTTGTACATGGTTGGATGATTTAAGTGAACACGGCTTATCCTTATTCACTTTAAGTGAGCAGTGTCTACTCCTTTAGTAAAGCAACCCCATTGTGAAAGGAAAATATACAGTTTCAGTTTGTTTCATGACTAATATTACAAATACAGTAGTCATAACACATCTCTTAACAGATTAGTTTATTCTTGCCATAGATTTCTGGCACTGCATGATCCTGCTATAGGTACATGAATGTGTTGCTGGGAATATTCTGACACTGAAGATGATTATACACAACTGAGGGTTCATTTACTATAAATCTGAACTCCAGGTAAACGGCTACGTAAATACATACTGTACTGGTGAAGAATCTTTCATTCATATCTAGGTCATGGTATAGCTAGTAGTAGTGATTACAATAAATTGGATTTGTTCAATAACGCTGGAGATTTTCCATAACTTCTCCAAGTTTCTACCAAGCAATTTCTGCAGTTCCAATAAGCGAGAGGAAGATATTCCGGCATTTATATCAATGCAGGTAGAACAGGCACGGAACTGAAGAAGTAGCTTGGAAAAGCTATGGAACATCTTCAACATTACTGAACAAGTCCAGTTTGTTGTATGCACTACCAGCTATACCATGACCTGGATAATTGAGAACCTTTACGGATTTGTAGCTATGTGCCTGCAGTTCATCTTTTAAAGTAATTTATTCCCCAGCTGTGCATACTCATCTTCTAGGGCAGCACCAACATAATGTGCCTATACCAGGATCATGCAATTATCCAATTATATTTAAATATAAATTGTTTTTCTAGTGTAGTTGTTTTGTATAAGACAAAAAAACCTTAAATCTATCATCATTAAATGTGTAGATGTTGAGTGCCCAAGAGGTGTAAAAGGTGTGGAAACACTCCGTTCTAATTACATTCTTCCATCCTTGTTGTCAGGGAGTCTTAATAGGTGCTAGTTCCCAGATTTGCATGCTTAAAGGTGTGAATTGTTGTCAAATTGCCAGGGTAGAGTTGGCAGTATAAGTGGATGATAGATGGAGTTGAAGGACCTCACTTTTCAGGACTCAGATCTGAAATTGCAACCTCTGCTGTGTCTGCTGGTATCTCTTCTTGCTGAGCTATCCAAGATGCTGGACAGCTACCTGGACAATTCCTTGGACAACCTTGTTTCTGGTGAACATTGAACTCTTTGCTCCTCCCATAAACTTTTTGTTTAAGACTTCCTGCTTGCCAGATTATTGTGCTCTCTCCAACCAATATCTTACTCTTGCAAGACCTGCTGCCATCCATATGTTTGCTACCATTCGTTATCGACCTTTGGCTTATTCCTCAATCGATCCCAACCTGCAACCGCTTGTTACTGACAAGAGCACACAGGGTACACACCATTCCTAGGCAACCTGCACCCACAGTCACTGGAAATACCTGGGTGTCAGCTCGGTCCACAACTACAATAAATGGAGATAAAGAATGAAGGTATCAGTACTCCAAAGTAGAAAAACAAGATTCTTTATTGAACAAATCCGTATAAAAAGACAAAGGACACACAGTTTAAGGACAGCAAGCCTGTTTTTCATGATGGAGGCACAAATCAAACAATCATTTCTTACTGAATTTGAAATGAGCAGTGAGTGCTAGTTGCACTCATGTGCACTGCTTTATGCACACTACAGGTCCCATAGTCAACAAGCCATCCCGGGAGTAAACAAGAGAGGGTGGCTAAGTCCCTACATGCAGTGGAATCATCAAGATTGAACCTAGTCACCCTTTAAAAGGCAGTTGAGCACAGCAGCAAAAAAAATGAATTTGGAGATTTAGAGGAAGCTGAGAGCAACAGAAGGAACTATTTGAATTGACAATACATACTTGAATAGCTTTTTTTTTTTTTTTTTAAACAAGAGCTTAGAATCATTTTAAGGGCTTGTTTGCACAATATTGACACTTATCAAACGTGCCTATAATGTTTATGTGCGTTATTAGGTGCAGTTGATAAGCGTTTAGTGATCAATAAAAATGCTCCTCCAAATGCCCTATGCATTTGCATTTGCGGCATGATTGACAATAGTTTTTGACTAGTTTACCACTTGCTGACCGCCGTCAGTATAATTACTGCAGCGGCCAGCCCCTCCTGGGCAAAGTGTCGTAGGGGTACGTCACTCGCCCACCAGCCTCGAGGGGGTGAGCGCGTGCCCCCGCTCGTTCACTAACATCCCCGCACGAGTGACCGGCGGCGCCAATGTCCGCGGTCACTCGCGATCTCCCGCTGGAGAGGGAGAAAGGCAGGCGGCTAATGTAAACAAAGCCATCTGTCATTCTCCCTGGTGTAACTGCAGAGACTATATGATCCTGCTATGTAGGATCGTATGACTCTGTGGTAACATCACAAGCCACGCCCCCCACAGTTAGAATCATGCCCCTAGGGATACATTTAACCCACTGTTTACCAATAAAGTTAACCCCTTCCCTGCCAGTGTCATTTTTACAGCACTAGTGCATATGTATAGCACTGAATACTGTAGTAATGTCACTGGTACCCCCAAAATTGTCAAAAATGTCAGTCAAGGGTCCGATCTGTCCGCCGCAATGTAGCAGTTCCGCAAAAAAAAAATCTAAGATCGCCGCCATTTCTAGTTAAAAAAATTACATAAATCTTTCCTGTAGTCAGTAAACGCAATAACTTTTGCGCAAACCAATCAAAATATGCCTATTGTGATTTTTTTCACCAAAGATATGTAGCAGAAAACAAATTGGCCTAAAATGTTAAAAAATTTTGATTTTTACATTTTTTTGGGGGAATTTCATATAAAAAATGTGAAAAATATTGTTATTTTTTCAAAATTGTCGCTCTTTTTTTGTTTATAGCGCAAAAAGTAAAAATCGCACAGGTGATCAAATACCACCAAAAGAAAGCTCTGTTTGAGGGAAAAAAGGACGTCAATTTCATTTGGGTACAGCCTTGCAAGAACGTGCAATTGTCCGTTAAATTCACGCAGTGCAAAATAGGCCCTGGTCTTTGAGCAGCCAAATCCTCCGGGACTTTAGTGGTTAAAACCTCTTCACAAATGCCCCCCTAACAACCGCGTCCTTAACATCCGATGGGTTATCAGCTGTCAGCAGGGTTCCCTGTGATTGACAATGATTGTTTTTGTTTTTTTAATAAAGGAATTGTCAAAGCTGTCTCTGTGTTTTTATTTTTTTTTTTACACTTTTTTCAGTGAATAAGATGGGGATCAATGTACCCCATATTCATTCACATAAGGGAGGTACAGGATCTGGGGGTAAGCGAGCGCCCCCCCCCCTCCTGAACCATACTAGGCCACATGTCATGGTCTTCCTCTTAAGATCCGTACCAAACTCAGAAGGGCCTGGTATGGATGGGGGGTACTTCATATTTTTTCACAATTTTTTATTTCGACATTTACAATGTTTTTTTTTTTTACATTCAGCTGTCAGCGGGGAACCCAGCTGACAGCTGAAGAGTCATCCATTGTTAAGGACAAGGAGGCCGGCTTCCCAGCCTGCTCTTTAACAATCAGCTAAGATTTGCACTGGACATAATGTACTAAGGCACCCAAACTGCGCTGAAAATTGCTGCAACTGCATTTTGGTGCTTTTGTGGCACGTTACCATAGACAAAGACAACATCAATAACTCAGTTCCCATAACCCCCCTTTTTTCTCTCTCTCTCCCCTCCCCCCTTTTAATGAAGGACTTCTCAAAACTGTCTCTTGTCATTATTTACACTACACTGCCTTTTTTGAGGTGAATAGGTAGGGGTACTCATTAACATAGGGCGGTTCTGGGATCTGGGTGGCCCCCTTGTTACAGGGGGGCATCCAGATTCTGATAAGCCCCCTGCCTGCAGACCCCCACAACCACCACCCAGGGTTGTCGAAAAGAGGTCCTTGTCCTCATCAACATGAGGACAAGGTGTTTTGGGGTGGGGGGTGCAGAGCCCCCCCTGCTCCAAAGCACCCACCCTCCTATGTTGAGAGCGTGTGGCCTGGTATGGTCCAGGAGGGAGTGGGACCGCTTGCTTGTCCGCTCCCCTTTTTCTGACCTGCTGGGCTGCAGGTCAGAACGGCACGGGTGGTCGTTCCCTCAGAGCACATACATCAGTGATGTCACTGGATGCATGTCATGTAAGTATCTCCTAAACAGTACAAGTTTAGGAGATATTTACACTACCTATAGGTAAGCCTTTTTATAGACTTACCTATAGGTATAATTTAAAGATGGAAACTTTAGTGCAAATGTTTTCATGCATACATGCATACATATTTTATGTGTAAATTTATTCCTGATCAACAAGTAAAAAAAAAAAAAAAAAATTACACTAATTATAGTATTTTTACTGAAATCCAGTCTGGCAAATGACTAGGTGGGATGTGACCAATGTCAGGTGCAGCTGTGTATCTGCTGGTGGACATCATAGCCAGAGTTGTGACCAAAGGTGAACTGATAGCTGCAGTGCAACAGGAGCCAGAGTTATGGGACCCCAGAGTATCCAAGATACTCAGACCATGTAAAAAAGAAGAAACATGTGTTTACCAGCCCCTTCCCTGTAGTGCAGTGGACCGGGGCAGCCATGCCATGGCTCCTTTTTCCATTGACAGCTCAGCTAATCAGCTGATCATAGTAAACCGAGAGTGTTATTTTGTGTCAGACTGACAGTCTCTATACAGACTCCTTATTCATTCATGTAAAGTGCTGTAGAGAAAGGACTTTCTTAAGTGATATGGGGGTCTGTTTAGACCCCCGTCCCCCAATTAAAAAATAAACAAATAAAAAAGTTTAAAAATATAATTGCAAAAAAAATAAAAATAAAAACATGAAACAGACTGTCAAGTATATCTACCTGCTCAGCGAGGGATCTTTTTGCTGATCCCCACTGAGCAGGCGGATGACAGGTCCACCTCCACTCCACTGATGAAGAATGGACGCTGACACAGCCCACTGTTCTCTATGGGGCGGTCGGATGAAAACAGACCACCTGTCCATTTCTATCCGATCTGATCTACTAGATGGATGGGAATGGGATCCCCATCTGTCTGTTTTTACTGGACAAGATCGAACCGGATGCAGGCGGGTGTAAAGGGATACATGTCCATTTACATCAGCCTCTCCATAGAAAACAATAGGTGGTCCAATTGGGCCCACTTATAAAACGAACAGGCAGACCAAATCAGGCATACGCAGTGTACCTTTATAGGGATGCACAGGTCTTTCGTGCATCCCTGTGCAGTCAGTCCCTTTGATGTCGTTTGGATATAGCAGCTGCACGAACAGAGCTGTTGCTCCCAATCTGATGTAGGTCCATGTGTATGTCCCTGAGCTCACATTGTCTGTGTTTGGGGTCGTTAACCCACACCCACACGGATATCAGATTGGGAACAGCAGCTATGCCTGTGCAGCTGTTGCATCCCAATTGATATAAATGGGACTGCCTGTACAGGGATGCACAAAACACCTATGCATTCCTGTGCGGGTAAAAATGGCCCTCCATGGGTGTACACTTTATTCCACATGTGAACAATGCTTTAGTAGTAATTTAGCAGGAATTTTGCAAGTTATGTTGTGTTTATGTGCACTATTAATGATATTTGTGTATTTTTAGGGAAAATAGCGATGACGAATTGAAATATAATATGAAGAACATTTGCAAAATTATTGCAGGGCCCAAAAAATCAGTAGCACTTTTTTTATTCTACAGGTCATGTGCTTTCAGAAAATGTCTGTGCCATGCAAATTCAGCCATACAAATTGTATGGCTGAATTCACATTGCATTGCATTCGGACCAAACTCGTGCAGGACCCTTTTTTTTTGTCCGCACCAGAATCGGATCGCATGGGTGTTCACACGATTCCTGTGCGAAATCACAGTTCGCACAGCGATCTGCAAACCGATCTTGGGGTGTCATTAACTTTGTATGGACACCCGCAGCAGTTTGCAGAGGGCAGCGTGAACTACCAGTGATTCAGGTGCGATGCATGGAAGCAGGATTTCCTACATCGCATCAGTGTGAACCAAGCCTGAGGGGACTTTTCAAATTTTGAAAGCTGTAACCTCTGGATTTTTAGAGTAAATTATTTTTATTTACAGTTTTGCATACATTCAGTTTTCACCATTTCAAAAAAAGGTGCAATTTAAAATGTACAAATATTTGTAAAAATATTTGTTATTTATTAAGTCAATACAGTTTTAACTTTTATATTTAGCAGGAATATTGTACTTTTTGCCATGTATACTGTATATCTATTAATGATTTTATTTTTAGTAAAAATATTAGTTTATTAAACATTTGCGCCTTAAAATCAGTAGCACCTATCATTTTTTTCTACTGGCCCTTTGCTTTCAGAAAATGTATGGTTTGGGGGGACTTTTATAAACTCTGAAAGCTGTAAATGAAAAAGTAAAGCCTCCAGATTTTTTGAGAAATTTGGTTATTTACAGTTTTGTGTACGTTTATCATTTCACAAAAAGGTGCAAATAAAGATGTACAAATATTTGTTATTTATTAACTCAATACAGGTTAAGCTTTTATATTTAGTAGGAATTTAGCATGAATTTTGTAAAATTTGCTAACAATGATGTTAGTGTATTTTTTGCGAAAATATTGTTTTGGTAAATCCAATCAATCAGAAATCCATATCATTCCAAAGGGTTCACATACTTTTTCTTGCAGCTGTATATGGTTTGGGGGTCTTGAACAAACTCTGAAAGCTGTAAGGGAACAATGAATACCACTTGATTTTTTGAGAAACTTGGATATTTACATTTTGAACAGGCCCCTCCTCATTCCACGGAGGAACTTTGACTCGTTCCCAGGCACCTCCTGAGTGAGGCCTAAAAAACAAGGTGTGTGAATTGGGTGGAAATAAAGGTATAAATCCAACCCCACTTCACCAAAAAGAGGTGATCAAATATAGGTACCAATGATACACAATGATAACTGAGGTGCTGTGAAAATAGGAAAAATATTTATTAGGCACTTATGCCTGGTGAAGGAACTGACCACATATATGAACACAAGACATCATTAAAAACCAATTAAAAACACACAAGCAGTGGATATGCATCAACTGGAACCAAGAACATAAAAATAATAGTGCGGTTCAAAGCATATAGAAGGGTTACCATACAGAGTGGAGAGTATGGGATGCTTCGGTCATGTAGGGGTCCTTGACACAGCGGAAAATAATCCTGTGTGGCGAGAAGTGTATACACTGTGGCAGGACCAACAAACAAAAGAAAGTTGAATAGGATCCTCTGGGGCAAATCCGGAGTCTTGGTTAAAAGATAGTTGGTTATCCGGTCATGAGCTGTGCTATTTTTGCATGGTAGAAGAAAGATTTTCCCCCAAAAAATGGTAATTGAAGCACAGTTGGTGATGGTATCCCTAAAGATGCGAACCAGCCCAAAATGGTGCAATCCCCTCCAGTATGGGCCGTTGGGTCTGATGCTGGGGGTACAAACTGTCCACAAGATTGTCAAAACAGCAGACCAAAGTATGTACGGGGGTACACAATGGTAAAGTCCTCCGTGCTGAGTGGTGGAAGTGTCATGCACCGTGATGTATGCGGGCTGAATTGAAAAAGTTCATACCTCCTTTTATGGTGAGATGACCCCGCCGGCTCGTGCAGTCCTCCGTCGGCGTTTTCCCTTCCGTGCTGGCTCAAGCCTCCTTCCAGGTAGTGATGAATGGGTCCGTGGATGCCGGCCCGACGTCAAATCCGGTATAGCGAGCAAAGTGCAGGGGAGCCGTGGTTGAGCCGGTAGTTCAGGGGTCAAAGTCACACCAGGGAGGTTGGTCCAGATGGTGCAATACAGCTAACGCTGCCGCTGACGCATTTCACCGACCTTGCGTCGGTTTCATCAGAGCTAATTAGTGGGGGGTTGGATGTTCACTTATATAGTCGTCAGCCGATGATCCACCGATCAGGCACAGGTGTGTATGATCGAAAGAAGATCATCAGTGAGTACTACCATAGTTTGGCCACTGGATGTCAGTATACCGACTACACAGTTTTAAAAGGAACCATCCAACTCCTCCTAGCGTCCACCAAAGGTAATATCCCCCCAAGAAAGTTGGCATTTTACTCTAATCGCTGGGTACAGAGCTCGTTAATATGTACAAGAGCCAACCAGTGTAGTGGAGCACAACTTATCTCGGGGGTGAAGCAAATTAAAAATATGAGGGTCTCAAAGAGCACAGAGTAACAAACAAAGAAGTGCTATTATTGGAATACGTATGTAAAATGTACAAATATAAACTGAACAAAAGACCGAAATATCACCAGTGCTGCATCACGAACTGAGCCGAGCTCATTTATGTTGATCAAAAATTAGGATTAGTATAAGAGCTGCACTGAGCTGCCACTGCTAGCAGGTGCAGCCGTGCAAAGATAAACCGTCCACAAGTGGGTGCCGTAGGGTAGGAAAAATCGGGGGCTCAGCAGATGTACCCTGAATGTGTATCCTCCTGAGTGAAGCCTGTTTCCCACATAACAGTGAGCTTCTTTTCTCTGCCCTGAGCAGCAGATCACCACATTGCCCACATTGGACCCACGCCTGCACCCTCAGAGTAACAGTGGCACACTGCGGACATACCACTCCAAGGAACTCCCGACCATCTCCGGTGCACAATGTGAGTCCGCTGTCCGGCACCATCCGGATACTGGTATCCCAAAATAGAGGGGGATCGGGCTGGTGGATCTGCTCCTGGCTCTGCTCCGCTGGAATTTCGTCCATGGGGGCAGTAATAGGGGCTCCTTTCATGAACGACATGTCTCTCTCTCCTCCACGTGTCTCATGGCCGCACCCGAAGGAGGGGGTATTAATAGGGTCCCCTGGATCACTCCTGATTGGCTGGATGTTCCCGCTGTCTCCACCCTTTCGCCATATCGGGCGGTTACTCCTCCCACTGGGCAGACCTGTAATTCTTCCCCTGCCATGCTTCTTCGCTGCAAGTCTTTGGGAAATAGCTGCTAAGTGGATCAGGTCACTTACTATACACACATCCGCCCACCTCAATTGCACTAGGGCCACAACTGCGCCTTCCTGTACTGAAGCCAGCTGTCCCTTCTTGCTCGGCAAGAGTAGCATCCCTCTGTCGGTCGCACGGCCGATACTTCTCCTTCTTGCCACACACGTACTATACACGTAGTATCTTCCATACTGGCTCTGGGACTAGCCCCACTGCCCATCTCGGCATGGCCGACTACGATCCCCACAGTATAAGTGCAGCAACTATACAGAATAAATGTCCCACTGTCAAATGCACGGCCAACATCCTTCCACATAGCATGCACAATCACCAGGCCCCTGGCACCACTCTTCCCGTGCCCCTGGCCTCCATCTTCACCGACCACACTAGGACCTCCGGCATCCTCTTCTCCGCCCTCCCTGGGACGCCTAAAGCCATCTTCCCTGCCCACCCTGGAACTTCTCACTGTTAGGCAGTTGCAACATTCATACACACTGACACTTTTACCCCCTGCTCTCCATTTCCTGATCGCAGAGTACATTTCATAGTCCATACGGAAGGTCTTCATCACATTACAATTTTTCTTAGAACACTTGCGTTGCCATAAACATCCTTCCATGTGTGCTTCCAACTTCAACCCACTCTCCCTACCTCCCACTGCTGCAGTCTTACACCCGGCCTAGCATTTAAATAACAGTTCTGGGCACAAAAATTTATTTTTTGGACGTTTCCTTTTGCCGTTGCTAGGGGCTACTGGCCCAGTAACTAATGGAAAAATTCCCGGACGAGTCCCCAAATGTAGCAATGTTTCCAGGCCTGTGGTCTGAGTTGGGTCTGCCATTGTTACTGGTTACCTCTCCAGCCCATGTGAGCTGTGGCCCTGGGTGTGAAAACTGACACATTGACAACTCTGGCATCTTTTTTTGGTTGTTTCATTGTAGTTTTAGGGGATGGAAGAAGGAAATGAGTGGGATACTCCTTTGGCTCGACTATGTACAATTCTGGGACTGCTCACAGCCTGTGTAGGCTTTCCTGGGTCTGGACCCCTCTCACTCTCTGCTGGTTCTCAGCACACCGGATACCCCTCAGATCAACTCAGCACTCTATGAATTCTCAGGCAGCACCTGAGACATCCGCTTCCTCTGACAGGAGGAGAGACAGCCATCCTCTCCCTCCTGGGACTCTGCTACCCACCAAAGACCATGAGTCATGCCCTCCCGCAAACTTATACCCACTCCCAGAATCCTTTGCGTCAGAATCTGCCTTCTGGGGTAGTTACAAGCCTGAATGTATCCCTGATTGGGTCTCCTCCACTGCCCTATGAGAAGCCTCTCACAGAGCGAGTATGCAGGCAAAAAAATAATGTCTCTTGGCTGCTGGCTGAAGCACCTCTGACCCCCTGGGTGAGACCTCCTGTCACCTGGCCACTGGTTGGTGCACCTCTGACTCCTAGGAGAGACCTCCTGCTACTTGGATGCTGGCTGGGGCACCTCTTACCCCTGGGTAAGACCTTCTATCTTCCACACTGGGAGCTGTCTCCAAACTGGAACTCTGAGCTATACAGACAAGTTGTAGGCACCTGGCAAAATCTGGACACAGGATTGAAAGTTCCAATCCAGAACCACAGAATCCAAAGAAAACTTTGATCTTCAATCTCCCCATAACCCTCTCCTGTCCTTCATCTGCAATCCCTCCTTCTACCCAGCTTGGTCTTCCCCATCCTCCTTCTCAGCTTGGTCTCAGGCTGGGTTGCTATGGGCTAATCACCTTTTTACAAATAGTTTAGTTATGCCCTTTCCAGCATTGCGTGAAACACATGGCCTACCTTCGGCAGAAATTTTTGGATACTTACAAATAAAGTACTTCTCCTACGCACCACTCAACCCTACCACCCCGCACTTCACAACTTTTGAGCAAGCCTGCAAAACGCACACCCATTGACGTGGTCTAATCTTGGACCTCTATGCCCTTCTTTTAACACATTTTGTCCTTTCCACCGGCATACACTAGGAAGTGGAAAAGTGATCTTAACCTAGCTCTTGATTCAGACGATTGGGCGCATATATGGCAGGCAACTAAATCTGCCTCATCCAACATTGTAGCTCTGGAAACCAACTAAAAAAATGCTCACCAGATGGTATCCCCGACAGGATCTCAAAATTCCTCCCCTAATATTCCCTACAATGTACTGCACCAGGCACTCATGCACACATCTGGTATGAATGTGCCACGATGCAAACATTCTGGACTGAATTATTCAAGAACCTATCAACCTTCTTTGAGACATCATTTGCACCCGACCCTACAGTAGTTCTCCTGAATAAAAAACCATTGGCTGTGACCCACTGTCATTTCAAACTTTTTCTATTCATCACCACAGCACCCAAACAGACCATTGCGAAAGCCTGGAAATCCTTTTCTCTTTGTATACTAGTGATGAAACATAGAAACACTCAGGCTGTGATTTAGGCCAAGATTGAGACAGTACTACTAGACAAAGTTTCCACCTACAAAAAACTGTGGAGGCCCTGGATAACCCACTACCTACCCCCCCCCTCTGACTTTGATTATTCACTCTTACTACCATGACCCCTCTGACCCCCCCCTCCTCCCCTCTTCTTTTCCCTACCTTACCTAGTTCCTACTGCCTCCAACCCACTAAGTAACTTACCTGTATCTAAGCTGAGATAACATGTAGCCTTAGTCCCCCACTACCCTTCTCCTCCTTTCCAAGGACTGCACTTTTTATCTTTACAACACACATTGCATAGCACTACTTGGTTGGAACTAGCTTCCTCCTTCTTGCCTTTGACAAATTTTATGTTGTGATTACTTGTTATCCAAACTTTCCTAATCTGACTTTTTTGTCGTGTGTATTGATATTTACAATGAAATATGCTCAATAAAATATTTGAACAAGGAAAAAAAAAGCCAGCTGAAGTGACTGTTTCCTATTTGTGTTACCACACTGCAACCCAGGCACCCAACCCTGAGAAGTAAATGTACCTGGCAGCTTACCTGAGGTAAGGGGACCGGCTACTTAAGGGGCCTCTCCCATGACCCATAGGCAGTATTGTTACAAAATGGTTGACCCCAAAATATATCTCACTATTCTTTTATTCCATATCATCACTGAGTTAATGTTTTAGAATAAACAGCATTTTAACTAGTTTTGGTAAAAAGAGTGCTGCTACTGTAAAGCTCTTTACTTGTGTTCCATTGGTAGCACTCTCTGGTATGCATCATTTATACATATTTGAAAATGTGTGTTACTGAGAACTATGTTTTAATTGTCATTTTATAACCTGGTGTAAAGAGCAAGCCGCTTATATCCACCTCAATTGAGTTGCTTCCATTCCTCCGTAAAGGCAGCTAGTGGCTACCTTCTATTGTTTCTTTCTTTTCCTTCCATGGTTATGCTGATTGTTACAATGTAGATGCCAACATCTTCAGCTAGCCTGGAGAACTGTATTCTGGCACACTCTAAATAAGTCACCAGATGCCATGTTGATGCAGCACCCTCCTAGGAAGGTGCTAGGTAAAACATATCTGTGACCCTGTTCTGCTTATCAGGAGAGTTTGATCTGATCTGTTAGTTTAGCCTGTCACATGTTTCCAAGTGTGATTCACTGGGTCTGAGGGAGTGTCCCCACTGTAGCCAATGAGGGAGCTCATTGGACAGTGGAGGAAACCTAGCCAGGGGCACACTCTGTTTTATGTCAGTTCCAGTGGGAGGGCATTCCTGCAATGCATCCTGGGATTGCACATACATGGAATGGGAGCATGTGACAGGGTGTCTTTGGGCGGGAAGCCAGGTCCTAGGAGGAGGGTGACGGTTGTCTCTCCTCCTGTTGCTGAGGAAGGTGGTCCAAGCAGTCGGCCTAGGGACCAGGGGTTGAGCTGTGCTGCAGAAGGAGCCAGTGTGCTGACCAAGTGGAGCTGCTGGGCAGAATACTTCTAGAAAAACAGTATCATTAGTACTCAAGCATCTGCCCAGGGGTCTGCCTAAGAGAGGGGACCACTCCAGAGAGCTCAAGGGGATCTTTCAAAGGAAGCTAATAGGACTCTTTCACAGTCAAAGGTGGAATACAGTAAGTGGCCTAGCCGTGACTAGCTCAATCAGCGTTAACCAGCGTCAGTCAGCCTTTTTTTGTACAGTCCCTGCCTTTTTGTGCATAGTTCAGTTATTAGAGTATCCCACTCATCCCTTCTCCAATACAAGTTACAAAAAACCACAAAAGCCAAACTAGACTGGTCCTTGTCTGAGGTTAAAACACTTGGAAACATGTCAGAATGGTCTACTGTTGCTAATGGTAACCCAGGGGAACCCACACAGCAGCTCCCATGGGAGTAGTGCTACATTTAATTTCAGCTTAAAACTATATTAAACCCAAAACCAAAAAAATTTATATATTGCAGCTTAACAATCAATATATGTGGTGGCTGCATCAGTTGGCTTTTTTAGGCTTTTTTCTCTCTGTTTTCATCTGGTGATCTGACCAGTAACACACCTCCTATATTAGAATGCCTCCACTCTGGATGAATGAGCATAGGGGCATATTTGGGCTGACATCCAATCACTGTCCAAATCTTGCAGTCTCAACCTCCGCAACATCTCCAAAATATACCCCTTTTTAACCAATGACACCACAAAGCTCCTAGTTTACTCCCTGGTCATCTCTCGCCTCGACTACTACAGATCACTTTTCATTGGCTTATGTTTAATTAGGCTATCCCCCCTTCAGTCCATCATGAATGCTGATTCCAGGCCCATCCACCTTGCCAACCACTTAGTGTCTGCTACTCCTCTCTGCCAATCCCACCACTGGCTTTCGCTCAAACAACAAATGAAATTCAAAATACTAACAACAACATACAAAGCTATCCATATCTCTACCCCCAGCTACATCACTAACCTAGTCTCCAAACACCAACATAATGATTCTCTTCATTCCTCTCAAGACCTCCTGCTCTCTAGCTCCCTCATCACCTCCTCACATGCTTGCCTCCAGGACTTTTTCAGAGCCTCTCTAATCCTATGGAACTCCCTACCCCATTTTGTCTGAAAAGCTCCTACTCTGTTTGCTTTTAGACAATCTCTGAAAACCCTCCTCTTCAGAGTAGCCTATCCTGCCCACACCTAACAACTATACTTTTATTTTCTCCATTAGCTCATCTCCCACAGGTACCTTTTGTATCACTTGACCTTCCCTCCTAGATTGTAAGCTCTAATGAACAGGGCCCTCTGATTCCTCCTGTATTGAATTATATTGTAACTTTACTGTCTGCCCTTATGTTGTAAAGCGCTGTGCTAACTGTTGGAGATATATAAATCCAGTATAACCATAATAACTATTTCAACAGCTACATTTTCAGTCTGGGGGGGGGGGAGGAGTGTTAGATGGACTAGAAGTTTTAAATACACTTACAAATTGAAGCCAAACTCCAGATCACACTTAATAATCATTTACAGCAAATACTTCCCCCCCCCCCTTTTGGGATAAAGGTTTTACATCAATAAATATTAGCTGTTCATTGTAAGCACCCCTGCTAGTGTTAAATGGTTTGTCTCATCTCTGTAACTGGTGCATTCTGCTGTAGAACTTGTGCTTTTGAAAAACAACAGACTTACTGGCTGGATCATCAGATTAACATAAAAGAAAGAAAGTCTAAAAAAAAATAATAATGCAGCCATCACATCTAAGAAATGGGAAGCTGCAATATTATAAATGTTTGCTTTTGGGTTTAATATCACTTTAATGTGTTTTATGACGGTTACAGTTGGTTCCTGTTTTAGTTTTCTGTGCAGTTTTATTATCTGTTACCTTGGTTATAATTTTGGACTGGTCTCTGGTTATTCTGCTTTCTGTTTAACTTAACTTTTTGTCTGTATTCCACCTGCCCTGACCTCTGCCTTTTAAAGAATTGTATCACTGTCTGAGAGTCAAGGTGTTTCTTGGACTGCCAGAAAGTGTCTCAGTGCTCACCAGTAGGCAAAGTTCAAACCCCGTTACAGGGAGTGTCTTATACCAAAGCCTAAATCTCTTTCAGGGGAAATTATGGAAGATCAAACACTTCTAAGCACCCACACCTTATTATAAGGCTATGCCTTCAACTGAAGAGATGGAAGAGCCACAATAGTACAGTGATAACAAGCTTTATGGTAGAGTAAAATCTCAACTAAGCTTTTTTTGCATTGAATGAATGTGGAAAAGTTTTTGAGAAGTACCGTACTGTGTGTCATGACACAGGGACAGAATGTAAGGTGAATCACTTTTCTTTAGGATAGTGGGGAAGGTCTGTATTTCCATCAGGTTTGCACTGCTCCGTGTCCGTGTTGGATAGAATTCTTTCCACTTTGTGTCACAGGAATTGTTGGGGCAATAAAATATGGGATATCACCCTAATTGGAAAATGGGCAGCAGTTATAACCCAATAGAGGTCATAACCCTTGCCTACCCTTTCCAAAATGAATCAAGGTTTGGATGAACTTTGTTAAAGTTCCAATTGCTAATGTAAAAAATGCACTGCAAGAAAGTGTAAGCACTTATCGTGAATAGACCTCATGGGCATTATGTGCTGGCATATAACTGACAGAAACTTGCCTTTTAAGAAAGGGGCATAATCTGTGAAGAAAATGTTAAAAATAAGAAATTATTAAGTGTGTAACAGTGAAACCAGATGCTAACAAAATCTCTTCTAGGTTTGTTTGATTTATATTTTCATAATGAGCATCTGTGGAAATAATTATTGCAACTTGCATGACAACCTGGTCAAGTCTTCTCAGCCTGGGCTTTTTAAGTAAATAAAGCTAGATATAACTCTTGGTATATTTCATATTGCACCTGTCACTGCCAAACAACAGCATTAAACTTTTTTCTGCACTTAAACATATTGGGATAGGTATTGATTTAATATATTGTATGCATTTCCAAATAGGGAACATGTTTGACCACCCCTGGCTAAATTTTTATTTTTTTCTGATTTACACAGTGCAGAGGAGTAACACAATCTCTGAAGAGAACATGACATGTTTAATGGACAGTTGCTATTAATTATAACAATATAAAATCTGGCACATGCAAAAGTTTGGTAAATCTCTTAGTCAATAGCTGGCATCCCCCCTTTGGCACAAACTACAGTCTTCAGATGTTTTTTGTTGCCAGCTAACAGTATTTTTTAATTTTTGCTTTATTCTTAGGCTGAGTTTCCAGGGCTGCAAAAAGGGGAAACTTTTCAAAATTTTCTAATACTTCCTAAGTGCTCTAACCCTGTTTTCATTGCATTACATACCACTGATGGTATTGTATTGTATGCAACATTGGTAGATCGTTGACCTCAGTTCCGAGCAGGAGCAGGTCATTAACAGAGCAAAGATATTTTCTACATATGAAAATGTGTGAAGGGTGCGCTGATAAATAAATGAATGTAAGCTGCAACCAAAGATCCAAATGCTGGAAATATGAAGTGAAAAATTATAAATTCTGGTGAGCTAAATGATGAGATGTCTCTCTCAAATGTGTGATAAACAATAATAAGCTAGATCATAAACCAAAGTACCTATGATCTGCAATGAATAACACAAAATGGTGTGTACAAAGTGCCTTAAAAAAATATTCCCACAACAAAACGTGTACAAGATAAACAAATGTGCAAAGATTCCAAGTGAAACTATCTACAGTCCAAAAAAGACACAAGTGACAAATGTCCGTGAGACTCCAAATTATAAGTGTAGATAAATCAGAAATAAGCCCTCCTATCTCAGTTGATGCCCGATTAGGGAGGAAACGCGTCATATTTTCTACATATGCGGTAACCCACCCCAGAGGTATCCCATCTCTTTTCGGCTTCAGTTTCTTTACTGGCTGTTGTGGCTATTCCCACAACAAAACGTGTACAAGATAAACAAATGTGCAAAGATTCCAAGTGAAACTATCTACAGTCCAAAAAAGACACAAGTGACAAATGTCCGTGAGACTCCAAATTATAAGTGTAGATAAATCAGAAATAAGCCCTCCTATCTCAGTTGATGCCCGATTAGGGAGGAAACGCGTCATATTTTCTACATATGCGGTAACCCACCCCAGAGGTATCCCATCTCTTTTCGGCTTCAGTTTCTTTACTGGCTTTGAGACTGTAGAGGGGTTAAAGTGGAAGATAATCTAAGCAAAATAAATGATAAATAAATGGTGTGCTGTTCAAAATATAAATACCCTTATAGCTTGCCTTAATTAACTAAATCCATAAATATCATATTAGATCAATAAATACATAAAATAAATGTATCACTTTAAATCCATAATTAGTACACTTCGTGCTCGAATTCCATGCAGTGATTCAAATAGTGAAAATCAATCAGTTCATAAAAGTAAACAAGATGCTGCCATGAACACTCAAGGGTCCTCTAAGCACAACAAAGTTGACTTTTAAATAATATGTGTGGGGGTGATCCGCTGCATTGTGGGAGGTGCAGAGCCAGCCGAGTTTCTGAACACAGTTAGCGCAATATGCTTTCTAAAATCCATAATCTTCTATGTGCTTTCTCTTTCCACATGTTTTGAGGAAACCTGAGGAAACCATCAGTGGAAAATATCTTGCCAGATGGAAGCTAGGCCCTGGAGGCTAATATTATAAAGGTGCTTTTTGACCATGTATTGGTCATCTAAGAAGGTGAGTGGGTAATTCACCCACAGGTGGCAGGTAGGGATGATCGAACTTTTAAAAAGTTTGGTTCGACCAGAACACCCGAACTTCCCAAAAGTTCAGCCCGGATTTCAGAACCCCATTGAAACCAATGGGACCCGAACTTTGGTAATCAAAAAACACAATTTTGAAACCCTAAAACCCAATAAATGCCCCTAAAAAGTGCCTAGGGTTCTGGGTCATGCCCCAGGGACTATTAATCACACAAAAAAGTTCTTAAAAATTGTCATTTTTGATAGAGAGCCAATTATTGAAAAAAAAAAGAGATTTCTTTGGATTTAGTGTCTGGGGGGTCTAAAAAATGTACCTGTGAAGTTTCAGCTCTGTAGCATGTCCAGAACCAGAAAAAAAAAGATTGTTTGTATTAGGTCACTTATAGAACAGGGATATGGCTCTGCTATTTTCACACCTTGCCGGTTTTGTAGCAAGCGTTTTTTTGGGCATTTTTTGGGGGGTTATTGGAGGCAGGCATAAGATCAGAACTTCTGTGTAGGGGTATATATACACACACACACTTATATGTATATATACACATACACATATATAGGTGTGAAAGTAGCAGAACACTATACTTGCGCTAATGAAATAATTAACACCAATATGTCTCCGCTCCTATCACACCTATATATGTGTAAAATACATATAAGTGTGTGTGTATATATATCCCTATAGAGAAGTTCAGATGTTTTGCCTGCCTCCAAAGACCCCCAAAAAATGCCCAAAAAAAACCTCCTGCAATAACACACCTGGGCGTTTTTTTTGGCGTAGTTGTTTTTTTGGGCATTTTTTGGGGGTCTTTGGAGGCAGGCAAAACATCTGAACTTCTGTATAGGGGTATATATACACACACACTTATATGTATTTTACACATACACGTATATAGGTGTGATAGGAGCGGAGACATATTGGTGTTAATTATTTCATTAGCGCAAGTATAGTGTTCTGCTATTTTCACACCTATATGTGTGTAGGTGTATATATACATACATGAGTGTGTATATATACCCCTATACAGAAGTTCAGATGTCATGCCTGCCTCCAAAGACCCCCAAAAAAATGCCCAAAAAAACGCCTGTGCCCAAAAAAAAAAAAAACGCCCAGGTGTGTTATTGCAGGCCTTTTTTTGGGGCATTTTTTGGGGGTCTTTGGAGTCAGGCATGACATCTGAACTTCTGAATAGGGGTATATATATACACACACATGTATGTATATATACACCTACACACATATAGGTGTGAAAATAGCAGAACACTATACTTGCGCTAATGAAATAATTAACACCAATATGTCTCCGCTCCTATCACACCTATATATGTGTATGTGTATATATACATATAAGTGTGTGTGTATATATACCCCTACACAGAAGTTCAGATGTTTTTTCTGCCTCCAAAGACCCCAAAAAAATGCCCAAAAAACCCCCCTGCAATAACACACCTGGGCGTTTTTTTTTGGCGCAGGCGTTTTTTGGCATTTTTTGGGGGTCTTTGGAGCCAGGTAAAACATCTGAACTTCTGTGTAGGGGTATATATACACACACATGTATATGTATATATGCACATATATAGGTGTGATAGGAGCGGAGACATATGCCTGTTAATTATTTCATTAGCGCAAGCATAGTGTTCTGCTATTTTCACACCTATGTATGTGTAGGTGTATATATACATACATGTGTGTGTATATATATACCCCTATTCAGAAGTTCAGATGTCATGCCTGACTCCAAACTTGTCCTCAAAAAAGCCCTATGAACGCCTGCAGCAAAAAGCAGGCTGACCGTTGAGAAGCCATATCGCTGCTCTGTAAGTGACAAAAGAGAAACAATCTTTTCTCTATAGCGGTCACCCTGACATGGAAGGGTTTTGTCACCCTGCCATAGCAGTCAGAGTCAGTTAACCCTACACTACACTACGGTCCCCTTACACTTAAAACTTTCCCTACAGAAACTAGATTATTAAAGCTAACTAAAGTGGAAAATAGCACCCTAACTACACTAGATATCCCTTTCCTCACACTAAAAATTACTAAATGACACTTTGTATCAGAAGTCACAGAACTGCTTCCACTCTCTTCCATGTCCCTGTATTACAATGCTAGGAATTTGGCGGTGGCTATCTTATATACTGGGGGACGTATTCACTAATGATTGGCCTCTGGACCCCCTAGTCATTCCAATCACATTCCTAGCATTCTCCTGCCCCCTCAATTGGTTTTTACTGATGGTTCTGGTCCAATCACGGGCTTTTAAAGCCCATTTCCTGTCCCATTGCATTTTGGTCGGTTCTGGTTGCCGAATTCTGAACTTTTTCAGCAAAAAGTTCGGAATTTGGCCGAACCCTGAACAGCCAATGTTCGGGTCGAACCGATGGTTGACCCGAACCATTCGATCATCCCTAGTGGCAGGTGGTGGATGTTTTCTTTACATGGAGGTTCACCCAGTACATGATATTTTTAAGTGGACTTTGTTGTGCGTAGAGGATCCTTGATTGTTCACGGCAGCGTTTTCTTTACTTATATGAACTGATTGATTTTCACAGTTAGAATCACTGCATGGGATTTGAGCACAAGGTTTATTAATTAAGGATTTAAACTGATACAATTATTTTATGCATGTACGTATTGCTCTAATATGATATTTTTGGACTTGGTTTATTAAGGCAAGCTATAAGGGTATTTATATTTTGAAAAGCCCACTATTTATTTATAATTTAGTTTTTGTTTGAGTTCACTTAAGAAATGGTTGCTGCAGTTTATTAATCACTCCAGTTGTTTTGTTTTTGGGTTCTTAACTATATTTTTTACATAGCAGTGCAAAAATATCCTCATTTCAACCTAAACAAAATACGTATATGTAGGAATTTTATGATGGAAGAGATTCTGTTGGTCTCTTCTGACATAAATACTTGTCTTTACCTGTTAGTGGTAATATACACTGTACCATAGGTTTGTGTACATTAAAAGTATAACTAAAGGCAACATTTTTTAAATACGTTTTGGATAGAGTGGAGATGGATTAGAACTCCCTGCCTGTTTTTATTGCTGTCTGTGCCCCTGTTAGGGAGAGTCTCCCCCCCCCCCATTTGTCCTGTTTACAATTATCATAAAATGTGAAAGAAAAAAAAAATTGGGTTGTCCCCAAAAAAGTAATAGAGGGGAAATCTTCCAATGGGGACACTAGTTCTGGTGACCTGGGGGTCCCCAAGGTAACCCCCATAGTTTGCAGAGATTTTCTACCACTTCCTGTTTGGCTATGGGACAGGAAGTGAAGGTAAATCTCCACAATGGAACACAGATGACAATAAAAAAAAAAAAAAAAGGGGTTATAACCCTCCCTTACACTATCCAGAATGAGAAAAAATGTTTTGCCTATAGTTCTACTTTAAGGTACCCCTCAATGCCATGATGATGTGACTCCTGTGTACATGATCATGGCAGGGCCATTCAAGTGGCCAAACAAACTGAACCCAGAAAGAAGTTCGGGAGAAGATGGGAATGCCCGTGACCAGCAAGAGAGCTGACAGCACAGCACTAGACTTGACATCAAAGTCTGCCATAATGTTCTAATATGTGGTACATACTAGCACTTTTTGTAATAAGCTTCATGGTTGCCCACCTAATAAAAAAATACATAGTTTCATAGTTACATAGTAGGTGAGGTTGAATAAAGACAATAGTCCATCCAGTTCAACCTGTGTAGGTGTGTGTGGCTGTAATCATCTCACATACCCCTGAATGTTCTCATCCTTGAGATGTAAGTCTAAGAGTCTTTTGAAAGCCACCATACTACCCGCAGAAACCACCTCTTGTGGTAGAGAATTCCACAATCTTGTAGCCCTAACAGTAAAGAACCCCCCACGTTGCCTGAGGTTAAAACGCTTTTCCTCTAATCGCATTGTATGCCCTCGAGTCCTCATGCAATCCCTTCGAATGAACAGCTTTTTTTCTAAGCTGGGATCCCCATTAAGATATTTATAAATTGCTATCATGTCCCCCCTCAGACGTCTCTTCTCCAGGGAGAATAAATCGAGCGATTGTAGACGCTCTTCATAGTCAAGGTCCTCCAATCCCCTAATTAGTTTAGTTGCCCTTCTCTGGACTCTCTCCAGCTCCAACACATCCCTCCTGAGGACTGGCGACCAGAACTGGACAGAATACTCCAGATGCGGTCGGACCAGAGTTTTATAAAGTGGAAGGATTATAGTCTTATCTCTGGAATACATCCATTTCTTTATGCATGCTAATATTCTGCTGGCTTTGGCAGCTGCCGCTTGACATTGCATGCTGTTGCCTAATCTATCATCAACCAAGACTCCCAGATCCTTCTCCATTTTTGATTCCCCCAAGGGTTCCCCTCCTAACGTGTATTGTGCTTTTATGTTTTTAGTCCCCAAGTGCAAAACCTTACACTTCTCCACGTTAAACCTCATTTGTCATGTCGTTGCCCACTCTGTAATTTTGTCCAGGTCATTCTGTAGGATATCTGCTTCATGCTGTGCAGTTATTGCTCTGGCCAATTTTGTGTCATCTGCAAAAACTGATATCGAACTACTGATCCCGACCTCAATGTTGTTTATGAATAAATTGAACAAGGTTGGTCCCAGGACTGAGCCCTGGGGCACCCCGCTTACTACCTCAGACCAGTCTGAGTATGCGCTGTTTATTACCACTCTTTGGACACGCCCTTTAAGCCAATTCCGTATCCAAGAGCAAACCCTGCTGTCGATACCTGCAGACCTTATTTTATAAATTAAGCGCTTGTGGGGAACTGTATCAAACGCCTTAGCGAAATCCAAGTACACCACATCCACTGGTCTCCCCCTATCTAGCTCACAGCTCACCTCCTCGTAGAATGTTAATAGATTGGTTTGACAAGAATGCCCATTTGTAAACCCGTGCTGATTACTGCTGATGATGTTGTTGTCTTTAGCAAACTCTACGATATAGTCCCTTATCATCCCCTCCAGAAGTTTAAATACTATTGATGTCAAACTGACAGGCCTATAATTTCCCGGGATATGCCTCTGGCCCTTTTTGAATATCGGAATCACGTTAGCTTTCTTCCAATCCCCTGGTACATCTCCTGTCCTAATACTGTCAGCAAAGATCAGGAACAGTGGTCTGGATATAACCTTACTGAGTTCCTTGAGTACTCTCGGATGTACGCCATCCGGGCCTGGTGATTTGTTTGTGTTGAGTTTATCCAGCCTTTCCCTGATTTCACCCTCTGTTAGCCATAGTGGCAAGTCCTGTGTATTACTACTAACCAAACAGTCATGGTCAGTGTACCCCTCCGTTTCCTGTGTAAAGACTGACGAGAAAAAAGCATTCAGCACGGTTGCTTTTTCAGTGTCCTCTGTAACCATCCTCCCATCATTGTTAATTATGCGTGCAATATGCTCTGCCCTAGTTTTTTTGCTGTTGATATACTTTTTTCTGCTTTAAAAAAAAAATCAGCTTAATGCAATGCTCACCTTCTCTTCAGTGATATCCTTTGCAGACTCATCATTGGAAGTGCTGGTCAGTTTACAGGTTCAGCGATGCCCATTAATATGCGTTCTACTTCCTGTGAACCCAAGGTATTAAAGACATGTCCCCTGAGGGTGTAACATAAAGTTGTCCAGGGCTCACAGGAGAATGCTGTGGAGAGTAGTGCCATGCCATTATACGGTGCCACCCTCTGCAGCATACAAATCCTATCACCACTGGAGGAACATAGCAGAGAAGCAGGCCTCTGACATCTTGCAACCGGACTGCTGGAAAAAGTTATGTAAACATTTGTGATAAAAAACGTTAGAGGGGAGCTCAAAGGCAGGCCGGTGGCTGTAAATAGATTGCGGGGCACTGTAGGGTCTGTTATTACATATCAGAATTCACTTCTATTCAACATATTAAATGCTACTCATGAATAGATCACATCAAAACCATAAAAACAGAGTCATGCAGCCTAATTATTCATTCATGAGCAACAGAAATATGAGCTAAGGAAGGGAATCAAAGGATAATAGAGGCACTCCAGGCAGAATTTGTTTGTGAATTACCTCTAATGATGTCTGCGCTACATCCACATCACTATTGTGTACTGTAAAACTGTATTCTATAACAATTTGTATAATAATAATAATAATAATAAATCTAAAAACTCCATAAATTTACTTTTATTTGTTTTAAGTGTCAAACTAGTTGGGCAATCAGTGATGGACAAATTTAAATTGAAAGTAAAGCTCATCTTTTGTGTGTAGTTGTTATCGTTTATAGTTTTCAAACTTTTTTTCAAATAACACTGGGTTTTAACATGGCTTTTAGTGTTATCTCTTTGTTTCCTTTTGTTTCCGCTGCTCCCCTCTCTCCTCCTCTCCCCTTCCTCCCTGCCTGTCAGCTCCTGTGTGCATGAGCCACCCCCCCCCCCCATTAGTAGCTGGCAGTAAAGTTAAAGAAAGATTGCTGCCAGCCCCTCTGTTCTTTTAGGCCATCTTACACAGTTTACATGTTTGTATACAACAATGCCTCTAAAAACTTATCTTAGATCATTTCTGGATGGTATATCCTCGGGCCGCTCTCCTCCCCCAATCTAAGGGTTACAGCGGGAGGAGCTGACATCAGAGGAAAATCTCTGCCTCTCCAGCTATAGCCCTTTTGATCAGAGCAGGAGATCAGTTGGAGGTCACGTGACCAGCCAGAAATGATCTGAAATAAGGTATTTAGAGGCATAATTTTATACAAACATTTGCGCAGTGTAGGGAGGCTTGATAGAACAATGGAGCTGCCAGTAGTATTTCTTTACGTTTACAACCACTTTTTTTTTTAAAAAACATTTTATTGATAATAAAATGAGCAATTACAGAAAGCATGGAATGCAGATGGGAATACAGACATAAACAGAGAACAATGCCATAACATCAACATAACATTTGACAACCATCCCAGCTTACATTGGATCAGAAGCAACCAGACCCAGAATAGTGAAAGAGCACAGTAAGCAACTATGTTAGAAAGGCCAGTGCTCAAATGAGTATAAAGGGGACAAAAAGGGAGCCCATGGAAGGCAAAAACCCCCAAGTCTGAAGAGTGAGGGAGAGATGTAATCCCAGCAGCAGGAGGGGGGGAGGTGTAAAGGCTTGCAAAATTATGGGGATCCCTAATGTGGGAACACGGGCCTAAAGGGAGCAGGGAGGTGTTGAGATGTACTCCCGTCCCCCAGGCAAAAGAGGCCCAGGGGCGGGGAGGGGTAGTCATCGGCGTAGGGGGGAGACCCAATGAAGGGTTCCGGGGGGAAGGGCAGGAGGGGTGCGAGCTATTTGGACCAGCCAAACCACCCAATAGCACCCGAGCAGGACAGGGGAAGAGGGGGCGAAAAAGAGGGAGGTTTACAACCACTTTAACCTCTCTATGTTCCAGTGCTGTCCCCAGCTACTTTCTCCATTCAGCACCTACTTCCCATGAGCTCAGGTTGTTGATAATACACTCTTTGAGATCACAGTACTCCTGTAAACAGTAGCACTCAGACATCATTAAGTGAGTGCCCCTCAGTCCAGGAGGATGGACCATCCCCACTGAGGAAGGAAAGAAAGGCTGAATGACATCACCCTACCAACTGAAAAACTACAGGAAAAAAGGTAAGTGTAGGGTGTTTTTGTTAAAAAAATGGTTGGAGAAGTTGAAGAGGAAGCAAAGGAAGACACGGGTGTGCATCGATATGCAGCTGGTGTTTCTTTTTATTGAGACAACAAAAAAATCCATTGCTACTAATACAGTACATATTGATACATTATTTCCCGGAACAGAAATCTAAATCAATTGAATTTTAAAGTTAACTAAGACCATTCCCCCTCCTCCTCAGTAATAGGCTGCCTGACTCAATTTGAGGTGAACAACAAAAGGTCTTCCACTGACATCCTACTACAAAACTCAATGGATGAAGGTCTGCTCATAGCTCCCCAACCTTCCATATATATAGTAGCCCTGAGTTTACATGCTTTAATATTAGCAGCGGGGAACTGTTAGTAGGAAAGCAACAACACTAGGGATTCAACCTTGTGGATTTTTAATTGTAACATAGGGAATGTTCCACATCGAGAACAAGCAAAACATGCCTACCAGCATAGTAAAGAAGAACTGTTCAGGGACCAAACTTTGTGTGGCAGAAGTGTCTACTGACTGCTAACTATTGATTTGATGCTGAAAATACCTTTATGTAATACTTTTTTTTCTATTTTTTATACAGAATAGATGCCAGTTTACTTTGCTTTTTGCGATAGGTGGTTTTACGCAGCTTATATTTCTTTCTGGTCCTGTTTCAGAAGCTTACAGCAAAAGACAATTCTCAGAAGCTTTGTAGGTCAGCGCTGGTATTATCTTGTGTACACACGCTTGGGAAAGCTGCCACTGTGCACAGATTCTAATTATCTTAGAAAGAAATAAATCACTTATTCTCTGAAGGTTTACCATTGGTTAGGAACATCTTGTTTTCCCTATAAAGGTTGGTCACTGAAAAACATTGTTGATGCTATGAATGAACACATGGTGAACTGATAGTGACAGTATGAGTTATTTAAAGCTGAGAGAAAAACTTTCATTGAAAAGGGCACAAATTGGATCCTCACCAGATAACACAGAGTTGAGACAGAACATAATTAACCAACCATTTCTGTCTAAGCATCTCATATAAATAACATCTCCAATACAGCAGCCTAAGCTATTCTGGGAAGCTGACCAGGTAATGAAATGTATAGTGATACTCCAACAGAAATGCCTGTACCTTCAACTTTGCTTGCCGCAGGTAGCTAGGTTCTTAAGCGCAAATAAATTATTTATTCAGTTCTGCAACCAGAATTTAAAGAAAATATAAACCACAAATGTATCCTTTGTTGCTTAGTGCTGATGATCTCCTGCAGCCTCTTTGTAGCTGTTTCCTGCCTTTATGTATGCACTTCAGCAACAGTTGAATGGCATTTCTTGTGGGCAGACTTCCTGATGGTGACTATGGTGACCATTCCTGCTTAATGTGTGTTGACACAACTAGTCTCAACAGAAGCCTGTGTGACAAGGTGTCAATGTAGGAGAACAATTGGGAGGCAAAATGCATTGTTAGCCTGTAGCAGGAAACGCATAAACATGGGCCTTCATGGCAGGATTGACGGGTATTCATTTGATGAAAGCTGAAGGTTTAAAAATGTTGAAAATTACTCTTGAAACTACATTGTGATATTAAAACTAAAGTGGGATTTTGGAGATTGGGTTTACATATACAGTACTATAAACTGACTGTAACGTACCTGGAGATGGAGTCTGAAGTGCAGAGGTAGGCCTCTTTTCCAGTTTAGGCTCAGGAGCCCTGGTAAGGTAACAGGGAAGTGCCGGAGCACAGAGTGGCACAAGTGCCTGTAAAGTCTTCTTTCAGCAGATACAGCTGCCTGGTGGAAGGCCCAGGCTGGAGACTGGCACAGGTCAGCGGGTGCAGATGCAAGTATTCATGCCAAGGTTCAGCAGAGGTCGGCAACAGAGGATCAAACACAAAAACAGATGCACAGATGCTCAAGAGCAGATAAGACCAAGCGGCATTGACGTAGTGCAGTTTATTAGCCCGTCTGACGTCAATGCAAACTCGCTCAAATACACCCACACACGCTCATGCACGCACCAGCTACATGACCACTGGCAGGAGTTCTCTGGTTACTGTGCATATGGGAAAGCCAACATATTTCCTGACAGTGACATTACTAGTGTAAGATAATAGCAGGGCCATTGCTAGGAAACTACAAGTCCTGGGGTACCGTCATTTAAACTGAGAAAAGTTCTACAGACACATACAGAATAAACCTCAGAACAAAGTTTTTTGCTTGCCTGCGCACACAATATAGAAATCTACTTTTTGAACCTTCTTAAGAATAATTTCATTAAAATAGATATGGACAACTGTAAAGACAATGAAGACTTTTTGTAAAGATGTGTAATATGTAGTACAGCTTATCGCTTGCAATGTGCTGCAGTTTGGGATATTCTTAATATATAGTGTATAAAGTGCAGTAGTATAGTGTGTAATGTAGTAGATAGAAGCACAAAAAAATAAAGCACATTATATACAATGCAATGGTCTAGAGTATGAAATGTACTACACAGCATATAATGTGTAGGAGTACATAATATGACATGTACAGAACAGCAGATAGAATGCAATGGTCAGGAGTAATAACATACAAAATTGTGTAAACAGTGCAAGGATCAGAAATAAGAAACATACTATATAGCAAAAAGGGTGAAGGGGTCTGCAGTAGGTAATGCTTAGCACAGTATACAGAGTACATCAGTCTGGAATATGTAATGTATAATACAGTGTACAGAGTGCAGTGGTCAGGAGTAGGGCTGAGTGAACTGGTCAAAGTTTGGAAAAACTAGCGGGAAAGCCACAAACCCAGAATATATTGCCAAACCCTATTGAAGTGTATGGGAGCTAAATCAGGCTATTTTTTCTGGTCTTTTCAAAGCTAATTTACAAGCTTTTGTTACAAATAGAGCATTGGTAGCCGGGAAATACCCAGGGGGGAAATGTAGCAATGAAAAAAAAAAATCAGGAAAGCCACAAACTCTGAATATATTTTCAAACCCTATTGAAGTGTATGGGAGCTGAACCATGCTATTTGTTCTGGTCTTTTCAAAGCTAATTTACAAGATTTTGTTAAAAAAAGAGCATGGGTAGCTGGACACTACCATGGGGGAAATGTAGCAATGAAAAAAAAAAGGAAAAAAATGTTCAGCAGGGAGATTGTCCTGTAATGTGGCCTCCAGGAAGCACTGGTGTTTTTAGAATGCATATGACATTAACCTTCTTTTTTTTTTTAAAGTATGTTTATTAAGATTTCATAAAGTGCCGCCATCTGACAATAAAACGTTTTAAGGATTTAAAGTTTTGGGTGACAGTGTCTATTTTTTCCATGAGAAATAAGGTTTGAAGTGCTTGTTTCACCGAGGCAATTAGAAGCGGAGCAAACAAAATTCGGCCCCTCGTAAATCCCTTCAACCAAAAGTTTCCAGCCTTGTATACGCCCCCACAAGTTGTCTGCGTTGATGAGTCCCTGATTAAATTTTCTGGCCTACTTGCTTTCAAACAGTTTCTCCCCAGGAAGCGTGCCAGATATGGGATCAAAATGTATAAGCTCTGTGACAGGGCAACAGGCTATAAATGTAGTTTCCGGATTTACAAGTGAAAAGATAGCAATGTGGAGCCCCCCCAACGTCCCAGACTACATAGAGAGCAGCGGCAAGATTGTTTGGGACTTGATGTCACCCTTTTTTGGAAAGGGGTATCATTTATACGTGGACAATTATTACACAAGAGTGACACTTTTTAATTTTGGAATTGGCGCATGTGGAACCGTGTGACCTAATCGCCGGGGCTTCCCCCAATGGCTTGTAGATTCCTCACTTAGATGGGGGGAGAGAGCCTGCTTGAAGAGTAATAAATTGCTTGCAGTGAAGTGGAGGGACATTTACGCAGATACGACAGTCCAAATTGCAACTGTGCCTGGTGTTGTTGAGAAGCCCCTCTGTGTCCACAAATACAACCTTAACTTAGGAGGGGTGGACTTCAATGACCAGATTATGGCGCCTCACTTAAATTCCCATGAGGCCAGATGCTGATACAAGAAACTGTCTGTATACATATTCTAATTGGCTCTGCTGAACGCTTATCTGCTATCAATGTGTCAGGAAGAAGTGTATCCTTCCTAAAATTCCAGGAAGAGATCATCACTGCCCTTCTGTATCCAGAAAGTGCTGTGGCTCAAATTTCCAATCCAGATGAAGTGAGCCGGCTGCATGAGAGGCATTTTCCGAATGTCCTCCCTGGTACCCTTACCCAAAGAGCACCCCAAAAAAGATGTTGTGTCTATAGAAAATGCGGAAATAGGCATAACAACCACTTTTTTTGTCCCTCCTGCCCTGGCCAAACTGGTCTCTGCATCGGGGACTGTTTCCATCATTACCACACACTAGTAGAGTATTAGTATAGGGTACAGCACGGCACAGTCTAGGGCACATTTTCACACAGGGTCTTGAAAGATGTTAGATAGCTATTGCATTTTGAGAGACCCTAGCCTGGAATGTTTTTTTACAGTTACAAAAAAATTAAAAAAATAAAGTTATAAAAAAATACAATTATAATTACAAATTTAAAAAATAAATAAAAAAGCCAAAAATACTTGTTGTTTTATTAGGTTAATTTTTTGTTCTTACTGTTTGACCGTACTTAATAACATACTGCTATACTGTAATGTTTTATTGTTACTGTTTTTCATTATTAACCATAGTTTGCTTTGCAGATACCACCATTTTAATGTTTTACTGTACTGTATGCTATTATAATGTAATGTTTTATTGTTGCTGTGTTTGGCCAATCAAGGCTTTGGCCAATCAAGGCTCTGACAGTAAATTGTGATGTGATTGGCCAAAACATACAGGTCAGGTGCATGCTTCGGCCAATCACAAGCCCTTAATGCACTGCCAGCATGTGGTTGGAATAACAAGAGTTTTTGGACAACCAATCAATACCCTGCCTTAATAGGCATGAAAGATTAAAGAATCGAATATTGGGCACAATAACCTTATTACTATTCCGCTCCTTCCTTTGTTGTAAGAAGAAGCAGAAAGATCAAAAATGTAAACAGTAGTATTTTTACTTTTGTGATCACTGTGATCGAACATCATAACAATCTCAAGGTACTGAGCCTTTGGATTGACTCGGTACCCTGTGCTTGAGAACCAAGGCATGTAATAATAGCTCAGTTCACAGCCATTAACCAGATGCCCTACAGTGCTTTATCCAGTGCTGGTCATAATCATCCACTTCCTTGTTGTTAAATGTACAAAATTGTTTTAAGCTTGGTTCTGCCTGACTCTTACTGGTCCCATAGTAATTTTCCTTTAGTTATTTTTCAGTTCTTTGCTTACAGCTGAGTTCCAGGCAGATATTAAAGCCCAACTTTGGGTAAAAATATATATTTTTTACATTTACTAGAGTGTTTAAAGTTAAAAAAAAAATAAAAACATTTGCCTGATAAACGTTACAATTAAAGAATCAGGCTACAAACTACTGGCAAACTGGTACTGAACACCAATCCAACTAAACAACTTTTCATATTCAGTACATCATCACCTCTCTGCTGGAGATGTGGACCTGAAAGTGAGTCTTTATTGCATATTCGGTGGTCATGTTCAAAATTGCAACCCTTTTGGGAAGAGATACACAAAACCATAACAAAGATTACCACATTCAACCTAGTCTTCACACCTGTGCAATACCTATTACACCATTCTTCACTTCCACACTCCACATATTGCAAATCTCTAGCCCTACATCTCATAAACACAGCTAAACTTTGCATTCCGCTGAAATGTGCTGCGTCTACCCCACCAACACTATTGGACCTGATCCGCTATGTATGTCAAAGCAGAAATGGAAGAACTCCATATTCACCCATACCTGGGCATGTTGGATTCACTACTCAGACTCCTCCCACCTTGGATCTTCTCTTAGCTGATCCTATATACCCTGTCCAATACACCTTCCAAGCTGTATACATGAGAGGTGGAGAGCCTCATCGCCTTCCCCTTCCAACCTTACTAGCGATATCCCTGTTTCAAGCTCCTTTCTCGCCTTCTTCGCTAGATCTCTAAACCCATCTGTCATAGGTACCCCCTCCTTCTTTCCTAGGGGAAAGACCAAGGAAAGATACTTACTAGTCACAAAGATGTGTGATACAGCTCTTAATGGACCACCACACTATTTGATAGACAATTAGCCTACTTTTCTTAAATGCAGACTATAGTACTTTAGATACAGTTGTACCTCTTGATTTTGAAGCTGTTTCCATAAAAAGATGTCTAAGACTTATTATTCTGATTTTCTTACAATTGCATTTTCAGTTGTATTTTTTTTTTGTAAACTTACAATACCATCATGTTTAATTCCATATGTCTCTGTAACGTGATGTATCTACTCTGTTCTTATATGATACAATGTTTAGAAATTTTAAATCACAAAAAAATTATTGTAAAAAAAATAAAATTCCGACCGCAATACCCACCTCTTATCCTTGTGCTGTCCCCTACAGTACCTGTTCTCCACAAGGAGTTGTCCTCAGTCAGATTTAATCCTGTGAGTGCAGGGCATCAATGACCTGCCCCATTGGAGGTGTAATGATGCATAGAGCAGCCCTCATGTCATCATTGCGGACTATCCACTGCTGGACTAGATCAAAAAAAGGAAAACAAAATACATGTCTTGTGACCAGCCTGGAAACTTTAAAAAAACAGTAAGTATAAAAAAATATAAAGCATAAATCACTGTTGGGGTGAGTGGTAAAAGGGGCCACTAGGGGAGGAGCCTGGCATCCAGTTATGTTTATTTTTAATTTTTATTAAATGCATTTTTATTTAAACTTGTATAAGTACCTAAATGTCAGCCTCTTAAAATCCTGTGCAACATTAGGGACCAATCAGGTGCCCTACCTTTACATGTGCAAAAAAGGAACATGTTGACAGTCATAGAGAACAAAAGTAAGACCACATTAGTCCGATGCTGATCCTTCATTGTCCAATCACAAACTGGTACAGGGGAGGGACCTAGCTTTATTGATTTACTGCGTTTTGGTAACCAGGCTGGCTGGGCTGTGTGGCAGGAGTGTATACATTTTAGGACTAGCTGGATAGAAATACAAATCCTTTGGTAGGTAAAAGCGTGTATTTAGCTTTAAGTTTGAAAAGATACAAAGTAATTGCATAGTATTAGCAGGATAGCAGATATTACTGAGGTGCTAACTTATTCATAGCTTTTCATAAGGATCTAAAACCACCGCGACTAATCTGCAATGAGTTGGATAAATATTTATCACAATCATTTTAATATCTGTAGGGAGAAATATCTCTTTGTTCTACACATTTCCTAGATACATATTGCCATTAATATTTCACTTGCTCATTACCAAAGTGTAGAAGCTTTCATTGCTGCTTCAGCTGTAGCATCACCACTGGCTACAATATATTAATTGCTTTCATATGGAACGCTGCTGGTTTCTACAAACTGCATGAATTCATCTCTGTTACTTTCCACTGTTTTAACACTTGTGATTCATTATTCTAGGGTTTAAGAGGAAATCACAGTTAAAAGAAAAGTGGATTGTAAATTAAAATTCATGGGCAGATATACAGTATTTAAATATATTATGGTTTTAGAATTAATTATATTAAGAACAATTTCAGTACTTGACTCTTTGTGCTGCACTGAAAAAGAGTACATGGGGGTCTTTCTTATGAGGACTGGGGGAAAGGAAAATTGTTTTTGTTGTACATAGTAACAAATCAGATTTAAAGGTGATTGCGGTTATGTAGTCTGGTGTTCCCTAGAAGAGTTCCTACTGCACACAGCTCCTTGTTTATCGAGGAATCGGGAAGGGCAATTTCACATTTCCTCTGCAGTATCACCTGCTGGTGAAATAGTCAGTAATATCAAGAGATAAAGGAAGCTTAAACTGGAGCTTCACCTAGGTCTGGGAAAATTAAAAGTTACCAGTTACAATTACTGTATCTACTCACTTTTAAGATACAGTACAGGTACTTTCAGTCCATGCACTCCAGTACTGTCTTTCTTGCAGCCAGTACTTAACGGGGCCCTGTTCTCTGCACTACCATTTTGGTTTCAGGAGCATGCTGTGATTTCGTTATGACTAAAGCCTCGTAAACATGATCAGATTATCGAACGATCTTTCATCCGTTTTTTGTTGTATGCTGGTCTCAAATCGAAAGTGAAGTGGTTACATTCATATGAATTTTCCCGTACGACAGAATTCAAGTCCAGAAGTGATGTCATGTGTTGAATTGTTTTGTATGCGTTCTTTTGTTTCTGAGCATGCGTAGTCTTGCTCTTACGATTTTTTTTCAGATGAAAACTGTACTAATTAAACGAAAATCAGACGTTGTGTTGACGTACGATAAAAATTTTATAGCCTGCACATCCTGGCAGATCGTTTGTTGGACCAAATTTTACTTTTTCAAAAAGGATTTTTGTATTGTGTGTACGGGGCTTTAGACCTGGCACCCTACAGCGAATGTGTAAGACACAATCTCCTGTGAGACTGGGAGGCTGTGGATAGGGGGGTACGTGGGCAATTTGGGAAGTCATCCTCTCATAGGTCAGGAATTAGAAAGTTGGAGTGGGTACCACCAAAAAACGGTACTTGCTCCCTGAAAAAAAAAAAAAAAACCCTCCCTTTTCTAAGCAGGATTAGAGAAAGAGAAAATGCAATTTTCATTCAAGGTCCACTGTAAATTGGAAGTGGAAGGTCCACTTTTTAAAGATTTGTGTAAATACCTTATTTCAATCTGCTCTGGTATGGTCAAGTAATGCAGAAGACCTAAAGAACATAGTGGATCCCTAAAATAGAGGATTTTTCAGGAAATCCAAACAAATTTGTATAAAAAGTAGACATTTTATTAATGGAATATATTTTGGAAAAGGACAAACAGCAATCGAAGGATAAAAGCACAGAGTATACTTATATGTTATCAACATGAATAATAAGGAAAAATGGTTACAAATGCACTCAGATGGCAAAATGGCGTTCCCGAGCTGAGCTTAAAACAGTTAGGATGTGATGCAGAAGCCCTGGCTCCCCTGTATCATGGTGCAGTTGATGTAGGGGACAGGAGTGAAATTCAACAACTGGTGGTCAGCTGAAGACAGTGGATGATGTCATAGCTCCCAGAGTTCAGTCCTGTTGTTAAGTGGTCCATGACACAGGCGAGCTGGGGTTTCTGCATCACATGACCGGACCAGAGTGGACTGAAAGAAGGTATGTACACAGATCTTTTTTTATCAGCAATATAGAACATAAGTAGGAGGAGGGGGAAAGCAGTGGTTTTTAAAGGCTAAGTTCACCTTTCTTAAAATTTTACATGTTACACCTATATTTGGGATAAAACATATTCAGTATGCACCCCCTCTCCTTCTCTTCCCTCCTCCCCTCCCCCCGTGACATTGGGTGAAGGATCCTTTCCCCAGACTTGCTATCACGATTTGAGTAGCTGAGGGGTTCCGCCCACACGATCCCATCATTCATTTACATTTTCCTGTGAATGAATAGACTACAAGTACCGTCAGACATTGCAGCTGATGGCTTGTAATTCTCAATGAACTGCGAGGGTGCTCCTGAGCGCATTCAAAGTTCATTGATCTTCCTGCTCTCAAGTAACTGATTGTCATATGGAAGGTATGGGCAGACAGCTATCCCTAAAAGTCTACTTGAGCCTGGCCCTTCTTCTGCGATCTGCTGATCGTGTGTGCAACGCTTTGCAGATTTCTTAGAAAAAAATAATAAATGCATATTTTTTACCTGCAAAAAATGTGCATTTATTTTTTATTTTTTCGAAAGGTGAACTTATCCTTTAAAATATACATATATGTAGCCTTTATTTCAAGTTTAAGTAAAGTAAAAACTTTGGAGTATGGAATGCAGCCAAATTTTTTTTATCTATGTCCCATATAGCAGATTTGTCTTCACTTCCTGTCTTATCTTGAGACAAGACAGGAAGTGAGAGAAGATCACCCCAGAGAAAGGGAAATATACTGTTAGCCAGATGTCACACTGAAAGATTTTCCCTTTATTACTGTTCCAGTGATGAGTTTTCCTTCACTCACCAGGACAAATAGAGAGGGTGAATCAGACATTAAAAGCAGAAAGAACATTACAGTGTGGATATGGTCATCACAAATGAGGAAGATATTAACCATATTTTGTTCCCAGCCTCTGACCAAAAGAGGCACCAACCCCTCAAGCATCCACACAAGAAACAACCCAACGAGTAAATCTGAGTAATATATATTATTGCAGGAGTACTTGGAATGCTAGTGTAGCTGTGATAGGTGACACTGGGAGAGATCGTTTTTGCAGGGTTGGGACTCCTGGCTGTCTAGAACTGATGATTCAATTGAGCATAGGTATGTTTTGCCCCTGAAATGGAAGTAGCTACATTTAGACAGAGAGTCTAAGGTAGTATTAGTGGCTGAGCATGTGTTTCCTGGGACCTGAGGAGCAACATAACAAATACTTACTACCTTGAAGGCATCTACAGCAATCCTTTTAAAGTTACGGATGTTTTGTACATACAGTATGTATATATACTGTATATATATATCTATATATATATATATATCTCAAACAAAGAGTTGTATAAGGAGAACCAACAATGGTTTATTTAACTAGAAAAGTTTATTTATTAAAAAAAAAAAATACCAATCATCAAAACTATCGGGTCACAAAATTATGACCTCCAGGTGCCTACAATTAGAAATTAAGTGGACAACGTTGTCACACAACACAGAAAGGGCCCCACACTCACACACATGCGACCCACTAGAAACCACAGGGCTCTGATCCCTATATCGAACTGGCTGACAAGCAGTAAGTCACGGGTTCCAGAGCAGGGATATCTACCCTAAATAAATGTTATTCGGAATGGCCCTGACTCAAATTAACTGTTCTCTGGTATTTCCAGTGTCATTGTAAAATAGCCAGGGACTGGGGGACCATAAATCTCTTGGTGTGGGAAAATTGAGAACATCAGAGCATGAATCCTCGTACTGGGGTTTCAGTCCCATATCACTATGGAGTTTACCCATCAGACGGTCTGCTGTGACGATATACGGATGAGGTAAAGTTGTAACAAAATCAGCAGCCTGATGATAGATTGGGAGGAAGTCTGGATACTCCTCCAAGTCCAGCGGCTGAAAACGTCATGGTAAGCTATTAGCCAGTATTCTGTAGTAAACAGCAGGAAACAATTTGTTTACGTTCACTCGCTTGTGGCCACTGGCAACATTAATATTGTTAGTTGCGTGTAAGATGGAGATACATAGGTGCCTCAAGGCTCTCCGTCACTCCACCGCACTTGACATTATAGTCCTCTGTATCTTTTGTGTATGTGCCAGTGAGGACTGCAGGCTGTGGACCACGACAGCTTTGCCCAGAGTCGGGATACAGATATTCTTCGTGTTGAACACCATGCCAAGATGAGGCTCTCTCACTGTTCTCGGCGCTGAACCAGAATGGTCTGACAGAGCACTAGTACTGATGTCATGAAGTTGGTGGAGCGCATGGTGGAATGCAGAGCTCCGCTGTGCTGCCTACATCAACGCGTTTCGCATGCATCTACGCATGCTTTGTCAGGACGTCATCTTTTTATGACCTGATAGCTTTGATGATCGTTTTTTTTTCTATTAAATAAACTTTTTTTAGGTTTGGTTCTTCTTATACAACTCTTTGTTTGGGGTGACCAGAGTGGTTTCCCCTTTTTATAGTTTTTGTAGGTCGTTGTTTAGTTGTGGAGGCACCCCATCCAATTTGGGTGAATCAGTGTAATAAATAATTTTGAATTTAGCCCCATAATTTGAGCGTGGGTTCAGGCCACAGTGTTTTCATTAAAAAGTATTGATTTTGGAAAAAAAAAGTATTGAGGCGCCTGTCTTTACACGTACATGAACTTTAATGGCATCCCATTCTCAGTTCGTAGTGTTAAATTTGGAGTTGGCCCACCCTTTGCAGCTATAACAGCTTCAACTCTTCTAAGAAGGCTCTCCACAAGGTTTAGGAGTGTGTCTGTAGGAATGTTGAACCATTCTTCCAGAAGCACATTTGTGAGGTCAGGCACTGATGTTGAAGAGAAGGCCTGGCTTGCAGTCTCCACTCTAATTCATCACAAAGGTGTTCTATGGGATTGAGGTCAGGATTCTGTGCAGGCCAGTCAAGTTCCTCCACCCAAAACTTGCTCATCTATGTATTTATGGCCCTTTTTTTGTGCTCTGGTTCAAATCATTTGGTGGAGGGGGGATTATGATGTGAAATTATTTTTTAGGGGTTGGGCTTGGCAACTTAGTTCCAGAGAAGGGAACTCTTAAGACATCAGCATATCAAGACATTTTGGACAATTTCATGCTCCCAACTTTGTGGGAACAGTTTGGGGATGGCCCCCTCGTGTTCCAACATAACTGTGCACCAGTGCACAAAGAAAGGTTCATAAAGACATAGATGAGCAGGTTTGGGGTGAAGGAACTTTATTGGCCTGCACAGAGTCCTAATCTCAATCCAATAGAACACCCTGGGGATGAATCAGGGTGCAGACTGCAAGCCAAGTCTTCTTGTCCAATACCTGACCTCACAAATGCGCTTCTGGAAGAATAGTCAAACATTCCCATAGACACACTCCTAAACCTTGTGGACAGCCTTCCCAGAAGAGTTGAAGCTGTTATAGCTGCAAAGGGTGGGCCAACTCTATATTAAACCCTACAGACTAAGACTGGAATGCCATTAAAATTCACGTGCGTGTAAAGAAAGGCATCCAAATACTTTTGGTAATATAGTGTATCTCTTGGGGATTTAGTTAGTGAGATTCTTTTACTTGAGTTTTTATCTACACACCTGCCATTATAAGGCACCTAGTCTGTCAGATTTTACTTTTATTTTGAATGACAGTGAATGTAATAGGTAGAGCTGGAACATACTATAATTCATTGTGTGCAAACATGCAATACTGTCAGGTGTACAAGAAGAGTCAGAAATAATGGTAGGTAGATCTTGTCTTTTTAACCCCTTGCCGACCGCCCACAGTAATATTACTGCGGCAGAGCGGCTCGGCTGCGTCCAGTCACGTAGTACTACGTGGCTGGAATGCATGTGGTCTCGGGGGGCGCGCGCCCACCGCTGAAGCCATGCTCCGGCTGTGTTTAAACACAGCGGGAGGTGGGCCGCGAAAGGAGAGGTGCGATTGCCGCCTTCCTCCCGCATTCGTCCGGTAAACGGAGAGAAGACCAGCCTGCTTATGAAAACAAAGCAGGCGGATCTTCTGTGAGACAGGCAGGGACAGATCAGCAGTTTCAGCTAAGGTGAAACTGCGATCTATCTTTGCCTGTCACAGAACCCCCCCCCTACACAGATAGTAAGCATACAGGCATACATTAACCCCTTTGATCACCCCAAGGGTTAACCCCTTCCCTGCCAATGGCATTATTACAGTAACAGTGCATATCTTTAGCACTGATTACTGTAGTCCCTGGTACCCCCAGAAGTGTCAAAAATGTCAGTTAGGGTTCCGATCTGTCCGCCTCAATGTTCCAGTCCCGCTAAAAATTGCAGATCGCCACCATTACTAGTTAAAAAAAAAAAAATGACATAAATCTTTCCCGTAGTTAGTAGACGCAATAACTTTTGTGCAAACCAATCAAAATACGCTTATTGCAATTTTTTTTACCAAAAATATGTAGCAGAAAACAAATTGGCCTAAAATGTTAAAACATTTTTGAGTTTTACATTTTTTTTTTGGGAATGTCCTATAGCAGAATGTGAAAAATATTGTTTTTTTTTTCCCCACAATTGTCGCTCTTTTATTGTTTATAGCGCAAAAAAATAAAATCACACAGGTGATCAAATACCACCTAAAGAAAGCTCTATTTGTGGGGAAAAAAAGGACGTAAATTTTGTTTGGGTACAGCGTCGCACAACCGCGCAATTGTCCGTTTAAATAATGCAGTGCCGATTCGCAAAATAGAGCCTGGTTAGGAAGGGGGTAAAACCTTCCTGGGCTGAAGTGGTTAAGTATCCAAGACACAAAAAAGTTCAACCAAGTTCATCCTACAGTCACGCTGTGTACAGAACATGAGATTTTACCATTACAACGCTTTTCTTTTGTGTTCTGAACTGAGTCACTATGTCCATGCATTCTAAGGGTGTTTTCACAATATGGATCAATGAATTAGGCAAACAGTGAAAGTTCAGTTAAAACCACCAACTACAGATGTAACAAAGACACATAGAACGTTTACGCGTGTCTTTTGCTCACCCACATTCTATCACCCGTGCATTAATGATGATTGGAAATATGGTCATACTAGTACTAAAGGTGATGTGTCATATGTTAACAGGAAAGCATATTCAGTATTCCAGGATGTATTTTGCCTCCTATTTCACTGTAGGTGGTGAAACAAATGAGGGTGTTGTTTCAGGCCAAATCCTATTTTCTAAATTTAAGCTTGGAGCAAACAACCCTAGTGATTTCCAGCAGCTTGTATTTACATTTAGTGATGGAAAACAAACTGGAAAAAAATGTGCCCCTGTGAAGTCGCTAAGAGAGTGACATTTCACTAAGTTATATTTACGTGTACAAATTCTCATTCCAAAACCACATGATGATAAGGAATAAAAATGTGCTGGCCAAAAATGACCCACAAAGTCAATACCTCAAGCATGCTGATACCATGTGTGCAAATTGATGTTGAAAAGACACATAATAAAAAGAGTGCAACAGAATTCAGTATGTTTTTAATTATTATATTCATTTATACTTTGTGATTTTATGTCATTTATTTCAGAAATATTCCTATTTCCCCGCACTAGTCACAGGGTTAAAGTAAATCTAATGTGAAAACCTTAGTTCTAGTTTAAAGTGATACTAAAGCCTTTTTTTTTTAAATAACAAACATATTATACTTACCTGCTCTGTGCAGTAGTTTTTCAGGGGCAGCCCAGATACTTCTCTTCTTGGGTCCCTCGCTGGGGCTCCTGGCTCCTCCCTTCTGCCTGGTGTCCCCACAGCAAGCAGCTTGCTCTGGGGCACCCAAGCAGGCTCGCTCCCGACCAGCAGCTCTGTGTGTCCAATCACACAGGGAGCCATGGTTTGGCCCGCCCCCTCTGTCTCCTGATTGGTTCACTGTTTGTGATTGATAGCAGCGGGAACCAATGGCCGAAAGCCAATCAGGAGTGCAAATCTCCAAAGAGGCAAGGCTCTCGTGGATACCGCTGGATCAAGAGGGGGCTCAGGTAAAGATTATTATTAATATTATTATTATCCAGGATTTATATAGCGCCAACAGTTTACTCTGCGCTTTACAATATAAAAGGTAGACAATACAGTTACAATACAAAAAAATACAAGAGGGTTAAGACTGCCCTGCTTAGGCGAGCTTACAATCGAATAATAATAATAGAGGGGTCTGGGGGGCCTCCTGCACATGGAAGGTTTTCACATTCATTCATAGATTGCATGAAGGAAAAAAAACCTTTGTGCCTTTACAACCACTTTAAGGAATTGCTATTTTTGCTCTCCATGTCCCATTGGGGAAGCTCTCTTCACTACCTGTCCTGGGAGATCAAGGGGAGGTCATGAATGTCTCTAGAACTGGTGTACTCAACTCTATAATTTTGGATTAATACCAATAGTCACCATGACAAAATGATGGGGCAAATCTCTTAACCAACCACACAGTTATTACATATTGTGGATGATACCAAAAATATTGATGTCAACAGTTACTACATATAATATACCTTCAGATATCTGTGGCAAAGCATAATGGTGTTACCAACAGTAATAAGAGGCTTTTTTGACTTCCATAGTGAGTGCTTGGATACTGTATTGCACAGTTGGAAGTATCCAGTGAAACCTTCTCTTCAGAATATCTATTTGGAAGTGTTGATGCTCCCTTTATCTGGACTTACTGGCAATTTAAGAGCCATCATTGGATGATATTAAATCCAGTGGAATGAGCAATGTTCCCTTTGGTATAACATAATATATTGTTCAATGTTTGGCAGTGCTCAGTACATTCACACTGAATGTTGAATGGATTGATAAAGTTTCAATTCTATATGTCCAGCTGTGCAAGCTTAATCAACATCTTGTGTTACATATAAAATGCGGATTCATGGTCTTAGTTTATAGAAAAATTCTTATATAACTTTAAAAGCATTTGTTGTACTAGATCAATGTAAATGTTGTATACACATGCATCACCCTGGCTGAGCAATGGATACAGCCGCTCTGAGTGACTGTATTAACAGTATTGTCATATGTGTTTATATAGGAGAACTCTCAATGTATTTAAAAGGTATGGTGGATGGGGTCCTAATGGGGATGGTATTCTTGATGATTTAAATTTTGTGTAATAATTTTTTTCCTGGGGAGTAGGTACATGACTTACAGTGGTTTATGTTATGTACAATACGATATACTAATTTTTTTATACTTTATATACGTAGTAGCTGTTTATTGTAGTCCAAACACAGTAGTCTTCTTTGGTATTGTAATTAAAACATTGTTGCATTCTTTGACCCCCCCCCCCAACTCTCAATTGCTGCAGTGGAGCACAAGGACAGTAAACTGACCCCACTTGCAGTCCATTGTTTACTTCCTCCAAACCCCATAAAAAAAGGTCCAAACTTCTGTATAGACCTGGTAACATGGGGCTGGGATATAAGCAATGCAGGAGCTTGTGCATTGCACCCTCAATCCATGGTTGCAATGCTCTGAGGGTTCCACTGAAAAATTGTGCTAAATTAAATGTTATTAATATAGTGGCATTTATTACTTTTTTGCAGAAGGTGGACTTTGCCTTTAAATGTCTTTTTTCTGGTTCAAGAATTTTACTAAGCTTTCCAAGAAACAGATCTTACATTCACAGTGGCATTAAAATTGCTCTGTGTACAGTAGTTAAGATGCATCGGTCACATTAATATACATGGACTAAGTACATTCAAATAGGTAACATGCAAAGGGTAAAAACAGCAATATAAAACAAATGTCAACTACGTATTCTTGAGGTTGATTGAAATAGCAGTAACTTAACCCGTAAATTTGTCGTAAGTATGTAATAAGGTCTGGTTTTGACCATTAGCATTGACCAATTCCAGTGTAGAGGCCTAAACACATCTGGCATTGTAAACTGCATGAACAATACATATGAGGGCTATCCCTTGATAAGGGGATGCCTTTTTACATGTCTGGTGGGAGTAAGCCTAGAACTGGCAACCTGCCCTATCATAGGCTGATTATTAAAAAACACTGAAAAAGTAAGAAGACCAGTGGCTAAAGGGAGAGAAGGAAAGATAGGATGGTAGGGTGGAAAGAGAGAGAAAAAGAGGAGATTAGAGACAAAAGATGAGAAACTCTCAGAGGGTGATGTGACTTCCAGTGGTAGAGCAGGCAGGACACCAAGATGACTTACAACTATCATGGCATTGGCAGTGCCTTGTCTGGCGGTAAGTTACGTTTGAGCCATGGTTGCCAAATTTTATCAAATTTTAATCTTTTTCAAGGGCATCCATCTTAGTGTGGATCAATGTGCGGTTCATTCTATGTTTCACTTCGACCAAAACTAAGGTGGGTGATTTCCCAGCTTTGCTATTGTTTGCTTCGTGGCAAAGCAGCAATTAGCTGAAGCTGGATAAGAAGTTTAAAGTGTTTGCTTGTCAGTATTTCTGGTCTAGAATTGAGAAGGGCAGTTACTGGTTCTGGTGACAAGGATATTTCAAGCATCTCAGATACTATTGCAGTGTCACGGTTCTCGCCATGTATTACAGACGGCCAGGCGTGGCTGCCGTTAAGTACCTGACATGGGATTTGAACATGTGTATTTTGACATTCTGTCCTGCTATCCTGCCTCTGAGCCACACTTCAGCTCATACGGATCCAGTCTTGTTAATCTGGCATTGCCTGCAGCACTAGGGGGCTGGACTTCACCTGAGTATGCTCTTGTCTCTCATTGTCCACCTGAAGCTAATTGCTCAATTAAGCAAGCTATATAACACTGCCTCTCGCTTAAGCCCCATACACACACGCAGATCGTCGTCATACAAATGTTCGTCTTTTCTCCCCGGGATGTCGGTGTCTGTTGAAAAGTGCAAAGACAGCACAAGGACAGCACAAGAATTTTGTCCGCAGACTTCAGCTGACTGCAGAAGTGATGTCATGTAATGGTTAACTTTCCCTGTGTTTTTTATTTTCTGAGCATGCCCAGTCTTGCAAATCTGCGGTCTGTCGGCTGATTTCTGTACTGACAGGCAAACAATTGTCCGTTCTGGTGTCTGCAGACAAAAATTTTCATGTTTGCAAGAAAGACTCTTGTCCGCAGATTGTGTGCAGACATCTGTCGGAGGCACCATACTAACACGCATACAATCGGCAGATCTTTCGTCCGCCGACGTTTGTATGACGACGATCTGCGTGTGTGTATGGGCCTTTAGAGCCGTGTCAGTTCATTGCTGATCTTTGTTCCTGTGTTGCTGATCTTTGTGCCAGATTGTTCCTGTTTGAGGATGCCCTAGTTAGTGCCCATATTTTGGACCAGTCTGTGGTATCTAAAATGTGACCTAGGTCCTTCTATTTGGCAGTATATGTACAGTATCTCACAAAAAGTAAGTACACCCCTCACATTTTTGTGTATATTTTATTATAACTTTTCATGTGACAACAATGAAGAAATTACACTTTGCTACAATATAAAGTAGTGAGTGTACAGTTTGTATAACAGTGTAAATTTGCTGTGCACTCAAAATAACTCCACACACAGCCATTAATGTCTAAACTGCTGGCAACAAAATTGAGTACACCTTTAAGTGAAAATGTCCAAATTGGACCCAATTAGCCATTTTCCTTCCTCAGTTTCATGTGACTCATTAGTGTTACAAGGTCTCAGGTGTGAACGGGGAGCAAGTGTGTTAAATTTGGTGTTATCGCTCTTACCCTCTCATACTGGTCACTGGAAGTTCAGCATGGCACCTCGTGGTAATAAACTCTCTGAGGATCTGAAAAAAGGATTGTCACATAAAGATGGCCTAAGCTGTAAGAAGATTGCCAAGACCCTGAAACTGAGCTGCAGCACGTTGGCCTAGACCATACAGCGGTTTACCAGGTTAGGTTCCATTCAGAACAGGCCTCGCCATGGTCGACCAAAGGAGTTGAGTGCACATGTTCAGCATCATATCCAGAGGTTGTCTTTGGGAAATAGACGTATGAGCGCTGCCAGCATTGCTGCAGAGGTTGAAGGGGTGGGGGGTCAGCATGTCAGTGCTCAGACCATACGCCACATACTGCATTAAAGTGGTCTGCATGGCTGTCGTCCCAGAAGGAAACCTTTGCCAACATGTACTATGCCATAACGAAGCAGAGCTTGATCCTCTTCCTTCAGAGACTGGGCCACAGGGTAAAATTACAACATGATAATGACCCCCAAACACACCTCAAAGATGACCACTGCCTTGCTAAAGAAGCTGAGGGTAAAGGTAATGGACTGGCCAAGATCTAATCCCTATTGAGCATCTGTTGGGCATCCTCAAACAGAAGGTGGAGGAGCGCAAGGTCTCTATCATCCACCAGCTCTATGATGTCATCATGGAGGAGTGGAAGAGGACTCCAGTGGCAACCTGTGAAGCTCTGGTGAACTCCATGCCCAAGAGAGTTAAGGCAGTGCTGGAAAATAATGGGGGACACACAATATTGACACTTTGGATCCAATTTGGACATCTTCATATAGGGGTGTACTCACATTTGTTGCCAGAGGTTTAGACATGGCTGTGTATTGAGTTAACTTGAAGGGTCAGCAAACTTACACTCTTGTACAAGCTATACACTCACTACTTTACATTGTAGCAAAGTGTAATTTCTTTAATGTTGTCACATGAAAAGATATAATAAAATATTAACATAAATGTGAGGTGTTTGCTTACTTTTGTGAGATTCTGTAGGTTTGCCTTCATCTGGTTTAACTAGTGCTTCAGAGTAAGAGTCAAAATTAATCCTCTAATATGTGGGTCTCGCTTGTATACACTTTTGAACTGTGAATATTGATTCAGTAGCGAACCTGTGTGGAGATATGGTGCGTAGAAATTTTTTTAATTTGCAGATAACAAAATGCTTCAGATTGGGGGAGGCCGAAAGTCTCACTTAGAGCTGGAAAGGATAAAAATGTTGTTGTTGGACCAGTTTTTGCAACTAGAAAAAGACCTGCTGCGGTCCAAGCCTGAAACGCCGTAGGAGAGCCCCAGGCTGGATAAAAGGCTGGGTTCTTAGAAAACTAAAGGAGAGGGTTATGTGGGGCTTATAGGCCATATGGTATCTTGAGTCTGTTTCATAATGATATGAAGTGTTTAGTGATGGGGTTACTTAAAGTGGTGCAATCTGATGGGCGTAGCCTTAGAAGATTGGACACTGAAAGTCGCAGTCAAACAAATCTATCGTGACCTATAAGTAGGAGTTTCAGGTACTATGATACTTTGGTAGTTGTGCGATGTGAGCTGATTTGTAGTACGTCGAAAAATTAGGAAAACCTAATCCACGTCAGAGTTTGGGAAATGATAGAGTGGCTTTTGGTACCCTGGGTTTGATTGATGAATTTGACCCAGACGAATGCTGCACCAATTCTTTGTATGATTCACAAAAAATATGCCAGGATCAGAATTGATAAAACCCTGAAGAAATATAGGAACTTAGGTAATATGGACATTTTTGTAACAGTAATTTTACCAAACCACGAAAGAGGAAGGGAGGACCACTGAGAAAGCAGGTTTGTCGCCTGCTTCAACATGATCGGGTAATTAGCCGTGAATAGGTCTGATATGTTGTAGTAAATTTTTTTTTTTTAAATCAGAAACAAAGTTTATTAAAGAAAACAAGAACTTACAGGCTTCACAAAACATACTCTTCTGCAAAAAGAGAATAGACAGTCAAATGGCATGAGTAAAGCACTCCCAAAAGAACACATCTCCATTAAAATACATTCAGCCACATTTTTAGATTCCCAGAGCATACCATGTAATCCCCCTTCCCCCCACCCGACAGCAAGTAAGGCAGGGAATTACTGTAGCAAACGGTCAAGAGTCAAGTCTGCAAGGGCAAAACCCAGCTGTGCTGGCCGCCCACCCCAAATTTTTTCATATCTGAGTGGTATGCCTCTATGTTGGTATATCATGCGTTCACACCGCAAAATAGCACCCATGGCATGCACCCACAACCCCAGTGAGGGAGGGGGGGGGGCATGTCCAGTGCTGCAGAATAATCTTTTGGGCCTGAAACAGTGCCCTAGACACTGCCATTCGAATATTGACATCCGGCGAATATTCCGCCACCATACCAAGAAGGCACGGCTTTGGATCTACCGGTACAGACAGGAGGAAAGCAGCATTAACAGTCCGGACCACCAACGTCCAGTACCTGTGGAGCTTGGGGCAGTGCCACAGGAGGTGAATGAGGTCTCCTCAATCCCTGTTACACCTGGTACACAGTGCGTCTGTCCTTAGGCCCATCCTATAAAGTCGGAGGGGGGTGCGATGCACCCTGAGGAGTATGTACAGTTGCGAGAGCCATTGCGCAACGCTTAAAGAGCAATGTCGCACCGACTCTAGCGCTTCATCCCACTGATCGTCGGTAAGGACCCCAACATCTGTCTCCCAGTGTGTTTTAGCCGGACTAGGAAATTTATCCAAATAGTCACTTAAGAGCATGGAATAGCACTCAGAAATGAATCATAGTGTTTCATCATGGAGAAAACCGGAGTCGGGGACAGTTCCGGGCACAGTTCCGGGCACAGCAAAGAGGGCTGGGCCGGAACTGCATGCCTCAACTTCAGATAAGAAACTAGCATGCCCGGGGGTAGGTTATACTTGGCCTGCAGCTGTTCAAAGTGCAACAGCCGGCCACGTTCAAACACATGTCCAGGGTGGGTAACTCCCCTCGCCTTCCACTGAGCCGCACACTGCAACTTAGCCAATTCCGGATATGTTAGATTATTCCAGAGCGGACTGTATTCTGTAAAGCCAGTAGCCTTCTGGAGCTGTTTCACCTTAGCCCAGATTTTATGTATTAATCGGTAAGTGGGAAACAGTTTGTTGGACTTCAGAAACAATTGTGATTCCAGGGCCCCAGGGATGGTGTCCACGGCAACCTCATGAAGCATGACCCCAATGGTAGAATCCCTGACTCTCCGGTTTCTCATCCTGAGGGCCCCCAGTAGGTGCTGCATCTGCGCTGCCAGATAATAAATCCAGGGGTTAGGAAAAGCAAGCCCTCCCCTGTCCTTGGGCCTATACAGCTGCTCTAACCGAATTCTGGCAACCCCCAAACGCCACAGCAAGGAACGGAAGATTGAGTTATGTTGGCAGTAAGTTAAATGCCTAAATTGGGAAGGCGGTGCAATGCCTAGGCTAAGGGTAAAGCAATTTAGGCTGCTCGTAACTCTAGATCGGATAATGTTATGTTCAGGATAGATTTCTGGAGATTGACCGTAAGGCCCGAGATGGTGGAAAACCTGTTGAGGATGGTCAGGAGGTTAGGAGTGGATACCTGGGGTGATGATAGGAAGAGGGGAGTATCGTCCGCGAATAAACATATTTTATGGTGGTAGCCGCCCATTTCTATACTAATGCTGTTATGGTAGGGTCTGCTCTGATGTATTGTGCTAAGGGTTAAAAAAATAGGGCAAATAAGAGAGGAGAGAGTGGGCAGCCTTGGCAATGCCTCTTCATATGTTGAACAGATCTAATTTGTAGACCGGGTACTTGATGTATGCCTTTGTGCATCATATAGTGGGGACATCCAGCGCATAAAGTGCAGACCAAAACCTAATTTCTGGAGTGTAAAGCATAAATAGGGCCAAAAAACAGTGTTTAAAGATTTTTTGATGTCCAATGAAAGGAAGCACAAGGGAATACAATGCAATTTAGCCATGTGAGCTAAGAGCACGGCTCCATGAATGTTATCACTAGCCTGACTTATGGGGATAAACCCTGCTTGATCCCGGTGGTTAAGACTTTCAATGATGCTGTTTAGTTGCACTGAAAGGATTTTAGCCAGGAGTTTAATATCTAAATTCAGCAGTTAGATTGGGCAGTAGTTCGACCATGTGGTATCGAATATGGTTTGAAGGGCATACAATTAATGGGTGTCAAGGTTTCTTACCTAAAAGAACACCAGTCAAGGAGAGCATTAAAGGCTTTGACCAATACAGGAGACAGGATTTCTGTGAAAGTTCAATAGTACATAGCTGAGTATCTATCTGGGCCTGGACGTTTGTTGTTTACCTTCAGTGTTTTAATGGCATTGGAGTCCTCGTCAATCGTAATAGGACCTTCGAGCCGGTCACGCTTGTATTGGAAAAATTATGGAAGAGATATCTAGGAGATATCTTGCAGAAAACATTTTCAGCCAAAGGGGTGTTCCGGTCACTCCCAAGCGAGTATAGGGTGACTAGATATATGTATCTCTCGCCATCTTGAATTAAATGGCATTGGCAGGTTTATTGAGCGATTTGAGCTTACGTGACATTGGGGTGTCTGATTTGTTAGAGTAGCAGAGTTTTGTCTACCGATTCAGTGAGGAATACGTTCATTTCTAACCTAGTCAGAGAGGGGTTGACCTAAAATGCTGTGTGTGCTTTGCGTTTGCGTTTGAAGAGGGCTGATTGACCCGGATCACAGGTTTGTGTGCTTCCCACAAAGTGAGTGGAAATACATCAGTGGTTGTGTTAGGTGACAAGTACTCTTTGAGAGCAATCTCAATATCCAGACAATGGGTCGGGTGTTTCAGCAAAGAGTCGGGGAGACACTATTTAGGATCATGAGCTGTAGGGATGGGAGAGGCTATAGATGTGTATACTGCATTGTGATCCTACCAGGTAACAGGTATAATAGTGGATGCTATAAATTAAGGTATCATGCCTACTGTCAAAAAGATATGGTTGATCTGATAGAAGGTTTTATGCAGGTTTGAGTAATACGTATATTGCGGTTTAGTTGGGTTAGTTTATCGCCAAAGAGTGGACTAAATTATGTCCAGTTAGGAGCTGTAAAAATGATAGTTTAGTTGGACTGATGGATGGAGAGGTTGGGAATTTATCCAAAAAATAAAGGGGACTTGGTTTGAGTTGCCGCATAGCACAACAGTACCCAGCTTATGAGAGGACACCCCATTTCTCAGATGTGGCTGAGGCTGTGTAAACTTAAGGCTAGGAGGAGCTAAAGAATTTGGGGGGTAGAGTGCATTGTAAAGTGTGTGCCTTTAAATGGCTTTTATTCATTTTAAAATGAAAGTGGTTCTAAACCTATACCTATAGCCAGTGAAGTGACTGGCCTCAGGTGATACACAGAGATTAAACAAATCATCCTTCATAAGTTGTACCTGTTCATTTGCAGTTATTTGTCCTGTACATCCTTGTAAAACTCAGAGATGAAAAGGATTTTTTGCATACTCACAAAATAGGGGGCAGGGAGCTGCAGATACACACTAAGCAAGGGCTCCAAGAGCTGATTGGAGGTAAGAGACACAAGGAACAAAGCTGAGGCTGTCAAGCACAGGCTGTATGCTAGAAATCCATGACCTGTCACTTTTTTCTTGGTGTCAGGACAACTTGTCAGAATTAACTCATGCTGACAACAGAGGGACTGGATAGCAGAGAGAAATGCCACTTAGTGCTTTGGAGAGATGCTAGTAAACACTATAAAAATATGTGTTTTTTTTTTTTAATTTCATGTGTGAGGTTTACAACCACTTTATTCTAGAAATCCAATATATATATTGCTTAACCTATTTCCATAACATCATTGTATGATATGGAGTACTTGGAGCCAAGAAAAAGAGGACACTATACCAACAAATCCAACATTTTTGGTATATGTGATATCTGAATGAAGCCACCAGACAAGGCCAGCGTCAAGCAGATTTGTGGTTCACTCTCAGCAAAAATTTCTCCACCACACAGCTAGAGTAAAATGAGGGTAAAATATAAAAAATACACTTTGTAGTTGAAAATTATTTTTAGTTCAATCTGATTTTATTGAAGAGATATTTGTACAAGTAAAAAACATGCAGTGAAAATGAGTAGGAAATGAAACAAACATGAAACGGTTTCTTGTAGGTTGCACATTGAATGTACTGTAAGGGTGAGTGGCAACATATTGTAATGAAAGTTATTTTTATAGGTTGTGTTTTGTACATATTTTCTTTCATCATACCTATACATGAACAATATACGTTTCTGTTTTCATTTGGTATTCATGTAAAAATAAAGCATTGTGTATTTACCATGAGCAATCAACAGGTAGAGCTCTACAGTTTGCCAAAAGCAAGTTTTCCTCAGTGATCATTTTTTGTAAATGTTAATGCATGCTATTTAACATGTTACCTTGCTTTGAAATAAGGCAAGCCATTCAGCATGAATAGTATATTTGAATTTAAAGCATAGTAATGTGCAAAATAACATGAAAAATTGGACAAAGCCCACGTTTCCAGTGTAGCAAACCACAGCAAATAGATGGTCCCCATCTACTGTGGTGAAATGAAACACATGAGAAATTGGTGTATTTGTAAGATGTGTTGGGGGCAATTGAAAATGAATAGCACTGTAATGCACAGTCAATCACATGTTGCCATGTGTTGCTAAAGTGCACAGTAAAAAGTACATTTTTCTCTGAATTACTGCAATGTATAGGTGTGAAGCCAATCTGAATGGTGTTCCAAGGCACAATAAAATTGAACAGGAACATGGCAACAAATGCAGAGATAGTTACCATTTGCGTAATGTGATTTGCTTAAATTAGCGTGCTCTTGCAAATTGCATTGGGGGTGCCATTTACAATGAATAGCATTTACACAATGTACTGCTGTGTGTGCATTGCTTCAATATGCACTTTTTGTCTTACAGTTTATAGGTGAAAAGCCAGCCTGAAACAAAGCTTGCTGACAAGGGATTTAGGACTTTTTACATACCATACTTTTAGTATTATGGGAATAAAGTTAGTGACTTTGACAAAGTGAACTCGTCTCAACTCTGTACACGCATCTAAATACAGACAAAACCACAGACATAATTCTAGAAGCCCAGTGTACGTCCATCCACCACACTTGTATAAATACACCCGTACTCATTTGAACTTTTGAGTAAGGTGTTTATGTTTTCCATACATCATGTTCTGACCTCAAGGTCAAGGATTCAGAAGTACATAGATGAAATAGTTCTTGGTGAATGTAATTACAAAGTTATTTATTCTAAAATACAACAGAATAGAGAAATCTGTTACATTTTTGCCCTTTACTGCTTAAAGCCTAACCCTATTTATGAACAACAATAGTTCCTTTTATAGTGATGACCTTTTTTTCTCCCTGAATGAAGCCAGCGCAATTCCCACCTGTGTACCTATCAGAGCACCTTACTGTAGGTGTTTGAGTTTCTTGTGTTGTTTGGCATGCAGTTAATGTTATATTGCCCATCTGCCAAAGATTTATGGCACTACTTAAAGTGGAAGAAAAGAAGAAGAAATAGACTTTTTTTTGTTGTAGAACAGGATCTACATTTCTCTTCCATCAAAACCTTCTTTCCTTTCCTCTTGGCATGTTTTCCTCATGTACACATCCACAGTGAAATGTACACTCTCAGAGCACTCTAGGTATCTTAAATAGTGAAGCCAGGTGGTAGGGTGACTCCAAGATGCAGACATAATAGTTATATCATCAGTGGCACCACAGTGGTTAAAGAAAGGAGACACTGGATTATCAAGACACTGAAGAGGCACCAGAAACTGTGATGGGGAGCTACGGGCGGGAGCAAACTAAAAGGGAAATGCTATTTGTGATCTGCAAGCCATTTTAAGATTCTGGACTATGATCCTCATAGCAGATTTACTGCTACAGGGTGGCCATTCTGTGCAGAATCACGCATATATACTTGATTCTGCAGTTCTGCGTAGGGGACGTGTGAACGTGCAACTCTGGCGGGTCGCTTCTACTGTGATTACTTATAGCAGAAGCTGATCTGCGGGTGCCGGAAAATGGATGTCTACTGGCCAGTGGTGGCTGGTGCTTAAAAATGTTTGGGGGGGGGGGGGCAAACAAAAAAGACAAAAACTTGCGCAAATCTTTAGAAGAAGAATTGCATGCAATACACAGCATGCACCTGCCCGGGGCGCCATGGGACGAGAAGCTGGAAACCGTAAGTGACGGACGCAATGACACTCAAAGCCCCGCCCTATGCATTGAGAACTGTCCAGTCACATGAGACCAAAAATAAAAAAACAATATAGATTCGCTAAAATCAAAAGTGTAAAGGGTGCGCCCCGAGGACAATCTAAAACAAGCCAATTCTTCTAGATTTTAAGCTCTAACGAGCAATGCCCTCTGATTCCTACTGTATTGAATTGTATTTTAACTGTATTGTCTATGCCCCCATGTTGTAAAGTGCTGCGCAAACTGTTGGCGCTATATAAATCCTGTACGATAAAAAATAATAATTAGAGCTACTTTTTTTTCAAAACTTTAAGGACCTAATAGACACCCATTAGTCTGGCGCCCTACACACACTTCATGAACGAAATACAGTTTTTTTTTTTTTTGTTTTTTTTTTTTATAAATGATAATATATATGACTAACATGTTAAAATTTGAGGAGGGTGGCTCCCCTGCACCCCTTATGGACCAGCAACCGCCGCTCGCCTAGCAGAGACACAGAACAGAGTAGTAATCAAATACCACTAAAAAAAAAGCTATATTTATAGGAAAAAAAGACATACAATTTGTATGGGTATAGCATCCCATGACCGCGCAATTGTCAGTTAAAGTAACGCAGTGCCGAATCACAAAAAATGGCCTGGTCATGAAGGGGGCAATTCTTTTGAAGGTTAAATGGTTAAAGGTAGACATTTGTCTTTAGATTTTGCCAGGCTGTCTACAGCTGCTTTATTTATAGAAAAAAATGCCAGTTAAAAGGTTTTTTTTTTAATTTGGATGAAACAGGGAGGTCTAGAATCTACCTCAGGTTTATTGGGGCAATTGCCTCTCACTTCCTGTCAGCACTGGAAGTGATGGGAAATCTCTAAAAAGTGAAACCAATGTATTTGGAGCATGGTGGTCTATATATAATATATATATATATATATATATATATATATATATATATATATATATATATATATATATATACTCATATCATTAATCGTGAGGAGAAACACATGGTCCCAGGCCATTGTTATTGACATTTTTAAAGTGGTTGTAAACCTCAGACATGAAATATGAAAAAAGCATGTCCTTCTATAATGTGTACACGTAAGTGTCATTTCTGTCTTCTGCTTCATTCCTCTGCTATCTGCATGAATCACTTTTAATCCATTTTCATGACACCAAGAGAAAAAAATAGGTGACAGGGGAGGGAACTCCAGCACGCAGCTTGTGATTGACAGCCTCAGTTCTGTTCCTGTGTGATGTGTGAAGGGGATGTGTTCCTTGCCTCGAATCAGCTCTCCGACCCCTTTTTTCTGACATGTACAACTTATGTAGGAGGATTTGTTTCATCTGTGTATCAGCAGAGGCCAGTCACTTTACTGGGTATATGTAAGGGTTTAGTGCCGGTTCACATTTCTGCGATCACAGAGATTGCATGTAATTCAGAGCGCACTGCTCCTAAAATTACATTGAGATGTCTGTGGGTGCAAATTCAGCCATACAGTTTGTATGGCTGAATCCGCACTGCAATCGCACCTAACTCGCACAGGACACTTTTTTTGGTCCGCAGCAGAATCGGATCGCATGGGGGCTCACACTAGTGCGATCCGATTTTGTGCGAACTTTCAGATCGCACTGCGATATGCTATCTGATCTGGGGGTGTTGTTAAATGTCTATTGACACCCCCAGCGTATCGCATATGGAAGTGTGAATTGCCAGGGGTGCGGATGCGATGCGGGAACACTCTGTATATTCGCAGCGTTCCCGCATCGCACAAATGTGCACGGAGCACATTTGTAAGGCTTCATGTGCACGGAACGTTTTTACAGCTGCTGTATCTGGTTTCAGATGCTTTTTTCTACAGCCAGCAAACTCCACAGCATGTTATCCTATATGTCCATGCACACATATGCTTTTATCAGTGATTTTTGGCAGGGGCATTTTCTGTCTGAAAAAAAAAAAAAAAAACGGTACTAGTGGGTTTGAAGATACGTTTTTCAGCTGTAAAAACATTCTAATTCTGAAAAACGCTGGAAAACACTGAAGAGAAGCTGGAAAAATTATGCTATTAGGCGTTTATTAGCGTTTTTGAGCCATAAGCTTTTGTGGGAGCATAGGTTTACTATAAAAAACTAACAACGCAAACGCTAATAAATGATAAAAAACGCTAATGCAAAAATGCTGCCAAAATCTAAAAAACTCAAGTTTTTACGGCAGCATTCTACAACTAAAGCTACTGGCATTTTTATAACGTCCAGTGTGCATATGGCCTAACTAGTGGATTTTAACAACTTGCCGCCAACTCACGTACATTTATGTCATTGGCTTCAAGTGGTTGTACCGAGGTGATGCCTGCAGCCAGGCATCACCCCGGCACCATTTTTTAGAGCAGACGGTCAGCTCTCTAGTAATGACAACCGATGTGGCTTGGCTGTTATTACAAGCAGCAGGAGAGGACACCCCTCCCGCCGACTTCTGCCGCTCACCTGGACTCTCTCGTTCTACCTGGAGACTCAGGTGACCAGCCAGAACGTTTCCTGGCTGACCAAAGACCTGAGCAAAGCTGGAATCAGCTTTGATCGGGTCTCAGATGTAGTAACTCGGAAGCAAAGCCACAATGTCACTTCTGGTTTACTCTGTATTTGAAAATTTGAATAAAAATTAAATATGAAAGAAATAATTGGTATGTGAGTTTAGGATGCTGGGGAGGGGGGCAGCAAAAAAATGGCATGTGTGACAAGTACACTGGAATTAGAGAGGTGAGACTGCATAACAAATACATGTTTATTTATCAAAAAAAATATGTGGTTTATTTATCAAAAAAGATATGTGTAGGAAAAAAACAAATGAAGCAATGCAGGTAGAGCCACAAATGAAGGAATTCACATTCTTGTAAGAAGCCAGGTAGTGACAAATATGTATAACGAACCCTGGGTAACATTTGTGAGGTGTGGATCCAGAAAGATTCCCATAGGAGTAAATATGTAGCTCTGTCACCATCCCTATAGGGTTTAGGAATGTGATCAGTTAACATACCACGGAGTTTGTGGATTTTAGGTTGTGTCTCCAGAAATTGAACAGCAAGTGGTTTGTTGCACATAGGTTTATCAATTGATGGAGATTGATGGCCACCCTAATGCTGCTACAGTGCTTCTGAAACTGGCATCTTAAAAGGCAGAAGCCTTGCTGATTTTAACCATGGAATAAGGACATTTTAGTAGATAAACTCAAAGCTTTGTATTGCAGTTGAAATATTTATCAATAAAGAATTTGTGTCCTGTGTGTGGATGTGAGAAAAATGAAACACAACTCATTGCGCTACAAACATTGCAGATGAAACATTTGTAACAACCTTTTCTATCCCACTATTTATATTATTTTACCTTGTTGTCAGCTCTAACTAGAAGATTGCACGTTTTTATTGCTTCTGTACGCATGTAAAGGGGGCTGTCCCACCTTACAGCATAGTTTCTTATCTCCTGCCATGATGTGTCCGTGGCATCTGGTGATATTTTTTTGATTTCTAACCAGGATGGTATTGCTGTTTTTAAACATTTTTTAACTAAACAGCACTCTGTGATCCTGATAGAATCAATCTTACAGGGTTTACAAGTGAATTTTGAAGACAAATACTTTAGATCTGAAGATTCCATTACAACAAGCAATTCATAGTAGAGGTTGCCTTCATTGAAAATCTCACACTGAAACAATCAACAGATCCAGAAATATAGTCTACTAAAGTTATAGTATGGGTTCTTTCACATACAGGCTCTCCGCTCCATGTAACAGGGGATCTGTGAGCAGATTGCTTGCTAAATTGGAGCAGAACAGGATGGATATTAGTTTTGTGACATCCATTTCTGTTCAGTTTTTGTCTGCAATTTGGCAGAGGACTGTGGTGGACCAATGATGGCTTTATGGGTGGCTGTAATAGACCTGTATCCATTTACACTGTGCTATCTCCAATCTATGTTTAGGTCTGGAAAAATGGAAAATGATGTAGTTCGTTTCTCTTTTTTCAGGACCTGGGACACCTGTCTACAGACCTGACTGTGGACTGTGCAAATTCAGACTTTTCTCTCTCCTCCCAAGCCTCCTTATTGGCCCTTTATTGTAAATTTCTAACCGATAGGAATGCTAATGTAGCAAGTTTTCCAGACATTGGGCCTGATGAGGGTCTGCCATTGTTACCGGAAACGCCAGCAGCCACTTTAAGCTGAATACCCAAGTGTGAGATTGGAGACAATGACCATTCCGGCATCTTTAGTTTGTTTTGTTTATTTGATAAGGGGGATGGGAGAAGGGAATGAGTGGGATACTCCTCTGGCTCAACTAGGTACAAATGGGACACTTCGGAGAAAAATGCCTTTCAGTGCTGTCTTGACGCCGGCTGGATGCCGACCAACGCTTGCTGGTGCTTGAAAAACACTGCGGTACTGTACTTAAACTTGACTTCTGACACTCAGGTTAGCTCAAAAGTCCTGGACTGCACTGAGACTTGACTCCTGATGCTCTGATTAGCTCAAAAGTCCTGGAAACAGCTCCCTCCAGTCCTTTCTGACTGAGGTAGCCCTTTTGTAACTGCTTGTGCTGCTGCAACTCTCAACACTGTATACTGCACACTGCATGCTGTACACTTTAACACTTCAGGGCCCAACGGCTGGGGCCCCCTTTTGCACTTCAGGGTCCTCTCACTAGGCACCCCCTCTACACTTCAGGGTCCTCTCACTAGGCACCCTCTCTACACTTCATGGTCCTCTCACAAGGCACCCCCTTTACACTTCAGGGTCCTCTCACTAGGCAACCCTTTACACTTCAGGGTCCTCTCACTAGGCACCCCCTCTACACTTCAGGGTCCTCTCAATAGGCACCCCCTTTACACTTCAGGGTCCTCTCACTAGGCACCCCCTTTACACTTGCTCCTGCACTGGCTAGCTAGCTCCTGGATCCCTCTGACCTACACCGGAGCGGTCCCCTCTCTCTAGGCAGACCCCTAGGGGCAGTTTGCAGTACTCACAAAATGGGAATGCTTTCCTGAAACTGGACCGCTCTCAGCTCTGCTGTTCCTCGGCACCATGGATCCTCTCTGATGCTCAGCTTTGCCCTCTGTCACCTCAGGCAAGCCGCCTTGGATACCCGATCCTGCTGACAGGAGGAGAGACAGCCATACTCTCCCTCCTGGGACTCTGCTTCCCGCCAAAGATGCTGCGTAATGCGTTCCCCTCAAACTTATACCCACTCCCAGAATGCTGTGTGGCAGAATCTGCCTTTTTGGGGTAGATACAGGTCTGAGTGCACCATTGGCTGGGATTCCTACACTGCCCAATGAGAACCCTCTCATGGAGCACAGTGGGGAGACTCCCCAGTCTCAACAGCTACACCTGGGAGACATTACAGCCCAGCTGAAAATCATGGCCCTGCTTTTAGCCAGCCAGGGCCCACTATACTTTATCTAGCACCTACTTTGTAGGGTGTTACACTAAAAAGGTTGAATGAGGTCATTAGGTTTACAAGTGCAGCGCTAAATAAAACATAATATGTGCTCAAATGAAAGAACATAGACAGTAAGGCCCCTTTCACACTGACTTTCCGATCAGGTCTGCCTGTCAGTTTTTCAGGCGGACCTGATTGGATGCCCCATGCACCTCTATGGAGTAGCGGATGTCAGCGATGACATATCCGCTGACACCCGGTGCTATCCGATCCAAGCCTGTCTGTGAAATGCAGATGGATGGAAACCCTATTTTCCATCTGTCTGGAGGATCGGATCGGATAAGATTGGATGAAAATGGACAGGCGGTCCATTTTCATCCGATGTCCCCATAGAGGAGAGCAGGGAATATGACAGGTCTGTCTCAGCACAGAGAGCAGAGATGGACCTGTCACCCACCTGCTCAGCTGGGATCGGCGGATGACACTAGCTTTGCTCTAGCGCCCAAAATATATATAGATATATATGTGATTCTGTGCAACGCGGCCGCCATGTCGCAGTAAATCTGGGACGGTCATGGCAGCCAGGTTCAGTTGCTTCTGAGAGTCCCAGCTAGCATGTAGGATGCAACTACTGGCTATCGGTGATAGCTGATATCAAGCATCAGGCCCAGAGACTGAAACTATCAGCTCCCTGGTTGAGAAACTTGCATCACAGCACATCATAGGAGCACTTGTAGCAGATCACTGTGCACAATGCTTCATGGCGCCTCCTTTTAGTACAGAGGCTTGGGCAGAGCTTTTTCATCTGTCCTGCTTCTCTCTTCAGCAACTGATATATACAAATATTCCCTGCCCAGATTAGTCACCAGATCCCAACAATGATTTTGGATGATCCGGATGACATTTTACTGCATCAAATGTTCACAGAAATTATACACAATTTCCTTTGGATTTTTAACTATCACACACCTGTGATAAAGTCGCTGTTGTGATCATGTCTTCACCAACTCAACCTAATCTTAATTTTATGCTAACAGTTTATGCAGACTCTTTTTGTTCCCTGTGTGATTCTCAATGTGGCATCAAAAGGAGGGTAAAGTTTTTCTAAAGTAAAATACAAATGTTTACTGCTATGTTCAAACACTGAAGGTCACAAACACTGAAGGAGCCCAAAATGTTTGGGTACATAGCAATACCCACACTGAAAAATATAATTGCAGTGTAATTTAACAAAATTAAAACACTTCTCAAATGTATGACCCCGAGAGAACTAAATTTAAATAATCTAATCAACAACTTGTCAGCATTTATGTTGTTTTATAGTAGAAATTGTTTAAGCACTGGCCAAATGGATTAAAATTGGCATATTCAGAACATTTCCAAATAATAGGATACATCAAATTTGTTGGCCTCTGACACGAAATGTGGCTGACTTTTTACTTTCATTTAATTGATGGCACCTACAAATAGTTTTGTTTGTCAAATTCAAAATGGTTTACATACAGTGTATGTTATGTGATTTAAAGGTAAGTATTTTCAATATTAGGCCTTAAAATGAAAGCCCACTGCTATATTTTTTATTCATTCCACAACTGATCAAAAAAAAAAAAAAAATATATATATATATATATATATATATATATATATATATATATATATATATATATATATATATATATATATATATGTATGTATACTGTATATATATGTGGCTATCAATACTTCCCTTCTCCGAAGACCTACTGCTCTGTGATCAAGCACTTGTTCTGTTCCTGCCTACTTTCTGTGAATGCAGGAGGTAATGGACCTACCCCTGGAGCTTTGTTGTTCTGGCACTCATGCATCATTGATGACTACCTTTTGTTGGAAGAGGATAGGAAGAAGACCTAGCTTTCCAGCAGCCAACTGAAAAAAGGTATGTATACTAAAAATGATCATAATTTATTCTTGTGTTTTTCTTTCAGGTAAGCTATAGCACAACAGACCATTGCCTAAAATGTCCTTTTTTTAATAAATGTTTTGGGAACAAAGAAAAGGGCCTCTTTACAATCTTGTGCTTCAGGTTGTGTTCAATTCTATATGATTGCATATTATTTGAAGCATGTTTTACTCTTACTGGTCATTATAATATTGAACACTGAGCAGGTAGGTGCAGCAAAAAAAAACTGCAAAAGTAATTTTATGTAAAGTGTTACTAAACCCAGTAACATAAAAAAATGTTAATCAGCCCCCCCCCCCCCCCTGCACTGCCCACAGATTATAAATAATCATTTTACAATTTAAATTCTGCAGCTATATACCATGTTAGCTGATCTGTATACCACAGTCACATGATACTCTGCAGGCTCCGCCCAAGTCCGGAGTGCCTCTTGAAATCCTGTATAGACTGTGTCCTCCAGCTTTTATGGGAGGCGGATCATCCATCAAGCAAGATGTGACATCCCACCCACTGTGTTCTTTTTTAGTTACTGGGTGTGGAGGAGGAGGAGGAGGAGGGAGGGAAGGACTGGGCTGTCATTTAGGATCTGTATACATGCCAAAATGTGTGATGTTAAAGGAGATGTATGGGAATCCGTGTTTTCCCCAATTTATACTTAAATAGCTCCAATGCTGCATCTGTCCCCCGGCACCTCTGCACTGAGAAACGAGTGATTGAACACCACCGATCGCTCGGTTCTGACAGCTCCCCAAGCAGAGAGCTGCTGTCTATCAGTCAGCAGTTCTCCGCTCTGCTTCCTCCTCGCTCATTGGAGCACTGAGCTGTGAAGGAGCGGGGAGTGGCCGGCTTAGCCTCTCAGCAGCTCGCTGAGAGGCCGAGCCGGGTGTCGGTCCAGGCACCTGGGGAATCACGACTTCCATTGTCGTGATGGCACAGTGCCTGGATCGACGTCTGTGACGTCAGCAGAGAGCAGCCTTCAGAACAGGTCACAGGAGTGCAAAACGAACTGCACTCCTGTGATCCATAGGAGATATACAGCCACGCTTTTACTATACATCTCCTCTAATACCATGGAGCCTGATTAGCTCAGGTAAAACCAGGAAGCTTTCTCCTCAGCAATAGAGACCAAACTGAGCATGTGCAGCTGAACTACCCTTACTCAGTCTTATCTGAACTTGCCCAGAGTGAACGTGGAGGAGGGGGAGGATCTGTGTTTACAGGATCACACAGCCTTTTTACACAATGCAGAGGATTAATCACTTAAGTTACACAGTGAGTATAACAAGCATGCTATTCCGTGTCTATAGACAGATTTTACTGTTGTGGGTTTAGTAACACTTTAAAGCGGTTTTAAAGGCTGAAGGTTTTTAAATTGCCTTCATAGCAAAGAACACATGGAAGGGCAACGCACATGAAACAAACAAAGATAAAATTCCCAGTTCAATTTGCCAACCAGTCTGCTTACCAACCAAATTGGCCTGTCTAACAGTTTGCGTCAATACAGGGGTTTAGCTAGCACACATTTGCAAACGCATGTGAAAGCTGCAGGGCCACGTCAAGGCTCCCTGTTACCTGCAGTCCTAACTCTAATGAATTTTAAAGAGTCTCCACAGTGGGAGCACATGCAAGCTAATGGATGAAGCCCTTCCATGTGTTATTTGCTATGAAGGCCAGTTATAGGTGGGGGCAGAGGCCATTTTCTTTTTTGTATATGTGTACTGGTGAGTGGACATACTGGGTGCCTTTGCTGTAATACTATCAGCTGGGCTTCCATTATGCCCCCAATTACCTTTCAGGAGGGATGGGCCACCTCCAGGCTCACCTGCCCCCTATCTATCCATTAGCTTGCATGTGCTCCCACTGTGGAGACTCTTTAAAATTCATTAGAGTTAGGACTGCAGGTAACAGGGAGCCTTGACGTGGCCCTGCAGCTTTCACATGCGTTTGCAAATGTGTGCTAACTAAACCCCTGTATTGACGCAAACTGTTAGACAGGCCAATTTGGTTGGTAAGCAGACTGGTTGGCAAATTGAACTGGGAATTTTATCTTTGTTTGTTTCATGTGCGTTGCCCTTCCATGTGTTCTTTGCTATGAAGGCCAGTTATAGGTGGGGGCAGAGGCCATTTTCTTTTTTGTATATGTGTACTGGTGAGTGGACATACTGGGTGCCTTTGCTGTAATACTATCAGCTGGGCTTCCATTATGCCCCCAATTACCTTTCAGGAGGGATGGGCCACCTCCAGGCTCACCTGCCCCCTATCTATCCATTAGCTTGCATGTGCTCCCACTGTGGAGACTCTTTAAAATTCATTAGAGTTAGGACTGCAGGTAACAGGGAGCCTTGACGTGGCCCTGCAGCTTTCACATGCGTTTGCAAATGTGTGCTAACTAAACCCCTGTATTGACGCAAACTGTTAGACAGGCCAATTTGGTTGGTAAGCAGACTGGTTGGCAAATTGAACTGGGAATTTTATCTTTGTTTGTTTCATGTGCGTTGCCCTTCCATGTGTTCTTTGCTATGAAGGCCAGTTATAGGTGGGGGCAGAGGCCATTTTCTTTTTTGTATATGTGTACTGGTGAGTGGACATACTGGGTGCCTTTGCTGTAATACTATCAGCTGGGCTTCCATTATGCCCCCAATTACCTTTCAGGAGGGATGGGCCACCTCCAGGCTCACCTGCCCCCTATCTATCCATTAGCTTGCATGTGCTCCCACTGTGGAGACTCTTTAAAATTCATTAGAGTTAGGACTGCAGGTAACAGGGAGCCTTGACGTGGCCCTGCAGCTTTCACATGCGTTTGCAAATGTGTGCTAACTAAACCCCTGTATTGACGCAAACTGTTAGACAGGCCAATTTGGTTGGTAAGCAGACTGGTTGGCAAATTGAACTGGGAATTTTATCTTTGTTTTGTTTCTTATGCCTATCCCATGCATGCTTAAACTCCTTCACTGTATTTGCAGCTACCACTTCTGCAGGAAGGTTATTCCATGCATCCACTACTCTCTCAGTAAAGTAATACTTCCTCATATTACTTTTAAACCTTTGCCCCTCTAATTTAAAACTGTGTCCTCTTGTGGTAGTTTTTCTTCTTTTAAATATGCTCTCCTCCTTTACCGAGTTGATTCCCTTTATGTATTTAAAAGTTTCTATCATATCCCCTCTGTCTCTTCTTTCTTCCAAGCTATACATGTTAAGGTCCTTTAACCTTTCCTGGTAAGTTTTTTCCTGCAATCCATGTACTAGTTTAGTAGCTCTTCTCTGAACTCTCTCTAGAGTATCTATATCCTTCTGGAGATGTGGCCTCCAGTACTGCGCACAATACTCCAAGTGAGGTCTCACCAGTGTTCTGTACAGCGGCATAAGCACTTCTCTCTTTCTACTGCTTATACCTCTCCCTATACATCCAAGCATTCTGCTGGCATTTCGTGCTGCTCTATTACATTGTCTTCCCACCTTTAAATCTTCTGAAATAATTACTCCTAAATCCCTTTCCTCAGATACTGAGGTCAGGACTGTGTCAAATATTCTATATTCTGCCCTTGGGTTTTTACGCCCCAGGTGCATTATCTTGCACTTATCCACATTAAATTTCAGTTGCCAGAGTTCTGACCATTCTTCTAGTTTTCCTAAATCCTTTTCCATTTGGCGTTTCCCTCCAGGAACATCAACCCTGTTACATATCTTTGTGTCATCAGCAAAAAGACAAACCTTACCATCGAGGCCTTTTGCAATATCAATTATGAAGATATTAAACAAAATTGGTCCCAGTACAGATCCCTGAGGTACCCCACTGGTAACATGACCTTGTTCTGAATGTTCTCCATTAACTACAACCCTCTGTTGTCTGTCACTCAGCCACTGCCTAATCCACTCAACAATATGGGAGTCCATGCTCAATGACTGCAGTTTATTGATAAGTCTTCTATGTGGGACAGTGTCAAAAGCCTTACTAAAATCTAGATATGCAATGTCTACTGCACCTCCACCGTCTATTATTTTAGTCACCCAGTCAAAAAAATCTATAAGATTTGTTTGACATGATCTCCCTGAAGTAAACCCATGTTGTTTTTCATCTTGCAATCCATGGGATTTAAGATGTTCCACAATCCTATCCTTTAATAGGGTTTCCATTAATTTGCCTACTATTGATGTCAGACTCACTGGTCTATAGTTGCTCGATTCCTCCCTACTACCTTTCTTGTGAATGGGCACGACATTTGCCAATTTCCAATCTTCCGGGACGACTCCTGTTACTAATGATTGGTTAAATAAATCTGTTAATGGTTTTGCCAGCTCACCAATTCTTTTCAAATGCATGGGCTGGTCAAATATTGATTCCCCCTGCTGGCTGCTGTGGTTCCTACTGCTGACCCCTAGCCAAAATAGTGACACAGAGGTGAGCAGGAGAACCCAAATGGCTGCCAGGGGACATGCTATTCCAAACACCCAAAAGTATTGTAATGATTTCCTGTAAGCAAACATGAGAAATATAAAGCTGAATCTGTGAAGAATGTCATCACCATACCATGATATTAGCGTGAAAGAGTTATGTGAATCGCAAGAGTGATAGAACAAAATAACAAATATTTTTGTAAGTTGAATAGATTTGTGTTTGGTTTGAATTCCTATTGAATGAAACTGATTTGTACTTAAGAACTGAATGCCAAGCATAAGAAAAAAAGGGAATCAGATCCTATGCTCTTAAAAACTACACAGCTGGACACCAAATGGATATTGTATGCTTCCCAATTATGAGGGATTTGGGATTATGCATTGCCCATGATTAAAGCACTGGATTAAACAGTGAGTTTCAGAATTCATTTGAAGGCAACAGACATTACTTTGTGATGTACATTCATTATTGTTAATATGACCATATTTTTTTTTTAAGCTTTTATATAGTTTCTGATTTTATGACGAAGCTCTGTGATAGAATCTGTTACAGACTCTGTGCCTGTATCTCTTTTGTATTGTTCGGATCCATGTACAGTATATACAGAATAATTATATGTATGTAATGATATATGTGCACAAGAAATGATAAATATTGGTGAATACATCCATACAGGTACTGTAATAATGTTAATTTTAAAGTAAATTTGACATATAGAATAAACACTTTAGGATGACAGCTTTTTATAGACCCCTTTTGTTTTAACCACTTTAAGACCAGGCCCTTTTCCTGACATTTGTTGTTAACAAGTAAAAATCAGTATTTTTTGCTAAAACATTACTTAGAACCCCCAAAAATTACACTTTTTTTTTACCAGAGACCCTAGAGAATAAAATGGCGGCCGTTGCAATATTTTATGTCACACTGCATTTGCGCAAAGGTCTTTCAAGCGCAATTTAAAAAAAAACAAAAATACACTTTAACCACATCCCTACCGGCGTATAGACAAATGACACCGGCAGGGTGGCTTTCTAGATCCGGGCGGGCGTCATATGACGTCCGCTCGGTCTCGCCGCTACTGCGCGCCCCTGGGGGCGCGCAGCGCGGGGATCGGGGGTGAGGCTCGTCCCTCGGACTGAGCCCAACCCCGATCAAGGTAAACAGCCAATGAAATTGGCTGTTTACCACGTGATCGGCTGTGTCGATCACAGCCGATCACATGAGCGGCTCCAGCGCGAGCCGCTCGCTCCCTCCTTAATGCGCGCCCCCCGGGGGTCCCTCGGATAGAGCCCATCCCTGATCTAGGTAAAGAGCCAATGAAATTGGCTTTTTACCACGTGACCGGCTGTGTCCAATCACAGCCGGTCACAAATGTCAACAGAGAACACGGTAACTTACTGTCACCGTGTTCTCCTCCTCACACACTGATCCTGTGTGAGGAGGAGATTGTGGTAACAGCTAGTTACCAATTACAGTGCACCCCAAACACACTGATTGCCCCCCCCCAATAAAGAGCACCTGTCACTAACCTATCAAAGTACCTGTCACTAGCCCATCAAAAGTACCCGAGTACCTGTCACCAGCCCATCAGGTACTCTGATGACAGGTACTCGGGTACTCTGATGGGCTGGTGACAGGTACTCGGGTACTCTGATGGGCATGTGACAGGTATTCAGGTATTCTGATGACGGGTACTCGGGTACTCTGATGACGGGTACTCGGGTACTCTGATGAAGGGTACTCGGGTACTCTGATGACAGGTACTCGGGTACTCTGATTATGGGTACTCGGGTACTCTGATTATGGGTACTCGGGTACTATGATGACGGGTACTCGGGTACTCTGATGACGGGTACTCGGGTACTCTGATGACGGGTACTCGGATGATGGGTACTCGGGTACTATGATGACGGGTACTCGGGTACTCTAATGACGGGTACACGGGTACTCTGATGATGGGTACTCGGGTACTCTGATGACAGGTACTCGGGTACTTTGAGTACATGTCACCAGAGTACCCATCATCGGAGTACCCGAGTACCCGTCATCGGAGAACCCGAGTACCTGTCACCTACCCATCAGAGTATCCGAGTACCTGTCACCTACCCATCAGAGTACCCGAGTACCTTCCATCTGCTCATCAGTGTACCTGACGCCTGAAGTACCCGAGTACTTGCCACCTGCTCATCAGTACCCATCACTACTCATCAGTACTCATCAGTACCCATCATTACCTATCACCTATCAGTATCAGTACTGATCATCAGTACAGTATCAGTATCACCTATCAGTATCAGTACTACTCATCAGTACCCATCAACTGCCTGTCACCTGCCCATCAGAGTACCCGAGTACCTGTCACCTGCCTATCGGAGTACTCGAGTACCTGCCACCTGCTCATCAGTACCAGAGTACCTGTCACCTGCCTGTCACCTGCCCAGCAAAGTACCTGAGTACCTGTAACCCTTCATACAGCCACCATGTCCAAGTCCAAAAAGGTTTATATACGTCCTCCATTTAAACCTAAATACCCGTGTTAGGGCAGCAGATAGCTGCCACAACCCTGGTATTTTTTTAAAGGGTGGACGGTTGGCTTTCCGATAAGGGTGGTCCCAGCGGCGGATTCGCCGCGGGATACCCTTCCGGGATGGTGGAAGAGGTGCCCCCCCTCCCGCCGCGTTCCGGTCCTTTACCACGCTTACCGGACCCGCCGGCAGCAGGGAAAACAATCCGGTCCCGGATCCTCACAGACAGGATGTCAAGTGAGGGCAAGCTTGCCCTCACTCGACTCTATGGTCTTGGAGGACCGGAGCTACGGCAAACGTCGTTGCCTAGCAACTGGTTTAAAGGCCTCTTTTTTTTTTTTTCATTTTATTTTATTATTATTTTTTTATTTATTTTTTTTCTTCTATCTTTTAGTGTTAAACGGTGTAAAAATAAAAAATAATAAATAAAATAAATAGTAAAAAAAAAAATTAAAGCGCCCTGTCCCCGTGAGCTCGCGCGCAGAAGCGAACGCATATGGAAACCCCCCCCACATATGTAAACGGTGTTCAAACCACACATGTGAGGTATCGCCGTGATCGTTAGAGCAAGAGCAATAATTTGAGCCCTAGACCTCCTCTGTAACTCTAAGATGGCAACCTGTAGAAATTTTAAAATGTCGCCTATGGGGATTTTTAAGTACCAAAGTTTGTCGCCATTCCGTGAGCGTGCGCAATTTTGAAGCATGACATGTTGGGTATCTATTTACTCGGCGTAACATTATCTTTCAAATTATGGGTAAAAATGGGCTAACTTTACTTGTTTCTTATTTTTTAATTGAAAAAAGTGAATTTTTTTCCAAAAAAATTGCATTTGGAAGACCACTGCATAAATATGGTGTGATAAAAAATATTGCAATAATCTCCATTTTATTCTCTAGGGTCTCTGCTAAAAAAAATATATAATGTTTGGGGGTTCTAAGTAGTTTTCTAGCAAAAACAACTGATTTTAGCTTGTAAACACCAAATGTCAAAAATAGGCCTAGGCAAGTGGCTAGGATGCATGATGGTGCTCCTTGGATGTTGGGCCCCTCTATATGGCTAGGCTGTGAAAAAGTCTCACACATGTGGTATTGCCATACTCAGGAGGAGTGGCAGAATGTATTTTGGGGTGTCATTTTTGCTGTGTACATGCTATGTGTTAGGAATATCCTATAAATTGACAACTTTGTGTAAAAAAAAAAGTTTTTTTTTCCCACATTTTCCAAAAACTTGTGGAAAAAATGACATGTTCAAACGACCCATAATGCCTCATAGAATATACGTTGGAGTGTTTGCTTTCCAAAATGGGGTCATTTTGTGGACTTTTCCATTGTATTGGTGCTATAGGGCCTTCAAAAGTGTGATAGGTAGTAAGAAAGTTTTATGTGTATTTATGCTCCTAGAACGCCTGAAGGGGCTACTTGGATTTGGAGTCTGTTTTTGTGGCCAGGCTGTGTAAAAGTCTCACACATGTGGTATCACCATACTCAGAAGGAGTAGCAGAATGTATTTTGGGGTGTCATTTTTGCTGTGTACATGCTGTGTGTTAGAAATAGCTTATAAGTTGACAACTTTGTGGGAAAAAAAAGAAAAAAACATTTTTTTCTTCATTTTCCCAAGAATTGTGGGAAAAAATTATAACTTCAAAAAACTTACCATGCCTCTTACTAAATACCTTGGGGTCATTTGGGGGGTATTTGTACTGTCCTGACATTTCAGGGCCTCAAGAAAGGAGATAGGCCGTCAGTACATCTGGTGTGATCAATTTTCAGTAATTGGTACCATAGCTTCTAGACTCAATAAGTTTCACACAGACTAAATAATATACACTAATTAGGGTTAATTTTACCAGAGATATGTAGAAGTATAAATTGTGGCCCAAATGTATGAAGAAAAATAAAATTTTTTGCAAAATTTTATAATAAAAACTAAAAAAAGTGTTTTTTTTTTTTCAAAATTTTTGCTCTTTTTTTGCTTATATCACGAAAAAAAAAACCCAGTTGTGATCAAATACCACCAAAAGAAAACTCTATTTGTGTGAAAAAAATGATAAAAATTTTGTTTGGTGACAGTGTAGCATGACTGAGCAATTGTCATTCAAATTGTGAGAGTGCTGAAAGCTGAAAATTGGTCTGGGCAGGAAGGGGGTCTAACTGCTCTGTATGGAAGTGGTTAACCACTTTACCGCTGAGTACCTCCCCCTGTAGGCGGCACTCCCGCTGTTTTCATTCACAGCGGGAGTCGGGCCAGGGGAGGAGCAGCGGCGATCGCTGCCCCGATCGTCGGGGGAATCCAGTTTGGAGATCCGCCCGCCTGTGTAAACAGAGCGGGCGGATCTCCTAAGTGACAGGGAGTGACAGATCGGAGTGTTCAGCATAGCTGGACATCCGATCTGTCCCTGGCTCACTCAGTCACCTCCCCCCCCACACGTTAGTAAGCACCAGGCATACATTAACCCCTCCCTCTCCAATAAAATTAACCCCTTCCCTGCCAGTGTCATTTTTACAGTAACAGTGCATATATATAGCACTGATTACTGCAGTAATGTCACTGGTACCCCCAAAAGTGTCAAAAATGTCAGTCAAGGGTCCGATCTGTCCGCCGCAATGTCGCAGTCCCGCAAAAAAAATTGCAGATCGCCGCCATTACTCGTTAAAAAAAAAACACCAAAAATGACATCTTTCCCATAGTTAGTAAACGCAATAACTTTTGCGCAAACCAATCAAAATACGCTTATTGCGATTTTTTTTTTTACCAAACATGGGTAGCAGAAAACAAATTGGCCAAAAATTAAAAAAAAAAATGTTTTTTACATCTTTTTTGGGGGGAATTTCATATAAAAATATGTTAAAAATATTGTTATTTTTTCAAAATAAACGCTATTTTTTTGCTTATAGCTCAAAAATTAAAAATCGCACAGGTGATCAAATACCACCAAAAGAAAGCTCTGTTTGTGGGAAAAAAAGGACGTAAATTTCGTTTGGGTACGGCGTTGCATGACCGCGCAATTGTCAGTTAAATTCGCACAGTGCCGAATCGCAAAAAGTGGCCCAGACGTAAGACAGCAAAATGCTCTAGTGGTAAAGTGGTTAATGAATAAAAAAAAAAAGTAAATTAAAGTTAGCCCATTTTTTGGATGTGAATTGTGAAAGATGTTATACGGAGTAAATAGATACCTAACATGTCATGCTTTAAAATTGTGCATGCTCATGGAATGGCAACAAGCTACGGTACTTAAAAAATCTCCATAGGCGACGATTTAAACTTTTTTACAGGTTACCTGTTTTGAGTTACAGGGGAGGTCTTGTGCTAGAATTATTGTTCTCGCTAAACACTTGCAAAAACAAACCCTAGAGAATAAAATGGCGGCCGTTGCAATATTTTACGTCACACTGTATTTGCGCATAGGTATTTCAAGCGCAATTTAAAAAACAAAAATACACTTTAAGGAATTAAAAAAAAAAAAAGAAGTAAAGTAAAGTTAGCCCATTTTTTGTATAATGTGAAAGATGTTATACTGAATAAAAAGATACCTAACATGTCATGCTTTAAAATCGCACACGCTCGTGAAATGCCGACAAACTAAAGTACTTTAACCGCCTTAGCGGTATCCCCGAGCGTGACTCGGGGTAGGAATTTTCTGCTATTAGCGGTATCCCCGAGTCACGCTCGGGGTGAATGGGCAGAGCGTGCAAAGCGTGCAGACAGCGCAGCGGAGCTTCTCTTACCTTATCCTGGCGATCCAGCGATGAGCTCTCATTGCTGTGACCGCCAGTGAGATCTCCGCCGCTCGTCTGTCGGTAGGAGGACTTCCTGGTTCCATTCCCTGCAGCAGCAATGCTGCATGGGAGCGGAACTGGGAGTAAAAATTAAAGTAACACCAAAACACAAACATATAAAAGGGAGGTGATACAGTGTAATCTGAGAGGATTACACTGTATCACTTTGCTAAAAGTGGTAAAAGACACAGTGCCCTCTCAGTGCCCCCTTGCCATTGTCCTTTGCGTGAATAAAAATAATTGGAAAATGGCATCAAAAAAGCGCTGTCCCGCATATGCGCTTTTGGATGAGCTGAGCGACTGCGACAGCGGCAGCGACACGGAGCTGCTCGCAGAACAGAGCGACAGTGAGTCGTGCGGAGATCTGTCATCTGACTCTGGCACCGACACGGATCCCGAAAGTGACGCCGATGATCCCGCACCTGACCTAGGTGATGTGCGCACTTGGTGCCCTTTGGACAGCGACGCGGACCAGGCAGCGCCCCCGAGATTCCCTTTCACTGGTTCTCCGGGGATGAAGGTTGACGTGGAGAGAGACAACCCCCTGGCGTACCTCAAATTATTCCTAACGGAGGAGGTAATTCTAAAGATAGTCGCTGAAACCAATCGTTACCAGGAGCAGCAGTGCGCTACGCTGCGCGCCAAATTTTCCCGTTCCAGAAAATGGGAACCAGTCAGTAGCGAGGACATCTGGAAGTTTCTAGGACTCATCATCCTTCAGGGGGTGGTGGGAAAACCACTCCAAAAATGGTATTGGACCACGAATAAAATGCTGGCCACTCCATTTTTTGGCACAGTGATGTCCGAGTACCGATTTTCTCTGATTATGAAAAATTTGCATTTTGCAAACAACGAGGAGTTTGATGAGGCCACGCATCCTGCGCCCAAACTCAAGAAAATCTGGGAGGTGTACCAAACGATCGTTAAAAACTTCCAGCAGACCTATGTGCCAGACAGGGATGTTTGTGTGGACGAAAGTCTCATGGCCTACAAGGGACGCCTGAGCTGGATCCAATATATTGCATCGAAAAGAGCGCGGTTCGGGATCAAATCTTACATGCTCTGTGAGTCGTCCACAGGATACATATGGAATGCTGTAATTTATACCGGGAAAGGTACAAAGTTCGATCCCAAGTACAGCGGCTATGGGATGGCCACATCCTCTGTCCTTTCACTGCTGGACCCCCTTTTGAACCAGGGATATTGTGTTACAACAGATAACTTTTATACCTCTCCGGAACTATTTGAAGTTTTGATCCGAAACAAAACAGATGTGTATGGCACTGTTAGGCCAAACCGGCGGGACATGCCATCCATGTTTAGCAAGAAAAAGCTAAAAAAAGGAGAGATGGTTGCCTTTCAAAAGGGTAAAATGATGGCAATGCGGTGGCGAGACAAAAAGGACGTGTGTCTCATGAGCACCGTGCACAACACCACCACTGCCATGGTCCGCACAAAACAGGGAGCAGATATGCTGAGGCCGCAAGTCGTGATCGACTACAATCACACGATGGGAGGTGTTGATCGAGCCGATCAGGCAATGACCTTTTACCCGGCGATGCGGAAGCAACAAAAAAAGTATTATAAAAAGATTTTTAGGCATCTCCTAGAACAGTGCCTCTGGAACGCCTATATTCTTTACAAAGCCAACACTGCCATACCCCTCGTTCATTCGGACTTTGTCTGGAAGGTGGCTGAGCAGATTTTCATCAACCACCCGACACCATCATCAGTATCTGCAAACAGACCCGGACGACGTGCTGTTGATGTTGGCAATCCAGAGCGCCTGACAGGCCGTCATTTTGTGGACTTTGTACCGCCCACCCCAAAAAAGTTGGCGCCTACCAGGATGTGCGTCGTCTGTTGTTCTAAAAAGGATGGCAATGGAAGAAAAGTCTGAAAGGAAACACGGTACTTTTGCCCAGATTGCAATGTCGGACTTTGTCTAGTGCCCTGCTTTAAACTTTTTCACACTCAGGATGTGTATTGAATTTCTTTGACAAATTTCATTATTTTTCCTTGCCTTCTTGAATAAAATTCTATTATTGATTGGATTATAATTCATGTGTTTGTGTTTCAAATTCATTACATCTGGGATGTGTACTAGAGTCTTGTTTTGGTAAGTTTTAAGTCAGTAATTACTAAGAATTGTAGGCCTTTAATACATAACGCCAAATTTCCATGGAAAGAATTGTACCGCTTTTGGAACAGAATTCCTGACAGAATCATACCGCTAGGGAGGTTAAAAATCTCCATAGGAGACGATTTACTATTTTTTTTTATAGGTTACCTGTTTTGAGTTACAGAGGCGGTCTTGTGCTAGAATTATTTTTCTCACTCTAACGATTGCGGTGATACCTCACATGGTGTGTGGTTTAAACACCATTTACATATGTGGGCGTGACTTACGTATGCGTTCCATTCTGCACGTGACATTGTTGGAATAAGGCACTTTACATTTTTTTTTTTTTTTTTACTTTTTATTTTTTATTTTTACACTGTCCCTTTTTTTTTTTGATCACTTTCTTTTTATTTACAAGGAATGTAAACAACCCTTGTAATAGGAATATGCATGACAGGTCCTCTATCTTGAGAGATCTGGGGTCAAAAAGAAAAAAATAAATCATTTTGACTTTAAGAAAAAAAAAACTGTCAATCTGCCCAAGGACCAGAAGTAGCGTTGGAGGTCGCTCCGGTCCTCCAAGGGCATAGAGCCGTTTGGGGGCTATCTTGCCCTCACTTGCCTTCCGCCACTTCATCTTCGAGCTCTGGTAAGCTCGAAGATGAAGTGGCGGAAGGGGTGGGGGTCATCTCTTCCACTGCCTATAAAAGTGATTTTGCAGCGAATACGCCACTGGAACCATTTTTATCTGAAAGCCAGCCACCAAAATAAATAAAAAAGATGTCAAATTAATGTTGTACATTTACAGTTGTATGGTACAGTATGGCAGTTGGCAAGATGGGTCAAATTGGTGCCCAATAACTCTACCTTTGTATCTCTTCTTATATTTTACATCATTTTTGGTATAGCTAAGGCTTAGATTTGTTACCAGATAATGAATACGTATGTCTTTGATTTCGTGGATTTTAATTAGGAATAAAGAGAGGCATTTTAGAATGAATACATTTTCCAGAAGGTTTGCCCAAAACTTCTTTTATATATTTTGCATAACTCCAGATATTCATAATCAGCACAGAGAGACCTGAAAAAACACTTAACCCGTTTGTGATTTCTTACTTTATAAGGTAGACTTTATTCACCAGTAAAAGCACATGAAGGTAGCTTTTGGAGAAAGTTCATTCATGAATGTATTGTGTTTTAGACTGGGTTCACACTATTGTGATGCAGGAACAAGCACCATTCCATTGCGGGTTCCCACATCACATGTCTCTCGCAGGCAGTTCACACTGCCCTATGCGAACTGCAGTGGGTGTCAATACAAAGTTAATGACAACCCCAGATCGGTTCGCAGATCGCAGTGCAAACTGCCAAATGGTGAAGGAATCAGATCGCATGGGTGTGAACACCCATGTGATCCGATTCCAGAGCATACCAAAAAAGGATCATGCACTATTTTGGTGCAAATGTAATGCAAATTCAGCCATACAACCTGTGTGGCTGAATTCGCATCACACAGACATTGCACATTAGTGCGGTGCGAATCACATGCAATGTCTAACATCGCAATAGTGTGAACCCAACCTTAATCAAGTATTCACTACCAGGTGTAAAATTATGATTACTCCCAATAAATATCCACACTTGCTAAAACAGATTCAAACATTACCAGATTTTTAATTACTTATTTAATAAACAAATGTGCTTTCCAATACTAAACATAAATAAAGACACAACAAAAACCCAGTGTCCTTTCACCGCTTGCCAACTGCCTTGTGTAGGAGTAGGAGTACGATGGCAGAATGACTCTCCAGTGCCGGATCACGTATCTAGTATGTGGTTCGGCACTTCCTGGTAGGGAGCAGTTACAGCACAATGTGATTAGTCACAGCACAAGCCGATCAGTGATTGACCGCTGGCACCCGCTGATCAGCAGGGAGGAAAACAGGACAGAGCTCTGTCAATGTAAACAATACAGAGCTCTGTCATGTCAGCAGGGATGTGCCAGTTTTTGTTTCCCTGCAAAGCAGGGAGTAAAAACTGGCATATTCCTTAGTGAAAGCAGCTTACAGTACACCCATAAACACTGGTTGGGCACACATTTAACCCTTTGATCGCCCTAGATGTTAACCCATTAACAGCCAGTGTCATTAGTACAGTGACAGTGTATATTTTTAGCACTGATCACTGCATTAGTGTCACTGGTTCCCGCTAAGTGCCAAAAGTGTCGGTTAGTGTTAGATTGCCCACCTTACTATTGCAGACCCACTATAAGTTGCTGATCACATCCAAAACAAGTATAACTAGTAGTGATGGGCTTGATGTTCGAGGCAAACATAAGTTCGACTCGAACATGAGCTGTTTGTGTGTTCGCTGAGCACACAAACAAATGGGGCGCTTCACCAACAATTCACCCACCGATGAGCACCCCATAATGCACTGCGCTGGTGCAGTGAATAAATTACTGATTGGCCAAAGCATGCACCTGGCCTGTTTGCTTTGGCCAATCACAGCACAATGTCCTGTCAGAGCCATGATTGGCCAAAGGCGGAGGCCTTTAGCCAATCATGGCTCAGGGGCTAAGTCCTTGCCCCACACTATATAAGGCTTCTACTTACACAGCAGCCGTGTATAGTGTATGACAATAGAGGTTAGGCAGGTAGTTAGTGGACAGTAAGTTGAGTTATTTTAGTGCAGTCACTGTAGTGTTCAGGCATACCCCACGTTTATAATGTATAGATATATTGTAGTCCTCGGTCCCATCTCAGTTCTCCCCAAGTTTTGTGTCCTGTCACTTATAGTTCTGGAGCAAGTGCAATGTCAAGCTGACCAATATTTCTCATAGACACCATTGTTAAAGACCAGGAACAGTGCCATACCAAACTGACCAATAGATGCCAACATTATAGACCAGGAATAGTGCCATACCAAGCTGACCAATATTTCCCATTGACGCCAATGAATACTCAAAGCTGAAAATTGGTCTAGGCAGGAAGGGGGTGAAAGTGCACTCTATTTAAGTGGTTAAGGAGAACCCTATGAATTGAACAACTACCCATTCACCAAAAAAGTGTACAAAAAATAAACGCAAAAGCCAGTTTTTGACAAGCCCTTTATTTAAAAAAAAAAAATAGTGTCCCTCGATGTAAATCTATCTTCAATTACAATGCCTGTCTCACCCGAAAAATAGAAGAAAAAAAATCAAAGACGCTCCCGCCTCTTCGGACCTCATGGAAAATCTTGAGCTGTGACAGCTCTTTTATAGGCAAGGAGCAGGGACACCCGGTTACCCCTTTCTAACATGATGTCAGAAGGGGGCAGTGCCACCGAGTAATGTAACCGTTTTTTTTTTTTTTCATTTTTTTTTTTTAATCTGTATTGCCGGGAGCCGACAATACATTACAGCCGCGAGCAAGGTTAAATTTATTTTTTTCCTTTAGAAATGTCAGCATTACTGCAACAAGCTACATACAATGTACAAATGTGCCACTTTGCAGGCACATTAAGGGGACCCCCCAGGCACAATATTTAACCACTTAAGCCCCGGAAGATTTTACCCCCATTCCGACCAGGGGGTATTTTGCGATTCGGCACTGCGTGACTTTAACGGACAATTGCGCGGTCGTGCGACGCTGTACCTAAACGAATTTGGCGTCCTTTTTTTCCCACAAACAGAGCTTTCTTTTGGTGGTATTTGATCACCTGTGCGATTTTTTTGATCACGCGCTATAAACAAAAAAAGAGCGTCAATTTTGCAAAAATAGCAATATTTTTCACATTTTTTTATATGAAATTCCCCAAAAAAAAAATTTAAAAATCAACATTTTTTTACTTTTTCGGCCAATTTGTTTTATGCTACCTATGTTTGGTAAAAAAAATCGCAAAAAGCGTATTTTGATTGGTTTGCGCAAAAGTTATCGCGTTTACTAACAAAGGGAAAGATTTCTGTCATTTTTGTTGTTTTTTTTTTTTTAACGTGTAATGGCGGCGATCTGCGATTTTTTTTGCGGTACTGCGACATTGGGGCGGACAGATCGGACCCTTGACTGACATTTTTGACACTTTTGGGGTTACCAGTGACATTTCTACAGTAATCAGTGCTATATATATGCACTGTTACTGTAAAAATACACTGGTAGTGAAGCGGTTAACTTTATTTGGGAGGGAGGGGCTGTGTGTATCCCTAGGGGCGTGCTTTCTACTGTGATTGGCTGGGGCTTGAGCTGTATGGACACTGATCAACGAATCTACATACTAGATCCGAGTGATCACTATCCTAGAATGACAGGTGGCTTGTTTACACAAGCTGCCTGACATTCTCCCTCTCCCCCGCCGATCGCCGAGTGACCGGCGGACATCGGGTCACGCGCGGGGGGGTCCGTGACCACGCGGGAGCGGGAGCGCGCCTCCGGGGGCGCGCGCTCGCTCCCTAGACCCTCACAGGCTAGTGACGTAGCCCTACGTCACTTTGCCTGTGAGGGGCTGACTGCCGACGTAGATCGGCGTTAGGCAGTCGGCAAGTGGTTAAAAGAATTTTTATTATTTTACTTTAAGCATTATTAAATTTACTGCTCCTGTAAAAACTATTGTTTTAAAAAAATTTTTTTTTGCATTGATACATGTCCCCCAGGGCAGTACCTGGCTCCCCATACACTTTTTATGGCAATAACTTGCATATAAGCCTTTAAAATTAGGACTTTTGATTTTTCATGTTCATATATATCGTATAGACTTTAATAGAGTTTGCATGTTCGCTAGAACTTTTTCCCTGTTCCAGATGTTCTGGTGTGAACCGAATAGGGGGGTGTTCAGCCCATCACTGATAACTAGTATTAAACTATAAATATAAATTCAAGTATATATATCATAGCTAGTAGATACTATAGCTTTCAAGCAAACCAATCAATATAAGCTTAATGGGATTTTGTTTACCAGTGGTGATCAAATACCACCAAAAGAAAGCTCTATTTGTGTATTGTGTGCAATAGTTAAAGTAACGTAGTGCCAAACAGGATAAAATGGCCTAGTCATGTAGGGAGGTAAATCTTCCAGAGGTCAAGTGGTTAAGGAGAAATGGGCTGTCTCCAGGCATACCTGTCCTTAATTTTGACATTGCTATATGTGTTCCAACATTAAGACTCTCAAAGATAAGAGTAAAGTCTACAGTTTACAGAAGGGCTTTGACGAGGCAATGTGACTTCCACCTATACAGTGGGGATCGAAAGTTTGGGCACCCCAGGTAAAAATTTGTATTAATGTGCATAAAGAAGCCAAGGAAAGTTGGAAAAATCTCCAAAAGGCATCAAATTAGAGATTCGACATTCTTATAATATGTCAACAAAAGTTAGATTTTATTTCCATCATTGACACTTTCAAAATTACATAAAACAAAAAAATGGCGTCTGCAAAAGTTTGGGCGCCCTGCAGAATTTATAGCATTCACTGCCCCCTTTGCAAGGCTGAGACCTGCCAGTGTCATGGATTGCGCTCACAAAGCTGGAGAAGGCTATACGAAGATAGCAAAGCATTTTCAGATGTCAATATCCTCTGTTCGGAATGTAATTAAGAAATGGCAGTCATCAGGAACAGTGGAGGTTAAAGCAAGATCTGGAAGACCAAGAAAAATATCAGACAGAACAGCTTGCAGGATTGTGAGAAAAACCATTCAAAACCCACGTTTGACTGCACGATCCCTCCAGAAAGATCTGGCAGACACTGCAGTTGTGGTACACTATTCCACTATAAAGAGATACTTGTACAAATATGGTCTTCATGGAAGAGTCATCAGAAGAAAACCTCTTCTACGTCCTCTCACCACAAAAATCAGCGTTTGAACTTTGCAAATGAACATATAGACAAGCCTGATGCATTTTGGAAACAAGTTCTGTGAACCGATGAGGTTAAAATTGAACTTTTTGGCCGGAATGAGCAAAGGTATGTTTGGAGAAGAAGGGGCACAGAATTTAATGAAAAGAACCTCTGTCCAACTGTTAAGCATGGGGGTGGATCAATCATGCTTTGGGGTTGTATTGCAGCCAGTGGCACAGGGAACATCTCACGAGTAGAAGGAAAAATGGATTCAATAAAATTTCAGCAAATTTTGGATGGTAATTTGATGCCATCTGTGAAAAACTGAAGTTAATAATGATAATGATCCTAAACACACCTCGAAATCCATGGGGGATTACATCAAGAGGTGTAAACTGAAAGTTTTGCCATGGCCTTCACTATCTCCTTGTCACAGAGCTTACCTTTGTTGGAGTCTGTAAGGCAGAGATGTATGCTCACCCTTGCAGATATCCACAGTCCAAGGTGACCAGGTAAGAAAGCCACCTGGTGCTGTGAATCTGTGCACAGGGGCTTGGCAGGGAAGGTGCTCCAATAAGCAGGACCAGCAGGAATACAATGGGAAGGGAAGTCCAAGAATAACTGTAGTCACTGGATGACACGAGTCCGGATAAGGATCGCAGGAACAACAAGGAGCGAAGGTAAGGATGGAAGCCGGGGTCAGTCTGGAACACACGCTTAGGAAACAGGAACACAGGAACAAAGTCTGTCAAACAGGAACAATCTGGAACAAAGCTCAGCAATGAACTGACACTGCTCTAAGCGAGAGGCAGTGTTTTATAGCTTGAGCTATTAGCTTCAGATGGACAATGAGAGACAGGAGTATACTCAGGTGAAGTCCAGCCCTCTAGTGCTGCAGGCAATACCAGATTAACATGACTGCAGCCATATGAGCTGAAGTGTGGCTCAGAGGTAGGACAACAGGACAGAATGTCAAAGTACACAGGTTCAAATCCCACATCAGGTACTCAATGGCGACCACGCCTGGCTGTCTGTAAGCCATGGCGAGAACCGTGACACTACCCCCCCCCCCCCCTTTAAAGACACCCTCCAGACAGGAACAGGTTCTTTGCAGAGGTCTTTTACAGGATAGGCATTTGCAGCTTTTAATACTCCCTCGAACAACTTCAGATCCTCCTTACATACCACAGTGCCATTAGAAGCATATGTGCAGTCAGATGAAAGAACTTCATTGTCAAGGCAGGAAGTAATGAAGGTGCTTGCAAGAAGAGGAGTTTCTTTGGAAAGAGGTACAGATGTTACCAGGGCTGGAGGAGGGACTTCCACAGGGGTATTGGTTTCAATGATTGCCATAGTCTGGGTGCCCTTTTCAGACACAGAATGGGGACAGTTCTGGCTGCAACCTTGGCAGTTTCCAGGCTGTGTTTCTGGGAAGACAGGACGGATCTGCATGGCATCAACTGGGAGAGCCTTAGGCCTGGATGTGTCAAAATGTGATAAAATGTCCCCTCTCTCCACAATAGAAACAAAGGCCACTGTTTCTCCTATGGTCTCTTTCTTTGGAAGACAGCCTGGTGCCCAAGGTGCTGAACTCCACGGGCTCCTCTTTAACCTCTGGAGGATCAAGGCATATTGGAGTAGTGTAAGGATGACAAGGCCGGCTGGTGCAGGCAGGCTTGTACCGTGACCAGGCATATTCGTATGGGTTTACTTTTTCCCTAGGTACCCGAGGTCTGCGGGGACCTGGAGCAGGCTTAGAAGTAGCTTTCTGGGAGGTAAGACACTGTGAGTGCATAGTAGTTAGAAATTACTCCCAATTGTCCAAGCTAGGACTTTTCTCCTGCAGCATCTGGTATGCCCATTAGGGATGATCGAACTTTTGAAAAATTCGGTTCGGCCAGAACATCCAAAATTCCCGAAAGTTCGGCCCAGATTTCATAACCCCATTGAAATCAATGGGACCCGAACTTCGGTAATCAAAAAACACAATTTTTAAGCCCTAAAACCAAATAAATGCCCCTAAAAAGTCCCTAGGGTTCTGGGTCATGCCTCGTTAACTATTAATCACACAAAAAACGTTCTTAAAAATTGTCATTTTTGATAAAAAAGCCAATTATTGAAAAAAAAAAAAAAAGAGATTTTTTGATTTTTACTTTGGATTTCCAGAACCATAAAAAAAAAGATCGTTTGTATTAGAACACTTTCAGCACAGGAGTTTTCACACCTTGCCGGTTTAATAGCAGGCATTTTTTTGGGTTCTTTGCAGTCAGGAAAAACATCTGAACTTGTGTATAGTGGTACTGTGCACAAGTTCTGATGTTTTGCCTGCCTCCAAAAACCCCCCAAAAATGCCAGCAAAAACACACCTGGGCATTTTTTTTTGACGCTAGAGTTTTTTTTGTCATTTTTTGGGGATCTTTTGAGGCAGGCAAAACATCTGAACTTGTGTATAGTGGTGTATATACACACATACATATATTTATTTACACACCTAGACATATATAGGTGTGATAGTAGCAGAAATATATGCTTGCGCTAATGAAATCATTTACAGTAATATATTTCTGCTACTATCACACCTATATATGGCTAGGTGTCTATATACATATAATTATGTGTGTATATATACCACTATACACAAGTTCAGATGTTTTGCCTGCCTCAAAAGAACCCCAAAAAATGCCAAAAAAAAAATGCCCAGGTGTGTTTTTGCTGGCATTTTTTGGGGGTTTTTGGAGGCAGGCAAAACATCTGGACTTGTGCACAGTACCACTATACACAAGTTCAGATGTTTTTCCTGACTGCAAAGAACCCAAAAAAAGGCCTGCTATTAAACCGGCAAGGTGTGAAAACCGAAAAGAGAAGCCAACCCCCTGAGCTGAAAGTGTTCTAATACAAACAATCCATTTTTTAATGGTTCTGGACATGCTACAGAGCTGAAACTTCACAGGTACACCTTTTAGACCCCCCAGAAACGAAATCACACAAAAAGTTCTTAAAAATTGTCATTTTTGATAAAAAAAGCCAATTATTGAAAAAATTAAAAAAAAAAAAAAGATATTTTTTGATTTTTACTTTGGATTTCAGATCTGGGGGGTCTAAAAGTGTACATGTGAAGTTTCAGCTCTGTAGCATGTCCAGAACCATAAAAAAAAAAGATTTTTTGTATTAGAACACTTTCAGCTCAGGGGGTTGGCTTCTCTTCTCGGTTTTCACACCTTGCCGGTTTAATAGCAGGCATTTTTGTTGGGTTCTTTGCAGTCAGGAAAAACATCTGAACTTGTATATAGTGGTACTGTGCACAAGTTCTGATGTTTTGCCTGCCTCCAAAAAACCCCAAAAAATGCCAGCAAAAACACACCTGGGCATTTTTTTTTTTGACGCTAGCGTTTTTTTTGGCATTTTTGGGGGTTCTTTTGAGGCAGGCAAAACATCTGAACTTGTGTATAGTGGTATATATACACACATAATTATATGTATATAGACACCTAGCCATATATAGGTGTGATAGTAGCAGAAATATATTACTGTAAATGATTTCATTAGCGCAAGCATATATTTCTGCTACTATCACACCTATATATGTCTAGGTGTGTATATAAATATATGTATGTGTGTATATACACCACTATACACAAGTTCAGATGTTTTGCCTGCCTCCAAAACCCCCCAAAAAATGCCAGCAAAAACACACCTGTGCATTTTTTTTTGACTCTAGCGTTTTTTTGGCATTTTTTTGGGTTCTTTTGAGGCAGGCAAAACATCTGAACCTGTGTATAGTGGTATATATACACACATAATTATATGTATATAGACACCTAGCCATATATAGGTGTGATAGTAGCAGAAATATATTACTGTAAGTGATTTCATTAGCGCAAGCATATATTTCTGCTACTATCACACCTATATATGTCTAGGGGTATATATACAGACATATATGTGTATATATACCCCCTATACACATGTTCAGATGTCATGTCTGACATCAAACATGTCCTCAAAAAAGCACTGGCAGTGGCAGCATGAAAAATGCTTGGCTGGTGAGAAGCCATATTCCTGTCCCGAAGCAACTCAGAGAAATGATCATTTCTCTATAGCGGTCACCCTGCTATGGAAGGGTTTTGTCACCCTTCCATAGCAGTCACTGTCAGTTAACCCTACACTACACTACGGTCCCCTTACACTTAACACTTTCCCTACAGAAACTAAATTTTTGAAGCTAACTTAAGTGTAAAGGAGCACTCTAACTACACTAGATATCCCTTTCCTCACACTAAAAATAGCTAAATGACACTTTGTAACACATTAGAACAGAACAGCATTCCACTCTCTTCCATGTCCCGTACAAGAATGCTAGGAATTTGGCGGGGGCGATCTTATATACTGGGGGGCGTATTCACTAATGTTTGGTCTAGGGACCCCCTAGTCACTCCAATCACATTCCTAGCATTCTCCTGCCCCCTCAATTGGCTTTTGCTAATGGTTCTGGTCCAATCACGGGCTTTTAAAGCCCATTTCCTGAATCATTGCATTTTGGTCGGTTCTGGTTGCCGAATTCCGAACTTTTTGGGCAAAAAGTTCTAAATTCGGCCGAACCTCGAACACCCAATGTTTGGGCCGAACCGATGGTGGACCCGAACCGTTCGATCATCCCTAATGCCCATGTCTTCATCCTTCCGGAAAGCAGATTAATAGCGGAATGAACCTTGATAAAGTCACTGTAATAGGTCCTGGGCTTAAGGACAAACAGGAGCTCACAATCCATCCGGAAGGTTGTAAATGAGGAACGGGAACCATCAAATCTGTCAGGTAACAGGGCGGTTCCAGGGCTGGAAATACTGTGTCTTTAAGTATCAGCACTTCTTGCTGCAATTCAGCCACTCTGGGCCAGGCTGGACACCTGCTGGGTGAGCTGCTTGCACATCTCTGCGGACTCCATATGGTCAGTTCATTATGTCACGGGCTTACCTTTGTTGGAGTCTGTAACGCAGAGATGTACGCTCACCCTTGCAGATATCCACAGTCCAAGGCAGTGGTGTATTTAGGTTTTGTGCTGCCCTAGGCCAGAAAAAAACTTGTGCACCCCCTAATATAAATATGACCCACCCCTTCCTGTAAAGGCCACAGCCCTTCCTGTTTATGACCCACCCTGTCATCTGTAAACCACAGACCACAATCACAGTCTATCAGTGCCCACGAGGGCAGCCTCATCAGTTCCCATAAGTTCAGCCTCATTAATGCATATCAGTGCAGCATATTAGCGCACATCAGTGCAGCATATTAGTGCCCATCAGTGCAGCATATCAGTGCTCATCAGTGCAGCCTTATGTCACTGGATTAGTAAGATTACTCCTTTCTTTCAAGATATTTGGACTTGTGTTTGCTGCCACTGATTGTAATCATCGGATTATTTCACTTATTTGTATAATAAATAGGAAGTCCGAAGTCATTATACAAATCAGTGAAATAATCAGTGGCAGCAAACACAAGTCCAAATATCTTATAAGATTGGAGTAATCGTACTCATCCAGTGACATATTGCGATAGCACATATGAGGTGAGCAGGTCCAAAATATTATTGAAATCATATACAGTTAAAAGTCTTAATTATATATGATGCAATTCAGTACGCTCACTCAAGGACAAGGATGTTTAAAGAAATGAAATTATATTAACATGATGCCTGCCATACCTGGGGGCGGAGGAGGGGAGGCGGAGCATTAGGCTGCAGTGCCACACTTATTAGCATTGATGGCCGTCGGGCCAGTTGTATTAAGTGTGGTCAGCCTGGGGTCTTTCCGAATGTCCTCACCGGCCGGTAGTATCAAACTGGCAGGTAGCACTGTGACCGCTTTATGGGTGTGCCAGACTTATTTGCCTCCTGGACCCCGCCCTCCAGCCCAATTCACCCCATAAGACTGTCACTATACTAAAAGTGTAGCGCAAGCTGGCAGGGACCCTTTTACGTGAGGGAGTCGGGAGGAGGCTGTTTTTTTTTCCTGCGGGGTGCAGCTTTTTTGCTGCCCCCCCCCTGCAAACTGCTGCCCTAGGCCAAGATACAGCACTGGTCCAAGGTGACCAGGTAAGAAAGCCACCTGAGCTGTGAATATGTGCATGGGGGCTTGGCAAGGAAGGTGCTCCAATAAGCAGGACCGGCAGGAATACAATGGGAAGGGAAGTCCAAGAATAACTGTAGTTACTGGATGACACGAGTCCGGATAAGGATCGCAGGAACAACAAGGAGCGAAGGTAAGGATGGAAGCCGGGGTCAGTCTGGAACACACGCTTAGGAAACAGGAACACAGGAACAAAGTCTGTCAAACAGGAACAATCTGGAACAAAGATCAGCAATGAACTGACACTGCTCTAAGCGAGAGGCAGTGTTTTATAGCTTGAGCTATTAGCTTCAGGTGGACAATGAGAGACAGGAGTATACTCAGGTAAAGTCCAGCCCTCTAGTGCTGCAGGCAATACCAGATTAACATGAGTGGATCCATATGAGCTGAAGTGTGGCTCAGAGGTAGGACAACAGGACAGAATGTCAAAGTACACAGGTTCAAATTCCATATCAGGTACTCAACAGCGACCTCGCCTGGCAGTCTGTAAGCCATGGCAAGAACCGTGACACTCCTGACCTCAATCCATGGTTAGACCTTAAAAGAGCAGTGTGTGACAGACAGCCCAGAAATCTCAATGAACTGGAAGACTTTTATAAGGAAGAATGGGCAAAGATACCTCAAACAAGAATTGAAAGACTATTGGCTTGCTTCAAAAAGCGTTTACAAGCTGTGATACTTGCCAAAGTGGGCAGTACAAGATATTAACTCTGCAGGGTGCCCAAACTTTTGCAGACACCATTTTTTTGTTTTCTGTAATTTTGAAAGGGTAAATGATGGAAATAAAATCTAACTTTTGTTGACATATTATAAGAATGTTTTTTATCTGTAATTTGATACCTTTTGGAGATTTTCCCATCTTTCCTTGGATTCTTTATGCACATTAATACAAATTTTTACCTGGGGTGCCCAAACTTTCGATCCCCACTGTATTTGCATATGTTGTGCAACTAAACAGACACAGTTTCCCCACACACGGCTAATGTGTACGGTAAAGTCTACAGGCTTGGAAAGATTAGTTTGTAAATGGATAAAAAACTGGCTAAAATACTGTATTCATAGAGTAGTGGTTAATAATTCCTACGCTAAACGGTCTAAGGTTATCAGTGGTGTACTCCAAGTTTCAGTGTTGGGACCCTTATTGTTTATTGTATTTATTAATGATATAGGGTCTGGGATTTAAAGTACCATTTCATTGTTTGCAGATTACACCAAGCTATGCATTGGAATAATGTCCTTACATGATGTCTCCAACTTACAAGCTTACCTCAATGCACTCTTTAGTTGGGCAACTATGTGGCAAATGAGATTTAATGTTTATAAATGTAAAGTTATGCACTTTGGGGCTAAGAATATGCAGGAATCATACATACTAGGGAAAGTACAACTGGGTAAATCAATAGTGGAGAAGAATCTGGGAGTTCTGATAGATCATAAGTCTAATAATAGCATGCAATGCCAAGCTGCTGTTTCCAAAGTGAGCAAAGTCCTTTCTTGTATTAATAGAGGTAAAGACTCCAAAGAGAATGATATCATGTTACCCCTGGACAAATCATTAGTAAGACCTAACCTGGAATATGCAGTTCAGTTATGGGTACCAGTTCACAAAAATTATATCAGGAAACTGGAAAAAGTGCAGATAAGGGTACCCAAACTGATAAGAGGCATGGAGGAGCTCAGCTATGAGGATAGATTAGAGGATTTGAATTTATTCTCTCTTGAGAAGAGGAGATTAACCACTTGCCGACCACTCACGTTGCTGCTACTGCAGCAAAGTGGCTCGGCTGGGTCTGGCGACGTAGACCTACGTCGCCAGATACCTCCCTATCTCAGCGGGGCATGGGTGGCGTGTCGTTTAGACACAGCGGGAGTCGGGCCAGGGGCAGAGAGGCGGTGATGACCGCTTCTTTTCCCCAATCATCGGGGAAAGACTAAGGAAATCTGCCCGCTTGTGTAAACAAAGTGGGCAGATCTCCTCTGTGACAGGCAGGGACAGATCACAGGATTCAGCATAGCAGAACCTGCGATCTGTGTCTGTGTCACACAACCCCCTCCCTGCACATACATCAGTAAGCATGAGGCATAAATTTAACCCCTTGATCACCCACAGTGTTAACCCCTTCCCTGCCAGTGTAATTATTTCAGTAACAGTATTTTTAGCACTGATTACTGTAGTAATGTCACTGGTCCCCCCAAAAGTGTCAAAAATGTCAGTTAGCGGTCCGATCTGTCTGCCGCAATGTCGCAGTCCCGCAAAAAAAATCGCAGATCGCTGCCATTACTAGTAAAAAAAAAATAAACAATAAAAATTACAAATCTTTCCCGTAGTTAGTAAACGTGATAACTTTTGCCTAAACCAATCAAAATATGCTTATTGTGATTTTTTTTACCAAAAATACACAGCAGAAACAAATTGGCCTAAAATGTTAAAAAATTTTGATTTGTAAATTTGTTTTGGGGAATGTTATATATCAAAATGTGAAACATATTGTTTTTTATTTTCAAAATTGTCACTCTTTTTTTCAAAAATTAAAAATCGCACAGGTTATCAAATACCACCAAAAGAAATCTCTATTTGTAGGAAAAAAAAGAACATAAATTTATTTTGGGTACAGCGTTGCACGACCGGGCAATTGTCCCTTTAAGTAACGCAGTGCCAAATCGCAAAATATGGCCTGGTCAGGAATGGGGTAAAATCTTCTTAAAGTGGTTAAAAATACGTAAATTTCGTTTGGGTACGGCGTTGCATGACCACGCAATTGTCAGTTATAGTCGCGCAGTGCCAAGTTGAAAAAAGTGGCCTGGACGTTAAGCAGGAAAATCCTCCGGCCTTAAAGTGGTTAAGGGGGATATGATCAACATGTACAAATACATAAGTGCTCCACAGGCAATGTGACTTCAACAACTTTTGTTTTGTTTGTGCTGTGCAAAGCCTGTCCATGTGCACCTTACTATAGGCTGGGCTCACACTGATGCGACCCCAGCAGGGGTCCGGTGCATCCGTGTACACTGATTTAGGTCAGAATTTTTTGCCTGAATACACACCTGAAACAGAGCTAAAGACGCACAGGGTCCTTTTCCAATGCGAACCACGGCTGCCCCAGAGCTGTGTGAACCAGCTCCATTCCTGTCTGGGAAATCCAATTCACAGCAGTGTAAACCCAGCCTTAAAGGCTAGTTATAAAATAGGGTAGTTGCCATTTTTGTGTAGCCTGTTAATCTGGAACTTACTTTAGTTTAGTTAGAGGCTTGGACTGCAGATGTTTTGTTTATTTAAGTCTATATTTTCTGTACAAAGCCCATTGAAACTATTTTTGTTTACTGCCTTGCTGAATAAAAGAGCCGAACAAACCTAATTGGGTGCCCCTGTCCTATGCCTGGCCTACCACTACTAATAGCTGTGGACTGTGTTCCCCTAATATATATATATATATATATATATATATATATACACTCAAATACACTAGGACTGCACTGTGTATTTGCTCGGTAGTTCTGTCCAGAGATAAATGGAAAACCAGTGATAGGTACTGTGTACATCATAAAAAAAAACAAATCTAGTTTTAATATTTCCAGGATCATTAAGTAGTCTAGATTTACACAGATGGGAGCCATGTTCCACTGTGTTAATTTCTGTATATTTTTACAAGATGGTCTTATATTATCCCACCACAGAGCAATATGTCTATTTATTTATAGTCAGTCTATAGGAGGCATATCCCCTGTGGCTTATGAATACTGAAGATTGACTTATCTCAGTGCACATCATTAAACCAGAAACATCTCTAGTTAATGGTTTGCTTACTAGGGTTGTTTCTTCACCTTGTGAATGAGATAAAATGGACATAACTTGGGGGGATGAAGATTATCTTTTTTATGTCTTTTAATGGGGGTTATAAATACTACTAATACACCAAATCTGTTATAAAGGAAATGTAGGAGACCTATCGGTATATGCCATGCACAATCACAAAGTAATACTTCATAAACTATAACAAGATGCTAGACTATCTATGAAAAAGGTTATTGATAATAGACATTTTGCCAAAGTCACAAATACAAGGATTCTTAGGAGTGCATTGAGGTAACTTTACAATTTAGCATAAATAAAAATCCACATTTCCCAACATTTAGCATTAGTGTAAGTTTTCATAACTGCTGTTATTTATGCAATTAAAAAGTATCCCTTTGAGCTCTGCCTACTGTAAAGTACAGCTTCAGACTCACAGGCAGTCCACCCTCCCTCCCCTAAAGGTCCCCCAACATGTTTTTATACTTACTTTGTCCAAAGCCTTCAAGCTGGTCACATGACTCTGCTGGGTCCTCATCTTGCTCTGCTTTTTTCCGGGTTGGGTAGTCCTTACTTAGACAAATAGCAACACTAAAGATGTCAGTGCCACTGTACCTGTACATTATAAATAATGGCTGCTATGGTGACAATTTGGAAAAAATAGTTTGGGTGAGGGAAGGTGAGGATGCTAGAAATTATATAGAGTCATTGCCGGATGTGCTAAATCACTTGCTATATAGTAGAGTGGATAATCCACCTAACCAAAATTGCATAGGCTACAAGTATTCCACATAGAGCATGGTGACAATTTGTCAGGGGTCAGGATCACGATGCCTTGGATTCACAATGGGCTTCCTAGTCTTGTGTGTTGAGTGATATTGAGTGTCATTCGACCCAGAAGACTGGAGCATCTTGTGGCTAAAGTGTGGTACTGCATAGAGCCTGTACCCTTTGCTTCCCTAACAACCATTGACAGAGGGTGATGTCACAGGTTGCTAAGGATGCCGTGGTGCCAGCACCCGCTGCTTCTTAAACAACCTTTGACAGGAAGCTGTCAAATATTGTAGTGATGAAAAATGTGTCAGAGCAAAAAATCCTGCATTTGGAAGAATGTACAAATGGGCAAAACCTATTCCCACTTAGTCCTACTGCACTGGTGTTCTCCTTTTTCAAAGCTGCTTTCCAGTAACCTACTCCAGGTTCCCTACTAAGGGCAATGATCTCTCAGTTTAGGACATTCCAATTTTTCTCCTGGGACTCAACAGAACAATAGAGATCTGGGACAGATCCTTGGCCAAACACTACATGTTCTATATAGAGTGAATTACTACTTAACCCCTTTATAGCGATAACTCAGGCAGTTACAGTCACAACTTGGTCCTCAGTAAGTTCTAATAATTTATAAGCAGAGAAGCCACAAACAACAAATAACCTACTAATCTGTTGGAGATCATATAATCTGTGTGTTTTCAGCCTTCACTGAACACACTATAGCGTGTTAATTTATCATTATTCAGACCAACAATAGTCTGTAATTTAGAGAGTCTTTTCCAAATATTAGCAATAAGCACATCAAAAGTTCAAACATATCTTGTCCCATTGTGGAGTGTAATAGGAGGGGTGCTGCAGTTTGCATAATTCTACACTAGTCTCATACAGTAGTAGTTCTCCGCTATATTTCTATCTAAGGGACTGATGGAATTAGCTTCGCGCTGAAGGGAAATGCAAGCAGGTGCATCATGCCCTACATCTTGCCTTCTTTGGTTCTCCTACTCTATCATTGACCACTATTCTCTGGGGATGCTTTGCTTAAATACCCAGCAGCTATCTTTCCTGAGTGACAAACTGCACCACTGAAACAGGGAGACTTGTCTAGAAGAAGCCTTACCCTGCTACAATTTGGCATCCTTGCAGATGTGCAGTATCCTCTGCAAGTATCTCATCAGAAGTAAATTACTTACTGCAGACAATGAATTGAGCTAGGAATGTCTGAAATTATACCTTTTAATCTGTGTAGATGTCTAAGAAAAGCAGCAAGCTCACATAAATGTAGGACAATTGGTTATTGGGCCACAGAGAACAACCCTAGTATTTACATGGTTGCCGCTGTTTTAATTATTTCTGAATTTAGAAAATCTTATATAGACACTGGCAGGAATGGAGACATAGAGGATGGTTTATTGAAAAGTGATCAAGATTATACAATATATTAGCTAAAATGGGATTTTCCTTTACTAAATCATATTTTGACATCTAATCGACTCTATCTTTGCCTGTCAGAAAGTCTCTGTCTAAACTGGAATTCTTCCAGTTAAATTAATAGAATGGTACAGATGAATCGTTTCCTGTTATTTAAAGAGCAAGTCAAGTCAATGATATGAAAGCAACATATTCTATCCCATAAAAACAGCAACTGTGATACATTTGCAAAGTTTATTCAGTTTACCTTAACCTGAGTTCTATGTAACTCCTTGAAAAATAAACACACAGAGTCCATTACAGGGTCAGTAGGAGGCCAGGGTCTGCTGCATTGCTGTGTTAACAAATGTCTGACACAAATCAATTTGTTGCTGCTATACATATTGATATATGCTACAAAATTAAAGTGTTGCAATCATTGTGCATGGTGAAAGAAAAACTTAACTTCTCCTTGTTTCATGATTTATTGTCTTGGGGTCTTTCAGAAATGATCACTTTTTTCATGTGAAAAGGAGGAGTATTGGTTTTGATCCATCAAAATCTAATCATATTTGGACATGAATTGTTCCTTGATGTGAGTGCAAGAGGGTATAATTGAATAATTGGTCAGTAGTTACACATGTGCCCACAGATAGAAAGAAACTTGTGATAACAATTTGTAATCAAATTCATGCCAGCTGTATTACAGATAATAGGAAAAAGGTGTCGCGCTAATCTCAATGGTAGCAAAATTGATCCTGACAGCACCAAAGACTTCTCAAGAAAAAATAGTGTTCAAATCAGTCCCAAAACAGTGAAGGAAAGGAGGGGTCCACCACCAAATGGAGTCACCAAACACTCTTACCAGCAGTAGAGACCCTAAGGGGTCACACAGTGCCCAGAGTAAACGTAGATGGACCAGCGGTTGGTGAAATCCAATCCCTTACTTCAGCCTTCTGTTGCTGCAGTCTGGAAGCACCTTCAGCAACCTTATCACTCTCAGAAGACAAAAGCAAGAGTGCCCCTCATAGTGCAGTAAATTTCTTCAACTTTTATTCGGATAAAAAATGCAGCTTACATAAAAAGATCCAAGCGTCAGCGTTCTGTGTAACATACAGGCGATCTATAGTCGGTTTCCCACCAGCAAGATGGCCGCCGCGTCCCTCGTCTGCGCATGCGCCAGCCGTCAGCCAATCCCATAGGGATATTGAGTTGGCCCACGCTTTGCAGCTATAACAGCTTCAACTCTTCTAGGGAAAGCTGTCCACAAGGTTGAGGGATGTGTCTATGGGAATGTTTGACCATTCTTCCAGCAGAGCATTTGTGAGGTCAGGTACTGATGTGGACGAAAAGGCTTGGCTCTCAGTCTCCGCATGAATCCATCCTAAAGGTGTTCTATCAGGTTGAGGTCAGGACTCTGTGCAGGCCAGCCACGTTCTTCCACCACAAACTCGCTCATCCATGTCTTTATGGACCTTGCTTTGTGCACTGGTGCACAGTCATGTTGGAACAAAAAGGGGCCATCCCCAAACTCTTCCCACAAAGTTAGGAGCATGAAATTATCCAAAAGGTCTTGGTATGCTGACACCTTAAGAGTTTCCTTCTCTGAAACTAAGGGGCCAAGCCTAACACCTAAAAAACATCCCCACACCATAATCCCCCCTCCACAAAATGATTTGGACCAGTGCACAAAGCAAGGTTCATAAAAGCATGGATGAGCAAATCTGGGGTGGAGGAACAGAAGAGTTTAAGCTGTTATAGCTGCAAGGGGTGGGCCAAATCAATAATCATCCCTACGAAATAAAACGGTGATGCCATTAAAATTCAAGTGTGTGTAAAGGAAAGGAAGGTGTCCCAATACTTTTGGTAATATAGTGTGTGTATATGTGTGTGTGTGTGTGTATATATATATATATATATACACACACACACACACACACACACACACACACACACACACACACACACACACACACAGGTATATATATATATTTAATCTGAATCAGTAAATAAAAAGAAGCAACACTTATATACAATAAAATCTCACAGCTGCTTACTTAGCAAAAGTACATTTTCAGTAAAAGATACATTACAATTTTAGTGCAAAGTGTGGAACTAAAGACAACATTTTTTTTTTTTTCATTTTGATTAGAGTAAGGGGGGGTTATAACCCCTATAATTTTCAATTTTTCCAACTGGGTCCCATTGGGGAGATTTCCTGTCCCACAGTCAAAACAGAATGTGAGCGGAAAACCCCCGAAAGTGAGAGTATCCCTGGTTGTCACTACAACACCTGTTCTGGTGTCAATTCAAAATGTATGACTTTCTTTTTTTTTTGTAATTGTATTTTTATTTGGTTTTCATGAAAACATAAGAACCAAAATGAAGACAATGACAATGAAAAATTTTACAAGATACAAAGAAAAAGACAAAAGTAGCACAGTATATAAAGTCTCTGCAGGCATTACAAATACAACATTTCTAGAGACATTACGACAGCACAAATTACTTACAAACAGAGCTCTTTAAGCCAGTATACTATGTGGCGAAGGGGTCATGGAGAAACATGCACAGGAAAAGTGTGATGAGACTGTAGTGGAGAGAACCAATAAATGAGGCATAAATCAAGGTAATGAGGCTCCAAACTCAGACTGGTCCCAGCTCCCCCAAATTGTTAAATAACATCATTCACAGTAGTAGTTAGATATTCCATTCTCAGCTATGAGCTGAAGAGATTGACACTGAGACAGGGGTACACCTGACAACCAACAGAGCAGGATTGCTCTTCTGGTGGTAAAAAAGGTGTAGGAAATAAATTGTTTAACAGGCTTGGCAATACCAGAGAAAGGAAGACCCGATAAGGAATGAACAGGATTAATCGGTAGTGAAAAACCCGACCCCTTCTGAAGTAACGTCATCACCTCAGTCCAGAATGGCTGTATCTGAGGACAAAGCCAAGAAATATGGAACAGTGAGCCTACTTCAAGACCACAGCGCCAACACATGGCTGAGCAGGATGGGTACTGCCTATGTATGACTTCTGGAGTCCTAAACCAAAAATCAAAGAGTGGTCTCTCTCTGCACCACACATTTAGAAGATTTAAAAGCTGAAGTCCAGATCTTATCTCATATCTGTGAAGAAATAGGTCGCTGTAACAGATGAGCCCACTTACACATATAGGAGTGGGTATCCTAAGTAAGAGGAGTAGTTTAGTGAAGGATGCAATAAATGAAAGATGCTAAGTGCAATTGGTGGGGACTTTGTGCACACAAATATTCAAACGAGGTGGATCTATTGAGAGCCGTGACGTGGACATAGAATGAAAAAATGTCTAACTTGTAAATAAAAAATTTTTTTTTTTCAAGGATATCAAATTTTCCCCGTAGTTCTTCGAAAGTATGCAGCCTACGAGTAGCAGGGTGTACCAGGTTACAGAGCTGGAAAAGGGTGGCCTGCATCCACGGTAGTATGCAACCAAAGGACAAACAATCCACTAATATCTGGTTAAACTAATTATTAGGAAGAGAAGGGCATGGTGAAGAGAGAGTGAGAGAACTTCTGGAGTAATTTACGCCAGATTGCCAGTAAAAAGCATTGGAGCAATACACATATATCTCAATAAAGAATCATTGCATAAGGACTGTGACCATACCAGAGAGAATGAATGCAGAGGGTTTAAGAAGCCCCTTTCGATTTCCGTGCACCAATTGGGAGACATCAGACTGGACCATGAGATAACGGCATTAAGATGGGAGGCATAAAAATATATATTAATATCAGGTGCTCCCAGTCCCCCCGGCATCTGTAAGGAGAAAACCACCAAGTTCGCAACGTGGTGAGCTTTACTTTTCCAAATAAATTTATGGATACCTCTTTAAAGGGCTTTGAGTTGGGACATAGGTATTGCAACTGGCATAGTCTTGAAAAAATAAATCAACCTGGGTAATAAGGACATTTTCAAGGCATTTACTCTGCCTAGGAGGGAGAGAGGATAGTTTGATTGGTGGAGAGAGTGAAAAATATTCTGAAACATTGGGGGTTAATTAGTTGAATATAGGGTGGAATAGGAGGGAGTCAAACTAATACCTAAAAACTTCTATATCTGTATGGATATGTTTTCCCAAGTTGGGCCGGGAGGGTAGGTGGTATTTGCAATGGTAAGGCCTCTGTCTTTGCAGTATTGACCTTATATCCTTATAAGGCACGAAGGAACTAGAAGGTCATGCAAAGTGATAATAGAGGGTTAGTTAGGGTTAACAGAATATAATTTGCAAAAAGAGACAATCTGTATTCCCTCTGTAGATCAGAACCCCGGGAATATCCAGATTTGTTTGAATGTCCTCGGCTACGGGTTCCAGATATAGAATAAAGAGCAGAGGAGATAAAGGACAACCCTGACACGTACCATTGGTCATGGGAAAGAGAGGGGACAGCAAAGAAGACATCTGGACCTGAGCTGTGGTATGAGAGTATAGTGCTTCCAGTGCATTAAAGTAGGGACCCAGGAAACCATACCGAGTTAAAGTCAAGAACATATAGGCCCAACTTAACCTATCAAAGGCTTTTGGCCATCCAAACTTAATGTAAGGGCTGGGTGGGGCAATTTATTTAGGAGATCTATCAGGTCTATGGTGCGCCGTATCTTTTCTCCAGAATGCATGGTCGGCACAAAACCCACTTGATCCTTATTAATTCATTTTGACATATATTGAGACAGTCCAGAGGCTAGGATTTTTGAAAAGATTTTGTAATCTGAGTTTAGTAGAGCTATGGGTATATAATTGTCAGACAGGGAAGGGTCTTTACCTGGTTTGTGGATGACAGAAATGTACGAATACATGAACTGTGGATGTGTGGATTTCCCTTGACGTAAAGTGTCATACAAGTCTAACATACAGTATGTAGGGCCAAGACGGGCGGGAAGGTCTTATAGTAAAAATAGGGAAGCCCATCAGGACCAGGGGATTTATGAAGTGAAAGGTCCTTAGTGGTTTTTGTGAGTTCCTCAAGAGGGACAGCTGCATTAAGTTTGACAAGGTCAGAGAAAGAAATTTAAAAATGTATCAAAATTCTCCTGTGTAAATTTAAAGTGATACTCAGGGGTTAAGCAATTATAGAGCTAGTAGAGAGTGTTTAAGGCTAGCATTGTCCTTTTTCAGGCAGGAACCTTCTGCAATACAAATGTATACTTGTGTGCCTCCCACAGTGTAGAAGTCTCTTGTACAGAACCCTTATTAAGTTGGAAAAATTCCACCAAACCCTTAGCCACTTTTTCTTGAGTGACCAGAGATTGTAGGAAGTGGTCATTAAGATGCCAGTGACAGGTCTTAGAGGGAGATGGTGACAGGGTAATATCTAGAGAGATGGGGGTGTAGTCAGACCAGGTAATGGAGGAATTATCAGAATCTAAAGTATGGGGGATAAGTGGGGTTGAAATAAAAAAGTGATCTAACCTGGAGTACATTTTATTGTCTGTAAAGAAGAAATAAAATTGCTTGTTGGAGGGGTGTTTAATCCTCCAAGAAAAAAAAAAAAAACAATCAAACAAGCGATGGGATCTAATACATTTGCAAAAAGAGGTAGCCTGGGAAAGGACTCTTCAGGATGGAGTATTCTGAAATAGAGTCTGTCTATCCCTAGTGGAGGACATAACCATATTGGAATTTCCACCAATGATCATAAAAGGTTGAGATAAAGTTGTGTGGACTCAAGAATCTCATTAGAAAAAATAATTTTCCAGGGTGAAAGAGCAGGACATGCTTTCACAGACCAGGATGATGAACCTTCCATGGGGGTCAATGTGTATATCTATAACCCATTTTTTGGGAATTGCCACTCCAGCTTTCCCAATAGGGTCAGAAGCAAGATAGGAAGTGGGCAAGTATTTGGAGGCAAAACTCCCAGCATGAAAGTGTGTTTCCTAGACCATGATCACATCTGGCCCTGAAGATTTTAATTATTTTTAGGACCAGCCATTGTTTTGTATATAACTTTGACCCTTCACATTATAGGAAAGGAACCGTAACGTCATAGTCACATGGCATCTCGAGAGCAATCATAGGCGTAGAAAAAACCCCATAGCAGAACAGCTGCGTGAACATACAGACTCCAGCATCAAAAATAAAGTACATTGTGACAACCTACAGAGATAGCAGTATAGTAAGCATGTAGTCATGCATGGATGAAAATAAAATAAAAAACAACATTAGAAATCCTGAGATTCAAACACGTCTCAGGAGTCCAGAGCAAAAGCTGTGGACCAATTAGGGAAACTTGGAAACCTCCAACTCAAGAGGAGGGACCCGCCTGCTCTCCAGCAGGAATGTATGGAAATAAAAAAACATGTTAAAATAAAAAAACACATGTAACCTGAAAAAAACAGAACCCCATAGGTATGGGAATAGTTGCCCAAAAAGAGGGTAACATAAAACCTGGTGTCCAGGCCATAGAGGCAGAGAGCCTAAAAAAGAGGGAATCTTTCTAATTTCACATCAGGTTGTTCAGAGAAACATGAATGTTGAAGCATGGAGGAAGATTTCTTTTACTGCCCCTTAGCAGGGGTCCAGAGCCGACTAGGAGTAGAAGGAGCAGGTCTTCTAGGTGAAGGAGGAAGGAGCAGATCCTCTTTAGGGAGTGGAAAAGACCCAATCTTTTGATTAGGGCATCTTTTTCATGGAGGTCTCGAAGACTGTGCTGGACACCCTCCGAGTAACAATCAAATGAAACTGAAACCCCCAGTAGTACAGGATACAATGATGCTGTAGATGGGAGGTGATAGGGTGTAGGTCCCTCCACTTGGCAAGGGTAATAGGAGAGAGGTCACTGAGTATTTGAATCTTCACGCCTTTGTATTTGACCTGCAATTTATTGCAGGTGGCCAGGGTTAAATTCTCTTTACTGTTTTAGTAATAGAACTGCACGATAACATCCCTAGGCCTTGCTCCAGCAGATGGTTTAGGGCTCAAGGATCTATGAGCATGATCCAGACACCAATCAATGCCTGCAATAGTAGGGTCAAGCATGTTAAAGACATAGTAGATATGAGTGGAGGATGTTGTCACTCTCAGTTTCTGGTATACCCTGACACCGTAGATTCTGGCGCCTCTCCCTATTTTCCAAGTCTTCCTGCTGTAATTGCAGTTGCAAGACTGAGTGTTTTAAAGCTGAATTTTCTTCTTTCAACACCTGTATATATTGAAACAGGTCATTAAACTTGTTTTCCAAAGCATCCACTCACCTATCTGGGTGATTTCCCCCTGCAGCTCCTGAGAAATCTTGCCCACCACCACCACCACAGTATTGCGTGTTATTTGATGTAAAAGGGCTTGCAGCTTTTCATTCAGTATGTCAGGAGTTAAAACTGCCTGCTGGGGAGAGTAAGGGAGTCCCAGGTGTATCTGGTAAAGCTGCCGAATCAGCGCCCTTGACCCCTAACAGGGGATCCCTGAATGCAAAGGTGTCTGCAGGAGTAAGCGAGGGCGGGAATCCCCGGCCTAGTAAGGAAGTGATCCATAGCCGACTACGACGACGGCGGTGGGTAGATGTGTTTCTGCTGGCCTATTTTGCTCATAGTGTGCCTGTGGGTGTCAGGAAGGGTAGAGGTTTATTCCTTTACAATAGAAGCAGGTTGTAGCTTAGCAGAGGTCACAGAAAGCACACGGGGTTCGGAGCTCAGTCCTCACACATCCGCCATGTCCAAAAGCTGTGCATGCACCGTATGATTTTCTTTTACTTTCACTTTTGATGATAACAGAAAACAGGACTAATAGAAAAGGTTAATCTCCTTAACAGAAGCACAGACAGCAATAAAAACCTGGCAGGTGTTCTAATCTCTCTCCACTCTCTCCACTCTATCCAAAACTAAGTAAACGTTTTGCTTTTAGTTATATTTTAAAGACTAAGTATAGTCACAGAGGTCCTAGTACTGCTCCTTGTGCTAGTTATGTGTTGCAATCAGTTGTATTTACTGTTCAATGTTTTTATTGAATTTTTTCATACAACAAGGAACAAACATACAAGACAATGGTGTAGAAAATGTCACGTTTCATAGTAGCAATACATGACAACAACAACAACAACAAATGCCAAGAACTAAATCAGAAATCGGAACCGAAGCAAAAGTTGATAACATAGTTTCAACAGGAAGGAACATAATAGTGACTTTGTGACCACGTCGACCAGTCTTTGTGGAATTTTGGGCCACGAAGAAGCGAAAAAGTGTAAGCCTTTTCCAGGGAGTAATGATAATTGACTTGTCTGACAACCTCCAGGTGGGAGGGTACGCTAGATTGTTTCCAATACCGTGCGATGGCGGTCCTAGCAGCTACTAATATATGGACCACTACCGTTCTCTTAGGAGGCGGAAGTAGGTCGATTCCTAGATTGAGAAGGGCCAAAGCTGGATCAGGCTGTGTCTGGATACCAGTAACTTCAGAAATAATTTCAAACACCTTGCCCCAAAAACTGGTCAAACTTTTGCAGAACCAAAAAACATGAAGAATCGTGCCAACCTGGTCACAGTTTCTCCAACATAAGGGGCTGTGAGATTGGTAAATTTTTGACAGACGATAGGGTGTCAGGTACCAGCGCGTAAGTAGTTTTTGCGCCTGTTCCCAGTGGGAAACACATTGGGTTGACCGGTAGAGTGTCCGGAGGGCCAATTGCCACTGTGTTTCCGTGGGTGTTGTTTTAAGTTCCTGTTCCCACTTGATCATGTGCAGTGTTTTACAAAAGGTAGTTTTCTGTGCTATAGAGTTATAAAATAGGGATATCCCCTTCGTACGGGTGGAAGGGCTGGAGAGGTACTGCCAGATCATTGGAGGTAGCTGTAGCCTAGGAGGGGGAAATCTGCGCAGGAAACTATAAATGCTATTGTACGTCAGCATGACTTGCTCGGGCAATTTGAATTCCTGTTGCAGGACGGGGAACGGTTTAATCTTATCTCCCTGGTAAAGCTGAGCCACGTCTGTGATGCCGGCTTGCGTAAATCGGGAAAGATTAATGCAAGGGAGATGCATATGAAGGACGTTTAAGGGTAAGCTTACTGTAGTGGAAGACGGGGAACTGGGGCTTTTGGCGAGAAAATATCTCCAAGACGTCAACGAAGCCTGAGTAGGTAGAGGAAAGGAATGTAGTGGAAGCTTCCTCCAATGATCTGCGAGTAGAAGTGTGCTTAATGATGCCACTTTGGACAACGAGGTTTCTATCGGGATCCATGGGAGATTAAGGGAGTTAGAGAACCAGTGCCGCAGTGGTGTTAAATGGGATGCATGATAGTAGTCAAGTAGATCAGGGAAGCCAAGGCCACCCACTGATCTGTGTCTCACCATATGGGAGTATGCGCACCTCGCTCTCTTCCTTTGCCAAACACATGTACACAGAGTTTTCTCTAGGGACCATTTTGAATGCGGCAATTCTACCCATCCAGGACAATTCAGTGGAGTTGAATTTGGCGATGTCTAAAGATATATCTGATATCAGGGGGGAGATGTTGGAGGCTACCAGACCTGCTGTAGGAAATGTCAAGTTGATACCTAAGTAGCGTAATGGGGATGTGGACCAAGTGTAGGGTAAAACCGACTGTAAATGAGAGTGAACCTTAGGGTTCAAGCCCATGTTCATGATGACGGATTTACCAAAGTTTACTCGCACGATTCCGAGATGGAATTTCCCCGCTTTGTTGTGTGAGGAGTAGTAACTTAGACGAAGACACGCGAGCATCTTATCGTGTTGTTCGGTCAGAAGTCTACGAAGGTCGGTGCGGAGAGTGGCAAGTTTGGATACATTAACGATTGAGGGGGTAGATTTATTAACAGCGTCAAGGGCTTGAATGTCGTTAATAAGGCTATGCATCTTGGCTTGGCGTTTCTTTTTCAGGCGGGAAACCCAATTGGATCAACACGCCCCGAACATATGCTTTGTGTGTGTTCCACAACGTGGACGGGGAGACGTCGGGAGTGGCATTAGTGTCAAAGAATTGTCGCAATTGGGCCTGTATGTGTGTGAGTGACTCAGGATCGGAGAGGAGAGAGTTATTGCAACGCCATACAAAGGAAGAAGGGGTAGTGGGGCTAGTGGATATGGATAAGAGAACTGCAGCGTGGTCGGACCACGTGATAGGGGATATAGAAGTGTCCAGCACAAGCGGTAACAATGTAGAGTCCACTAGGAACATGTCTATCCTAGTGTACGTGTTATGGCAAGGGGAAAAAAAAGAATAGTCCCGCTCTTCCGCGTGTTGGTAACGCCACACGTCATGGAGCCCCTCCGCATGAGCCAGAGATGCTAGAGAAGGCAGTTTTGATGCGCCCCTGGAAGAAGAGTCCATGACATGGTCCATCACCAAGTTGTAATCACCACACATGATCAGTCTACCCACTTTTAGTTTAGATACCTTCATACAAAGCTTGCGTAAGAACCGTAGTTGGTGCTTATTGGGGGCATACACGTTAACCAAAGTATACGGACAATTATCTATGACACAAACAAGAATGATGTATCTGCCCTCTACGTCTTGCACCAGCTTGGAGTAGGAGAAAGATAAAGAGGAACGCAGCGCCAGCATCACACCCCTCTTTTTCTCAGTAGAGGAGGCATGGAAGATGTGAGGATAGTCCGGGTGTGTGCAACGAGGACTGTGGCCTTGTTTAAAGTGAGTCTCTTGCACCGCTAGTACATTTGCCCTAGCTGTAGTCGCCTCTTGCCACATAGAGTAGCGCTTCACGGGGTGGTTTAGCCCCTTAGCGTTCAGGGAGAGAAGCTGTAGGGTCATGGGAGCATTGGGTAAAAGGCATGACTGAAACGGGAGGTGTTGCAGAAAAGTTCAGGAGGCAGCTCCTCTGGGGATGGGTCGCGGTCAGGATGAGGGTCAGTCCAGTAACAGATGGAGTGTGGGAAGGGGCAGATAAGAGAAAGTACCTGAGGGACCGGTCGTCGCAAGTCTTTGGACAGGATCGTAGCCGTGCATTGCAGGAACATGAAGATCGACTCCAAACCGCCACTGGAGGAAGGCGAAGATGGTGACTCGAGCAAGTGTCATCAAAAGGTTCCAAACCAGGAATCACAGGACAGAACTGCAAAAAATTGGCAAAAACAACACACAAAAAACAAAAAGAAAATAGGGTAGGGTAAGAAATACTTGGCCTTTTACGACCAGGTGTGCAACGGACGTTGCAAAGGCATCGGGGGCAAAAAGCACGGTGGTGTGTGCTCATTCAGCAAATTGGGGTCTGATCCACCCAGCGAGGGTAAGGAAAGCTCCTGTCACTTGTGGCGTGATCTGGATCTAGAGGATCTTGACACGACGTTCCACTCGGGTTGCACATGCCGGGGCGGAGGTGCGGTGGTGTTGTGTTGGGGATCATGAGGCTCTGGTACAATTCCCCATTGACGGAACAATCGGATCCCTTGGTCCAGGGAAGTGATATGGGATGTAGTACCTTGGTGGGTCACGCAGAGTCTCGCAGGATATTTCCATTTATAAACAACCTTGTGGTTGCGGAGTGCCTTGGTGACGGTATTCAAATTGCGCCTAAGTTGCAGAGTGTATTGAGAATAATCTGGAAGAACCTGTAGCGATCCAATTTGGTCCAGTAGGCGATCTCTGCGCCTGAAAGCTTCCAGGATTTTTTCTTTGGCTTGAAAGAAATGGATCCTGAGCAGCACGTCTCTGGGCACTTCTTGCGGGAGGAAGGATGGTTTGGGGATGCGGTGAATCCGATCTATTGTTAAGTCCGCATTAGTGAGTTCCAGAACCGCTTTTTGAAATAAGTCCCTCGCGAAAGCCGGTAGTTGGTTAGGTAGCACTGACTCTGGGACGCCACGGATCTTAAGGTTGTTGCGTCTGGATCTGTCTTCCAGATCTGCAAGTTTTGCTTGGATTTTGTGGATGTCTTCCTGATGGGAAGTATGAGAGTCCACTAGTGCATTATAAGAGGACTTTATTTCCCCCATTTTGTCTTCTAGATTGTGTACCCGGTCCCCCAAACCATGCAGCTCTTTCTGGCAGTAGGAGATAGATGCAGCAATGTTAGCCTGCATGGAGTTGTTAAGCATGGACATCATCTCCTTTAGCGTGGTGTCTGACACTGGTTGTCCTGTGGTGGCAATGGCAGCAAAGGGGTCTGGAGGAGGTACATAGGCCCAAGGCAGAGGGCTGGGGGATGATTGTGTGCTCACCTCCATGTCTGGTGCTTCATGGGTCGCGTGGCTGCTGTCCCATCTAGGCCTGGACTTTGCAGGGCTTTGTGTGGAGGGGGTGGATGGAGAGGAATCCCCTGTGCGGGATGATCGCATCTGGATCGGTGAGCCGTGCTGCCCGGGGCTCGCTGTGGCACCGTCTGGTGATGCAGGTGCGGCCGCCGCTGCTAGAGGACTGGTACGCTGCGGCAGTGGATGGGAGCCGGCGCCATTTTGGTGAAGACCGGGAGCCGCCGGCGGAAAGAAGTCCGATAGTTTGCGGACTGTTAGGGCTCCGGTCTTCCGTCTTGCCATCCTTAGGGTGTGCGGGGAGTGATCACACACTCGGTCCCGAGGAGCTGGGCTGTGAACAGCAGTCGTTGCAGGCTGTAGATCCGGGATTCGCCGGGTGGAAGCAGGAGCTCCGGCGCTATGCGGCCATACTAGTCGGCGGTCGCCACGCCCCCCCCGCAATCAGTTGTATTTAAAGTGAACCTGTGCCCAGACTATTTACAATGAAGTATTCTCATAATATGAACAAGCAGTAAAAGATCTTTCAAACAAAGCCTCATTCACCTCTGTTGTTTTCAAAGTTCAGGGATATTTGCGCTTTTTTTGTATGACACTAAAATTTTGGAAAGCTGCTAGCCCTCTAATGTAAAAAAACAGAAAGTACTTCTAAGCTGTTAGAAATTGTCTGAAATTTGACTTGAAAGTCTCCGTGCACAGGTGCGTTTTACGTCATAGATGGTTGGTACATTGATGGGCAAAAACACTTTCAAAAGGTAGCTTAAGGGCTCAGGCCCAGGGGTGAATAAGGTTTACCTTATCCTACTTCCAAACTTCAGTATTTTTGTGTCGCTTGCTATTTATGTTTATAGGTACTACAGAGGTTTACCTTATGATAAGGGCCCCTATTGCCTAACAAGTTGAAGTGACATTGTCTTTGACGTGGTCGCCTTATTACGCTTCACTGTTGATATGATTGCTCCTAATCCCATTTATTTTATGATTGATTGTACTCCACTAGTTACGACTTACTGTCTTGAATGTGACATGTTCTCTGTATGAGATGAAGAAGCGGCCCTTGACACAAACAATTTGTGTTCAGGGCCACTCATCCATCCTAGTATGTGTGTAACTGCTCAGTTGTGCAGCTTCATCTGTAAAGCCATGGTATCTGTCAGCCATGGCATTTGTTTGTATAGCCTACTGACCATGGCTATATGCAAACATCTCTCTCTTGATTCTGGCTCAGAAAAATGCTCCTTCTTAATAGTGTATGGCCCTCTGTGCATGTGCATGAGCCCTTAAGCGTAACTCCACTTTTGTTGAGAAAAAAACATTCCCCTCTGTACATTACAAGGATTATAACAAGTTTTGTTGCAAATTCCTACCTTTTGTTATTCTGAAGAAAGCATTGTTTGTTTCTCTGTGCCTCTGTGCTGAGTGGGTCAAAAGGGAGTGGTTTCATAATTATCTATCAGTTGTGGCAGCTGCAGGGCTCTAACGTGTTCTTATTGGAGTATCTCACCAAAAATGACATTTTTGTTGCAGGGGATGCCAGAAATCGGACTCGTATCTTAGGCAGACTTCTGGGAAAATTGGTGAGCCAATCACACAAGCAGGAAATTATGTTTCTGGTGTGTGGTCAGTAACACATTCTGTGTACAGAACACCTCCAGATAGCCATATTGCATTGCATTTTCAGAAAATTACAACAGCTGTAGATTGAAAAGGAAAGGTAATTTTTAATAAAATTCAATTAAAATATGATTTGTGTCACAATTGTATATGCTATATTGTTTTTTCTTTATTTGCTATTTTTCCCCCACAAAAGTGGAGTTGTCCTTTAAAGAAATGTCTTAGCACTGCAATTAATCACAATCTACAGCCTTGAAATATTATAAAAAACATTTAAAAACGTAATCCTTTGTTACTTGCAATATACTTTATTGTACAAATCTGCAGCAGCTAGATGTAAAGATTAAAATAAAATTTTCCCCCACAAAAGTGGAGTTACCCTTTAAAGAAATGTCTTAGCACTGCAATTAATCACAATCTACAGCCTTGAAATATTATAAAAAACATTTAAAAACGTAATCCTTTGTTACTTGCAATATACTTTATTGTACAAATCTGCAGCAGCTAGATGTAAAGATTAAAATAAAATTTTCCCCCACAAAAGTGGAGTTACCCTTTAAAGAAATTTCTTAGCACTGCAATTAATCACAATCTACAGCCTTGAAATATTATAAAAACATTTAAAAACTGAACCCTTTGTTACTTGCAATATAATTTATTGTACAAATCTGCAGCAGCGAGATATAAAGATTAAAATAATCAAACAGTGTAAAGACTCCTCTGGTGCCCTTGGGTTCAGGATGGTCCTTCATCCGGGTATGCAGTATGTTCCCATTGGGGTACCCTGGAGATGTAGAGGACTGGAACTGCCTAGGGGTACTAGCTTGGGGCATAAGAGCTAGCTTTCCAATGCGATACGTATACTAACTGATGTTCTTAGATGTGTCTTCTCACTTCTCGAATGTGGCAGTTACCTATACCCTGTTTTGTGACAAATATTTTTTTTGTATTTTTCTGTATGTAACAATCTTGAATAAAAATTATTGAAATATAAAGGTCATGTCATTTTTTTATCAGCTATCTTTTTTTTTACCCTCATTTCCTTTTTCCTTCCTGTTCTTTTTCCTGGTTTCTTTTATTTCTTCAGCATTGTCCTTTAATCATTACTATTCCATTCAATAATGAAAAAGGTGACGTTAATCAAACAGACAGATTAACATGCCTATCAAGGTAAATTATGTTACTGAACTGATTAGAAAAGTGTTTGAAGAGTGTCTTTTCTAAACAGGCCAAGATTCTTAATATCTGAAGCGATATTTGGCTTTGCTTACAATATAGCAGGATCACTTTCAGCATTGAAGAATCCATGATTCTTGTATGTATAATACCATTTTAATGTGACACAAATTACACTGGGCTACATTCCATATTGCAAATGTTCTAGCCAAATGAAAAGAGACTGTTTTTCTACTGATGACATCTGTCTGTAGCATCTGGATATATTAGCCCCTTAAATTATATTTTACCTGGCAAACCATTATAATGTTTTTTTCTTAGGTATAAAATATGTACTGATTAGCCATTGCAGTAGCAGGTCATAAAAATATGTAGGGAAAGATTATAACCTCTGTTGAATTTTTGTTTTCTTTTTGACTGTCCTATTGGGGAAATTTGCCTTTATGTCCTATCCCCTAAACACAGAAAGTGAAAGGAAATCTATTTAAAGTTGGGATGAAATTTGGGTTTGGGACTAACATGGGTTCGAGGTGAACCCAGCCAATTTGCAGACCCCACCTTAGCAACCTGCTACTAACAGTGCACTTCCTGACCATTGAACTTAGGTCATATTGGCCTTAAATGGCCAATAAGGACATATTTGGATAAGCTAATCCCCTCACTATAAAAGGTTGGGGTCCCAGCAGCCCTATTGAAAATTTTCTTAGCTTTTGATTGGAAAAGCATAGGAAATGCTGCTAAAGCTGGTAAAGTACACAGCGACTGATTAGTGTAAGGCTTATCGGCTCAGATCTCCTAAAGGGTATGTCAACTCTTACTGAACTACAGGACGTAGGGAGCAAAATGCTGTTTATCTTTGGGATTTGAGGTTGGAGCTGAGGCTGGATAGGATTTTTACATCTTAATGCTGTTGGTGTCCTACGGCCTTTTTTCAGCCTGACCCTGCTCACAGGCACTACAGTCATGTCAGGCTGCATGTGAAGTTTTTTTACAGGGCTTAGTCCTAATTTTTACTGGCTGCAGTTTATTTTTTCACAGACTGTCCCTGTTCACATGCAGTAGATTGATAAACAGCTACATGTTTTTTTCACAGAAAATGGTTGCTGTCTGCATGTTTTTAACAGCAACATAGAAGCCTAAAGTCTTCTTTGGAAAAGCATGTGACAGAATGCTTTATAGGCAGGAGAATGTGGAAGACAGGGGCAGAGAGTTGTCACACCATAACACAGATTGCCCAAACAAAGACCTTTAAGTGTCATCTGCTGTTATTTTCATGCCATTAAAATAAAAATATTTTTCCTAATGATATTATCATGGTAAAGCTTACATGGGATTTTAATGTTTGGGTTTACATTTACCCGGTGCTTTAAGTGGGCCGGTATGCACTGGTACTCAGTACCGCCACTTCCAAATATGGCTCTTGAGCATACTGCCACCTCTTCGTGCGCCTTAGCGTACCAGTACACTCATTTTGGACATCTGTGCCCTCAATTGCCCCCCCCTAGAATATTTCCCACTCCAGAGCCAGACCAGTCACCACCAGTGAGTCCCCCTGCTCCGGAATCCCCTCCCAGGCCAGGGGGGGTGCTCTGTGGGGACCCTGATGTGGGGTGAGGGGGGTGACAAAATTTATAGGCTATAATAGAGTACCAGCACCTCTTTTGGGCCACTTAAAGCACTGCATTTACCTTAATTAATGATGCTTGAGCTTTTTGATTTGCAGTGCCGAGGTACATTTTCTTATGTGCCCTGCCTGTGTGCACAGATCTGTACACCCAAAAAATACTTTTAAGGACCAATATCTGTCTGCAACAATGGACTGATTAAACACTTTAGCTATTTATTGTTTCTATTATTTTGAGTCTTTAGCCTTTGTTTACATGCATTGAAAGAAAAAAAAAGTAAAAGATCATTATGCACCTAAACCACTTCATATTATATCATTCACATTTTAGATAAAATACCATTTAGGAATACACCAGTTAGGCCTTTTATCTGAAAAAAGTGTCCTACTGTTGACCACTCTTGATTACAAAAATGTAATTAAATTATGCAATCTAAGTTCAAAAAATGTAAAAATAGCAATGGTTGGTGGACAAATAGCTGGTTCTAAACCAGTGTTTCGCTCCCAGGGTTCATCACTTTCTATCTTGTTTCAGAGACCGCTGACCTCTCACTCCTTAGTGAGAGACAGTCCTACATAAGGTTCATAATGCTCTTCTGGCTGTGATGAAATAACCCATTAGACGAGCCATTGTGGCTGTTGTGACTATGGAATTTTTGTTCACATCTCTTCTTAAGAAACACAGATAATGGGTCCATTTGAGCAGTACAGCTCCTCATCTCAGTAATATGTAGAAAAAAACAAAACAAAAGGAAAGTAAATGGGATTTTCAATGGTGCTGAGACCTCCCCACAGAAAACACTCATAGAAACATAATTATTAAACCAAGAATGTTGTTACAAAACCTCATTTAAAAGAATTGGGGTAGAAATCCCCTAAAAGAAAAACATTCATCATTGTCTCAAATTGTAATCAGCTCAGCCACCCTCAGCTTCCCCTCATATAACAATCAATATACACACTGAAATAGATATTGAGATGGTATAGTAAACAGAAGAAACAGGGGGGGTGGGGGTGATATCCCAATGCATTCCGCAGTTGTAGCTTCTTCAAGGGTTCAGGGGGCATGGTTGAGCTTAATTACTGGAAATAAATATGATCAATAGGATACTACATAGAAAATGCATATATTGTACAAATATACCGTATAAAGCAAATAGTGACATATAATACAGAAAGTAATTTACAACTCATCACGTATAGCAAATAGGGGTACATAACCTGAGCTGGTAAAAACCTTGTAAGGCCTGGCTGTGGGGGTAAAGGAGGGGGGGGGGGTAAAGGGCAAGTGATGATCAGCTGAGAAGATGCCCAAATGTCAAGCCTGGTAGCTCAGCAGATAATGCATAGAGGAGACGGATCACTGTTCAATCCAAAAAGCCCCTAAGTCTATGAAAACAAATAGATGGGGGGCAAATTAGGCCTACAGAAACACAAAACTGCATAAAGCATAAGGCATCTAACAACTAACTATGAAGGTGTGCATCAATAATAGTTACCTTGGATGGAAAAGCTTTTACAAAGATAAGGTATCCTGCAGCAGTCGTGGACCTGACACACAAAAAACAGCATCTAAGATGCACACAACAACAAAATATCCTGGATTGTATTATGCAGCATAGACAAGCTACCAACTGAGTAAAAATCTCCCATTTAAATCAATGTAGCCCAGTGGTACACCGATGCACATACCATGTAAAATTTTGTAGGAAAGATGTTTCTCTAAGTGTCTTCTGTGGGGAGGTCTCAGCACCATTGAAATTCTCATTTACTCTCCTTTTGTCTTTTTACACATATCTTCTTAATGCCACTTCTATACTGGCTGTCCATACACACAGTTCTCTGGTGATAGACAATAGGGTAATCACTGACCTACAGGCTGAACATGCTACTGAAAAAATGTGCTTTAAATCTGTGTCAATTCTATCTATAAAGAGCTTTTTCCAGGTTGGATCCAAAGAATCGGACAGTAGCTCAGTATTCTTCTATTCATAGACCTTGAATAATTCAACCCTTCCTGTCTAAAACATTAGGGATGAACTAAGTGTTTGTTCCAAGTTTGCATTCGGATATGTTTGGATGTTCATCTGAAAGCCAAGCATTTAGGGCATTCAATGTGGATGAACATGATGGATTCCAGCTATCAATAGTTGCTAAGGAAACAGCCACTGTTTAACCCACTGTGTCCTTATCAACTACTGATGTCACTCGGCCCATTCACTTACATACAGCAGTCAGAAATTCCCAGTCATATGGGTGGGGAATGGAGAGTTACATAATTCATATCAGTACATGTACCCCACACAGGCTTACAGTCTAAACACATTAGGGCCAATATGAAAGGAAGTCAATAAAAGTAATAGAATGTTCACATGTGTGGGAGCACCCTGAGGAAACCCATGCCCACAAGGGTAGAACATGCAAACTCCATGTAGATATTGTGCCAGCTGGGCTTAAAATTTAGGAGTTGCCAGAAAACAGTGTTTACCACCCTAGTGCCCAAATGTGTCAAGAGTGGGCTTTAAAGAAAAATGGATTAGTATCATACATATTTTGAAATTTAAAGAACTGAACTCTGGATACGCTGTCCAAAAAAGGCAGACAGAGGACAAAGGACTAGTGACCTGCATTGCTAGTGGTCTACCTGCAACTAATCTTTCCCCACTGCTGACATATCATTTATGGGCTGCGTGGTGACCTTGTGTGAAGGTGGCCATTGTGGTAGAGGAAGAGTTTTGCTGCCTCCTGCAAGGTAATTAGTGAGCAGCACAGTAGTTACATTACCAAATCTCTATCCAAAACACCTGAGGCTAGCACTCAGAGGCAACAGGGTCTTATCTCCCATAAATATACAGCATTGAGGCTGAATGCAGTGAAGTACCTAAGCACTCTCACATACCAGAAAGTGCACTGATATTTTTCAGGAGGAATTGTAGACAAAAGGCAAATATTTTAGGGTACTACTTAGACACAAATAACATTTCTAGATGTTCCCTACAACATTGCAAATTCTTACTTTTTAAGTTCAGTTCCACTTTAAAGCCCATTCCCATTCTTTCTGTACCCCACCTACCATCCTGAACCTCCTTTCGTCCCCTGAAGTCCCCCAACTCTTTTTTTTTTATATATAAAAATCTATTCACACATACTTTTTTATTTTTAGTGCAATCTTCAATCCGATTTGTTGACATCATGGGTCCTTCTTCTTATAAGTTGATGCATTTCTCCTGGGCAGCTTAACACCCACATGTCATTGCTGCAGTATTGTGAACCCACCCTGGCATGATGAAATGTACCCAAGGGCATTTCCATGATGTCCCGAGATTACAGGAAGTTGGTTGTAAGAGGATTTGTACTGGATTGAAGATCAGTGAGTTAGCAGTGGATGGTGCCAATGGGATATTTGCAACAGGAGGTGTTTTTTTATTTTCAGACCTCCTGAGAGGTAGATTTTTACATTTCTTTTTTTAAAGGTGGAGTTGGACTTTAAAGCAGAAATATTTTATTTACAGCTTTAACATTAGGACTGTCAATAAGGCTTTATAAAACTATATCTCAATTTACTGTAGATTCCTTAAAATCTTATTCTCAGTCAGAGCTTACTATTACAGCCTGCTGATGTAGTAAATGTAGCAGGACAGCTTGAGGATAGCCATGCTTCCTAAGCACAGTCTTTGAAAGGTCATGATCATTTTTTATGCAAAATGTCCCTCTTTCAACACTAAAACCTGCATGAATAAACAGAGCTCTGTATTAACGGAATCTTCTGCTGCTTTGCCATCCACTTATCTTGTATCTGTTCACAGGCCACTAGAGAGGAACACTGATTATTTCTATCTTAATGACATTCTTTAAGTTAAAGTCTCTACTAAGCTTGGACTTGCAAATTAACAAATAGGTAGTTCAATTATACACGTTATTACAAATATACTATATTAAAGGAGTTGTAAAGGCAGAAGGTTTTTTTTTTTATGTTAATACATTCTGTGCATTAAGATAAAAAGCCTTCTGTGGGTAGCAGCCTCCCTCAGCCCCCCTAATACTTAGCTGGGGTCCCTCTCTATCCAGCAATGTCCACGAGTCACTTGGCTGAGACACAGCATCAGCGCCATGGGCTCCCACTGCTGTCAATCAAAGTCAGTTTGCCATTCAGGAGAGAGTAGCTACCTCAGCAAGGAGTGCTTAAGGGAGCTCTAAGAAGACTTCTTTATGCAAGAAAGCAGTCCAAAGTCAGTTTGGAGTTAACAGGCAGCAAGCCAGCGTTAACTAGCGTTAACCAGCGTCAACCGGCGTTGATCAACATTCAGCCAGCGTCAAGTCAGCGCCAATCTGCATTTTTTAGTTGTCCCTAGCAAATTGTGCATAGTTGAGCCAAAGGAGTATCCCACTCATCCCTTCTCCCATCCAAGTTCCTAAATAAACATAAAAACCCAAAGATACTGGACTGATTCTTGTCTCGGTGCTCACACTTGTAGAACATGCTTAAATGTGCTGTTGTTGCTAGCGGTAACCCAGGCGGACCCATATCCAGCAAAATGGCTGGGAATGTTGCTACAACAAGATTTTACAATCACTTCAGGTATTATTGTTTACTTGTCATGACAACCACCTCTTTACAGACCTCTAAAAGAAAAGTGAAGGAGTTGCTTTAGCAGTTATTGAGATTTCAGCTGTCATTTGTCCATTAAATCTTAAAGTATACATAAACCTAATTGCTAAAATGTCATACAAACTTAGTTAATTTAAGTATTTTTTAATCTGTATCTTTTATTAAAATTATATCTGATGATTCTGCTATAAAGGTATTCGTTCATACACTGTAATAGATTGACAATGCTCTGTCCTTGTCTCTCAATCCCAGTGAAAGACATTTCAACCTGCAATATGTAGGTATGGTCCACCATTGCTGTTACCATTGGGAAACCTGTTCTGAGGAATATCATGGAGCCATTGCTGAAGTGCATGATTAAAAAAGAAAGGAAGGATTTATTTAGGGTCTACTTTAAAGCTAAACTATGACTGCTTTTGTACCACTATTTGCCTTTTGGGGAGATCCATGTCACTTCCTGTGTGGTCATAAGAACACAATATGAGAAAAAATCTCAACAACAAGGATCCAGATAGCAAATAAAACCTCATAGAATTTCTAACCCTCAGAAAAAAGTTTTGACTGGATTTGCACTTTGACATAGCAAAATATTCTCATGGCCAGTCAATTTTGTAAAGCACACATCTCTGACAGACTGCTTAGCTGGTGTGGTGTGGTGTAGTGTGGTGACTGAGATCGTGTTATTTATTGCAGTGGAAGAATAAAGTGGTGGTGTCACCTCCCTGCTTCTGATCAGACAGTAAAGCATCAGAGAAAGTAGCTTATAATAGAGGTGTAAGGGAACGGAAATGTTCTTAGTCAGTATAGTGTAAATTGTGAGGAAAGAGATGCTAGCAGGTAGTCTTTCTACATGCAAGAATGTTGGGTTGTTTTGAACAGACAAAGCTCTGACACTTCTAACTTGTGTTGGAGCTTCCATGCTCCCTCCTCTACCACCTTGCTATTGGTCCATCACAAGAAATTAACCACTTTACCACCGGAGGATTTTGCTGTCTTCCGTCCAGGCCACTTTTTGCGATTCGGCGCTGTGCGACTTCAACTGACAATTGCGCGGTCGTGCGACGCCGTACCCAAACGAAATTTACGTCCTTTTTTTCCCACAAACAGAGCTTTCTTTTGGTGGTATTTGATCACCTGTGCGATTTTTACTTTTTGCGCTATAAACAAAAAAAGAGCGTTTATTTTGAAAAAATAACAATATTTTTAACATTTTTTTATATGAAATTCCCCCCAAAAAAGATGTAAAAACCAATTTTTTTAAAAATTTTTGGCCAATTTGTTTTATGCTACATATGTTTGGTAAAAAAAATTGCAATAAGCGTATTTTGATTGGTTTGCGCAAAAGTTATTGCGTTTACTAACAAAGGGAAAGATTTCTGTCATTTTTGGTGTTTTTTTTTTAACGCGTAATGGCGGCGATCTGCGATTTTTTTTTGCGGGACTGCGACATTGCGGCGGACAGATCGGACCCTTGACTGACATTTTTGACACTTTTGGGGGTACCAGTGACATTACTGCAGTAATCAGTGCTATAAATATGCACTGTTACTGTAAAAATGACACTGGCAGGGAAGGGGTTAATTTTATTGGAGAGGGAGGGGTTAATGTATGCCTGGTGCTTACTGACGTGTAGGGGGGGAGGTGACTGTGTGAGTCATGGACAGATCGGATGTCCAGCTATGCTGAACAGTCCGATCTGTCACTCCCTGTCACTATGGAGATCCGCCCGCTGTGTTTACACACAGCGGGCGGATCTCCAGACTCGATCCCCGACGATCGGATAAGAGCAGCGGCGATCGCCGCTGCTCCTCCCCTGGCCCGACTCCCGCTGTGAATGAAAACAGCGGGAGCGAGCCTCCGGCGGCGCGCAAGCGCCGCCCAGAAGGGGGAGTGTCCAACGACGTTAATACTACGTCGCTGGACGATAACGAACCACTCTGCCGCAGTAGTATTACTGTGAGCGGTTGTAGAGTGGTTAATGGTGCCTTGTTAAATTTTACTATATACTGTATATTTGGAAATAGTAGGTATTATACACTGATCAGACATAACAGAAACACAATGAGTTGAAGGTGTTGACTTGGCCTCCAAATCCTCCGGATTGCAATATAATCGATGTGTAAGGGGGGTGAACAGGTGGCCCATCATGTCCTCCATGTTTCCCTCTCTCATTTGGTAACAAGCAAAGCTCACATGCAAGGTTCCCCATCGGGGTGGGTTCTTTGGGCCAGGCATTGAACGGGGGCACTAACCATTGCATGTGGGGTAATAGTTCAGCCGAAGGCATGCTCACCAATGCCCAGGGACAAGGCAGGAGCCCCAGTCTTGGGAAAAGTCAAACATTAAGGCAGTCTCCCAACTCAGAGAGAAGCCACATGTTTGCAGTAACCAAGATATTGAATTCTTCTATAAATTTCTTTGTCCCATGTCCTACATGACTGAGCCTCTGCCCACTCCACCAGTCAATGTACCTCTGTTACTTTACTCCAAAATAATGGGGTCCTGCCGAGCACATAGTGTGGACCTCACACATGCTCTCCCTTAACTCTTCGTTTTCCGTACCTAATGACCAAGCCATAGATCTCCGTAACACTAGTCCACTCTCGGTGACCAACAGACATGGACAGCTAAGGAGGCAGTTCAAGTACCGACCCCCTTACTACCGGATAACCTGTCACCAATGACTGGTTGCTGTTTCTCATTGTAGTTACTCATGGACCTCTACCATAGTGATGTTACACATACCCTATATTGTGGTTAAGGACCCAAGCTCTTTGATGACATGCCAAATCCTCACATGCACCTCTTGAATAACTTTAGACCAGGCTCTGAACAGTTGAATCAACATTTATTGTAACTTGGTAAATATGTATACAATGCAGTAATATTTAGTTCCTAACTGAACTAAACTGAACTGGTTACCTGCATAGATTACCACTTTAAGCCTGGAGGATTTGGCTGCTCAATGACCAGGGCCTATTTTGAGATTTGGCACTGCATGACTTTAACGGACAATTGCGCGGTCGTGCGACGCTGTACCCAAACGAAGGTGATGTCATTTTTCCCCCTACAAGTAGAGATTTCTTTTGGTGGTATTTGATCACCTGTGCGATTTTTATTTTTTGTGCTATAATAAAAAAAAGAGCAATCATTTTGAAAAAATAACAATATTTTTCACATTCTTTTAAATGAAATTCTCAAAAAAAAAATTAAAAACCAAAACTTTTTAACATTTTAGACCAATTTGTTTTCTGCTACATATTTTTATTAAAAAAAAAATCACAATAAGCGTATTTTGATTGGTTTGCGCAAAACGTATTGCGTTTACTAACTACGGGAAAGATTTATGTAATTTTTATTGTTTTTTTTTTTACTAGTAATGGCGGTAGTGTTGAGCGAACACGGACTGTATTATTCGTGTTCGTACCGAATAATTGGATTTTTGTTACCCGAACACGGACCCGAAAACTTTACTGTATGTTCGGGTTTAAAATCCGTGTTCGGTCATTTTATTTCCTGTTTTGTATGCAATGGCGCGCTTTTAATGGCGGGCTTTCAACAGCCAATCAACAAGCGTTTAACTGGTGTGCCTTAAGCCATCCCAGCCATGCCTACTAATGTATTAGTAGCTGTGATTGGCCATCTGAAGCATGTGACCATGTCTTTATAAGTTCGAGAGCCCCAGCGCGCTGCGTCATTCTGCTGTAGATTAGGGAGAGAGCACACATCATACGTGCTGGCTGCTGATTAGGGACAGACAGTGATTCTGTGAAAAAATGTGTCCGAAAAGACAGGGAGTGCAGGCAGGGAGAGTTTTTAGAGCAAATTAGGGACAGGCTGGAGATTAGGCAGGGTCAGTCTTCTACATCGATTTTGCTGTGTGGGGGGTGGTGCAGTGAACAATCTTATCGAGCATATTAGGGCCAGGCTGGAGAGATTAGGCAGGAACAGTATACATCGATTTTGCTGTGTGGGGGGTGGTGCAGTGAACAATCTTTTTGCCCTCACTTGAGCCCACTGAGGAGGAGGAGGGAGAAAAAAAATCTATTTTTATCAGTCAGTTGTGTGCAGCGTTCATCTTAGATCTATTTTACTACAAGTTAAAAGGGTTTTTTTTTTCCCCCCTTCATAGCCTTTTTGCTCCAGTGCTGACTGTGATAAGACACTGCTGTGTTCACATGTGCTATTGAGTGATTTTCAATTTTATACACTTTTTTCTATTCCACTATTCAATATACACCCTTTTGGGTTAAAAAAATTAAATTGTGGCATAGTCTGTACTAATCTATTTAAAAATTACAAACTTAAAGGGCAATTCACATGTGCTATTGAAAAAATCACCAATTTTATATCATATTTATATCATATTTTCTATTCCGCTATTCAATCTACACCCTTTGGGGTAAAAAGAATTAAATTGCAGCATAGTCTGTATCGGTACATGTGAGATACACCTTTCCAATTTTTGGGGCGCATCTTACACCGCCGAGGATTGCAGGGTGTTTCAGTTTGCCTCCTGCCTGTTCCGAACTCCTCCTACTCCTCATCCTGCCTTTGGGGTACAAAAAATAGTAATCAGGGCCTAGTCTGGGTCTGTACGTGTGAGATAGATACACCTTTTGATATCATATTTTCTATTCCGCTATTCAATCTACACCCTTGGGGTAAAAATAATTAAATTGCGGCATAGTCTGTATTGGTACGTGTGAGATACACCTTTCCCATTTTTGGGGCGCATCTTACACCACCGAGGATTGCAGGGTGTTTCAGTTTGCCTCCTGCCTGTTCCGAACTCCTCCTACTCCTCATACTGCCTTTGGGGTACAAAAAATAGTAATCGGGGCCTAGTCTGGGTCTGTACGTGTGAGATAGATACACCTTTTGATATCATATTTTCTATTCCGCTATTCAATCTACACCCTTGGGGTAAAAAGAATGAAATTGCGGCTTAGTCTGTATCGGTACATGTGAGATACATCTTTCCAATTTTTGGGGCGCATCTTACACCGCCGAGGATTGCAGGGTGTTTCAGTTTGCCTCCTGCCTGTTCCGAACTCCTCCTACTCCTCATCCTGCCTTTGGGGTACAAAAAATAGTAATCGGGGCCTAGTCTGGGTCTGTACGTGTGAGATAGATACACCTTTTGATATCATATTTTCTATTCCGCTATTCAATCTACACCCTTGGGGTAATAAGAATTAAATTGCGGCATAGTCTGTATCGGTACATGTGAGATACACCTTTCCCATTTTTGGTGCGCATCTTACACCGTCGAGGATTGCAGGGTGTTTCAGTTTGCCTCCTGCCTGTTCCGAACTCCTCCTACTCCTCATCCTGCCTTTGGGGTACAAAAAATAGTAATCGGGGCCTAGTCTGGGTCTGTACGTGTGAGATAGATACACCTTTTGATATCATATTTTCTATTCCGCTATTCAATCTACACCCTTGGGGTAAAAAGAATTAAATTGCGGCATAGTCTGTATCGGTACGTGTGAGATACACCTTTCCAATTTTTGGGACGCATCTTACACCGCCGAGGATTGCAGGGTGTTTCAGTTTGCCTCCTGCCTGTTCCGAACTCCTCCTACTCCTCATCCTGCCTTTGGGGTACAAAAAATAGTAATCGGGGCCTAGTCTGGGTCTGTACGTGTGAGATAGATACACCTTTTGATGTCATATTTTCTCTTCCGCTATTCAATCTGCACACTTGGGGTAAAAAGAATTAAATTGCGGCATAGTCTGTATCGGTACGTGTGAGATACACCTTTCCAATTTTTGGGGCGCATCTTACACCGCCGAGGATTGCAGGGTGGTTCAGTTTGCCTCCTGCCTGTTCCGAACTCCTCCTACTCCTCATCCTGCCTTTGGGGTACAAAAAATAGTAATCAGGGCCTAGTCTGGGTCTGTACGTGTGAGATAGATACACCTTTTGATATCATATTTTCTATTCCGCTATTCAATCTACACCCTTGGGGTAAAAAAAATTTAATTGCGGCATAGTCTGTATCGGTATGTTTGAGATACACCTTTCCAATTTTTGGGGCGCATCTTACACCGCCGAGGATTGCAGGGTGTTTCAGTTTGCCTCCTGCCTGTTCCGAACTCCTCCTCATCCTCATCCTGCCTTTAGGGTACAAAAAATTGTAATCGGGGCCTAGTCTGTGTTTGTACATGTGAGATACACCGTTTTATAACATTTTTTCTATTCCGCTATTCAATCTACACCCTTTGGGGTAAAAAGAATTAAATTGCGGCATAGTCTGTATCGGTACGTGTGAGATACACCTTCCAATCTTTTGGGGCGCATCTTCCACCGCCGAGGATTGTAGGGTGCTTCAGTTTGCCTCCTGTTCCGAACTCCTCCTACTCCTCATCCTCATCCTGCCTTTAGGGTACAAAAATTGTAATCGGGGCCTAGTTTGTGTTTGTACGTGTGAGATACACTGTTTTATAATTTTTTTTCTATTCCGCTATTCAATCTACACCCTTTGGGGTAAAAATAATTAAATTGCGGCATAGTCTGTATCGGTACGTGTGAGATACACCTTCCAATCTTTTGGGGCGAATCTTCCACCGCCGAGGATTGCAGGGTGCTTCAGTTTGCCTCCTGTTCTGAACTCCTCCTACTCCTCATCCTCATCCTGCCTTTAGGGTACAAAAAATTCTAATCGGGGGCCTAGTCTGTGTTTGTACGTGTGAGATACACCGTTTTATAAAATTTTTTCTATTCCGCTATTCAATATATACCCTGTTTGAGTGTAAAAAATTAAATTACAGCATAGTCTGTACATGTGAGATACACCTTTTTAAATGTGTTTGGCACATCTCCTTCCACCGCCGAGGATTGCAGGGTGGTTCAGTTTGCCTCCTGCCTGTTCCGAACTCCTCCTACTCCTCATCCTGCCTTTGGGTTACAAAACATAGTAATCGGGGCCTAGTCTGGGTCTGTACGTGTGAGATAGATACACCTTTTGATATCATATTTTCTATTCCGCTATTCAATCTACACCCTTGGTGTAAAAAGAATTAAATTGCGGCATAGTCTTTATCGGTACGTGTGAGATACACCTTTCCAATTTTTGGGGCGCATCTTACACCACCGAGGATTGCAGGGTGTTTCAGTTTGCCTCCTGTCTGTTCCAAACTCCTCCTACTCCTCATCCTCATCCTGCCTTTAGGGTACAAAAAATTGTAATCGGGGCCTAGTCTGTGTTTGTACGTGTGAGATACACCGTTTTATAAAAAATTTTCTATTCCGCTATTCAATCTACACCCTTTGGGGTAAAAAGAATTAAATTGCGGCATAGTTTGTATCGGTACGTGTGAGATACACCTTCCAATCTTTTAGGGCGCATCTTCCACCGCCGAGGATTGTAGGGTGCTTCAGTTTGCCTCCTGTTCCGAACTCCTCCTACTCCTTATCCTCTTCCTGCCTTTAGGGTACAAAAAATTGTAATCGGGGCCTAGTCTGTGTTTGTACGTGTGAGATACACCGTTTTATATCCTTTTTTCTATTCCGCTATTCAATATACACCCTTTTGGGGTGAAAAAATTTAAATTTGCGGCATACTTTGCATATTTGACTGTGAGATACACCCGTTGTATTTGTATACTGTTTTTCTATTCCGCTATATAATAAACACCCTTTTGGGGTAAAAAAAATTAATTTGCGGCATAGTTTGCATATTTAACTGTGAGATACACCCGTGCGATACTGTTGTTGTTTTGTTCCGCTATTCAATAAACACCTTTCTAGGGCAAGATCATAAATTACAGAAATACGAGGAGACCGTCAAATAGGGGCCGTGGCCTGGGTCATGGTGCTGCTGGTAGAGCTCCTGTTGCAAGGAGAGGACGTGGTCGATCTGTGCCAGCTACACGCACAAGTGAAACACCTTCCTCAAGTGTGAGTAGGCGACAGAACCTGCAGCAGTATTTGGTAGGGCATCATGCGCCTCTAGAAGTGATGAGGCCAGAAGAAGTACAGGCGATAGTAGATTGGGTTGCTGACAGTGCCTCCAGTTCCTTCACATTGTCTCCCACCCAGTCTACTGCAGAAAGGTCAGAGTTGGCACCTGCAGCCAATGTCCAACCGTCTTTCACCTCACCCCCTTGCAAATCAGGCAAGCAGTCTGAGCCCCAAGTCATGCAGCAGTCTCTTCTTCTTTTTGATGACTCTGTCAGCAGGGTTTCCCAGGGCCATCCATCTAGCCCTGCCCCAGAAGTGGAAGAGATTGAGTGCAGCGATGCCCAACCACTTATTTCTCAAGATTAGTACATGGAAGGACCATCGCAGCACGTCTCGATGATGACGAAACGCAGGTGCCAACTGCTGCGGCACTCAGAATTGTGGAGACCGACAAGGAGGGCAGGGGTGAAGACTGGGTGGAAGATGATGTGGAGGACGATGAGGTCCTCGACCCCACATGGAATGAAGGTCATGCAGGTGACCTTAGTAGTTTGGAGGAAGAGGCGGTGGTCGCACAGAGCCACCAGCACAGCAGAAGAGGGAGCAGGGTGCAGAAGCGGAGCGGCCATGCCCTAGACACTACGCCTGCTACTGCCCAATGCAGCAAGGGACCGAGCGCACCAAAGCCAGCTCAAAGGAGTTCTCTAGTGTGGAAGTTCTTCAGAAAATGTGCTGGTGACAGGACACGAGTGGTTTGCACCCTGTGCAATCAGAGCCTGAAGCGAGGCATAAACCTTCTCAACCTGAGCACAACCTGCATGATCAGGCATCTAAGTGCAAAGCACGAGCTGCAGTGGAGTAGACACCTTCAAAACCAAGAAAGGTCTCTGGCTCCTCGTGCTTCCTCTTCTGCTGCAGTCTCGGCCTCTTCATCCACCTCTGTAGTGATACCGGCACCTGCCACCCCGCAAACAGATGATCTGTCAGCAACACCACCACCTGGGTCACCAACCATCTCCATAATGTCCCGCGGAAGCGTTCAGCTTTCCATCTCCCAAACACTTCAGAGGAAGAGGATGTACCCCCCTACCCACCCGCGTTCCCTGGCCCTAAATGCCAGCATTTCAAAATTCTTGGCCTTTGAAATGCTGTCATTCCGTCTGGTGGAGACGCACAGTTTTAAAAGCCTTATGTCGGTGACTGTCCCACAGTACGTCGTGCCCAGCCGCCACTACTTTTCCAGGCAAGCCATCCCTTCCCTGTACAACCAAGTGGGGGAAAAAATCAGGTGTGCACTGCGCAAAGCCATCTGTGCCAAGGTCCACCTAACTACCGATACGTGGACCAGTAAGCACGGTCAGGGGCGTTTTATCTCCCTAACGGCACACTGGGTAAATGCAGTGGCGGATGGGCCTGAGGCGGATAGCAATTTGGCGCATGTCCTTCCACCACCGAGGATTGCAGGGCACTTCAGTTTGCCTCCTGTTCCTAACTCCTCCTACTCCGCTTCCTCATCCTCTACCGCCTCCTCATCCAGTCAGCGTAACACCTTCACCACCAACTTCAGCACAGCCAGGGTTAAACGACAGCAGGCAGTTTTAAAACTTGCCTGTTTGGGGGAAAAACCACACACCGCGCAGGAGTTGTGGAGGAGCATGGAACAGCAGACAAATGAGTAGTTGCTGCCAGCGAGCCTCAAGCCCGGCCTGGTGGTGTGCGATAACGGGCGAAATCTCATAGCAGCTCTGGGCCTAGCCGGTTTGACGCACATCCCTTGCCTGGCGCATGTGCTGAATTTGGTGGTGCAGAGGTTCCTTAAAAATTATCCCGATATGTCAGAGCTGCTGCAGAAAGTGCGGGCTGTCTGTGCGCACTTTCGGCGTTCTCACCCTGCTGCTGCTCGCCTGTCAGCGCTGCAGCGTAACTTCGACCTTCCCACTCACCGCCTCATATGTGACGTGCCCACAAGGTGGAACTCAACCTTGCACATGCTGGAAAGACTTTGCGAGCAGCAGCAGGCCATAGTGAAGTTTCAGCTGCAGCATGCACGCGTGAGTCGCTCTGCAGAACAGCACCACTTCACCACCAATAACTGGGCCTCCATGCGAGACCTGTGTGCCTTGTTGCTGTAATGTTCTGGTACCTCTGGTACCCTTATTCCACTTTCCATTCCGTGTATGCGTCCCACCATTCTCTTCTGGTAGGTGCGCATACACCTTTAAGACCGATGCTGTCATCACTGAGCGCCGCAGAGCGGCTATTTCAACCGCCGGCGTTCTCACTCACATGTTCGTTCAACCTGCCTTGCATCTATGCTTACAAGCGTGTCTCGCTGTGGAACCTCGCTACAGATCCCTGTATCTCGCTACCAGGATCACTTCCTCAGACCCGAACCTCGCTACTGATCCCTGTATCTCGCTACTGGATCACTTCCTCATCACCGGACCCTTCTACTACTATACTATAGTGATAAGTACCCCGCAGGGGAAACCTCCATAACTTACACTACTACTATTGCATTAAGGACTGTTACATAGATTGCTAGCTCTTGAGACTACTACCATCTATCATCTGCACTGCTGCATAGATTGCTAGCTCTCCTGTCTACTACTTTCTATCCTTGCACTGGGTTAGTCTATCCTGTATTTGTCATCTGCTGTCCTCACCACCTGTTAGCATACTCGATACTTAACCTATCTGCATTCCTAAATACCATCTTGAACTCTCCAGTACAAACCTATCAAGTGCTTACCATCCTTGTCACTGTTCACACCTGTCCCTTCAGCACATCACCTTCATACTATCATATACATCCTATCACTCCAGGAACATCTCTTTGAGTGTGTATATATCTGTATGTTGAAGCTGACAGGCCCACGGTGATGAGTCCTGGAGAGTTGGATCTGGTATTCAACACATCTCTACATGACTACTGAGTGGAGATTTTGCAGCTGTAAATCCAGCCTATAACAAAAACGCAGGAGCGTTACAGATTGAACGAACCTTAAAAATGGATTCAGCAGAATTACCCACTCAAGTGACACAATTAACACAACAAGTAAAAGCGTTAATACTTGCTCTGACTGACGTACAAGAAAAGAATCAGACTTTAACACAGCAGGTAACCCAGCTCTCACGGCTTACTGCTGTTCAGCCTCCTGAACCTAAAATAAACCCCCCTCTAGTGTTTACAGGCGACCGGAAAAAATTTCGGGAATTCAAAAATGCATGTCAATTGCTTTTTTTGTTAAAGCCTCGTACATACCCCACTGATCAAATAAAAGTCTGTACCGTTATTTCATACTTGACGGGTGATCCACGGGCCTGGGCAGACTCTCTCTTTGAGAATAATGATCAGATTCTCAACATTTATTCTTTATTCCTAGCGGAACTCACCAGCTTATACGATGACCCCAATAGGCAGAGTACTGCTGATATGCAGTTGAGGGCCTTGAAACAAGGAAGGAGACCTGTAGAAGACTTTGTATCTGAGTTTAAAAGATGGACCCTTGATTCAGGGTGGAATGACACATCTTTGTGAACTCAATTCAGACTCGGGTTATCGGAAGCTGTTAAAGACGAGCTCGCCCGAGCGGATTTACCTGGCACCTTGGAGGCCTTGATACAACTTAGTATCAACATCGACAGACGACTGCGAGAAAGAAGGGCTGAAAAGATGGGAATGCCATTGTCTAGTCCTTCTCGGATTTCGGCCGTTGACCCTACTCCCATGGATGTAGGAACCATACGCCCACCTTTAACGACTACTGAACGAGCTAGAAGAACATCCAGAAATCTCTGCATGTATTGCGCATCCCCGGATCATTTGATAAGCACCTGTCCCCTTGTTCGCAAAAAAGAGGGTGGGTGTTCACATGTCTTGCTGGGAGGATTAACGACTTCCTTTTCTAACCCCTATCTTTTTGTTCATTTAATATTACAGTGGGACCAAACTAGGATCACCACCAAGGCTATGGTCGACACTGGATCTTGTGGAAACTATATTGATACACGCTTTGTTACCTTAAATAAAATACCTATTATTTCAAAATCTAAGCCTGTTTCTGTTAGTTTCATTAATGGTATTCCACTGTCTTCTGGTCCAATCACCAACCAGACACAGGCACTCCTTGCCACTACCAACGAGTCACATGTGGAGACCATCACTTTTGATATACTATCCTCGTCCCATTTTCCTATTATTTTGGGACTTCCCTGGTTACACACACACCAACCAATCATAGATTGGAAAAAACGGACTTTGGTTTTCCCTTCTCACTATTGTGAGAATACGTGTAACCTCCCATCTTATGGGAAGATTCTGTCTGTGGTGTCAGATGAAATTGCACCACTATGCTATCAGGATCTGTCCGAAGTGTTCCTTGAGAAAAATGCTCAAGTGTTGCCTCCCCATAGGGATTACGATTGCACTATCGATCTACTCAATAACAGCAAATTGCCTTTCGTCATGTTTATCCCCTTTCACAGGATGAACTTTCTCATCTCAAGGAATACTTGGATGAGAATTTGACAAAAGGTTCATTAGACCCTCTACTTCTTCCACTGCTGCAGGACTTTTCTTTGTCCGCAATAAGGATTCCAGTCTCAGGCCTATTATCGATTATAGGCAATTAAACACGATTACGATAAAGGATCGCTATCCTTTGCCGCTTATCCCTGAACTTATTGAACAAGTGCGTGGGGCTGCTTATTTCACCAAATTAGACCTGAAAGGGGCATACAACTAGTGTTGAGCGAACACGGACTGTATTATTCGTGTTCGTACCGAATAATTGGATTTTTTGTACCCGAACACGGACACGGACACTTTACTGTATGTTCGGGTAAAAATCCGTGTTCGGTCGTTTTATTTCCGGGTTTTGCATGCTTTGGCGCTCTTTTCATGGCGGGCTTTCAACAGCCAATCAACAATCGTTTAACTGGTGTGCCTTAAGCCATCCCAGCCATGCCTGCAAATGTCTCAGTAGCTGTGATTGGCCGTCTGAAGCATGTGACCAAGTCTTTATAAGTTCGAGGCAGCCGCAGCGGCGTCATTATGCTGCTTAGATTCAGGGACAGAGCACACATCAACGTGCTGGCTGCTGATTAGGGAAAGATAGGCAGGAAAAAACCATTTGTGTCCGGATAGAATTGAGGGACAGGTCGGAGTGTTTAGGCAGGGCGAGTTGTAGGCATTTTAGGGATAGAGTCTGCTGAATTATAGGGTCAGTGTCTTCTACAAACTACAATCGATATTGCTGTGTGGGGGGTGGGGTCTGCACTCAATCCTGATCTACGATCTCTTCTCAATCCTGTTAGGGACAGAGTCTGCTGAATTTTAGGGAAACTGTGTTCTACAAACTACAATCGATATTGCTGTGTGGTGTGGGATTGGAGATAGGCAGGTGTCAGTGATCCACATCCATTTTTCTGTGTGTGAGCTGCAGTGAACACAATCTTTTTGGGCTGCAGTGAACACAATCTTTTTGGGCTGCAGTGAACACAATCTTTTTGGGCTGCAGTGAACACAATCTTTTTGGGCTGCAGTGAACACAATCTTTTTGGGGTGCAGTGAACAAAATCTTTTTGGGGTGCAGTGAACACAATCCTTTTTGGTGTGCAGTGAACACAATCTTTGTGGGGTGCAGTGAACAAAATCCTTTGTGGGGTGCAGTGAACACAATCTTTTTGGGGTGCAGTGAACAAAATCCTTTTTGGGGTGCAGTGAACAACATCCTTTTTGGGGTGCAGTGAACACAATCTTTTTGGGGTGCAGTGAACAAAATCCTTTGTGGGGTGCAGTGAACACAATCTTTTTGGGGTGCAGTGAACACAATCTTTTTGGGGTGGAGTGAACAACATCCTTTTTGGGGTGCAGTGAACACAATCTTTTTGGGGTGCAGTGAACACAATCTTTTTGGGGTGGAGTGAACAACATCCTTTTTGGGGTGCAGTGAACAAAATCCTTTTTGGGGTGCAGTGAACAAAATCATTTTTGGGGTGCAGTGAACACAATCTTTTTGGGGTGCAGTGAACACAATCTTTGTGGGGTGCAGTGAACACAATCTTTTTGGGGTGGAGTGAACAACATCCTTTTTGGGGTGCAGTGAACAACATCCTTTTTGGGGTGCAGTGAACACAATCTTTTTGGGGTGCAGTGAACACAATCTTTGTGGGGTACAGTGAACAGAATCTTTGTGGGGTGCAGTGAACACAATCTTTGGGGGGTACAGTGAACACAATCTTTGTGAGGTGCAGTGAACACAATCTTTGTGGGGTGCAGTGAACACAATCATTGTGGGGTGCAGTGAACTCAATCTTTGTGGGGTACAGTGAACACAATCTCATACTTCTGAAGGTTTGAGGGTGCTGCCTGTTCCATACTCCCCCTACTCCTCATCTAGCCTTTTAGGGGTACAAACAATAGTAATTGGGGCCTAGTGTGGTTGTGTACGTGTGATATACATACACTTTTTTGGGATCATATTTTCTATTCCGCTATTTAATCAAAAACCTTTGGGGATCAGTTAAATTGGGGGATAGTCTGTGTTGGTACGTGTGAGAGAGATCCACCTTTCCAAGTTGTTGGGGTTCATCTCATACTTCTGAAGGTTTGAGGGTGCTGCCTGTTCCATACTCCCCCTACTCCTAGCCTTTTAGGGGTACAAACAATAGTAATTGGGGCCTAGTGTGGTTGTGTACGTGTGATATACATACACTTTTTTGGGATCATATTTTCTATTCCGCTATTTAATCAAAAACCTTTGGGGATCAGTTAAATTGGGGGATAGTCTGTGTTGGTACGTGTGAGAGAGATCCACCTTTCCAAGTTGTTGGGGTTCATCTCATACTTCTGAAGGTTTGAGGGTGCTGCCTGTTCCATACTCCCCCTACTCCTAGCCTTTTAGGGGTACAAACAATAGTAATTGGGGCCTAGTGTGGTTGTGTACGTGTGATATACATACACTTTTTTGGGATCATATTTTCTATTCCGCTATTTAATCAAAAACCTTTGGGGATCAGTTAAATTGGGGGATAGTCTGTGTTGGTACGTGTGAGAGAGATCCACCTTTCCAAGTTGTTGGGGTTCATCTCATACTTCTGAAGGTTTGAGGGTGCTGCCTGTTCCATACTCCCCCCTACTCCTAGCCTTTTAGGGGTACAAACAATAGTAATTGGGGCCTAGTGTGGTTGTGTACGTGTGATATACATACACTTTTTTGGGATCATATTTTCTATTCCGCTATTTAATCAAAAACCTTTGGGGATCAGTTAAATTGGGGGATAGTCTGTGTTGGTACGTGTGAGAGAGATCCACCTTTCCAAGTTGTTGGGGTTCATCTCATACTTCTGAAGGTTTGAGGGTGCTGCCTGTTCCATACTCCCCCTACTCCTAGCCTTTTAGGGGTACAAACAATAGTAATTGGGGCCTAGTGTGGTTGTGTACGTGTGATATACATACACTTTTTTGGGATCATATTTTCTATTCCGCTATTTAATCAAAAACCTTTGGGGATCAGTTAAATTGGGGGATAGTCTGTGTTGGTACGTGTGAGAGAGATCCACCTTTCCAAGTTGTTGGGGTTCATCTCATACTTCTGAAGGTTTGAGGGTGCTGCCTGTTCCATACTCCCCCTACTCCTAGCCTTTTAGGGGTACAAACAATAGTAATTGGGGCCTAGTGTGGTTGTGTACGTGTGATATACATACACTTTTTTGGGATCATATTTTCTATTCCGCTATTTAATCAAAAACCTTTGGGGATCAGTTAAATTGGGGGATAGTCTGTGTTGGTACGTGTGAGAGAGATCCACCTTTCCAAGTTGTTGGGGTTCATCTCATACTTCTGAAGGTTTGAGGGTGCTGCCTGTTCCATACTCCCCCTACTCCTAGCCTTTTAGGGGTACAAACAATAGTAATTGGGGCCTAGTGTGGTTGTGTACGTGTGATATACATACACTTTTTTTGGATCATATTTTCTATTCCGCTATTTAATCAAAAACCTTTGGGGATGAGTTAAATTGGGGGATAGTCTGTGTTGGTACGTGTGAGAGAGATCCACCTTTCCAAGTTGTTGGGGTTCATCTCATACTTCTGAAGGTTTGAGGGTGCTGCCTGTTCCATACTCCCCCTACTCCTAGCCTTTTAGGGGTACAAACAATAGTAATTGGGGCCTAGTGTGGTTGTGTACGTGTGATATACATACACTTTTTTGGGATCATATTTTCTATTCCGCTATTTAATCAAAAACCTTTGGGGATCAGTTAAATTGGGGGATAGTCTGTGTTGGTACGTGTGAGAGAGATCCACCTTTCCAAGTTGTTGGGGTTCATCTCATACTTCTGAAGGTTTGAGGGTGCTGCCTGTTCCATACTCCCCCTACTCCTAGCCTTTTAGGGGTACAAACAATAGTAATTGGGGCCTAGTGTGGTTGTGTACGTGTGATATACATACACTTTTTTGGGATCATATTTTCTATTCCGCTATTTAATCAAAAACCTTTGGGGATCAGTTAAATTGGGGGATAGTCTGTGTTGGTACGTGTGAGAGAGATCCACCTTTCCAAGTTGTTGGGGTTCATCTCATACTTCTGAAGGTTTGAGGGTGCTGCCTGTTCCATACTCCCCCTACTCCTAGCCTTTTAGGGGTACAAACAATAGTAATTGGGGCCTAGTGTGGTTGTGTACGTGTGATATACATACACTTTTTTTGGATCATATTTTCTATTCCGCTATTTAATCAAAAACCTTTGGGGATCAGTTAAATTGGGGGATAGTCTGTGTTGGTACGTGTGAGAGAGATCCACCTTTCCAAGTTGTTGGGGTTCATCTCATACTTCTGAAGGTTTGAGGGTGCTGCCTGTTCCATACTCCCCCTACTCCTAGCCTTTTAGGGGTACAAACAATAGTAATTGGGGCCTAGTGTGGTTGTGTACGTGTGATATACATACACTTTTTTGGGATCATATTTTCTATTCCGCTATTTAATCAAAAACCTTTGGGGATCAGTTAAATTGGGGGATAGTCTGTGTTGGTACGTGTGAGAGAGATCCACCTTTCCAAGTTGTTGGGGTTCATCTCATACTTCTGAAGGTTTGAGGGTGCTGCCTGTTCCATACCCCCCCTACTCCTCATCTAGCCTTTTAGGGGTACAAACAATAGTAATTGGGGCCTAGTGTGGTTGTGTACGTGTGATATACATACACTTTTTTTGGATCATATTTTCTATTCCGCTATTTAATCAAAAACCTTTGGGGATCAGTTAAATTGGGGGATAGTCTGTGTCGGTACGTGTGAGAGAGATCCACCTTTCCAAGTTGTTGGGGTTCATCTCATACTTCTGAAGGTTTGAGGGTGCTGCCTGTTCCATACTCCCCCTACTCCTCATCTAGCCTTTTAGGGGTACAAACAATAGTAATTGGGGCCTAGTGTGGTTGTGTACGTGCGAGATACATACACTTTTTTTGATCATATTTCCTATTCCGCTATTCAATAAAAACCTTTGAGGATCAATTGAATTGCGGGATAGTCTGTGTCGGTACGTGTGAGAGAGATCCACCTTTCCAAGTTGTTGGGGTTCATCTCATACTTCTGAAGGTTTGAGGGTGCTGCCTGTTCCATACTCCCCCTACTCCTCATCTAGCCTTTTAGGGGTACAAACAATAGTAATTGGGGCCTAGTGTGGTTGTGTACGTGTGATATACATACACTTTTTTTGGATCATATTTTCTATTCCGCTATTTAATCAAAAACCTTTGGGGATCAGTTAAATTGGGGGATAGTCTGTGTTGGTACGTGTGAGAGAGATCCACCTTTCCAAGTTGTTGGGGTTCATCTCATACTTCTGAAGGTTTGAGGGTGCTGCCTGTTCCATACTCCCCCTACTCCTCATCTAGCCTTTTAGGGGTACAAACAATAGTAATTGGGGCCCAGTGTGGTTGTGTACGTGTGATATACATACACTTTTTTGGGATCATATTTTCTATTCCGCTATTTAATCAAAAAACTTTGGGGATCAGTTAAATTGGGGGATAGTCTGTGTCGGTACGTGTGAGAGAGATCCACCTTTCCAAGTTGTTGGGGTTCATCTCATACTTCTGAAGGTTTGAGGGTGCTGCCTGTTCCATACCCCCCCTACTCCTCATCTAGCCTTTTAGGGGTACAAACAATAGTAATTGGGGCCTAGTGTGGTTGTGTACGTGCGAGATACATACACTTTTTTTGATCATATTTCCTATTCCGCTATTCAATAAAAACCTTTGAGGATCAATTGAATTGCGGGATAGTCTGTGTCGGTACGTGTGAGAGAGATCCACCTTTCCAAGTTGTTGGGGTTCATCTCATACTTCTGAAGGTTTGAGGGTGCTGCCTGTTCCATACTCCCCCTACTCCTCATCTAGCCTTTTAGGGGTACAAACAATAGTAATTGGGGCCTAGTGTGGTTGTGTACGTGTGATATACATACACTTTTTTTGGATCATATTTTCTATTCCGCTATTTAATCAAAAACCTTTGGGGATCAGTTAAATTGGGGGATAGTCTGTGTTGGTACGTGTGAGAGAGATCCACCTTTCCAAGTTGTTGGGGTTCATCTCATACTTCTGAAGGTTTGAGGGTGCTGCCTGTTCCATACTCCCCCTACTCCTCATCTAGCCTTTTAGGGGTACAAACAATAGTAATTGGGGCCCAGTGTGGTTGTGTACGTGTGATATACATACACTTTTTTGGGATCATATTTTCTATTCCGCTATTTAATCAAAAACCTTTGGGGATCAGTTAAATTGGGGGATAGTCTGTGTCGGTACGTGTGAGAGAGATCCACCTTTCCAAGTTGTTGGGGTTCATCTCATACTTCTGAAGGTTTGAGGGTGCTGCCTGTTCCATACCCCCCCTACTCCTCATCTAGCCTTTTAGGGGTACAAACAATAGTAATTGGGGCCTAGTGTGGTTGTGTACGTGCGAGATACATACACTTTTTTTGATCATATTTCCTATTCCGCTATTCAATAAAAACCTTTGAGGATCAATTGAATTGCGGGATAGTCTGTGTCGGTACGTGTGAGAGAGATCCACCTTTCCAAGTTGTTGGGGTTCATCTCATACTTCTGAAGGTTTGAGGGTGCTGCCTGTTCCATACCCCCCCTACTCCTCATCTAGCCTTTTAGGGGTACAAACAATAGTAATTGGGGCCTAGTGTGGTTGTGTACGTGCGAGATACATACACTTTTTTTGATCATATTTCCTATTCCGCTATTCAATAAAAACCTTTGAGGATCAATTGAATTGCGGGATAGTCTGTGTCGGTACGTGTGAGAGAGATCCACCTTTCCAAGTTGTTGGGGTTCATCTCATACTTCTGAAGGTTTGAGGGTGCTGCCTGTTCCATACTCCCCCTACTCCTCATCTAGCCTTTTAGGGGTACAAACAATAGTAATTGGGGCCCAGTGTGGTTGTGTACGTGTGATATACATACACTTTTTTTGGATCATATTTTCTATTCCGCTATTTAATTTAACTGGGCCTCCATGCGAGACCTGTGTGCCTTGTTGCGCTGTTTTGAGTACTCCACCAACATGGCCAGTGGCAATGACGCCGTTCTCAGCTTAACTATCCCACTTCTATGCCTCCTTGAAAAAACAATTCGGGCGATGATGGAAGAGGATGTGGCACAGGATGAGGAGGAGGAGGAGGATGAAGAGGTAACATTTCCAAGGCTTTCAGGGCAGTCATTCGCAAGGGGCTCCGAGGGTGGGTTCCTGCACACGCAAACGCCAGGGACGCAATTGTCCAGCAGGGGCACAGTTCTGGAGGATGAGGAGGATGAGGAGGAGGAGGAGCTGGAGGAGGAGATGGAACCATGTTCACAGCAGGGTGGCACCCAGGCCAGCTCATGGCCATCACTGGTGCGTGGCTGGGGGGATACAGAGGACACGGACGATACACCTCCCACAGAGGACAGCCTTTCGTTGCCTCTGGGCAGCCTGGCACACATGAGCGATTACATGCTGCAGTGTCTCCACAACGACCGCCGAGTTGCCCACATTCTAACTTGTGCTGATTACTGGGTGGCCACGCTGCTGGATCCCCGTTACAAGGACAACGTACCGTCCTTAATTCACTCACTGGAGCGCGATCGCAAGATGCGCGAGTACAAGCGCACGCCGGTAGACGCCATGCTGCTGGCATTCCCATCTGACAGCGGGGCCACAGTGGAAGCACAAGGCAGAGGAGGAGGAGGAGGAGGTCGCCAACGCAACCAGGGCACCGCCAGCACCTCAGAAGGCAGGGTTAGCATGGCCGAAATGTGGAAAAGCTTTGTCAGCACGCCACAACAAACAGCAGCACCAGCAGCTCAGATGGAACGTCTTAGCAGGAGGCAGCATTTTACCAACATGGTGGAGCAGTATGTGTGCACACGCCTACATGTAGTGAATGACGGGTCTGCCCCCTTCAACTTCTGGGTCTCCAAATTGGGCACATGGCTTGAGCTTGCCCTTTACGCCTTGGAGGTGCTGGCGTGCCCTGCAGCCAGTGTATTATCTGAACGGGTATTTAGCACGGCTGGGGGCGTTATAACAGACAAGCGCAGCCGCCTGTCCAGAGACAATGTGGACAAGCTCACGTTCATTAAAATGAACCAGGCATGGATCCCACGGGACTTTTCCGTACCTTATGCAGAATAGCAATGGATACCGACCTTACCCACCCATTGTTCCATTTTTGCTCTTTCTCACTCTTTTGGGGTGTACCCTCATTTAAAATTTTTGAAAAGAAGCAGTGTTGGCTACCTCGTCCTCCTCCTCAGGGCCAGATTAATGTAGGGGCTATTGGAGCTGCAGCTCCAGGCCCCTACCTTTTATATAGGCCCCGGGTTGGCCATATTCACTGTTACCGCTCTTCTGTCACTTGTAAACACAGAAGTCTGGCTTCTATGCTCGCTTCCCCAGGCAGCACCCTCAGAACCTCCCCACACAGCGTGAAGGCCGGACAAGGAGGGACAGTTGGCGATGCATGGATGTGTTTATGGGCTTCAGAGACAGCATCCCATGTTGAATTAGGCATGCATGGCTGCACCCTTCCTCCTCTGGGTGCATGGCAAGGCACGGCCCTTAAGGCCCTTCAAAATCCTCAGCACCAAGCCCATGATGCTGTTAATCCGGCCCTGGTCCTCCTCCACCGCCGCTTCCACCTACACCGCCCATAGGTGTGCGCAGCCTATTGCATTAAGGTGTGCACCCCAAAGTTGAAATACACATGCATGTGTTTGCCAGCAGGGAGAGTAATGTATCGGGGCCATGTACCTGTAGGCAAGGAGAAATAGAGCAGAGCAGGTCCCAGGGAGATCTTTCCCATCTCCTCACTGGCAATGCTATGTGCCCTAGGTGATTAGGGTGTGCCCAGGCACACCCAGCACACCCTGTGCGCACGCCTATGTCACCGCCACATCCACCACCACCTCAACCTCCCTCCTACTCCATATGGGCCTCGTCCTTCAGAGATGAAGAAGAACATTGTTTTATTTTTCTGTTTTTTTTTTGTTGTTTTAAGTTATTTCCCTATCCACATTTGTTTGCAGAGCACTTGCCATGCTCTTAATTACGTTTTGCTGCCATTTGCAGCACTCTAGCCCTTTCCTTTGGTGTTTTAGAGCCATTTTAGTGCCTTAAAGTTCGGGTCCCCATTGACTTCAATGGGGTTCGGTGTCCGGGAAAAGTTCGGTAAAAGTCCGGGACACGGACCCGGACTTTTTTTTAAAGTTCGGCCGAACCCGTCGAACACGGACATCTAGGTGTTCGCTCAACCCTACATACAACCTAATCCGAATCCGTGACGGGAATGAGTGGAAAACAGCATTCAGAACCAGATACGGACTATTCGAATACCTTGTGATGCCATTCGGGCTATGTAATGCTCCCGCAGCTTTCCAAAGATTCATAAACGACATCTTTAGAGACTTACTTGATGTCTGTGTTGTAGTATACCTAGACGATATACTTATCTATTCTCCATCTATGCCTGAACACATAAAAAATGTAAGACTTGTGTTGTCCAGACTGCTCTCACACAGTCTATACGTGAAATTAAAAAAATGCCTATTTCATAAAGAAGAAATATTATTTCTAGGATACTTCATATCCAAAACTGGAATTAAGATGGATATGAGTAAGATATCCTGTATTCTAGACTGGCCTATACCAACAACTCGTAAGGCCCTACAGCGATTCCTAGGATTCTTGAACTTCTATAGGAAGTTCATCAAGAACTTTTCCGCCATTGTGAGACCTCTCACACAACTGACAAGTATAAAAAAACCATTCAAATGGTCAGAAGAAGCAAATCAAGCTTTCTGCTTGTTAAAATCAAGCTTCACTTCTGCTCCCATACTACGCCATCCAGACCCATCCCTCCAATATATTCTAGAGGTAGATGCGTCAAATATGGCAGTAGGAGCAGTTCTCTCCCAACGACCAACAAACACTTCATCACTCCACCCAGTTGCTTTCTTGTCAAAATCACTAAGCAGCCCAGAGGTGAATTACCCAGTGGGTGAAAAGGAGTTGCTTGCCATAAAATTGGCACTGGAGAATTGGCGACATCTGCTCGAAGGTACCCAGTTACCAATACTCATATATACAGATCATAAAAACCTTCAATACCTCCAGACTAACAAGACTCTTTCCCACCGGCAGGTACGATGGTCATTATTCTTTTTAAGATTTAATTTCTTAGTGACCTATACGCCTGCAGACAAAAATAAAAAAGCGGATGCGCTATCACGATTAACCGAAGATAACTGCGCCGAAATCCCTTCCATTCCCATAATACCCTATGAACGCATTATTGGTGTTGTTCGATCCTTGAAGGAAGAGATTTTGCACAGTATAGGAATGGATTCACCTCCACCACAACTAAGTACTGATGCAGAAGGCTTCCTCTATTACAATGACAAACTTTACATAGCCCCTACTATGCGCACCAAGATCTTGGAGTTATCGCATGATGTACCCATGGCAGGACATATGGGTATGACGAAAACCTTTAATTTACTCACCAGGCAGTTTTGGTGGCCTGATATGAAGACGTCTGTACAAAAATTTGTTTCTTCATGTGACATCTGTGCAAGGTCCAAAATTGACACTACAAAACCATCTGGACTACTTTGTAGTCTACCAATACCCCAGGTTCCATGGGAAGTTGTGTCTTTAGATTTCATAGTAGAACTACCACCTTCCAAAGGATTTAATACCATCCTAGTGTCAGTGGACCACTTGACAAAGATGGCACATTTCATCGCTATCCGTAGACTACCTTCATCCAAACAAACAGCGGAACTACTGATGAAACATGTGTTCAAGTTGCATGGAATTCCAAAGACTCTTTTGTCCGACCGTGGTTCACAATTTATCTCTAAATTTTGGCAAGCACTTTGTCAAATTTTACGCATTGAGCGAAAGCTCACTTCTCCCTACCATCCTCAGACCAACGGACAGACTGAAAGAGTCAACCAGGGCATTGAGCAATATCTACGCTGCTACACATCATACCTGCAGGATGATTGGGTGGATCTCCTTCCTCTAGCGGAATTTGCTTACAACAACGCAACCCACAGTACTACGAAGCAAAGTCCGTTCTACTTGAACTATGGGTTTCATCCCACTCTTCTTCCACCACGCATCCTGCCATCGAGTAACCCAGTAGCCTCGGATTACCTTACCCAAATAAAAGACTCTTTGGGTTTACTCAATACTACCATATCACACGCTCATAGTCAACAAAAAAGGTACTACGACCTTCGTAGAAGACCTTCTCCTCAGTATGTTATTGGGGACCTCGTTTGGCTATCAACAAAAAATTTAAGATTAAAGATCCCTAGCAAAAAGCTTGGGCCTTTATTCTTGGGACCCTTCCCAATCAGGAAACTAATTGGAAAAGCTGCAGTACAGCTCACCTTACCGGCAGATCTCAAGATCCATCCCATCTTCCATGTGTCGCTATTGAAGCCACATGTTCCTAACCAAGGAATAAGGCCTACCATCCCACCTCCACCTCCTGTACAAGTTGAAGGCGGAGAAGAATATGAGATAACGGAGATTCTGGATTCTCGTATCCACAGAAGAAGACTCCAATATCTAGTACGATGGAAGAACTATGGGCCCCAAGACGACACCTGGCTGGATACCTCTGATATACATGCCCCTAGACTGATTCGCAATTTTCACTCGAAATACCCAGAAAAAACAGTTCTAGAGGCCTTCCGAAGCCGGCCTTAAGGGGGGGGTACTGTAATGTTCTGGTACCTCTGGTACCCTTATTCCACTTTCCATTCCGTGTATGCGTCCCACCATTCTCTTCTGGTAGGTGCGCATACACCTTTAAGACCGATGCTGTCATCACTGAGCGCCGCAGAGCGGCTATTTCAACCGCCGGCGTTCTCATTCACATGTTCGTTCAACCTGCCTTGCATCTATGCTTACAAGCGTGTCTCGCTGTGGAACCTCGCTACAGATCCCTGTATCTCGCTACCAGGATCACTTCCTCAGACCCAAACCTCGCTACTGATCCCTGTATCTCGCTACTGGATCACTTCCTCCTCACCGGACCCTTCTACTACTATACTATAGTGATAAGTACCCCGCAGGGGAAACCTCCATAACTTACACTACTACTATTGCATTAAGGACTGTTACATAGATTGCTAGCTCTTGAGACTACTACCATCTATCATCTGCACTGCTGCATAGATTGCTAGCTCTCCTGTCTACTACCATCTATCATCTGCACTGCTGCATAGATTGCTAGCTCTCCTGTCTACTACTATCTATCCTTGCACTGGGTTAGTCTATCCTGTATTTGTCATCTGCTGTCCTCACCACCTATTAGCATACTCGATACTAAACCTATCTGCATTCCTAAATACCCTCTTGAACTCTCCTGTACAAAGTGCTTACCATCCTTGTCACTGTTAACACCTGTCCCTTCAGCACATCACCTTCATACTATCATATACATCCTATCACTCCAGGAACATCTCATTGAGTGTGTATATATCTGTATGTTGAAGCTGACAGGCCCACGGTGATGAGTCCTGGAGAGTTGGATCTGGTATTCAACACATCTCTACATGACTACTGAGTGGAGATTTTGCAGCTGTAAATCCAGCCTATAACAAAAATGCAGGAGCGTTACAGTTGCGCTGTTTTGAGTACTCCACCAACATGGCCAGTGCCAATGACGCCGTTGTCAGCTTAACTATCTCCTTCAAAAAACGATTCGGGCGATGATGGAAGAGGATGTGGCACAGGATGAGGAGGAGGAGGATTAAGAGGTAACATTTCCAAGGCTTTCAGGGCAGTCATTCGCAAGTGGCTCCGAGTGAGGGTTCCTGCACCCACAAATGCCAGGGACACAATTGTCCAGCAGGGGCACAGTTCTGGAGGATGAGGAGGATGAGGAGGAGGATGAGGAGGAGGAGATTTAACCATGTTCACAGCAGGGTGGCACCCAGGCCAGCTCATGGCCATCACTGGTGCGTGGCTGGGGGGATACAGAGGACACAGACGATACACCTCCTACAGAGGACAGCCTTTCGTTGCCTCTGGGCAGCCTGGCACACATGAGCGATTACATGCTGCAGTGTCTCCACAACGACCGCCGAGTTGCCCACATTCTAACTTGTGCTGATTACTGGGTGGCCATGCTGCTGGATCCCCGTTACAAGGACAACGTACCGTCTCTAATTCACTCACTGGAGCGCGATCGCAAGATGTGCGAGTACAAGCACACGCTGGTAGACGCGATGCTGCTGGCATTCCCACCTGACAGCGGGGCCACAGTGGAAGCACAAGGCCAAGGCAGAGGAGGAAGAGGTCGCCAACGCAACCAGGGCACCGCCAGCACCTCAGAAGGCAGGGTTAGCATGGCCGAAATGTGGAAAAGCTTTGTCAGCACGCCACAACAAACAGCAGCACCAGCAGCTCATATGGAACGTCTTAGCAGGAGGCCCCCTTCAACTTCTGGGTCTCCAAATTGGGCACATGGCCTGAGCTTGCCCTTTACGCCTTGGAGGTGCTGGCGTGCCCTGCAGCCAGTGTATTATCTGAACGTTTATTTAGCATGGCTGGGGGCGTTATCACAGACAAGCACAGCCGCCTGTCCAGAGACAATGTGGACAAGCTCACGTTCATTAAAATGAACCAGGCATGGATCCTACAGGACTTTTCCATACCTTGTGCAGAATAGAGATGGATACCGACCTTACCCAGCCATTGTTCTATTTTTGATCTTTCTCACCTCATTTAAAATGACTGAAAAAAAGCAGTGTGGGGGGCGTGGCCAGCGCGGGACCGTGATGGACGTCTGATCCCTCGCTCCGGCTCCAGCATCCGCAATCCAGCGACATTTACCCAGCTACGCTTGGCATCCACCCTCGATCTTCACACCGCTGCATCCCGGGAACACTCCTGCACCGATCGATATGACGGGGAAGCGAAAAGGAGTGAAGGGGCCACAGAAACTCACAGCCTTCTTCCCCCTGCCATCCCGGAGTGGTCGACAAGATGGCGCTGGCGGCTCGGGCCTTGCCGCTCCGGCGGGGCAGAGGGTACATTACTCCGATCTGCCGGACGAACAGCAGTCCGGTGACCTACAGCGACCAGGTACTGTGTCCCCCTGCACCCCTGAACCCTCTAGCCCGACATGCTCCAGCCCGGCCAAATCCAAGATTAGACTTGACTCCCAGGCCCAGGCCTCGCTGCTAGGCCGCACTGCACCCTCTCTGCTATCTGTGCAATTAGGAGCATCTCCTATAGCAGACTTCCCCACAGTGGGAAAGCCGATCCTGGACACTGCTTTAAAAGACATGATGTTTACTTTTCACACATCCCTGCAATCTGATATCATGGCTTTGGCAAATAGATTTACAGCAGAGGTCCACTCCCTAGGAGAAAGAGTGCACAATGTTGAATCATCTATGACCGACATGGTGGCCACAGTGAATGAACTTGTAGATGCTCATGAGGAAAAATTGTCGGTACGCCAGTGGGTTAAAGCTAAAATAGCTGATCTGGAGGATCGCTCCAGAAGGAACAATTTAAAGATCCGGGGCATCCCTGAATCAGTGACACTGACAGAGCTACACAAATTTGCCCTGGAAGTTTTCACAGCCCTCCTGCCTGAAGCGTCCCCTTTGGATCTAACCATAGATCGCATTCACAGGGTTCCAAAACCTCCCTTTCTGCCTCAACATATTCCTCATGACACCTTACTGCATGTACACTTTTATCACATCAAAGAAGCTCTCCTACAGAAATCAAGGGTGTTGGGTCACCTCCCTGAACCGTACGCCAATGTCCAAATTTTTGTGGATCTATCCAATCACACCTTAGATATGAGACGGCAACTGTCCACGATTACAAAGGCTCTTCGGAACCATAATCTCCACTATAAATGGAAGCATCCCTCAAAAATTGTGGTAGAGAAAAATGGCTCCTCGTTCAGCATCACAACTCTGGAGAGAGGTCTCTCGTTGCTGCAATCTTGGGGCATTATCCCAGAACCTGCTCCTCCGGCTGGAGCAAAGAAATCCCCAAGTCGCATTCCCCAGCAATGGCACACAGTGAACAGGGCAGCGCCCACAACAATTGAAGTTCTAACCAAGCACTATGCCAACCGCATCACTTGTTACGTTATGCTTTTTTGTGGATGCAGGCTTCATAGGCGGAATGCCTGGAGCCCCCTTAGCCCGATTGGCTAATAACTGTTTACCCCTCCATGGGAGATGGCTACGTTGCCACTAATCTCCATTCTCTTTGCTTGCTCCAGCAGTTTGGTCATGTTTTTCTTCTGCATTTTTCTTTTTTGCTGTTTTCGTTTTTGTTTTGTCCTCTCCCTCTATGCAGGTTCTTACCCGTCTGCCAAGATGAAAGGTTTTCACCATACACCGCAGTGTACCAACTCATCCAGTCTGCTCACGCAAAGCAGCGACCCCAGGAACTCTACTACAGCTATCATCTCCATGCAGTATCCGGAGCCCATGGCTGCCATCTAACCTTGTTTAGTCACGTCCGAACAGTGAGTAGCTACACCACATGCGGCCTTATAGTCTCCAATGACAGTTAAAATCCTGTCACTGAACGCTAATGGTCTGAATCACCCGGCCAAGCGAGCCTCACTTTGGCGTACTGCTCTCAAGCATCATGCGCAAATAGTATGTGTTCAGGAAACACATTTTTTGGACTCTCACGCTCCCACTGTAACGCTCCTGCGTTTTTGTAGTAGGCTGGATTTGCAGCTGCAGAATCTCCACTCAGTAGTCATGTAGAGATGTGTTGAATAACCAGATCCAACTCTCCAGACTCATCACTGTGGGCCTGTCAGCTTCAGCATACAGATATACACACTCAATAAGATGTTCCTGAAATGATAGGATGTATATGATAGTATGAAGATGATGTGCTGAAGGGACAGGTGTGAACAGTGACAGAGATGGTAAGCACTTGATAGAAATGTTCAGGAGAGTATTAGATGGTATTAGGTAGAATGCAGATAGGTTAGTAATCGAGTATGGTAACAGGTGGTAAGGACAGCAGATGACAAATACAGGATAGACTAACCCAGTGCAAGGATAGATGGTAGTAGACTCAAGAGCTAGCAATCTATGTAACAGTGCAGATGATAGAATTAGTATGCATAGATAGTAACAGTTCTTAATGTGCAGAGGTAGATAGTGTAAGTAAGGTTATGGAGGATTCCCCTGTGGGGTACTTATCACTAGTAAGGTTAGTAGTAGAAGGGTCCAGTAGTGAGGGAGTGTAACGCTTCTGCGTTTTTAGTATAGGCTGGATTTACAGCTGCAAAATCTCCACTCAGTAGTCATGTAGAGATGTGTTGAATACCAGATCCAACTCTCCAGGACTCATCACCGTGGGCCTGTCAGCTTCAACATACAGATATATACACACTCAATGAGATGTTCCTGGAGTGATAGTATGTATATGATAGTATGAAGGTGATGTGCTGAAGGGACAGGTGTGAACAGTGACAAGGATGGTAATCACTTGATAGGGTTTGTATTGGAGAGTTCAAGATGGTATTAGGAATGCAGATAGGTTAGTATCGAGTATGCTAACAGGTGGTGAGGACAGCAGATGACAAATACAGGATAGACTAACCCAGTGCAAGGATAGATAGTAGTAGACAGGAGAGCCAGCAATCTATGCAGCAGTGCAGATGATAGATGGTAGTAGGCTGAAGAGCTAGCAATCTATGTAACTGTGCAGATGATAGGATAGTATAGATAGGTAGTAACAGTCCTTAATGTGCATAGGTAGTGCAATAAGGTTATGGAGGGTTCCCCTGCGGGGTACTTATCACTTGTAATGTTAGTAGTTTAGAGAGGTCCAGTAGATGAGGAATGATCCGGTAGCGAGATACAGGGATCAGTAGCGAGGTTCCGGTCTGCTCCAGGTAAAGGGAATGGCTGGAGGTTCCGATCGAGAGACAGGCTTGAAAGCATGTGGGTAACAAGGCAGGTTGAACGAACAATGTGAGTGAGACCGCCGGCGGTTGAAATAGCCGCTCTGTGGCGCTCAGCAGTGAATTCATCGTTCTTAAAGGTATATGCGTACCACCTGAAGAGAAAGGTGGGACGCATTACAGAGGAAAGTGGTGATTAAGGGTACCGGAGGTACCAGAATCTTACAGGGAGTGATCCAGTAGCAAGATACAGGGATCAGTAGCGAGGTTCCGGTCTGTTTCCAAGTAAAAGAAAATAGCTGGAGGTTCCGGTAGCAAGACAAGCTTGTAAGCATGTGGACACACAGGCAGGTTGAACGAACAATGTGAGAGAGAACGCCGGCGGTTGAAATAGCCGCTCTGCGGCGCTCGGCGATGACGTCATCCGTCTTAAAGGTGTATGCGTACCACCTAATTAGAAAGGTGGGACGCATATTGACAGAAAATGGAAAATAAGGGTACCAGAGGTACCAGAATCTTACAGTACCCCCCCTTCTTAAGGCCTATAGCACTGGTTTCTCCGGGTATTTCGAGTGAAATCTTCGTATAAGCCTAGGTGCGTAAACATCAGTGGTATCCAACCAGGTGTTGTCTTGGGGTCCATAGTTCTTCCATCTTATGAGATACTGGAGTCTTCCTCTGTGGATACGAGAATCCAAAATCTCCTTAATCTCATATTCTTCTCCGCCTTCAACTTGTACTGGAGGTGGAGGCAAGATGGTAGGCCTTATTCCTTGATTAGGAACATGGGGTTTCAGTAGCGACACATGGAAGATGGGATGGATCTTAAGATCTGCTGGTAAGGTGAGCTGTACTGCAGCTTTTCCAATAAGTTTCTTAATTGGGAAGGGTCCCAGAAATAAAGGTCCAAGCTTTTTGCTAGGGATCTTTAATCTTAAATTTCTTGTCGATAGCCAAACGAGGTCCCCAATAGCATACTGAGGAGAAGGTCTTCTACGTAGGTCGTAGTACCTTTTTTGTTGGCTGTGGGCGTGTGAGATAGTGGTATTAAGTAAACCCAGAGAGTCCTTTATTTGGGTAAGATAGTCTGAGGCTACTGGGTTACTTGATGGTAGGATGCGTGGTGGAAGAAGTGTGGGATGAAACCCATAGTTCAAGTAGAACAGACTTTGCTTAGTAGTACTGTGGGTTGCATTGTTATAAGCAAATTCCGCCAGAGGGAGAAGGTCCACCCAATCATCCTGTAGGTATGATGTGTAGCAACGCAGATATTGTTCTATACACTGGTTGACTCTTTCAGTCTGTCCGTTGGTCTGAGGGTGGTAGGGAGAAGTGAGCTTTCGCTCAATCCGTAATATTTGACAAAGAGCTTGCCAAAATTTGGAGATGAACTGTGAACCACGGTCGGATAAAAGAGTCTTTGGAATTCCGTGTAACTTGAACACATGTTTCATCAGTAGTTCCGCTGTTTGTTTAGATGAAGGTAGTCTACGGATAGCGATGAAATGTGCCATCTTTGTCAGGTGGTCCACTGACACTAGAATGGTATCAAATCCTTTAGAAGGTGGTAGTTCTACTATAAAGTCTAAGGACACAACTTCCCATGGAACCTGGGGTATTGGTAGACTGCAGAGTAGACCAGATGGTTTTGTAGTGTCAATTTTGGACCTTGCACAGATGTTACATGAAGATACAAATTTTTGTACAGACGTCTTCATATCAGGCCACCAAAACTGCCTAGTAAGCAAATTAAAGGTTTTCGTCATACCCATATGTCCTGCCATGGGCACATCATGTGATAACTCCAAGATCTTGGTGCGCATAGTAGGGGGTATGTAGAGTTTGTCGTTGTAGTAGAGGAAGCCTTCTGCATCAGTACTTAGTTGTGGTGGAGGTGAATCCAATCCTATACTGTGCAAAATCTCTTCCTTCAGGAAACGAACAACCCCAATAATACGTTCATAGGGTATTATAGGAATAGAAGGGATTTCAGCGCAGTTATCTTCGGTTAATCGTGATAGCGCATCCGCTTTTTTATTTTTGTCTGCAGGCGTGTAGGTCACTAAGAAGTTGAATCTTAGGAAGAATAATGACCATCGTACCTGCCGGTGGGAGAGAGTTTTGTTAGTCTGGAGGTATTGAAGGTTTTTATGATCTGTATATATGAGTATTGGTAACCGGGTACCCTCAAGTAGATGTCGCCAATTCTCCAGTGCCAGTTTTATGGCAAGCAACTCCTTTTCACCCACTGGGTAATTCACCTCTGGGCTGCTTAATGATATTGAAAAGAAAGCAACTGGGTGGAGTGGTGAAGTATTTGTTGGTCATTGGGAGAGAACTGCTCCTACTGCCATATTTGACGCATCTACCTCCAGAATATATTGGAGGGATGGGTCTGGATGGCGTAGTATGGGAGCAGAAGTAAAGCTTGATTTTAACAAGTAGAAAGCTCGATTTGCTTCTTCTGACCATTTGAATGGTTTCTTTATACTTGTCAGTTGTGTGAGAGGTCTCACAATGGCAGAAAAGTTCTTGATGAACTTCCTATAGAAGTTTGAAAATCCAAGGAATCGCTGTAATGCCTTACGAGTTGTTGGTATAGGCCAGTCCAGAATAAAGGATATCTTACTCATATCCATCTTAATTCCGGTTTTGGATATGATGTATCCTAGGAATAATATTTCTTCTTTATGAAATAGGCATTTTTTTAATTTCACGTATAGATTGTGTGCGAGTAATCTGGATGACACAAGTCTTACATGTTTTATATGTTCAGAGAGAGATCGAGAATAGATAAGTATATCGTCCAGATATACTACAACACAGACATCAAGTAAGTCTCTAAAGATGTCGTTTATGAACCTTTGGAAAGCTGCGGGAGCATTACACAACCCGAATGGCATCACAAGATATCCGAATAATCCGTATCTGGTTCTGAATGCTGTTTTCCACTAATCTCCGTCACGAATTCGGATTAGGTTGTATGCCCCTTTCAGGTCTAATTTAGAGAAGTAAGTAGCCCCACGCACTTGTTCAATGAGTTCAGGGATGAGCGGTAAAGGATAGCGATCCTTTATTGTAATCATATTTAATTGCATATAATCGATAATAGGCCTAAGACTTGAATCCTTATTGAGGACAAAAAAAAGTCCTGCAGCTGTGGAAGAAGTAGAGGGTCTGATGAACCCTTTTGTCAAATTCTCATCCGAGTATTCCTTGAGATGAGAAAGTTCATCCTGTGAAAGAGGATAAACATGACCGAAAGGCAATTTGCTGTTAGGGAGTAGATCGATAGTGCAATCATAATCCCTATGGGGAGGCAACATTTGAGCATTTTTTTCAAGGAATACTTCGGACAGATCCTGATAGCATAGTGGTGCAATCTCATCTGACACCACAGACAGGATCTTTCCATAAGATGGGAGGTTACACGTAATCTCACAATAGTGAGAAGGGAAAGACAAAGTCCGTCTTTTCCAATCTATGATTGGTTGATGTGTGTGTAACCAGGGGAGTCCCAAAATAATAGAAAAATGGGGTGAAGATAGTATATCAAAAGTGGTGGTCTCCATATGAGACTCGTTAGTAGTGACGAGGAGTGCTTGTGTCTGGTTGGTGATTGGACCAGAAGATAGTGGAATACCGTTAATGAAACTAACAGAAACAGGTTTAGGTTTTGAAATAATAGGTATTTTATTTAAGGTAACAAAACATGTATCAATATAGTTTCCACAAGATCCGGTGTCGATCATAGCCTTGGTGGTAATCCTAGTCTGGTCCCACTGTAATGTCAAATGAACAAAGAGATAGGGGTTAGAAAAGGAAGTCGTTAATCCTCCTAGCAAGACATGTGAACACTCACCCTCTTTTTTGCGGACAAGGGGACAGACGCTTATCAAATGATCCGGGGATGCGCAGTACATGCAGAGGTTTCTGGATCTTCTTCTGGCTCGTTCAGTAGTTGATAAAGGTGGGCGTATGGTTCCTACCTCCATGGGAGTAGGGTCAACGGCCGAAATCCGAGAAGGACTAGACAATGGCATTCCCATTTTCTCAGCCTTTCTTTCACGCAGTCGCCTGTCGATGTTGATACTGAGTTGTATTAAGGCATCCAAGGTGCCAGGTAAATCCGCTCGGGCGAGCTCGTCTTTAACAGCTTCTGACAGCCCGAGTCTGAATTGAGTTCGCAGAGATGTATCATTCCACCCTGAATCAAGGGTCCATCTTTTGAACTCAGCTACAAAGTCTTCTACAGGTCTCCTTCCTTGTTTTAAAGCCCTCAATTGAATATCAGCAGTACTCTGCCTGTTGGGGTCATCATATAAACTAGCGAGTTCCGCTAGGAATAAAGAATAGGAGTTGAGAAGCTGATCATTTTTCTCAAAGAGAGAGTCTGCCCAGGCCCGTGGATCACCCGTTAAGTATGAGATAACGGTACAGACTTTAATTCGATCAGTAGGGTATGTACGAGGTTTTAACAAAAAAAGCAATTGACATGCGTTTTTGAATGAAAATTTTTTCCGATCACCTGTAAACACTAGAGGAGGGTTTATTTTAGGTTCAGGGGGTTGAGCAGCAGTAAGCCGTGAAAGACGGGTTACCTGCTGTATCAGAGTCTGATTTTCTTCTTTTACCTCAGTAAGAGCAAGCATTAATGCATTTACTTGTTGTGTTAATTGTGTCACTTGAGTGGGTAATTCTGCTGAATCCATTTTTTAGGTTCGTTCAATCTGTAACGCTCCTGCGTTTTTGTAGTAGGCTGGATTTGCAGCTGCAGAATCTCCACTCAGTAGTCATGTAGAGATGTGTTGAATAACCAGATCCAACTCTCCAGACTCATCACTGTGGGCCTGTCAGCTTCAGCATACAGATATACACACTCAATAAGATGTTCCTGGAGTGATAGGATGTATATGATAGTATGAAGATGATGTGCTGAAGGGACAGGTGTGAACAGTGACAGAGATGGTAAGCACTTGATAGAAATGTTCAGGAGAGTATTAGATGGTATTAGGTAGAATGCAGATAGGTTAGTAATCGAGTATGGTAACAGGTGGTAAGGACAGCAGATGACAAATACAGGATAGACTAACCCAGTGCAAGGATAGATGGTAGTAGACTCAAGAGCTAGCAATCTATGTAACAGTGCAGATGATAGAATTAGTATGCATAGATAGTAACAGTCCTTAATGTGCAGAGATAGATAGTGTAAGTAAGGTTATGGAGGATTCCCCTGTGGGGTACTTATCACTAGTAAGGTTAGTAGTAGAAGGGTCCAGTAGTGAGGGAGTGATCCAGTAGCGAGATACAGGGATCAGTAGCGAGGTTCCGGTCTGTTTCCAAGTAAAAGAAAATAGCTGGAGGTTCCGGTAGCAAGACAAGCTTGTAAGCATGTGGACACACAGGCAGGTTGAACGAACAATGTGAGAGAGAACGCCGGCGGTTGAAATAGCCGCTCTGCGGCGCTCGGCGATGACGTCATCTGTCTTAAAGGTGTATGCGTACCACCTAATTAGAAAGGTGGGACGCATATTGACAGAAAATGGAAAATAAGGGTACCAGAGGTACCAGAATCTTACACCTACTTGCTCTCACAGGGACTACCCCTTGATATACACAGCCTCTTGTCCCAGGAAAAGGAAAGGAGTAATGATAGCCGTCCACGGAGCTCTGGACTTCACACTATGCTCCTCCACAGCTGATCCCAATGGTCGCTACCTTATACTGAATTGCACCGTAGATGGCATGCCCATAACCATAGCCTCAGTATATGCCCCTAACGTTCATCAGCTGAGGTTTCTGAAACTTACACTTTGCACTATCAGGAAAGTCCAAAAAGGCCCCCTGCTCCTATGCGGAGACTACAACTTACCCCCGGACAGAACTTTGGACTCTTCAACTACCTCTACTAGGCTCCAGCCGTCACTACAGGGCTTTATGAACAAAAATGACTTGTATGACATATGGAGGTGCCACCACCCCACTGATAGGATGTATTCGCATCATTCTGCGGTCCACAATTCATATGCTCGTATTGACATTATATTGTCTGATAAAGCGATCCTCCAGAGGTCCGTAGACTCCGAGATAGCCCCAATAACCTGGTCCGATCATGCCCCTGTAAGCGTCACATTTGCGGTATCCCCTAAAGCCCGCTCGGATAAACCCTGGCGAGCGCGAGCAGAAATGCTCAAGCACCCGGCAAATGCTGCTACCCTCAAACAAGAAGTAACAGAGTTTTTCCAGAACAATGCGGGGTCAGTATCGGGGTCTGCGGTCCTCTGGAATGCCCACAAGGCTTTTAGTAGAGGGGTATTGATACAATTGCAACATAAAACGAACAAGCAGCGTTCCAAAGCTATAGATATGCTGACGAGAGAAATTGCATCGGTTGATGCCCAAAACCAATCAGCCCCCTCCACGGCCTTTAAGCAGAAATTAACTGTACTCAGGCAGGAACTTAGATCGCACCTTCTAGATACATATGAGCATAATCTCCAAAAATCAAAAGCTAAGTTTTACGCCACAAGTAACAAAGCAGGTAGAATGCTCGCCGCCAGGCTGAAAGGTCAAAGGATACAACATAAAATTCACTCTATCAAACACCCTACCACAGGTAATAAGGTACATGACCCCAAAGAAATAGCAGACGCCTTCAGTAGTTACTACCACTCACTGTACAATCTCCAAGAGACGCAAACGTCCTCTCCAACCCCGGAGCTTATTAATGGCTTTCTTGACTCCATCGCGCTTCCCGCACTGAGCCCACAACAAACGGAATTACTGAATCAACCATTTACAGTTGAGGAGGTAATGTCTGCCATTTCCTCATTGCCATCAGGGAAATCTCCTGGCCCGGATGGCATGATAAATGAATATTACCTTCAACTAAAAGAAGTAATTGCACCACACCTTTGCTCGGTTTTCAACGAGGCGGCGTCCTCGTCCTCGTTTCCCTCCGAAATGCTTAAGGCAACCATAATCACTCTGCCCAAACCAGGCAAGGAACCCGACACGCCACAAAACTTTCGGCCGATTTCATTACTGAATACGGACGTGAAAATCTATGCCAAGACGGTAGCCACTAGCCATGAAATATCTTCCCCTACTCATTCATAGGGACCAGGCAGGCTTTACCAAGGGTAGGCAATCAGCGGACGCAACCAGACGTCTTATCAATATCATCCATGCGGCTCGCACTGACAGAACGCCTTCTCTGCTCCTCTCTTTGGATGCAGAGAAGGCGTTTGATAGAGTGCATTGGGGATATCTGCGGGAGGTCCTCAGGCGCTTTGGCATTGTGGGCAGAATGCATTCTGCAATAATGGCTTTATATGCCGGTCCCTCGGCACAGGTGTTAGTGGACGGCACTCTCTCGTCTCCGTTTGTGATTACGAATGAGACGAGGCAGGGCTGCCCATTGTCCCCTCTAGTCTTTAATATGGCGATAGAACCCCTGGCTCAGAAAATTAGGACTGATCCTAACATTACCGGAGTCAACGTAAATTGAATGGAGCAACGAATTAGCCTATTCGCGGACGATGTTATTCTCATGGTCTCGAATCCCGCAACTTCGCTACCACGTATCAGACAAATTTTGACCGATTTCGGATCTATATCCCTTTATAAAGTCAACGACGCCAAATCATGCATCCTAGATCTGGGGGTCGATGGCACTACGAGAAATCTTCTCACCCGATCCTTTCCATATAAGTGGTCAGACTCAGGCATAACCTACCTGGGAATTAAACTTACTAACACTGCCAGCAGCCTATTCCAAGCTAATTACATCCCACTAAAATCCCAACTAGCTAAAGAACTTCAATCCCTAGCCAAAATTGAACTTACATGGTCAGGGAGGTTAGCAGCCTTCAAAATGTGCACTCTACCCAAGATCTTATACGTGTTCAGATCGCTACCGATCCCGGTTTCCAAATCATTCCTACAATCCCTCCAAGGCTTGGTATCCACTTACCTGTGGCAGGGCAAACGCCCTAGATGTGCGAAGAGTATCCTTATGAAATCTACAACAGTGGGGGGTGCATCCATGCCGAACCTGATGGACTACTACCTAGCCACAATTATATCACAAATGCGAGCATGGTTCCAGCAGGTCCCGGATACTCTCTGGGGCATGATGGAACGGGCAGTAACCCCGGAACATTATTTGTTCACCTGGGTATGCAGTAGGAGACGAGGGGTTCACCTCCCACGTTATGTGTCACCAACGATCCGAGCATCGGTGACGGCATGGCTACACCTTACACACACCAAATGGAAGAACACACCTCTAGTAACGATCCCATTTCCAGTGTCGGGTCTGACCCAGATAGTACCCGACATGGACCTCACAGCCTGGCGGCAATCTCCCCCTATCCGTATACAAGACCTATACCAAGCGGAATCCGTGCAACCGTTTAAGACGATAGCAGCCAAATGGCACTTGGGTAGTGGCGAATGGTTTAGATACAACCAAATTGTCTCTTGCATACATCATAACCCACAACTACAGTCCAAAGTTCCGGCCAGTATATGGCAATACCTGTCCCAACCTTTATAACCTGCTAAAGGCATATCCCTGATATACTCTGCACTAGATGAAAAAGGGGTTTTTGCTAAAACTCCCCCCTTATTAAAATGGGAACAAGACCTAGGGGCTACCTATTCCACATCCCAATGGACAAAAGCCATAGTGATGAGCAATAAAGCAACTCTGAGTGTATCCCTAAGGGAACTATACCTCAAAGTCTCCCTGAGATGGTACATGACCCCTTCAGTGATTGCGCGCTTTGCACCTACAGCATCGCCCATGTGTTGGAGAGACTGTGGAAAGCACGGTACGCTAATGCATATTTTGTGGGAGTGTCCACCAGTTATAACATTGTGGAAGAGTGTGTTTAAAATGATCTCTGATGTTATAGGGCACCAAATGACCCCATCCCCTAACATGGCTTTGCTCCATGTTCCGATAGCATTCATCCCCCCAAAGGCTCGCAAACTTGTCATTAATGTATTACTCGCTACCAAGATTTGTATCACCAGGAAATGGAAGGAGGTGTACATACCTGTTCTATCAGAAGTGATAGCTACAGTCCAAACGCATAAAACCTTTGAACTGCTCATGGCACCCACTGTGGGCAGGTATCAAAGAGAGGTACAAGAATGGTATCCATGGACTCAGTGGTACGATACGCATATACGGAAGTAATGCCACACAATGTATAATATATATATATAATAGTTCAGACATATTGCACTACTAGTTCTATAATGTGATATATAGACATAAGTGGGATCGCAATAATTATAGTTCATGGTCATGGACTGCTATTTTTTTGATGGTTGTTATGGGGGGTGATGTGACTATCCTGTTTTAAGCTCATCTGAAAAGTTACCTAAGTGAAACACCTGCAAGATACTTTATTTTACCCTGAATGTTTTGATTTCTTTCCTTGTATGTTTGAAAATTCAATAAAAACATTTGAAAGTAGGAAAAAGCAGTGTTGGCTACCTCGTCCTCCTCCACCGCCGCTTCCACCTACACCGCCACATCCACCACCACCTCAACCTCCCTCCTACTCCATATGGGCCTTGTCCTTCACAGATGAAGAAAATTGTTTTATTTTTCTGTTTTTTTTTTTTGTTGTTTTAAGTTATTTCCCTATCCACATTTGTTTGCAGAGCACTTGCCATGCTCTTAACTACCTTTTGCTGCCATTTGCAGCACTCTAGCCCTTTCCATTGGTGTTTTAGAGCCATTTTAGTGCCTGAAAGTTCGGGTCCCCATTGACTTCAATGGGGTTCGGTGTCCGGGTAAAGTTCGTAAAAAGTCCGGGATACGGACCCGGACTTTTTTTTCAAGTTCGGCCGAACCCGCCGAACACGGACATCCAGGTGTCCGCTCAACTCTAAATGGTGGCGATCTGGGTTTTTTTTGTGGAACTGCGACATTGCAGCGGACAAATCGGACCCCTAACTGCCATTTTTGACACTTTTGGGGGTACCAGTGACATTACTACAGTAATCAATCAGTGCTAAAAATATGCACTGTTACTGTAAAAATTATACTGGCAGGGAAGGAGTTAACAGTATGGGTGATCAAGGAGTTAAATGTGTACCTAGGGGCGTGATTCTAACTGTCAGGGGGCGTAGCTTGTGAAGTCATCACAGAGACATGCGCTCCTATATAGCAGGATCACATAGCCTCTGTGATCACTTCAGGGAGAATGACAGATGGCTGTGTTTACATCAGCCGTCTGTCCTTCTCTCTCAGCTGCGGGAGATCGCGAGTGGCTGGCAGCCATCAGAGTCGCCGGTCACATGCACTGGCTCCCCGGTTGACGAGCGGGGGCAGGAGCGTGCTCGCCCCCTAGAGTCTCCTGAACAAGCGATGTAGTACTACGTCGGTTTGCCCAGGAGCGGCTGCCTGCCACAGTAAATCTGCAGTGGGCGGTCGTTAAGTGGTTAAGTCTCTTAGAAGAAAATTCAAGCTTGGCAGTGTTCTAACAGAGAAATCCATGTTCCAGGGTTCTACCAGTGAATTGATGCTCCAATTCAGACCATAGGTCCCAGCAAGTCTTTAGCATAGGTTTCCCATGCGTTTCCCAAGTATTCCCTGGAGCCCCCCCTCCAGTCCTCTTCCTTTAAAGAGCATGGGAGGCTGGACCCCAGAAAAAGCCCACTCACACACTGGGGAAAGGCAGCAAAACATTAACCCATTCCCCCTGACCTGGGCAGGTCGGTGCTAACTACATACACACAGAAGTCTACCTGCCAACAAGTGGGATGTGCTGGAAAAACAAGTCTGATCCATGGAAACCCCACCTCGCAACTTGCAGTGCCTAAAGGATCTGCTACTCATGGTTTGGAGTCAGATACCATAGCATACATTCAGAGGTCTAGTGCCATTAATTCCTTGATGGGTCAGGGTTATTTTGACAGCAAAAGGGCTGTATTGGTGTCTAAAGAGGGAACTACTCAATATTAGGTGGGTGGTCATAACATTATGGCAAGGTTGCCAATTTAAAATTCTCAATTATAACAGTGAAACCAGTAAAAAATGATGAACACGCTGTTTTTTTTTTATGGGCAAAGTGTCAAAGTACAACTTCTGCTATGCCCTCTCAGGGTAAACAAACCTCATACTATCAGTACTTTAATCCCCTTCTTTTCTGCAACCAGGGCAACTCACTGGATGGGGTAAGGGAAAGTGGGAGAGGACAGATCATATCTCCTGATCCTCCTTCTCTCCTACATGGTGCTTAAAGAAGAAGGTTGACAATTTCAGAGGAGGTGCCTGCTGTAAACATACAACAGTGCATGGTTTTTAAAAACAGGGGAATTTTTGTCATGGGCTGCGACAAAATCAGATACATATTTATTTATCTTCCTTAAAGTGGATGTAAACCCTCACATATACCCAGTGAAGTGAACAGCCTCAGATGATATACAGAGATGAAACAAATCTCCCTACATACGTTTTACATGTATATCTGCAGTCTTTAGTTTGCTATATTCCTTAGAAAGTGAACATAGTGTTAGAGTTTTTTTCTTACTGTTCCAGCAGTGGGAGGGGAGTCTGCATACACTGTGTGACAGCTTATTGGAGAAAAGGCACACCCCCCCCCCCCCCCCCCATAGGCAGAGGAAGGAAGAAACATGCAGAGCTGTGCTGCGAATAGACCGGCTCTCTGCTAATCTATTTATAGCACCCACCTGATACAAATTTCCAGCTGCTTTTATCTCCAGTGTCGGAGAAGTTATCATGCTGATAACAGAGGAACAGAGCAGCAGAAAAACACGGGACTTAGGGCTTTGAAGAGAGATAAGAAAGCACTACACATATGTGCCTAGGACAAATTTCATGAATCAGGTTTACATCCACTTTAAATGCAGTTGACAGCCTTGGTGAGGGACCTGTGCTGTTAGAAAATGGATTTATAAATGGAATTCCTGCGTGTTGGAACAAAGTGAACCCCGCCCCCTTTAAATGCAGTTTTTTTTTTGGGGGGGGGTGCAAACTGTATGATTAGGGTTACTGATAGTACCATGCTGCAATCTAAAAATGCTATGCAAGAAAGTGTTTTAGATCCCTCTTAGAATAAAACATTTTCCCTTTAAAATATTAACAGGAGTATTTGCTTAGTTCACTCATTAAACACCTAGGAAGATCTGTATACTCACCAAATGTCGCATTTCTCATGTGAATATAATAAAAGTACCAATATAAAAAAGAAACAATGGCCCAGTGTTGCTCTGCGCCCGAATCAAAGTGTATGAAGCATTTGAGAGGGCAAAGAGAGTAACAACATATTGTTTTGGCCTCATTAAACATGAAATAGTTTGGCCCTTTTGACACCCTGTAACTCCCAGGAAGACAGCCTTTCAAAAAAGATTTGAAGCAAAACTGTGTTTTTTCTTTTCAGGTTTACCAGCGATCAAACCAAAAGAATTTCAGGACTTTTAATTCAGCTATCACACAAAACTAGCTGTGCCTACATTGTACAACTCCATCAGTTTTTACAGAGAACCTGTAAGGGGCGGACAGAATTGTTCTTGCAAGATAATTCTCTTTTCTTCCTAGCTGTGGCTTCATTGTAGATGCGGTGATTCATTTTGTGCATTGTCATTTTTAAAAGGAAGTAAGCGCTGAATTCTAATATTTTATTTATAGCTTGCTTTAATGGAATCTTGTCAGGGAATTTGTAGAGTGTGAAGCGATTGGCTGTAGTCTCTTTCCATATGAAATAATGTTTCCTACGCTATTCAATGCATGCGTTTTGTTCTAGTATAGGAGTCAAGGCTGGATACAGATTTTGTTGATTAAATTGTATTAAAGTACCAATTTATTTCTTTTTTTTAACCAGATGCCGACCACCACACGCACATTTACTGCGGAAGGGCGGCCGCTCTGTGCAGCATCACGTACCTGAACGTGATTCTGTACTTCCAGGTCTGGGGCACACACCGGCGGCCCGCTCCTGCTGTGATTGGACGCAGCGGGAGCCAATCGCGTGGATGTGATGTCCACTGGGACCCGCCAATCATGTGACCGGTTAGCTGTTTGTGTGCCGCTTAGGCTCGGTGAATGGAAGATGTGCAAGCAGGTACAGTATGTCCGCCACTGCTGCTAAGAGTGCTGGCAGGGGATGGAGCTCATCGTGGCTCCTGCAATACCTCAGAAGAGGAGGGGTAGCCCCTGGATGCCGCACATCTAAGATGTCCTATGGAGGTGGATTGAGTGGCAGCCTGGACTCTGACTAGGCCATGCCCCCAATGCATTTCTCTCCGCCCCTAGGAGATATCTAAATGGAGATATCCAAAACAGAAATGCAAAGGCTATATGCTGCGCACTGGTAAATTCAAGGTATCCATGAGAAATAAGTAGATAAATTGGAGGATGATGATGAGTAAACAAACAAAACTTGCTTCCATATAAGCCATGAAGTACCATTTATTGTGGCCATAGATAAGGCACACAGTCCAGATAAAAACACAATCATGTGTGAACGACACAGTCTAATTTTAAAAGGTAAAAGCCCAAGTCTCATCCAACCTCAAACACTTAATAGAGGGCTCAGCACTTGTGATGTAAACAGGCTCAAGGTTCACATATCAGCCAGAAGGCTCGCTGGGATCAGTTGTTGGTCCATACAGTAAACTTGGTATTGAGTTATTCACTTTAAAGGTCATCACAGAGGACAAGGGGGCACTCTTTATGTCTGGAGGAAAAGAGATTTAATATCCAAATATGGAAAGGCTTCTTTACAGTAAGAGCTGTGAAAACTCCCTCAAGAGATGGTTCTGTCCAGCTCTGTAAATTCCTTTAAAAAAGGCCTGGATTCTTTCCTAAATGTACACATTATAACTGGATACTAACATTTATAGGTAAAGTTGATTGAGGCATTATCCGATTGCCTCTCGAGGGATTAGGAAGGAATTTTTTTCCCCTGCTAGAAAAAATTGGATTGTGCTTTGCTGGGTTTTGTTTTCCTTCCTCTGGGTCAACTGTAGGTATAGGATTGTAATCCCACCCCCTTCCCCTTTATTGGTTGAACTAGATTGACTTGTGTCTATTTTGAACCAGACTAACTGCGTAACCACCTGCAAGTTAACAAGGCCAGCGGTTGCAGTGTGGTGAAAATTATACAGCAGGTGATACCATCACCAAACTGAACCCATTCCAGTGAATGGGGCCACACCTCAATACTGCGGAGCAGTATTTCCAAAAATAATTCTTCTACTGCTGAAAAAAATGAGCATTCAGGAAACAGCAGCATCAGCTCCTGAATGTCTGGCAGCTGCTACCCTAGCACCCAGTGAACTGTGGATCGCTTTTCCAAAGGGATGGGGGGGTATAAAGTGTCACTTGTGTAGATGATCCCTTTGAGAAGATTATCCACCTTGTTGTTGTGTCTATAGGACAGGGATGGGAAAACAATCTCCTGAATGCCTGGCAGCCTCTTCTTTAGCACCCTCTGAAAAGCAATCCACTGAGGATCATTTTTTAAAGGTAGGATAGAGAGAGCCACTCATTTAAACGAGCCATAAGAGAAGATTTTCCATCTTCTGGGACACAGATAGCAAAAATAAAAAATTGGCAAGATTGTTACCCTTCCCTACTTTACCCCAAACCATAATCTTACACTGAGTTAAAATGCTAAACACTGGGCCACTCATTAGAGTACACACAAGGGGGATATTCTATCAGACATTTGCAAACTGCAAAGGGGTAAATGACAGGGCTCTTCCCTCTTTCATACCATCTTCGCTAACTATTGAGTTCCTTACCAATTTTATTAGATGGTTTTCTTCCATTGGGGGTCTTACAGTAGTAGAATTAGAGAAGAAGATATTCCTAAATGCAATGATACATTAGTATACCTACTGTAGATGATGCAAAGGGTTCTTCTAACAGGAGTCAGTCAAGGAAATTTTCTTTGTTTCCATTTGGCTCTATTGCATTACACCTGTCCCTTAAGGTTTACAGATATTAAAATATTTGATTGTAGGTACACAATGACCTTAAAACTGAAATTCAGGCAAACAGCTACATTTTCAGTTGAAACACATACAGTATATACAGTCAGTATAAGACCTTTTTTACCTACAAAAGAATTTGTGTTTTATACTTGACCTAAAGATTTACTCCTCTTCATGACTAGGCCATTGTTTGCTATACGGCACCGCAGTATTTTAAGGCTAGGTTCACACCTTTGCAGCTGTGTGGGCCGCAGTTTGTGAGGGCACCAGAGCCCATTCATTTAAATGGGCTGCCATGCCCCACGACATGCAGGAAAAAAAGTCTCTGGACAATTTTTGAAATCGCAGCCCGCATGGTAACCGAGGTTCCCAGTGCAAGCGCAATTGCCAGTATGGGTGGCATGCCATTAGGATTAATGGCACCCACCCGTGGGTCCCACGTTTCTCTATGCAGGTGGTTGCAGCTGTGGGAATTTGTGTGGGTCCCACAGCTGCAACCACCCTCTTTTTTTTCTTTTCACGAACAGAGCTTTCTTTTTGTGGTATTATTAAAAAATCAAATGTCTTTAAAAAATTTAGGCCACAATTTATTCTACTACATATTTTTGTTAAAAAAAAAAAAAAAAGTTCCAATAAGTACCGTATATATTGAATTATACTAGAATTTTTATTTATTTATTTATTTTATACTAGTAATGGTGATGATCAGCAACTTATAGCGGGATTGCGATATTGTGGCGGAAAGTTTGACACACTCTGACACTTTGTGGGAACCAGTGACACTAATACAGTGATCGGTGCTAAAAATACATAGTTACTGTACATAGTAGGTCAGGTTGAAAAAAGACTCAAGTCCATCTGATTCAACTAAAAAAATACAAAAAAACAGTAAAGAAAACCCAACCATACAATTCCATATACACTATCCTATACCCGAAGTTGATCCAGAGGAAGGCAAAAAACCCCAGCAAAGCATGATCCAATTTGCTACAGCAGGGGAAAAAATTCCTTCCTGATCCCCCGAGAGGCAATCAGATATTCTTTGGATCAGTTTTACCTATACATATTAGTTATATCAGTTATATTATTTACACCTAGGAAAGAATTTGGGCTTTTTTAAAAGCAGAGCTAGCCAGAACCACCTCTGGAGGAAGTCTGTCCCACATTTTCACAGCTCTTACTGTGAAGAAACCCTTCAGTTTTTGAAGACAAAATCTCTTTTTGTCTAAACGTAAAGAGTGCACCCTTGTCCTCTATGATGACCTTAAATTTAATACCTCAACACCAAGTTCACTATATAGACCCTTTATGTATTTATACATGTTGATCATATCCCCCCTTAATCCCCTCTTCTGCCATCACTGAGCAGCAAATGATATCACCTGTAATTAGAGTTGAGCATAACACCTGGATGTCCGGGTTCGGCGCGTCCGGCCGAACTTGAAAAAAAGTCTGAGTTCGTGACCCAGACTTAACCCGAACTTTACCCCGATCCTGAACCCCATTGAAGTCAGTGGAGACCCAAACTTTTGAGCACTAAAATGGCTGTAAAACAAACATGGAAAGGGCTAGAGGGCTTCAAATGGCAGCAAAATCATCTTAAGAGCATGGCAAGTGCTCTGCAAACAAATGGGGATAGGGAAATAACTTAAAATAACATAAAAAAAATAAAAAAAAATAATCTAGAATGATGTAGGAGGAGGATGAGGCCCATATGGAGTAGGAGGTTGAGGTGGCGGAGGATATGGCGGTGTAGGTGAAAGCGGCGGCGGCGGTGGAGGAGGAGGACGAGGCCCATATGGAGTAGGAGGTTGAGGTGGCGGTGGATGTGGCGGTGTAGGTGGAAGCAGCGGCGGAGGAGGACTAGGTAGCCAACACTGGTTTTTGTTTTTAATTTTAAATTTCTTTTTAAATTAGGGTACACCCCAAAAGAGTGAGAAAGATCAAAAATACAACAATGGCTGGGTAAGGCCGGTATACATGTCTAGTCTGCACAAGGTACGGACAAGTCCTGTGGGATCCATGCCTGGTTCATTTTAATGAACGTGAGCTTGTCCACATTGGCTCTGGACAGGCAGCTGCGCTTGTCTGTGATAACGCCCCCAGCCGTGCTAAATACACGTTCAGGTAATACACTGGCTGCAGGGCAGGCCAGCACCTCCAAGGCATAAAGGGCAAGCTCAGGCCATGTGCCAAATTTAATAAACAAGCAAAACATTTTGGGGGAGCATACCCATGTATTTCTAAAGCTGGTGCAGCTATGAACCAAAAGACATGTATATTAAAAAAGAATAGCGCACACATGCAAAAGAAATTACCAAATTTGAAGACAATCCATAAATAAAAATGGGGATTTGGTCCCACCATATAGCCATATAGTGCTCAAGCCCACCACTACGTCAAAGTACCCCATTATCAGTGGGTCCTACACTATCCATGAAAAAGAGATGAATCCAGCCTTTCTAACCCTTGGAGACAACACTCCTTGCTGGGAAAGATGTGCAAATGCACTACAGGGGACTCCTCCTATATCCACTTGATAGTGGACACTGATGAAGTACAGGTGTGTGAGGGGGGTGGGTTGCTCAACCTCGGTAGCCTGGTCAGACCGAATACATAATAAACAAGCAAAAAATTTTGGGGGAGCATACCCATGTATTTCTAAAGCTGGTGCAGCTATGAACCAAAAGACATGTATATTAAAAAAGAATAGCGCACACATGCCCAATTTGAAGACCCAGAAGTTGAAGGGGGCAGACCCATCATTCAGTATGTGTATAGTATGTAAGGAACGGTAAGGAACTGTATATGGTATATGGTATATGGTATATGGTAAGGAACGGTGATGGAAGCGGGGGGGCGTTTTCCCCCTTCTGGGTTGAGTCTGGCCTTGGAAAAGGTATGTGTCCCTGGTTGTGGGCCGGGCTCTCCCAAAGCTGTCTAAGTTCTGAGGCCTTCTGTTAGGGAAGGGGCTGCACTGGTCTTGCCAGGGACCGGGATTCAGAAAAACCTGTGGTGTATGTGCCCCTGGAGTGGCAGTCCAGGGGTGCCGTAATTCACAGTGGATGGCAACACTATGAGTATGGCACCAAGGACACTGCACTTCCTACACACATTTTTCAAACCTGCCTCTAGGGCCGGGCCTTTTGGTCAGGAGTCAGGACCAGAGGAATTTTTTATTCCTGGCCGAAGGGCCTGCCATAGTATTGCAACGTGGCACTAACCTTGCACTTCTCCACTATCCCTTTCCCCACCTTTATGTGTTGTGTGTCTCATGTTTTGTGTTTTTATTGTGGCGGTACACTTTATTTTGCACAGCATGATTAGTAGGGTGTAGGTCCTTGGGCCTGTTCCTGAAAGTCTTGGGAGGGGGTGGATATTGCCTTCTGGCTTGGTTTGCCCTCTCTCATGGGGTCTCTCTTCGGGAGAGCCCCACCTAGTACTTGGGGGGGTCTGTTTCAGCAGACCTCCTAAAGAACGGCTGCCTGGTTTTGGCCAGGTTAGCCAGTGTAAGTACCCCAGTCCCTGTCAGGAGCCGTGCGCCCTGGGGACTCAGGGTCAAGGACCATGTGTACACCCTGTGCACTTTTTGTTTTTCACTTTTTTGGTGTGCACTCTTTTATGCACCCACCGGGTGATAGTCTGAGTGTGTTCACACTCCACGGGCTTAAAAAAACAGCTGGTGGTCCTGGTTGTTGTGGCCTGCCAACAAAGCTTTTCCACATTTCATACATGCTAACCCTGCCTTATGAGGTGCTGGCGGTGCCCTGGCTGTGTTGGCGACCTCCTCCTCTGCCTTCGATTTGTGCTTCCACTGTGCCCCTGCTGTCAGGTGGAAATCCCTGAAATCCTCGGTGGTAGAAGGAAATGCGCCAAACAAATTTAAAGGGTGTATCTCACAGTAACATAATCAGCAAACGCTGCAAATTTAATAATTTTCCCCTAAACAGGTATTTATTGAATAGCAGAATAGAACAACAGTATCCAAAGGGTGTATCTCACATGTACAGATACAGACTAAGCCGCAATTTAATATATTTCTGTCCCCTAAATGGGTGTTTATTGAACAGCAGAATAGAACAACAGTATCCAAAGGGTGTATCTCACACGTACAGATACAGACTAAGCCGCAATTTAATATCTTTCTGTCCCCTAAATGGGTGTTTATTGAATAGCAGAATAGAACAAGAGTATCCAAAGGGTGAATCTCACAGTAACATATGCAGACTAGGCTGCAATTTAATATTTTTTCCCTATATGGGTGTTTATTGAATAGCGGAATAGAACAACAGCATACAAAGGGTATATCTCACACATACAGATACAGACTAAGCCGCAATTTAATATCTTTCTTTCTCCTACATGGGTGTTTATTTAATAGCAGAATAGAACCACAGTATCCAAAAGGGTGTATCTCACACGTACAGATACAGACTAGGCCGCAATTTAATATTTTTTCCCTAAATGGGTGTTTATTGAATAGCGGAATAGAACAACAGTATACAACGGGTGTATCTCACACGTACAGCTACAGACTAGGCCGCAATTTAATATTTTTTCCCTACATGGGTGTTTATTGAATAGCAGAATAGAACAACAGTATCTAAAAGGGTGTATCTCACACGTACAGATACAGACTAGGCCGCAATTTAATATTTTTTCTCTACGTGGGTGTTTATTGAATAGCAGAATAGAACAACAGTATCTAAAAGGGTGTATCTCACACATACAGATGCAGACTAGGCCGCAATTTCATATTTTTTCCCTAAATGGGTGTTTATTGAATAGCGCAATAGAACAACAGTATACAACGGGTGTATCTCACACGTACAGATACAGACTAGGCCACAATTTAATATTTTTTCCCTACATGGGTGTTTATTGAATAGCAGAATAGAACAACAGTATCTAAAGGGTGTATCTCACATGTACAGATGCAGCCTAGGCCGCAATTTAATATTTTCCCCTAAATGGGTGTTTATTGAATAGCGCAATAGAACAACAGTATACCACGGTTGTATCTCACACGTACAGATACAGACTAGGCCGCAATTTACTATTTTTTCCCTAAATGGGTGTTTACTGAATAGCGGAATAGAACAACAGTATACAGCGGGTATATCTCACACGTGCAGATACAGACTAGGCCGCAATTTAATATTTTTTCCCTAAATGGGTGTTTATTGAATAGCGGAATAGAACAACAGTATACAATGGGTGTATCTCAAACGTACAGGTACAGACTAGGCTGCAATTTAATATTTTTTCCCTAAATGGATGTTTATTGAATAGTGGAATAGAACAACAGTATACAACGGGTGTATCTCACATGTACAGATACAGACTAGGCCGCAATTTAATATTTTTTTCCCTACATGGGTGTTTATTAAATAGCAGAATAGAACAACAGTATCTAAAGGGTGTATCTCACATGTACAGATGCAGATTAGGCCGCAATTTAATATTTTTCCCCTAAATGGGTGTTTATTGAATAGCGCAATAGAACAACAGTATACAACGGTTGTATCTCACACGTACAGATACAGACTAGGCCGCAATTTACTATTTTTTCCCTAAATGGGTGTTTACTGAATAGCGGAATAGAACAACAGTTTACAACGGGTATATCTCACACATGCAGATACAGACTAGGCCGCAATTTAATATTTTTTCCCTAAATGGGTGTTTATTGAATAGCGGAATAGAACAACAGTATACAATGGGTGTATCTCAGACGTACAGATACAGACTAGGCTGCAATTTAATATTTTTTCCCTAAATGGATGTTTATTGAATAGCGGAATAGAACAACAGTATATAAGGGGTGTATCTCACAGTAACATATGTAGACAAGGCCGCAATTAACTTTTTATCCCCTAAATGGGTTTTTATTGCAAAGCGGAATACAACAGTATGCAATGGGTGTATCTCACTGTAACATATGCAGACTAGACCGCAATTAACTTTTTATCCCCTAAATGGGTTTTTGTTGCAAAGCGGAATACAACATTATGCAATGGGTGTATCTCACTGTACCATATGCAGACTAGGCTGCAATTTATTTATTTTCCCCTAAATGGGTTTTTATTGCAAAGTCGAATACAACAACAGTATGCAATGGGTGTATCGCACTGAAACGTATGAATGAAAATCTGAAAAATAATTGTTCCCTTAATTGGGGCTTGTTGAATAGCAGATTTGAAATTCAGTGTCTAAACGCTGTAAGTCACAGTAAAATATGAAGGGAAAAAGTTTTTTTCTTTTTTAAATGCAGATTAAGCAGACACATATGCACTCAGCTTGCATGAAAAGGCCGCAACACACCGCACGCCTAACAGGTTGGATACTGTTGTTGTTCTATTCCACTATTGAATAAAAAAAACCCATTTGAATTAAAAATTTAAAAATATTTTTTTCCCCCAAATACTGAAAAATAATTATTTTCCCCTTACATTGGTGCTTTTTGAAGAGCAGGTTAGAAAAGCAGTGTCTGTCTAAACAATCTATGTCAAAGTAAAATATGAAGGAAAAAAGTTTTTTTTCTCTTTTAAATGCAGATTAAGCAGACACATATGCACTGCATGTGCGCCCCTACCTGGAAGTTCAGAATCACTGTAGCAGTAAATCTGCCTTAGGGCAGTCGGCAATCGGTTAAACCAGTCCTGAAATAACCCCATAACAGGCAGGATTGTGACCTGACTTTTCTCTATTGCAGCTAAGCAGCTTGGCTTGGTCACCTCTCTGTGCCCTTTCTGTGATTGGGCAGTTCAGTAATGTCATCTCTCTGCACTCTAGCAAATTTGTACCGCAGCAGTTTCCTAAGTAATGCCCCTTCCTCTCCTAGCATGGATGCTTCTATATAGGGGTTTACAATTGTCAGAAAAGCCAAGTTCAGGTACTTACAGTAATGCATTTAAAATACATTTAATACTTTTTGAATAAGTAGATAATTGTATCAATTGGTGTATTGTACTGTACATTGTATGCCTGGAACTTAGCTTGAACAAATTTACAGAGCCTAACTTTCTTCTGGTTCTCAGTATTATGGAGAATTAGGTGTGGATTCAGAAGAATCTACCTCTTAATCGAATGGGACTAAGTACTGTATTTTAAAATGATATATTTTCTCAAATGCCTTTAAATACTAAATCAGCACTTATCTTTAATAGTCAATTCTTTTTTTTTTATAAATTCAGTTTCCATGTTACATCTTTTATCTGGGGAGATCAAACTTCCAGAATAGAGAGAACCTATCTCAAATAGATTGGTGGGATGGCATGTCTGAATTTCTTCTGTGACTTCCAAGCTTTCCAGATAACATAATGATTTTATGGTTATATATGGTAGAAAATGGTTTGCAAACATGCTATCAAGTGGTGTCTGAGTACTGTGTATGTACTTTATAAATAAGCACTAAATATTAAAGGATATCTATAGCCACAGCATACAGTACACCTTTGATTTTTATCAACATGGTGAAAGCAATACAAACACTAATTTTAACAATCCAAGATAACCTTCTTTAAAAATATCCTTTAACCAGTTCTGGACCAGAAGGATTTGCCCCCTTAAAGACCAAGACATTTTTGCGATTCGGCACTGCATTATTTAAACGGAAAATTGCGCAGACGTGCGACACTGTACTGAAATAAAATTGATGTCCTTTTTTTCCCACAAATAGAGCTTTCTTTTGGTGGTATTTGATCACCTCTGTAATTTTTATTTTTTGCGCTATAAACAAAAAAAGTAACAATTCTGAAAAAAAAGAACAATATTTTTCAAATTCTGCTACAGTATCTCACAAAAGTGAGTACACATTTTTGCAAATATTTTATTTTAACTTTTCATGTGACAACACTGAAGAAATTACACTTTTCTACAATGTAAAGTAGTGAGTGTACAGCTTGTATATCAGTGTAAATTTGCTGTCCCCTCAAAATAACTCAACACACAGCCCTTAATGTCTAAACTGCTGGCAACAAAAGTGAGTATACACCTAAGTTAAAATGTCCAAATTGGGCCCAAAGTGTCAATATTTTGTGTGGCCACCATTATTTTTCAGCAATGCCTTAACCCTCTTGGGCATGGAGTTCACCAGAGTTTCACAGGTTGCCACTGAAGTCCTCTTTCACTCCTCTATGACGACATCACAGGGCTGGTGGATGTTAGAGAACTTGTGCTCCTCCACCTTCCGGTTGAGGAGGTCCCACAGATGCTCAATAGGGTTTAGGTCTGGAGACATGTTTAGCCAGTCCATCACCTTTACCCTCAGCTTCTTTAGCAAGGCAGTGGTTGTTTTGGAAGTGTGTTTGGTGTCGTCATCATGTTGAAATACTGCCCTGCGGCCCAATCTCCAAAGGGAGGGGATCATGCTCTGTTTCAGTATGTCACATTACATGTTGACATTCATGGTTCCCCCAATGAACTGTAGCTCCCCAGTGCGGGCACCACTCATGCAGCCCCAGACCATGACACTCCCACCACCAAGCTTGATTGTAGGCAAGACACACTTGTCTTTGTACTCCTCTCCTGGTTGCCGCCACACACACTTGACACCATTTGAACCAAATAAGTTTATCTTGGTCTCATCAGACCATGGGACATGGTTTCAGTAATCCATGTCCTTAGTTTGTATGTCTTCAGCAAAATGTTTGCAGGCTTTCTTGTGCATCATCTTTAGACGAGGCTTGCTCCTGGAATAACAGATATGCAAACCAATTTGATGCAGTGTGCGGTTTATGGTCTGAACACTGACAGGATGACCTTTCCCACCCCTTCAACCTCTGCAGCAATGCTGGCAACACTCATACGTCTATTTCCTAAAGACAAACTCTGGATATGACGCTGAGCACGTGCATTCAACTTCAAGGCATGTTCTGAGTGGAACTTGTCCTGTTAAACTGCTGTTATCGCTTCTCTGCCTTTTGGCTAAGATCAAGTGTAGTATCTGGTCTTATCAGTTGGTATAGACCTGGAAGGTTGGTATCAGCAGGGACTGAAGGAACTGGAGCGCCTGGGCATCTCTAGGGACGGGCCTTTTGACCAGGACCAGAGGAATTGTTTTATTCCTGGCCGAATGGCCTGTCAAGGTCCCGCACCTTGACACTATGCACTTTCTCCACTTCCCCTTCCCCACCTGTGTGTTTGTGTGTTTTTTTTCTTTGTGGTTTGTCACCTTTTCTTTCTCACTTTTTCATGATGAGCAGGGTGTGGGTCCTCGGGGCTACCTTGAAAGTCTTGGGAGGGAGTGTATATGGCCTTCTGGCTTAGTTTGCCCTCTCTCATGGGGTCTCCCTTCAGGGGAGCCCCACCTAGTACTTGGGGTGGGCTGTTTCACAGTCCTCCCAGAGAACGGGGTTTGCCTGGTTTTGGCTGGGCAAACCATAGTGAGTACCTCAGTCCCTGTCAGGAGTCTTGCGCCCCTGGGGATCAAGGTCAGGGCCCGTCCTGTTTTGCACAACCTGTGCACTTTTTGTGTTCTCACGTTTGCGTGTGTGCACTTTTTTATGCACCTGGTTCGAGTGTGTTCACTCAAGAAAAAAAACTGCTGTATGGTCTTGGCCACTGTACTGCAGCTCAGTTTCAGGATTTTGGCAGTTTTCTTATAGCTTAGACCATCTTTATGTAGAGCAACAATTCTTTTTTTCAGACCATCAGAGAGTTATTTGCCATGAGGTGCCATGTTGAACTTCCAGTGACCAGTATGAGAAAGTGAAAAAAAAAAGAGAAAGTGAGAGCGATAACACCAAATTTAACACCTGCTCCCCATTTATACCTGAGACCTAAGGAGTCACATGACACCGGGAGGGAAAATGGCTAATTGGGCCCGATTTGGGCATTTTTACTTAGGAAAGGGCTCACTTTGGTTGCGTTATTTTGAGGGGAGAGCAAATTTACACTGTTATACAAGCTGTACACTCAGTACTTTACATTGTAGCAAAGTGTCATTTCTTCAGTGTTGTCACATAAAAAGATATAATAAATTATTTACAAAAATGTGGGGGGTGTTCTCACTTTTGTGAGATACTGTATATAACATACCTAAAAAAAAAAAAAATGTTCATCCTTTTAGGCCAATTTGTATTCTGCTATACATTTTTGGTAAAAAAAATCACAATAAGCGTATTTTGATTAGTTTGCATCTATAACCTAGGGGAAATATTTATGTCATTTTTATTTATTTTTTTATTTATTTTTTTTACTAGTAATGGAGGCAATCAGCAATTTTTAGTGGGACTGTGACATTGCGGCAGACAGAAGGGACCACTAACTGACACTTTTGACACTTTTGGGGGTACCAGTGATATTAATACAGTAATCAGTGCTAAAAATATGCACTGTTACTGTAATAATGACACTGATAGGAAAGGGGTTAACACAGTGGTTATAAAAGGGTTAAGTGTGAACCAAGGGGAGTATTTTCTAACTGTATGGGGGATGGACTTGTGCAAAAACCACAGAGGCCTGTAATCATATATAGAAAGATCACAGGTGCTCTGTGATCATTTCAGAGAGAAGAACGGTAAGCTGTTTTTACAACAGCTGACCGTCCTTCTCTCCCAGTGGGGAGCGATCGCCGGTGCCCGGCGGCAAATGGCCCCCGCCCCAAAGCACCCACCCCCCCATGTTGGGGGCATGTGGCCTGGTATGGTTCAAGAGGGGGGGCTTGTTTGCCCCCACCCACATCCTGGCCAGCCAGGCTGTGTGCTCAGATAAGGGTCTGGTATGGATTTTAGGGGGAACCCCACACCATTTTTTTCAGCAATACTGACATAAACTGTTATAAACTGAAGTGCTTCTCTCTCTCTCTCTCTCTCTCTCTTGCAATAAGATGGCTGTGGATTCAAATCCCCCAGCCAGCAGGTGATTTATTGGAATTCAGAAGTCAGAGAGTCCATGATAATGCAGGAACTCAAAGTTCCCACGAAGAAGCCCATTTGTTCGTCATTCGACGAACAAGCGAACAGCCAATGTTCGAGTCGAACGTAACGTAACTTGAAGCCCATCCCTAGTAGCCATGTACATTTTGTCCTAAATTTGTAAAGAAAGATTATTTTGCTAAATTTTAGAAATAAAGAAAAACTTTATTTTTCAAAAGTTTTGTTCTTTTTTATTTATTTAGCAAACAAAACAAAAAACCCAGTGGTGATTAAATACCACCAAAAGAAAGCTCTGTCTAAAAAAATGATAACATTTTTTTTAGGTACATTGTCATATGACATGAGTAATTAAGTAATATTTGAGTAACAATTGAGTATATGAGTAATTATCATTCAAAGTGTAAATGAAAGCTGAAAATTGACCGGGCAGGAAGGAGGTAAAAGTGCACGGTATTGAAATGGTTAATATAAGGCTTTTACAGGTACCTTATGTACTCTATGCACTACACACTTAATTCAGATCTCTTTACTTAGATCCACGATACTCTTCTGTTGTGAGACATAATGATAGATTAGGGCTGTCATCTGCCTCTGTGCTTACATGTAGGATGACTGAGAAGAAGAAGAGGAAACTGCATTTACCAAACCTGTAAGCACTACAGACCAATTATCTAATTCTAGTTCATACATTGCTTGCATTAAACCCTTGAACAGTTGTGCAAAATGGGATTGCTTGAGGATTCTAAATGTTTAAAATGTGAATTATCTTCAGCAACCATCTTCCTTGCCTTGTGGTCATGCCTTGAGATCGAGCAGTATTGGAAACAATTACTTTTTTTAACAAGCTAGGCTTGTTCCTTTTATCATGGAAAACTACTTTCTGAAATACGTTTTTATTATTTCACAGGAATGATATTTAGAAGTATCCTGTAGTGTTCCTAAAGAGCTGTTATACCAGTATAAAAAATAATTAGGCCTCCTAACTGCAGACAGTTTTAAAATTGATAAGTGATGTTCTACCACCCTAATATAAATCAATGTACTGTATGTAAGAGTGTCAAGTGAAAGCAGGAGATCTGCTTGCTAATATTGGTAATGAATCATAAACTGTTTTAAGCGTATGCAAGTCCTATGGCTCTGCTGTCTTCAAAACTCTCAAAAGGTGATAATGAACATGTGTGTGAAAGTTTTCCCCCCCCATTTTTAAATCCATATCCAGTACTCCGCTAAGATCTAAATTGGAAACTCACAGATTGGAACTGAAGGGTGTGCTATGGGCTTTAGATGTACTTCCACGTTTGCAGCCAAATTAAGGCTCATACACACAAATCGGCCAGACATCTTCGTCCGGGGAACAATCGTACAATTTCCTGATAGTGTGTACACAACTTTTAACAGCCAATTCCGACCTTCCGAACAAAAATTTTCGAAGGAACAAACTCCAAACATTTTCTCGTACTTGACCAGAATGATTTTCATTTTAATTTGTACCATTTTCGTACAGTTTTTGTATGAGAAAAATGAGAAACAAAAGACTGCGCATTATCAGAAACAATAATCAATATAAAAAAAGACTTTGTCGTACGAGAATTTTCGTACATTATTTCCTTCCTTGGTTTCGGCTTGCTGAGAAACAATGAGAAAAATTGGACAATTGTTCTCTCAATTTCCTTATAGTTTGTTCCCCACTTTAGGATATCACCTACTTTATACACTGCCTGGCCAAAAAAAATAGTCGCCACCTGGAATTAACTATTAACTAAGCAACTAACTAAACTAAGCATGCAGTAATAATCCTATTGTGCCCAAAGAATGAGGTCAGCTGACTACCTGAATATACTGAATAACCAGGTTTTCCATCAATGGATTTTTTCTTCCCTGATTACACGGGCATATTCCAAGATGACAATACCAGGATTCATCGGGCTCAAATTGTGAAAGGGAGCAAGAGACATAATTTTCACACACGGATTGGCCACCACAGAGTCCAGAACTTAACCCCATTGAGAATCTTTGGGATGTGCTGGAGAAGGCTTTGCGCAGTGGTCCAACTCTCCCATCATCAATACAAGATTTTAGTGAAAAATTAATGCAACACTGGATGGAAATAAATCTTGTGACATTGCAGAAGCTTATAGAAACAATGCCACAGCGACTGCATGCCTTAATCAAAGCTAAAGGCGGTCCAACGTGTGTGAGGCCTTTTTTTTTGGTGGCAACTTTTTTTTTGGCCAGGCAGTGTATTTGTTACATGCAACCATTCACAAAAAAACTTAATGAAAATATTTCAAAATTGCAGCATACCTTTTAAGATGCTTTATTACCCACTTAAGGACCTCCGTACATACATATACTGCAGCAGGGCTGCCCATAAGCGCTGATTCACTTACCTGTACGTGATTTTCTTCTTCTGGTCTGGGGCGCACATGCACTGCCAGCGACCTGCTCCGGCTGTGATTGGACACAGCAAGAGCCAATCAGCGGGTCGGGGGGACCCAATGTCAGCCGGCACCCTAAGATCATTCCCCAGGCTGACAGAATGGCGGAATTTAAACAAGGCAGATAGCTGTTCTGTCAAAGGGAAAAATTGAGATCTTTTGTTGCTGCAAAGCAGGAACACAGATCTCTGTCTTCTCCCAGTCAAAGCATCCACCACAAAGTTAGCAAGCACTCACAGGGAACACTTTAAACCCTTTGATCACCCTTGATGTTAACCCCTTCCCTGCCAGTGTCATTTGTACAGTGACAGTGCATTTATTTTAGCACTGATTACTGTATTGGTGTCACTGGTCCCCAAAAAGTGTCAGTGTCAGATTTGTCCACCGCAATGTCACAGTCCCACTAAAAATTGCTGATTGCCACCATTACTAGTAAAAAATAAATAAATAAATAAAATAAAAAGTCCATAAATCTATCCCATAGTTTGTAGACTTTTGTGCAAACCAATCAATATACACTTATTGGGATTTTTTTTTCCAAAAACATGTAGCAGAATACATATTGGCCTAAATATTTTATATATATAGTGGTTTATACCACTAAAGAACAGCTCTTTTTGTGGGATAAAAAGAACATCAATTTTATTTGGGAACAGCGTCGCACGACTGCACAATTATCAGTTAAAGCGACGCAATGCCGTATCGCAAAAAATGGCTTGGTCTGGAAGGGGGGTGAACCTCCTGGAGCTAAAGTGGTTAAAGACCTTCTAACAAGGAAACGTCCTACATACACTCACTGGCCTCTTTATTAGGTGCACCTTGCTAGTACCGGGTTGAATCCCCTTTTGCCTTCAAAACTGCCTTAATTCTTCGTGGCATAGATTCAACAAGCTGTTGGAAACATTCTTTAGAGATTTTGGTCCATATTGACATGATAGTATCACATAGTTGCTGCAGATTTGTCAGCTGCGCATTCATGATGCAAATCTCCCCTTCCATCACATCCCAAATGTGCTCTATTGGATTGAGATCTGGTGACTGTGGATGCCATTGGAGTACAGTGAACTCATTGTCACATTGAAGAAACCAGTTTGAGATGATATGAGCTTTGTGACATGGTGCATTATCCTGCTGGAAGTAGCCATCAGAAGATGGATACACTGTAGTCATAAAAGGATGGACATGGTCAGCATCAATGCTCAGGTAGGTTGTGTCATTTAAATTATGCTCAATTGGTACTAAGGGGCCCACAGTGTGCCAAGAAAATATCCCCCACACCATTACATCACCACCAACATCCTGAACCTTTAATACAAGACAGGATGGATCCATGCTTTCATGGCTTTACGCCAAACTCTGACACTACCACCTGAATGCCGCAGCTGAAATTGAGACTTTTCAGACAAGGCAACATTTTTCCAGTCTTCTATTGTCCAAATGTAGTGAGCCTGTGCAAATTGTAGCCTCAGTTTCCTGTTCTTAGCTAACAGGAGTGGCACTTGGTGTAGTCTTCTTCTGCTGCTGATGTAGCCCATCTTCTTCAAGGTTCAATGTGTTGAGCATTCAGAGATGGTATTCTGCATACCTTGGTTGTAATGAGTGGTTGTTTGAGTTACCATTGCAAATCTATCATCTCAAACCAGTCTTCCCATTCTCCTCTGACCTCTGACATCAACAAGGCATTTTTTTACGCACAACTGCTGCTCACTGGAAATTTTCTCTTTTTCGGACCATTGTCTGTAAACCCTAGAGATGGTTGTGCATAAATATTGCAGTATATCAGCAATTTTTGAAATACTCAGATAAGCCAGTTTGGCACCAACAACCATGCCATGTTCAAAGTCACCTAAATCCCCTTTCTTCCCCATTCTCATACTCGTGTGAACTTCATCAAGTTGTCTTCACTAGTGTTGAGCGAACACGGACTGTATTATTCGTGTTCGTACCGAATAATTGGATTTTTTGTACCCGAACACGGACACGGACACTTTACTGTATGTTCGGGTAAAAATCCGTGTTCGGTCGTTTTATTTCCGGGTTTTGCATGCTTTGGCGCTCTTTTCATGGCGGGCTTTCAACAGCCAATCAACAATCGTTTAACTGGTGTGCCTTAAGCCATCCCAGCCATGCCTGCAAATGTCTCAGTAGCTGTGATTGGCCGTCTGAAGCATGTGACCAAGTCTTTATAAGTTCGAGGCAGCCGCAGCGGCGTCATTATGCTGCTTAGATTCAGGGACAGAGCACACATCAACGTGCTGGCTGCTGATTAGGGAAAGATAGGCAGGAAAAAACCATTTGTGTCCGGATAGAATTGAGGGACAGGTCGGAGTGTTTAGGCAGGGCGAGTTGTAGGCATTTTAGGGATAGAGTCTGCTGAATTATAGGGTCAGTGTCTTCTACAAACTACAATCGATATTGCTGTGTGGGGGGTGGGGTCTGCACTCAATCCTGATCTACGATCTCTTCTCAATCCTGTTAGGGACAGAGTCTGCTGAATTTTAGGGAAACTGTGTTCTACAAACTACAATCGATATTGCTGTGTGGTGTGGGATTGGAGATAGGCAGGTGTCAGTGATCCACATCCATTTTTCTGTGTGTGAGCTGCAGTGAACACAATCTTTTTGGGCTGCAGTGAACACAATCTTTTTGGGCTGCAGTGAACACAATCTTTTTGGGCTGCAGTGAACACAATCTTTTTGGGCTGCAGTGAACACAATCTTTTTGGGCTGCAGTGAACACAATCTTTTTGGGGTGCAGTGAACAAAATCTTTTTGGGGTGCAGTGAACACAATCCTTTTTGGTGTGCAGTGAACACAATCTTTGTGGGGTGCAGTGAACAAAATCCTTTGTGGGGTGCAGTGAACACAATCTTTTTGGGGTGCAGTGAACAAAATCCTTTTTGGGGTGCAGTGAACAACATCCTTTTTGGGGTGCAGTGAACACAATCTTTTTGGGGTGCAGTGAACAAAATCCTTTGTGGGGTGCAGTGAACACAATCTTTTTGGGGTGCAGTGAACACAATCTTTTTGGGGTGGAGTGAACAACATCCTTTTTGGGGTGCAGTGAACAAAATCCTTTTTGGGGTGCAGTGAACAAAATCATTTTTGGGGTGCAGTGAACACAATCTTTTTGGGGTGCAGTGAACACAATCTTTGTGGGGTGCAGTGAACACAATCTTTTTGGGGTGGAGTGAACAACATCCTTTTTGGGGTGCAGTGAACAACATCCTTTTTGGGGTGCAGTGAACACAATCTTTTTGGGGTGCAGTGAACACAATCTTTGTGGGGTACAGTGAACAGAATCTTTGTGGGGTGCAGTGAACACAATCTTTGGGGGGTACAGTGAACACAATCTTTGTGAGGTGCAGTGAACACAATCTTTGTGGGGTGCAGTGAACACAATCATTGTGGGGTGCAGTGAACTCAATCTTTGTGGGGTACAGTGAACACAATCTCATACTTCTGAAGGTTTGAGGGTGCTGCCTGTTCCATACTCCCCCTACTCCTCATCTAGCCTTTTAGGGGTACAAACAATAGTAATTGGGGCCTAGTGTGGTTGTGTACGTGTGATATACATACACTTTTTTGGGATCATATTTTCTATTCCGCTATTTAATCAAAAACCTTTGGGGATCAGTTAAATTGGGGGATAGTCTGTGTTGGTACGTGTGAGAGAGATCCACCTTTCCAAGTTGTTGGGGTTCATCTCATACTTCTGAAGGTTTGAGGGTGCTGCCTGTTCCATACTCCCCCTACTCCTAGCCTTTTAGGGGTACAAACAATAGTAATTGGGGCCTAGTGTGGTTGTGTACGTGTGATATACATACACTTTTTTGGGATCATATTTTCTATTCCGCTATTTAATCAAAAACCTTTGGGGATCAGTTAAATTGGGGGATAGTCTGTGTTGGTACGTGTGAGAGAGATCCACCTTTCCAAGTTGTTGGGGTTCATCTCATACTTCTGAAGGTTTGAGGGTGCTGCCTGTTCCATACTCCCCCCTACTCCTAGCCTTTTAGGGGTACAAACAATAGTAATTGGGGCCTAGTGTGGTTGTGTACGTGTGATATACATACACTTTTTTGGGATCATATTTTCTATTCCGCTATTTAATCAAAAACCTTTGGGGATCAGTTAAATTGGGGGATAGTCTGTGTTGGTACGTGTGAGAGAGATCCACCTTTCCAAGTTGTTGGGGTTCATCTCATACTTCTGAAGGTTTGAGGGTGCTGCCTGTTCCATACTCCCCCTACTCCTAGCCTTTTAGGGGTACAAACAATAGTAATTGGGGCCTAGTGTGGTTGTGTACGTGTGATATACATACACTTTTTTGGGATCATATTTTCTATTCCGCTATTTAATCAAAAACCTTTGGGGATCAGTTAAATTGGGGGATAGTCTGTGTTGGTACGTGTGAGAGAGATCCACCTTTCCAAGTTGTTGGGGTTCATCTCATACTTCTGAAGGTTTGAGGGTGCTGCCTGTTCCATACTCCCCCTACTCCTAGCCTTTTAGGGGTACAAACAATAGTAATTGGGGCCTAGTGTGGTTGTGTACGTGTGATATACATACACTTTTTTGGGATCATATTTTCTATTCCGCTATTTAATCAAAAACCTTTGGGGATCAGTTAAATTGGGGGATAGTCTGTGTTGGTACGTGTGAGAGAGATCCACCTTTCCAAGTTGTTGGGGTTCATCTCATACTTCTGAAGGTTTGAGGGTGCTGCCTGTTCCATACCCCCCCTACTCCTCATCTAGCCTTTTAGGGGTACAAACAATAGTAATTGGGGCCTAGTGTGGTTGTGTACGTGTGATATACATACACTTTTTTGGGATCATATTTTCTATTCCGCTATTTAATCAAAAACCTTTGGGGATCAGTTAAATTGGGGGATAGTCTGTGTTGGTACGTGTGAGAGAGATCCACCTTTCCAAGTTGTTGGGGTTCATCTCATACTTCTGAAGGTTTGAGGGTGCTGCCTGTTCCATACTCCCCCTACTCCTAGCCTTTTAGGGGTACAAACAATAGTAATTGGGGCCTAGTGTGGTTGTGTACGTGTGATATACATACACTTTTTTTGGATCATATTTTCTATTCCGCTATTTAATCAAAAACCTTTGGGGATCAGTTAAATTGGGGGATAGTCTGTGTTGGTACGTGTGAGAGAGATCCACCTTTCTAAGTTGTTGGGGTTCATCTCATACTTCTGAAGGTTTGAGGGTGCTGCCTGTTCCATACCCCCCCTACTCCTCATCTAGCCTTTTAGGGGTACAAACAATAGTAATTGGGGCCTAGTGTGGTTGTGTACGTGTGATATACATACACTTTTTTTGGATCATATTTTCTATTCCGCTATTTAATCAAAAACCTTTGGGGATCAGTTAAATTGGGGGATAGTCTGTGTTGGTACGTGTGAGAGAGATCCACCTTTCCAAGTTGTTGGGGTTCATCTCATACTTCTGAAGGTTTGAGGGTGCTGCCTGTTCCATACTCCCCCTACTCCTCATCTAGCCTTTTAGGGGTACAAACAATAGTAATTGGGGCCCAGTGTGGTTGTGTACGTGTGATATACATACACTTTTTTTGGATCATATTTTCTATTCCGCTATTTAATCAAAAACCTTTGGGGATCAGTTAAATTGGGGGATAGTCTGTGTTGGTACGTGTGAGAGAGATGCACCTTTCCAAGTTGTTGGGGTTCATCTCATACTTCTGAAGGTTTGAGGGTGCTGCCTGTTCCATACCCCCCCTACTCCTCATCTAGCCTTTTAGGGGTACAAACAATAGTAATTGGGGCCCAGTGTGGTTGTGTACGTGTGATATACATACACTTTTTTTGGATCATATTTTCTATTCCGCTATTTAATCAAAAACCTTTGGGGATCAGTTAAATTGGGGGATAGTCTGTGTTGGTACGTGTGAGAGAGATCCACCTTTCCAAGTTGTTGGGGTTCATCTCATACTTCTGAAGGTTTGAGGGTGCTGCCTGTTCCATACCCCCCCTACTCCTCATCTAGCCTTTTAGGGGTACAAACAATAGTAATTGGGGCCTAGTGTGGTTGTGTACGTGTGATATACATACACTTTTTTTGGATCATATTTTCTATTCCGCTATTTAATCAAAAACCTTTGGGGATCAGTTAAATTGGGGGATAGTCTGTGTTGGTACGTGTGAGAGAGATCCACCTTTCCAAGTTTTTGGGGTTCATCTCATACTTCTGAAGATTTGAGGGTGCTGCCTGTTCCATACCCCCCCTACTCCTCATCTAGCCTTTTAGGGGTACAAACAATAGTAATTGGGGCCTAGTGTGGTTGTGTACGTGTGATATACATACACTTTTTTTGGATCATATTTTCTATTCCGCTATTTAATCAAAAACCTTTGGGGATCAGTTAAATTGGGGGATAGTCTGTGTTGGTACGTGTGAGAGAGATCCACCTTTCCAAGTTGTTGGGGTTCATCTCATACTTCTGAAGGTTTGAGGGTGCTGCCTGTTCCATACCCCCCTACTCCTCATCTAGCCTTTTAGGGGTACAAACAATAGTAATTGGGGCCTAGTGTGGTTGTGTACGTGTGATATACATACACTTTTTTTGGATCATATTTTCTATTCCGCTATTTAATCAAAAACCTTTGGGGATCAGTTAAATTGGGGGATAGTCTGTGTTGGTACGTGTGAGAGAGATCCACCTTTCCAAGTTGTTGGGGTTCATCTCATACTTCTGAAGGTTTGAGGGTGCTGCCTGTTCCATACTCCCCCTACTCCTCATCTAGCCTTTTAGGGGTACAAACAATAGTAATTGGGGCCCAGTGTGGTTGTGTACGTGTGATATACATACACTTTTTTTGGATCATATTTTCTATTCCGCTATTTAATCAAAAACCTTTGGGGATCAGTTAAATTGGGGGATAGTCTGTGTTGGTACGTGTGAGAGAGATCCACCTTTCCAAGTTGTTGGGGTTCATCTCATACTTCTGAAGGTTTGAGGGTGCTGCCTGTTCCATACTCCCCCTACTCCTCATCTAGCCTTTTAGGGGTACAAACAATAGTAATTGGGGCCCAGTGTGGTTGTGTACGTGTGATATACATACACTTTTTTTGGATCATATTTTCTATTCCGCTATTTAATCAAAAACCTTTGGGGATCAGTTAAATTGGGGGATAGTCTGTGTTGGTACGTGTGAGAGAGATCCACCTTTCCAAGTTGTTGGGGTTCATCTCATACTTCTGAAGGTTTGAGGGTGCTGCCTGTTCCATACTCCCCCTACTCCTAGCCTTTTAGGGGTACAAACAATAGTAATTGGGGCCTAGTGTGGTTGTGTACGTGTGATATACATACACTTTTTTTGGATCATATTTTCTATTCCGCTATTTAATCAAAAACCTTTGGGGATCAGTTAAATTGGGGGATAGTCTGTGTTGGTACGTGTGAGAGAGATCCACCTTTCCAAGTTGTTGGGGTTCATCTCATACTTCTGAAGGTTTGAGGGTGCTGCCTGTTCCATACCCCCCCTACTCCTCATCTAGCCTTTTAGGGGTACAAACAATAGTAATTGGGGCCTAGTGTGGTTGTGTACGTGTGATATACATACACTTTTTTTGGATCATATTTTCTATTCCGCTATTTAATCAAAAACCTTTGGGGATCAGTTAAATTGGGGGATAGTCTGTGTTGGTACGTGTGAGAGAGATCCACCTTTCCAAGTTGTTGGGGTTCATCTCATACTTCTGAAGGTTTGAGGGTGCTGCCTGTTCCATACTCCCCCTACTCCTCTTTTAGCCTTTTAGGGGTACAAACAATAGTAATTGGGGCCCAGTGTGGTTGTGTACGTGTGATATACATACACTTTTTTTGGATCATATTTTCTATTCCGCTATTTAATCAAAAACCTTTGGGGATCAGTTAAATTGGGGGATAGTCTGTGTTGGTACGTGTGAGAGAGATCCACCTTTCCAAGTTGTTGGGGTTCATCTCATACTTCTGAAGGTTTGAGGGTGCTGCCTGTTCCATACCCCCCCTACTCCTCATCTAGCCTTTTAGGGGTACAAACAATAGTAATTGGGGCCTAGTGTGGTTGTGTACGTGTGATATACATACACTTTTTTTGGATCATATTTTCTATTCCGCTATTTAATCAAAAACCTTTGGGGATCAGTTAAATTGGGGGATAGTCTGTGTTGGTACGTGTGAGAGAGATCCACCTTTCCAAGTTGTTGGGGTTCATCTCATACTTCTGAAGGTTTGAGGGTGCTGCCTGTTCCATACCCCCCCTACTCCTCATCTAGCCTTTTAGGGGTACAAACAATAGTAATTGGGGCCTAGTGTGGTTGTGTACGTGTGATATACATACACTTTTTTTGGATCATATTTTCTATTCCGCTATTTAATCAAAAACCTTTGGGGATCAGTTAAATTGGGGGATAGTCTGTGTTGGTACGTGTGAGAGAGATCCACCTTTCCAAGTTTTTGGGGTTCATCTCATACTTCTGAAGATTTGAGGGTGCTGCATGTTCCATACTCCTCTTCCTCATCCTCCCTTTAGGGTAGGAAAAAATTTAATCGGGCCTAGTCTGTGTTTGTACGTGTGAGATACACAGTTTTTTATCCTATTCCGCTATTCAATACACACCCTTTTGGTGTAAAAAACATTAAATTGCGGCATAGTTTGCATATTTGACATTTGCATATATTGTGCCTTGTTGCGCTGTTTTGGGTACTCCACCAACATGGCCAGTGGCAATGACGCCATTCTCAGCTTAACTATCCCACTTCTATGCCTCCTTGAAAAAACAATTTGGGCGATGATGGAAGAGGATGTGGCACAGGATGAGGAGGAGGAGGAGGATGAAGAGGTAACATTTCAAAGGCTTTCAGGGCAGTCATTCGCAAGGGGCTCCGAGGGTGGGTTCCTGCACACACAAACGCCAGGGACACAATTGTCCAGCAGGGGCACAGTTCTGGAGGATGAGGAGGATGAGGAGGAGGAGGAGCTGGAGGAGGAGATGGAACCATGTTCACAGCAGGGTGGCACCCAGGCCAGCTCATGGCCATCACTGGTGCGTGGCTGGGGGGATACAGAGGACACGGACGATACACCTCCCACAGAGGACAGCCTTTCGTCGCCTCTGGGCAGCCTGGCACACATGAGCGATTACATGCTGCAGTGTCTCCACAACGACCGCCGAGTTGCCCACATTCTAACTTGTGCTGATTACTGGGTGGCCACGCTGCTGGATCCCCGTTACAAGGACAACGTACCGTCCTTAATTCACTCACTGGAGCGCGATCGCAAGATGCGCGAGTACAAGCGCACGCTGGTAGACGCCATGCTGCTGGCATTCCCATCTGACAGCGGGGCCACAGTGGAAGCACAAGGCAGAGGAGGAGGAGGAGGAGGTCGCCAACGCAACCAGGGCACCGCCAGCACCTCAGAAGGCAGGGTTAGCATGGCCGAAATGTGGAAAAGCTTTGTCAGCACGCCACAACAAACAGCAGCACCAGCAGCTCAGATGGAACGTCTTAGCAGGAGGCAGCATTTTACCAACATGGTGGAGCAGTATGTGTGCACACGCCTACATGTAGTGAATGACGGGTCTGCCCCCTTCAACTTCTGGGTCTCCAAATTGGGCACATGGCCTGAGCTTGCCCTTTACGCCTTGGAGGTGCTGGCGTGCCCTGCAGCCAGTGTATTATCTGAACGGGTATTTAGCACGGCTGGGGGCGTTATAACAGACAAGCGCAGCCGCCTGTCCAGAGACAATGTGGACAAGCTCACGTTCATTAAAATGAACCAGGCATGGATCCCACGGGACTTTTCCGTACCTTATGCAGAATAGCAATGGATACCGACCTTACCCACCCATTGTTCCATTTTTGCTCTTTCTCACTCTTTTGGGGTGTACCCTCATTTAAAATTTTTGAAAAGAAGCAGTGTTGGCTACCTCGTCCTCCTCCTCAGGGCCAGATTAATGTAGGGGCTATTGGAGCTGCAGCTCCAGGCCCCTACCTTTTATATAGGCCCCGGGTTGGCCATATTCACTGTTACCGCTCTTCTGTCACTTGTAAACACAGAAGTCTGGCTTCTATGCTCGCTTCCCCAGGCAGCACCCTCAGAACCTCCCCACACAGCGTGAAGGCCGGACAAGGAGGGACAGTTGGCGATGCATGGATGTGTTTATGGGCTTCAGAGACAGCATCCCATGTTGAATTAGGCATGCATGGCTGCACCCTTCCTCCTCTGGGTGCATGGCAAGGCACGGCCCTTAAGGCCCTTCAAAATCCTCAGCACCAAGCCCATGATGCTGTTAATCCGGCCCTGGTCCTCCTCCACCGCCGCTTCCACCTACACCGCCCATAGGTGTGCGCAGCCTATTGCATTAAGGTGTGCACCCCAAAGTTGAAATACACATGCATGTGTTTGCCAGCAGGGAGAGTAATGTATCGGGGCCATGTACCTGTAGGCAAGGAGAAATAGAGCAGAGCAGGTCCCAGGGAGATCTTTCCCATCTCCTCACTGGCAATGCTATGTGCCCTAGGTGATTAGGGTGTGCCCAGGCACACCCAGCACACCCTGTGCGCACGCCTATGTCACCGCCACATCCACCACCACCTCAACCTCCCTCCTACTCCATATGGGCCTCGTCCTTCAGAGATGAAGAAGAACATTGTTTTATTTTTCTGTTTTTTTTTGTTGTTTTAAGTTATTTCCCTATCCACATTTGTTTGCAGAGCACTTGCCATGCTCTTAATTACGTTTTGCTGCCATTTGCAGCACTCTAGCCCTTTCCTTTGGTGTTTTAGAGCCATTTTAGTGCCTTAAAGTTCGGGTCCCCATTGACTTCAATGGGGTTCGGTGTCCGGGAAAAGTTCGGTAAAAGTCCGGGACACGGACCCGGACTTTTTTTTAAAGTTCGGCCGAACCCGTCGAACACGGACATCTAGGTGTTCGCTCAACCCTAGTCTTCACCATGTCTAGATGCCTAAATGCATTGAGTTGCTGCCATGTGATTGACTGACTAGCAATTTGTGTTACCAAGCAATTGAACAGGTGACTTTGTTCAAAAGACCTTGCGACTAGTCAGTCATGACACCTTCTCCTGGGAAACATCTATCTAAAAAGTAAAAAATGTTAAAAAAAAAAAAAATAGGTATGCTGTGTGAATGGAAACACATTTAATGGGGTTTTCTTGAATGTGACAGCAAAATGCTCTAAAATAAATGCTTGAAGCTAAAAACAAGAGCTTCCTTAAGTGTTTTAGCCACAGTGATGTCAAGAAGAGGAGGGAAGGGAAATTATTAAAAAAAAAAAAACAATTTAAGCCACAAAAGTACATATGCAGTCAATATTGTGGCAGAGCTTTGCCCTGCCAGGGTCTAGAAAGAAATTATGACCCATAATTCTCAACCAGGCAGGTTGAGGGGCTCCAGGGAGCTTGTGTTATGGAGAGGAAACTGTTTTTTCAATTTCCACAGTGTTTGGTAAAGTCAGTTTTGGGACCTGGAGCCTGGAGATTTCAGTGCTCCAGGTTGGATGAAACCTCCAAACCTGGGTCCAGGTATTCAGAACAGGTTTGGTTAGGTGTGTGCTGGGCTTTTAGTAGGGATCTGACCATGGTTCTGGGCTCCACCCCCACAGGCAGGAGGTTTGGCCAAAGAATCAGGAGAGTTCGTCCTAAGAGTGAGGTGGAAGTCAGTGCAACAAGAGGCTGCTAGCTGTGAGCAACTAGTCTGGGGGGAGACAGACAAAGACCTAAAGGTTAAGGCCAAAGCAGGAGTGCTGCATGTACAAGCCTGGAGGCTAAGTGACTGTTTTGAAGCAAGAGTGAAATGTTGAAAACCCCTGCAAGGGAGCCTTGTTGTTATGTATTTTCTGAACTTTTCCAAATAAAAAAGTAAAGTTTTAAAAAGAAGAAAAGTGAGTGGCGGTGTCCTTAAAAGCTCTACATTTGATGCAAGTTCTCACAATATGTACAAACAATGTTAGAAGGCAACATGTATTTTAATATCAGATGTTTCTGAATGGTTTAAACCTGATTACACCTGGCCGGGAATGCCAGCAGAGCAAGTTTACCCAGCAGGGTGTTTGTGACAAGGAATCATAAATGGGAATTCATATCCTCAAAGGATGCTCTCGTATAGGCCTCCTGTTGTGAGGTATGGGGGTAGACCAGCCTCAGATAAGACCTCCGGGGAGGTTATACCAACATCAAAGGCCAGCTGTTACTGAAAGATGACCCGGGTCAAAAACAGTGGCGGCTATAACATGCTTCCTGGAAAGATGAGATACTTCCTGTTGATTAGGAATGGTGGCCTCTTATGAAATGTCTTTGGACAAGCAGACAGTGGGTGTTTATGTGGGTGGTGTCAGAGTTGCCTTTAAAAGCAATCACCAACTAGAATTCTGTCTCTTTTTTGCGCTTGAGCCCAACTGAACGATACCGAATTCCGAGGATGCTAATATGTAAAGTATTATCTGTGCTTGTTTTGTCTTATATGCTCTGTAGTATCCTTTTAGTGTTTTATGTTAGCATTTCGACTTTCTTAATAATAAATTAGATCCTTGCCTATTTAAGCAGTGTGCTTATTTTTATAGCTAGTATTGTTATTGTACCCTCCATTAACCTTATTAGAGCTTTAATCACCTTAAGACCGGAAGGATTTGCCCCATTCCTGACCAGGCCCTATTTTGCGATTCAGCACTGCGTTATTTTAACGGACAATTGCGTGGTCATGCGATGCTATACCCAAATAAAATTGATGTCTTTTTTTTTCCCACAAATAGAGCTTTCTTTTGGTAGTATTTGATCACCTGTGCGATTTTTATTTTTTGCGCTATAAACAAAAAAGTGACAATTTAAAAAAAAACAACAATATTTTTCACATTCTGCTAAATGACATTCTCAAAAAAAAAATTAAAAATCGAAATGTTTTAACATTTTAGGCCAATTAGTTTTCTGCTACATATTTTTGGTAAAAAAAAATCAAAATAAGCATATTTTAATTGGTTTGGGCAAAAGTCATTGCGTCTACTAACTACGGGAAAGATTTATTTCATTTTCATTGTTTTTTTTTTTGTTTTCTTTTACTAGTAATGGCAGCGATCTGCGATTTTTTGCGGGACTACGACATTGCGGCAGACAGATCAGACCCCTGACTGACATTTTTAACACTTTTGGGGGGGACCAGTGACATTACTACTGTACTATCAGTGCTAACAATATGCACTGTTACTGTAATAATGACACTGGCAGGGAAGGGGTTAACATTGTAGGTGATGAAGGGGTAAAATGTGAGCCTAGGGGAGTGATTCTAACTGTGGGGGAGCGTGGCTTCTGAAATGACCATAGAGACATGTGATCCTATATAGAAGGATCACATGGGCTCTATGATCATTCCAGAGAGAAGAACGGTCAGCCATGTTTAGAACAGCTGACCGTTCTTCTCTCTCAGCGGGGAACGATTGCGGGTGTCAGGTGGCAATCGGAGCCACCTGCCCGCTGCATCGGCTTGACTAGCGGCTGACAAGCGGGGGCGGAAGCACGCCACTGGCGGTGCACGCTCGCCCCCTAGCCTTGTCCACACGAGCGACATACAGCTACAGCGATTTGCCTGCCTGCCGCCGTATAACAGTTATACGGCGGGTGGTCGGGACTCGGGTATAGGTTAATAGACCATCATAGGAATAGACAAGATAATACATGTTTATAATAAATAGGGGAGGTACAAAACCACCACACATTTATTTCAAACAACCTTAACGTATATGCTTACCCCCACTTTCATGCTACAGCAGTTCTATAGGGTGTCTAAATATGACTATTCAGTCCAGTAGTTAAGCTAGTTAAGCTCTCAGTAATCAGCATGCAGCGGCAGATCTCATTTGAAATGTTCTCCTCCTTTCCTCCTTCTGATAAAGTTTGCACTAAGGGATGTAGCTGTTACTCGTTTATGCCAGGATAGAACACTAGAATATGAGATTGGAAAGCAGTATTTTTGCAGAAAGAAAAAATTATTTTGAAGCATTTTCCAGCGAAAATCAAATGCAAATCATAATCTGCAAAGCTACAGAACTATAAAAGGGTATGAGACTCTAATTTGACTTTAAAAGTATATAACCATTTTAAATTAATTCATGTACCGTAGCAATAAAACATCCCATATAATAAATGTTAGCCTTCTCTGAAAATATTAATTTGACCTCATTCCTCAGGGTCAGGTTGTAAGATATTATTATGCAATAAACCTTAGTTCCCACTAGCATGGAATCCATTATTGTAATATGCAAAGTGCAGTATTTGTGAAAGTACAGGCGATACATTTGAAATGTGTCATCCTATTTCAAGCATGTGCCATGCTTAATTTAGATGTATTCCTCAGCTCAGATCCATTTTTCAGCACTGTCAGTCATGCACGCACCTTGCTACTTATCGAGAGGATGTTACTAGGGATTCCCAGAGGGGCTTCGCTCTCTGTTTATGTATGCAGGCACTGTTGCCTCTTAAAAGCCCAAGTCTTCTGGTGCTCCAATTGGATGAGTTTTACAACTCATTACAACCAAAGCTGAGATGATTTAACTGTTTTTCTCTGCAATGTTGAATTGAATTTTAAGTATAAATTGCATGTACTGTGGGAAAAGTCCCTAAAAACCTATGCTAACCATATCAATAAATGATGTATCAGCAGCTATAATTAATACAAATCAGTATCAACAAGATAAAAAAAATCTGTAATATTAATTAGTTAAAGTACAGTTACTGTGACAAAAATAACAGTGTTGCTACTTCTTCTGAACATGCTAGTTGCCTGCAGGGATGAAAAGACAGACCATGGGGCCACATAGCAAAATGCTGATGAGGCCCCGCCCGCTGTCTTTGATCTTAACCTCCCTGGCGGCCTGATTATGTCATGATTTCTGTGCTAAAAGCGGTACATTGTTTTGCATAGAAATCTGTTGTTGGGGGGCGTGGCTTGGCACCGGACTCGAATGGCCGCATGTTAGCTCGGCTCCACGCACTGGGGATCTACTAAACGCTTTTTCGGGTGCCCTCAACCTCCAAATCATGCTCAGATCGGGTCGCAGTGCCTCAGCCAGCCGGGCGATGCCTGATCAGGAGACCCAACTCACGGGAAACATCCCAGCCATCTTCCGCACGCAGAAGAACAGCCAGCGTGCGGCCTCCCCGGCTCCCGCGCCCAGCTCCCCTATGGCGCAACCCTCTATCGCCTCCGGATCCCAGGCTCAGCCGACCACCGCAGTACCCCTTCCGAGCCTCACGGATCTTCAAAATGTGGCCGCGGACATTAAATCCACCTTGGGCTCTGCTATATCGGAACTCACTGCAGAACTACGCTCAGTGACCGCCAGATTGGACGTCACAGAGAAGGCCTCTGCCACTCATGCGGCCGCCATCAAGCAGCTCCAGAGGGGCACGGACCTGTACACATCCCACCTCATCGAGATAAACCGCCACCTTGAGGATCTGGACAATCGGGGAAGGAGGCATAATATCCGCTTGCGGGGCCTCCCGGAGTCTGTGGAACCCCCCGACTTGACCACCTCGCTAACAACGATCTTCAACGACCTCCTCGAGAGACCGGCGGACACCCCGATCGATTTCGAGAGAGCACACCGGGCCCTGCGCCCCCGAGCGGGAGACTCCGATCCACCACGCGATGTGATCTGCTGCCTGGTGAGTTACCCCCTTAAAGAAGCAATTCTCAGAAAAGCGAGGGGCCGGGATCGTGTACAGTTTGAGGGGACTGAGCTGAAACTCTTCCAGGACCTCTCGCCCATCACTCTGCAAAATCGCAGAGCCCTACGCCCCCTACTAGAAGCTCTCCGCACCAGAGGTATCACGTACAGGTGGCGCTTTCCATTTTGCCTCTTTGCCACCTTTCGGGGCAGGTCCGCATCCTTAAAAATCCCTGATGACATACCTGCTTTCTGCGATGCCTTTGACATTCCTGTGATGGACCTGCCCGACTGGTATGGAGAGTTCTACACACCAGACCCCTGGATCTCAGTTACCGCCTCCAATACCCCTAAAGCACAGAGAAGCAGACAACGCAGAAGACGCCACTCGCACCACGATGCTACTCCCATGAGCTCCAGAGATGATCGTCGCTCAAGTCCTCTTCGATCGCCAGCCCGCCAACGGGAGAAGTTGAAGCTCTGAACTCTCTAGCTGATCGCTGATGCCTGACTGAAACTTCCTTAAAGGTACTCTTGTCCCATTCCCCACTTGGTCCTACCCCCCCATACTCCTCATACCCCCCTGCTCTGGACTTTGTTATTGTGAATCTATCCAGCTACAACCCCCAGTCCTCGCTGCCCCTTCTGATCCATTTTCCTCTGTCAGTTGGCAGCCGACACCCTTACTGATTTAGACTGCTCCATAGACTCTGATGTCCACATTCCACCCCCCTCCCCCCCTTCTTGGTCATCCGACCCCTCCTATACATCGCCCACGGATGTGTCACTGATCCCCACTCCCCCCGATATCCCCCCTTGTTTTCCTCTCCCCTTGACTCTCCACAGGTTTTATCATCTCGATTCAGCGCCTCTGGGGACTCAGAACTACCAACCTACCTGACATTGCTCCACGGACCTCGGTGCTCACTGCGAGCCCCATGGATGGCATTCTCCATACATCACCACTGGCTGCTACAGGTTTCCCCTTACGATTATTCTAGTTGTTTAATGTTTAACCTACATGCTGTCTTGTCATTAGCCTATGCCGCCTTTATTTTGTCAGTATTTACTATTACATGGGGGGAAAGGGAGATGAGTTGCTTTGAGTTGCCTCAAACTGCCTAAACTTTGCATGTATTCTTGCTACGACCACATCTTGATGACAAAAGAGATTGAGGTGCTGTATTTCATAGGAATGTTATTTATGGTATGATGAGTAGCTCTGGACACTGAACTGTTGGTCGCGGTCTCTCCTAATCCCCCTCCCTCCTCCTCATTAATGACGACCATAACTCCTCCCCAGGACCCTCATTCCCCACTCCCCCTCTCATCCTACGGCTTCCTGTGACTACCCCCCCTACCTATACAACTCATACCGCCCGACCAGACTGATGCTGCTCCCCACGATATAATCGCCCTCCTTACCTCCCGGAATACCTACAATCTCCCTCCCAAACCAACTTCTCCCCCCTTCTTTAACTAAGCTTGTGGACACCAACAATTCCCCTTCAGACACCACTCCAGAGACTGACACAGACCGACCCTGACTTCCCATTAGGCCATATAAACGGGGACAGGGGACTGAATCGGACCGAGAGTACCTACCGTTAATTCGTTAATTGTTTACTTCATGCACAGGCAAGTTAAGATGTTGACCTTGTTGTCCTCTTCCCAGGATACAACCTATCTGTTACAGCTATTGTTACCAGCTCTCTCCCCTGTGTTTACGCTGTACTACACTTCAGGTTTTTTTTTTTTTTTTTTTTCTCTATACACTGTTTGAAACTTGTTTATTGTTGGGTATTCGGTATTACCCACCTCAGGCTACCACTTTAATATATCTAATGACCCTCTCAGTCTCACTGATTGCGGCACCCACCGCCATTTACTACACACGCTCTGCTGATCCCCAGTGCGGAGCCGTCCCATGCCTAACTTGGGATCGTATCCAGACTATTGTTCCCCACCTCAACAGCAGTTTATACTGTCTGTTGACCTGCGACACTTTGTGTCTTTCCCCCCTACCCCTCCTCTAGCGGCTGGTCATTCCGATTTGCTGATAGAGGGAAGCTAGGGGACCTTATTTGCTCTCCTTTTCCTTGTGTTTTCTCCAGCCTCCTCCTTCCCGACCCTCCTCACATTTTCCCCCCATTCCCCTCTTTCCCTCTCTCCCCTTGTCTCCCTTCTGGTCCCCCCTACATATCTCCTCTCCCCCTTATCCCTTATCACCCCTTTTTATCTCTTCCCCCCTCTGCCTCGTTCCTCTCCCCCTCTGTTACACCCTCTCATACTCCCTGATTTGTCTCCCTTTTTGAGTGGACGTCATCATGCCTGCCCCTGCCATAACCAAAACGCAACGCACTATCAAGATTCTTTCGTCCAATGCCCAGGGATTGAACGTTCCTGAAAAGCGCTCACAATTTCTGGCCGAAGCCTCACGTTTGCGGGCCCAAATAGTATTAGTGCAGGAAACTCACTTCAAAACGGGTGATCCGCTTTCCTTCTCCAAAAAGCACTTCCCTACAGCATTTCATGCTACTTCTGAAGGCTCCAAATCGCGTGGAGTTTCTATCTTACTTGCTAAACAAGTCGACTTCAAGCCTCTGGACGTTAGATCGGATCCAGAGGGCAGATTCCTCTTTGTTAAAGGCCACCTTAACTCTCGACCAGTGACCCTAGCCAATATATACGCGCCAAATACCAAACAAGTACCTTTTTTCCGAACAGTATGCCAGGAACTTGCAGACTTCACTACCGGACTCTTGATATTTGGGGGAGATTTTAACGCCCCTCTCAATCCCCTCCTAGATTCATCGACCGGTGCCTCAGTGCTGCCATTCCGGGCACTGCGCCAAATTCACCTTCAACTTCGATCCTTGCATCTTCATGATTCCTGGAGGACGCTATTCCCTAACGATAGGGACTACACATTCTTCTCCGCCCCCCACTCCAAATTTTCAAGAATCGACTACATTTTTCTCTCACAAACAGACCTACCATTCCTTTCGGGTGCCACTATTGAACCTAGGATCCTCTCAGATCATAGTCCTATAACCATGACGCTCCGATTCCCTGAACTTGTCACTAAGTCCAAAACGTGGAGATTGAACCCCTCGCTCCTCAAGGATGGGCCAGTTCTCTCCAGCCTGCAGTCTAAACTTAGGGAATACTTCGAGATTAACGACACTCCGGACACCACACCTCTTGTTCAATGGGAAGCACATAAGTGCGTAATTAGAGGCGAACTCCTAGCAATAGCAGCATCCCTGAAAAAAGAACGCCAACGCGAACTTCAAGACCTATATTCCCGACTTACCGTCCTCGAGACGGCACACAAGCGCTCCCATGCCCAAACGGCCGCGTCGGAACTATTTGAGACCCGTTCGCGCTTGAAAGACCTATTAGGCCTCCAAGCACATCGTAGACTTGTCCTTAGCCGTAAAGTGTTTTACGAGCAGGGTAATAAAAGTGGTCGTCTGCTAGCCCGGGCCTCCCGCCCTAAAACTAATCTCGCCTCCATCTATACCATCAGAGATTCGGCGGGCAATCTCCACTCCTCTAATGAGGCTATCGCCCGTCAATTCGAGGAATTTTATAAGGGCCTATACAACCTCTCCCCAGCTCCTGGTAGTCTTACCCAGACTGCATCAAGAACATCTCAACTCGAGAATTTTTTCAAATCTCATGGCTTATCCCCCCTATCTACCCAAGACGCAGAAGCTCTTGAATCTCCCATCACCACCGAAGAGCTCACTAGAGCTCTACGCGAGATGAAGCCGGGCAAAGCACCTGGACCTGATGGTCTTCCCCTCCTATACTTTCGGGCCTTTGAGGACATACTCAAACCTCACTTTGTTAGAGCCTTTAGGAGTCTTGCAGAATCCCAGCATCAATCCACGTCGCTTTTAGAAGCCTACATTACAGTGATCCCTAAGGAAGGTAAGGACGAGACGCTAGTTTCCAGCTATCGTCCTATCTCCCTTCTAAATGTAGATGCTAAACTTTATGCCAAGATTTTGGCCAACCGGCTTGTCCCGCTCCTTCCTTCCCTGGTTTCTTTGGACCAAGTTGGGTTCATCCCGGGGAGGGAGGCGCGGGACAACACCACTAGGGCACTTAACGTTCACCACTGGCTTACCTCCCATAACCTCCCCGGTTTCTTTCTCTCCCTGGACGCTGAAAAGGCGTTCGACAGAGTGGCCTGGGACTATCTCTCCTCTATGCTGACATCCATGGGATTGCGAGAGAGAATGCTACTGAGTATACGCGCTCTATACACCAATCAGGTAGCCCGAGTACGGGTTAATGGCCACCTGTCGAACGCCTTTCACCTTTCCAATGGTACACGACAGGGCTGCCCCCTGTCCCCCATCCTCTTTGTACTCTCTCTGGAACCCTTTTTAAATATGATCCGCTCGAACCCCAACATACGTGGAATCCCGATAGGTGACACCACTCACAAGGTAGCGGCATTCGCGGATGATATGCTACTTTTTCTTTCCCACCCACACGTCTCCCTGCCAAACTTGCTTCAAGACCTTGCACTCTTTCACTCCCTCTCAAATCTTAAAGTTAATTACTCCAAATCCATGGCCCTGAATGTCACTCTACCTAATGTGGACCTGCAGAGATGCAAAACTAACTTCCCTTTCATATGGGCACCAGCGTCCATCCCCTATCTGGGCATACACATACCCCGCCGCCTTGAATCCCTCTTTGACACCAATTATAAACCCTTACTGACGTCTATTTGCAGCGACCTAAGGGCTTGGAAGAATATACGCGTTTCTTGGTTTGGCAGGGCCGCCCTACTCAAGATGTCTATCCTTCCCAGACTGTTGTATGTATTCCAGGCGGCTCCCATTCAACTCCCGGCTTCATTCTTCACGACCCTTCGGACTACCTGTTCTAAATTTTTGTGGGATGGGAAACCTCCCAGGATCAAACTCACCCGCCTGACGGCCCCTAAACACAAAGGCGGCCTGGGCCTCCCGGACTTGCAGACCTATCACAAGGCATGCATCCTGACCAGACTTCTGGACTGGAATCTTCACTCCTCCAGCAAACTGGTTGTGAATCTTGAAAGTTCCTTTTCAGAAATCCCGCTTCATTTACTGGCTTGGATGCCCTTCTCTTCCGTTCCCCCATCTCTTAAATGTCACCCCCTAATTGGACCTCCGCTCCTGGTCCACGACAAGTGGCGCAAAAAGCTCCGGATCAACCCGCGGGTTGGCCCCTTGACCTCTTTGAGGATGAATTCCGCATTTCCACCCGGCAATTCACTTAATTTCCTTCGACACAATTGGCCTCATCAGGAAATACTTGCTCATTGTTTTTTCAAAGATGGAAATCTTCTTTCCTGGGAAGAGATTAATCGCTCCATAGCACCATACACTCTTCCTCTCTGGTCCTATTTCCAGATTCGACACTTTCTTACTACCTCAGCTACCTCTAGCGATTGGTCGAGACCCCCGACCCCTTTGGAAGCTATCAGCATCCGCGCCAAACCACAGCGACACTTGATTTCGGAACTCTATAGCCACCTACTAGACGCTCCTCCAGTCGCTCTGGCCCCCTTTGCGCGAGCCTGGTCCCGTGACCTCCAACTCTCCCTTTCTGAAAAGGATTGGGAAACTATGTGCCGCTCGGTTCACCGGGCCTCTATTAACGTCACCACCCAGGAAAATGGATATAAAATCCTAACGCGTTGGTACAGGACGCCAGATAGAATTCATAAATTTCAACCTGGGGTTCCTGACACCTGTTGGAGGTGCCGTCAGGAAACCGGATCCATGCTTCACATCTGGTGGTCCTGCCCCAATATCCAGCCTTTCTGGGAGATGGTTCACAGGTTGGTGCATGAGGTCACATCTTATGACCTTCCCCTGACCCCTAGCCATTTTCTTCTCAACCACGTCCCAGCCACTCAAAACACACCCAGGCCGATCCTTGCCCGTCACATGCTAACTGCTGCTAAACTATGCCTGCCATGCCATTGGAAATCAACCTCCATTCCATCTTCTAGGGAATGGTTCCTTAGACTCAATAGAATTGAGGAAATGGAGGAATTAATCAGCATTTCAAATGATCAAATCCACAAGTTTTCAGCCCTATGGATAGATTGGATCAGATTCAAGGATACCGCCACTTACAAATCGATTATGGAAACCAAAGACAACACTTCATGATTTAATTGATACACTTTTGATCATATACTGTTCCTTTTCATCCCCGCTTGCCCTTTTTTCTTTACTTCAATCCCCACTCACCCCCCTCTACATCCCTTGCTCCCTCCCCCTCCTCCCCTCCCTCCCTTCACGTTCTTTCTCAATCTCCCCTTCCTCTCCCCCACCCCTCACCCTTCTTCCCCTTCCCCTTCATTCCCACCCGTTCTGTTGTTTGTCTGTTTGTCTCCTCTTCTTGGTAAAAATTGATTACCTATCCGATAATTAGTGGGTACTAGCCTGCATCCCGGCCATATTCAACCCTTGCCCTATGTACAACATGGATAACACCTCCCAGTTAATGGTGCCGCTGTGGCACATGTTTCCTTCCCCACGCATTTCCTTAACTAATATGGCCCCCTGCCTCAGGTATCCCCAATGTTCAGATTAGACAGACTCGTGGCCATGTTATCTGTATGACTACTCTCCATGAACCCACTGTTATAATGAAGATGTTTATTCCACTTAATTTTTGCCATGTTATTCCAAGTTTGTGTTATCTTACCATTCACTCTTCTTTATTTGTGTATACATTCCATGCTTTTGTACTTATGTATAATGTATATTATGTATGTTTTCTATTTAAAACTCAATAAAAATTTCTTATGGAAAAAAAAAAAAAAAAGAAATCTGTTGTTTTACATTTTAAAACTCACCTTCCCCTGCGATCCCCCGCCGTCCTTCCCCGCCGTCCTTCCGCTGTCCTCCCGCTGTGTGCTCGGCCGATGCTGGCACCTGTTGTCTTCTGGTTCCCTTCCCTGAGAGCGTTGCGACACAGGGGGGTGGAACCGGCAGCAAATTCAAAAATGTAAATACACAAATGACATGATACAAAGTTATGATCCTAACGGATTACACTGTATCATGCCATTTCACCACAGGATTTCACCTGGTGACTTTTCCAGTGCCCTGCCTGTGCTTTTCCAGTTCTTTGTGCCTGGAAAATAGAGAACGACCATGGCGTCCAAAAAGTGTTCTTTTTCCACAAAAGCGATTTTAGACGAACTGGAAAACAGCGACAGCAAAACAGAGTTACTTGAAGAACTGAGCGATAGCGATTAGTGGGGAAATTTGTCATCAGGTATGAAAAGTGACGGCGGGGAGCGCAGGGAAGGTGAGTAGCATTGCAGGGTAATCCCGAGTGTGGCTTGGGTTTACCGCTTTTGGTACTGAAAGTTAACCCCGAGCCACACTCGGGAATACCGCCAGGGAGGTTAAAGTGGTTCTAAAGCCTAAACATTTTTTTACCCTAATGCATTCCTTGCATTAAAGTAAAACATATTTAGGCATTGGATTTGGCCCTTTTCCCCCCACTCCCCTTATATTTATATGAGCCCTCATTTGATCCAAAGCTGTGCACATCTGCAGATCTTCTCTCCCCTCACTTCCCACTAGCTTTGTTGGGGCATCAGGAGCCATTGGCTCCCGGTGCTGTCAATCAAAGCTAATGACAAGGGAGTGGGGGGCGGGACAGAGTCTGTCTCAATGTCAGTGTCTGTGTCAATGGATACAGCAGCGGGGGAAAAGAAGCCCCATAGGCACTGGAGAGAGAGAGAAGATGCCAAGAGCATCAACAGGGGACCCAAGAAGAGGAGGTTCAGGGCCTCTCTGTGCAATTCCTTTGCACAGAGCAGGTAGGTATAGAGATGTTTGTTATTTATTTATTTATTTATTTTTTATGAGTACTGATCGTTCTACTTTTATTGTTAAAAGTGCTCTACAACATGGTGCTATATAAATACTGTATATATATTTATCAGTAATAATAGGCATCATTGTTGTGAAAAGAAGTTGGCAGGAAGTTGGCAGGAAATTGGGAGGGGGGGGGGGACATTAGCACATGGAATTAACTTATAGCCTTAATTTTCCACTGCTAGTGTAGAGCGAGAAGTGCCTATTATTTCTGGACATATGCTTTTCTTTATGCAAACTAAATTTCCCATAGCACTGAATACATCTGCAGGTAGATGTGTAGTCTATCTTGGGGGTGATATGTAGTCCATCTTGGGGGTGACTATGTTCACATATGTTATTTCTATGTAGCCACCATAGAAAGAAAAGTTAGTCTGAGAACAGCAGAAAAAAGCTAGAATTTGATATATGAAACAAAGAAAGAGACAGCTATAGAAGGTACATAGAAACATAGAAACATAGAATGTGTCGGCAGATAAGAACCATTTGGCCCATCTAGTCTGCCCAATATATCTGAATCCTATGAATAGTCCCTGGCCCTATCTTATATGAAGGATAGCCTTATGCCTATCCCATGCATGCTTAAACTCCTTCACTGTATAAGTAGTACGTTCTACTTATATTTAAAGTAGAACTATATGTGTCTCTGTGGCAGTTTTACCCACTGAACTCAGTGAGAGCTTAGTGCAGGGGGGAGCGGGGAAATCTGTGTGGCAGCTGTGTGTGCAAGAAATTATTTTACACACAGAGCTATCACAGATCACACAGACTGCATCCCTACATATAGTACACCAAGCACAACTGTCCCTGTCCAATGAACATCTTTCTCAGTGTCCCATCACATCTGTACCAGTGCACAAAACATCTGCAATAGTGCAATAGTGTTCCATTGTGACATCAACATCTGTCAGTGTCTGCTGGTGGATGATCAACATATGTCACAGTGTTGAAGTGCACATAAACATCTGTCAGTGTACCAGTGTCCCACCAATAAATAAATAAAAAATTAAAGAGCCCCCACCTAGGGCAAATGCACACGTTGGTCCCGTACGCATACGTAAACGGCGATGGTATTGCCGCTAACATCAGAGTGAGAGCAAAAATTCTAGCACCAGACCTCCTATGTAACTCTAAACTGGTAACCAATAAAGGCTTATAAAGCATCATCTATGAAGACTTTTAACCACTTCAATACCGAGTCATTGTAAAATGACGTCGGCAAGGTGGCAAGGCCGTCATATGATGTTGCCCGGATCTCCCCACTACTGCGCGCCCTCAGGGGAGCCCAACCCCGATCCCTCGGACTGAGCCCAACCCCGATCAAGGTAAACAGCCAATAAAATTGGCTGTTTACCACGTGATCGGCTGTGTCAATCACAGCCGATCACATGAGCGGCTCCAGCGCGAGCCGCTCGTTCCTTTCTTAATGCGTGCCCCCCAGGGGCGCGCAGCGCGGCGATCGGGGACGAGGCTCGTCCCTCGGACAGAGCCCATCCCCGATCTAGGTAAAGAGCCAATGAAATTGGCTCTTTACCACGTGACCGGCTGTGTCCAATCAGAGTACCCGAGTACCTTCCACCTGCTCATCAGAGTACCTGACACCTGAAGTACCCGAGTACTTGCCACCTGCTCATCAGTACCCATCATTACTCATCAGTACTCATCAGTACCCATCAGTACCTATCACCTATCAGTATCAGTACTGATCATCCGTACCAATCAGTACAGTATCAGTATCACCTATCAGTATCAGTACTACTCATCAGTACCTATCACCTGCCTGTCACCTGCCCATAAGAGTACCCGAGTACCTGTCACCTGTCTATCGGAGTACTCGAGTACCTGCCACTTGCTCATCAGTACCAGAGTACCTGTCACCTGCTCAGCAAAGTACCCGAGTACCTGTCACCCTTCATACAGCCACCATGTCTAAGTCCAAAAAGGTTTATATACGTCCTCCGTTTAAACCTAAATACCGGTGTTATGGCAGCAGATAGCTGCCATAAACCTGGTATTGTTTTAAATGGTGGACGGTTGGCTTTCCGATAAGGGTGGTCCCAGCGGCGGATTCGCCGCGGGATCACCCTTTCGGGGTGGCGGAAGAGGTGCCCCCCCTCCCGCCGCATTCTGGTCCTTTTCCCCGCTTACCGGACCCGCCAGCAGCGGGGAAAACGATCCGGTCCCAGATCCTCACAGACAGGATGTCGAGTGAGGGCAAGCTTGCCCTCACTCGACTCTATGGTCTTGGAGGACCGGAGCTACGGCAAACGTCGTTGCCTAGCAACCAGTTTAAAGGTCCCTTTTTTTTTTCATTTTATTAAATTTTTTTTTTTTTTTTCTATCTTTTAGTGTACTTGTGAGATCTGAGGACTTTTTGACCCCAGATCTCACAAAAAAGAGGTCCTGTCGTGCCTTTTTCTATTACAAGTAATGTTTACATTTCTTGTAATAGAAATAAAAATGATTAATTTAAAAAAAAAAAAAAAACAGTGTAAAAATAAAAACTAATAAATAAAATAAATAGTAAAAAAAAAAATTAAAGCGCCCTGTCCCCGCGAGCTCGCGCACAGAAGCGAACGCATACGGAAACCCCGCCCACATATGTAAACAGTATTCAAACTACACATGTGAGGTATCATCGCGATCGTTAGAGCAAGAGCAATAATTTAAGCCCTAGACCTCCTCTGTAACTCTAAGATAGCAACCTGTAGACATTTTTAAAGTGTCGCCTATGGGGATTTTTAAGTACCAAAGTTTGTCACCATTCTGTGAGCGTGCGCAATTTTGAAGCATGACATGTTGGGTATCTATTTACTCGGCGTAACATTATCTTTCACATTATGGAAAACAATTGGGCTAACTTTACTGGTTTCTTATTTTTTAATTCAAAAAAGTGAATTTTTCCCAAAAAATTGCGTTTGGAAGACCGCTGCGCAAATACGGTGTGATAAAAAATATTGCAATAATCTCCATTTTATTCTCTAGGGTCTCTGCTAAAAAAAACATATAATGTTTTGGGGTTCTAAGTAGTTTTCTAGCAAAAACAACTGATTTTAGCTTGTAAACACCAAATGTCAAAAATAGGCCTAGGCAAGTGGCTAGGATGCATGATGATGCTCCTTGGATGTTGGGCCCCTCTATATGGCTAGGCTGTGAAAAAGTCTCACACATGTGGTATTGCCATACTCAGGAGGAGTGGCAGAATGTATTTTGGGGTGTCATTTTTGCTATGTACATGCTATGTGTTAGGAATATCCTATAAATTGACAACTTTGTGTAAAAAAAAGTTTTTATTTTTTTCCCCACATTTTCCAAAAACTTGTGGAAAAAAATGGCATGTTCAAAGGACCCATAATGCCTCATAGAATATACGTTGGAGTGTTTGCTTTCCAAAATGGGGTCATTTTGTGGACTTTTCCATTGTATTGGTGCTCTAGGGCCTTGAAAAGTGTGATAGGTAGTAAGAAAGTTTTATGTGTATTTATGCTCCTAAAACGCCTTATGGTGCTACTTGGACGTGGAGTCTCTTTTTGTGGCCAGGCTGTGTAAAAGTCTCACACATGTGGTATCACCATACTCAGAAGAAGTAGCAGAATTAATTTTGGGGTGTCATTTTTGCTGTGTACATGCTATGTGTTAGAAATAGCTTATAAATTGACAACGTTTTGGGAAAAAAAAGAAAAAAAAAATTTTTCTTCATATTCTCAAGAATTGTGGGAAAAAATTATAACTTCAAAAAACTCGCCATGCCTTTTACTAAATACCTTGGACTGTCTACTTTACAAAAAGGGGTCATTTGGGGGGTATTTGTACTGTCCTGACATTTCAGGGCCTCAAGAATGGAGATAGGCCATCAGTACATCTGGTGTGATCAATTTTCAGTAATTGGTACCATAGCTTCTAGACTCAATAACTTTCACACAGACTAAATAATATACACTAATTTGGGTTAATTTTACCAGAGATATGTAGCAGTATAAATTTTGGCCCAAATGTATGAAGAAAAATTAATTTTTTGCAAAATTTTATAATAGAAACTAAAAAAAGTGTTTTGCTCTTTTTTTTGCTTATATCACGAAAAAAAGCCCCCAGTTGTGATCAAATACCACCAAAAGAAAGCTCTATTTGTGTGAAAAAAATGATAAAAATTTTGTTTGGTTACAGTGTAGCATGACTGAGCAATTGTCATTCAAAGTGTGAGTGCTGAAAGCTGAAAATTGGTCTGGGCAGGAAGGGGGTCTAACTGCTCTGTATGGAAGCGGTTAAATACCGAAGTTTGGTGCCATTTCACAAGCATGCACAATTTTAAAGAATGATATGTTTGGTATCTATTTACCTGGCGCAACACCATATTTTATATTTTATCAAGCATTTTGGTATTATATTGTCTCTGTGTGCATTGAAATTCATTAAAATGTATTTATTCCTCAGTGTGTAAAAATTTGCGTTCAAAAAGCTGCTTTGCAAATACCGTGTGTCATAAAAATTTGCAAAACCAACCATTCTATTCTCTAGGCCCTCTGCTTTTTTTCAATGTTTTTTCGATATGCACAGTTGCGTCACGCATTACATGCACAATTTTTGACACAATTTCCCGTTTTATAAGATATCCCTCTGCTGGAGGTGCTGTTGGGTGACACACATGAAGGTCTTATCTCATCCTTATACATCGAATTGCGTGGTGTTGAGGATGATCACCAGGTGACCCGGATACAGGCTCATTGGGCTGTTGATACGGGTCCCCCGGGATGAGATGGATTGGGACGAAATCTTGGTGGTCCCTAGGTTGGCTTCGCCCAAACTTTCAGAGCGTGTGACTCAGCTGTACATCTTGCATAGAGCTTATCTTACTCTGCTCAGAACATCGAAATATAGGTGGTCATACAACTCCTTCTGCCCTCGTTGCCCCTTGCAACTGGGTACGTTTATACATCTCATTTGGTCTTGTCCGGAAATTTAGGCCTACTGGACACAGGTTAAGTTTTTGCATGATCATATGGGCTCCCCCTTACAGTTAGATGTTTTACCCTGTGTGTTAGGTTTGTTCCCTGACTGTGACATTGACAAATTTCGCTCCATTTTTCTTCAGGAATCTATTTTTAGTGCTTGCAAACTTATAGCTAGACAGTGGATGCGAGAATCAGTCCCTACTCTTCAGGACTGGATCGCGGAAATAAATTCTGCTCTTTGTAATAAACGGTTGATTTATAAACACAGGGGGTGTCCCAAGAAATTTGATAAAATCTGGAGTCGGTGGTTAGAGAGTACTCGTACATTTAATTTATACATTTTTTGTGATTTTATTGTTTCTGAAGTCCTTGGGGGATGGGGGGATGGGGGGAGGCAGTGGGGCCTGGGTATGGATATGACTGTTTGATTAATGCTCATAGATAGGGTGTAATCGATATTTTACCAGGGCGGGATGCTGCTGAGTGAGATATTTATAACATTGTATCATTGTACCTCTTCTTTTGTATGGTGAAGGTATACCTTGTTTCACTAAATTCACTTTAAGTGTTTTACAAGTGTGAAATTCACGTGTTAATTAGTGATGTCGCGAACATAAAATTCGCTGTTCGCGAACGGCGAACGCGAACATCGGCGAATGTTCGCGAACCGGCGAACATTGCGAACCGCCATAGACTTTAATAGGCAGGCGAATTTTAAAACCCACAGGGACTCTTTCTGGCCACAATAGTAATGGAAAAGTTGTTTCAAGGGGACAAACACCTGGACTGTGGCATGCCGGAGAGGGATCACACAAAAAAAAGTTCTTAAAAATTGTGTGAGAGCCAATTATTGGAAAAATTAAAAAAAAATAAAAATAAAAAATGTCTTTGGATTTAGCATCTGGGGGGTCTAAAAAGTGTACCTGTGAAGTTTCAGCTCTGTAGCATGTCCAGAACCAGAAAAAATTAAGAATTAGGGTTAGGGCTAGGGTTAGGGTTATTTTTATGGCTAGGCTTAGAGGTTTAGGGTTAAGGTTAGAGGGTTAGGGTTATGGTTAGAGGGTTAGGGTTAGGTTTAGTGTTAGGGGCTAGGGTTAGGGTTATGGTGAGATACTTAGGGTTAGAGTTAGTAGCCCTACCCCTACCCCTCTAACTCTAACCCTAAGCACTAAAAATAACCCTAACCTTAGCCCTGACCCTAACCCTAGCCCTAACCCTAACCCTAACCCTAGCCCTAACCCTGATTCTATTTTTTTTCTGGTTCTGGACATGCTACAGAGCTGAAACTTCACAGGTACACTTTTTAGACCCCCCAGACAATAAATCTAAAGAATTTTTTTTTTAAGTTTTTTTTTTTTTTTTTTAAGTTTTCCAATAATTGGCTCTCTATCAAAAATGACAATTTTTAAGAACTTTTTTGTGTGATTTAGTGTCTATGGGGGTCTAAAAAGTGTACTTGTGAAGTTTCAGCTCTGTAGCATGTCCAGAACCAGAAAAAAGATAATTTTTCAGTAGAGCAGGGATGGTGGGAACCCCTTTTACACCTATATGATCTTTTTTTCCTGGTTCTGGACATGCTGCAGAGCTGAAACTTCACAGGTACATCTTTTAGACCCCCCAAACAATAAATCCAAAGAAATTTTTTTTGTTAAGTTTTTTTTTTTTTAAGTTTTCCAATAATTGGCTCTCTATCAAAAATGACAATTTTTAAGAACTTTTTTTGTGTGATTTAGTGTCTAGGGGGTCTAAAAAGTGTACCTGTGAAGTTTCAGCTCTGTAGCATGTCCAGAACCAGAAAAAAAGATAAATTTTCAGTAGAGCAGGGATGGTGGGAACCCCTTTTACACTTATATGATCTTTTTTTTTCTGGTTCTGGACATGCTACATATATATATATATATATATATTAAAAAATACTCAAATACCAGCCCTCAAAGGGGCTTTTGGGGACAATATATATATATATATATATATATATATATATATATATATATATATATATATATCACAGAACAAAAAAATTACACAAATACCAGCCCTCAAAAGGGCTTTTGGGGACAATAGATATATATATATATATCCAAAAAAACCTCAAATACCAGCCCTAGGAAGGGCTTTTTGGGGTGCTGTCCTTACAGCAGGAGTGTACCAAGAACACTGGCTAACAAGACCGGGAACTGTCCCCAGCTATAACAGCAGCAGCAGCAGCACCAGCACTTTCCCTGCTCTCAGTAACACAGAAATGATCTAAGATGGATGCTGCCCTTGCTTATTTATAGGAGGTGGGAGGGTGTGGGAGGGAGGTATGCTGATTGGCCTGGAATGTGTCTGCTGACTGTGATGTTCAGGGTCAAAGTTTGCCTCAATGATGATGTATAGGAGGCGGACCGAACATCGCATATGTTCGCCCGCAGCGGCGAACGCGAACGTTCGAAGTTCGCCGGGAACCGTTCGCCGGCGAACCGTTCGGTACATCTCTAGTGTTAATGTGTTTTTGTATTGTATTTATACAGCACAAATAAACTTATTTTCTATTCAGAAAGAAAAAAAAAAAAGAGCCCCCGCCAAGGGCAAATGCACACATTGGTCCCGTATGCATATGTAAACGCCGATGGTATTGCCACTAACATCAGAGTGAGAGCAAAAATTCTAGCACCAGACCTCCTATGTAACTCTAAACTGGTAACCAATAAAGGCTTATAAAGCATCACCTATGAAGACTTTTAAATACCGAAGTTTGGTGCCATTTCACAAGCATGCACAATTTTAAAGAGTGATATGTTTGGCATCTATTTACCTGGTGCAACACATACTGTGTGTCATAAAAATTTGCAAAACCAACCATTCTATTATCTAGGCCCTCTGCTACAAAAATATATCATGTTGTGGGCTTTTAAGTAATTTTCTTGCAAAAATACAGATTTTTACTTGTAAGCAAAAAGTGACGGAATAAAGGCTGGTCTTCAAGTAGATAATGGCTGAAGGTACTCCTTGGATGTTATGTCTCTCTATGTGGCTAGGCTGTGTAAAGTCTTACACATTTGGTATCGCCATACTCAGGATGAGTAGCAGAATGTGTTTTGGGTTGGTGTTGCAAGTATGCCTATGCCGAGAAATAACTTTGTTAATATGACATTTTTGTGAAAAAAAATAAAACATTTTGGGGGGATATTTGTACTGTCTTAGCATGTTAGGGCCTCAAGAAATTAGATAGGCCATCAGTACATCAGGTGTGGTCATTTTTCAATGATTGGTACCATAGCTTGTAGACTTTCACACAGATCAAATAATATGCACTGATTTTGGTTATTTTTATCAAAGAAATGCAGCAGTATAAATTTTGGTCAAAATGTATAAAGAACAACATTTTATAACAGAAACTAAGAAAAACAAAATTTTTTACAAAATTGTCTGTTTTTTTTTAATTTGTAGTGCAAAAAATAAAAACCCCAAAATAAGTGCCGGTTCACACTAGGGCGACCTGTGAGGCGACCTGGTCGCCTCACAGGTCGCCGAAGGTCGCCTCCCATAGGGAAGCTGCGGACCCGTTCTAATAGGAGCGACACAAGTCGCTCCGACCTAGAAAAAGGGTCCGGAGCTTCTTTGGGGCGACCAGGAGGCAACCGCCATAGACTTCAATGTTATGAAGTCCGTGGCAGCCACTCCGAGGTCGCGGCGTGCTGCTCGCACCGCGATCTCGGAGGTCGCCCCTGCAAGTAGCATCGCGGTAATGTGAACCGGCGCTAAAGCTCTGATTGTGTTAACAAAATTATAATAATTTCATATGGGTTCAGTGTTGCATGACTGAGTAATTCTCATTCAAAGTGTGACAGTGCTGAAAGCTGAAAATTGGCCTGGTTAGGAAAGGGGGTAAAAGTGCCCAGTATTGAGGTGGTTAAAGGATAACTCCACTTTTGTGGGGGGAAAAAATAGCAAATAAAGAAAAAATAATATAACGTATACACACTAGTAATATTGCAATTGAATGTTATTAAAAATTACCTTTCCTTTTCAATCTGCAGCCGCTGTAATTTTCTGAAAATGCAATGCAATATGGCTACCTGGAGTTGTTCTGTACACAGAATGTGTGCAAAACGTCCCCCAGAAACATCATTTTCTGCTTGCATGATTGTCTCACTGATTTTCCCAGAAGTCTGCCTAAGATACAAGTCAGATTTCAGGCATCCCCTGCAACAAAAATGTCATTTTTGGTGAGATACTCCCAAAAGAGAACATCTAAAGGGATGCAGGCCCAGCAGATTTCCTAATAAGTGCCCTGCAGGTGCCACAGCTGATTGATAATTATGAAACCAATCCCATAAGACTCACTTTCCCACGTAGACACAGATAAACACACAGTGATTTCTTCAGAATAACAAAAGGTAGGAATCTTCAACAAAGTTTGTTAAAATCCTTGTAATGTACATAGATCACCCAGGGGGAATGTTTTTTTCTCAACAAAAGTGGAGCTCCTCTTTAAGGGAATCAAATGTGGCCCCGCGTCACCGGAACTAATGTCCCCATTGGAATATTTCCCCTTTAATACTGTTCTGGGGACAACCTGTTTTTTTTTTTTTATTTTACCCTCACTTTTAATGATTACAGTAAACTGGAAAAATAGAGAGGGTAAATTTCCCTCATGGACGTAGGGGTAGCAAAACAAATGTTCTAAGCAATCTCCAGCTTTGCTTTGGTTATACTAAACTTAGGGGTTAGAAAGTGTTGTAAGACATTTCAAGCTGTAGCATCTGTGATATCACTTAATACAAAAAACCACCTGATGGATGTATTAAAGTGAGATAAGTAGTGCTAAAGGCTACCTTTGGTTATACTTAAAACATATTTAGTTTATTTCATTTTTTTTTTTTTAAATGTGAGTTTATTCAACCAAGCCTCTAATTGAACCATTTTATATCACCAGACCATTGCTTGCCTGCCTGTGTATAGGCTGTATACTACAAATATCCAGTATACCGCAAATTAAAGATCAGACACATTTTTTGCTCCAAGTCAGTATTTCAAAATGTATTGAAGCAAAAGTGATAACTTCATTACCTTGTAATTAACATTTATTTACAAGAAGAGGTCAGTAATGGTAGCATACTAATTTATATATTTATTTAATGTTTTTCTTTAGCCACTTGCCGACCGCCAGCCGCAGTTTTACTGCGGCAGGCTGGCTCGGCTGCGCAAACCGATGTAGTACTACGTCGGTCGCGCGCGTAATGCTGGTGGGGGGGGGGCTCGTGCCACCATTGGCACGCTCCTGCCTCCACTAGGCAGCGGGGAAGCCGATGCACAGAGCTGGTGGCACCGATGATCGCTCCCCACTGAGAGAGAAGAACGATCAGCTGTTGTAAACACAGCCGACCGTTCTTCTCTCAGAAATGATCACAGAGCGCCTGTGATCCTACTATATAGGATCACAGGTCTCTATGGTCATTTAACAAGCCCCCCCCACAGTTAGTCATAAACACTCCCCTAGGCTCTCCATGCCTATGTCATTATTACAGTAACAGTGCATATTTTTAGCACCTATTATTGTAATGTCACTGGTCCCCCCAAAAGTTTCAAAAAGGTCTGTTAGGGGTCCAATCTGTCTGCCGCAATGTTGCAGTCCAGCTAAAAATTCCAGATCGCCGCCATTACTAGTAAAAATAAATAAATAAATAACAATGACCTAAATCTTTCCCCTAGTTTGTAGACGCAATAACTTTTACGCAAACCAATCAAAATACACTTATTGTGATTTTTTTTTTTACCAAAAATATGTAGCAAAGTACATATTGGCCTATAAGGATGAAAAAAATTGATTTTTATTTATTTATTTTTTTTGGGAACGTTATATAGCAGAATGTTGTTTTTTTTTTTTTCAGAATTGTCACTCTTTTTTTGTTCAGCGCAAAAAATAAAAATCACACAGGTGATCAAATATCGCTGAAAGAAAGCTCTATTTGTGGGAAAAAAAAGCACATCAATTTTATTTTGGTACAGCGTCACACGACCGTGCAATTTTGTGTTAAAATAACGCAGTGCTGAATTGCAAATAATGGCCTGGTCATTAAGGGAGCAAATCCTTCAGGTCCAGAAGTGGTTAATACCATATAAATGGCTACTGCGCTAAAATCAAAATATCAACTCTTGGTTTTATACATATATATATATTTCAATCAATCCCTTACGGTGACATTAAACAGGCCTTTTGGACTACCTGTAGGTGCAGTCCTAAGTGACGTCATCCTTACCTCTCCTAGGTGAGGAACAAGGAAGCAGGAGCGGGTACTACCAAAAAAGGTACTCGCTCCCCCCCTCAAAAAAAAATGTACTATTTTTCAACAGGCTGGGAGAGAGAATGAGAAAGAAAGGAACTTTAAATTTCAGGTGAACATCTGCTTAAAAAGTGGTTAAGATCAGATTTAATTTTGTCACTGTGCCACTATACACCAGCTAAGGGTGGAAATGATGACTTTAGTGTAAGCGTCCTTTCACACAGGTGTTCAGTTGTGAACCACAATGTATGTCTGTGGGTGGGCATATATAAATGGTTGATCATCCAATTACATCCACCTACATCTGTGTCCATTTAGGTTTGGAAACAAGGCTGCCTCCTCTTCGTTTTACACAGTTCTGAACAGATGTAAATGGATGCAATCAATTTATGTCCATTCCATTTTTGTCCATTTTTAGGCAAAAAAAAAACATTTTTTGGGTATACTTTTGACACTTGTGATTAGTTTCTGCAACAACTAAAAAAAGGAATGCAAAAATGTGTCTTATTCATGGAAGAGGTGACTGTGTTTTCAAAACTTGATAACACTTAGAAAGTGACTGCAACCATGGATATGTCTGTAGCACTTCATATTGTATCCTCATTATTGTGCCTGTCTTTATTATGTATGCTAATGACTGACAAATCTTTAAAATAATTTATGGCCATAATCAAATCTAATAGTTTATCAAACAAAGGGCATAGAGAACTGGTCACTACTATGGGGAATATACTGTATATCAATGCAAAAATAAATTAAAGGACCTCATTTTTCTATGATTTTGACAGTAACATGGAAAAACACCATTCCTTTCTATTATATGCTTAATAGAAGACTTTAGGCCCCTTTCACACTTGTGCAACCTGAAAATTTCACGACGCAATTTTTGCCACAATTTTGCTGTGTCTTTGACGCGATTTTGCCGTAACTTTGATGCCACTTTGACTGAACTTGATGCAATGCCTGTGTAATCTTGAGGTCTATGGACGTCAATTTGCATCAAAGTCGGACCAAAGTAGTGTAGGGACTACTTTGAAGTTGCACAGATATGAACAGTACTCATTGAAAATCATGGGGAACGACTTGTCATAGGACTTTGCAGTTCCAAGTCACACAAGTGTGAAAGGGGCCTTAAGACAACATCAGTGACACTGTATTCTGGCATCACATATCTGAATAATTTCAACTTGGAAAAAAAAAATATTTTGTAGGTATTAGGTTTTGGCTATGACACCTAATTTTTTTTTCAGTTGTAATAGGCCTAATTTGATTGGTGGATTATGCCGATGCAACAGATCTAAAAGCTGCAGGAAAGCCTTCAGCTTCATACCAATGGCTAGTGGCAAAACAGTTTAATAATTTAGCATCTTCTTTGTTGATGTACCACACTAAATTTTGGTATAAGTTTAATGAAATGTAAAAATGGAGTCCACAATATATACATATATCTAACAGTGACTAGAGTGCAGTAAGCTTTGTGTTTGGGTTGCCATGTGAGAAGAAGAGATAAAACAGTCTGATTCAGTTTTCAAAATGACCAAGCTAATTGGTTTCAATGCAGAAGTGAGCCTGATTTTGCACTCTCCAGCTTTAGGAAATGAACCCCTATGTCAGCCTTTTTACTAAACAGCAATTTCAGGGACACCGTTTTAGTGGAAAACACCAAGAAGAATTTAAACAAGAATGTAAAATTAGCACTTTTAATAGGGAATATTTTGAAAAAGAAATGCAATAGGCCAATTAGGGAATCAATATTAGACTGTATTATTTCACAAAAAAAGACAGAAACATATTGTATTTCAGATCATACACGATAATTAAGCATTTTTGTGAGAAACAACAGGCAACTTGTAATCCAAAAATTAACACTAGAGTATATGTTCTTGGGATTAGATACACATAAGTAGGGATGGGCTCTGTGTTCAAGTCAAACGTAAATTCAACTCAAACATCAGCTGTTTGTGTGTTCGCTGAACACAGAAAAAAAAATGGGGTGCTTGGCGGGAAGTTTGCCTGCCAATGAGCAACTCATAGTGCACTGCACTGTTGCAGTGCATTGATTGCTGATGATTGGCCAAAGCATGCACCTGACCTGTATGCTTTTGCCAATCACAGCACAATGTCCTGTCAGAGCCATGATTGGCCAAAGGCAGGGTGACTTTAGCCAATCATGGATCAGTGGCTAAGTGCACGCCCCACACTATATAAGGCTGCTGCTTACACAGTAGCCATTTATAGTGTGACAATAGAGATTAGGCAGGTAGTTAGTGGATAGTGTGTTGAGTCAGTTTAGTGTAGTTAGTCAGTGTAGTGTACAGGCATACTCCACTTTTAAAATGTATACCGTAGATATATTGTAATCCTGGGTCCCCTCTCGGTGCTCCCCAAGTTTTGTGTCCCTGTCATAGTTCAGGAGCAGTGCCATGTGAAGCTGACCAGGATTTCCCATGGACACCAATGTTAACCAATTTACCGCTAAGTACTGTAATAGTACTGCGGCAAAGTGGCTCGTTCCCGTCTGACGACGTAGACCTACGTCGTCAGACTCCTCCCCTGTAGGCGGCGCTCGCGCGCCGCCGGAGGCGCGCTCCCGCTGTTTTCATTCACAGCGGGAGTCGGGCCAGGGGAGGAGCAGCGGCGATCGCCGCTGCTATGCCCCAATCGTCGGGGATCTAGTGTGGAGATCCGCCCGCCTGTGTAAACACAAGCGGGCGGATATCCTCAGTGACAGGGAGTGACAGATCGGACTGTTCAGCATAGCTGGACATCCGATCTGTCCCTGTCTCACAAAGTCACCCCACACGTCAGTAAGCACCAGGCATACATTAACCTCTCCCTCTCCAATAAAGTTAACCCCTTCCCTGCCAGTGTCATTTTTACAGTAACAGTGCATATTTATAGCACTGATTACTGTAGTAATGTCACTGGTACCCCCAAAAGTGTCAAAAATGTCAGTCAAGGGTCCGATCTGTCCGCCGCAATGTCGCAGTCCCGCAAAAAAAATCGCAGATCACCGCCATTACGCGTTAAAAAAAAACCACCAAAAATGACAAAAATCTTTCCCTTTGTTAGTAAACGCAATAACTTTTGCGCAAACCAATCAAAATACGCTTATTGCGATTTTTTTTACCAAACATAGGTAGCAGAAAACAAATTGGCCAAAAATTTAAAAAAAAATTGGTTTTTACATCTTTTTTGGGGGGAATTTCATATAAAAAAATGTGAAAAATATTGTTATTTTCTCAAAATAAACGCTCTTTTTTTGTTTATAGCGCAAAAAGTAAAAATCGCACAGGTGATCAAATACCACCAAAAGAAAGCTCTGTTTGTGGGAAAAAAAGGACGTCAATTTCGTTTGGGTACGGCGTCGCACGACCGCGCAATTGTTAGTTACAGTCGCACAGCGCCGAATCGCAAAAAGTGGCCCAGACGTAAGACAGCAAAATGCTCTAGTGGTAAAGTGGTTAAAGACAGGGAGCCGTGCCATGCCAAGCTGACCAAGATTTCCAATCGACGTTAATGTTAAAGAAGGGGAGCAGTGCCTTTTCAAGCTGACCAATATTTCCCATGGATGCCAACGAGCACTGAAAGCTGAAAATTGGTCTAGGCAGGAAGAAAATGCCCTGTTTTTAACCACTTAAGCCCCAGGAGATTTTACCCCCATTCCGATCAGGGTTTTTTTTGCGATTCGGCACTGCGTGACTTTAACGGACAATTGCGTGGTCGTGCGACGCTGTACCTTAACAGGTACTACGTGACTTTAACGGACAATTGCGCGGTCGTGCGACGCTGTATATTAACGCTATTAGCTCACAAGCAACTGACAGGCTAGTGACGTATATATACGTCACTTTGCCTGGCCGGGGCTGACCGCCACAGTATATGTACTTGCGGCGGTCGGCAACCGGTTAAGTAGTTAAGGGGAACCCTATGACAGAATTAAAAAAAAAACGGCATGGGATCCCTTCAAAATTTATACCAGGCCCTTTGGGTCTGGTATAGATTTTAACCACTTAAGCCCCGGAAGATTTTACCCCCTTCCTGACCAGGGGGTATTTTGCGATTCGGCACTGCGTGACTTTAACAGACAATTGCGCGGTCGTACGACGCTGTACCTAAACAAATTTGGCATCCTTTTTTTCCCACAAACAGAGCTTTTTTTTGGTGGTATTTGATCACCTGTGCGATTTTTTGATCACGCGCTATAAACAAAAAAAGAGCGTCAATTTTGCAAAAATAGCAATATTTTTCACATGAAATATTTCCCCAAAAAAAAATGTAAAAATCAAAATTTTTTAACATTTTCGGCCAATTTGTTTTATGCTACCTATGTTTGGTAAAAAAAAAATTGCAAAAAGCGTATTTTGATTGTTTTGCGCAAAAGTTATCGCGTTTACTAACAAAGGGAAAGATTTTTGTCATTTTTGTTGTTTTTTTTTTAACGCGTAATGGCGGCGATCTGAGATTTTTTTTGCGGTACTGTGACATTGGGGCGGACAGATCGGACCCTTGACTGACATTTGTGACACTTTTGGGGTTACCAGTGACATTTCTACAGTAATCAGTGCTATATATATGCAATGTTACTGTAAAAATACACTGGTAGTGAAGGGGTTAACTTTATTTGGGAGGGAGGGGCTGTGTGTATCCCTAGGGGCGTGCTTTCTACTGTGATTGGCTGTGGCTTGAGCTGTAAGGACACAATGACAGGGGGCTTGTTTACACAAGCTGCCTGACATTCTCCCTCTCCCCCGCCGATCGCCGAGTGACCGGCGGACATCGAGTCCGCTGGTCACACGCGCGGGGGGGTCCGTGACAACGCGGGAGCGGGAGCGCGCCTCCGGCGGCGCGCGCTCGCTCCCTAGACTCTCACAAGCTAGTGATGTAGCCCTACGTCACTTTGCCTGTGAGGGGCTGACTGCCGACGTAGATCGGCGTTAGGCAGTCGGCAAGTGGTTAAGGGGAACTCCACACCAAAATTAAAAAAAAAACAACGGAGTGCTTCCCCCCCCCCAATACCCATACCAGGCCCTTTGGGTCTGGTATGGATTTTAAGGGGAACTCCATGCCAAAATTAAAAAAAAAATGGCATGGGGTCCCCCCCAAATCCATACCAGACCCTTACCAGATCCTTATCCAAGCTTGCAGGCCAGGAAAGGGGGGCGAGCCCCCCTCCTGAACCATACCAGGCCGCTTGCCCCCAACATTGAGAGGGTGCTTTGGGGTGCCCCCCAAAGCACCTTGTCCCCATGTTGATGGGGACATTAGTCTCTTCCCGACAACCCTGGGCTGTGGTTGTGGGGGTTTATTTTAAAATAAAAAGTGTCTCTTGATGTAAATACATCATCAATTACGACGCCCACCGGACCTGAAAAATGGAAAAAAAATGCAAAAACACTTCTGCCTCTTCAGAGGATACCCACCGTGTGCCAATCTACAGCTCTTTTAAAGGCAAAGGGCGGGGCAACCCGGTTACGTCACCAGGTGGCACCGTTCCCTTCTGAAGTCACATGACATCCCCTTGCCTATAAAAGAGCTGTCAAAGCTGAAGAGCGGTATACGGGGAGTAGCCCCTGAAGAGGTGAAAGCATTTTTGACATTATTTTCTATTTGTCGGGTCCAGCGGGCATTGTGATTGATGAGATTTAAATGGAGGGACAATATATATTTTTTTTTTAATAAAGGATCAGTGTTCTGTGATTTTTACTTTTTTACACTTTTTGGGTGAATGAGTAGGGGTATTATGTACCCGATGCCAGTTCACATGGGGGGCAGGATCTAGGGGCCCCCTTGTTAAAGGGGGCTTCCAGATTCTGATAAACCCCCCACCCGCAGACCCCCACAACCACAGCCAGGGTTTTCGGGAAGAGAACATTGTCCCTATCAACATGGGGACAAGGTGCTTTGAGGGGCACCCCAAAGCACCCTCCCATGTTGAGGTCAAGCGGCCTGGTATGGTTCAGGAGGAGGGGGCTGCTCCTTCATCCACCCCTTTCCTGGCCTGCCAGGCTGCATGCTCGGAAAAGGATCTGGTATGGATTTTGGGGGAGACCCTACGCTGTTTTTTTTTTTTTTTCTGCATTCCTGGGAGCCGGTAATACATTACAGCGAACCGAACAGGGGGTTGTTTGGCCCATCACTACACTTTAGGCATGTGGCATTCAATTACAGAAAAGGTATGCTAAAAATAGAGTATTTATATTAATACCAGTGCATTGCTGTTTTTTTTTTTTTTTACAAAAACTTTAACATGGCTAAAAAGTTCTAATTTAGTAACAGGCAGAGCCTGGTGGGCTGTGCCAGTCCCTAAATTATGTGTCTTTTATATTCCAATGGCAAGATGTCCCTACTATTATTTCCTATGCTGTTCCTGTTCACAAGAAAGCTTTGGTTGTCCCTATCCCACCCACCTTTGTGTATTCCAGCACCTCCTTCTCCATAAAATAAAAAATTAAAAAAATCAAGTTGGTAGAGTGTAAACTCCCTATATTGGCCATTGGTCACATTAGGCATGTAGACCCAAAAATCCAAGTGCTAATATCCTACTATTAAAGTGCCTGAGAATTATCAGCTGTCTTTTACAGAATCTTCTAATATTAGTTCTGCGGGTGTCTGACTCTTTAATGCATTTTATAACCCTATACCGAAACACAAATGTCAAATGCCAACAAAAAAGAAACAAACAAGAAAATAAAAAATTAATTACTCCTTTAGATGGACTGACCCCATCTCCTTGTCAGCTAACCCTGAATTGAACATTCTATGCCTTCAGAAACTTAAACAAGATTATTTTTCTATTTTCTGTTCCTTATGGCTGAAATAAAAGTAGCTTTCTCACAAATTGGATCAATTTTGATGAAACAAAGTCAATCGCTCTGCTAGTCTGGCAGTATAAATGTATCAACAGTTTATGACTTTTAAATGTTCTTTTCCAAATGAAGAACTATAAGATTTTATGACATTTGCAGGGATAATGACAGAAGAGCTTTAACACAGTCCATAAACCCTGAGAAATCGGCTCCTCCATAGTTTTCAGCCTCCTAAAGCTGCACGAGTGATAAGTGCAGTCAGTTCACATTATTGCACATCTATAATGAATGATTTAGCTTCTGGGCGGTGTGAATTATATGAATATGTATTGTGAGTGTCGGGCCCTTGTCTCGGTACTGACACTCTGCTCCTTGTGGTCTTTGTGGACTGATTTGAACTGCTCAAGGTTTATCCCACAAGAAATATTCTACTCTAAGCTTTTTAGAGTTGGTTTCTGCATTGTCCTTAACAAGAGGTGAATTCAGCGGATCATATAAGTTATGTGCTACGTTGACTAATGTTTAATCCTCCATTGCTTCATTTGATATTTCACATCTCTGCTAGCATAGTCATATATGTCTTTTTATATGATTCCTCTTTTTTCAAAGAATGGTAAACTACACTGCAATCCTTCCTCAGTAAAAACTCAAAAAGTGCGGAGAAGAACAGGAAAGGAGAAGAATACTTTGGAGAGACTCTGATGGTGTAATTACTCATGCAAAAGATTGGCATAGGGTTAAGAATAAAGTGTTTCTTGTACTTACATCTGGAATGTTGCTAGACACCAGGAGGAATCTGAAACCTTGAGAAAAAGATCTTAAGGGAAATAAAAGTCTGATCTACTAAAATACTTGAGAATCTTAACTCAATAAACTGGATGAAGATTTACTTTTGGTATCCAACCTTGTAAAAAAACAAATTCATATTTACTGAATTCAGCTGCACATAATTGAATATTCAAAGTGAACACAGCTACAGTGTATTAGTAGGGATTCATAAAGTGGTTGTAAAGGCAAAAGAGTTTTTACTTGAATGTATTGTCTGCATTGAGGTAAAAAACATTTTAGGTGCAGCTCCCCCCCTCCCCCTCATCCCCCCACCCCCCTAAATATTTACTTGAGGCAGATATCGATCCAGAACTGTGTCCAAGAGTATCCATTGCACAGAGCAGGTAAGTACATGTTTGTTATTTTTTTTTTAAAAGATCTGTTACAATGACTTTAAGAGCCGGTTCACACTGAGGCGACACGACTTCGGGGGGCGACCTGTGAAGTCGCGTGCACCGCTGTGCACCGCGACTTCGGCGCGACTTGCAGGGACTTCACATAATGGAAGTCTATGCAAGTCGCTCTGAGGTCGCCCCAAAGTAGTACAGGACCCTTTTTCTAAGTCAGAGCGACTTGTGTCGCTTCTATTAGAACGGGTCCTGTACTACTCAATGGACCGCGACCGACCGCGACTTGTCAGCCTGACAAGTCGTGGCAGTGTGAATGGGCTCTAAGTCCTTGTAATCAGTAAATCAGTCTCATCACTCCATGAAGACCTTGAAGGACCTTTTCACCCATGTTGTTGAATAAAGTGTAATAAGTTTCCCTTCAGGACCAGACCAGACATAGTTTAGCAAAAACAGCTTTGCAGAAAAGAAAAGTTAGGAAATGTTTAAAAGTTAAATAAAAATGGATCTTTATAAACACAAAAAGCTTACAAATAGCTTTAACAATATCCCAACATTTTTGGAGCAATATGCTCTGCAGTGCTGTTGATGGTAAGACACTTAAAGCGGAGTTCCACCCTCAAAATGAACTTTTCACCGTCCGCTTGCTTTAATTTACCTGAAAAAAAATTGGATAATTACAATTTTTTTTGGATTCACTTATCTTGTTTTTAAAGAAAATATACTTACCTTCCTTCCTCTTCCTTCCCCTGCGGCCGCGGTCTGCGCCGTCACTTCCTCCTTTCTATTGACTCCTGGGAGATGAGCGTCATCGATCCTAGGAGTCAATGCGCCTGCAGGGATGATGCGCCTTTACCGGAAGTGACAAGCAGGGCCGGTGCAGGGCATTCTGGGACACCGACGACACCGAAGAGGACATCGAAGAGGACGCTCCGGCTTCAGCTGCCCACACCTGAGATGGCAGCGCTGGACAAGACATTTTCAAGGTAAATATTTCTTCTAAAAGGTAAATGAAGCAGGGGACAGTTCAGAGGCTATCGTTGCTTAAATGCACTAGCCCTGACTGTCCCGAGGGGTATTTTTATAAAAAAAAAAATTCTTCTGGGTGGAACTCCGCTTTTACAAAATTATTCATGCACTTTTCTTGAGGGGATGGCTAGTCCTGATGCAAAATGTTTTGACCACTGTGTAACCCTTTTTAGGAAACTTTTTTTTGTGGATGCCATGGCTGAACCAAACTTTTTAGAAACCCCTTTTACTTCAATTCATCCTACCTATTAATATTATATATATATATGAACAAGGGGCGTGGTTGTGGAAATGGCGCCGTGAGACAGCGTGCAGCGGGGCTCCGGGACCGCGGGTGATTCACCGCTCTGAGCAAATCGGCGTTCTCTGCTAGATGCCGTGGTGACTGATCGAGCGGAGCAGAAAGAATTGGGCCACACGGCGGGGAAAAGAAGGCAGACCCAGAGGCAATATCATCCTCACCTGACACACGAGAGAGTGCTGGGAGCCATACCTCGAGGCGGAAGAGGCGGAAGAGGGGAGTGCCGACGATCAGGGTGTCTGATCTGGTGGAGTGGAGGAAGAGCGACTGTGCCTTGCTGAACAGTGGGAGTACGAAAGCAAACCCAGAGGTAATGCTGTTTTCATCTGATGCATATGGGAGTGCTGGGAGCCGTTTATCGAGGCAATAAGAGGAAGCAATATCTTGGCTGAAATAGGACAGAAGTTCTTACCTGGTCTATGAGTGGTGGAGGGGAGCGTGCGGCTGCTACAACGCCGGTAAGACATTCAGATATTTCAGAGTATTTCATCCGAAGCCTCCCCACACAGGAAAAAAGTGTTTTCTATCCCAAAATGGCACAAACACGCTCAGGGTCGGCTAATGCAAATACTTCCAAAAAAACTGGCAGTAACCAGCGGGAATCCACTGAGGCCCTATTAGCGAGTCAGCATCAGCAAGGGGCAGATAGAACTGTATTAGTACACGGTACAGATTCCCCCACTCCCCAGGGGCCCCGAATTCAGGATTGGCAGGAGTTGCTGGCAATAATCCCTACAAAACAGGACATGTCAGAAATGGCATCTTCAATTGTAATTGCGCTGACACAAGAAATCAATTCCCTTAAAGGAGAAATGGATGTAATGTAAAAAAAAATAGAAATGGTGGAAGTGGGGTCAAACGCTCTGAGTGCCAGAGTGGATGACATAGAAGACACCCATAAAGCATTTGTCAGGCAATTAGTGACATTAAAACTTCAACAAGATGATGGGGGAAAAGCAAAGTAGAAGGAACAATATACGCCTTCGGGGGCTTTCAGACAAAGTCCAAGGCCCTGACTTAAAATCCAAAGTGGTGTCTATATTAAACATACTTTTGGAAACCCCCCAAACTGAAGCCATAGAAATAGACCGGGTGCATCGGGTACGGGCACCTAGGAGTATGGGATCAGATTTTCCTCAGGATGTTCTGATAAGGATTCACTTCTATTCAATCAAGGAGAAAATAATGAAAAACGCATGGAACAAGGGTCCATTTGACTTTGAAGGTTCAACCATACGGCTATTGCCAGATCTTTCAAGACAGACACTCAGGATGAGAGCTACATTAAAGCCTTTGTTAGAAGTTATTGAAAACGCTGGGGCTAATTACCATTGGGGCCACCCCTTTCATTTAATTGTGGTTAAAAATGACGGTTTTTAAGGTGGCCCATCCTAAGGTGGCCTGATCAGCTGCCAGGACTATTTGCATTTTTAAAGGTCCCTTCGGTGGCAGTGCCTGACTGACTGGGGCTACAGGGATATAAAAACTCCCTGGGGTCCCTGGTAGCTGGGAAATAATCATCAAAGGACAACCCCTAGATGGGGGGGGGGTCCTTCTCGGGTTGTGGAAGAGGAGTACACACCTGGGGAGTATCGTCCCCTAGACGGGGGGGGGGGGGGTTATGACTCCCTGAGGGGACCTCACATTATAAGTATATTTAGCAGAGATTATTTACAGAAATGTGGAGGTGTGAGGGCTGCATGAGGAGGCCATAAGGTAAAGAAGCTATATTGAATAAATAAGGGAAGAATGGAATCTGAATGTTTATAGTAAAACCTAATTTGGACGCATAGACAAAATGCCTCAGAAGAGGCTTGAGTATACATTAGGGTTAAAAATAATTCCCCTTAAAATAATCTTGGCCTATCATGCAGCCCCGCTCCTCTTTGAAAAAATTGTCAGAGCGGTTTCACCGGGTCCATTGGGGCCGCGCTCGCAAATTAAGCGAGGAAGTCATTGTTTTTGTGTTTTGGGTGCATTTTTTTTTTTTTTGTGTGTTTCTTCCTTTCTTTCGGTAATACGATATAAGTCTCATGGAGTGACCCTCCCACATGCCCCTGAAATAGATAAGCGCTTAGTCGCATTTAGGTCAAGGATTGACAAGTAGGGAAGCACGGGGAAACAGGCAGAGAGAATCGGCGCTGTGCTATATCCCCTCCAAGGGAGAATTATTAGAGGGGGGAAATTATATTCCCCTCACCTTTTTTTTATGTTTTTTTTTGTTTTTTTTCTCTTTCTCCTCATCTCCCTCTCTGGCTCCCCTCCCCCCTAGCTGTGCAGGGATTGGGCCTAGCAATATAGGTAGAGGGGAGATGGTTGGGATGGCCAGGGCTGTTAGAGCGGGCTTGAAATTGTCCTCTCTAAATGTGAGGGGATTGTCCACCCCAGAAAAACGTATGCGGGTACTTAATGACATGAGAAGAGGTCATACACAGGTGGCTTTCTTTCAGGAAACATATTTTAAATGCGAAAGTGTACCTAAATTGTGTAATAGAAATTACCCATGGGCGTACCATGCACCCTCTCCAATTCTGAAGTCGAAGGGGGTCAGTGTTGTCATAGCAAAGGAAGTAGATTGAACATACCAGGAATCAAAGGCAGACCCACAAGGAAGATATCTTATGATAAAGGGCACAATAGGACAAAGGATAGTGACAATGATTAACGTTTATTTTCCAAATGTTAATCATTTAACATTTCTACAGCAGTTGCTGCCTTTGATTTTGGACTTCCGGGAAGGCCTTTTAATAATGGGCGGAGATTGGAATTACGTGGCAGAACCCTTGCTGGATACGTCACGTGGTTCCTCCCATTTGTCATATGCAAAACTTAATGGGCTTAGGAAGGAACTCTCGCTCCTCGACTTAATTGACCCGTGGAGGATCATGCACGCAGGGGAGAAAGACTACTCATACTTCTCTGCATCTCACAACACATACTCAAGGTTAGATAGATTCCTAATCCCTTAGGGGGACCTGGGTAGGGTTAGGGCTGCCACTATTGGGACGCCTATTATGTCAGACCATGCGCCTGTACATATTGTGATTGATCTGGACTCTGTACCATCGAAACCACCCACATGGAGATTAAACAAAGCCCTATTGCAATTCCGGGAGACGAGATTAGAAATAGAATTAGCCCTGGTTAATTATTTTAAAGAAAACACTGAACTGCAGGCATCCCCGTCTATAGTTTGGGAAGCACATAAATGCGTGATCAGGGGGATATTAATGCAGCTGGGATCTCGTCGTAAAAGGCAATATGAAAAAAGCGTAACGGAATTGATGACACGCGTGGGAGAGCTGAGTGCGGCACATAAGGAATCGTTGGCGCAGGAACACCTACAATCCCTTATTAAAACAAGGGAAGAGTTGAATAATCTTCTATACCAAATCACAGTAAAATGTCTGACGCTTATGAGGAGACAATTTTATGAATTTTCCAACAAACCGGGGGCCATGTTGGCCAGGGCACTTCGGGGACCCCAAAAAAAGACAGTAATTGCACAGATACAATCAAATAAGGATGGAAAAATCACAGAGAAAGGAAAGATTGTAGAAGAGTTTGGGAAGTTTTACCAATCCCTCTACAATATAGATAAAGGGGGAGATGTGGACGAGAAGTCCAGATTCTTGCTCCCAAAAGTGCGGGAGTATATCGGAACATCTGGGATGCCCACATTAAAGAAAGATCAGGCGGAGGCTTTGGAAGGAGACATCTTAGAAGAAGAACTAGAATATGCCCTAAACCAAAATAAACCACACAAGGCTCCGGGTCCGGATGGCCTAACTCTACCGTACTATAAACAATTCTGGACACAGTTAAAAGTTCCCCTATTAGCTCATTTCAATAGTATTGGAAAGGGGGGCTCCTTGCCCTTAGATAGTCTGCGGGCATATATTTCACTCATACATAAGGAGAGAAAAGATCCCTCATTATGTGGTAACTACCGCCCCATAGCCCTATTGAATTTGGATCTGAAACTATTCTCCAAGATCATTGCAAATAGAATTATAACATTCATCCCTCAACTGATCCACTATGATCAAGTGGGATTCGTCCCCTCGAGAGAAGCAAGGGACAATACGACAAGAGTAATTGACCTCATATTTCATGCCCAGAGACTACAAAAACCATTGATGCTTCTCTCCGTCGATGCTGAGAAGGCATTTGATAGGGTGGCCTGGGATTTTATCGAGGCCACCCTGTCGCATGTTGGACTGGGGGAGTGGATGAGAACTTGCATCATGGCTCTTTATTCAGGGCCTACAGCAGCAGTAAAAATAAATGGCTGGAGGTCAAACTTTTTTTAAATTAAAAATGGTACACGCCAAGGATGTCCGTTATCCCCATTAATCTTTATTTTGACGTTGGAGCCCCTATTATGTAAAATCCGGAAAGATCTAGAGATTAAGGGTCTACAGGTGGAAGGGACGCACCACAAATTAGCAGCTTATGCTGATGATTAGGGTTGAGCGGACACCTAGATGTCCGTGTTCGACGGGTTCGGCCGAACTTTAAAAAAAAGTCCGGGTCCGTGTCCCGGACTTTTACCGAACTTTTCCCGGACACCGAACCCCATTGAAGTCAATGGGGACCCGAGTGCTGCAAATGGCAGGGCTAGAGTGCTGCAAATGGCAGCAAAACGTAGTTAAGAGCATGGCAAGTGCTCTGCAAACAAATGTGGATAGGGAAATAACTTAAAACAACAAAAAAAAAACAGAAAAATAAAACAATGTTCTTCATCTCTGAAGGACGAGGCCCATATGGAGTAGGAGGGAGGTTGAGGTGGTGGTGGATGTGGCGGTGTCATAGGCGTGCGCACAGGGTGTGCCGGGTGTACCTGGGCACACCCTAATCACCTAGGGCACATAGCATTATCGCTCTGTTTGCCAGTGAGGAGATGGGAAAGATCTCCCTCGGACATGCTCTGCTCTATTTCTCTTTGCCAGCAGGGAGAGTAATGTATCGGGGCCATGTACATGTAGGCAAACACATGCATGTGTATTTCAACTTTGGGGTGCACACCCTAATGCAATAGGCTGCGCACACCTATGGGCGGTGTAGGTGGAAGCGGCGGTGGAGGAGGACCAGGGCCGGATTAAGAGCATCATGGTCTTGGTGCTGAGGATTTTGAAGGGCCTTAAGGGCCGTGCCTTGGCATGCACCCAGAGGTGGAAGGGTGCAGCCATGCATGCCTAATTCAACATGGGATGCTGTCTCTGAAGCCCATAAACACATCCATGCATCGGCAACTGTCCCTCCTTGTCAGGCCTTCGCGCTGTGTGGGGAGGTTCTGAGGGTGCTGCCTGGGGAAGCGAGCATAGAAACCAGACTTCTGTGTTTACAAGTGACAGAAGAGCGGTCACAGTGAATATGGCCAACCCGGGGCCTATATAAAAGGTAGGGGCCTGGAGCTGCAGCTCCAATAGCCCCTACGTTAATCTGGCCCTGAGGAGGAGGACGAGGTAGCCAACACTGCTTCTTTTCACAAATTTTAAATGAGGGTACACCCCAAAAGAGTGAGAAAGAGCAAAAATGGGTGGGTAAGGTCGGTATCCATTGCTATTCTGCACAAGGTACGGAAAAGTCCCGTGGGATCCATGCCTGGTTCATTTTAATGAACGTGAGCTTGTCCACATTGTCTCTGGACAGGCGGCTGCGCTTGCCTGTTATAACGCCCCCAGCCGTGCTAAATACCCGTTCAGATAATACACTGGCTGCAGGGCACGCCAGCACCTCCAAGGCGTAAAGGGCAAGCTCAGGCCATGTGCCCAATTTGGAGACCCAGAAGTTGAAGGGGGCAGACCCCTCATTCACTACATGTAGGCGTGTGCACACATACTGCTCCATCATGTTGGTAAAATGCTGCCTCCTGCTAAGACGTTCCATCTGAGCTGCTGGTGCTGCTGTTTGTTGTGGCGTGCTGACAAAGCTTTTCCACATTTCGGCCATGCTAACCCTGCCTTCTGAGGTGCTGGCGGTGCCCTGGTTGAGTTGGCAACCTCCTCCTCCTCTGCCTTGTGCTTCCACTGTGGCCCCGCTGTCAGATGGGAATGCCAGCAGCATCGCGTCTACCAGCGTGCGCTTGTACTCGCGCATCTTGCGATCGCGCTCCAGTGAGTGAATTAAGGACGGTACGTTGTCCTTGTAACGGGGATCCAGCAGCGTGGCCACCCAGTAATCAGCACAAGTTAGAATGTGGGCAACTCGGCGGTCGTTGTGGAGACACTGCAGCATGTAATCGCTCATGTGTGCCAGGCTGCCCAGAGGCGACGAAAGGCTGTCCTCTGTGGGAGGTGTATCGTCCGTGTCCTCTGTATCCCCCCAGCCACGCACCAGTGATGGCCATGAGCTGGCCTGGGTGCCACCCTGCTGTGAACATGGTTCCATCTCCTCCTCCAGCTCCTCCTCCAGCTCCTCCTCCTCCTCATCCTCGAGAACTGTGCCCCTGCTGGACAATTGTGTCCCTGGCATTTGTGTGTGCAGGAACCCACCCTCGGAGCCCCTTGCGAATGACTGCCCTGAAAGCCTGTTAAGCTGAGAACGGCGTCATTGCCACTGGCCATGTTGGTGGAGTACTCAAAACAGCGCAACAAGGCATACAGGTCTCGCATGGAGGCCCAGTTATTGGTGGTGAAGTGGTGCTGTTCCGCAGAGCGACTCACGCGTGCGTGCTGCAGCTGAAACTCCACTATGGCCTGCTGCTGCTCGCACAGTCTTTGCAGCATGTGCAAGGTGGAGTTCCACCTTGTGGGCACGTCACATATGAGGCGGTGAGCGGGAAGGCCGAAGTTACGCTGCAGCGCTGCCAGGCGAGCAGCAGCAGGGTGAGAACGCCGAAAGTGCGCACAGACGGCCCGCACTTTCTGCAGCAGCTCTGACATATCGGGGTCGTTTTTAAGGAACCTCTGCACCACCAAATTCAGCACATGCGCCAGGCAAGGGATGTGCGTCAAACCGGCTAGGCCCAGAGCTGCTATGAGATTTCGCCTGTTATCGCACACCACCAGGCCGGGCTTGAGGCTCGCTGGCAGCAACCACTCATTTGTCTGCTGTTCCATGCTCCTCCACAACTCCTGCGCGGTGTGGGGTTTGTCCCCCAAACAGGCAAGTTGTAAAACTGCCTGCTGTCGTTTAGCCCTGGCCGTGCTGAAGTTGGTGGTGAAGGTATTACACTGTCCGGATGAGGAGGCGGTAGAGGATGAGGTAGCGGAGTAGGATGAGTTAGGAACAGGAGGCAAACTGAAGCGCCCTGCAATCCTCGGTGGTGGAAGGACATGCGCCAAATTGCTATCCGCCTCAGGCCTATCCGCCACTGCATTTACTCAGTGTGCTGTTAGGGAGATATAACGCCCCTGACCGTGCTTACTGGTCCACGTATCGGTAGTTAGGTGGACCTTGGCACAGATGGCGTTGCGCAGTGCACACCTGATTTTTTCCCCCACTTGGTTGTGCAGGGAAGGGATGGCTTGCCTGGAAAAGTAGTGGCGGCTGGGCATGACGTACTGTGGGACAGCCACCGACATAAGCTTTTTAAAACTGGGCGTCTCCACCAGACGGAATGACAGCATTTCAAAGGCCAATAATTGTGAAATGCTGGCATTCAGGGCCAGGGATCGCGGGTGGGTAGGGGGGTACTTCCTCTTCCTCTCAAGTGTTTGGGAGATGGAAAGCTGAACACTTCCATGGGACATTGTGGAGATGGTTGTTTGTGACCCAGGTGGTGGTGTTGCTGACAGATCGTCTGTTTGCGGGGTGGCAGGTGCCGGTATGACTACAGAGGTGGCTGGAGCGGCCGAGACTGCAGCAGAAGAGGAAGCAGGATGAGCCAGAGACGTTTCTTGGTTTTGAAGGTGTGTACTCCACTGCAGCTCGTGCTTTGCACTTAGATGCCTGATCATGCAGGTTGTGCTCAGGTTGAGAAGGTTTATGCCTCGCTTCAGGCTCTGATTGCACAGGGTGCAAACCACTCGTGTCCTGTCATCAGCACATTTTCTAAAGAACTTCCACGCTAGAGAACTCTTTTGAGCTGACTTTGGTGCGCTCGTTCCCTTGCTGCGTTGGGCAGTAGCAGGCGTAGTGTCTAGGGCACGGCCGCTCCGCTTCTGCACCCTGCTCCCTCTTCTGCTGTGCTGGTGGCTCTGTGCGACCACCGCCTCTTCCTCCAAACTACTCAGGTCACCTGCATGACCTTCAGTCCATGTGGGGTCGAGGACCTCATTGTCCTCCACATCATCTTCCACCCAGTCTTCACCCCTGCCCTCCCTGTCGGTCTCCACAATGCTGAACGCCGCAGCAGTTGGCACCTGCGTTTCGTCATCATCGGAGACGTGCTGTGATTGTCCTTCCATGTACTCATCTTGAGAAATAAGTGGTTGGGCATCGCTGCACTCAATCTCTTCCACTTCTGGGGCAGGGCTAGGTGGATGGCCCTGGGAAATCCTGCTGACAGAGTCCTCAAAAAGAATAAGAGACTGCTGTATGGCTTGGGGCTCAGACTGCTTGCCTGATTTGCAAGGGGGTGAGGTGAAAGACGGTTGGACATTGGCTGCAGGTGCCAACTCTGACCTTTCTGCAGTAGACTGGGTGGGAGACAATGTGAAGGAACTGGAGGCACTGTCAGCAGCAAACCAATCTACTATCGCCTCTACGTGTTCTGGCCTCATCACTTCTAGAGGCGTATGATGCCCTACCAAATACTGATGCAGGTTCTGTCGCCTACTCACACTTGAGGAAGGTGTTTCACTTGTGCGTGTAGCTGGCACAGATCGACCACGTCCTCTCCTTGCAACAGGAGCTCTAGCAGCAGCACCACGACCCAGGCCACGGCCCCTATTTGACTCTCTCCTCATATTTCTGAAATTTAAGATCTTGCCCTAGAAAGGTCTTTATTGAATAGCAGAACAAAAGAACAACAGTATCGCACGGGTGTATCTCACAGTCAAATATGCAAACTATGCCGCAATTTAATGTTTTTTACACCAAAAGGGTGTGTATTGAATAGCGGAATAGGATAAAAAACTGTGTATCTCACACGTACAAACACAGACTAGGCCCGATTAAATTTAGGATGAGGGAGGATGAGGAAGAGGAGTATGGAACAGGCAGCACCCTCAAATCTTCAGAAGTATGAGATGAACCTCAAAAACTTGGAAAGGTGGATCTCACACGTACCGACACAGACTATTCCCCCAAAGGTTTTTATCAAATAGCGGAATAGGAAATATGATCAAAAAAAGTGTATGTATCTCACACGTACAGAAGCACACTAGGCCCCAATTACTATTGTTTGTACACCTAAAAGGATGGATGAGGAGGAGTATGGAACAGGCAGCACCCTCAAAGCTTCAGAAGTATGAGATGAACCCCAAAAACTTGGAAAGGTGGATCTCACACGTACCGACACAGACTATTCCGCAATTTAATTGAGCCCCAAAGGTTTTTATAGAATAGCGGAATAGGAAATATGATCAAAAAAAGTGTATGTATCTCACACGTACAGAAGCACACTAGGCCCCAATTACTATTGTTTGTACACCTAAAAGGATGGATGAGGAGGAGGAGGAGTATGGAAAAGGCAGCACCCTCAAAGCTTCAGAAGTATGAGATGAACCCCAAAAACTTGGAAAGGTGGATCTCACACGTACCGACACAGACTATCCCGCAATTTAATTGATCCCCAAAGGTTTTTATTGAATAGCGAAATAGGAAATATGATCAAAAAAAGTGTATGTATCTCACACGTACAGAAGCACACTAGGCCCCAATTACTATTGTTTGTACACCTAAAAGGATGGATGAGGAGGAGGAGGAGTATGGAACAGGCAGCACCCTCAAAGCTTCAGAAGTATGAGATGAACCCCAAAAACTTGGAAAGGTGGATCTCACACGTACCGACACAGACTATCCCGCAATTTAATTGATCCCCAAAGGTTTTTATTGAATAGCGGAATAGGAAATATGATCAAAAAAAGTGTATGTATCTCACACGTACAGAAGCACACTAGGCCCCAATTACTATTGTTTGTACACCTAAAAGGATGGATGAGGAGGAGGAGGAGTATGGAACAGGCAGCACCCTCAAAGCTTCAGAAGTATGAGATGAACCCCAAAAATTTGGAAAGGTGGATCTCACACGTACCGACACAGACTATCCCGCAATTTAATTGATCCCCAAAGGTTTTTATTGAATAGCGAAATAGGAAATATGATCAAAAAAGTGTATGTATCTCACACGTACAGAAGCACACTAGGCCCCAATTACTATTGTTTGTACACCTAAAAGGATGGATGAGGAGGAGGAGGAGTATGGAACAGGCAGCACCCTCAAAGCTTCAGAAGTATGAGATGAACCCCAAAAACTTGGAAAGGTGGATCTCACACGTACCGCCACAGACTATCCCGCAATTTAATTGATCCCCAAAGGTTTTTATTGAATAGCGGAATAGGAAATATGATCAAAAAAAGTGTATGTATCTCACACGTACAGAAGCACACTAGGCCCCAATTACTATTGTTTGTACACCTAAAAGGATGGATGAGGAGGAGGAGGAGTATGGAACAGGCAGCACCCTCAAAGCTTCAGAAGTATGAGATGAACCCCAAAAACTTGGAAAGGTGGATCTCACACGTACCGACACAGACTATTCCGCAATTTAATTGATCCCCAAAGGTTTTTATTGAATAGCGGAATAGGAAATATGATCAAAAAAAGTGTATGTATCTCACACGTACAGAAGCACACTAGGCCCCAATTACTATTGTTTGTACACCTAAAAGGATGGATGAGGAGGAGGAGGAGTATGGAACAGGCAGCACCCTCAAAGCTTCAGAAGTATGAGATGAACCCCAAAAACTTGGAAAGGTGGATCTCACACGTACCGACACAGACTATCCCGCAATTTAATTGATCCCCAAAGGTTTTTATTGAATAGCGGAATAGGAAATATGATAAAAAAAGTGTGTTTTTCACACGTACAGAAGCACACTAGGCCCCAATTACTATTGTTTGTACCCCTAAAAGGATGGATGAGGAGGAGGAGGATGAAACAGGCAGCACCCTCAAATTTTCAGAAGTATGAGATTGTGTTCACTGTACCCCACAAAGATTGTGTTCACTGCATTCCAAAAGGATTGTGTTCACTGCACCCCACAAAGATTGTGTTCACTGTACCCCACAAAGATTGTGTTCACTGCACCCCAAAAGGATTGTCTTCACTGCACCCCACAAAGATTGTGTTCACTGTACCCCACAAAGATTGTGTTCACTTTACCCCCCAAAGATTTTGTTCACTGCACCCCACAAGGATTGTCTTCACTGCACCCCACAAGGATTGTCTTCACTGCACCCCACAAAGATTGTGTTCACTGTACCCCACAAAGATTGTGTTCACTGCACCCCAAAAGGATTGTCTTCACTGCACCCCACAAAGATTGTGTTCACTGTACCCCACAAAGATTGTGTTCGCTGTACCCCCCAAAGATTTTGTTCACTGCACCCCACAAATATTGTGTTCACTGTACCCCACAAAGATTTTGTTCACTGCACCCCACAAGGATTGTCTTCACTGCACCCCACAAGGATTGTCTTCACTGCACCCCACAAAGATTTTGTTCACTGTACCCCACAAAGATTGTGTTCACTGTACCCCACAAAGATTTTGTTCACTGCACCCCACAAAGATTGTGTTCACTGCACCCCAAAAGGATTGTCTTCACTGCACCCCACAAAGATTGTGTTCACTGTACCCCACAAAGATTGTGTTCACTGCACCCCAAAAGGATTGTCTTCACTGCACCCCACAAAGATTGTGTTCACTGTACCCCACAAAGATTGTGTTCACTGTACCCCCCAAAGATTTTGTTCACTGCACCCCACAAGGATTGTCTTCACTGCACCCCACAAGGATTGTCTTCACTGCACCCCACAAAGATTGTGTTCACTGTACCCCACAAAGATTGTGTTCACTGCACCCCAAAAGGATTGTCTTCACTGCACCCCACAAAGATTGTGTTCACTGTACCCCACAAAGATTGTGTTCACTGTACCCCCCAAAGATTTTGTTCACTGCACCCCACAAGGATTGTCTTCACTGCACCCCACAAGGATTGTCTTCACTGCACCCCACAAAGATTGTGTTCACTGTACCCCACAAAGATTGTGTTCACTGCACCCCAAAAGGATTGTCTTCACTGCACCCCACAAAGATTGTCTTCACTGCACCCCACAAGGATTGTCTTCACTGCACCCCACAAAGATTGTGTTCACTGTACCCCACAAAGATTGTGTTCACTGCACCCCAAAAGGATTGTCTTCACTGCACCCCACAAAGATTGTGTTCACTGTACCCCACAAAGATTGTGTTCGCTGTACCCCCCAAAGATTTTGTTCACTGCACCCCACAAATATTGTGTTCACTGTACCCCACAAAGATTTTGTTCACTGCACCCCACAAGGATTGTCTTCACTGCACCCCACAAGGATTGTCTTCACTGCACCCCACAAAGATTTTGTTCACTGTACCCCACAAAGATTGTGTTCACTGTACCCCACAAAGATTTTGTTCACTGCACCCCACAAAGATTGTGTTCACTGCACCCCAAAAGGATTGTCTTCACTGCACCCCACAAAGATTGTGTTCACTGTACCCCACAAAGATTGTGTTCACTGCACCCCAAAAGGATTGTCTTCACTGCACCCCACAAAGATTGTGTTCACTGTACCCCACAAAGATTGTGTTCACTGTACCCCCCAAAGATTTTGTTCACTGCACCCCACAAGGATTGTCTTCACTGCACCCCACAAGGATTGTCTTCACTGCACCCCACAAAGATTGTGTTCACTGTACCCCACAAAGATTGTGTTCACTGCACCCCAAAAGGATTGTCTTCACTGCACCCCACAAAGATTGTGTTCACTGTACCCCACAAAGATTGTGTTCACTGTACCCCCCAAAGATTTTGTTCACTGCACCCCACAAGGATTGTCTTCACTGCACCCCACAAGGATTGTCTTCACTGCACCCCACAAAGATTGTGTTCACTGTACCCCACAAAGATTGTGTTCACTGCACCCCAAAAGGATTGTCTTCACTGCACCCCACAAAGATTGTGTTCACTGTACCCCACAAAGATTGTGTTCACTGTACCCCAAAAGGATTGTCTTCACTGCACCCCACAAAGATTGTGTTCACTGTACCCCACAAAGATTTTGTTCACTGCACCCCACAAAGATTGTGTTCACTGTACCCCACAAAGATTGTGTTCACTGCACCCCAAAAGGATTGACTTCACTGAACCCCACAAAGATTGTGTTCACTGTACCCCACAAAGATTGTGTTCACTGTACCCCCCAAAGATTTTGTTCACTGCAACCCACAAAGATTGTGTTCACTGTACCCCACAAAGATTGTGTTCACTGTACCCCACAAAGATTTTGTTCACTGTACCCCACAAAGATTGTGTTCACTGCACCCCAAAAGGATTGTCTTCACTGCACCCCACAAAGATTGTGTTTACTGTACCCCACAAAGATTGTGTTCACTGTACCCCCCAAAGATTTTGTTCACTGCAACCCACAAAGATTGTGTTCACTGTACCCCACAAAGATTGTGTTCACTGTACCCCACAAAGATTTTGTTCACTGTACCCCACAAAGATTGTGTTCACTGCACCCCAAAAGGATTGTCTTCACTGCACCCCACAAAGATTGTGTTTACTGTACCCCACAAAGATTGTGTTCACTGTACCCCCCAAAGATTTTGTTCACTGCACCCCACAAAGATTGTGTTCACTGTACCCCACAAAGATTGTGTTCACTGTACCCCACAAATATTTTGTTCACTGTACCCCACAAAGATTGTGTTCACTGCACCCCAAAAGGATTGTCTTCACTGCACCCCACAAGGATTGTCTTCACTGCACCCCACAAAGATTGTGTTCACTGTACCCCACAAATATTTTGTTCACTGTACCCCACAAAGATTGTGTTCACTGCACCCCAAAAGGATTGTCTTCACTGCACCCCACAAGGATTGTCTTCACTGCACCCCACAAAGATTGTGTTCACTGTACCCCACAAAGATTGTGTTCACTGCACCCCAAAAGGATTGTCTTCTCTGCACCCCACAAAGATTGTGTTCACTGTACCCCACAAAGATTGTGTTCACTGTACCCCACAAAGATTTTGTTCACTGCACCCCACAAAGATTGTGTTCACTGCACCCCAAAAGGATTGTCTTCACTGCACCCCACAAAGATTGTGTTCACTGTACCCCACAAAGATTGTGTTCACTGTACCCCACAAAGATTTTGTTCACTGCACACCACAAAGATTGTGTTCACTGTACCCCACAAAGATTGTGTTCACTGCACCCCAAAAGGATTGTCTTCACTGCACCCCACAAAGATTGTGTTCACTGTACCCCACAAAGATTGTGTTCACTGTACCCCCCAAAGATTTTGTTCACTGCAACCCACAAAGATTGTGTTCACTGTACCCCACAAAGATTGTGTTCACTGTACCCCACAAAGATTTTGTTCACTGCACCCCACAAAGATTGTGTTCACTGCACCCCAAAAGGATTGTCTTCACTGCACCCCACAAAGATTGTGTTCACTGTACCCCACAAAGATTGTGTTCACTTTACCCCCCCAAAGATTTTGTTCACTGCACCCCACAAAGATTGTGTTCACTGTACCCCACAAAGATTTTGTTCACTGCACCCCAAAAGGATTGTGTTCACTGCACCCCAAAAAGATTGTGTTCACTGCAGCCCACACACAGAAAAATGGATGTGGATCACTGACACCTGCCTATCTCCTATCCCACACCACACAGCAATATCGATTGTAGTTTGTAGAACACACTTTCTCTAAAATTCAGCAGCAGCCTCTCCCTAACAGCATTGAGAAGAGATCGTAGATCGGGACTAAGTGCAGACCCCACCCCACACAGCAATATCGATTGTAGTTTGTAGAACACACTGACCCTATAATTCAGCAGCAGCCTCTCCCTAACAGGATTGAGAAGAGATCGTAGATCAGGATTAAGTGCAGACCCCACCCCACACAGCAATATCGATTGTAGTTTGTAGAACACACTGACCCTATAATTCAGCAGACTCTATCCCTAAAATGCCTACAACTCGCCCTGCCTAAACACTCCGACCTGACCCTAAATTCTATCCGGACACCAATTTGTTTTCCCTGCCTGTCTTTCCCTAATCAGCAGCCAGCACGTATGTGTGCTCTGTCCCTGAGCTAAGCAGCAGAATGACGCCGCTGCGGCTGCCTCGAACTTATAAAGACTTGGTCACATGCTTCAGACGGCCAATCACAGCTACTCATACATTTGCAGGCATGGCTGGGATAGCTTAAGGCACACCAGATTAACGATTGTTGATTGGCTGTTGAAAGCCCGCCATGAAAAGAGCGCCAAAACATGCAAAACCCAGAAATAAAACGACCGAACACAGATTTTTTACCCGAACATACAGTAAAGTGTCCGTGTCCGTGTTCGGGTAACAAAAATCCAATTATTCGGTACGAACACGAATAATACAGTCCGTGTTCGCTCAACACTACTGATGATTTAATTTTCTTCATAACAAATCCGGTGCAAATGCTACCACTAATTCTAGGGGCAATCCAGGAATATGGGAATCTTTCCTACTTTAAAGTAAATTTAGCAAAATCAGTTGCTTTGAATATTTCAATCCCTGATGATAAATGGAAGGAATTGCAACCACTTTTTTCTTTTAAGTGGGCTAGAGACTCATTAGTATATCTAGGGGTGCATATTACATCTAAAGTAGAAGACTTGTTTGAGGCTAAGTTCCCCCCTTTGATAAAGACCCTTAAGAGGGACACTTTGAGATGGCAGACCCTTGCTTTAACGTGGTTTGGAAGAAGTAGTGCCTGGAAGATGAATGTACTCCCACGAGTGCTATATCTCTTACAGGCACTACCAATAGAAATACCAGAATGCTTTTTTATGCAAATTAAGACTCTACTGAGAACATTTGTGTGGGCCAACAAATCCCCAAGGATAGGAATAAATATTCTTTCTCGCCCTAAATGTGAAGGGGGGATAGGGTTACCAGACTTAAAGCGCTACCATAGGGCAATACACCTTACGCGGGTGCTTGATTGGCATTGCAATACGATAACTAAACAGTGGGTAAACCTAGAAAACGAGTTGACAGATCGACCAGTCCCTCTGGCCCCATGGGTCCCGGTTTCAATGGATGATCCTATACATTCTCATCCGACGATAGGAACTACAATTAAGGTATGTAGGAACATACAAAAAAATGTAGAGATCGCACCCTTAATTTCTCCAATGTTGCCGTTAGCGGGAAATGCGGACTTCCCTCCAGGATACTCTAAGGGGAAGATAAGAAATCTTGCCCGGAGTGGTAAAATTCGCTTAGTAGACATATGGAGTCAGGAGAATCCCCCCACTCTGAGAGAGATCGTGTCCTGGTCGGAAGAGACGTTGGATGTGTTCTCTGCGTTTCAAATTAGACATTATCTTGTTGACTTACAGAAACAGGGATACTCCCCCCGCTCTTTGACACCATTCGAATCCTTATGTAGAGGGGGAAGTCCAATTCCACATGCTTTATCGTTCTTTTATTCCCTCTTATCTAAAGGGCAGGATGAACAATTACCGGCTTTCATTGGAAAATGGGAACAAGAGCTGGGAACTAACTTTAATGCAAAACAAACTAGAAAAATACTAGCACTCACACATAAGGCCTCAATAGCTAATAAATACCAGGAGATTAGCTATAAAATATTGGTAAGGTGGTACAGAGTTCCAGTAATTTTACATGATAAGATGGATAGGAAAAACCCTGACAATTGTTGGAGATGCGGAGAGGGAGGGGGATCAATGCTTCACATCTTCTGGTCGTGCCCCCGGATTAGGGGTTATTGGTCAGAGGTAGCGAAAGTGATAAAAAATCTCACTACAGTCGAGGTGGGAGGGAATCCGGCCTTATGCCTGTTACATTTGACAAAGTTATCAATTAGGAAATATAGAAACTCCCTCTTGAGTCATTTACTTAATGCTGCTAAAGCGAGTATTCCGGGAGTATGGAGACAAACCAATCCGCCAGCCTTACAAACATGGTTCTCGAAGGTGAATGAGATTCACCGAATGGAAACATTGATAGCAGCATGCAATGGAAGGGAAGAGAAAGCCCGTAACTGCTGGCAGCCCTGGACCGCCTACACTTCCTCTGAAGAATATCTGAGGGTTCGGGGGGATGGGGAGGGGAGAGGTTGAGGAGTGGGGGAGAGAGAGAGGAAGGGGGAGGGGTTTTTTTTTTCTCTCTCTTTTTTTTGGTTGGAGGGGATATATCAGCGCTTGGTAGTGGATTTGGAGGTATGGAGGTTCAGGGGGACACAAATCCGGGTTTTTTTTTTTTTTTCTCTTCTTTTTCTGCACCATTGTATTACACATTCGGGAGTATTGGGGGCAATTAGGGTCAGCGGGAGGAGAGGTGATTAGAAGGAAGGAATTCACTGAACAAGGATTAAGGCAACATTAGGTGACTGGTATCAATTATAGCTGTAAATATATAATGGCTAGGAGCTATTGAGGGCTCTCTGGTCTTTTTTTTTTTTTTGTGTGGTTATGGGTGGGGGTGGAGGGAAGGATGAGATACACAAAGAGCTTGATTGGTGGATATGGTGTTTCAAGTTTGGTATATTGGTATACCTTAAGTATGTTTTTATCACATTTATATAGTCTATAAGATTATAGACCTTTACCAAGGAAAGATGAAAGGTGTTTTTTTTTTTTTTTGTGTGTGCTTTTACGGTGGTATTTTGGGTGCACAGATAGTAATGAGAAATAATTTTTGGGATCCAATACACAGGTGGAGTGATAGCACCAGGTCAACTGGCGGAATTGGTTTTTTTTTTTTTTTTTCCCACAAGGCACTATTGTCAGAGTACGGATAACACTATGAAGTATCTCGATAATAATCTATACACAGTGGTTGTATAGAAGCACCAGGGGCAATTGGTTAGGCCCCTGATTAAAAAAAATAGGGAGGATTTGTGGATACTTGGGTGAATCTCCGGAAGGGAATTTTATGTTAAATGGATATGTAGATAATAAGTATTGATATTTTGTTGGTTGGACTGTACGTTCAACATACGTTTATGACTGTATGTTCATATTTTGTATTTTGTGGAAAAACCAATAGAAATTGGAATTAAAAAAAAAAAAAAAAAATATATATATATATATATATATATATATATATATATATATATATATATATATATGAATGTATTTAATTAGGTGATCATAGATTTATATCAGTGGTCCCCAAACTGCTGCCTGGATTCTGCCCTTTGCTTGCCTTTATCCAGCCTTTGGGGCACTGCTCTTCCCACAGATATGTGGCACTATTCAATCCACTGATACAAGGCACAGGGCCGTCTTTCAATATGGGCCCGCTGGGAAGTTGCCTGGAGGCCCCTACTTGCCCGGGGCCCCACGCAGGGTGCAACTAGATCAAGCTAAAAGTAGTGAATCTGGAAACCATTTATTAAAAATGTAAGAAAGTGGAAAGAAAATGAGGTAGAGCCTACATCTCCATTTCCATTGTGACGGGGTGTATCCACAACTGATAATGATCTATTGGAACAAGAAAGAGAGAGAGAAAAAAAAAAGGCCCCACAGGGAAGAAATAACAGGGAAAATAGTGATAGAAAGAGCTGAAACGGAGGACCCACAGTGATGTAAAGATACAAAAGTGAAAAATCTTTATTGACGTATTAAAGAGGTTGTAAACTCCCCATTTTCACTTCAGCTCATTATAATCTGCCTAAAGAAAGCAATCAATAGGTGCCTGTAAAAGATTCCTTGCTTCTATAATCTTCCTGTAAACCTTCCTGTAATATGTGATGATGACGTCTTTGGCGCATGCCCAGTGTGTTTTTCAATCCACGGCATGATATGTGTGCCGTTTCATTAACAAAGGAAATGCCTGTCTCTCCCTGTATGTCTCAAAATGGCACAGCTAAGTCTCGCGATTAACTGTGTGCCTTTCTCACAGGGGAGGGGGAGTAAACAAGTGAGAGAACACAAGGGGAGGGGGAGTGAGTTAAAAAACAGCAGCTTTACAATACAGTGAGAGCCAGTATTACACAGAGAGTTTGCATTACAATTAAAAAGGAATGCAAGGAATGCAGTAAGAGCGGAAATGACGGCCACATGACATGGCGCGGCCGAGAAGAGGAAGAAGGAAAAAGTTTAACTTTGAAATAAAGGTATTTTTAGACGGTTTTGATGTAAATATTTTATGTGTAATGTATTTATATTGCATGTCCTTTTAACACATTGTAAAAGTTTGATTTTTATAGCTGAGTTTACTTCCTTTTTAACCTTTTTAAAAATAGGAATAATGAATATCCCACTGTGGACCCCAGACACAAACATTTAAAATAACACACAGAAAAAACACAGCAGCTGGACTCAACTAATGTAACATGGGCCCCATTTATACCAACAAGCATTTCCAGTGGATCATATTAAGGGGACTGGGGATTATTGGGATGAATATGGGGAATGGAGATGATCACTCCGTAATCAATAAGGCCTAAGCCCAGGCTCCAAACTTAACTTCATGAGCAGTGCACAAGAGGGAGTTTGGGGAGAGATGGAGGAAAAGGAGATCTGCATTTACAAAGGGGCTAGTCCTCAAATGGAAGGGAAAAAAAGGTGGAAACCTCCAAGGGTGCCTATTCCTGGGTAATGATGAAATGTAGTTCAAATAGAGTAAAAGATGGCTCCTCCTTGGTCCAAGTCACTGAATGATGAAGGTCACTAATGAAGACCTATAGACAGACTGGAAGAAGTACAGAGCTAGGAATAATTTATCCCTATTGGAAACATGTCACTGCTTAGCTGGTCTTATTAAAGCTCAAAGAGAGCATATCTCAGCAACAAATCCTCCAGCATAGCAGTGTAGGGTGGACACAGATATATGTATCTTCACTCCAACATTATGGATTAATTTGCCGGTGGTAAATACAGAATTATGTATTTGGCATATGGGATTTACCCAACACTGTCTCACCACTCTGACGGTCTCCAAGGCTGCCTGTCTTTTTCTCAGTGGCACTGTCACTGTCCCATTACAGTGTGTGGAAAGTCCGGGCCCTCTATGCAATTTACAGCCTCTGAATATCCTCAATTGCGTCTCTCAGACCTCAGAGTCCGACATGGTGCATGGCCGGAAGTCCGATGGACCGCAAGTTTGGAACGCAGGGCTCCATGACCCTGCTGCTGACGTCCCACACAGGGAGGCAAATACATTGATCTGGTCCCCCCAGGTCACTGCAGCAGCAGCAGCTCAGGTTAATCTACCTGGTGGCCGGCCTCGAGACCTGTTTGGTCTGCCTGGTGTCTAGCAACCAGTGACATCCTGAGGACGAAAGCGAGGCCGAGGAGAGGACCCAGCATGCAGAGTGGAGGAGGATCTTCCCCATTCTCCTCCGTGCCTATTACTGAATGTCTGGCTCCACCCACCTCCTCCCTTTCATCTTCACTTTGCGGCCGCTGCAGAAGGGAAACTGCCGGACTGAGCCAGCAGGAGACCTCAGAGCATGACCAAGCAGACCCAAACTACTGTTTGAGGTGATATCTCTCTCTCTCATTTCAAATGTTGCTTATACAGGGTGTCTCTCCTTCCTTCCCTCACTCCCTCCCTCTCTCCCTCCCTCTCTCTCTTCTCTCTCCCTCCCCCCTCCCCCCTCCCCCCCATGGCTAAGTTATCAGTAAATATATCATCCACTGTTCTCATCTTCAAACTGCACAACATAAAATCCTAACACTAGATTCAAGAGCTGTGCCTGTATTCTTCTCTCCTTCTATCCCTCTTTTTTCATCCCTTTTTTTTTCTCGCCCTCCATCCCTCTTTCTTTTTCCCTTCCTCCATCCTCTCTCTCCCCTCTCTTTCCCCCTCCCTCCCCAACTTTCTCTCTCCCTCCATCCCTCTTTCTTTCTCTCTCCCTCCAACCCACTTTCTATTTATCACCCTCCATTCCTCTTCCTTCATCCCTTTTTTTCTCGTTCTCTCTCTCTATTCATCCCTCTTTCTTTTTCTCTCCCTCCATCCCTTTTTCTTTCTCTCTCTCTCCATCCCTCTTTTTCTATCTCTCGCCCTCCATCTCTCTTTCTTTTTCTGTCTCTCCCTCCACCCCATCCCTCTTTCCCCCTCTCTCTCTCTCTCCTTCCCTCTTTCTTTCTCTCTCGCCCTCCATCCTTCTTGCTTTTTCTCTCCCTCCATTCCTCTTTCTTTTTCTCTCTCTCCATCCCTCTTTCTCTCTCCCTCCACCCCTCCAAAGTATCGTGAATTTAATAAATAATTCATAGTGCTTTTGTACTGCATCAAAAACACTGATTTTGTTGGAGGTAACAATAAATATTGCCTTATCGATAATTTGCATTTTTTTTCTCATGGATGATTGTGTAGGCAGGGCCCCAGTGCACTGCACTGTCCAGGGGCCTATAATGCTCTTAAGATGGCACTGACAAGGCACTATTCTTCCCACTATCCCCAACAAAGAGGCACCGTTCCTTTCAATGATTTAAACAATGAGGCATCATCATGGAAGGCCACTGACACCAACAGTGGGGAACTATTTTTCCCACTGATATCAATGATGTCGCATAATTACTGTCACTTATATAAACGGGTGGACATCATTCTTTCCACTGACTATTCCTCCCACTGACACCAGTGATGAGGCACCATTCCTTTCACTGACTTAAACTATGAGGGGCCTTCATGGAAGGCCACTGACACCAACAGTGGGTAAACTATTCCTCCCACTGATACCATCGATGTGGCATTAATTCTCTCACCTATATAAATGGCAGGGCACTAATCTGCACACTGACACCAACAATGAGACACTTTTCCTCCCACTAACACCATGATCTGGCTCTATTCCTCTACTGTTCTATATTTGCACAAAGTGGAAATCCCAGTTGAGTGAATTTTAGAATCCAAAAGTCAAAATTCCGCTTTAAGGACTCCTGACCCCCTGACGTGCCACATTTGGCATGTCATTTTTTTTGGGGGGGAGAGCGGGTACCTAGTTTTGACAGGTACCTGCTCCCACTTCCGTTTGGGCTGACTAGGCGGCTCAAATGGAAGTTCTCCATTTAGGACGTGCAGCGCGACTCGTGCATGCACAGTGCGCACCCGGCTGTGAAGCCGCAAGCTCTCACAGCCGGGTGCCCACACTAGTGATGGCGGTGCCGGGGAGAGATGAGGGAGAGAACTGAGGCTTCGGGCGGCCACATCGCTGGATCCTGGGACAAGTGAGTCCGTGTTTATTAAAGTCAGCAGATAAACTTTTTGTAGCTGCTGACTTTTAATAAACACAAAAACGGCTGGAACTCTGCTTTAAATTGTTTTATTATATTCCTCTCTAATGTTTTCCAAATGACTTCTAACCCCAATTTAAAAAGTATTCATATTAAAATGAATGTTCTGCTGATAATGTTTCCAAGTTAATTTTTTTATGTTCTATTTTATGTTACATCAGAAGTGGAAAACATACATTATTGCACTCAGTACAGTTGCATAAGTGTATTGCTATGGAAATAACCCGCTGGCACTATTGTTTTTTTGTACAGGTAGAAGCAGAAACACATTATATTTTTCAAATACCTGCCTAAGAGAAGACTATTGTGTTACATAGAATGCTAAAAGCAATGTTTATATAAGCACCCATTGACACATCTCCTTTTTCCTGCATGAAATTACATTTCAAGTTGAATTTCATTCTTTGATATATGACTAGTTGAAGTGATATTAAACTCTCGGTTTTTTAAGTATGCAGCTTCTTTATCTTTTACTCCTAGTTTAAGTTCAACCTGGTGCTATGGTCACTGTCCCAGGTGTCCTGTTTCAGAGCATCTCCTTAAACTCACAGAACCCTATGGAGCCACCCTTGCTTGAACTGATTAGAGCTGTAGCTCCCTACATTTTGGGCAACAATAGAAACACACAGCCCTGTAGCCTGGAATAGCAAGGCATCCCCTTCTCCTCCCTTCTCCTCTCCCCTTCCTTTATTAAAGTGGTTGTAGAGTCAGAAAGTATTTTTATCTTAATGCATATAATGCATAAAAAAAACCTTCTGTGTGCAACAGCCCCCCTAATACTTACCTAAGCCCCCTCTCTATCCAGCGATGTCCACAAGTGCCTCAGCTGTCTGTGACTCTCTCTCCTGATTTTCTGAGATACAGCAGTGGCCATTGGCTCCCGCTGCTGTCAATTAGGAAAGAGAGGGGGTGTGGCTGAATGACAGCTCCATGTCTGAATAGATACATTGAGCCACAGCTCGGCTCGGGTTCCCCCATAGCAAGCTGCTATTGTGGGGGCACTTAGCAGGAGGGAGGGGCCAGGAGCTCCAGCCAGGGTCCCGAAAATAGGAGGATCTGGACTGTCCTGTGCAAAACCTATAGAGCAGGTAAGTATATTATGTTTGTTATTTTAATAGAAAAAAAAAGAGACTTTGCAGCCACTTGAAATTGCACTGTCTACTGCTTTCTGTGAAGACAGGAAGTTCAGGGAAGTAGCACCAAGAGAGCAGGATTCAAAGTTGTAAACTTGTAAAGTGCTGGGGTAAGAATTTAAACAAATAGTTAACTTGTAAATGTTTATTTAATTATGCTTAATGTGTTAAGCATAAAACACACTGAGAGTTTAAAACTACTTGAAAGTATATGTGAAGCTTAACCTCCCTGGCGGTCTGATTATGTCAGAATTTTTGTGCTAAAAGCGGTACATTGTTTTGCATGGAAGTCTATTGTTTTATATTTTAGGCCTGTAATTCTTAGGAATAACTCACTTAAATCTGTCCAAACAAGAGTCTAGTAGACATCCCGGGTATGATAAAGCTTGAAACACAAAATCATCAATTATAATATAATAATAATACATTTCATCAAATTCTTCATTGTTTTCGAAGTGGAGATATTTTATTATGAGGGAGAATCTGTACTCTAATATGACCGTGCCAAAGAATGGAGTGGCAAGTAATGCATTGGTTGTCCAATACCACTTCTGCACCACTCCCTGAAGAATTATTAGGCCCAGAAATTTCCAAATGTCATCTTTGGTCACTGGTTCCCACTTTCTGCATCTTGCAAACTTGCGTAGCCAATTGTTGCTCTTTGTACCAGTTGGTCTCGGTAACTATTTTTTCAATAACCTGAGGCCAATTTCTGCTCACCTGAGAAAGACAGCCAGTGCTCTCGGCCTGGGAAATCAGACAACTCCTTTCAGTGAGAGGTTGGTGAAAACGTTCAAGTTGTACTGTATATGTGGATGCTGACAAGCTTTAGGCTTGCTCAGCCTGTAGTTAGGACCTGTATTTTTTGTATAGTTAGTGCCGAGATACGGCTAGTAGACATGTGCAATTTGTTTAGTTCCAAATAAATATTCGGACACATTTTTCGTTATTTGGAGATTTCGATATATCCGAATCCCTGAATTACAGAACAAATGAATTTTACCAATTTCTCAGAACAACGAAACTAAATTTGTCAGAATTTCTGAAATTCAACTCAAATTTTACAACAAATTCCACTAAAATTTGAACTGTAAACCTATTGTTGAAATCAAAGACTGTGTGTACCATTTCAAAATAATGCTGTTTTTGCCAAACTATTTGAATAGTGTACTACATGCAATGCACTTGCGGTTCCTTTTATATTGGAAAAAGAAGATACCCTTCTTCCATAGAATTAGGGACCAGGTGTCCCTTACAGGTATATCTAAAAAAAAGATGGAAACCCCTATAAGTGGACACATGGGCCTTTATCGTGGCTTTGATTTGACAAAAATGAAGTTTTTTGCACTCAAATATGTAGCTAACCATGATTGAGGGGTTGACATAGGCAAAATCCCATTACAATGTGAAACAAAATGGATCCATACTTTAAAAGTGACTAGGATGTCAGGGCACAATGAATCCTTAAAGCGGAGTTCCACTCAAAAGTGGAACTCCGCTGATCTGCTTTCTCCCCCCCTCCGGTGCCCCATTTGGCACCTTTCAGGGGGGAAGGGGGAATGGGTACCTGTTTTTGACTGGTACCCTTCCCTACTTCCTGGGAGACAGTGCCGCGGCACTGTCCCTCATATGTTTGGCCCCCTCTTTTTTCTTCCGCCGCTGGGCCAATTACAAAGCGCAGCGCGCTTTGGGCATGCGCAGTAGGGAACCAGCAGTGAAGCCGGAAGGCTTCACTGCTGGGTTCCCTTACCCTGGATGGCGGCGGCGGCACCCAGGAGCCGATATGTAAATCGGCTTTGGGTGCCGACATCATGGGCTCCCTGTGCAGGTAAGTTCTACTATTTAAAAGTCAGCAGCTACAGTATTTGGAGCTGCTGACTTTTTACATTTTTTGTGAGGGGGGCGGAACTCCGCTTTAAGCTTTAAGTTCTTTCAATGACTCGGTCTTCTTTCTTCTAATTGCTCCTTCCTTATCTGGCCACCTTGATAAAAATTCATATTAACATTTTTTGATTTTTATGTCTTTATTTGGTATTTGAACTAATGAGTAATATCTTGATGTAAGGGTCATCTGGAGGTGTTCCTGTTGACCTTTGATAGAATTTACAATATGCTTATATTAATTTCTATTTTTCAATTCATTGTTTCATTATTGTTTATTCACTAGATAGCAGGTATCCCACAATCATTTGCCTGATGGATGGGTGATCGTACGGACGCCCAGGGCACCACTAGAGGGAGCCGTTTTTCCTGGATCTCTCTGCTGCCGCTTGTTTGACACTATGTGCATGAGGGTTAGTCCCCTTTTTTCCATCCACTGATGAGCATTGTTGTTCCCTTTGAGTGGATGTGGAGTCTGCTGACAGAGATTCCTGCCCAGGCCAGCTATGGGCATCAGTTTCCCCTTTCCATAATAGCACAAGTGGACTAATTGCACTTGTGCGATACGTCACTTCCGGCAGTGACTGCGCATGCGCGGTGGCATTTGTTTGCCATTTGCATCTCTCGTGGTGCCATTGGGTGCCTGGGGGGGGGGGTGGAGAAGAATATAAGGGGTCCTTTAGGCTGGAGCTCTGCCTGAGGCTGACACACTAAAATACTTTGTGAGTATAATGATAGATCCAATTTATTAACTTTGTTTATGGTATAAAGGATGTTTTATGTGTGCTCATTTAAAGTACTCAAATCTATCTAAACAACATATACCATGATTCAATGTTTAAATGTTGATTTAATTGGCATTTTTGTTGCATTGATGTATTTGTGTATTAATATATTATGTGTTGTAGGGAACTGGTATGCAAAATCTCCTGAAGAAGCCAAAGTATGGCGAAACATGTAGAGATGAACATATTGCAACAGTACTGTATGAATAAATTATTTTCAAATGTTTTTATTTGATTAAATATTTTAATGATTATAATAAAAATTGATTTTTTTATATTATGCTTTGTGTGTGCCCCCTTCAAATTCTGTATCTACCATCTCAGTCATGTGCTGTTTTTGTTAAGCCAAATGTGTTTTAAAGAGTCATTGTAATAATTTGATGAAGATTTTTCTTTTGTTCCTTCACTTTGCAAGTGTAAAATTGATAAAAAGAAACCAGTAAAATATAAATATTTAAAAGCATTTGTTCTTGACATTATTTTTTCTCAGCAGGTTAAAACTTCTACTGTATTGTACTAACTAGTATTGTACATAGTAAAATGTTGAAAGTAAAATACTACTTTTATAAATCAGAACACTTTGCATATTTTTTTATCCACTTGCCGACTGTCAACAGTAATATCACTGCGGCAGTGCGGCTCCCCTGCGTCCAGTCACGTAGTACTATGTGACTGGAGTGCATGTGATTCCGATAGCGTTTAGACACAGCGGGAGCCGGCCATGAGAGGAGAGGCAGCGATTGCCGCCTTCCTCCCCTGATTGTCCAAGAAACGGAGAGAAGACCCGCCTGCTTATGTAAACAAAGCAGGCGGATCTTCTCTCAGACAGGCAGGGACAGATCAGCAGTTTCAGCTAAGCTGAAACTGCAATCTGTCTGTGTCTGTAACAGAACCCCCCCCCCCCCACACACACACACACACTTAGTAAGCATATAGGCATACATTAATCCCTTTGATCACCCACAGGGTTAACCCCTTCCCTGCCAATGGCATTATTACAGTAACAGTGCATATTTTTAGCAATGATTACTGTAGTAATGTCACTGATCCCCCCAAAAGTGTTAAAAATGTCAGTTAGGGGTCCGATCTGTCAGTCGCAAATGTTGCAGTCCCGCAAAAAAATCACAGATCACCGCCATTACTAGTAAAAAAAAAAAGCAATAAAATTACATACAAAAGTGCAGTAAACAAAAGTTCATCAGAGAGTGCTCTAATAAAGAAGGGAAACTGTCCACCACTTCAAACTTGGAAAAAGCCCCGAGTGCAGGAACCGCCACCAAGATAATAAATGGCCTTTTACCAAATTGCAATGACCCCCATTACAAGGATCAAAGACAGCCTGTGTGATCAAATCAGTGCCCAGATTGACATGTATCGATTCCCAGTGTTCCCTCAGCAGCTCCGACCGGAACAAGTGAACATAAGGAAAAGAGGGACAACTCCAATAGTGAAGTACGTTCACAGGTTTATTCAGTAAAAGCAGAGTGGCAACTCACGTTTGCATGAAGAAATCACAGCATGTCTCGGAGCTATACTCTCAGAACCTTTGTTTCCAACCAATAAAATGGCCGCCGTGTCTCCTTGCTGGCCTCAGTACGACGAACCGCAGGCTCCTCCTCCGACCGGTTTCGTCAACACGTGACTTCGTCAGGGGGTGTGGCCTATGGCAGAACATCTTTCCTTATATGCTGGGTGAGACAGGGCGGAACTCGCTGCGTCCAATCCGGAGCCAGCAGGAAGAAGTCATCCCAAACCATCAACAGGAAGGAGACCAACGACCCGGAACAGGATGTGTGACCTTTGAATGTCAACATCCGGAGCTAAACCCGGGATTGGAGACGGGGGCACCCCAAAAAACAAAAGGCAAAAGGAGGGCAGAGAGGGACTAGAGGGGGGCGGAGGGTCCGCGACAAAAAGAAGTCGGCGTTGAGGGATCGGGGTTTGTTTAATTTGAGTTCAGCTTCTCTTTCGGTTGAAGAGAAGCATGTGTTAAATCATGGACTCAAGTTTGCTCCCCCCTGACCTCTTAACAAATTCGACACTTTCATAGACCTTCAAAAGTTTGTGCGTAAAATGAGCATTAAAAGGCATATGATGGGGAACCCCATCACCCCTAGAGTGGAATATAATATGGGCATCAAGTCCACTTCATTTTCCAATGCCTCACTATTCAACCCCCCAGGTCCTTTGGCTCCCACTCTGACTGTGTTCCGAGATTTGGTTGCCAAGGACTTGGATAAGCTTAGCCTCAAAAAAGTCCATCAAACACATATGTTTGAACGGGGACTTCGCTCCTTAAAGGAGCGTAAGGACATAATTGTGAGGCCAGCAGATAAAGGGGGAGGAATAGTCATTCTGGATACTGTGGCCTATAATGTGGAAATGAATAGGTTATTGTCAGATCGGGACACGTATATTCCCCTGAGGGGTAACCCTACGACATCATACAAAAAAGAACTTGTCGACTTGGTGGAGGATGGCTTTCAGCGCAAACTCCTTACCAAGAAGGAGAAATCCTTTTTGGTACCATCCGCCCCAAGGGTGCCAATAATGTACTATCTACCCAAGGTGCATAAAGATGCGGTGAACCCACCCGGGAGGCCAATCATTAGTGGCATTGATTCGGTTACCTCCCGGGTGGGTAAATACATAGACTTCTTTCTCCAGCCCCTTGTGACCAAGACCCCCTCATTTTTGAGGGACTCTATGCAAGTCATTAATATACTTAAGGATATAGAGTGGAAGCACACCTACATCTTGGCCACTGCTGATGTTTCATCCCTTTACACGGTTATATCACACCAGCATGGAAGGGAGGCTGTTGAGTATTTCTTGGGTCAGAGCACTTTGTTAGGTCTTCAGAGTCAATTTATCTTATCCCTGTTGGATTATGCTATGGCCCATAATTTCTTCTGGTTCAATGGCACTTATTACAGACAAAATAAGGGGGTGGCCATGGGCGCGAAGTTTGCGCCAAGTATGGCCAATCTGTTCATGGCCAAATGGGAGGAGGATGTCATCGGTGACGTTCCAAGACCAGAGATAGTTCTCTGGCGGAGGTACATCGATGACATCCTCCTCCTATGGGATGGTGACTCTGAGTCCCTTGAATCATTCATCTCTGCACTGAATGACAATGACAGAGGAATTAGATTGGTGCACGAATGCAGTAGATCTGAAATTCATTTTCTAGATCTTAAAATTAAAGTGGTTGGTAGTTCCCTTGAAACCTCTACTTTCTTCAAGGAGACTGACAGGAACGGATTTATTGACACATCTAGTTGCCACCATGTGTCGTGGCTTAGATCCGTTCCTGTCAGTCAGTTCCTCAGACTCAAGTGGAACTGTTCCAATAGAGCGGACTTCCTGCGGTAGGCTAGCTCCTTGAAGTCCAAGTTTTTGGAGAAGGGGTATAAAGAACAGGATCTTGAAACAGCCCTTATGCAGGCAGATTCCCGTAATAGGGCTGACCTGTTGGTACCATGAGAACGTGAGAGTAATGATGATTTTCAGTTTGCCTTTTTTTCATCATACTCCGTTCAGCATTTCTCTGTTAAAAAATTGATCAGGAAGCATTGGCACATCCTAAAGAACGACAGCCTCCTGGGCCCTGTACTACCTGAAGCTCCTAAAGTCATTTTTAGGGGTGTGCCTCTGCTGAGGCTTCAAGTGGCCCCCAACATTGTGGATCCACCTAAGACCATCTCTTTTTTTCAGGAGAGGGGTGGTTTTTATCCATGTAGAGGTTGTGCCATCTGCAAGGTTAATGCTTGTAGGTCTAGGAGGGTTGAGACGTTCTTTTCCAATGCCACACAACGTAATGTTAAAATCAAGCCGTTCATCACATGTTCCACACGGCACGTTGTCTACCTACTACGTTGCCCTTGTGGCCGTGAATATGTGATTAGGACGATACAAAAGTTACACGTGCGGTTGCAGGAACATGTGGCGAATATACTGAAGGCTTTCCCAAAACATAGTGTCTCTAGACACTATGATGAATGTCATGGGAATGACCCCAAAGGCACTGTCTTTTTAGGCATTGATAAATTTTCAGGCAGTTGGAGGGGTAGTAACCGTACCAGAGGTGTCTCACAACTAGAGACCAGCTGGATTTATCGGTTGAAGACCTACGCCCCTCACGGGTTAAATATTGATTGGGATATTAATTCCTTTATCAATAATGCCTGATGAAGGGGTTTTCAGTATGTTCTGCACTGTTGGTTATCATAATTTTATTTTGTTTTTATTTGTGGGATAGTTTTAAATGTTTTTATTCTATATTTTTTGTGATGCTATTAAACTGTCATATTGTGTATCATATTTAGTTCACATTTTTAGTTACATTTATAATTTTCCCTTCATGTCAATGTAAGTTATGTAATGGAGCACTCTCGGGAATTTTTGTTTCTGGCTGCTAGATGGCGGTGTTTCCCTGCAAAGTCTAGCACGGCTAGAGTAGAGCACTGTTCCCCTGGTTACCTATAGGTTTCCCCCGTTTTGAAGCTCTTTTAAATAAGGTTTCTTTCTTAAGATCAAATATGCACTAGAAGTCCTTTGAAATATAAGGCACATATATCTCTTGTGCAATCATGTTAATATTTGATCGGTTTATCGCTGTTTGCGGTCTCCAATTCTGGGTTTAGCTCCGGATGTTGACATTCAAAGGTCACACATCCTGTTCCGGGTCGTTGGTCTCCTTCCTGTTGATGGTTTGGGATGACTTCTTCCTGCTGGCTCCGGATTGGACGCAGCGATTTCCGCCCTGTCTCACCCAGCATATAAGGAAAGACGTTCTGCCATAGGCCACACCCCCTGACGAAGTCACGTGTTGACGAAACCGGTCGGAGGAGGAGCCTGCGGTTCGTCGTACTGAGGCCAGCAAGGAGACACGGCGGCCATTTTATTGGTTGGAAACAAAGGTTCTGAGAGTATAGCTCCGAGACATGCTGTGATTTCTTCATGCAAACGTGAGTTGCCACTCTGCTTTTACTGAATAAACCTGTGAACGTACTTCACTATTGGAGTTGTCCCTCTTTTCCTTATGTTCACTTGTTCCGGTCGGAGCTGCTGAGGGAACACTGGGAATCGATACATGTCAATCTGGGCACTGATTTGATCACACAGGCTGTCTTTGATCCTTGTAATGGGGGTCATTGCAATTTGGTAAGAGGCCATTTATTATCTTGGTGGCGGTTCCTGCACTCGGGGCTTTTTCCAAGTTTGAAGTGGTGGACAGTTTCCCTTCTTTATTAGAGCACTCTCTGATGAACTTTTGTTTACTGCACTTTTGTATTTGATCCATTTGAACATTTGTATGGACTGTGGATTCAATTGTGTTAGCGCTGCACCAATCCCATTCTATATTGCTATTTAGATCTGGTATTTCTGATTCTAGATCAGGTGCTGGCTGCTTTCATTTGGTCTGTTGACTTTTTATTCATGTATGTTTTTATCTTTACATTTTAGCGCAGCAATATCCCCTTTTTTAATAAAATTACATAAATCTTTCCCGTAGCTAGTAGACGCCATAAATTTTGCGCAAACCAATCAAAATATGCTTATCGCAATTTTTTTTTTTTTACCAGAAATATGTAGCAGAAAACAAATTGGCCTAAAATGTTAACAAGTTTTGATTTTTAAATTTTTGTGGGAATGTCCTATAGCAAAATGTGAAAAATATTGTTTTTTTTTTTCACAATTGTCGCTCTTTTTTTGTTTATAGCGCAAAAAATAAAAATCCCATAGGTGATCAAATACCACCAAAAGAAAGCTCTACTTGTGGGAAAAAAAGGACGTAAATTTATTTTGGGTACAGTGTCCCACTACTGCGCAATTGTCCAAATAAAGTATCGCAGTGCTGAATCACAAAATATGGCCTGGTCAGGAAGGGGTAAAACCTTCCGGGGCTGAAGTGGTTAATACAAACAGGATCAATGTGTATAAATAACAATGAGATGTCTGTTTACTCGGCTGCCGCATTCAAATCGAGAAAAAAAATCTAAAATTTTTTGATTCGCCTTGCACATGTCTAAAGGCTAGGTTTTTGTTTTGCTATTATTGCTTGTTTTTTGAGACATTGTACAGCACCTGTATATAGACTTGTAAATATCACAAATAAACACCACACTGTTTTCTGACTACCTTCTTGGATTTGGTATCTATTCCCGAGAGACGACTTATCCCAGGGAGCTTTGAACCTGCTACCTGTTCCCCGCTCGCAATAGTTATTTATTTGATACTTTCACTAAGAAATAAAAAGATGTTGTTTGAATTGGATCTTTATTTAGATCTCAGCGTTTCCCTGCTAAGGATGTGTTGATAACAGTTTGACATTATAAATATATCAAGGTCAGGCAGGATGATTGGTGAAGCAGGGCAGAAGGTCATAAACAGATTGATTAGATGGTATTTAGCACCTAATTATATGCACTCATCTCACTAAACCCCACCTTGGTATATTTTTACATTTACTCCTAGTATTTGCCTACATAATTCACATGCTGTATAGTATTCCAATATACTGTACCCTATGTAATGGGGTGGATTTAATAAAGGCAAGTGGACTGGGTACTTTGCAAGTGCAGTTACACTTATTTTCCTTAGAGCTTAGTAACTGTGGTAAAGCTCCATCATCTAATCACGTGCAACCAAATTGCATTTTTTTTAATTTTTCTTGCACCTGATTGGGTATTCTTTACAAAGTAATGCTTTCCCACATTTACATTTACTAATGAAAATTAGTACAACTGTGCTTGCAAAGTGCACAGTTTATTTGCCTTTAGTAAATCCATATTCGTAAATATGCAAAGCCATTAACAGGACATATTCCATTTAATGTCACTAGCAGGAATCCATGTTGCAGAAGGGACTCTTTGGTACCAGAGTATGTCTCTTACCACCCTGAAAGCTCACATTGAGGCATCCAAGTGGTTGTCTCTGTCAAAACTTCTTTTTTACAGGGTGAAATAGCATTTTCACTGCTTCAGTGGGAGGTGGGACCTTACATCGATCTCCATTATACTAAAATAAAGTTTTAACATCATCCCCACTTTGTGGCCTGACATGGTTAGGGGAGAGAGGGGCACACACTTGTCTCCCATTTTATGGCCAGCCAGCCTGCATAGGCTGGGGGGACCCATTTTTTTTTATACTTTTGTTTCATATTTTATGCGTTGGGTTTCCTCCTGAAAACCATAACAGACTCCCAATGAGGATAAAGGTTTTGTCATAAATTTTGGGGGACACCTCACATTTGTTCGTCATTCATTTTGTCAGAAATTACATTTTAGGGAAACAAATTTCAGTAATGTGCACTAGTGTATATTTTAGTTGTTTGTTTATATTTTTTAGGGGGCCCTCAACATCTTTTTTTTATTTTATATTTTTTTTATTATACAGGATTTATATAGCGCCAAAACAGTTTGTGCAGCACTTAACAAAATGAAGGCAAACATTACAGTTACAATACAATTTGGTACAAAAGGAATCAGAGGGCACTGCTCGTTAGTAGTGTTGAGCGAACACGGACTGTATTATTCGTGTTCGTACCGAATAATTGGATTTTTTGTACCCGAACACGGACACGGACACTTTACTGTATGTTCGGGTAAAAATCCGTGTTCGGTCGTTTTATTTCCGGGTTTTGCATGCTTTGGCGCTCTTTTCATGGCGGGCTTTCAACAGCCAATCAACAATCATTTAACTGGTGTGCCTTAAGCCATCCCAGCCATGCCTGCAAATGTCTCAGTAGCTGTGATTGGCCGTCTGAAGCATGTGACCAAGTCTTTATAAGTTCGAGGCAGCCGCAGCGGCGTCATTATGCTGCTTAGATTCAGGGACAGAGCACACATCAACGTGCTGGCTGCTGATTAGGGAAAGATAGGCAGGAAAAAACCATTTGTGTCCGGATAGAATTGAGGGACAGGTCGGAGTGTTTAGGCAGGGCGAGTTGTAGGCATTTTAGGGATAGAGTCTGCTGAATTATATAGGGTCAGTGTCTTCTACAAACTACAATCGATATTGCTGTGTGGGGGGTGGGGTGAATCTGCACTCAATCCTGATCTACGATCTCTTCTCAATCCTGTTAGGGACAGAGTCTGCTGAATTTTAGGGAAACTGTGTTCTACAAACTACAATCGATATTGCTGTGTGGGGGGTGGGGTGAATCTGCACTCAATCCTGATCTACGATCTCTTCTCAATCCTGTTAGGGACAGAGTCTGCTGAATTTTAGGGAAACTGTGTTCTACAAACTACAATCGATATTGCTGTGTGGGGGGTGGGGTGAATCTGCACTCAATCCTGATCTACGATCTCTTCTCAATCCTGTTAGGGACAGAGTCTGCTGAATTTTAGGGAAACTGTGTTCTACAAACTACAATCGATATTGCTGTGTGGTGTGGGATTGGAGATAGGCAGGTGTCAGTGATCCACATCCATTTTTCTGTGTGTGAGCTGCAGTGAACACAATCTTTTTGGGCTGCAGTGAACACAATCTTTTTGGGCTGCAGTGAACACAATCTTTTTGGGCTGCAGTGAACACAATCTTTTTGGGCTGCAGTGAACACAATCTTTTTGGGCTGCAGTGAACACAATCTTTTTGGGGTGCAGTGAACAAAATCTTTTTGGGGTGCAGTGAACACAATCCTTTTTGGTGTGCAGTGAACACAATCTTTGTGGGGTGCAGTGAACAAAATCCTTTGTGGGGTGCAGTGAACACAATCTTTTTGGGGTGCAGTGAACAAAATCCTTTTTGGGGTGCAGTGAACAACATCCTTTTTGGGGTGCAGTGAACACAATCTTTTTGGGGTGCAGTGAACAAAATCCTTTGTGGGGTGCAGTGAACACAATCTTTTTGGGGTGCAGTGAACACAATCTTTTTGGGGTGGAGTGAACAACATCCTTTTTGGGGTGCAGTGAACAAAATCCTTTTTGGGGTGCAGTGAACAAAATCATTTTTGGGGTGCAGTGAACACAATCTTTTTGGGGTGCAGTGAACACAATCTTTTTGGGGTGGAGTGAACAACATCCTTTTTGGGGTGCAGTGAACAACATCCTTTTTGGGGTGCAGTGAACACAATCTTTTTGGGGTGCAGTGAACACAATCTTTGTGGGGTACAGTGAACAGAATCTTTGTGGGGTGCAGTGAACACAATCTTTGGGGGGTACAGTGAACACAATCTTTGTGAGGTGCAGTGAACACAATCTTTGTGGGGTGCAGTGAACACAATCATTGTGGGGTGCAGTGAACTCAATCTTTGTGGGGTACAGTGAACACAATCTCATACTGAAGGTTTGAGGGTGCTGCCTGTTCCATACTCCCCCTACTCCTCATCTAGCCTTTTAGGGGTACAAACAATAGTAATTGGGGCCTAGTGTGGTTGTGTACGTGTGATATACATACACTTTTTTGGGATCATATTTTCTATTCCGCTATTTAATCAAAAACCTTTGGGGATCAGTTAAATTGGGGGATAGTCTGTGTTGGTACGTGTGAGAGAGATCCACCTTTCCAAGTTGTTGGGGTTCATCTCATACTTCTGAAGGTTTGAGGGTGCTGCCTGTTCCATACTCCCCCCTACTCCTAGCCTTTTAGGGGTACAAACAATAGTAATTGGGGCCTAGTGTGGTTGTGTACGTGTGATATACATACACTTTTTTGGGATCATATTTTCTATTCCGCTATTTAATCAAAAACCTCTGGGGATCAGTTAAATTGGGGGATAGTCTGTGTTGGTACGTGTGAGAGAGATCCACCTTTCCAAGTTGTTGGGGTTCATCTCATACTTCTGAAGGTTTGAGGGTGCTGCCTGTTCCATACTCCCCCTACTCCTAGCCTTTTAGGGGTACAAACAATAGTAATTGGGGCCTAGTGTGGTTGTGTACGTGTGATATACATACACTTTTTTGGGATCATATTTTCTATTCCGCTATTTAATCAAAAACCTCTGGGGATCAGTTAAATTGGGGGATAGTCTGTGTTGGTACGTGTGAGAGAGATCCACCTTTCCAAGTTGTTGGGGTTCATCTCATACTTCTGAAGGTTTGAGGGTGCTGCCTGTTCCATACTCCCCCTACTCCTAGCCTTTTAGGGGTACAAACAATAGTAATTGGGGCCTAGTGTGGTTGTGTACGTGTGATATACATACACTTTTTTGGGATCATATTTTCTATTCCGCTATTTAATCAAAAACCTCTGGGGATCAGTTAAATTGGGGGATAGTCTGTGTTGGTACGTGTGAGAGAGATCCACCTTTCCAAGTTGTTGGGGTTCATCTCATACTTCTGAAGGTTTGAGGGTGCTGCCTGTTCCATACTCCCCCTACTCCTAGCCTTTTAGGGGTACAAACAATAGTAATTGGGGCCTAGTGTGGTTGTGTACGTGTGATATACATACACTTTTTTGGGATCATATTTTCTATTCCGCTATTTAATCAAAAACCTTTGGGGATCAGTTAAATTGGGGGATAGTCTGTGTTGGTACGTGTGAGAGAGATCCACCTTTCCAAGTTGTTGGGGTTCATCTCATACTTCTGAAGGTTTGAGGGTGCTGCCTGTTCCATACTCCCCCTACTCCTAGCCTTTTAGGGGTACAAACAATAGTAATTGGGGCCTAGTGTGGTTGTGTACGTGTGATATACATACACTTTTTTGGGATCATATTTTCTATTCCGCTATTTAATCAAAAACCTCTGGGGATCAGTTAAATTGGGGGATAGTCTGTGTTGGTACGTGTGAGAGAGATCCACCTTTCCAAGTTGTTGGGGTTCATCTCATACTTCTGAAGGTTTGAGGGTGCTGCCTGTTCCATACTCCCCCTACTCCTAGCCTTTTAGGGGTACAAACAATAGTAATTGGGGCCTAGTGTGGTTGTGTACGTGTGATATACATACACTTTTTTGGGATCATATTTTCTATTCCGCTATTTAATCAAAAACCTCTGGGGATCAGTTAAATTGGGGGATAGTCTGTGTTGGTACGTGTGAGAGAGATCCACCTTTCCAAGTTGTTGGGGTTCATCTCATACTTCTGAAGGTTTGAGGGTGCTGCCTGTTCCATACTCCCCCCTACTCCTAGCCTTTTAGGGGTACAAACAATAGTAATTGGGGCCTAGTGTGGTTGTGTACGTGTGATATACATACACTTTTTTGGGATCATATTTTCTATTCCGCTATTTAATCAAAAACCTCTGGGGATCAGTTAAATTGGGGGATAGTCTGTGTTGGTACGTGTGAGAGAGATCCACCTTTCCAAGTTGTTGGGGTTCATCTCATACTTCTGAAGGTTTGAGGGTGCTGCCTGTTCCATACTCCCCCCTACTCCTAGCCTTTTAGGGGTACAAACAATAGTAATTGGGGCCTAGTGTGGTTGTGTACGTGTGATATACATACACTTTTTTGGGATCATATTTTCTATTCCGCTATTTAATCAAAAACCTCTGGGGATCAGTTAAATTGGGGGATAGTCTGTGTTGGTACGTGTGAGAGAGATCCACCTTTCCAAGTTGTTGGGGTTCATCTCATACTTCTGAAGGTTTGAGGGTGCTGCCTGTTCCATACTCCCCCTACTCCTAGCCTTTTAGGGGTACAAACAATAGTAATTGGGGCCTAGTGTGGTTGTGTACGTGTGATATACATACACTTTTTTGGGATCATATTTTCTATTCCGCTATTTAATCAAAAACCTCTGGGGATCAGTTAAATTGGGGGATAGTCTGTGTTGGTACGTGTGAGAGAGATCCACCTTTCCAAGTTGTTGGGGTTCATCTCATACTTCTGAAGGTTTGAGGGTGCTGCCTGTTCCATACTCCCCCTACTCCTAGCCTTTTAGGGGTACAAACAATAGTAATTGGGGCCTAGTGTGGTTGTGTACGTGTGATATACATACACTTTTTTGGGATCATATTTTCTATTCCGCTATTTAATCAAAAACCTCTGGGGATCAGTTAAATTGGGGGATAGTCTGTGTTGGTACGTGTGAGAGAGATCCACCTTTCCAAGTTGTTGGGGTTCATCTCATACTTCTGAAGGTTTGAGGGTGCTGCCTGTTCCATACTCCCCCTACTCCTAGCCTTTTAGGGGTACAAACAATAGTAATTGGGGCCTAGTGTGGTTGTGTACGTGTGATATACATACACTTTTTTGGGATCATATTTTCTATTCCGCTATTTAATCAAAAACCTCTGGGGATCAGTTAAATTGGGGGATAGTCTGTGTTGGTACGTGTGAGAGAGATCCACCTTTCCAAGTTGTTGGGGTTCATCTCATACTTCTGAAGGTTTGAGGGTGCTGCCTGTTCCATACTCCCCCTACTCCTAGCCTTTTAGGGGTACAAACAATAGTAATTGGGGCCTAGTGTGGTTGTGTACGTGTGATATACATACACTTTTTTGGGATCATATTTTCTATTCCGCTATTTAATCAAAAACCTTTGGGGATCAGTTAAATTGGGGGATAGTCTGTGTTGGTACGTGTGAGAGAGATCCACCTTTCCAAGTTGTTGGGGTTCATCTCATACTTCTGAAGGTTTGAGGGTGCTGCCTGTTCCATACTCCCCCTACTCCTAGCCTTTTAGGGGTACAAACAATAGTAATTGGGGCCTAGTGTGGTTGTGTACGTGTGATATACATACACTTTTTTGGGATCATATTTTCTATTCCGCTATTTAATCAAAAACCTCTGGGGATCAGTTAAATTGGGGGATAGTCTGTGTTGGTACGTGTGAGAGAGATCCACCTTTCCAAGTTGTTGGGGTTCATCTCATACTTCTGAAGGTTTGAGGGTGCTGCCTGTTCCATACTCCCCCCTACTCCTAGCCTTTTAGGGGTACAAACAATAGTAATTGGGGCCTAGTGTGGTTGTGTACGTGTGATATACATACACTTTTTTGGGATCATATTTTCTATTCCGCTATTTAATCAAAAACCTCTGGGGATCAGTTAAATTGGGGGATAGTCTGTGTTGGTACGTGTGAGAGAGATCCACCTTTCCAAGTTGTTGGGGTTCATCTCATACTTCTGAAGGTTTGAGGGTGCTGCCTGTTCCATACTCCCCCCTACTCCTAGCCTTTTAGGGGTACAAACAATAGTAATTGGGGCCTAGTGTGGTTGTGTACGTGTGATATACATACACTTTTTTGTGATCATATTTTCTATTCCGCTATTTAATCAAAAACCTCTGGGGATCAGTTAAATTGGGGGATAGTCTGTGTTGGTACGTGTGAGAGAGATCCACCTTTCCAAGTTGTTGGGGTTCATCTCATACTTCTGAAGGTTTGAGGGTGCTGCCTGTTCCATACTCCCCCTACTCCTAGCCTTTTAGGGGTACAAACAATAGTAATTGGGGCCTAGTGTGGTTGTGTACGTGTGATATACATACACTTTTTTGGGATCATATTTTCTATTCCGCTATTTAATCAAAAACCTCTGGGGATCAGTTAAATTGGGGGATAGTCTGTGTTGGTACGTGTGAGAGAGATCCACCTTTCCAAGTTGTTGGGGTTCATCTCATACTTCTGAAGGTTTGAGGGTGCTGCCTGTTCCATACTCCCCCTACTCCTAGCCTTTTAGGGGTACAAACAATAGTAATTGGGGCCTAGTGTGGTTGTGTACGTGTGATATACATACACTTTTTTGGGATCATATTTTCTATTCCGCTATTTAATCAAAAACCTCTGGGGATCAGTTAAATTGGGGGATAGTCTGTGTTGGTACGTGTGAGAGAGATCCACCTTTCCAAGTTGTTGGGGTTCATCTCATACTTCTGAAGGTTTGAGGGTGCTGCCTGTTCCATACTCCCCCTACTCCTAGCCTTTTAGGGGTACAAACAATAGTAATTGGGGCCTAGTGTGGTTGTGTACGTGTGATATACATACACTTTTTTGGGATCATATTTTCTATTCCGCTATTTAATCAAAAACCTTTGGGGATCAGTTAAATTGGGGGATAGTCTGTGTTGGTACGTGTGAGAGAGATCCACCTTTCCAAGTTGTTGGGGTTCATCTCATACTTCTGAAGGTTTGAGGGTGCTGCCTGTTCCATACTCCCCCTACTCCTCATCTAGCCTTTTAGGGGTACAAACAATAGTAATTGGGGCCTAGTGTGGTTGTGTACGTGCGAGATACATACACTTTTTTTGATCATATTTCCTATTCCGCTATTCAATAAAAACCTTTGAGGATCAATTGAATTGCGGGATAGTCTGTGTCGGTACGTGTGAGAGAGATCCACCTTTCCAAGTTGTTGGGGTTCATCTCATACTTCTGAAGGTTTGAGGGTGCTGCCTGTTCCATACCCCCCCTACTCCTCATCTAGCCTTTTAGGGGTACAAACAATAGTAATTGGGGCCTAGTGTGGTTGTGTACGTGCGAGATACATACACTTTTTTTGATCATATTTCCTATTCCGCTATTCAATAAAAACCTTTGAGGATCAATTGAATTGCGGGATAGTCTGTGTCGGTACGTGTGAGAGAGATCCACCTTTCCAAGTTGTTGGGGTTCATCTCATACTTCTGAAGGTTTGAGGGTGCTGCCTGTTCCATACTCCCCCTACTCCTCATCTAGCCTTTTAGGGGTACAAACAATAGTAATTGGGGCCTAGTGTGGTTGTGTACGTGTGATATACATACACTTTTTTTGGATCATATTTTCTATTCCGCTATTCAATAAAAACCTTTCTAGGGCAAGATCTTAAATTACAGAAATATGAGGAGACCGTCAAATAAGGGCCGTGGCCTGGGTCGTGGTGCTGCTGGTAGAGCTCCTGTTGCAAGGAGAGGACATGGTCGATCTGTGCCAGCTACACGCACAAGTGAAACACCTTCCTCAAGTGTGAGTAGGCGACAGAACCTGCATCAGTATTTGGTAGGGCATCAAACGCCCCTAGAAGTGATGAGGCCAGAACAAGTTGAGGCGATAGTAGATTGGTTTGCTGCTGACAGTGCCTCCAGTTCCTTCACATTGTCTCCCACCCAGTCTACTGCAGAAAGGTCAGAGTTGGCACCTGCAGCCAATGTCCAACCGTCTTTCACCTCACCCCCTTGCAAATCAGGCCAGCAGTCTGAGCCCCAAGCCATACAGCAGTCTCTTATTCTTTTTGAGGACTCTGTCAGCAGGGTTTCCCAGGGCCATCCACCTAGCCCTGCCCCAGAAGTGGAAGAGATTGAGTGCAGCGATGCCCAACCACTTATTCCTCAAGATGAGTACATGCAAGGATCATCGCAGCACGTCTCCGATGATGACGAAACGCAGGTGCCAACTGCTGCGGCGTTCAGCATTGTGGAGACCGACAAGGAGGGCAGGGGTGAAGACTGGGTGGAAGATGATGTGGAGGACGATGAGGTCCTCGACCCCACATGGAATGAACGTCATGCAGGTGAACTGAGTAGTTTGGAGGAAGAGGCGGTGGTCGCACAGAGCCACCAGCACAGCAGAAGAGGGAGCAGGGTGCAGAAGCGGAGCGGCCGTGCCCTAGACACTACGCCCGCTACTGCCCAACGCAGCAAGGGAACGAGCGCACCAAAGTCAGCTCAAAGGAGTTCTCTAGCGTGGAAGTTCTTTAGAAAATGTGCTGATGACAGGACACGAGTGGTTTGCACCCTGTGCAATCAGAGCTTGAAGCGAGGCATGAACCTTCTCAACCTGAGCACAACCTGCATGATCAGGCATCTAAGTGCAAAGCACGAGCTGCAGTGGAGTACACACCTTCAAAACCAAGAAACGTCTCTGGCTCATCCTGCTTCCACTTCTGCTGCAGTCTCGGCCGCTCCAGCCACATCTGTAGTGATACCGGCACCTGCCACCCCGCAAACAGACGATCTGTCAGCAACACCACCACCTGGGTCACCAACAACCATCTCCACAATGTCCCGTGGAAGCGTTCAGCTTTCCATCTCCCAAACACTTGAGAGGAAGAGGAAGTACCCCCCTACCCACCCGCGATCCCTGGCCCTGAATGCCAGCATTTCAAAATTATTGGCCTTTGAAATGCTGTCATTCCGTCTGGTGGAGACGCACAGTTTTAAAAACCTTATGTCGGTGGCTGTCCCACAGTACGTCGTGCCCAGCCGCCACTACTTTTCCAGGCAAGCCATCCCTTCCCTGCACAACCAAGTGGGGGAAAAAATCAGGTGTGCACTGCGCAACGCCATCTGTGCTAAGGTCCACCTAACTACGGATACGTGGACCAGTAAGCACGGTCAGGGGCGTTATATCTCCCTAACGGCACACTGGGTAAATGCAGTGGCGGATGGGCCTGAGGCGGATAGCAATTTGGCGCATGTCCTTCCACCACCGAGGATTGCAGGGCGCTTCAGTTTGCCTCCTGTTCCTAACTCCTCCTACTCCGCTTCCTCATCCTCTACCGCCTCCTCATCCGGACAGCGTAACACCTTCACCACCAACTTCAGCACGGCCAGGGGTAAACGACAGCAGGCAGTTTTACAACTTGCCTGTTTGGGGGACAAACCACACACCGCGCAGGAGTTGTGGAGGAGCATGGAACAGCAGACAAATGAGTGGTTGCTGCCAGCGAGCCTCAAGCCCGGCCTGGTGGTGTGCGATAACGGGCGAAATCTCATAGCAGCTCTGGGCCTAGCCGGTTTGACGCACATCCCTTGCCTGGCGCATGTGCTGAATTTGGTGGTGCAGAGGTTCCTTAAAAACTACCCCGATATGTCAGAGCTGCTGCAGAAAGTGCGGGCCGTTTGTGCGCACTTTCGGCGTTCTCACCCTGCTGCTGCTCGCCTGGCAGCGCTGCAGCGTAACTTCGGCCTTCCCGCTCACCGCCTCATATGTGACGTGCCCACAAGGTGGAACTCCACCTTGCACATGCTGGAAAGACTGTGCGAGCAGCAGCAGGCCATAGTGGAGTTTCAGCTGCAGCACGCACGCGTGAGTCGCTCTGCGGAACAGCACCACTTCACCACCAATAACTGGGCCTCCATGCGAGACCTGTGTGCCTTGTTGCGCTGTTTTGAGTACTCCACCAACATGGCCAGTGGCAATGACGCCGTTCTCAGCTTAACTATCCCACTTCTATGCCTCCTTGAAAAAACAATTCGGGCGATGATGGAAGAGGATGTGGCACAGGATGAGGAGGAGGAGGAGGATGAAGAGGTAACATTTCCAAGGCTTTCAGGGCAGTCATTCGCAAGGGGCTCCGAGGGTGGGTTCCTGCACACGCAAACGCCAGGGACGCAATTGTCCAGCAGGGGCACAGTTCTGGAGGATGAGGAGGATGAGGAGGAGGAGGAGCTGGAGGAGGAGATGGAACCATGTTCACAGCAGGGTGGCACCCAGGCCAGCTCATGGCCATCACTGGTGCGTGGCTGGGGGGATACAGAGGACACGGACCATACACCTCCCACAGAGGACAGCCTTTCGTCGCCTCTGGGCAGCCTGGCACACATGAGCGATTACATGCTGCAGTGTCTCCACAACGACCGCCGAGTTGCCCACATTCTAACTTGTGCTGATTACTGGGTGGCCACGCTGCTGGATCCCCGTTACAAGGACAACGTACCGTCCTTAATTCACTCACTGGAGCGCGATCGCAAGATGCGCGAGTACAAGCGCACGCTGGTAGACGCCATGCTGCTGGCATTCCCATCTGACAGCGGGGCCACAGTGGAAGCACAAGGCAGAGGAGGAGGAGGAGGAGGTCGCCAACGCAACCAGGGCACCGCCAGCACCTCAGAAGGCAGGGTTAGCATGGCCGAAATGTGGAAAAGCTTTGTCAGCACGCCACAACAAACAGCAGCACCAGCAGCTCAGATGGAACGTCTTAGCAGGAGGCAGCATTTTACCAACATGGTGGAGCAGTATGTGTGCACACGCCTACATGTAGTGAATGACGGGTCTGCCCCCTTCAACTTCTGGGTCTCCAAATTGGGCACATGGCCTGAGCTTGCCCTTTACGCCTTGGAGGTGCTGGCGTGCCCTGCAGCCAGTGTATTATCTGAACGGGTATTTAGCACGGCTGGGGGCGTTATAACAGACAAGCGCAGCCGCCTGTCCAGAGACAATGTGGACAAGCTCACGTTCATTAAAATGAACCAGGCATGGATCCCACGGGACTTTTCCGTACCTTATGCAGAATAGCAATGGATACCGACCTTACCCACCCATTGTTCCATTTTTGCTCTTTCTCACTCTTTTGGGGTGTACCCTCATTTAAAATTTGTGAAAAGAAGCAGTGTTGGCTACCTCGTCCTCCTCCTCAGGGCCAGATTAATGTAGGGTCTATTGGAGCTGCAGCTCCAGGCCCCTACCTTTTATATAGGCCCCGGGTTGGCCATATTCACTGTTACCGCTCTTCTGTCACTTGTAAACACAGAAGTCTGGCTTCTATGCTCGCTTCCCCAGGCAGCACCCTCAGAACCTCCCCACACAGCGTGAAGGCCGGACAAGGAGGGACAGTTGGCGATGCATGGATGTGTTTATGGGCTTCAGAGACAGCATCCCATGTTGAATTAGGCATGCATGGCTGCACCCTTCCTCCTCTGGGTGCATGGCAAGGCACGGCCCTAAGGCCCTTCAAAATCCTCAGCACCAAGCCCATGATGCTGTTAATCCGGCCCTGGTCCTCCTCCACCGCCGCTTCCACCTACACCGCCCATAGGTGTGCGCAGCCTATTGCATTAAGGTGTGCACCCCAAAGTTGAAATACACATGCATGTGTTTGCCAGCAGGGAGAGTAATGTATCGGGGCCATGTACCTGTAGGCAAGGAGAAATAGAGCAGAGCAGGTCCCAGGGAGATCTTTCCCATCTCCTCACTGGCAATGCTATGTGCCCTAGGTGATTAGGGTGTGCCCAGGCACACCCAGCACACCCTGTGCGCACGCCTATGTCACCGCCACATCCACCACCACCTCAACCTCCCTCCTACTCCATATGGGCCTCGTCCTTCAGAGATGAAGAAGAACATTGTTTTATTTTTCTGTTTTTTTTTGTTGTTTTAAGTTATTTCCCTATCCACATTTGTTTGCAGAGCACTTGCCATGCTCTTAATTACGTTTTGCTGCCATTTGCAGCACTCTAGCCCTTTCCTTTGGTGTTTTAGAGCCATTTTAGTGCCTTAAAGTTCGGGTCCCCATTGACTTCAATGGGGTTCGGTGTCCGGGAAAAGTTCGGTAAAAGTCCGGGACACGGACCCGGACTTTTTTTTAAAGTTCGGCCGAACCCGTCGAACACGGACATCTAGGTGTCCGCTCAACCCTACTCGTTAGAGCTTACAATCTAAAAAGGAGGGTACAAAGAAAACCAAGCTGGCAGGAAAATGTCATTACCTGCAATTTAAGGTGGCATGCTATTTTAAGGAATTGGGGGCATTTTTTAGTGTTACATTTATTGAAGGTTTAATAAATGTTTTACAAGAGTACAATGGTGGTAAAGTCGTTGGCACAAAAGCCACAATTCAACATTCATTTTGAACTCAGATTGAAAATATTGTCAAGTAGGCAATAAAAATGCTACTGACATGTGTATGACTCAACCATTAACGTAAGAAAAACAAAAATGAGGAGAGGAAAACCTAGACTTAAAGCGGAGTTCCGGGCACAGAAAGCATTTTTCAATAAACATACCCCCGGGACAGTCAGGGCTAGCATATTCCACAATGGCTAGCCTCTGATCTGAAACTTATAAAATTTCTTCCACAGCGTTTCCATCTCTCTTGTGGACAGCTGAAGCCGACGCGATCCTCTTCCGCGTCTTCTTCCGCGTCCTCTTCTCCCAGAATGCGCCTGCACCGGCCCCTCTCGTCACTTCCGGCGCGGCGCCGCATTCGGAAGTGACGAGCGGGGCCGGTGCCGTCGAATTGATTCCTGGGAGCGATGACGTTCAGCTCCCAGGAATCATCGCGAAGGAGGAAGTGACAGAGGAGCCGTGGCACCGTGGGAGGAAGTACATTGAGGTGAGTATTTTCGATCTTCAATTACAAGGTGAGTTTAAAAAAAAAAAAAAAAAAACCTAACTATCCAATTACTTTTCAGGTGAAGGTGAAGAAGCGGATGGGCACAAAAAAAAAATATCGATTTTGTGCCCGGAACTCCGCTTTAAGCAGTCCATAGACGACTCAATTTTTTTTTCCTTCCACTGCTGGTGGAAGGAAAGAAAATCACTTGGTTTCCCCATTAACATAGTCAGTGTTGATGGGAAAATGTCTCCTGCAGCACTATTGTGTTCTGTCGGTCGGGGGGGGGGGGGTTATTAGGGTGAAGCCCCCTGGCCAGGAGAACACAATGATTATTGTTTTTGATTGTTTGTATTGATTATTGCTATCACTGCCTACAAAAATCAAATGTAAAAAAACTGACAGGCTGGTTTCACCCAAATAGATAGATGGGTCATCTTGGGTACAATCAGTTTTCCTATACATGCATTGAATTTCGGCCAATCCCTTTTGATCCATGTGTGGTAGGCTGTGTAAACTAGTCAAGAAGGAAGAAAGATATGTTTGTGGAGGGGAATGAGGGGGCATGGATGGATCTAAGAAGGGGGAAGGAGAGAGGACAGGCTGCAGAGAATTCCCAGTGACTGCATGTAACATTTTGGCTTTATTCAAAGGCCGTTAAAAAATGCATATACAAGTGTTTTTTTAATTACAGATCTGAATGCAGCTGCATTGTTTTCAATGGAATCATTCACACAGATACGAAAACATAAGCTGATATCAGATACATAACACAGGATCCAAAAATCTGTGCCTATGAACACGTTTTATGTGCATTTGCGTATAAACATATGTATGTGTTTTTGTAAGTGCGGAAAATGAGTCTAAATAAACGTGTTTAAATACGTCTATACCCAAGTATTTTATTGATCATTGTGCAGGAGCCTTTCTCCTGTAATACTCATATGCAATAACATCAGTAGAAATGTTTATAGCCATATGAATGACACCTCAGGCTGTAAAAACATACCATTGTCAAAACCATTCGGTAGTAACCTATGCTTCCCAGATTTTATGGAATTTGGGAATAGTGTGCTGCATTTTCACTAGAACTTTTTAAAATTAGGCCTTTCAATTTTTCACTTTAGGCTTCATTGAAATTACTGTTCCCTTCTGAATGGTATTTTTTCCTAAATGTTTTTGCGTTAGTACTCTGCCAGTGTTCAGCTCCCCATACCTTTTGTTTAACAACCCCTTGCCTATTAGCCTTGAAGATGGCCAGAACTGATTTTAACCACATACAGACCGCCCACCGTGTATTTACATAGTTACATAGTTAGTCAGGTTAAAAAAAAGACACAAGTCCACCTGGCTCAACCAATAAAAAAGAGAAAAAAAACAGTAAAGAAAACTCAACCATACAATCCCATATACACAATTCTATACCCGCAGTTGATCCAGAGAAAGGCGAAAAATCCCCAGCAAAGCATGATCCAATATGCTACAGCAGGTGAAAAAATTCCTTCCTGATCCCCCGAGAGGCAATCGGATATTCCCTGAATCAACTTTACCTATAAATATTAATACCCATTTATATTATGTACACCCAGGAAAGAATCCAGGCCTTTTTAAAGCAATCTACTGAGCTGGCCAGAACCACCTCTGAAGAGGGTCTATTCCACATTTTCACAGCTCTTACTGTGAGGAAACCTTTCTGTATTTGGAGATGTAATCTGTTTTCCTCTAGACGTAAAGAGTAAAGAAGTAATTTACGTCGGTACTTTGACGTTAAATACCTGGGTTATGGCAGCAGATAGCTGCCATAACCCTGGTATTTTTTTAAACGGAGGGCGGCTTTAACATAAGGGTGGTCCTATTTTTTGTGCAAACCAATCAAAATATGCCTATTGCTTATTGGAGCCTCTGCTCCAGTGCCAGCTGATGCCTAGTAAGGAGAACTGCATCGGGGGGAGCCACTACGACATCACGACACGTGGACCGCACTGCAGGCGGCCATGTTCTGCTACAGGAACCTATTGTCTTATCCATTTGATGCCATGTAGGTGCAATATCGCATTTAAATAAAGTGTTATAATAAGGGTAACACACTATTGGCCATTTTTCCGTTCCATCTTGGGGGAGCTTCATTTGAGACAGCTATATCCCGCCTTGGTCCTTAAAGGAGAGTGATACGCCCCTGGGAAGGGATAGATACCTATACCTTATGGTCGGAAGCTGACTTTGGATATGGTCTACACTACCCATATACCAACAGAGGTTCCAGGCCTACCCTCTTTAGAATTCTGGTAAGAAGCCACGCATACCACTTGGGTGACACCAGACAAGCATTGTGCATGAGTGGAGGTTATAGTTTATTGCACCTGGCTCTTACATAGTTACATAGTTACATAGTTAGTGAGGTTGAAAAAAGACATCAGTCCATCCAGTTCGACTTGTTACCAGTCGGTAAGGGGCCATCTTATTCACGTTTGTGTCACTGATTTGTCATCTCACATCGGTCCAATTGGAAGACACTTCTTTCTTTAACCACTTAAGCCACGGAAGATTTTACCCCCTTCCTGACCAGGGGGTATTTTGCGATTCGGCACTGCGTGACTTTAACGGACAATTGCACGGTTGTGCGACGCTGTACCTAAACAAATTTGACGTCCTTTTTTTCCCACAAATAGAGCTTTCTTTTGGTGGTATTTTATCACCCGTGCGATTTTTTGTTCATGCGCTATAATCAAAAAAACAGCAACAATTTTGCAAAAATAACAAAATTTTTCACATTTTTTATATGAAATTCCCCCAAAAAAATTTAAAAATCGAAATTTTTTAAAAGTTTTGGCCAATTTGTTTTCTGCTACCTATGTTTGGTAAAAAAAAATCACAATAAGCGTATTTTGTTTGGTTTGCACAAAAGTTATTGCGTATACTAATTAAGGGAAAGATTTTTGTCATTTTTGTTGTTTTTTTTTTTTAACGAGTAATGGCGGCGATCTGCAATTTTTTTTGCGGTACTGCGACATTGCGGCAGACAGATCGGACCCTTGACTGACATTTTTGACACTTTTGGGGGTACCAGTGACATTACTACAGTAATCAGTGCTATACATATGCACTGTTACTGTAAAAATGACACTGGCAGGAAAGGGGTTAACTTTATTAGAGATGCAGTGACTATGTGTGTCCCTAGGGGCGTGCTTCTTACTGTGCAGGGATGTGGCTGTGTGTGTAAAAGCACAGATCAACGGTCCTACATAGCAGGACCGTTAGATCAGTGCTTTTACACAGGGAAGAATGACAGGCGGCTTTGTTTACATTAGCCGCCTGCCTTTCTCCCTTCACAGCGGACGATCGCGAGTGACCGGCGTACATCGGGTCCGCCGGTCACACGCACCGAGGTGTCCATGAACGAGCCGAGGCGGGAGCGCGCCTCTGGCGGCGCGCCCCCGCCCGCTATTGGCTCCCAGACCAATAACGTATAACCACTTCTGGTCCAGAAGTGGTTAATTACACTGTGCTAAGCTTAATTAGGCAGACAGAAGCTGGGGTGTAGTAATGAGGGGTTTGTCACAGTGACACATCATATTGTTTTTTTGGTGAACATAGGTTAATAAGCAATCATTGCGGTGTACCGGGTATCAACAATCTCGTCAGTACTTAGACTCCAAAATGAGTTCTGACCTGATATCAGGAGTGCAAAGGTATACGTTCTATACAGGCAAACAACCAAGATAAACTGTACTGTCCAAGATCCCTAAGTTGATAAATTATTAAACATTTACAAGTGGTGAAAATCTAACTAGGATGGTCCAACTAATGTAGTTTGGTGTCTCATGCAACCACGCAGGTCACACGTAGTTAAGACCAAATATAATGACTGAATTGGTTGCTATGGCAACAGTTCAACTGTTAATAGGGGTCATGCTAAAATTTCAATGGCAACGAAAAAATAAATGTGACTTTAAAGATAACCCTCAGGAGATCAAACAACAGTTTTAAATATACATGTACAAAAATCACAAATGCTTTATTATTTTAACCTTAAAAAAAATAGAGGCAAAAAAAAAAAAAACACCACAATTGTATAACAATAAAGGTCATTCAGAAAACGGAAAAAATAGCACTTCAACAAATTGTTTACATGTTTCACGGGAGTCGCTTCATTAGCAAAGGAGCCGCAGTCTTTATGGCATTGAGATACAATAGATTTTGAAAGAAATTCAACACATACCCTAAACAATACAATAAGCAATAAATATATATATAGTATCTCACAAAAGTGAGTACACCCCTCACATATATCTTTTCATGTGACAACACTGATGAAATGACACTTTGCTACAATATAAAGTAGTGAGTGTACAGCTTGTATAACAGTATAGATTTGCTCTCCCCTCAAAATAACTCAACACACAGCCATTAATGTCCATTAATGTCTATATATATATATATACTGTATATTGTTTTCTGTATTGTTTCTATATGTGTTGATTTTCTTCTAATATCTGTTTTTTTTTTTTCTTTTTAAAGTTGCATTTCAACACCTTGAAGATTGTAGCATTTGTCCTGATGAAGTGACTCCTGCAAAACACATTGACAGACTAACAATTTGTTTAGGCCCTATTGTTTCTGTTTACTGTATACATCGTTTTATTATTATACATCTAAGGTGTTTTTCTTCCCTTTATTTTTTAAAATTGAGCTAATAAAGCATGTGTGATATTTTATATATGTATATTTATTAGTGTTTTGTCTCCTTAGGGTTATATGTAAAGTCACATTTTTTTGCATTTCCATTGAATTTCAGTCTGGGATGATACCTTCAGAATACTAGATTTTTAGGTTATGATATCTAAGTTCCACCAGTATAGAGTGTAAAAAAACAATTTAAAACATAAAAGTGCAGCGCTAAATCAGTGAACAAATATAAATATAAATTCATATAACCAATGTATAAAAGTTCATAAGTGAGTCCAAAGGGTATGCAGAAATGAAGTAGTGCTTCAAATTCATAAGTGAAGAAAAGTTGTGTAAAATCCCCACACCAAGAGTAGAAAGTGGATGCGCTCACCGAAGGGTATGGACCCAAAGTACCTTATAGTATGTGGACCATTATTAGTTGACATAATTCCCAAGCGGTGGCTGGAACCTTCGATGTTAAAAAGAGGTGGCCAGAGCGTCTCATGTAGGAACTTGCAAGTCTCTCACAGTGATACATGGAGGAACAAGCCAGACAAAGCCGACATAATGTAAAGCTGCTAAAACTTTTATTTTGCATAAAAAGTCAAAGACACACTTACAAGTTTCCAAAGCAAATGAGCAGGGAAATATACAGAGATTGATGGCATTCACGACAATCCTACCGCGTTTCCTCTAATAAGAAATCATCATAGGAAGCTGCCAATGATGATGTTCTATTAGAGGAAACGCGTTAGGATTGTCGTGAATGCCATCAATCTCTGTATATTTCCCTGCTCATTTGCATTGGATACTTGTAAGTGTGTTTTTGACTTTTTATGCATAATAAAAGTTTTAGCAGTTTTACACTATGTCGGCTTTGTCTGGCTTGTTCCTCCATGTATCACTGTGAGAGACCTGCAAGCTCCTACATGAGACGCTCTGGCCACCTCTTTTTAACATAGAGGGTTCCAGCCACCGCTTGGGAATTATACCATCTACCAGCTTGTATGGCCCACATACTATAAGGTATTCTGGGTCCATACCCTCCGGTGAGCGCATCCACTTTCTACTCTTGGTGTGGGGATTTTACACAACTTTTCTTCACTTATGAATTTGAAGCACTACTCCATTTCTGCATACCCTTTGGACTCACTTATGAACTTTTATACATTGGTTATATGAATTTATATTTATATTTGTTCACTGATTTAGCGCTGCACCTTTATGTTTTAATTTGGTTTACACAACAGGTGTCAGTTGATGTGCTAGCAGCTTTATTTTCAGTTACGGTTATGGTTAGCGCGGTTTATTTATATTGTTTCACAAAAAAAAAAAAAAAACAATGTATCAATTTTAGCCTTTGCTATTCAGTGGAAAAAGGTAATATACATTTGCTTTAATATTTTTTTTGTGACCAGAGGTTATTTAATCATAAATGTTCATACAAAAGAAAGTAGCATCAGTCTATAGTACTATAATTATTTTGTCAGTTTGACTGTGGGGATAAAAAAAGAACATGCCCAGGTTTGTATTTCTAGTCCTCTACTGAATTGTATTTAATGTTATTATGGAACAGGGCATCATGCATCATGGCTGGTTGATTCAGCTATGTCCATGTATTCATGGCATACTTCCTGACACAGTGTCCAATGTATAACATTATATCCTCTGTGTTGCATCACAAATGTTGTGATCTCTTTGTTAATTACTTAGCCTGCTTGTGTCTATATCAGATCTAATTGCTGTTTATCTCTTACCTGAACCAGTACTAGACTGAGGGCCAGGCATTTTTGGATATGTAGTTTCTTCACAGGAAATGTCAAATAGCCCAGGTTCACATTGGGTCTGATTTGACATGCGATTTGACAAAATAAATCGGAGCCTATTGCCGGCAATGGCTCCGTCTGAATCGGTGCAATATCGACTTTGTGGCGCCCATTCTCAAAAGTAGTTTCTGCACTACTTTTGGCGACTTTTGGGTGCGATTTTAATAGACATCTGTGCGGGAAAAGATGTCTGTCAAATCACCGCCCAAATCAGGCTGTAAATGCTATTTTTAAATCGTGTAAGTTCAGCAAGATTTGAAACTTCAGTGTGAACCTACACTTAAAGACAGAGGTTATGCATTAACCCGTGTGGATATACTTACAATTAACTGAATCAGCATATATATTTTTAACCAGAGGCCATAGTTGTATTTTCATTTTTTTACATGTTTAAGACTAATAGGCAAACTATTGTTAAAAAGACATGGAAGCTGTCCACTGTCATGGGGAATATGCACCAATAATTATTATTTTTTTTTTTAAACTGTACAGTGGGGATAAGGTCTTTTCATGCAGCTTTGAGTACAATTTTCTGGTCCGGTCTCCAGAGGTGGATGCTGTGTTGTGCAGGAGAGAACTGACAACGGCTGTGAAATGCCTGGGAAGTGATGTCACTCATAGAGTTACTATGAGGCTTCTATTGTCAGCTGCCTCTCCTGCACACGTCTACACACAGAAGCCACTGCTGACAGCTCAGCCTGGGACCAGACCAAAATGGCTGCAGAAAAGGTATGTAAAGTGATTTATTTTTTACAGGCTAGATAGATTCGTTTTAGAATGTTGCTGCCAGTATATTTAGAGTTAGTTAGGTTTGGGGTGAAATTCTACTTTAAATTTTAATCCTGTAAGATCATATTGAAATAGATGTAAAGAACCATGTCTATGTCTGTCCCATTTGCCTCACGTGTCCAAGAGTAGAGAAAGGCAACACAGCATACTAACAGTCTCTGGAGTAGGATTTTATTCATAGTTTACAGATAATTTGTCTCCTAGACCGAAACAAACTTGGTAAACAAGTAAATGGGCATAAGAAATAAAGTAAAATAGAGTAAATAGAGTCATAAATAGAAATAGAGTAAAACAGGGCATTTTTTCTCAGAAAATAGGTGCAGGAACTCAACCACGACCACACTGTAGGTGGCTCCTACTCTCTCACTTGCAGGGAGATTATCCAGTGGGGGTGTCGGCATCTGCACGACACCTGCATCCCCCTTGTCCCCATCCTGCGCTCAGTAAGAGCTGCTCAGGAGATCGTATCTGTGGGAGCCATTTGGAGACAAGCTGTCACTTGTAAACCCAGAAGCTGGACTTCTGGGTTTACAAGTGATAGTGGTGAACAGGGAGCAGAGGGCCTGAGCCAGAGGTGGTGGAACTTGAGTTCTACCAAGTTCCAGCTGAAAAAAAGCCCTGGAGTAAAATAGCTTGAGCATAGAGAAACAAAAAGAAGTAGTTTCAAAACAAAACCAAGAAGGTGATATATTATCTTTGTTCTTAAAAGGAGGAGAGACATCTTTTCAATAAATCTGAACAATTCAAATTAGTTAAATGAATGCTAGAGCATATCCTGTGGTTTCACTGTGTCTGTGAGTGGCTAGTGGAGGTGTACTGGAGGTCTCACACATTTTTATTTGGCCTACGGTGCTCCAGTTTGTTTAGTGGTTTTGTATTACCAGGAATCGAGGTAAATTATGGATGATATCCACATTTTTCAGTAATGTTAGGTCCTCTATAACTGTTTTGATAATGTGAGTTTTGCCATTGTGAAATTTGTTTACTGAACAGAGGTGTACGTTGAGATGGGTCAGTGTGTAAGGTAATGCCTGTACAGATCTCAGGGAATTTGTGGGGTTTCCTAACTGCACCTAGAGGTTGCTCTTTCACATGATAAAACGAATGCATGCTAGGATATCTGTGAGTAGCTGTAACATGGGGGAATCATTAGCTCTAGTGGTAGATGTGTTTTCAGGTGATTCACATCAGTCAGGATCTATATTTTAAGGGCCTGGCAGCCCATGTTTATTAGAAAAGGAAAAACACAAAGCAAAGGTCCAACACATGATGTCTTTCACACAGGGGTTATTCTCTAGTAAAAATGCACACAAAAATACTAGCCCATCCGACTCTCTCTTTAGCAGCACCTCTGCTCTTTATGATGGTCAAACAGACCACAGGTTCCTCGGTTTTGGACAGCTTCACACTAATGCACACAACTCCTGTAGTGTGGGTGGCTTCACACAAATGCACACAGCTACTCTGGCCTCAGTCCTCAGGGCTGTCTCTTGCAGACACACAGGCTTTGGCTGCCACATGCAGCCTTTCTGACTCCTGGAGACCTCCTGCCTTCTTTGGGTAGAGCAGTCTCCAACTGGGAGCCCTGAGGTATTTCTAAACCTCCTTTATAAGGGCTGTGTGCACCTGAGCACACACCCTGCTAGTCCTTCACAAAACCCAGACACAGGGTTGGAGATTCCGTCCCACCCAAGATTCCCTATGGAATCTCCAAACTACAGAGTCCCATCCAGGAATACCAAAACCTGGAGAAAGCTGCAAAAGCAGTTCCCTCCAATCCACACTCTGTAGTCCTGCAATGAGCCAATGTGCACATCCTGTGTTCTTTAAATTACCAATTTCGCTGTGACAGCATCTCATCCTGTCACAATAGCCTATCTGGCTAATGACAAATAGCCAGCTCTCTTAGAGGTACAGTAGGTGTTATAATGCTTCTCTGATCAGTTTTAATAAGAAAACCTTTAATTTATATTGGCTCATTGATTCAAGCATGACCTGTTCTATAACACTTATTTCTGCATGAGCTGTTTTTCAGATCTGCTGTATTGGATTTAAGCTCTAAAATCAAGCTGTAAAATAGTTATGAGATGGTACCGCACTCCTGAGGCCTTACATCGTATGTACCCTTCAGTATTAAAACTCTGCTGGCAATGTGAGGCTGAACAAGGTGATATGCTATATATCTTTTGCTCCTGCCCAGAGTTTCAGAGCTTTTGGTCCAAGTACATACTACATACTATCATACAAAAGGTTACAGATTGATAGGTACCAAAAACCCATGCATGTTTTCTTCTTCATCATAATGATGTGCCTATGGCAGCGTACAAAAAAATCTGTTGTGTGAAACTTGATGAATGCTACCTGGTCATGCATCCCAACACTTTGGCAATCTGTAATCCCATCATCCTTGAAACAATGGTTTAATAGAATAGAAGACATTAGGACAATGGGAAATCAGGCAAGCTCCTTGAAGGACACATATGACAAATTCCACAAGACATTGTTTTATTGATACTCTTGTATGGAAGAATTTAAATGCATCTTAGCCAATTACTGTAATATACCAGATTAGACTGAACTTATACCTTCTGGACTTTTTTTTTTTATCAAGGACTGACTCGTCCTCCCGGGGCACAAACAGTATACGAGAGAGGAACACCCTTGAAAGGGGTCTGGAACCTCTTGTTTTCACATTTTCTTCTTTCCTTTCTTCTTTCTTCTCTTATTTTCCTTTACACATTAAATCCTCAATTTCTGCTAAGATTTATCTTTTTGATCTACTGTAAAAGTCTATCATTCCATAAATAGGAATTTGCCACTTCTGTGTCTTCTAGGTCAAATCATTGCAACTGGGAGTTGTCATTATAGCTATAATGACATGCATACCATGCAGTCAGGATACAGCACATTTAACACTACAAATAAGACACCTGATATGATATAGGTTCCTCTGTATTGCTTCCTTCTATAAGTGGTTTTCTCTCAGGTTTCATTTTGAACATATTGTAAATATAATGTGCAATGTGTTATTGATTCCCCTTTATTTTTTGAAAAACAAACAATTTTCTAATCAATGATAGGAGAATTTTGTGAGCAATATTATAGAAAAAGAAATTTGCATGAGCGCAAGAAAAGAAAATTACCAGAAAAAGAAGATTCCCGTTCACAAAAATTGTTTTCTGTAGCAACTTGAGGTGAAATTGAAGGCTTGGTTGGTCGAATTTGGAAATCAATGGTGGCACTAACCGGATCACAAAACGCACAAAATTTTTGATTTAAAAAAAAAAATGCGTTAGAAATTCGTCCCATGTGTGACCTGCATAAGTCCTTTTATTCATTCTGAGTCCTGTTTACTGTAAGGTGAATGAAGTTCAGCTTTTTCCACATGTGAGGAATGCACTGGTCAGTATTTTATAAATAAATAACACATAAATGCATCAACATAATCCTCATAAAAAAAGTCGGTGATTTTAAATCTTTGTGATTGTGGAATAATGTTATTCACTGTGCAAAAGTGCCAAAGTGCTGTCGATTTTAAAATAAATGAATCGTTGATAACGCCCTGTGGGAGGGGCAAAATGCATCAGTTGACTGTGGGTGGTAACATCATATCCGGCCTGTGAGACGCACGCCAGTGTGAACTTCCGGTTTCGGTTTTCCATGCTTGTATACCTTAATACACATGTGAGTGGATATGTTTTAAACCTGTTGATTTTAAGTAATAAATGTAATTATTCTATGTGGATCTCTTTTGCCATTTTATCCATACACATGCACGAGTACTTTACTTCCCTAAACACTGAGGAGCCAAGCCAGTGAGGAAGACAGCAAGGACCAGCATACCCAGGATACTTATTGGGGGTCCATAGCAGCTGTGAGTGAGTGGGCACACCCAAGGGGAGCACAAACTGCACTTTATTTAAATCTATAGCACTTTGGCACTTTTTCGCACTGGAGAATTTTATTCCATAATCATTAAGATTTAAAATCACTGACTTTTTTATGAAGATTATGTTGATGAATTTATGTATTATGTAATTATATATTGTTTGTTATAAGGAATTACTTGGTTTACACATTAATCATGAGGTCTAAAAGGGGGTTGGTTCCCCAATTCTGGGTAGCACTCTACACAAGATCATTTATATTCAAGGCACCGCTCTTTTTTAGAGCAGCAACCCATGACCAGCACATATTACCCATATTGCTGCCTGGAGGCATACGCTGTGAGCGCTCCGAGGCCAGCAGGAGGCCCGGAGCGCTCAGCGTAACACATATATTACACACCATAAGCACGGGAATACATATATGTCTTTGGTTTAAGGGTCCTTTCACACGGGCTTTCCGCCAGGCGTACTCCATTTTGCTCAGCGGGGATCAATCCGCCGATCCCTGCCGAGCAGACAGATGGCAGGTCTGTCTCTGCTTACTTTGCAGAGACAGACCTGTCAGATCCTCGCTCTCCTCTATGGGAGAATGGATGAAAATGAACCGTCTGTCCATGTTCATCTGATCCGATCTGATCCTCCAGACGGATGGAAAATAGGGTTTCCATCCATCTGTATTTCACGGACAGGATCGGATAGCAGTGGGTGTCAGCGGACATGTCATGACATCTGCTGCTCCATACAGGTACATGGAGCATCCAATCAGGTCTGCCTGAAAAACTGACAGGCGGATCTGATCGGAAGGCCTGTGTGAAAGGGCCCTAATGCACTGGTCAGTTTACACAGGTGATGAAATTCAACAATAGTTAGAAAGCATTAGAACATGTCCTTGCACGCTCCTTTGTTTATAGACTAGGAAATAATTTACCTATGCATCTATGGCATTCATAGACCTAAACATTATAATGATCCCTACATTTAAATCCTAACTATTGTTTTGAATACCCTTTGCATCCTTTTTTTAAAAAGAAAATAAAAATACAAATATGCATACTTTTTGGTATATTGAGCATTGTCCAGTAATGTCACAGGTTCTGTTCACCCTCATCTTCCTCCAGCTATGGGTAGATCCTAAATGTTGTGAGAGGCAGATACTTGACTCCCTGGGCTCACAGGAAGTTTAAAGACACAGGGTGTCATTCAACCTGAAAGATGAGCAGTGGGGCATTGCTGGATTGGTGAGTCTACCGGGGACAGCATCAGGAGGTAGGTTTATGCAGCAGCCAGGGATTTTTTTTTTTTGCTGTGGGGAATTATTTAACTTAATGTTTTTCCATCCAGGAATTGAGCTTTAAATGTTAGGTTGGTCTTTATCATCTTAGAATACGTATGTCTAGATAAAGGAGATTTACTGAAAGTGAAATTAATATTTTCTTTTTGGCAAGGATAGCAACAATGACATTGTTTGTTTTTCCGCAGCAGTTGACGGCTGTGGCGAACAATTTGGACAATTTGGATTTCTACAAGCATGCAAATAAATAAAGTAATACATAAGATTTTATGCCATTTGCAAACGTTTCTCTACACAGCATTACGAGGATTCTCATACTTCCAATGGATGCAGCAAAAAAATTGTTTCTTTAATAGAGGATTTGAAATATTTCTTTTTAAATGCTTTATTTACAAGAGTGTGTTAAAGCAAAAATGAAAAGTATATTGTCTGCTCTATTACTGTCAGTTTATTATTTCACAGCTAAATTAAGATTCTTTGGAAAAAAAATAGAGAGATAGGGATACTTTTGGCCGCAAAGATATGTAGTCTTTGTCTTACATACTTAAACATATAATCATATAATACTTGGCAAAGGATTTAAAAGAACTGCAGGTTAGATAAAATGAGAGCCTGTTTTCACCCTTGTTTTGTCTTATTGAAAATTTAAATTGAGTCTAAAGGCTCGTACACACTATAAGAAAATCGAGTGAAGATATTTGTCCGAGGAACTATCACACGATTTTCTGACAGTGTGTACATAACTTTCCACAGCTGATTCCGACCTTCCAAAGAGATGAACAGAACAAACAATTTTTGTTTAATGTGTACCGTTTTTTTTTTGTAACGAAAAACTGCAAGTGATCAATAAAAATAAACAACAACAAAAAAAGCCTTTGTCGTATAAGAATTTTCATACATTATTTTCTTCCTCAGTTCCAACTTTCTGTGAAACAAAGAGGAAAATTGGACGATCATTAACCCCTATTTTCTTTTAGTGTGTGCCCCACTTAAGAATGAGTCACTGCTCAGACTCTACCATATGTGCATTTCATTTTAGGCTTAAATGACTGATCTCTGTAAATACAAGGCTTTTTTACAACAAAGTAGCCATGTGGACAGAAGAACACATGTAAAAATGAGCCAAATGTTTAATTTAATGGCTACATGGAAGACTAAATCATTTTGATACTTCATATTTACTTGAGAATTTATTTTTTGATCCTGTCTGCATTCATTTGCTATGCACGTATTTTTGCGTTTGCAGCATTTATCACACTTAGTGATAAAGATACATTACTTTTTTCAGTCTGCATAAAATGTTATGTAACGTGCTCGTCTATTTTCTCATTTAATCATTAAATAATTAACAGTGACATAACCGATCTAGTAAAACCAAAAGAAATAAGAAATTGCAGAGCTATAATGAAATATAATTAAAGTAAATCTTGCCAAACTTTGGCAAGGATGTCATTGCTATATTGATCTGCATCCAGCAGTCATTTTACTCCAGTCTTGTTTTTTTGTGGTGCTGCAGCATTTAGCATTTGCGGTGTTGGGTTCCAGTCTATAGGCAACACTTTCTCTAAAAAAATAAGGAATGGAAATGATTATACTAAATTTAAAGATACATCTCTACTTAGTGGAAACTTTATGTACAGAAAGACTTATTATGTCTCCAAAAAGTCAATTAAAACTTAAAACTTTTATAAATTTGTAGAGCCAAGGCGGCTATCCAAAGAGGGAGGAGAATAGGATATGAATTGGGAGACAAATGCGGTAAGGCACTAGCAAACGCAGTGCGCGACCTTAGACCATCATCATATATCTCCTAGGTCAAGACAAGGCAGGGCAAGAAATTAACTATGCCAACTCAGTTGACGCAAGCTTTCCGAGAGTTTTTTAATGATCTATACAATATTCAAGGCCCCCCCCCTGACCCGGCCCAGATGACGGATTATATCCAGGCCTGGGGGCTACCTCAGCTTCCCTTAGAGGCTGTAGAAGCCCTTGAGGCACCTATTACGCAATCTTAAATTCTTAAAATTATTAAATCCATGACACCGGGCAAGGCCCCTGGACCAGATGGCTTAACTCAGTTTTATTATGTCTCTATGATTTCAGTACTAGCCCCATATTTAGAGAATCTTTATAATGCAGCGGGGGAAGGGCCGGTCTTTCTTTGTGATACGTTGAAAGCCCACATTACTCTAATTCATAAGGAGGGGAAGGACCCAACGGCCTGCAGTAGCTATAGACCGATCTTTCTTCTAAATTTTGATTTAAAAATCTTTACTAAGCTACTGTCGGCTCACTTGGTCCAACATGTACAGTCCTTGGTACACTTGGACCAAGTAGGCTTCATCCCCAATACAGAGGCTAGGGACAATACAATTAAGGTGCTTAATCTTGTTCACGTCACCTCTGACGCTGGAAAGCCTGAAATATTTTTGAGTACAGATGCCGAGAAGGCGTTCAAATGCGTCAATTGGGATTTTATTTTCTCAGTCCTTGGACATGTTGGCCTGGGAGATAACATGCGTAATAGGATTTCGGCAATTTATTCTATGCCATCTGTGCAGGTCAAGGTGAATGGTTCCCTTTCAGACCCCTTCCCTATTACTAACGGGACCCGTCAGGGTTGTCTCCTATCTCCTCTTTTCTTTGCTTTGGCCCTAGAACCCTTATTGTGCACAATATGAAGACATCTTGACATTTGAGGCATCCCGATTAAGGGAGTACAATATAAAATTTCGGCGTACGCGGATGATCTGCTTTTTTCTTTAACTAATCCTAGGGTGTCACTCCCGAACTTGCTTCAAGAATTTAATAGATACGGGAAACTATCGAACTTCAAAATTAATTTCTCCAAGTCGGCTGCTATGGGGGTTCACCTGACATCCTCCATGAAACACTTGTTCCAAAAGAGTTTTAAATGCAAATGGGAGGTACAGGCGATACGATACCTAGGCACTAATATACCCTCTAATCTGAGTCAGCTGGTTGCACTTAATTTCCCTTCACTTCTTGCCCTGACGCGGATATTGTTAGAGAAATGGCAAAGGGGATTGCACTCTTGGTTCGGGAGGTGCAACCTATTGAAGATGTATATTTTACCAAAATTTTTATATTTATTTCAAATGTTACCGGTACAGATACCTTTGAAGTTTTCAATTAGGTAAATACCTTGTTGATCAAGTTCATTTGGCCTCATGGGAAGCCTAGGATATCAAGACATTGGCTGACCTTAACTAGGAGATGGGGAGGGATTGCTCTGCCAGATGTCAGAAAGTATGGCAGTCAAACTGCATAATAATATTGGCTATAATTACGGGAGTTGCAGGGTGTGCACTGCCTTAAACTCTCTTAGGCTTTATTGACATCAAAACTACAGTGTCACCTTCCTAATCCTTCCACGCACCTAACCAGTTCAAGGCATTCTTGAACTACACTAACTGACCTTTATTAGTGCTGTAGCTGGTCTACATACACTGTCAGACTACTTCTCCTAATTCCTATATTTCCCGCCTCCCTCCCCCCTCCCTGAGCCTCCTCTCCTTCTCCGTACGTCTAAATTTCATGCTCACCAAATAATTAAAGAGTAGTGACTCATAAATTTCCCAACAAATAGATATAAATTATTCTAAACAGATGGCTCCTACACGTAAATCTAATTCACATGGAGACACAATATCCAGACCCGCCACCCTGAAATGTGTCTCACTCAATACCAAGGGTCTCAACATTCCTGAGAAAAGATCCCAACTCTTGCTGTCCATGAAAAAACTTAAAGCGGACGTGATCCTACTACAGGAAACGCATTTCCGATCAGACAAGATCCACAAAATTCATTCAACAGATTTTCCAACCATGATACATGCAACAAATCCCTTGGCCAAAACCAAGGGGGTATCTATCCTTGTGTCTAAATCATTGCCCCTTAAAATCTCCGACACTCTAATTGATCCAGAGGGCAGATACCTTTTTATTAAAGGACATGTCTGGCAAACCCCAATAACAATCGCTAACATTTACAGCCCAAATAAATCTCAAGTTTCCTTTTTTAGGGATACGTCTGCTTCCCTTGCTGCCTTTCAAGAGGGAGTGGTGATCTTGGGAGGTGACTTCAATGTGGCCCTTAACCCTTTCTTCACGGGAACAGCATCTTTGCCATTTGCGGCTTTGTGTAGAATAAAGCTGCAATTGCAGGAACTCACTCTACATGACACATGGCGAATCGCACGCCCCAACACCAAAGATTTTACATTTTTTTCAGCCCCTCACAATAGATACTCCAGAATAGATTACTTCTTCATCTCCCAAAAAGATATCCCTTTTATTGACAGCACCTCCATCTAACCCATGTTTATATCAGACCATCACCCAATTACACTGAAAATAACTCTTCCAAAAACTAACCAATTCACCAAAACTTGGAGACTAGATCCCACATTACTAGCCGATTCCAAAAATACAGATAAAATTTCTACCCAAGTCTTAGAATTCTTCCATCTCAATGATACACCTGATTCCTCTCCTTTATCACAATGGCAAGCTCGTAAATGCAATCTCAGAGGACTATTCCTCAAGCTTTCAGCACAACGTAAGAGAACCCATCAGAACTATATCAACTCTTTACTGCAAAAAATAAGCTCTCTAGAATCATCACACAAGAAATCAAAAGCCCAATCCACTCTTTCTGAACTAGAAGAATTAAGACAATTACTGAGAAACGAATTTAACAAAAAATTCAGAAAAAGATTCACCCTATGCCAAAAATTATTCTATGAATTCGGTAACAAAAGTAGCAAATACCTAGCCAGAGCCTTGGCCTCAAAAAAAAGGTGGGAAGCTCAATACAAACGAAGATATAGCAAAAGAATTTGCAAAGTACTACACCAAGTTGTATAACCTGAATGATCCTTCCACTCACAACTCACATCCCCCAGACAAAACACAACTGTTTAAGGATTTCCTGTGTAAAAACGGCTTACTTGCTCTATCTCCGGAGCAAGCTGGAGACATTGACGGACCTCTTACGCCTGATGAATTCAACACTGTAATCAAACAGATGAAGCTGGGTAAGAGTCCAGGACCTGATGGACTACCCTTAGTATACTACAAAACCTTCGCAAACACTTTGGTAGACCCTTTTCTCCGAGCCTTCAATTCCCTTGCCTCATCTAAATATGATAACCCATCACTTTTAGAAGCACACGTCACAGTGATCCCCAAACCAGGAAAAGATAACTCCCAACCATCTAACTTTAGACCCATTTCTCTACTTAACGTAGACCTAAAGATTTACGCGAAGATCTTAGCAAATAGGCTACTTCCCTTCATCCCTTCCCGCTGTTCTCCCGACCAAGTTGGCTTTATCCCGGGAAGAGAGGCAAGGGATAACACTATAAAAGCGATAAATATTCACCACTATCTGACCTCGCATAAAAAACCGGGCTTTTTCTTGTCCTTAGATGCGGAGAAGGCGTTTGACAGGCTGGCGTGGGACTACCTAGAAGCGGTACTGAATAATCTTGGATTGGGTCCCAGACTTCTAAACTTTATACTAGCTCTTTACCATAATCCCTCTGCCAGAATAAGAGTAAATGGCCTCCTGTCAGACGCCTTCCCCATCACAAATGGAACGAGACAGGGCTGCCCTCTTTCACCCTTGCTATTTATTCTAACATTAGAACCTTTATTGAATTCCATTCGTACTAATGAAAATATAAGAGGAATCGAGATAGAGGGCAAACATTATAAAGTTGCAGCTTTCGCTGACGACATCCTTCTCTTCCTTTCCAACCCTCACATTTCTATCCCACACTTACTACAATCCCTCAAAACATACCGTGACCTTTCGAACCTTAAAATAAATTATTCAAAATCCCAAGCCCTTAACATTACTCTCTCCAATAGCCTAGTCAAGAAATATGAAAGAAACTTTCTTTTCAAATGGACTTCTGACTGCATCATTATTTTAACTAAATTATGTCACCCTTATGAAAAATATTAAACAAGACCTGTCCTCCTGGCAAAAAGCACATTTCTCATGGTTTGGGAGAGCTGCAATTTTCAAGATGAATATTCTTCCTAGATTTCTTTATCTTTTCCAAACCCTCCCAATACATATACCGATACAATTCTTTAAACAAATAAGCTCCCAATGCAGAACCTTTATATGGGCCCGCAGGCCTCCCAGAATCAATTTCACACAACTCACGAAACCTAAACTAAAAGGAGGCTTGGGTATCCCTGATTTGCAAAAATATGCATATGCTTGCCATTTACAGCGTATTGTGGAATGGAGCACCCGAGGCAGAGAGAAAGATTGGGTGCCATTAGAAAACTTCTTCTCTCACTCTCCCTTGGCGACCCTTCCTTGGTGTCCTTTTGAATCAATACCCTCTAACACGCTTAAACACCCCCTGATAGGTCCTACCTTAAAATGTTTCCATGACATCTACAGAACTCAGAACATCACCTCCATCCCAGGTCCCCTTTCACCCATCTTACACAACCCTCAATTCCCGCCAGGTCATAAAAACTTGCGCTTCGCCCACAATTCTTTCAATGACCACACAAGGATTATACATTTTCTTAACCAAGGGAAGATTCGTTCTTATGAGGAGTTGACTTCCCTCCCACATTTTTCAGGGATCCCATTCTGGAATTATGTCCAAATCAGAAACTTTGTGCTTCATAGCCTAAAAAGCATCATTAAACCCATTAAATTATCATCTTTTGAAGAATTATGTTTTGATCCGAACCATAAACCTCATCTAATATTGAAATTATACTCCATCCTCTGGGAAAACACAATCCCAGGAGATAGCCTTTTTTGTGAAGCATGGTCAACCGATCTACAAACCACTGTATCAGATGCCCAGTGGACGAGGATTTTTTATACTGTCCACAAGGTGTCCGTCAATGTCTCCACCCAAGATAATAACTTTAAGCTCCTATCACGATGGTATCGCACACCCTCTCTCCTTCACCGTTGGAACAAGGACATTGATAGCAAATGTTGGAGTTGTCATGAAAATGAAGGGAGTTTGCTTCACATTTGGTGGAACTGCCCCGTTATCCAAGCATTTTGGAAACAAACGCATAACATTATTCATGAAATAACGCTTACTTCACTACCATACTCACCTCTCTCATACCTATTTCATTTACAACCTCACGCCAATAGAAAATACTGCAAATCCTTAATTATGTTCCTAGTCAATGCAGCTAAGCTATGTATACCAAGACACTGGGGCTCCCCACAGGTCCCCTCCCTTAAAGACTGGGCCATGCAAATTAACAAACTGGCAGAGATGGAAGAGCTCATTGCCATCTCCCATGACTCACTATTCAAATATGCCTCCACCTGGAATCCTTGGAACAAATTCCGAGAATCAAACACGTACATCTCAATTATGAAATGAAGACCCCTTTTCCACCTAAAATACAGCAACATGTAACCCTTTATTCCATTTACTCAAACTTAACAACAACTCCCTAATCGTCACCTATACATTTGCCTTCCTATATTGAGTCACTACTCCCATTATTCCAATCCCCCCCCCACATTCCTCACCTCTACCCCTTCTCTACCCTTATCCTTCTCATTCCATGGGAGAGGTTGGTGCTGGGAACCAACCTCTCCCCTCTATCACTTACAACCAACATCTGCATAATTCAATTATATCATTCAAGTAACTGAATTTATCTCTGAATCTGCAACTCTATTATGCTTTTCATTTAGCAACTTGATGAAACAAAAAAATAATCCCTCACCCGCACCTATTCTGTTATGTTATGCATACTCATACATAAATTTTCTAAATTCTGTTATTTGGAAGTGAAACTCAGTTATATGCATTCCTGTTTTTCTTCAATTATACCTTGAACACCGAGAATGTTGATCGGATTGTTCAACTGTTTGTATGTTTTATTACCATACTCTCTGTACCAATAAACCGTTTTGGAAAAAAAAAAAAAAAAAAGAAAGTATTACCAAGCCGTACACCTTGGCAGAGTGGTGGATTGGGGTTGCCACTACACTAACAAATTGTCTGTTCAAATAGAACAGGCCCAGACCTCCGTGGCATTGAGTGGGGCCCCATGGGTATTTGGGGAGTTCCCCCGGCTCTGAAGGCACACCCCATGATAGGTGCAACATTGAAATCATGTAAGTCATCTCGAGTGAATCACAAGCTCTTCTCGAGGGAATCCCCACTCTATCCAATCTTAGGCAATCCTAAATTTGAGCCGGGATTAACATCTAGCCATTTCCTGGCCTTGCGTAGAGCTGGCGTTTTTCGGGCAATGCACTTCCTGATGAGGGGTCAATGGCCCGATATATCTGAGCTTACGGATTCTCAGTGACCCTATGCTTTAGCTCTGTGGCAGGCGCTGCAACTTCGCCATTTTCTTAGATCGTTATTACCTCCAAACTATTATTGCCGCCCCTTGATGACCTTTGAGGTACATTGCACTAAGCAGGGCCCGAAGCCGGGAACCCTGTCCTTTATGTACAGATTACTATCCCCAGACACAACCGGCTCTACCTTGGGTACGTAAATGGGAGATCGAGTTGGGGCGCACATTCTCGCCAGCACAGAATCAAGAATATGGTCAGATTAGCATTGAAGACTTCAAGGTGTACTAAATTACAGGAAACGAGTTTTAAGATCTTATCTAGATGGTACTATACACCTGCGAAGCTTCATAAATGCTACCCGCAAGTATCGGATTGCTGTTGGCAGTGTAATAGCGTAGAAGGGACAATGCTACACATCTTTTGGGCTTGCCCTCGGTTAACACACTTTTGGTCGAAAGTCCGTAGGATCACACAGACACTCACTGAACATGCGATCCCAAATGACCCAGCCTTTTTTTTATTAAATGTCTCAGATTTACCAGTGTCTGTTTTCCAAAAAGGTATTTTTAGCCATCTCCTCAGTGCGACTAAGTCTTGTATACCCTTATATTGGAAGCAGATGACCCCCCCTTCGGTGGCAAGTTGGGTGCGCAAAGTGGAAGCCATCAGTAAGATGGAGGATCTGGTTTGGTCCTCAAGACACCAGTATGAGAATTACGTATCAATATGGGGGGGGGGTGGGAAAGGTATTTGTCAATGGAGGAAGGGTCCGCTTTATTGAGTGGTTAGAGCAACGTATAGGGTTTGTAGCTAGCTACTTCCATGGTGGCCCCGCTTGGGGGCTTGGGGGCTTTTTCTTTCATTTTTTTTTCTCCCTCCCTTTTTAGGTTCTTCACTTTATAAATAAGGAGCATGGGATAGATTAATATGATTATTTCTTTTTTTTCTATCGGCTATTTGTGTCATACTTTTCACGATAAATATATGAATATAAGACTGCTTATGTATAAAAATGCATGAAATTATTTTTATTTTTGTTATGCAGTGTTTGTAATTCCCAGCCTTAATAATAATACAAATTTAAAATTTAAAGAAAAAGAAACTTTTATAAAAAGAGATAATTATTATTATTTTTTTTTTAGAATCAGCATATGCTTGGAATTTTAATTTATTATGTTTTCAGTTATTTGCGACAGAATTCATATTGTGTCTTCAGTATTTTTCAGTTACCGTATATACTCGAGTATAAGCCGTCTTTTTCAGAATGTTATTTTATGTTAAAAAAGCCCCCCTCTGCTTATACTCAAGTCACAGTCTCACTTACCTGTTCTCTGGTCAGTGCGCATGCACTGCCACCACTCGGGAAAGCCCGTACACGTTCGGCTATTCCCGGGCAGATGGTGCATGCGCTGTGACGTGTTGGCGCTGGGCGGCGCCATTTGTAAATGTAAGGCACCTCACCGAAAGGTAAGTGAGACTCCTTCTCAGCCCGTGCATCTCCTCTGGAGATGCAGTGCTGAGGGCATGGTACAGGAGATGTACCATGCTCATGTAACATGCCCGCAGCACTGCATCTCCTGTACCATGCGTGTACCATCTCCTGTGCCATGCCTGTATCATCTTCTGTGCCATGCCTGTACCATCTCCTGTGCCATGCCTGTACCATCTCCTGTGCCATGCCTGTACCATCTCCTCTGCCATGCCTGTACCATCTCCTTTACAATACCTGTACCATCTCCTGTACCATGCCTGAACCATCTCCTGTACCATGCCTTAATCATCTCCTGTACCATGCCCACAGCCCTGCATCTCCTGTACCATGTCCGCAGCCCCTGCACCATGCCCGCAGCCACTGTTTTGGGTCACATGGTGGTCCACTTGGGTCCAGTAGCTGCTGAATTTCCCACTCTATGCTTATACTTGAGTCAATAAGTTTTCCCAGTTTTTTGTGGTATAATTAGGTGCCTCAACTTATATGCGGGTCGTCTTATACTCAAGTATATACGGAATATTGTCCGCATAAAAACTGGTGTTTTTCTTTTCAGTTTAAGTAAAATAGTATGTCCTAAATTTAAATCAGTTATATCATCAATGTCTGTGTCCCCCTGGAGAACTTGGAACTTGGAGAAGCAACAGTAAATTAATGGAGAATTCTCCAAACTGAGAGGAATTCCCATCTTAGACTGGTGACACCTGAACCTTATCTCATTTTTGGGGGCAAAAGTTTTTGATTTTTCCCTCACTTTCTCTGTCAATGGAAATTATTTTCATCCCCCTTGTGACAGTAATAAAGCAAAGTGGGAAAATAAAAAATTACATTCTAAAATTAAAATTATTTTAAAAATTGTACAGAATCCCCTCCCCTATCGATACCTAAAAATATGTGCTCCTATAACACACACATGAACATAGACAACAGCCGCATAACATATATTTAACATCGCCACCATACTGATAACTCTAATGAGCTGTAGAGATTTTGAAAGTGTTACCTGCAGAAAATAATGTGCATTTTTGTTTGTTGCTGTTCTGCAGACATATGCAATTTTTAGGCTTGACACTTTTGATATCCATGACAAAAGAAACCCCTCTCTACTACCGGGACTATATTGGCAATTCACAACTATAGCATTTTTCACACATTTCTTAAAAACTGTCTGTATTTATTACAACATTCAGTAAAATTATTATTTGGGTGACATAATACAAGTCATTGAACAATTCCCACTAGGGGACAAATACAACAATATTGTGAGAATTTCAAAATTGAAGCAGTTGCTAAATTTCCAACTGGATCCTAGACGTTCTGTTTGCACACTAGGTACAGAAGTTGCTGCTCCAGAAGGAAATACCCAACGAGTTTCGAAAGTGTAAGATTATCTTTCTTCATCATGGATTATTTACCACTCTGAAAAGTAAAACCAACAAGAAAGCTACAGTTCCTTCATTTGAATATACAGTGTAAGATACACTAGTAAGGTCTTATATCTATACAGTGAATCAATTCATTGCACCTTTGACATACCGGAAGACTGCCATTAGTAAGTCTGTCCTTCCATGCTATAATGGTTCATACAGGACCTGAAAAGCACTGCAAAAGTGCTGCTCAGCATTTTATAGGCAGTTTAGAAGCTCCTTATTGTGGAAGGGCTCATAGTTTTGGATTGGGGAGTGAGAGTGGGGGGAGGATTAAAATCCTTGTCAAGTTTTGCTGTTATCCAAGACTCATTTGAGCCCCCATCCGTTTTAGGCCTGGCTCACACTAGTGCAATTTCAGATGCAACTTGATTTTCACAGGATCACATAACAATTGAAATTGTTTTTATGGTGCCTGTTCACATCTATGTAGTACAGCATGGCATGATTTTGGCAAAGTTTTTCGTGCTTCGTTGGGGTGATTCCACCCAGGCGCATGTTGTTTAATATGTTTTTATTGAAGAAATTTCAGAAAATTACAATAACAAAACACGACAATCATAACTTCCCACATGAGGCATATGACAAAGATGAGAATATAAGTCATAGCCGGTGTAAGACGTGCGTAAACTATACTATAGTAGAGAGTCATGAAAACATCTCGGAAGTCAACAAGTGAATAAGCAAGGTAAACGTAATCTAGCGAGTATGAAGGCTCTCGGAAAAGAAGAGGAGGGAATAAGAGACGAGAGAAGAGGAAGGGAAAGAAAAGAATAGGAAAGAAAGTAGGACAGAAAAGAGAAGAGAAAAATAAGATGAGAGGGGGAAGGGGATAGGGTAGGGGAAGAGAATAAGGGAGAGGGGAAGGGGGAGGAGAGGAAGGGGGGGAGCTCCCATGATGTAATTCGAGCAGCAGGTATAAGTACACTTTAAGAGTCTACAGCCATATAATCAGCGTATTGTTTGGAATGTGTAAATGCTAGCCAACAGGCCCAAATCTTATAAGCCAATGGGGCAAAGCCCCTAATGTCATAGGTCATGTCTTCTCAGATGGTAGGTGCGGTTAACTGCCCATAACTAGTGCTGAATAGGCGGGGCAGTAGGTTGCATCCAATACTTGGGAATGAGTGCCTTAGCCGCATTGAGAAGATGCGGAGTGATAGATTTGCAGTAACGTTGCAGTGGAACCTTCGTGCAATGGAAGAGGACAGTCGAGGGGTCATTTGCAACCTGTGAGCCCTGTATTAATTCTGTATAGGGGTGTATAACAGGGCAATGTTACCAGATATAAGCATGAGTAGCCCTCATACCACAACCCCTCCAACAGAGATCAGATACAGATGGAAACATGCGATGAAGATTAGCCAGAGAGAGATACCAGCGGGTTAAGAGTTTGTAATTAGTCTCAGCAGATTTAGATGATAATGGGAATGTATGAGAAAGGGTATCGTCTTTTCTTGTGATTCCGTGAGGGGGAGTTGCAGTTCAGCCTCCCATTGTTTTAGGAAATTCGGAGTGTTGTAAGGGTCCAGTGCAAGCAAGGCTTTCTAGAGCATAGAGAGTGAACCTTTTTGCGGTTTAGCAAGAGCTAGGATTTGCTCGATAGATTTTAGAGAGCGTAGTGAGCGGAGAGGTTGAGGAAGTTCCTTAAGAAACAATTTCAGTTGGTTGTATTTCCATAAGTCCATAAATGATGGTTCCGATGAGCGGATTAGAGATGAAACTGGCAGTATGCCATTCTCGGTGGAGATGTGATGCAAGAGAGTATCAGAAGCGTGAGGGAGCCATCATTGGAAGGACATGTCCTGATATCCCGGAGGGAAATATTTATGTCCCGTGATTGGCATCAGGGGGGAGTTGTAGGGTATGCCATGTGATTTGTGAAGAGAGTCTCAAACATGGAAAACTGATCTGGAGAGGGGGGAGATGCGATCAGAGAAAGACCAGGCTCTCGGGGGAATCCAGAGCTGAGAAAATAAAGGTGAGGCCACTAGATCACATTCCAGCTGAACCCACAGTTTCGACTGTGAGTGGTGCTTCCACTCTGTGATCCGTGAAAGGGTTGCAGCAGAAAGGTATTTGCCAAAGTCAGGCACCGCCACCACCCCCCCTGAGATTTAGCACGTGATAATAAGGTGCCAGCTAAGCAGAGGCGAGAGCGGCGCAAGACGTATTTCAGCACCAGAGAAGACAGGATCTTCACAAAGTGACTGGGAACATTAAAGCCAAGAGGTAGCTAGGTGGTTCCATTTATGGAGGTCAGTCCTAATAGAATTAAGGAGAGGGAGATAGTTTGTCCGGGATAGGTCTTCAGTATCAGCTGTAAGTCGCACTCCTAAGTATTTAAGGGAATGTGGTTGCCAAGAGAAAGGGAAGAAGGGGCGCAAATTAGTGACCTGCGAATGGGGGACAGAGACATTCAAATTTTGGATTTGGACTTAAATTCGGAGAGAAGGTTAGGGAGGGAAACGAGAGGCTGCTGGACATAAGATAAAATATCATCTACTTAAGCAGTGTATTTAGGCACAGTAGTCTCTATAGTGATTCCATGTAAAGAGGAATTGGCTCAAACATGGAAGGGTTCAAGAGACATAGCAAATAAAATGAGTGGGAGGGGGCAGCCCCGTCTAGTTCCGTTAAATAATGTAAAGGATTCACTAAGGATGCCATTTACCCTTATCTGAGCCGTGGGTACTTGGTAGAGAGAGTTAATCATGCGAAGCAGGCGGGGGACCACGCCAAAGGCATGGAGAGTGGCCATCAGGAATTCCCAGTCCATCCTATCACTTCTTCAGCATCTGTGGAAAGCAGAAGGGTGGGCTGGGAAGTTCACCGGACATGGGCTAAAAGGGAGACCGTGCGAGAGATGTTGTCCCTGGCTTCTTGTCCAGGGACAAAGCCTGTTTGGCTGTTATCAATGCAGTCGGTTAAGAGAGTCGGAGCAATCTAGCAGCGATGACTTTTGAGTATAATTTAGCATCGATGTTCAGGAGGGAAATGGGGCAAAGGCATGGGTCCTTACCTTCCTTGGGTAACACCGAATCGTGGGCATGTAGCGTTTTGTGGCGAAGCGTGCCTCCACTAGGGAGGGTGTTCACATAAGAAGCTAAGTGCAGAAGAAGGGTGTCTGCATAAGTTTTGTAACAGGACACCAAGAATCCCATCAGGACCTGGGGCTTTACTAGGTGACATGGAGGCTAGGGCAGACTGGAGTTCAGGGGCTGTAATGTCAGATTCCAGGGCATTGGATTTTTTGGGCGGAATGGTGGGTAAGTTAGATTGGGCTAGGTACTCAGAGATTAGGGACCTTAAAAAAGGTAAGTATCAGAAAATAATCCATTAGGACTGCAGCACAGCAAGCTCACAGATCTTGGCAAAAATTAGACATCAACATGTTCTCATAAAATTTCAGAGTTACATCTGAGAAGGAACCACACATCAGAGCTTTGTGTGGTGCTAGCAACTTTGGAGGGATATAGACATGACAGAGTGCCCTACTTATGGTGGTGTGAATTTTCTGTGTATTGCACTTGACACTTATAATTTGAATTGATCTTTAATAAATTGGTTTGCATCCTCTGGGGTTGATTCACTAAAGGCAAGTCCACTGTGCACTACAAGTGCTCTTCGAAGTGTATCCTGAGGGGAAGATCTGAAATGAGGGGAACTTCTGCTGATTTCTATCATCCAGTCATGTGCAAGCAAAAATGTTGTTTTTTTATTTTGCTTCCATGTCCCCCTCAGATCTACTGCAACTGCATCTCCATGTGCATTTGCAGTGCACTTGTAGTGCACAGTGGATAAACCTCTCTGTCTCTTTTGTGTATGAAACATATGGTTATGGATAAAAGTCTTTATTAAAGTGCAAGTCCAGCAGTTTTTTTTTTTCGTTTTGGATAAAGGAGGATTGGTTAGAACACATGTCAGGCTTCTACCACAATCCAGGGCTCCTTAAAGTGGTTATAAAGGCCGGACATTATTCTCTTTAATGTCTTCCTAGCAATAAGGTAAAAAAATGTCCCAGTTGTTGTACTGCCTCACCCACCACCATAAATACTTACCAATCGAGAGTCCTATCTTGATCCACAGCTGTGCTCATCTGCAGCAGTGCTGCTCTCTGTTTCTCTCCTCACAGGGCACAGTGGCAGCAGCAGGAGTCATTGGATTTGTCATGACATAGGCGAGGCAACAGCCTAACAGCTAACAGCCAATCAAGGGTTTCTTTTTGATTTGATTTTGACCTTTTTAGATTTTTCAACCTATCCATCTATGAAAATGTTTGTTATTTGTTTCTCTTTGGATTACGAAGCATGCTGAATTTATACTTTAACACAAAAGCCTAGCTTCATCTTGCTGCACTTGCATTAGTGTTCCCTACTCAGATAACACAACCCCCTGGGTGGTTTGTGAACTGCACTGGGTTTTTTCTGCTTTTCCTACCACCTGTCTTTTTCATTAGTCTCAATTATAGAACTGTATTATATATACACTGGGGTTCCTCCTCTGCCTTGGATCCTTCTATTTTTTTCTTCCCTTGGTCTGTTTTGATTGTGCCCTTTTGGGTGTTACCTCTTTTGTACCTGATTTTTTCCAAATTCTTTTGGGTGTCTTAAGCTGGATACACACTATACAACTGTTGTTGGTAGATTTCCTTTAGATTTACCTCCAACTATGTTATGCAAGGGCCTGCCTGATTGCATACAAATTGAAAGTGTTTATGTCTGACTTCATATAATATGGTTTGGGTAAGTCTGAAGGAAAAAATTGTATAGTGTGTATCCAGCTTTAGTTGAGCTAACACCTCTCTTTTTTCCACTATGGGTCTGAGAGTTTTGTCGCATAATACCATTGGTTTAAATTCCCGCCATAAGAGGAGGAAGGCTTTTTACTTTACACCTGGGGGCAGATATTATCCTTCTCCAGGAGACACATTTTTCTACCAATAACCACCCTAATTTTTGGATAGGTCATACAGACAACATTATTTTACCATCTATGGATCCAAGGCAAGTAGAGTTGCCATCTTTATTAAAAATTCTACTGTATTTAATGTTCATCACATTTATAGAGACCCGGACAGTAGATTATTCAGGGCTTTTTCCAGGGTCGAGTTATTACATATTTTCCCCCAATTAAGCTCAGGCTTCCTTTTTAATGCACTCTTCCAAGTCCTTGAAAAATAACACTCAACACATGTGCTGGTTGGAGGTGATTATAACTCGATTGCCCATGCTGTGTTGGGTAAAAACAGATCTTCTAGAACAACCAATGCCTTTCCTCAAACACGTGTTCGCTTACTGAAATCACATCAACTGAATGATTCTTGACATGCTATATTTGTGGAGGCTAGAGAATATAGTTTCTACTCTCACCCTCATGACAGATATTCTCACTTCTCCGGCCAATATACATGTATATACATGTATGCCCCTGGTCAGACCATCAATTGGTTTCATTTACTACCACTCATATTGGCCTCCCCTCAACATTCTATACATGGTGACTTAACAAGGATCTACTATCTGATTCTGATATTGTTTCTCAAGTTTTGGATAAGGCGTCTGATTACTTCTGCTTTAATGACATTGATTAAATTACTTCCACCTCTATGCAGGCTGCCCACAAAGCAAACATTAGGGATCATTTGATGGCTATAGCAGTTGCAAGAAAGAGAACCAAGGTCCAACAGATTTGCACACTAACTTAAGCCTTAGACAGTCCTTACCATAAATATTCTCAATCCCATTTTCCTGAAATTATGAGTCAGATCAATCAAAGATGAATTGAACTGGATACTCTTCTTTCTAAGCACACTGAGAAGGCTTTAAAAATGGTCTTGAGCTAGATTTCTTCTGCACAAAAATTCAGCATCTAATATGTTTGCTACAAAGTTGAACCAGTCCCTCTGGAACATGTTTAAAAAATGACAGGATTCCAATGGTAATTTGGTATCCCACTCTAAAGGTGTATTACAGATATTCTTTCTTCTTCTTTCCATTCCAGAAGGGTGACCTACAGTCGCTTCACTGTCCTGGCTAGATGATTTACTCCTGCCCTCTCGCTCCCCTTCGTAGAGAAAGAGTTTGAATGTGCTCATTACAGAGGAAGAGAGTTTATATTAATAAATATAATTAAGTCTCTTAAACCCACTGGCCTATTACAAGAAACGTCCTTTCCTTTTAGCCCCTAAGATAGTTAAGATGTACAATTATATTCTAAAAGGTCATACATTTTTCGCATGACATGTTCTTGGCAAATATGTCCCTAATCCTGAAGCCTAATAAGGATAATACTCGACCCCAAAACTTTTGACCCATCTCGGTCACTAATAATGATCATAAAATATTTAGTCGTGCTTTAGCGAACCGTTCGGCCAATGTCATCACTTCTCTGGTATTCCCAGATCAAACTGGGAACTTACAGATAATATCAGACTAGTCACAAATATTCTAAAAGATGCTAATATCAATCAACGTTCGGTCCTCTTTTTAGGCTTGGATATCCACAAGGTTTTCGATAGTGTCTTTTGGACTTACATCAACCAGGTCATGTGGAAATTAGGCTTTGGGGGTAAATTTGTGCATGGATTTCATGCTTTTTATCACAAACTAGGTACAAGAATGAAACTTACGGACTGTAATATAGACTTTTTTACTTTGGGTAGAGGGACAAGGCAGAGTCTTTATTGTCCGCATTGGCCATGGAGCCCCTAGCTAGAGCTATCATGTTAGCTTCTAACATAAGGGTTATCCTAAAGGCAATTTTGAATATACAGTAATATGAATATGTATGCTGATGATATCCTTATGTTTCTGATGAACACGTGGTTTCTATCCCAAACCTCCTGGTAGTTTTAAAGACATTTCTGGATATCTCAGTCAATTTATCTAAATGTATAGCTCTGCCAATGAATATACAGATTTCTCAACGTGGAAGTATTAGAGCGTCTTTTGTGTTCACTTGGTGTGAAAAAACCCTATAATACCTGGGTATTACACTAGTCCCTTTTTACCTGCTCTTTCTACTTTAAACTATCCACCATTATTTGCCCATAATACGTTGCTGCTGAAGGAATGGTTTCCCTAATGATTATCTTTTTTTAGGCAGAGTGGTGGCAATTTTGGTGATGCAGAAACTTTTACTTTTTTACCATGCCCTCCCATTATATGTTCTTAAAAATATATTAGATATAAGACTAAGTAAATCTATAATCTATAGACAGCAAATATGTGGTGGTCTGGGGTTATCTAACCTTTGGCTCTATTATCTATAGCTAGATTGGCACAAACCGCCCAATGGCACTTGTCTTGTCAGTCTGTTCTGTGGCTGCGTTTTGAATCCTCTTCAGTAGAGCCCTTTTTTTTTTTACCGAGTTTACTATTGGCTAAATCTGTTCACCCCAAGGACTTCACTCCTCTAAATTTAATAGTTGGGAAAACCCTTTATTTATGGCAACTATATCAGCGCAAGTTTACCTTGGCCTCTTCTACTCCCCCTTTAGCCTCTTTTCTGGGTGACCCTGCTTCCCTACAGTGTTTCATACTAGATCCACGTTCTCTTTCTGGCTTGATAAAGACCTTGCATCCCTCAAAATGTTAACAGACAATTCCAACTTTGTCTCCTTTCTATATCTACAACAACCTTTGGCTTTTCCCAGAGGGGAGTTTTATAGGTACCTTCAAATTGGACATTTCTATCGATCTCATTAAACATTAGTGCTAGCAGTACCTCGCACAGACTTTAAATTAATTTGTCTCCACTCCTCTAGGGATAGAGGTACTATCTCTACTATCTATGGTTTCCTTAATGGAGTATCCTATATAGATAAAACCTCTTCAATGTTACAGTGGGAAACTGAACTGGGGGAGGACCACAATGAGGAGGACTGGCTAGAGATGCTCTAACATGCATAAATGCATCAGATCAGTCACCATTTTAGAAATAATAGTAAAACTGCATACAAGATGGTAGTATACCCCTGTCTGGCTTCAAAATATTTTCCCTGGAATGAGTGATCTACTGTATGCTTTAGCGGTTGATCAGATAGAGACATGTACTTGCATATATTTTGGAGCTGCAAAGCTCTTTATCTGGCAAAAAGGCTGCTGGTAAAGTTAAGCAATTTACTGGTGCACAGATTTCATTAGGGCCTTCATGTGCCTCTTTTTTAAGTCTATCCCTGAAATTTCTAAACCTTCCCTGAGACTCACACGCTGCTATTTTTTGGGCTATCATCCTCAACTGGTGCTCTTCCTCGGTTTTATGAGGTCTCAGGTCATGAGGCCATCAAACTGCTGGATAGTATTTGTTCTGTCTCAGCATCGATTGTACCTGTGACCCTCTTGTAGACCTCCAGTCTGTAAGTGTGTGCAGCAGGTTGAATGATGGCTTTAACAGATAGTTTACTCAATGAATAAAGACTCCAGAGGTGTTCTCCAATGCTTCTTTATGCTTCAAGTTAGCAAAGACATAAACATAGAGGCTTTTCCATAGGTAAATTTACAATGAAGTTACACAGCTTCCACACTCTGCAGTCTCCTCATAACAACTAAACAAAATGGCAGTTACAGCAGGAAAATGGAGGATGGGAGAAACCATCTAGCCAGAAACAGCAGGGGTGCAAGGAAGATACCAATAACATAGCATAACATAACATGTAATAACAACTGCTAGACAGTTAAGGCTGCGTGGCAGCACACTCCCCGCCTGGTATCGTGAGATACCACTACACAATTATTTTCCATAAACATACAATTAACATTGCATACAGTAGAATGCTATGTAGCCCTCTTCTCTAAGCTAACTATGCTAGAGATATAAGTGACTCCTTCACATAACACTGAATCAGAATTTTTGGAAGCAGGCATAATTAGGACTGTCTCAGTGACTGGTCTCAGGAAGGTTTTTGGGCTCCCGTCCTTTACAATCCTGACTTCCACACTTCGGACCTTTCCATCATCACTAGCAATGGCCTTTGTAATAACTCCAACTGGCCACTGGATCCGATTGGTTTGCTTTTCTTTTAGAAGAACCAGGTCCTCTTCCTTTAAGTTAGGCTTCTGGGTTTGCCACTTTTTACGTCCTTGAAGAAGTGTGAGGTATTCCCTCCTCCATCTGTTCCAGAAACAATCTGCAAGGTATTGAGCGTATCTCCATTGACGTTTATATATGTCCTTTTCATCAAAGATGCTCTTTGGCGCTGGGATCTGTCCAATTTTCCGGCTCAATAATGCAGCTGGAGTTAAAACAGTTGGACATTCTGGGTCTGTGGATACAGCTGTCAGCGGTCTTGAGTTGATTATTGCTGCGACCTCAGCAAGGAATATAGTAAGTACTTCATGGGTAAGACGTGAAGAACTCACATCAAGCAACATAGAATCCAGTATGCGCCTTGCCATCCCAATCATACGTTCCCATGCTCCGCCCATGTGTGAAGCGTGTGGTTGGTTTAATTTCCACTGGTTTGCAGTGGTGGAGAAGGTGGCCCTTGGAGGTGGCTCTGTCTGAGAAGCTCGCTCCCGCAGGGATTTGTTAATGCCCTGGGACGCTCTCTCGCTATAATTGAACTGGTTGGTCAGTTTTCTCTCCTTCTTGTTACTGGATGGTATTTCCTCTCCTTCTGTCCATTCTTCACTAGCCTGAGCGTCAGACTTCCCATCTGTAACTTTGTCTCCCGTCTCTGTGGAGTCGTTGGTCTGAGTCTCTTCAATGACTCCCAACTTCGCTATCTGTCGCCGCGCTTTATCAGAGTCTTCGTGTAACATGTTTCCATCCAGGGAGAAGTGTACGGCCAGCTGGTCCACGATGCTAATGGGTTTGTAGGCCAGTTCCTTAAAACTGTACCTCACAATGTTCTGGGGGGCATGAGGGTTGTTTGCAGTCAGGATACGAGTGAATTCCTCCTTAAGTTCAGCCTCGCTGAGTTCCAGCTGGTTCGGAGGCTTAACCAGAGTCTTGGCCTGCATCCATTTATCAGCTCCATCCCCCATATCTGTGGAGTCATCTTCATCCTCCAAATTACTTCTTGAGCAGATGTTGGAACTCAATGCTACAACTTCAGGCCGGATTTCCGGATCAGTATCTGGATCCTTCAGGTGGAAATCGATGTCTTCTTCTGAGTTTGTAGAAGACTGGTCCATTAAAAACTTGGGTCTGTTGGAATTGTCCTTGAAGAACTCTTCATCCAAAACCTTGATGAACTCCTTGTCTTCGACTGAAGGGGCAATCTTGTTGTCATCACAAGTTGTCTGGTACACCGAATCACCAAAGTCCTTTTGAGAAGTGAGCTTGCGGTTAGGGTTGAGCGAACACCTAGATGTCCGTGTTCGACGGGTTCGGCCGAACTTTAAAAAAAAGTCCGGGTCCGTGTCCCGGACTTTTACCGAACTTTTCCCGGACACCGAACCCCATTGAAGTCAATGGGGACCCGAACTTTAAGGCACTAAAATGGCTCTAAAACACCAAAGGAAAGGGCTAGAGTGCTGCAAATGGCAGCAAAACGTAATTAAGAGCATGGCAAGTGCTCTGCAAACAAATGTGGATAGGGAAATAACTTAAAACAACAAAAAAAAAACAGAAAAATAAAACAATGTTCTTCTTCATCTCTGAAGGACGAGGCCCATATGGAGTAGGAGGGAGGTTGAGGTGGTGGTGGATGTGGCGGTGACATAGGCGTGCGCACAGGGTGTGCTGGGTGTGCCTGGGCACACCCTAATCACCTAGGGCACATAGCATTGCCAGTGAGGAGATGGGAAAGATCTCCCTGGGACCTGCTCTGCTCTATTTCTCCTTGCCTACAGGTACATGGCCCCGATACATTACTCTCCCTGCTGGCAAACACATGCATGTGTATTTCAACTTTGGGGTGCACACCTTAATGCAATAGGCTGCGCACACCTATGGGCGGTGTAGGTGGAAGCGGCGGTGGAGGAGGACCAGGGCCGGATTAACAGCATCATGGGCTTGGTGCTGAGGATTTTGAAGGGCCTTAAGGGCCGTGCCTTGCCATGCACCCAGAGGAGGAAGGGTGCAGCCATGCATGCCTAATTCAACATGGGATGCTGTCTCTGAAGCCCATAAACACATCCATGCATCGCCAACTGTCCCTCCTTGTCCGGCCTTCACGCTGTGTGGGGAGGTTCTGAGGGTGCTGCCTGGGGAAGCGAGCATAGAAGCCAGACTTCTGTGTTTACAAGTGACAGAAGAGCGGTAACAGTGAATATGGCCAACCCGGGGCCTATATAAAAGGTAGGGGCCTGGAGCTGCAGCTCCAATAGCCCCTACATTAATCTGGCCCTGAGGAGGAGGACGAGGTAGCCAACACTGCTTCTTTTCAAAAATTTTAAATGAGGGTACACCCCAAAAGAGTGAGAAAGAGCAAAAATGGAACAATGGGTGGGTAAGGTCGGTATCCATTGCTATTCTGCATAAGGTACGGAAAAGTCCCGTGGGATCCATGCCTGGTTCATTTTAATGAACGTGAGCTTGTCCACATTGTCTCTGGACAGGCGGCTGCGCTTGTCTGTTATAACGCCCCCAGCCGTGCTAAATACCCGTTCAGATAATACACTGGCTGCAGGGCACGCCAGCACCTCCAAGGCGTAAAGGGCAAGCTCAGGCCATGTGCCCAATTTGGAGACCCAGAAGTTGAAGGGGGCAGACCCGTCATTCACTACATGTAGGCGTGTGCACACATACTGCTCCACCATGTTGGTAAAATGCTGCCTCCTGCTAAGACGTTCCATCTGAGCTGCTGGTGCTGCTGTTTGTTGTGGCGTGCTGACAAAGCTTTTCCACATTTCGGCCATGCTAACCCTGCCTTCTGAGGTGCTGGCGGTGCCCTGGTTGCGTTGGCGACCTCCTCCTCCTCCTCCTCTGCCTTGTGCTTCCACTGTGGCCCCGCTGTCAGATGGGAATGCCAGCAGCATGGCGTCTACCAGCGTGCGCTTGTACTCGCGCATCTTGCGATCGCGCTCCAGTGAGTGAATTAAGGACGGTACGTTGTCCTTGTAACGGGGATCCAGCAGCGTGGCCACCCAGTAATCAGCACAAGTTAGAATGTGGGCAACTCGGCGGTCGTTGTGGAGACACTGCAGCATGTAATCGCTCATGTGTGCCAGGCTGCCCAGAGGCGACGAAAGGCTGTCCTCTGTGGGAGGTGTATCGTCCGTGTCCTCTGTATCCCCCCAGCCACGCACCAGTGATGGCCATGAGCTGGCCTGGGTGCCACCCTGCTGTGAACATGGTTCCATCTCCTCCTCCAGCTCCTCCTCCTCCTCATCCTCCTCATCCTCCAGAACTGTGCCCCTGCTGGACAATTGCGTCCCTGGCGTTTGCGTGTGCAGGAACCCACCCTCGGAGCCCCTTGCGAATGACTGCCCTGAAAGCCTTGGAAATGTTACCTCTTCATCCTCCTCCTCCTCCTCATCCTGTGCCACATCCTCTTCCATCATCGCCCGAATTGTTTTTTCAAGGAGGCATAGAAGTGGGATAGTTAAGCTGAGAACGGCGTCATTGCCACTGGCCATGTTGGTGGAGTACTCAAAACAGCGCAACAAGGCACACAGGTCTCGCATGGAGGCCCAGTTATTGGTGGTGAAGTGGTGCTGTTCCGCAGAGCGACTCACGCGTGCGTGCTGCAGCTGAAACTCCACTATGGCCTGCTGCTGCTCGCACAGTCTTTCCAGCATGTGCAAGGTGGAGTTCCACCTTGTGGGCACGTCACATATGAGGCGGTGAGCGGGAAGGCCGAAGTTACGCTGCAGCGCTGCCAGGCGAGCAGCAGCAGGGTGAGAACGCCGAAAGTGCGCACAAACGGCCCGCACTTTCTGCAGCAGCTCTGACATATCGGGGTAGTTTTTAAGGAACCTCTGCACCACCAAATTCAGCACATGCGCCAGGCAAGGGATGTGCGTCAAACCGGCTAGGCCCAGAGCTGCTATGAGATTTCGCCCGTTATCACACACCACCAGGCCGGGCTTGAGGCTCGCTGGCAGCAACCACTCATTTGTCTGCTGTTCCATGCTCCTCCACAACTCCTGCGCGGTGTGTGGTTTGTCCCCCAAACAGGCAAGTTGTAAAACTGCCTGCTGTCGTTTACCCCTGGCCGTGCTGAAGTTGGTGGTGAAGGTGTTACGCTGTCCGGATGAGGAGGCGGTAGAGGATGAGGAAGCGGAGTAGGAGGAGTTACGAACAGGAGGCAAACTGAAGCGCCCTGCAATCCTCGGTGGTGGAAGGACATGCGCCAAATTGCTATCCGCCTCAGGCCCATCCGCCACTGCATTTACCCAGTGTGCCGTTAGGGAGATATAACGCCCCTGACCGTGCTTACTGGTCCACGTATCCGTAGTTAGGTGGACCTTGGCACAGATGGCGTTGCGCAGTGCACACCTGATATTTTCCCCCACTTGGTTGTGCAGGGAAGGGATGGCTTGCCTGGAAAAGTAGTGGCGGCTGGGCACGACGTACTGTGGGACAGCCACCGACATAAGGTTTTTAAAACTGTGCGTCTCCACCAGACGGAATGACAGCATTTCAAAGGCCAATAATTTTGAAATGCTGGCATTCAGGGCCAGGGATCGCGGGTGGGTAGGGGGGTACTTCCTCTTCCTCTCAAGTGTTTGGGAGATGGAAAGCTGAACGCTTCCACGGGACATTGTGGAGATGGTTGTTGGTGACCCAGGTGGTGGTGTTGCTGACAGATCGTCTGTTTGCGGGGTGGCAGGTGCCGGTATCACTACAGATGTGGCTGGAGCGGCCGAGACTGCAGCAGAAGAGGAAGCAGGATGAGCCAGAGACGTTTCTTGGTTTTGAAGGTGTGTACTCCACTGCAGCTCGTGCTTTGCACTTAGATGCCTGATCATGCAGGTTGTGCTCAGGTTGAGAAGGTTCATGCCTCGCTTCAAGCTCTGATTGCACAGGGTGCAAACCACTCGTGTCCTGTCATCAGCACATTTTCTAAAGAACTTCCACGCTAGAGAACTCCTTTGAGCTGACTTTGGTGCGCTCGTTCCCTTGCTGCGTTGGGCAGTAGCGGGCGTAGTGTCTAGGGCACGGCCGCTCCGCTTCTGCACCCTGCTCCCTCTTCTGCTGTGCTGGTGGCTCTGTGCGACCACCGCCTCTTCCTCCAAACTACTCAGGTCACCTGCATGACGTTCATTCCATGTGGGGTCGAGGACCTCATCGTCCTCCACATCATCTTCCACCCAGTCTTCACCCCTGCCCTCCTTGTCGGTCTCCACAATGCTGAACGCCGCAGCAGTTGGCACCTGCGTTTCGTCATCATCGGAGACGTGCTGCGATGATCCTTGCATGTACTCATCTTGAGAAATAAGTGGTTGGGCATCGCTGCACTCAATCTCTTCCACTTCTGGGGCAGGGCTAGGTGGATGGCCCTGGGAAACCCTGCTGACAGAGTCCTCAAAAAGAATAAGAGACTGCTGTATGGCTTGGGGCTCAGACTGCTGGCCTGATTTGCAAGGGGGTGAGGTGAAAGACGGTTGGACATTGGCTGCAGGTGCCAACTCTGACCTTTCTGCAGTAGACTGGGTGGGAGACAATGTGAAGGAACTGGAGGCACTGTCAGCAGCAAACCAATCTACTATCGCCTCAACTTGTTCTGGCCTCATCACTTCTAGGGGCATTTGATGCCCTACCAAATACTGATGCAGGTTCTGTCGCCTACTCACACTTGAGGAAGGTGTTTCACTTGTGCGTGTAGCTGGCACAGATCGACCATGTCCTCTCCTTGCAACAGGAGCTCTACCAGCAGCACCACGACCCAGGCCACGGCCCTTATTTGACGGTCTCCTCATATTTCTGTAATTTAAGATCTTGCCCTAGAAAGGTTTTTATTGAATAGCGGAATAGAAAATATGATCTAAAAAAAGTGTATGTATATCACACGTACACAACCACACTAGGCCCCAATTACTATTGTTTGTACCCCTAAAAGGCTAGATGAGGAGTAGGGGGAGTATGGAACAGGCAGCACCCTCAAACCTTCAGAAGTATGAGATGAACCCCAACAACTTGGAAAGGTGGATCTCTCTCACACGTACCGACACAGACTATCCCGCAATTCAATTGATCCTCAAAGGTTTTTATTGAATAGCGGAATAGGAAATATGATCAAAAAAAGTGTATGTATCTCGCACGTACACAACCACACTAGGCCCCAATTACTATTGTTTGTACCCCTAAAAGGCTAGATGAGGAGTAGGGGGAGTATGGAACAGGCAGCACCCTCAAACCTTCAGAAGTATGAGATGAACCCCAACAACTTGGAAAGGTGGATCTCTCTCACACGTACCGACACAGACTATCCCGCAATTCAATTGATCCTCAAAGGTTTTTATTGAATAGCGGAATAGGAAATATGATCAAAAAAAGTGTATGTATCTCGCACGTACACAACCACACTAGGCCCCAATTACTATTGTTTGTACCCCTAAAAGGCTAGATGAGGAGTAGGGGGAGTATGGAACAGGCAGCACCCTCAAACCTTCAGAAGTATGAGATGAACCCCAACAACTTGGAAAGGTGGATCTCTCTCACACGTACCGACACAGACTATTCTGCAATTCAATTGATCCTCAAAGGTTTTTATTGAATAGCGGAATAGGAAATATGATCAAAAATAGTGTATGTATCTCGCACGTACACAACCACACTAGGCCCCAATTACTATTGTTTGTACCCCTAAAAGGCTAGATGAGGAGTAGGGGGGGTATGGAACAGGCAGCACCCTCAAACCTTCAGAAGTATGAGATGAACCCCAACAACTTGGAAAGGTGGATCTCTCTCACACGTACCAACACAGACTATCCCCCAATTTAACTGATCCCCAAAGGTTTTTGATTAAATAGCGGAATAGAAAATATGATCCCAAAAAAGTGTATGTATATCACACGTACACAACCACACTAGGCCCCAATTACTATTGTTTGTACCCCTAAAAGGCTAGATGAGGAGTAGGGGGAGTATGGAACAGGCAGCACCCTCAAACCTTCAGAAGTATGAGATTGTGTTCACTGTACCCCACAAAGATTGAGTTCACTGCACCCCACAATGATTGTGTTCACTGCACCCCACAAAGATTGTGTTCACTGCACCTCACAAAGATTGTGTTCACTGTACCCCCCAAAGATTGTGTTCACTGCACCCCACAAAGATTCTGTTCACTGTACCCCACAAAGATTGTGTTCACTGCACCCCAAAAAGATTGTGTTCACTGCACCCCAAAAAGGATGTTGTTCACTGCACCCCAAAAAGGATGTTGTTCACTCCACCCCAAAAAGATTGTGTTCACTGCACCCCACAAAGATTGTGTTCACTGCACCCCAAAAAGATTGTGTTCACTGCACCCCAAAAATGATTTTGTTCACTGCACCCCAAAAAGGATTTTGTTCACTGCACCCCAAAAAGGATGTTGTTCACTCCACCCCAAAAAGATTGTGTTCACTGCACCCCAAAAAGATTGTGTTCACTGCACCCCACAAAGGATTTTGTTCACTGCACCCCAAAAAGATTGTGTTCACTGCACCCCAAAAAGGATGTTGTTCACTGCACCCCAAAAAGGATTTTGTTCACTGCACCCCAAAAAGATTGTGTTCACTGCACCCCACAAAGGATTTTGTTCACTGCACCCCACAAAGATTGTGTTCACTGCACACCAAAAAGGATTGTGTTCACTGCACCCCAAAAAGATTTTGTTCACTGCACCCCAAAAAGATTGTGTTCACTGCAGCCCAAAAAGATTGTGTTCACTGCAGCCCAAAAAGATTGTGTTCACTGCAGCCCAAAAAGATTGTGTTCACTGCAGCCCAAAAAGATTGTGTTCACTGCAGCCCAAAAAGATTGTGTTCACTGCAGCTCACACACAGAAAAATGGATGTGGATCACTGACACCTGCCTATCTCCAATCCCACACCACACAGCAATATCGATTGTAGTTTGTAGAACACAGTTTCCCTAAAATTCAGCAGACTCTGTCCCTAACAGGATTGAGAAGAGATCGTAGATCAGGATTGAGTGCAGACCCCACCCCCCACACAGCAATATCGATTGTAGTTTGTAGAAGACACTGACCCTATAATTCAGCAGACTCTATCCCTAAAATGCCTACAACTCGCCCTGCCTAAACACTCCGACCTGTCCCTCAATTCTATCCGGACACAAATGTTTTTTTCCTGCCTATCTTTCCCTAATCAGCAGCCAGCACGTTGATGTGTGCTCTGTCCCTGAATCTAAGCAGCATAATGACGCCGCTGCGGCTGCCTCGAACTTATAAAGACTTGGTCACATGCTTCAGACGGCCAATCACAGCTACTGAGACATTTGCAGGCATGGCTGGGATGGCTTAAGGCACACCAGTTAAACGATTGTTGATTGGCTGTTGAAAGCCCGCCATGAAAAGAGCGCCAAAGCATGCAAAACCCGGAAATAAAACGACCGAACACGGATTTTTACCCGAACATACAGTAAAGTGTCCGTGTCCGTGTTCGGGTACAAAAAATCCAATTATTCGGTACGAACACGAATAATACAGTCCGTGTTCGCTCAACACTACTTGCGGTTAATGCTTTGGAGTGCTTGATATGGAACTTCGTTTTTGAAATCAAGTCTTTCCTTCACATAATAGTGCAATGGACATTTCATCAATCGATAGGTAACATTAGTTTTGTAGGAAGCTACATCCAAGAGCTTGTGAGATTGGTCTAAACAGACTTCTCCTATTATCACCCATCCAAGATCAAGTTTCTGGGCCTGAGGAGCATCATCTGGACCGTTACATAACTCTCTTATTTTATGAACTCTAGGAATGTCTCTCCCTAGTAGAATCAAAATCTTAACATCCTTGTTAAGTGGTGGAATGTAGTTAGCAATGTGGCTCAAATGAGGGTGATGACGTGCAACCTCTGGTGTGGGGATTTCTTCTCTGTTGTTCGGTAGCTGATCACATTCGATTAGAGTTGGAAGAGGAAACTCTGTGTCCTCATATTCTGATGCAACTATGAAGCCATGGGCTCTTCTTCCAGAAGTATTGACCTTTCCTGCACATGTCTGCAAGGTATAAGACCAGGTCTCTCCTTGAATGTTGAATAGGTCAAAGAATTCTGTACTGGCCAATGAGCGATTGCTCTGATCATCGAGTATGGCATACATTTTTATGGAATTTTGTGGACATCCTTCAGGAAAAACTCTTACAAGACATATCTTGCTACAAGACTTGCTATGAAGCCCTTCTCCACATACCTCTGTACATCTTGTGGTTACGGGGTCGGCATATTGCTCAGTTCTCTCCCCGCCATCATCTGATGTAGTCTTGGGGTTGCTGCCGGGTGAAGGTTTCCTTTTGAACAGGTCTGAATGAAGAGCGTCCACATGTTTGGCACTGTTGCAGAGAGAACATCTGATGGCGATCTTACAGTCTCTAGCTAAATGATCGGAGGATGCACAACACTTAAAACAGATATTATGCTCTTTGAGAAATGACTTGCGTTCTTCAATAGGCTTGTCCTTAAATGCACGAAATTTGGAGAGAGAGTGTGGCGCATTATGAATAGGACACTGTTGATTAAGATTGCTAGCTTTAATGTCTGTAGCTAAGACGTTGGATGCTATTGCAGTCTTCCTCATGGCAATAGGATGCCTTAAATCCTTGAATTTACTGTTGGTGGCAATACCCCTTGAAGTACTTAAAGGAATGGTGGTTGTATCTGGATAGAAGAAGCTTGGGTCATTCTTGGATCTTGCAACCTTCCGCACGAACTCTGAAAAATAAGAAAAGGGAGGGAAGGAAACACAATGCTCATACTTACACTTTGATCCTACACTAGTCCACTTTCCCTGAAGATGACTAGGCAACTTTGCTACAATAGGATTTACGCCCTGAGCAGTGTCTAAATAGCTAAGACCTGGTAAACTAGGATCTAACTTAGCAATTTCAAGTTCATGAAGGAGGTCACCTAACTCTCTAAGCTTATGATTGTCCTTAACAGAGATTTTAGGAAAGTCGTTTAGTCTCTGGAATAAGGCAGATTCAATGACTTTGGGGCTCCCATAGTCTTGTTCTAGACGTTCCCAGGCAGCATCAAGGCCTGCTTTCAAGTTATAAATGTAGACAGATTTAAGTCTCTTTACTTGTTCTGAAGATTGACGCCCCAACCACTTTATTAGTAAGTCAAGTTCTGCTTGAGGTTCAATGTCCAAGTTCTTGGTTACCGCCTTAAATGTAGATCTCCAACTCCTGTAGTTTTCTGGGCGGTCATCAAATCCAGACAGTCCAGTTGTAATCAACTCTCGTCGAATCATATACTTGCTGAACTCTGCAATGTCAGTGCTTTCAGTTTTTATAGCCACAGGGTCTACTGATGGTGCGCCGTCTTGGACCATGGTTGGTATCTGATGTTGGCTGGTAGGTAGAGAGAAAGGTGTTGCAGATGGGTTTAATTTAGGTAAGGGTCTGTCGACTGAAGGTCTCTGAGCATTTGAAGTCAAAGAGAGCTGTATCAAAGGGGGTATAGAGTTCATTCTGTAGTCTTCTGCTGTGCCCTTGTAATCTCTATGCACATAGGGTTGTGGTGGCACATGAGCTGCGTAGGTTGATTCACTTGATGACTTTGTGACGTGCGGTAGTTGTGGAGGGTCTCTGTTAGTAGGTGCGTCTAGTTGACCAGCTTGCTTTGGCGACACATTGCCTTCTGATCCACTTGCTGGATGATTATGAGAAGAATCTCCAACTGTAGGTGGGACTGTATTGTCGTGGTTCTGAGTTAGGACAAACTGTAGGGTCCTTTCAACAGGGTCTTGACAAGCAGCTAAGCTGGTACAAGCTGCACCTTCTTCTTCCAATAGGGCTTGTTCCAAGACAGATAACTCTGCTAACGCTACTTCCTTTTCTCTATTCTTCTGAAGAATTTCTAGCTGAGCCTTGAAGGCTGCTTCTTTTTCAGAGCAGGCGGCTTGAACCTGGGCTACTGCAACCTTTTGGCGAGCTTTGAGTATTTGGTCGCTCAGTATTGACCTTATAGAGCAGGACCGCAATGACTTAGAAGAAGATTTATGATATGAGCGGGCAGACCTAGAAGATTTTCCTGAGTGTCTGGAAGAAGCAGAGTTACAGGATGTAGTCTTATGTAGCTGTGCCAATCTCCCTTCTATCTGTGCCTTTGCTTCAAGATATGTGCTATGCCTCTGCTGGTCATTAGAAGTAAAGTCCTTTAATTCCAATGCAGCTTCCTCTATGTTGGAATGTGACAATAGGGAATAGTACTTCTCAGAAAGTCTTTTATAATTCTCAAATGCCTTCTTAACCCTTGAGAGAGCAGTGTTCAATTGCTCAGAATTGTTGCTAGTTTCATTAGTGGCTGTTATACAACTTAAAGTCTTTTCCCACAATGCAGTCAGGTTACTAGATGTTTCTTCCTTACTTGCTTCATAAACCTCCCTTGCCTTCAAGGATGGATGAGGGGCTCTGACAGGACGAGCAGAATGAAGTAAGGAGTCTGCTTTATCTTGACTAAATGCAGGTAATTCTGTGAGATCTCTGTCAGACATAATAAGTACTGTATTTCTGGTGTCTTGTTAGAAATCTGCCAGAGCTCAGCTCTGTAAGTAGTGACTTCTGTTAGTAAGCAGGCTGGGCTGAGGTATTTGTTATTACAAAAGTGGCTAGTGCTGGAACTAGTTCAAACTGGATCACCTCAGAAGGCTGTAACAGTAATGAAGCAGTAATAGGTGGCTGGTTTCATATGTAGAGTAATGCTTCTGGTGACTCACAGACAAGTGTGGTACTTACAGTTCTGAAGCTGCAGAGTCTTGGAAATTTACTTTTCTTAAGCTGCAGAGATACCTGTGATGAATTCTTCATGTAAATTTACTCTCTGAAGCTGTGTATTCCTGTAAATTTACTCTCTGAAGCTGTGTACTCCTGTAAATTTACTGTTCTGTCTCAGCATCGATTGTACCTGTGACCCTCTTGTAGACCTCCAGTCTGTAAGTGTGTGCAGCAGGTTGAATGATGGCTTTAACAGATAGTTTACTCAATGAATAAAGACTCCAGAGGTGTTCTCCAATGCTTCTTTATGCTTCAAGTTAGCAAAGGCATAAACATAGAGGCTTTTCCATAGGTAAATTTACAATGAAGTTACACAGCTTCCACACTCTGCAGTCTCCTCATAACAACTAAACAAAATGGCAGTTACAGCAGGAAAATGGAGGATGGGAGAAACCATCTAGCCAGAAACAGCAGGGGTGCAAGGAAGATACCAATAACATAGCATAACATAACATGTAATAACAACTGCTAGACAGTTAAGGCTGCGTGGCAGCACAGTATTTATCACAGAATATTTGGTACCATGCACATATTTGAACAAAAATGGGAAAATTGGTCTTTTTATTGATTCTATTCTTTTGCTTTGACTAAATTAAAACCCCCTGAGTGTGTCTCCTGGATTTTTAGTCACCTATATTACTTGTTCGCATACATCCTTTGATTATTTTATAATTTGTTTTTTGTGCTCTCTACTTTCTTTTTTTAACCACTACACTATAGCCCCAAGACTTCTACTTTCATATTCAGTGTCTTGTCCTGCCTTTAGCAGTTGTGTGACATATTTTACTGCTGTGAATTGTGTTTGGTTACATTAGTTTGTTGAGACATACCTGACATTTTATACCTTATACATCTCTTTTTGTAAGTAACCTGCAGATAGAGGTTTGCTCTCCTGCACTTAGAGGCACTTTTCCTTTGCTTTTTTCTCCTGTGTGCCATAGAGCTTGCTTCAACTGCTAGAGCAGCCTGCCCTATTGATGGACCTTATGGACTTTTGTAATTACATCCATGTTTGATTTCTCAGTTGAGGGGGTCATCTTACCTTTGTGCATACCATCCCCTTTTTTCCCCCAGGGATTGCCCACCTCCCTTCTCTGCTTCTCCAGTGCTAGCAGGAGCTACAGTTTGTGGAGGGCATGGACACTCTCAGGCAGATTCACTTTGTCAGTTAGGCAGCTGAGATTGATCTCAACAATATACAGTATTAGGATACTGCTACATAGTTACATAGTTGGTAAGGTTTAATAAAGACACCAGTCCATCTAGTTCAACATGTGATGTGTGCCAACAGACCTCAGTTTGTAAAGTAAGTGTTTACTGGGGACATTTATGTATTAAATGCCTTGGCAAAATCAAAATATACCACGTCCAAAGGACTACTTTTATCTAGATGACAACTAATTTCCTCATACAATTTTCAAAGATTGGTCTGGAAAGAATGATACTTCATGAATCCATGCTGATTACCACTAATAATACTGTTTTCATCAGCAAATTCTTAGATATAGTCCCTTATCATTCCCTCTGCTAGTTTACAAACTATTGATATTAGACTGACTGGCCTGTAGCTTCCAGGGATATATCTCTGCCCTTTTTTCAATTTTGGTACCACATTGGCTTTTCTCCAATCAGCTGGCACCATTCCAGTCAGCAAAGTGCCCATAAAAATTAGGAACAACGATCTGGCTAAGTGGCTATCACTCGACTGACTTCTTTAAGGACTATCGGGTGTAATCCATCTGATCCTGGTGATTTGCTTGTAACAGTGTTGTGGTACTAACTCGTCAGCAGGCATGACTTTGGGTGACAGTTGTATTGGCTGACTCTTGGTCACAGTAGTACATCAGGATAATACTCCTGTTACCCAAATAGAGAAGTATAGCCAAAATACTAACATACTGAGAATGGTTAGCAAAGAAGTGAGGGAAAATCAGCAACAGGGACATTAATAACCATATGTCGTCGGAGTCCAACCGACTCGTAATATGCTTAGCTTTTTGTTGCTGTAATCTAGTTTCCCATACTTTCTGTCTGGTGAAACCATTGTCGCCAGAACAGAAGGTGAGTGGAAATCGCTCTAAGGGCTCTTTCACACGGTCCGCCTCCGTAGGCGGATCCGTGCTGCTCAGCGGGGATTGATCCGCGATCCCCACTGAGCTGGCGGATGACAGCTCCGTCTCCGCTTGCAGTGCGGAGAGGCAGGTGTCACAGCCCCTGCTGCTCTCTATGGGGAATCGGATGAGAGCGGACCGCCTGTCCGCTCTCACCTGATCCCATCCGATCCGATCCCCAGGACAGATGGAAAATAGGATTTCCATCCGTCCGGATTTCACTGACAGGATCGGATGCGGATGGCAGCGGGTGTCAGCGGACATGTCACCGCTGACATCCGCTGCTCCATATGGCTGAATGGGGCATCCGATCAGATCCACCTAAAAAACTGACAGGCGGATCTGATCGGACCGCCCGTGTGAAAGAGCCCCAATGGAGCTCAGATAGCAGTAAAAACCTGCCAGGTTTTCACATCCTTCCTCACTCTATCCAAAACTAAAGGAAAACAAGTTTTGATTGGACATACACTTTAAGTTAATTTTATTTTATCAACTCAACTTTAGGGCTCATCATTACTGAAGCCTTTCCTTCATATTTTATTGTTGGGATAGATCACTGTCTGCATTCATGATTACACACTGCCTGCTGATTAAATGTCTTCTCAAAGCTTCCTACCTGCAGTGCAACAAGAATGTGGAATTATTGTGCAGAGAAAAATGCTGAAATCTAACTTACAGTTTGTTATAAACAGTAGGAGGTCACATGTAATTTTTAATCAGTTTGGAGAAATATCCCAATAATAGAGAGCACCGAGGGCACTTAGTGTATATTGTAACTTTACAGCACAATGTTCTGAACAAGTGAAAAGCTGTGTTTGTCTTGAGATGGATGACACAGTAAATTATTCCTCACCTACAGCACATCGGATACCTTTGAAATAGCTTAAGCATCAACCAGATTGTTGAAGCTGATAACATTTCCTGTAATTTTCCAAAATTTGCATAATGTGTATCTATAGCCAGAACTTTTCATTTTAACCATGTCAGGTTATTATTGATATTTGTGTCCCCACTGACCAAATTCACTCTTTCTTATTTGTCCTGATGACTAGATATGGGCCGAACACCCCTCTGTTCAGTTGGCAGCAGAATTGAACAGGTGAAAAGTTCTCCCCCGAACCACAAACTCCATTGACGTCTAAGAGAGCCGAACATAAGAAATAAAACGTCCCCATTTTGAAGGCTTATGTTCAAGTAATTGGCCATAAAAAGGGTATGGGGGCCCAGGTACTTCCCTGGGGGACATATATCAATGCAAAATGTTTTTTTTAAAACAATAGTTTTTAAAGGAGCAGTGATTTAACGACTTCAAGACTAGACCTTTTTCTGACATTTGTTGCTTACAAGTTAAAATCAGCATTTTTTGCTAGAAAATTACTTAGAACCCCCAAACACTATATATTTTTCTTTTGTAGAGACCCTAGAGAATAAAATGGTGGTTATTGCAATATTTTATGTCACACTGTATTTGCTCAGTGGTCTTTCAAACGCAATTTCTTTGGATAAAATACACATTAATGAATAAAAAAAACAAAAAAAACAGTAAAGTTAGCCCAATTTTTTTGAGTAATGTGAAAGATGATGTTATGCTGAATAAATAGATACCTAACATGTCATGCTTTTAAATTGCTCACGCTTGTTGAATAGTGACAAAGTACGGTACTTCAAAGTCTCCTTAGGGGACATTTTAAAAACTTTTACAGGTTACCTATTTAGAGTTACAGAGGAGGTCTTGTGCTAGAATTATTGCTCGTGCTGCACCAATCACAGAAATACTTCACATGTGTGGTTTGAAAACTGTTTACATTTGCGGGTGTGACTTATGTATGCATTCGCCTCTGTGCGCGAGCACGGAGGGATGGGGCACTTTATTTTTTAAAATCTTATTTATTTAACTTTTTCTTTTTTTTTTACACTGTCCCTTTAATTTTTTTTGTATGACTTTTATTGGTGGAAGGTGGTAAGGGTGGTGGTGGGGGGGTTTGTCTCCTCCCACTGCTTATAATAACAGCCGAGCAGCTGCTTAGCCGCATTGGTTGGTATTACAATAAATCCGACCGTCGGCTCTAAAAACAGTACCAGTGGCAGGCATCACCCCGGTACAACCACTTGAATCAAAATGATGTACAGATACAGATACAGATGATGCTTAATGATGCTTAAAGTGAAACAATAAAAAATGAAACATTCTTTTAAATATAGTGCCTGGGTGGTCCCTTTGGTCTGCATGTATTGTGACGCATCTGTACCGTGTATAAAACATGCTGCAGCAAAAATGACATTTCTAAAGAAAAAAAAAGGAGTCAAATCACTTTTAAATTGATTCGTGGCTGCAATTGCTGCCACCTGGCTATTTAAAAGAATAAAGGAAAATAATGCATACCTTTGGGTCTAGTATGTATTTTAAGAGGAATACCCACGCTAAAATAAAAAAATAAAAAAACGGCATGGGGCCCCCCCCAGGTCACATGCCCTCAACATCAAGGGGTGGTTGATCTGAGTCCACAGGGGCTCTGCCCCCCCACCCCAAGGTCCCATGTTGATGGGGACAGGAGTTTCTTCCCCACAACCCTGGGCTGTGTTTGTAGGGCTCTGCGGGCAGGGGGCTTATCGACGTACCAGATATTGCCCCCCCTATGTAAATGCGTAATGGGTACAATGTACCCCTACCCATTCCTCAAAAAAGCATGAAAAACAAATGAAAATAGTAGACATGCTTTTGACAAATCCTTTATTAAAAAAATGTCCCCTGATGTAGATCTTCCGCTCGCCACCATCCCCAGAACTGAAAAAAATGCTTTGCTGTCAATGAAGGCTAACCGCCTACTGCAGGCTGTGCCATTTCACAGTTCTTATATACAGTAGGTATGGGACAGGTTGGCGACTTCACCTGGTGGCCCCCACCCCCTTGTGATGTCACCGGTGTGGGGTTCCCCCTAAAGTCCATACTAGACCCGACAGGCATTGTATGGACTGGGGGTGGGGGGACCAAGTGCCGTTTTTTTTTTTTTTTCTTTCACTTTTTTATTGCCAGCAATGATTTTTTTATTCAGCTGTCAGCAGGGAAGTTCATTGACAGCTGATGACTCATCAGTTGTTAAGGACACTGCAGCCGGCTTCCTGACCCCGCTCCTTAACAAGCAGCTATTTACTGCACCCTGATCACCCAATTCTACTGATAATTATAGTCAAAGGGACAGAAAGTGATGGGAAATCCAAAGTTTGCAGTTGTTACTGGAACAGGAACAAAAAGGAAATATTCCATCCAACTGCTAAATGGCTCTTTCAGGCAGCAGAGCTGCAGTTTTACCATCTCCCGGCCACTTACCTATATTCTTTTTTATTTGTAAATTCCTTTCTTGAGTGTAACAGAATGGCATGTAACAAAACAGCAAAAAAAAAAGATACAGAGAGTAAAAAAGAAGAAAAAATACATAGACAGCGGTCCAATATCAAAGTGTAAACACATATTCAATGAGTTAGCAATAGCTTGGGATTGAACAGCTAGAGATATCTTAAGACAAATAATTAATTAAACCCCTGAGAGCTCACCGCAGTGATAGGTGCAATGTATAATATAAAACCAATGGGTTTAAAAAAACAACGCTAGGGAATTCACGGCACCCACCGACATCAATCATATGGCCTGCCACAGGTGCGTGGGGCAAATACCCAAGCAGTCAAGAAGTATCACAGTGGCCACTGAGGGAACCAACATACGGAATCCCCTCATGTGGGGGAGCAAGAATCATGCCCAAGGGATAAGCTAAAGTGTGAGAGAGACAGCAAAGAAAGAGAGCCCAGTCTCCCAAATCCAGAGACAAAGGAGAGTGGGAGTAGTAGAGGTAGAGGAAAACGGGGGAGAAAGAAGAAAGGAGGGGGTAGAAGGGAGGCAATGAGGGGGGGAAGAGTGGGGGGAGGGGGGACAGCCCGCCCTCGCGCCACAGCCGCACTCAAGCTATTAAATCCTTATATTCCGCTGTAAACGTGAATTCATGCCAGTAGTACCAGCGCTTCAGAAATTTGCCTCTGGTACCAAGCACAGTCTCAACCAGGTCTTCCATTTCATTGAGGCAAGTCACTTTACGTAGCCACATAGCAACTGTAGGGGGCTGAGTCTGTTTCCAAAGAGGGGGGATGCAACTCTTCGCCGCTGTAAACAGGAGCGGTAGTATTGATTTTCGATAGGACGTCCTCGGTAACTCTTGATGGTGGAGAAGAAGGAGGGCCGGGTCCAGCATAAAGGTATGATCAGTGAATTTTTGAGCCATGCGAAGCACCGAAGTCCAAAACGGCTGTAGCCTGTCGCAGATTTAGATCACCTATATTCTAACTTTACAGCTAGACACTGCTGTACCTATGCTATGGCCACTGCAATTTAAACGTGGCCTGCACAGTTTAATAGGTGGTACCACCAGTCAAACTCACCCATTGACGTCAATGGAGGTATGCTGCAAACGTGAGCCATACGTTAATGGCTGCGGTGTGGAATTTGAATACAAACCCCCTTGGGAATAACAAAATTCCAGCCTCCTAGCTGCTGCTTTACCATCCTCTGAAAAAGCGATCAACTGGGGATCACATTTCAGAGGGAAGTATTCGCTGCCACCAATGTTAAAGAGCCCTAAGAAGGTATTTTCAAAGTCACTTTGTTGAGATTCCTGGTCATTTCTTGCTGTGCGTCGATAACCTCCCAATGAGACAAAGACACAGAAAATGGAAGAATATTTTAACCATTCCTTCAAATATCCAAAACCTAAAATAATTGGGGTTTAGATGCACTTTAAATATTTGGCATATGGTATTCATTATAAAACATCCCTCTGTTCAACAAGGGTCTTAGATATGGCTAGCACAAATCACAATCTGTGGTTCTGAGATCCAGTGCAATACACCTGAAAGAGGTATTATTTAAATTGGGTCAGTGTACTTGCATTATGCTGTACACTAACATGTGTTGTGTTAAAGGGGAAGTCCACCCTAACACTAAAATCTCTACATCTACAGACATCCACAAGCTAAGACTAAAATATCTAACCCTGTAAAGAAGAAATGAATATACATACATTTTCTGAAGCCGCTCCGGACCGCTCTTCAGCGGCGTAAGCTCTGCAGAGGACACGGCCGAAAACGGCTTTGAAGTGAATGGGAAGTGAAGTCACCCATAGAGGTACTTTGGAGCTTCTGTTGTCGGCTGCCTCCTCTGTAACTTCACAGTAAAGCCGCATGGGACCAAATCAGCTTCTAAAAAGGTTTGTGTACTGATTTCTTCTTTACAGGGCTAGATCATGGATGTCTGTACATGTAGAGATTTTAGTGTTAGGGTGGACCTGATCCTTTAAGGCAGCTCATCTATTTCAATGGGCACAAAAAACACAACAAAAAGATGAAAGCACATTTTTTTAAATGTAATAATATATATATATATAATTTTAAATATTCATTAGGCATTTCAAAAAGTAAAAATATACACCGCAATGCACAATACAAGGGAACATCCAGTGTCAATCAAGAGGAATAATAATAATGCATAACAACACAATGCATGGTAGCACTTCATTGTGTCTTCTGCACTCCTATGAAGTTGCAATGGGGTGCCATTAGGAATAAAGGACACTCATCAACATGCCACATGCATGACCACAGTGCAACAGTGTAAACCCAACCTCAGATGACATTTTAGTTACAGGTGAAGCCCAGCGGTATGAGCCAGCCCCAGCTTCATATGTCTGGGAAACACTACCAGTCAGATCTTCCTGCCATAACCCCCCTTTCTGTTACTTTCCCCTTAGAATTTGAGTTATTTCCATTCACCTTTGTGTATTCCTCCTCTTACATTTCCATAATATAAAAAAAGAATCATTATAGGGGAAAGGAAAACACCACAGAGCAGGGGTGCAGATCTAGGAACTCAAGCTCAAACATTTTTATCAACAGAGACCCAGGAATTAGAAATTACTCTGATCTGAATTTTATATTCTAGATTCCTGAAAAATTGATATAACAAAAATCAGGTAGAAGCAATATTGCTTAGATGCATTAGGGACCTGATGATTGATGACTTCCTGTGAAATACTCCTATTAAATTATAACATAAGCAGATTATTCTCATTCAGTTACAGCTTTTATTGTGATGCAAAAAACAAAAAAAAGAATTAGATGGATTTACCAAAGAGGTTGGAGGTCCACAAAACAAAAAGAAGGTGAAGGGATTTCAGACTAGTTAAACACAATGGTTCTAATGAAATATATGCTAAAATATTGGTGAGCAAATGTGCTATTTCTGTTGGCAGCAGACAGACACAGCCTTATTCCTGCGGACATGGTTTTCGCACTCACAATGTTTTGCGTCCAGTCCTTCCATGCATTTTGCTATTCCCTTCCATGGTCGTGATACATCCTTTTTCACAATGCTGTTTATAGAGCATATCTCTTAGCTCACATTTCATTAAATTCACTATGGGTCACAAAGGTTGGTGCACTTTCAGCAAAACTAGTTTTGGTCATGTAAAATACCATTTGAAAATGGTGTATTGATAACTTTGCCTCTTTGAACATATTCTTTTCTTTAAAGGTGGTCATTTTTTAATTTGCTGTTGAAATAGAGAACATTTAGTTACATGTGAATTTGTAATAGATCAATTGTTTTCTAGTTATGCTATGATAGTCTATAAATCAATGTCATGGATGAATGAGAGACATTTCTATTCCCTTTGACTTGTAATGGAATTGACTTGTAATGGAAGCAGAAAAATGGATGAGCAAAATGTAAAATTTAAATGGTACTGCAAATTCTAGAAGCATTTAAACTATTGTTGATATTTGCAAAATAGCAGTACATAAAAACCCTTCCTATAAAACCCCTTCCTTTTGGGGCTTGTTTTATACCCTCACAGGCAGGTGTACACAAGCGTGCTTTAGGTGCAAACTGGCGATCAATGTAAGTAGACATCCTTTTTTCCCCTGACACTCTGAGCCCCCTTTTTAGCTTGATGATTTGGACTTGGCTTGTCTAGTCTTATGGGAATATGCTCTCATTGCTCCCTTTTGGGAGTATAATGTGAATAGATTTGTTGATTTTTTTTTTCTATTGGGGGGACCTATGGCCCCCTGTGGATTAGTTTACTCCGTCTGTTTACACAAATGTAATAAAACACTCCATAATTGACCTGCCTATCTACTTTGGCACTGTATGGGCCACTAAAAGTTACTGTCTAAGGTATTGTTTGTGTTGTAATTTGGAGATAATCTTGCCTCCACTGTTGGCTTTTATTTGTTTACTTACCCATCCTCCCATAGGCTCTTATCTATCCATGCAAACATATTATAATTTTTCCTGTTCACTAATTGATTCATTCACTGGCTGACACACATTAAGCCCCAATGTGGGTTGGTAATATCACCCATACAAGGATGTTTGTACCCACCTCTAAGTTCTCATATATACTGTTAAATATAATTCTTCAGTGGGACAACAATACAGGAATATAATATACTTACATCTTTTATATATATATTTTTTGTTAAGATATTTTTTCCTTCTTTGATCACCTCTTTTGCACCTGTTGCACTATCCTGTGTCTACACACATTGATATATTGTTATCTATTATCGATTTCTCAGAAATTGTTCACCACAGGTGGCCTGTTTCCATCTTCTCTTAGCACTGTCAGTATGGTTCCTTGTAAGCCAGTCCCATTGATTCCCGCCATGTGGAGAGTCAGAATGACCTACTGTAAAAGCAGTCTGGACAAACAATTTTTTGAAAGTCTCTGGGTTTTAACGCTATCTCCCATTGGAAGTAACTATACCTTGCAAATCCATATGGACAGTCCTAAGCTTGGTGATACCATGTACTTAAAAGATTTCACATGTCTTTGTATTTAGATACCAGTATCCCTGAAGAAGACTATGACTTGTTTGGTCTAAACATGGTAGGGCATTTGTATGGGGCAGGATCACTTACTGCTAAAAAATTTGCCTTGAGTATACCTGCCTTCTTTGCATGACCCCCCCTCCCCTCGTACCAAAATGCTAGTACTCATACCTTTGTTTTTAGCCAAAATGGCTATTTAAATTGCAGTTGAAGGAAAAAGAAGGCATGAGACAGTTGGGTACTTTCATGTTATGGGATAAATGGGTAAGTAGTAATCAAGTAATTAGTTATATTTTAGAATAAATCACTGCATGTATGCCACCTTAATTGTAAAACCGTGTTTTCCTGAAACATTTATGCATTTTGCCAAAAATTATATTAAGCAACAGTATGGCCTTCACTATGAAAGTGTGTTTTTTGCTCTGCTGGCTAGTAAAATGAATGAGTAAAAACAAAGAAGAAAAAGCTGTGAGGTGAGTCCAGTCATGTGGTCTGCAACAGTCATGTTACCGGCTACTGGCTGTCCTTCAATCACCTCTTCCTGTAATCACCAAATAAATAAATCACCAGGACCGGATGGCTTGCACCCGAGAGTATGCAAGAAACTCAGTAGGGTTATATCTAGACCGTTGTTCTTAATCTTTGCAGACAGTACATTGACAGGAACTGTACCAGGTGACTGGAGGAAAGCCAATGTGATACCAATATTAAAAAAAGGGCGGAGGCATATTCCGGGAAACTATAGGCCGCTCAGCCTGAAATCAATAGTATGTAAATTATTGGAAGGGATGATAAGGGACTATATCCAGGAATTTTCTAAGGGCAACAGTATCATCAGCAGTAATCAGCACGGGTTTACAAAAGGATATTCTTGTCAAACCAATCTGTTAACATTTTAGGAGGAGGTGAGCTGTAAGCTAGATAGGGGGAGACCTTTTGATGTGGTATATCTGGATTTTGCTAAGGCATTCAATACAGTTCCCCACAAATGCTTAATCTACAAACTAAGGTCTGCAGGCATCGACCACAAGGTTTGTTCTTGGATAGAAAACTGGTTACAGGGGCGTGTCCAAAGGGTGGTGATAAATAACACGTACTCAGGTCTGGAATGGTAAGTGGGGTTCCCCAAGTCTCAGTCCTGGGACCAATTTTGTTAATTTTATTCATGAATAACATAGAGGATGGGATCATTAACTCAATCTCAGTTTTTGCTGATGACACAAAAAAAGGCAAGGTAATAACTTCTCATCAAGATATAGAAATCTTACAGAATGACCTGAACAAAATAACAGAGTGTGCAACTACATTGCATATGAGGTTTAATGTGGAGGAATGTAAGGTATTGCACTTGGGGGCTAAAAACATAAACGCAAAATATGCTCTGGGGGGGGGGACCTCTGGGGGAATCAAGGATGGAGAAAGATCTGGGGGTTCTAGTGGAAGATAGACTAAGCAATATCATGCAATGTCAAGCTGCAGCTGCCAAAGCCAGCAGAATATTAGCATGCATAAGGAAGGAGATATATTCCAGGGATAAAGCTATAATCCTGCCATTTTATAAAACCCTGGCCTGGCCACATCTGGAGTATTCTGTCCAGTTCTGGTTGCCAATCCTCAGAAGGGATGTGCTGGAACTGGAGAGAGTCCAAAGAAGGGCAACTAGGGGGATTAGGGGATTGGAGGGCCTTAATTATGAGGAGCGATTGCAAGCACTTAATTTATTCTGAGAGGGGGACATGATAGCAATTTACAAATACCTCAATGGTGATCCCAGCAAAGGAAAAAAACTATATAGTTTTAAGGAGTGTAGGAGGATACATGGCCACACAATAAGATTAGAGGAGAGGCGGTTTAACCTTAAGCTGCATAAGGGATTTTTCACTGTAAGGTCGGTAAGAATGCGGAACTCTCTTTCCACAATTGGTGGTAACTGCTGGGGGTATGGCTACTTTTAAAAGACTCTTGGACATGCATCTCAAAGATCACAACATTCAGGGTTAAGGGAAATGAATACATCACTGACACACACACATCACAGGTTGAACTGGATGGACTGTTATCTTTATTCAACCTCAACTACTGTGTAACTATGTAACTGTATTAAACCGGAAGAAATCTGTGACATACTGCATACTCCAAACTGCAGCATGCAATTTATTTGTAGGAGGAGGAGCCTGCGGTTCGTCGTGCTGAGGCCAGCAAGGAGACACGGCGGCCATTTTATTGGTTGGAAACAAAGGTTCTGAGAGTATAGCTCCGAGACATGCTGTGATTTCTTCATGCAAACGTGAGTTGCTACTCTGCTTTTACTGAATAAACCTGTGAACGTACTTCACTATTGGAGTTGTCCCTCTTTTCCTTATGTTCACTTGTTCCGGTCAGAGCTGCTGAGGAACACTGGGAATCGATACATGTCAATCTGGGCACTGATTTGATCACACAGGCTGTCTTTGATCCTTGTAATGGGGGTCATTGCAATTTGGTAAGAGGCCATTTATTATCTTGGTGGTGGTTCCTGCACTCGGGGCTTTTTCCAAGTTTGAAGTATTGGACAGTTTCCCTTCTTTATTGGAGCACTCTCTGATGAACTTTTGTTTACTGCACTTTTGTATTTGATCCATTTGAACATTTGTATGGACTGTGGATTCAATTGTGTTAGCGCTGCACCAATCCCATTCTATATTGCTATTTAGATCTGGTATTTCTGATTCTAGATCAGGTGCTGGCTGCTTTCATTTGGTCTGTTGACTTTTTATTCATGTATGTTTTTATCTTTACATTTTAGCGCAGCAATATCCCCATTTTTATAAGCATGCAATTTATGCATGGGCTGAAAATGCAGACCTTGTGTGGAGTTACCTAGCAGTTTATAGTAAAGAGCAGATAGAGATAGCCACTCAGTAGTAGAAATGAGCCCCTAAGACTCCTTTGTTACAAATTGGTTTATGTTTTTTCTAGATAGTGGTCCATTTAAATAAACAGGTTTATGCTATTTATGGAAAGGAGCCCTTTAGGAAGGCAGTATAAACATTAGCAAGCAACCAATGAAATACCAATTTATTTCAATCTCCCTAGGAACCAATTCATTTTGAATGGTGTCTGTGTTACTGCACTTTCCTCTGTTAAACATAGACTTATACTATCTTAGCTACCGATCAATGCAGAAATATATCAAAATAAATACTCGCGCTATGATAAAAATGAAGTGAAAAGAAGAGAATAATTAGCAGCAGCTGTGCACCAAGCGTAATTCACTTGTAAACATGAAAGAAATAAAGCAAAGCTAGCATCATATAAACATATATAACAGTCCAAATAAAGTGATATAATCAATGTAAAGTGCTCTTGTGCTCCAATCTTCTTAAAAGTGCTGAAGTGTTCCACATAAATTCCTTTCCGGTTGCGGGACAAAGAAAGAGAGCCAATAGTGAAATACCGTAGGGTTGCAGTTTATTGGAGCAATAAAAACATACTTACAAAATGGTAGCAGTAAAACAGCATGTAAAAAGCAATAAGCTGTTGCATTTTAACCATCATGCATTTTATTTTTTGTTTTAATTTTTTATTTATTTATTTATTTTTCATTTTTTTTTTACAACTCTATTTTTCATCTTTTATTAGTATTTTATTTTAAATAAATTGTATTCATATATATTTCTGTATGTTTTGATATACGGCTGGTTATTTCCAGTTGACATCAATTGTTTTTAGCAATTTATATTGTATTTTGTTAATAGGATTTTTTTTTAATGATATGTAAATTCAGCCGTAAGTGGACATCATTGAGATTTCTTTCAGCAAGTGTATATATTGATATAATTCTATTAATGCCATTTTGGGCTCGCTTCCAAGATGGCTGCCGCGTCACCGGGGAAGAGGTGGCTCTTCTTGGGATAAAAAAATAGAGGCTTGTACTGTCCGGAAATGAGGTCCTTGATGACGCCCTGTGGGAGGGCGAAATGTGTTGACATAATTTCCAGTTTCTAGTTGTAACGACGTCACCTCTGGTTGCCATGGACGCATTGGTGGTTATGGTGTTCACAGAAGCTTATTGCTGTTGACATGCTGTTTTACTGCTACCATTTTGTAAGTGTGTTTTTATAGTGCCAATAAACTGCAACTCTATGGTACTTCACTATTGGCACCTTCTCTTTGTTCCGCACTTGATGATTACTGGAACGACTTGGACGCTACTGGGGATTTCTTGATCCATTCCTTGTGACCCATCAGTCCTATTTAAATCAAGCCTGTTTGACTCCCAGACTGAAAAGCTGGGGGTCCATTGTTTCTGGTAAGAAGGAGCACAAAAGGGGTTGTGTGCCACATTACAAAATTAATTTATGTGATGCACTTCAGCACTTTTAAGAAAATTGGAGCACAAGAGCACTTTACATTGATTATATCACTTTATTTGGACTGATCAATGCAGAAAGTTTGTAGTTTAAGTGATACATTTGATTGGCCAAATTTAAGTGATTGTAAAGTCTAAACAGTTTATACTTACCTGCTCTGTGCAGTTGGTTTTGCGCAGAGTGGACCAGATCCTTCTCTTCTCTGGTCCCTCTTCGGTGCTCCTGGCCCATCTCTTCTGTTGAGGGCCCCCACAGCAAGCAGTTTGGTGTAGGGGCACCCGAGCAGAGTCACAGCTCCCAGTGCCCATTCAGACACAGAGCCGTGACCCAGCCTCGCCCCCCCCCCCCTCTCCTGATTGGCCGACTGCCTGATTGACAGCAGCTGGAGGTAATCACGCCACTCTGCTTTCTCAGATGATAAGAAGGGGAGTCCTGGGTAGCTGAAAAACTCCTGCAACATCGCTGGATAAAGGTGGGCTCAGGTAAGTATTAGAGAGGCTGAGGGGAGCTGCATAGAAAGCATTAAGATTAAAAAAAAACCCTTCTGCCTTTAAAATCACTTTAAGCTATTAAAGTTGCAAGATTTTGGGATATTCCTTATTTTTTCTTTCCTCATTAGCCAGTTCATATTGTGTAATTATATCATGTTTAAAAAGGGCCAAAAATATAGCACTGAAAGCTTGAATCATTAATAACTAACTCCAAACTTTCTGTTCAATTTTTTACATATTTTCTCTTTGTTTTTATTAATTATTATTATGATTGGGACTAAAAAAAACTAAAAAACTAAATATTTCCCCCTTTTTTTTGCCAGGTAATCACAGTATAACTTAAGGCGATTGACTATGAAGTTTCAGTAAAACCAGCCACCTGGCAGGCTGATGCATTGTGCTCTGGTAATCCTTTGAAATGTATAAATATAAAACAAAGGTAGCAAACATGTAGTACAATAAAAAAAAAAAAATATATATATATATATATATATATATATATATATATATTTTTTTTTTTTCATAACACAACAGTTTAAAAATTTAGATAAAAAAACTAAATTTAAACTGACCCAACACCACTAAAGTTTTCCTTTAAGAATATTGTAAACTTGTTATAACAGTAGATTTGCAGTATATGAATGCAGGAAATGAAAAAACATGAACTTCAGTGTTCCTGGATGTTTTTTTTTTTCAATCAAGAGTTGAAAATGATTTTCTGTCGCACGGGGCTGATTGAGATTTAAAGGCCTTTATTGCTTGTAAGGTCACTGCATTAGGACAGAGAAGTAATTCTCTCAACCAGTTAATCCCGTAGGAATTTGATATTGTAGTTCTCTAATCCCGAAAGGTTTTTTCCCTAACATTTACTGAGCAGCTCAGCCATCGGTATTTTGACAGACAATCTAATATCCATGGCATTGAAATGGAAAACAATGATTTTCTTGCTACTATTCTGGAAAAAAAGGCACATTATTTAATAAAGCTTTTGAGCGGTTTATAAATTGCTCTCTTATTGAAGGTTACGAGTATTTGGCTTCACATCAATCAAGTGCTCATACTAAGTTGAGAACGGGCCTAAAACCTATCTGGAGTTTTGCAGAGCTAACAGTATGTATCTTCTTCAATCAGGTCAAGGCATAAAAAAGTTGACCTCTTTTGAAAGGGAACAAGCATCTTCCTCAACCCTTTTGGAAATCCAAAGATTGTCAAAATCCTTGTGCTCTTATGAATCCACAACTGCTTGGCTGTTCATTCAGCATAACGGGACATTTAGGAGTCACTTACCTCCAGCAGATCTGGATAGCACATGAGACCAATCCAGCAATATAAGGGAGGAGTAACCAGATAAATCAACCTATGTCATATTGTGCGTCAAGTGGGAATATTAAAGCTATATTGGTAAAGTTGTGCCTTTGCATGTCAGAAAAGATGTGGGGTACTAAAGATTAGTGAGCAATCAATATAAGGGACACTAAAGATTGTTTGATAAAGAAAAGGTATGGAGCATTAACCCTTGATCCCACTCTTCGCATCCCTGTTGTGATTTGTTTTGTTGCCCCTGGCTTCCAGAGAAGGCATCCTGGGATGTTTACTTGGGAATATATAAATATCTAAATGCACCAGACAAAATTTCCATTTGAAGTGTAAGTCAGGATTTCCTTCAGAAATACTACAATTACCTGTTCATCTGCCAAAATCTTTTTGACCTTATAAAAAGAATGTCTTTGCTGCATTAAAATTGTCCCTCCTGCCTGCTGGACTACAGAACTCTTCCTATTCCCTATCACTCTGTGCCCTACATATCCATACATTAATTACTTTATCAGCAAAATAATGCTACTACTTGACTTCCAAGAGCCTGCTTATCCACTCTGTGTAGGGAAGGGGCTCTTGTGAAATGTAGTTCTGGGGGCATGGCTAGGTAAATCACTAAGAAAGATGTTTCTTGCTACAAGAAACATGGTAAAAGAAAAAAAAAGTATGTTGGGACATGCTCCAGAAAGGCAGAGGGGGTTTGCAGGTAAAATAAATCTGGGTAATTCTTATAAAAATCTTTATAGCTGTTTCTACTTTTGCATAAAATGCTTGTTAAAAAAAAAAAAACATCCTAAGGCTCCTTTCTGCAAAACTACCCCTTTTTGTAAAATCTGCACATTAGGTAATACAGTACCTTTAAAGGCTCCTAAACCAAAGACTTATGTGTGACAGTTTAAACAAGCCCCAAATTCAGTTTTTTATGTGATGCGCAAGCCTGAAAAAAATGAAATAAAAGCCCTTAATTTCCCAGACTGAACCAAATCAAATTTAATTTATCTCTCACATGCTCCCCCTCCTGGACACTGAAGCTCGCAGTGGGAGGGTTTCAGTAGCAGATCCTAAAACCATAAAAATATAGAGCACCAGACTAAAGTTGCATACAAAGTAAGGGGTATAAAATATCAGGGGCGCAAGTTTTCACCAATTATATCCCACCAATGCAAACTACTTTGTACATGTAAAAAAACTCTATCATATGCAAAAATAAATATAAAATATAAAATCATATAAGAATAATTCATAAGTATATACAATACCAATTCGTAAATAGTATGATGCAAATCAATATGTGCCAAAAGTGGAAACAAAAATCTATAAATTACAAGTGCTATTGGTTAAACATATCATAAAAACAGTGATGTCAAAGCAGTAAATACCATCACAATTTGTGCAAAAAGCAGTCAAAAGGAATTGTCCAAGAAACAAATAAAGTCCAAAGAACACATCCAGTCTGAGTTTTCCTTTCCACACCGAGCTGTGATACCCACTGAACAATGTATGCGCTAAACCAGGGATCCTCAAACTACGGCCCTCCAGCTGTTGTTGAACTACGCATCCCATGAGGCATTGTAAAACTCTGACATTCACAGACATGACTAGGCATGAAGGGAATTGCAGTTAGACCACCAGTGACCACTTAATTAAAAGTGGTCTGTGTGTGCCTGATTCCCCTCCTCACATATGTGTCTCTGATATATACCTGACAATGCCCAAAAAAAGAAAGGTTCTCATAGTGTAGCAAATTTATTTAGAATAAATAGACATAAAGGCATTAAAATAGACAGATGGCCTCTTACAAGGAATGGTGCCCAATCTGCACATATACAGTCCGCTAGTTTAACTGGGAACTCGCACCACCTTTCCACCATAACCAGGAAGCTGGTGTGTGTTAAATTTATGTATTGTTGCACCGTGGCGCATAGGTCTATCAAGTATTTGCATAAAAAAAGTGCAAGATAATTTTAGTAAAAAAGTTAGTAAAAAAGACATATAAAAACAACCAATGCATTTCACAGGGCAACACCCACTCCCCCTTATCAGGGCTCAACATAGGATAAAACTTGGATGGACTCTACTGTGTATTTGAGCTACTATTGAAATCCCCTAATGAAGAGACTCCTATTAGTATTATAAACATTACTAACTTTAATGCTACAATTTAAAAGGATACCGAGGCTTTGTTTAGTTGATTCTATTGTTTTGAATGTGTAAAAATGTGTAAAGAACCCATAGGTGTTGACCTGGATAAGCATCTAGGTACAACTCCTACCTGAATCTAGTGACAGAGCGAGAAAAACCATGATAAATAATATGCAACTTTAATTAGTGGTGACTGCATGCTGACAGTAAGAAAATTATTAATGAAAACAAAGCAAGACATATAATAATTAAAGTATAACCAAAGGAAAAACATTTTTTTTTTTAAATTTTGTATAGAGTTGAGATGGATTAGAACACCTATCAGTTTTTGATGAAACAAAGAAGCTCCAGGTAAGAGAGTCTCTAGTTCAGTGACGGCAAACCTTGGCACCCCAGATGTTTTGGAACTACATTTTCTATGATGCTCATGCACACTGCAGTGTGGTTGAGCATCATGGGAAATGTAGTTCCCAAACATCTGGGTTGACAAGGTTCGAAATCACTGCTCTAGTTAATACCCCCACACAGGGCCAGATTAACGTAGGGGCTATTGGAGCTGCAGCTCCAGGCCCCTACCTTTATATAGGCCCCGGGTTGGCCATATTCACGGTTACCGCTCTTCTGTCACTTGTAAACACAGAAGTCTGGCTTCTATGCTCGCTTCCCCAGGCAGCTCCCTCAGAACCTCCCCACACAGCACGAAGGCCGGACAAGGAGGGACAGTTGCCGATGCATGGATGTGTTTATGGGCTTCAGAGACAGCATCCCATGTTGAATTAGGCATGCATGGCTGCACCCTTCCTCCTCTGGGTGCATGCCAAGGCACGACCCTTAAGGCCCTTCAAAATCCTCAGCACCAAGCCCATGATGCTCTTAATCCGGCCCTGCCCCCACACCCTAGTCGGGTGCTAGACCAGCTCACATGATGTGTATCATAAAGCAAATGATTCTGGACAGCTGCACTTCCAATAATTATTTTTAATAAAGCTACATGTAACAAGTGGTTAACAGATGGAGCAGGGGACAAAGAGGTAGACATGTTTCGTGCAAATGTTAGCACTTAGTCATTACCTGGTAATGACTAAGTGCTAAAATTTGCACGAAACACATCTAACTCTTTGTCCCCTGCTCCATCTGTTAACCACTTGTTACATGTAGCTTTATTAAAAAGGATTATTGGAAGTGCAGCCATCTTGAAATAATTCCTTTATGACCTGTCAGTTTTTATTGCTGTCTGTTCCCCCATTAAGGAGATTCATCCTCTCTATTTGTTCTGTTTACCATTATCATTGAAAGTGAACAAAAAAGAAAATCCCAAATGTTGGGTTGTCCCCAGAAAAGTAATAGAGGGGAAATCTTTCAATGGGGACCCTAACTCTGGAGACCTGGGGGTCCCCAAGAGATTCCCTTAGTTTGCAGGGATCTCCCTTTACTTCCTGTTTGGCTATGGGGCAGGAAGTGAAGGGAAATTTTCAAAATGGGACCCAGATGGCAGAAAAACATCTGGCAGGGGTTATAACCCTTTCTTGTTCTGTCAAAAATGAAAACATATTTTGGCTATAGTTCTACTTTTAAATGTGCAATCACAGTATTGGCTTTACAACATCAACAAATTTGACAGAGCTGTTCACTTTCTCTTATCTAGCTAAACTAACAGGATTATAAGTCCCAAATGTGTCTGTTGGTTATGGTTCTTTACTATGCAAATGTGATTTTATTGAATGTTATATATGTTTTCTCACAATTTTACACTGTTTTCCCCTTAGTGGGATTTTATGTGTCATTAATCGTCTTCACTGTGGTATTGCAGATAGCTCGACTCCCATTTGTCTTTCATTAACTTAATTGGTTCAGGGTGTGTATGATTATACCACCTTGTTCCCATTTGTCTGTCTACCTACAAATGCTAGCCGACTCCTGCGATCTCACCGTGTGGATATGAGTAAGCGACCTACAGCGTCGTGAAACGCGTCAACCCGACACGTCTGTTTGTACATTGTCTGTCTACTTTATTTATGAGGAATAAAGAAACTTTTGATTTCATCATAATACCCTGAGTGCGGTCTCAAACTTGGATTTCTACTACTCTTGGATGACGGATCTGACCTGCACCGGGTTTGGAACATACACCTGAGCGGCTTCTCCTCATTGTCTCTGTTGGTTAGTTCACAAGCCTGTGTTGGCCTGAATTCCTTTCCCAAGCTACAAAGTAGTAACCAATGTACCGTCTTTTTTAGAGACTACACAATAAAAATGCAACAAATATATGGCCACATTAAGATGATCCATGTTGAAGAAAGATTTTCTCCCAGAGAGTTTACTTTATCCAGCAGACACTACTGTAAAGCAATTATCTGTATGTAGAGGAACAGTCTTTCTTTGACTATGCAAGATACTGTAGGCTATACAACTTCTCCTAAAAGGATCAATAAATAATTAAAGATATGGAAGACAAGTTCTGTCTTAGAGCCATGTAATGCAAGGCTAGAAATCTGGGAGACAGTCGCTGTAGCATTAGGAACTTCAATGCAGAGACCATGTGGCACTTACAATACAGCAGTCAGTTCTCCTCAGCTCTTTTAGGCTTAGAGAAGAAATGGGTAGAATCTGCTCCAGCGTCTGTGTTCTGTCTCTAAGCACTCAGTCACAGGAATCTGACCTTCAAATTCTAGCATGATATCTTTATCTCCTACAGAAGTAAATGTTGGCAGCCATTTTGGAGTCGGAAATCTATTGCTGAGAAGCTGCTAGAATAGAGTGGTCTCTAGTGGCAGGTAACACTGTGCAAAATAGTAAGAAGTCTCTGACTCTTACCAGGTAAAAATGTTTTGCCAAGAGAAACAATTCTGCTCAACAACTACACCAAAGGCAACATAACAAATGTCTCCGAAGTGGCTAGAAATACATCATCCCATAGTGCAAATATGCCCTATTTGAATTAGTAGACCGCCACCTTTTTTTAAAGAAAAGCTTTATCCAGCAATCCCAGTACATGATGGTACACATTAAAAAGAAGAAGGAGGCACAAACACCTAGTGCATTACCCATGATCACCTTAAAAAAATTTTTATTAAAAAGCCAAAAACATACTCACAGACATGAAGAGTAAAATTGCATTACAAGAATCCACCACACGTGGAATGGAACATGTCACTGTAGATAGGACTTCTGAAGCGTTTCGGGAGTCAAGCTACGCTTCAGCTGTCCTATTCACAGGGACATGTTCCATTCCACGTGTGGTGGACTCTTGTAATGCGATTTTACTCTTCATGTCTGTGAGTATGTTTTTGACATTTTAAAGGTGATCACGAGTAATGCACTAGGTGTTTGCGCCTCCTTCTTCTTTTTCATGTGCTTACGCTGGAGTTCCCTACCTGAAGAGAGCGGCATTCCTGTCATCCCCATTGGAGTGAGCGCTTGGCTGATTAGCAGAGATGTATAGTAACGAAGTAGAACTACTTAAGTACTGTACTTAAGTACCGAAATGCGGTATCTGTACTTTCCTAGAGTAGAATTTTTTTCTCCTACTTCTACTTTTACTTCACTACATTTTTTCGATGATTTCGATACTTCTACTCAAGTATTTTTTTTTTTGTGCTGCATAGTTACTAGTTACTTTTAAAAAAATTACCACTGCCAGAACAGTAGATGGCAGGTTGCATAAAGCTCAAAAAAATGTGTATAATGTCATTTGTAAATCAGCGCATACAAAAATAAAGGCTGTGTATAATAAAAGCTGCTATACCAAATCTTTCCAATAAAAAGAAAATATGAAACAAACAAATAAATGGTGCTACAGCGCTTAAAGTGCATCAAGAAACTACTAACAAACACAGGTTAATCATTTGAATAAATCATTTGAAATAATAAAAACCAATATGATGTTCAAACTTTTGACTTCTTTCTTTAATAACTACATAACACAGTACTTGTACTTCTACTTTCAGTACTTGAGTAGAATTTTTTTTTCAAAACTACTGGTACTTTTTACTTTTAGTACTTAAGTAGCAAATTTTTTGAAAAAACTACTTGCAATACTTAAGTAAAAAAAATGTTGAATACTTTAGTACTTCTACTTAAGTAACTTTTTCTGCGAGCACTTCCACTTCTACTCAAGTCACTTTTTGATCGAGCACTTGTACTTTTACTCAAGTAGAAATTTTGAGTACTTTATACAAGTCTGCTGATTAGTTTGGTGTACATGGTACACATTGTCAGGAATAGGGTGGACCATCTGTGTCCCTAACCAATGGCATCAAAACACAGGGTTTTGCATTGTCTGATCTTCCCCAGAGTTATTAAGGGTGTGGATGAAAAAAAAGGATGGATAAGTTAAAAGTAATTTACAATATTGGTTTCTTCATAATGTATTCATTATGTCCTGAACTAAAGCACTAAACATTATAGTGTAAATGCATTCAGTTACTTATGAAAGAACATGCATAAATAGTTCATATTTGCCCCTTGCAACCAGCAGGCAGCAAGCGCTGAAATAGTGCATTCGATTTCCGTAGGCTTAAAGCTGTGCTGTTAAAGAGGAAGTAAACCCTCCTCTGACACTTTTACCTATAGGTAAGCCTATGATAAGGCTTACCTATAGGTACTGTAAATATCTCCTAAACATGTATCGTTTAGGAGATATTCACCTTACATGCAGCCAGTGACGTCACTGGCGCATGAGCTCTGAAGGAACGGCCGCTGGTGCCGTTTCTTCAGAGCCCCGTGCCGTGACTGTCGGCTCCCACGCGCGTGCCCGGGAGTGACGTCACCGCGGCTCCGGCCAATCAGATGGCCGGATGCTGTGATCCCGGAAGACGGGCGACTGGACATGTTGCCCGTCATACAGGTAAGCGGGCGGCACGGCGGGGGCTCGTTCTAAGGTAAGTATTTCATAATGAGCTAGTATGCGATGCATACTAGCCCATTATGTGTTTCTCTTACAGGTTGCAAAAAAAAAAGTTGTATGGGTTTACAACCTCTTTAAATAGACCTGAAATGCATATTTATTTCTGGGGTTATGTACTGTATGTTCCTATGCTGCATTTTTCAACCTAAGTATGGGTGTAACATGTAACATGGGCCAGATGGTGAACTGACATTTTATCAATTCACTGCTGTGGATGGAAATTATCACTAAGCCCTCTCCCCCCTGCCACCCTACCCCGGCCCCTCCTTCCCTGGATTTTCACATTACCATCTGGGGAACTAGTTTTGGTTAAATTCAGGTTCTTAATTTTTAAGTACCTATTTTAACATGATAAATAAATAAATAACAATGTTCAAATGCTCATTGAAAAATAAATCCAGGAAGGCGCATGCGCGGCAGCTCCTGAGATGGCCGCTTGAAGCCGGAGCTCCGTCCCGCCTCGGATGATCACGGATCCCCGAGCAGCTATAACAGCTTGGATCGTGTCACCGGAGATACCGCCAGGCGGAGGAACATCAGCGGCACCGATCTATGTATCCGGGATCGGTCCGCAGGGATCTTTCAGCGTCCTTTTTCACTTTAGAAAGCCTGTCAGGGAGAGTTAAGATGGCGGACACCGCTCTTCTGAGCCCACACAGACCGCAGGAGCTTGCTCCACAATCGGGACAGGATTACTCTCTCTGCTCGGCGGGGGACTCGCCTGCGAGTATTCCACATGTGGAATCTGCATCACCTGCATCTACTGAATCGTTACTGGGTCTTATGCTCCATACCCTCCCGGGAACTCCTATGGAGGCGAGCGCGGTCTTCCCGCCATCACCTTTTTCTGGAGCTGAGCTCTTACCTGGTCCTCAGGCTCAAATGGAGGCCATGTTTTCTAAATTTGCTGAAATGTTAGACAGAGGCTTCACAGCCACTGCAGCTAAAATCACAGGGGACATTAAAGCTGACCTTTCTAATATTGGCTCACGTATTGAAGCTATTGAGGGCAAAATGGATATCACTATTGCTAAAACAAATCAGAACTCTGACCGTATTCAAGAGCTTCATGAACAATTGGAAGCTGCCTTCTTAAAAATCGACGACCTTGAGAACAGGAGTCGGCGCTATAATTTTAGAATCCGGGGGATCCCGGAATCTTTTCAGGAAGTTCACACCACAGTACAATCCCTAATTAAGGAACTTCTGCCTGATGTAGCTCCTCACAAGCTTGAGCTGGACAGGGCTCACAGGGCGCTGCAGTCACCGCGCCAAGATGGTCTCCCTAGAGACATTATAGTAAAGCCTCATTATTATAGTGTCAAAGAAGAAGTCATGCGCAAGTCTCGCTATAATGACCACCTCACTTTCCAAGGTTTGCCCATTCAAATTTTTACAGATTTATCCCCCTCCACCATCCAACGCCGCAGATCCTTCAAACCTTTGCTGGAGGCCCTGGTTCAGCATAACATCAAGTATAGATGGTCGTTCCCATTCAGCCTCAAGTTTGACTTTAAGCAGAAGTCTTACGCTTTCTCCACCTTTCAGGAGGGTGAAAAGCTCCTGTTGAAACTGCGCATCATCTCTCAGGGACCTTCCTCACCTCCGCGTACAGCAGCTCCCAGCTCATCCAAGCGTCAGTTGCCTACTAGCCCTGTCTCCCCCCTGTGGCACAAGTCAGCACCCAAGAAGTCTAAAGATGGTCGTCCTCCATGAAAGGCTCCAGTTCACCCTTGAACCATTTTCTTTGTTCCACAGTGACGTCTGGAACTCTCCAGTTGATACCCGGTACCAGCGGGTGACATTTGTTTTTTTTTTTTTTTTTTTTTTTTTTTTTTCTTTTCTTCCTCTCATTTTCAATTCTCATTTTTTGAGACCTTCCTGACTTTCGGGTGACTAGTTTTTGTACCACTGAAGGAAAGCGTATTTCATAATTTATCTTTGTTCTCATTTTGGATAACTTGGTTCCCCCTTGGCTAGGCTGGCCTGTCCAGCTCACTGGGTTGGTCTGGACCTGGGGGCTTATTGACATTTTCCTATGGCATTGTTCTGTTTATTTCTGATGTATACCTGGTTGCATTTGTAGTCTTTTGCTTCCTTCACGGATACATATGGGTTTTTGGCTGCTGTTTTCACCTTATAGTGTTTTTATGTTTTTTTTGGGGGGATCCGGATCTCTGGGGCGGTGATCATGCCCCACTTCCCATCTTGGTTACTGATTTTTTCCAGTTAGCCAACATGGGATCGTCCCTCTCTACTGAGGGGGATGATCGTTCTGATACAACGGTCCTTTTGGACCGTGTTTGTTGTTTGTCCTTGTATGTCTTATATGTTTATGTGTACATCATTACGGTTTCTGCAAACCAATGTTACTTGATAGGGTTCCTGGGATTACTCACCCAAAGCGGATGCACTTTGCGCCTGGAACTCTTCTTCTCTTTCCTATCCTCACCTGTTTTTCATTTCTTTGACCCTTTTTCTTTTTTATTAATGTCCAGGGAGACCTCCTCATGGCACTTCCGGTTCTCTACGTCCTATAACACGCTGGTTGGTGCCCTCATCATCTTCTTAGGTAAGGTCATTTCTTTACAGCTTGGTCGCACTCCCTACATATATGGCTCCCAACAATAACTCATCTCTGCACCTTCGCTTAGCCTCACAAAATACACAGGGTTTGAACTCACCAATAAAGCGTAGAAAAGTGCTCCAGTACTTCCACTCCCAGAAAGTGGACATACTTTTGCTCCAGGAGACGCACTTCCCGGCACACTATAGACCTACCTTCTTACATGCAAAGTACCCGACCTTCTACATGGCCAATGCCCCTAATAAGACTAAGGGGGTTGCTATCCTATTGTCTCGTAATTGCACTTTTACTCTTGTCTCAACCTATTCCGACCCTGAGGGCAGGTATCTACTAGTCAAAGGATACATTGCAGGTATCCTGTATTCCCTGATATCTTACTATGCCCCCAATCAGAACCAGCTCCAGTTCTTTCGGTCTATGTTTGATACCCTGGGTCCTCTCTTGGAGGGAGTGAGAATTTTTGGGGGTGACTCTAATGTGGCATTTGACCAACGACTAGACAAACGGAAACCATCCAATGCTCAGGGTTTGGCTCCTTCTAAACAGAGCCTAAGTATATGCAAGCTGCTAGACAGTCAGGGCCTGGTGGACATTTGGAGGGAAACCAACCCCACTGGGAAGGACTACACACACTTTTCCCACCCACACCTTTCCTTTGCCAGAATTGACCATGTCCTAGTGTCATCACAGCATGTTCCACTGGCCAGAAAAGCTTACATCAAGGACTCCCCGTGGTCTGATCACTCTGGAGTCTTCCTGCAGTTTATGGGAGGTGAGAACCTTACTCGCGAGTTTCGGTGGAAACTCAATGAGTCTCTCCTTAGCAACCCCAGCATTGTTACAGAAATTGATAAGGCTATACAGGAATATTTCCATCTGAACGGCTCCCAGGAGACCTCACCTGAGATCCTCTGGGCGGCTCACAAAGCCACGATTAGGGGGGTCTTGATTCAAATATCTTCCCGCACCCGTAAATCGAGGTCACTTGACATTGAGAGGCTTGAAAAAGAGTTTCAGGACTTGGGTCGGCTTCATAAACTGAATCCTTCCAGGCATTCTGCAGAAGCATTGGGGGCTGTCAGACTAGCTTTAAACTTGGCTCTGACTACCAAAGCTGACAAATATTTGCGATGGTCCTCAGCCAAATTCTATCGCCACACAGATAGGATAGGCACGCTTTTAGCCAGAAGGCTACACCCCCAGGCTCGCTCATACACCCTTCCAAAGCTAAAAGTCGCGGGCGGGAGGTTGACTCAAAATCCCCAACGCATTTTGCAACATTTTCAAGACTATTTTAAGAGGATCTATAATCCCTCCTCCACTCCGGATCCCTCGGTGGTGAACAATTATCTGTCCTCTGTTGCTCTCCCTAAGCTTAGGGAGACGCACCGGTCTATCCTCGAACAACCATTTACGGTTGAGGAGGTCAAATTGACGATTAAAAACTTGAAGACGGCTTCAGCACCAGGCCCAGATGGTTTTCCCAACATCTATTATAAAACGTATGCCTCCACTTTAGCGCCCTATTTGACTGACTTTTTCAACAGCCTACGCTCTGGTGCTCCATTAGATAAGACTTTGAATTCCGCATTCATCTCAGTTTTGCCCAAGCCGGAGAAGGATCCTAGTATGGTCGACAATTATCGGCCTATTTCGCTTATAAATAATGATATTAAACTTTTGACAAAAATGTTGGCGGACCGCTTAGCTACATTTATTGCGTCATATATTCATAAGGATCAGGTGGGCTTTATTCCAGGACGGGGGGGACCGGATCAGACGCGCAGGGCAATTGACCTTATCTCCCTCCTTCAGTCACATTGGGATGGTGGGACTCCTCAGAAAGGGTTCTTGCTCTCATTAGACCTTCATAAGGCCTTCGATTCCATCTCTTGGGGGTACCTATTTAAGGTGCTCCATGGTTGGGGCTTTGGAGACCATTTCTTGAACATAGTTAGGGCACTTTACTCCGCCCCGGTGGCACAAATTAAACTTCAGGGGTTCTACTCGGATAACTTGAAGATCTCTAGCGGCACGAGACAGGGGTGCCCTTTATCACCCCTTTTATTTGCTATTGCAATTGAGTCATTAGCCATCTCTATTAGGGACAATCCTGACATCAAAGGGGTCCAATGTGGACCTACTATGCATAAATGTGCTCTATATGCTGATGATTTATTGTTATTCCTTACGTCTCCCATGGTTTCTCTTCCACATGTCTGCCAGGCTCTTAACGCATTCTCGAAAGCTACTGGTTTAAAGATAAATTATTCCAAGTCGCAAGCGTTGAATGTAAACCTATCTCCCCCAGAGGTGCTCCAACTCCAGAATAATTTTGATTTTATATGGGCTTCTTCCTCCATTCCCTACTTGGGTATCAAGTTAACGTCAACGGTCGACCAATTATTCGGGGCTAATTACCCGGGATTACTTAGACACTTAGAAGCCGAAATGAATGGATGGTCTCGTTTGCGCTTATCCTGGTTAGGTAGGATTAACTCAGCTAAAATGACCCTGTTACCTCAAATTTTGTATTACTTCCGCTCACTCCCGATTCCAGTTCCCAGGGCGTTTTTGAAGAAGTTGCAAGCTAGAATCACAAAGTTTATCTGGGGATCTAAAGGCTGTAGACTGTCTAAAGGGGTGCTGTTTCGCTCACGGAAACAAGGGGGGTTGGGGGTACCAAACTTGCACTGGTATTACCAAGCAGCACACCTAGCTCAGTTATCTGATATTTACAAACGCTCAGGTGTTCCCGACTGGGTGTCCATTGAACGCCAGGCGACCCCCCGGCACACTCTGGATTTTCTCCTCTGGTGCGCCATCAAGCTTAGACCGCCCTTGATGTCCCCTACACTTTCTCATTCCTTCCATATATGGGATGCTCTTAGGAATCACCCGGCTCTCACATCATTCATCAGTCCGTTGGCACATATATTTAGGAACCCATTGTTTCCCCCGGGTACCGACATAATGGCGTTCAAGTGGTGGCTGGACAAGGGGCTATATCGTATTGGACACTTTTTTACGCTTTCGGGTCCCATTACTGAAAAATATTGCATTCAGAATCTGAAAATGCCACCCTCTGAACGGTTTAGATTTCTTCAATTATCACACTTTTTGCACTCTCTATGGGTTTCCAAACCTATTCCACCTCGCACTACTCAATATGAAGCCTGGTGTGGACAAATAACGGACCGTAAGGGTGGAATCACAATCATATACAACTCTTTAGCTTCACGTTCTTCGAAAACACCATATATGCAGGCTTGGGAGTCTGACCTAGCTTTTGAATGGCCCACGGAGGTTTGGTATCAAAATTCTTTTAGAGCTTTCCAAGGTGTCCTCAATATATCCCTGATTGAAGCTAATCTAAAGGTAATGATGCGTTGGTACTTGGTACCATCGCGACTCTCACGAATTTTCCCGTCCACATCGCCTCTTTGCTTTCGAGGTTGCGATTCAACAGGTGACATGATGCATGTATGGTGGACTTGCCCTAAAATTAGGGGCTTCTGGAACAAAATTTTTAATGTTATCCGCAGAATTACCGGAGTGGCCCTAATAAAATCCCCTCAGATTGCATTGCTACATGCCAGGGATTTCCATGCCAGCAAGTCCGCTAGGAGACTCATTCACTTTATCCTTACGGGGGCAAAATTGACAATAGCAGGTATGTGGAAATGCCCATCGGTTTCCTTCGCCAGGGCTAAGCGGAAAATATCATGGATCATGTCACAGGAAAAGTTGGTCAGTGTATTGGAAAATTCGTTGACACGGTTTGAAGCTACTTGGGAACCCTGGGCCGAATATGTTAAGGTTCCACTGGTCTAAGTAATGTTCTGGGTGCCTGGATTTTTGATACTTATCAATAGGTTCACTCTCCCTGGATTCTGTCTCTGTCTCTACTTTTTCCTCTTCCTCTCTTTCCCCTTTCTTTTCTGACCTCTCTTTCTTCTTCTCTCTTCCTGATTGTTTTGAGCCGGAGGGATCACCCTTTTGGTTTTAGATACTGATTGTCACGGTCACGATTTCCTATAATTGGGGTGTCTCTTTTTATGGTCTTCATGGTCTGACAATGATTTAAGAGGTGCCTTATATGAGATTTGGATCTGCACAGCCGGTTTTAGTACCTATGCTTTATTAGGAGTGTACCTGGACACAGCAGGTTCCCAATAGGGGTGCCAGGGATACTCCTCTTATTTTGTCTCGTTTTAGTTTTCAATTTCCATGCCTGATCTCTTGTATTGCTCTCATATGTAACGGTCTTGTGACCTTCACCTCCTTTTAATGACTTTTGTTATACAGTTGTAGTCTATGTTTACTGTTCCTTTGCTGCCCCTTACGCAATCTAATGTGACCATTTGCTGTTGTATTATCTTTGTATATCTCAATAAAATCTATTGAATAGAAAAATAAATCCAGAAATCTGGAGTCTGTATAAATCCAAGATGAAACTGGTGAAGCCACTAGATGTACAAACTTACCAAATACAGGTAAATAATTCGCCCAAATCTCAAGATAACAATTTGAACATTGTTATTTGGGGTTTACACAGCCTAGTGTATGGTTCATCACCATCACTTTATTTCATAACTTGACTAATATTTTTGAAATAATATTATTCATTTTTAGCGCAACTTATTTATTTATTTTGTTGAGTTGTTTGTCGCACTTTAAGTTGCTGCTTACCTATAGGAGTTTAGCGCAATTATTCCCCCCCCCCCCTTTTTGTGACCTATTTTAACATGCCCATCTAATGGTGGAAACTTTATGAATTGGTAACAGTATGGTGGTGTAAGAGCAGGTGGGGGGTCACATGCTTATGGGTCTTCAGCAAAGGAGATAGCTGCCCACATATTTGGTGACAACACTGCACCTAGAAGATGATCCACATGTCCTTTTTTCCATTAAACAAAAGTTTAAAACTGTTTAATTACATGGAAAGTTACTGTAAATATCTGCTGATCAGTGGTGGTCAAAAATCTTCTAATCTCCAGGGATCAATCTGATCTGAATCTTAACCTTGGTGGATTAAACTGTTAATGTTTACCCACCGCCTATTTGATAGTTGCTTGCACATGATTGGATAATAAAGGTCAGCACAGCTTTGCCTTATGTACTGAGCTTAGTAAATTCCCCTTGGAAAAGTGAACAGGCCACGTTTATTTAACTGTATATTAGTAATGTCAGCAACTCAACAATTGGCAGAGAATCAGACAAGCAAGCTTTCCAAAGTTTTTAATCTCCCAGATATAGTCATTGCCCGCAAACCTTTTTTTTTAACTGATCCCATATTTATGCAAAAAAAAAACTGCAGGCATCCTTAACCTCAGCTTCAAATAAAGATTTTGTCTAGTTTTTAGATAGAGCGGGGAGATGTTAGAACTTGCTGTGTCTCCATTTTATGATTTTCTCTCATTTCCTGTCGAGGTGACAGGAAGGACAAACATATCTTTATTACCATGAAAAGGGTTTACATAGCTAAATTAAAAAAGAAAATGTCCTTCGAGTTCAACCAACAGACAAAAACAATACATTACAAATATTGCAGCCAGAGAACCCTTAACTCACAGCTGATCTAGAAGAAGGGGAAAGCCTTTATAATGCATGGCATAATTTGCTGCAGCAGGAAACATCCTTTTCCCATCCCTTAAGGCAATCAGATACTGCTTGGATCAACAATCTTCAGTGTCATTTCTTATAAATATTAATAACCAGTTCTTTTCTGTGCATTTAGAAACATCGCCAGTCTTTTTTGGAAACAATCTACAGTTAGCTAGAACTAGTTAGATTTACTTTGCTGGTGACACATTTCTTTCCTTAATTTCTTGTCCAGGTGTCACAAGGACAGGAAGGGAGTGGAAATTTTCCCATTGGTGTCACAGATAGCAATAACAACCTGTCAAAAAAATCCAAGACCTTCTCCCACTCATTTGAAATGAAAAAAAAAAAAAAAGTTTGGAAGAAGTGGGGTTTAAACATAATTGATCTGCCAGTCATGTACTATGGAGCTTTTCTATCAGTCTTGAACAAAATATTAGAAGAAAATTGCTGATACAGGAAATATATCAAAAGGAATTAAATCCGAAACTGGATATTTTACCAGTTTAGCAGGAGCTGAACGTGAAATAGTAACAGTATTTTTACTGCTACTATGTGAGCACAAATCCGTATGGACTGCTGATGAACTTGGATCCCCCACCCCTGCACAGCCAGGCACACTGAAGTTTCACAAGCACCCAGAGTCAGAGAACAGTCTGTAACTTTTTGTTATTTATTTGAGGGTTAATACCTTGGATAGGGATGGGAGGTTTTGGGATACTTACTTGGCTTCAGCAAAACTTTAGCAACAACTTCAGGGACATCTTCCTATATACAGTCTAACTAAATTCTAGCACACATTAGAGGGTGCTACATATGTATAGCAGCTCCTGTCAATGGTTGCTAAAGAAGCTGAAGGTGCTGGAACCCACTGCATTCTTAGCAGCCAATGATGTCACTGGGCACCATTCATTTACTGACTAGGGATCCTCAACCACTTAAACAAAGGGACAAGAATGGCTCTGACATAATAGTCCAAATAAAGACACACAGTCCTTTACCCATTCAAGTGGAAGCAGTTTCTGTTTTTAGTGTTGAAGGGGACTTCCAGATTCTAATGAGCCCCCTGCCTGTAGACCCCCACAACCACCAGGCTAGTGTTGTGGGGAAGAGGCCCTTTACCTCATCAACATGGGGACAAGGTGCTTTTCTTGCAGGGGTTCTCCTTGGAAAGGTAGCTCTCCATGTTGAGGGCATGTGGCTTAGTATGGTTCAGTGTCTTGCGTGGCTTATGCTCATCCCCTCTTTCCTGGACTTCCAAGCTGCATGTCTGGATAAGGGTCTGGAATGGGTTTTTCAGGTTCACACACACATTTTTCCTTGCTTTTTTCATGGGATTCCCCTTTAATATCATATCAGCTGGAAATCGAAGCAGTCAAAGCTGTCATTTACTGGCAATTTAAATGGCATTTTTTAATTTGTAAGAGTCAGTGCTACTATAGTGGGTTGTATGCACCATACTGTTGTGCCACTTCACAGGCACATCTGAACCTGCCTGTGAAAATTATTGGCACAATATTAATACCTTTTATAAATAATATCGCTAAATGAAGGCAGAAGAGCTGCTTACCCAACAACATGCAGGTGAATAGAAACCACAAGGCATTTAAGTTTTAGGGAGTAAAACATGAAAAGCTGTATTTTGTATGTGGGCAGGGTCTGTTGTGCTCATGCACGTGTGGTAACACTTTGTCCAAAGAAATGCTCACCAATGTCTGGGACCAGGAGGAGGCTGAGGTCATGTGAAAAATGAAACATTGAGGCAGTCCCCAACTCAGAGAGGAGCCACTTGTGTGCAGAAGAAATATACAGAGTTCTAATGTAAGATATCTTGTCCCATGACACTACATACTTTTAACTGATGTATGTTGCATTTGGGGGACTTGCAGAGGACTTCGCCCACTCCACCAGTCCAGTGTACATCTGTTACCTCTCTCCCAGCAACAGAATGGAGTCCCACCAAGAACATAGCAGGCCCACGAGTGTTCATTAATTCTTTCCTTCTCTTACCTATTGATCAGGCCTTGAATCTCTGTAACACTAGTCTGCTCCCGGTGACTGGAGGAGATGAACAGCTAGAAAGGGAGTCAGAGCACTGACCCCCTCGCTACCGGAGGACCTGTCATTCAACCAGGTAACACACCAAATGACTGGTTGCTTGTAGCTGTTCTTTCTTTCGGTTACCTGTGGAAACAAACTCTTCTTCTTGTTAAGTTAACCTTTTGAAGTAGTGTTACACATATCCCATAGTGCTATTACAGACACAGATTCTCTTAGAATATGACCCAACATGCACTCCTTGAATAATTTAAGACCAGGCTCAAAGCAGTTGAAAAAAACTTTACTGGAGACCCAGCATACCATGTAAAACAGGATAAAATGTCCTTCCCCTATCTCTAGTAGCGGCTGCCCCAGCGCACCTGCACAGGTAAAGTCCTTTTGGGTGAAGTCCATAGTTAGAGAATCTTGGGTGGAGGTGTCTATTGCTATGGTGATCCTGATGAGTCAGTACTCTTGAGGTGGGCCACAGGTCCGAGCAAGTTTCTGAAAAGTTCCCATTATCTTGCCCGCTTTTCCCACTTCTTGCCTTTTTTATGTGTAGCAAGGTTTCCAGGCCTATGGCCTGATGTGGGTCTGCCATTAGTACCGTTAATCTCTCCAGCCCATGTGAGCTGTGACCCTGGGTGTGACAAATGAAGCAGCGACAACTCCGGCATCTTTGTTTGTGCGTTTTTATTGGAATTAGGGGATGGGAGAAGGCAATAAGTGGGATACTCCTTGACTAATTACAATTTGGACTTTACTTCTGAAATGCCCGTTGGTGCTTCCTTGACGCCAGCCGGCGCCAGCCAAGGCTCACTGACACTGAGAACACTCTGTAGAACAGAAGAATTGCTGAATCTTCGACTTATAGTCCAGAAGATCCAAGACTGAGAACTGTAGAACTCCTGACACTGTTGTGCTGTGAAAGTCACTAAATACGTCCCCCCGCCTGGCACAGCTTGAGGTAGTATGTAGTAGAACTCTTTATAGCTGTCACTGTAACTGGCACGCTCTGTGCAATTCAGAGCCCAAACTGCAGGTGCCCCTCTTTAACCTTGAACTCTTCAGGGTCCACTGACTGTAGCTTCAGGGTCCTCAACCCAGGTACCCCCTTTACAGCTAGCTGACACTGGATCCCAGAACCTCTTCCAGAGTGGTCCCCCCTAACTTCAGGCAGACCCCCAGTACTCACGACCTGTGTAGGCTTTCCTGGGACTGGACCCCTCCCTCTCTCCGCAGGCTCTCGGCACACCGGATCCCCTCAGCTCAACTCAGCACTCTCTGGACACTCAGGCGACACCCTGAGACATCCACCTTCCTCAGACAGGAGGAGAGACAGCCGCACTCTCCTTCCTGGGACTCTGCTCCCACTAAAGACATCGTGCCATGCACTTCCCCCCCAAACTTATGCCCAGAATCCTTTGCAGCATAATCTGCCTTCTGGGGTAGTTACAAGCTGGGATGTGTCCCCTGATTGGGCTTCTCACACTGCCCTATGAGAATCCTCTCACAGGAGCCACTGGGGATACTTCTTCCCTCAGCAGGCACATCTGGAAGCCCTGACACCCTAGCTAAATAAAGCACAGCCCTGCTGTTAGGCAGACAAGGCCCACTATAGTTTTACCTAGCACCTACCTGGAGGGTGCTACATATGTTAGAAAAAAGGATGCTGGACCACAGCAGAGAAGGAGGCAAGAAATATTGACCCCTTCCCCTTGACCTGTGCAGCCAAATAACTAAGTAAACAGAGTAGGTGAACCTGCCTACATGTACAATATAGAACTTTTAGGCTCCATTCACACCTGGGCGTTTTTGAGTGTTTTTCAGCTCCAAAAACGCTAAAAAAAACATTCCAAAACGCCCAACAAGTAAAACCCCATTCATTTAAATGGCCCCTGTTCACATCTGAGCGTTTTCCAAACGCCTGTAGCTGAAAAAAGTACATGAGCTTCTTTTTGGGCTGATTACCAGCGTTTTTGATAGATGTCAATGAAAAACGCCTGAAAAAAACGCCTGAAAATCGCGGTAAAATCGCAGGTAAAAATCGCGGTAAAACGTTACGCTCAAGTGTGAATGCAGCCTTAATGTTTAAAGCAAAACACAAATCTTTATATTTAAACAAACAGTCCCAAAGTCAAAATCTTTTCCAGTGCACCTGGTGCCTGTGCAGTAATTTTTAATAGAATTGATAAGGGCAATAATTGCCCAGCAGAGGCACATAGGGGGGGATTTGATTTTCTGGGGGGAGGGGGATTCTTGGGGGGAGAGTTTCTTTTGAAAGATGAAGTTGTCCATAAAATAAAATCTTTTACAGATGTTCCTTTAAGGCCCTATTGCATCGGTCTATAAGTCATTAGCCAAGTAAAAGTAGCACAAATTTTACTAAATGTTAAAAAAAGCCTACCTGTTAAAAAATATTTCTTAGGCTGAAATTAAATTATACTAGTTATATCACTAATTAAATATTTATGTAAAATGTTGTCAGGTCTTGTAATAAAGTACCTTTCTCTTTCTTTATAAAGTGAGTAAGAAAAAATAGGTCATGATAATATTCTCTTGTAAAGTAATATACCATTATCTTTCCAGCAGTGCAGACAATACTGATGGATTACAATTTCTCTGGGAATGTATTGCAGCAGTCAAGGGTGTCAGAAGCAATAGAGAAGTTCACACTTTTATATGAGGTTATGGATAAATAACGTGATTTTAACTAACCTTTCTAACCAAGAGTCTGTAATAACCTACAATATCCATAAAACCTGATGCTGCAGTGATCTAAGTATAGGATTTGGACATTTATAATGAGTATAAAAATAAATCAAATAGTTTGATGATGGAAGAGCCTCTAAAGCACACCTTGCAGTAAAATTCAAGTTTATTTTAAAGCGTTCAACTCTTTTTTGCAAGTTCCTATGTTCTCAATGCCCCCCTAGTGTACATTCCTAAATGAATTCTTTTTTTATGTGCGTTTTTAAATATCTAATTTTTTTTTTTGAATATCACTCCTGTACTTCCTTTCCCAGCTACCTAGGTGATGACATCATTAGGCGATTCGCATTGACTCCTGGAATATTGGTGTCATCTATCCCAGGAGTCTTCCAAAAGGCTAATCCTTCTGCACTTGCCTTCTGAGATGTCCTTTGATTGACAGATTGCCATATCAATGGGGCTGGAACTTCCGCTGATTGATATAGAAACCTGCAATGAATAAACTACGCTGTGCATTGTCATTACTGAGCAGGAGTGAGAACGGGGGGGGGGGGGGGGGTGTGCATGCTGAGTAGCCAGCTGCACCTAATCCAAGAAATATACACAAGTGGGCTTCAGGTGCCCACATCTTCGATGTTCCCTGCCTGCTTCCGAGACCAGGTAAAATATTATTGATTTAAAATTTACAAGCGTGAAGACAGTCCAAACAGTATCCAAAAATGTATGTAGAAGCTATACCAATCACGGGGGGAGCTTTTATAAAAAAAAAAATAAAATTGATTATGGGGACAGAAGCTCAGCTCTAAGTTTCCTGGCTACCATTCCCCTATACAAACCATTTACTGATAGTAGGTGAAAAATCTACTAGTAAAAAAAAAAAAAAAGCTTGATTTACTGTATACTTACTGTACCTTACCCCCACCTTCTGCATCGCTGGCAGTCACTTTACAGTTCTTCAGGAAGACTCCTGGGGTATTCAGAGCAAGCAAAATCTCATGAGAATACATTCTAATCCATTGCAAGAGCTTCTTCTCATTTGATTTTGGTTACTTTGTAATCTAGCCAGAATGAGTGTGACGTCTTTGCCTACGCACTACTGGTGAAAAAGGGGTGTGAGGATTGTACAAACGCTAACTTGTTTTCTTTTAAAGGTTCATTTTACAGCTCCTAATAGCAGGACACTGTAAGCAAACCTTACATTTTACTGCAAGGTCCATTTTAACCAAATTAAAAAGGGTAAATGGGAAATTATAATTCTAAATTTACTACATTTTCTATAAGGTTTATAATGATTCTTTACTGGTCTTTTTGTAATATAATGTTAGTACAATGATAGACTTCCTTTTCACTCAGTAGAATCTATGGTTTTCTGTATTTGTTTGAATAAAATATTTATTCTCTTTATTGAATCATCACCTACAGACTACAGTTTGTAGTCCATATCTCCAAGAATCTTCATCCCCCTGTTACAGTAATTGGCTCACTTCTTCTCTTACAGCACTGTGGGTAGAGTCTAAGGTCAAATTGCATGCACCCTGCTGAATAGAATATAGAATCCTTATCAACTCCTTAAATGTGAATATATTTCAAAATCCAGGTACAGTAAAATCGTTGAATGAACTAAGACTCTTTAAGAAGATACTTGTAAAGATTAATCTAAAATAAAAATCTATTACAGGCAGTGAGACCTGGTGCTAACTGAAAATAAGGGGAATGCTAACTGCTGACTAAGGACAATGTGAATTTTAGTAATTGAAAGTGGTTGTACAAACAGTGGGGTTGATTCACAAAAGAAATATGGCATATTCATTCTGTGTAGGTTTATGTTCACTTTGTAAAGTGAAAATTCATTTAGCTTAGTTAATGTACAAACATCCGATCATGGGGTCAGCAACCCATCATCTACCTGTTGACCATGGGCAGGTGGCAGGTAGATGGTGAACAAGTTCCTGAGCTGCCAAACCCTGGGTATCAATCCTTTTCTCCCCACCCAGCCTCCTCCGCTGTGCCTTCTATGTCCTGGTCTATTTCTCTCCCTCCCACCCCCAGCCTCCCTTGCTACTGTCATAAGTGAACAGCAGAGAGCGGGAGGCAGCACAGCTCAGAACAGAGGGTGGGAGGAGGAGCTGCACACTCCTGATTCCTGCATTCTGAGCATAATGCAATCCTTAACCCTGCATTCTGAGCGCAGCACACTTCTGATCCCTGCATTCTGAGAGTAATGCACTGGTGAACCCTGCATTCTCTGTATAATGCACTCCTAAACCCTGCACTATCTTGGAATACTTATTTTATTTTTGTTCAAAGTAAAGATACTTTATCAAAAAAAAAAAAAAGAAAAAAGGTTGGTCCTACTGTCTTTAGTTGCTTTAGAATTCCCTGCCTTTAGGCTTTTGAGAAGTAAATCCAGCCCTGCCTCAAATCGCATCAGACTGCAATCTATGTTTGGGGTTAACAATCTATTATTACTGCAGATCACAAGTGCATTTTTGAGCATGGTGCAGGAAACACACATGGAACATGCCTTTCTGGCACCGCGTTTTGGTGTGAACAGGCCCTAACAACAGGACACTGTACCCAGGTGATCTTTGACTTTTCATCGGTGTTATTCAAGTAGATCGCCATCTCTTGAAGTTTGCCTATCCCTGTCCTATCTTATGCCAGCCAATATCCTGTTTTAATCCTTTCCCTTGGATATGACTAGATATTCAGATATGTATCTTGTTAGTTACTCTAAATGATCACACACTACAAAGTGAACAGCCTTTACTTATTTGGTAAATCAACCTCAATGCAAACACAAATGAGAAAACATGCACAACTAACTGGTAAGAAAACAGCAGCACCCCTTCATCCTCTGCAGCAATGCTGGCAGCACTCATATGACCATTTCCCAAAGACAACCTCTGGATATGACGCTGAGCACGTGCACTCAACTTCTTTGGTTGAGGCGAGGCCTGTTCTGAGTGGAACCTGTCCTGTTAAACCGCTGTATGGTCTTGGCCACCATGCTGCAGCTCAGTTTAAGGGTCTTTGAAATCTTCTTATAGCCTAGGCCATTTTTATGTAGCGCAACAATTCTTTTTTTAGATCCTCAGAGAGTTCTTTGCCATGAGGTGCCATGTTGAACCTCCAGAGACCAGTATGAGAGAGTGAGAGCGAACACCAAATTTAACACACCTGTTCCCCATTCACACCTGAGACCTTATAACACTAACGAGTCACATGACATTGGGTAGGGAAAATGGCTATTTGGGCCCAATTTAGACATTTTTAGGTAGGGGTAGTGATGGGCCGAACACACCCCTGTTCGGTTCGCACCAGAACATCTCGAACAGGGAAAAGCAAACATGCAAACTCTATTAAAGTCTATGGGACATGAACATGAAAAATCAAAAGTCCTCATTTTAAAGGCTTATATGCAGGTTATTTCCATAAAAAGTGTATGGGGACCTGGGTACTGCCCTGGGGGACATGTATCAATGCAAAAAAAATGTTTTTAAATGATCATTTTTACAGGAGCAGTGATTTTAATAATGCTTAAAGTGAAACAATAAAAATAAAAAAATCCTTTAAATATCGTGCCTGGGGGGGGGGGTCCCCTTAATGTGCCTGTAAAGTGGCACATTTGTATGATGTACAGTGGGCACGGAAAGTATTCAGACCCCCTTAAATTTTTCACTCTTTGTTATATTGCAGCCATTTGCTAAAATCATTTAGGTTCATTCTTCTTCCTCATGAATGTACACATAGCACCCCATACTGACAGAAAAACACAGAATTGTTGACATTGTTGCAGATTTATTAAAAAAGAAAAACTGAAATATCACATGGTCCTAAGTATTCAGACCCTTTGCTGTGACACTCATATATTTAACTCAGGTGCTTTCCATTTCTTCTGATCATCCTTGAGATGGTTCTACACCTTCATTTGAGTCCAGCTGTGTTTGATTATACTGATTGGACTTGATTAGGAAAGCCACACACCTGTCTATATAAGACCTTCCAGATCACAATGCATGTCAGAGCAAATGAGAATCATGAGGTCAAAGGAACTGCCTGAAGAGCTCAGAGACAGAATTGTGGCAAGGCACAGATCTGGCCAAGGTTACAAAAAGATTTCTGCTGCACTTAAGGTTCCTAAGAGCACAGTGGCCTCCATAATCCTCAAATGGAAGACGTTTGGGACGACCAGAACCCTTCCTAGAGCTGGCCGTCCGGCCAAACTGAGCGATCGGGGGAGAAGAGCCTTGGTGAGAGAGGTAAAGAAGAACCCAAAGATCACTGTGGCTGAGCTGCAGAGATGCAGTCAGGAGATGGGAGAAAGTTGTAGAAAGACAACCATCACTGCAGCCCTCCACCAGTCGGGGCTTTATGGCAGAGTGGCCCGACGGAAGCCTCTCCTCAGTGTAAGACACATGAAAGCCCGCATGGAGTTTGCTAAAAAACACCTGAAGGACTCCAAGATGGTGAGCAATAAGATTCTCTGGTCTGATGAGACCAAAATAGAACTTTTTGGCCTTAATTCTAAGCGGTATGTGTGGAGAAAACCAGGCACTGCTCATCACCTGTCCAATACAGTCCCAACAGTGAAGCATGGTGGTGGCAGCATCATGCTGTGGGGGTGTTTTTCAGCTGCAGGGACAGGACGACTGGTTGCAATCGAGGGAAAGATGAATGCGGCCAAGTACAGGGATATCCTGGACAAAAACCTTCTCCAGAGTGCTCTGGACCTCAGACTGGGCCGAAGGTTTACCTTCCAACAAGACAATGACCCTAAGCACACAGCTAAAATAACGAAGGAGTGGCTTCACAACAACTCCGTGACTGTTCTTGAATGGCCCAGCCAGAGCCCTGACTTAAACCCAATTGAGCATCTCTGGAGAGACCTAAAAATGGCTGTCCACCAACGTTTACCATCCAACCTGACAGAACTGGAGAGGATCTGCAAGGAGGAATGGCAGAGGATCCCCAAATCCAGGTGTGAAAGACTTGTTGCATCTTTCCCAAAAAGACTCCTCAAAGGGGAGAGATTAAAAGGGGGCTTCTACTAAATACTAAGCAAAGGGTCTGAATACTTAGGACTAGTGTTGAGCGAACACGGACTGTATTATTCGTGTTCGTACCGAATAATTGGATTTTTTGTACCCGAACACGGACACGGACACTTTACTGTATGTTCGGGTAAAAATCCGTGTTCGGTCGTTTTATTTCCGGGTTTTGCATGCTTTGGCGCTCTTTTCATGGCGGGCTTTCAACAGCCAATCAACAATCGTTTAACTGGTGTGCCTTAAGCCATCCCAGCCATGCCTGCAAATGTCTCAGTAGCTGTGATTGGCCGTCTGAAGCATGTGACCAAGTCTTTATAAGTTCGAGGCAGCCGCAGCGGCGTCATTATGCTGCTTAGATTCAGGGACAGAGCACACATCAACGTGCTGGCTGCTGATTAGGGAAAGATAGGCAGGAAAAAACCATTTGTGTCCGGATAGAATTGAGGGACAGGTCGGAGTGTTTAGGCAGGGCGAGTTGTAGGCATTTTAGGGATAGAGTCTGCTGAATTATATAGGGTCAGTGTCTTCTACAAACTACAATCGATATTGCTGTGTGGGGGGTGGGGTCTGCACTCAATCCTGATCTACGATCTCTTCTCAATCCTGTTAGGGACAGAGTCTGCTGAATTTTAGGGAAACTGTGTTCTACAAACTACAATCGATATTGCTGTGTGGTGTGGGATTGGAGATAGGCAGGTGTCAGTGATCCACATCCATTTTTCTGTGTGTGAGCTGCAGTGAACACAATCTTTTTGGGCTGCAGTGAACACAATCTTTTTGGGCTGCAGTGAACACAATCTTTTTGGGCTGCAGTGAACACAATCTTTTTGGGCTGCAGTGAACACAATCTTTTTGGGCTGCAGTGAACACAATCTTTTTGGGGTGCAGTGAACAAAATCTTTTTGGGGTGCAGTGAACACAATCCTTTTTGGTGTGCAGTGAACACAATCTTTGTGGGGTGCAGTGAACAAAATCCTTTGTGGGGTGCAGTGAACACAATCTTTTTGGGGTGCAGTGAACAAAATCCTTTTTGGGGTGCAGTGAACAACATCCTTTTTGGGGTGCAGTGAACACAATCTTTTTGGGGTGCAGTGAACAAAATCCTTTGTGGGGTGCACTGAACACAATCTTTTTGGGGTGCAGTGAACACAATCTTTTTGGGGTGGAGTGAACAACATCCTTTTTGGGGTGCAGTGAACAAAATCCTTTTTGGGGTGCAGTGAACAAAATCATTTTTGGGGTGCAGTGAACACAATCTTTTTGGGGTGCAGTGAACACAATCTTTGTGGGGTGCAGTGAACACAATCTTTTTGGGGTGGAGTGAACAACATCCTTTTTGGGGTGCAGTGAACAACATCCTTTTTGGGGTGCAGTGAACACAATCTTTTTGGGGTGCAGTGAACACAATCTTTGTGGGGTACAGTGAACAGAATCTTTGTGGGGTGCAGTGAACACAATCTTTGGGGGGTACAGTGAACACAATCTTTGTGAGGTGCAGTGAACACAATCTTTGTGGGGTGCAGTGAACACAATCATTGTGGGGTGCAGTGAACTCAATCTTTGTGGGGTACAGTGAACACAATCTCATACTGAAGGTTTGAGGGTGCTGCCTGTTCCATACTCCCCCTACTCCTCATCTAGCCTTTTAGGGGTACAAACAATAGTAATTGGGGCCTAGTGTGGTTGTGTACGTGTGATATACATACACTTTTTTGGGATCATATTTTCTATTCCGCTATTTAATCAAAAACCTTTGGGGATCAGTTAAATTGGGGGATAGTCTGTGTTGGTACGTGTGAGAGAGATCCACCTTTCCAAGTTGTTGGGGTTCATCTCATACTTCTGAAGGTTTGAGGGTGCTGCCTGTTCCATACTCCCCCTACTCCTAGCCTTTTAGGGGTACAAACAATAGTAATTGGGGCCTAGTGTGGTTGTGTACGTGTGATATACATACACTTTTTTGGGATCATATTTTCTATTCCGCTATTTAATCAAAAACCTCTGGGGATCAGTTAAATTGGGGGATAGTCTGTGTTGGTACGTGTGAGAGAGATCCACCTTTCCAAGTTGTTGGGGTTCATCTCATACTTCTGAAGGTTTGAGGGTGCTGCCTGTTCCATACTCCCCCTACTCCTAGCCTTTTAGGGGTACAAACAATAGTAATTGGGGCCTAGTGTGGTTGTGTACGTGTGATATACATACACTTTTTTGGGATCATATTTTCTATTCCGCTATTTAATCAAAAACCTCTGGGGATCAGTTAAATTGGGGGATAGTCTGTGTTGGTACGTGTGAGAGAGATCCACCTTTCCAAGTTGTTGGGGTTCATCTCATACTTCTGAAGGTTTGAGGGTGCTGCCTGTTCCATACTCCCCCTACTCCTAGCCTTTTAGGGGTACAAACAATAGTAATTGGGGCCTAGTGTGGTTGTGTACGTGTGATATACATACACTTTTTTGGGATCATATTTTCTATTCCGCTATTTAATCAAAAACCTTTGGGGATCAGTTAAATTGGGGGATAGTCTGTGTTGGTACGTGTGAGAGAGATCCACCTTTCCAAGTTGTTGAGGTTCATCTCATACTTCTGAAGGTTTGAGGGTGCTGCCTGTTCCATACTCCCCCTACTCCTAGCCTTTTAGGGGTACAAACAATAGTAATTGGGGCCTAGTGTGGTTGTGTACGTGTGATATACATACACTTTTTTGGGATCATATTTTCTATTCCGCTATTTAATCAAAAACCTTTGGGGATCAGTTAAATTGGGGGATAGTCTGTGTTGGTACGTGTGAGAGAGATCCACCTTTCCAAGTTGTTGGGGTTCATCTCATACTTCTGAAGGTTTGAGGGTGCTGCCTGTTACATACTCCCCCTACTCCTAGCCTTTTAGGGGTACAAACAATAGTAATTGGGGCCTAGTGTGGTTGTGTACGTGTGATATACATACACTTTTTTGGGATCATATTTTCTATTCCGCTATTTAATCAAAAACCTTTGGGGATCAGTTAAATTGGGGGATAGTCTGTGTTGGTACGTGTGAGAGAGATCCACCTTTCCAAGTTGTTGAGGTTCATCTCATACTTCTGAAGGTTTGAGGGTGCTGCCTGTTCCATACTCCCCCTACTCCTAGCCTTTTAGGGGTACAAACAATAGTAATTGGGGCCTAGTGTGGTTGTGTACGTGTGATATACATACACTTTTTTGGGATCATATTTTCTATTCCGCTATTTAATCAAAAACCTTTGGGGATCAGTTAAATTGGGGGATAGTCTGTGTTGGTACGTGTGAGAGAGATCCACCTTTCCAAGTTGTTGGGGTTCATCTCATACTTCTGAAGGTTTGAGGGTGCTGCCTGTTCCATACTCCCCCTACTCCTAGCCTTTTAGGGGTACAAACAATAGTAATTGGGGCCTAGTGTGGTTGTGTACGTGTGATATACATACACTTTTTTGGGATCATATTTTCTATTCCGCTATTTAATCAAAAACCTTTGGGGATCAGTTAAATTGGGGGATAGTCTGTGTTGGTACGTGTGAGAGAGATCCACCTTTCCAAGTTGTTGGGGTTCATCTCATACTTCTGAAGGTTTGAGGGTGCTGCCTGTTCCATACTCCCCCTACTCCTAGCCTTTTAGGGGTACAAACAATAGTAATTGGGGCCTAGTGTGGTTGTGTACGTGTGATATACATACACTTTTTTGGGATCATATTTTCTATTCCGCTATTTAATCAAAAACCTTTGGGGATCAGTTAAATTGGGGGATAGTCTGTGTTGGTACGTGTGAGAGAGATCCACCTTTCCAAGTTGTTGAGGTTCATCTCATACTTCTGAAGGTTTGAGGGTGCTGCCTGTTCCATACTCCCCCTACTCCTAGCCTTTTAGGGGTACAAACAATAGTAATTGGGGCCTAGTGTGGTTGTGTACGTGTGATATACATACACTTTTTTGGGATCATATTTTCTATTCCGCTATTTAATCAAAAACCTTTGGGGATCAGTTAAATTGGGGGATAGTCTGTGTTGGTACGTGTGAGAGAGATCCACCTTTCCAAGTTGTTGGGGTTCATCTCATACTTCTGAAGGTTTGAGGGTGCTGCCTGTTCCATACTCCCCCTACTCCTAGCCTTTTAGGGGTACAAACAATAGTAATTGGGGCCTAGTGTGGTTGTGTACGTGTGATATACATACACTTTTTTTGGATCATATTTTCTATTCCGCTATTTAATCAAAAACCTTTGGGGATCAGTTAAATTGGGGGATAGTCTGTGTTGGTACGTGTGAGAGAGATCCACCTTTCCAAGTTGTTGAGGTTCATCTCATACTTCTGAAGGTTTGAGGGTGCTGCCTGTTCCATACTCCCCCTACTCCTAGCCTTTTAGGGGTACAAACAATAGTAATTGGGGCCTAGTGTGGTTGTGTACGTGTGATATACATACACTTTTTTGGGATCATATTTTCTATTCCGCTATTTAATCAAAAACCTTTGGGGATCAGTTAAATTGGGGGATAGTCTGTGTTGGTACGTGTGAGAGAGATCCACCTTTCCAAGTTGTTGGGGTTCATCTCATACTTCTGAAGGTTTGAGGGTGCTGCCTGTTCCATACTCCCCCTACTCCTAGCCTTTTAGGGGTACAAACAATAGTAATTGGGGCCTAGTGTGGTTGTGTACGTGTGATATACATACACTTTTTTGGGATCATATTTTCTATTCCGCTATTTAATCAAAAACCTTTGGGGATCAGTTAAATTGGGGGATAGTCTGTGTTGGTACGTGTGAGAGAGATCCACCTTTCCAAGTTGTTGGGGTTCATCTCATACTTCTGAAGGTTTGAGGGTGCTGCCTGTTCCATACTCCCCCTACTCCTAGCCTTTTAGGGGTACAAACAATAGTAATTGGGGCCTAGTGTGGTTGTGTACGTGTGATATACATACACTTTTTTGGGATCATATTTTCTATTCCGCTATTTAATCAAAAACCTTTGGGGATCAGTTAAATTGGGGGATAGTCTGTGTTGGTACGTGTGAGAGAGATCCACCTTTCCAAGTTGTTGAGGTTCATCTCATACTTCTGAAGGTTTGAGGGTGCTGCCTGTTCCATACTCCCCCTACTCCTAGCCTTTTAGGGGTACAAACAATAGTAATTGGGGCCTAGTGTGGTTGTGTACGTGTGATATACATACACTTTTTTGGGATCATATTTTCTATTCCGCTATTTAATCAAAAACCTTTGGGGATCAGTTAAATTGGGGGATAGTCTGTGTTGGTACGTGTGAGAGAGATCCACCTTTCCAAGTTGTTGGGGTTCATCTCATACTTCTGAAGGTTTGAGGGTGCTGCCTGTTCCATACCCCCCCTACTCCTCATCTAGCCTTTTAGGGGTACAAACAATAGTAATTGGGGCCTAGTGTGGTTGTGTACGTGCGAGATACATACACTTTTTTTGATCATATTTCCTATTCCGCTATTCAATAAAAACCTTTGAGGATCAATTGAATTGCGGGATAGTCTGTGTCGGTACGTGTGAGAGAGATCCACCTTTCCAAGTTGTTGGGGTTCATCTCATACTTCTGAAGGTTTGAGGGTGCTGCCTGTTCCATACCCCCCCTACTCCTCATCTAGCCTTTTAGGGGTACAAACAATAGTAATTGGGGCCTAGTGTGGTTGTGTACGTGCGAGATACATACACTTTTTTTGATCATATTTCCTATTCCGCTATTCAATAAAAACCTTTGAGGATCAATTGAATTGCGGGATAGTCTGTGTCGGTACGTGTGAGAGAGATCCACCTTTCCAAGTTGTTGGGGTTCATCTCATACTTCTGAAGGTTTGAGGGTGCTGCCTTTTCCATACCCCCCCTACTCCTCATCTAGCCTTTTAGGGGTACAAACAATAGTAATTGGGGCCTAGTGTGGTTGTGTACGTGCGAGATACATACACTTTTTTTGATCATATTTCCTATTCCGCTATTCAATAAAAACCTTTGAGGATCAATTGAATTGCGGGATAGTCTGTGTCGGTACGTGTGAGAGAGATCCACCTTTCCAAGTTGTTGGGGTTCATCTCATACTTCTGAAGGTTTGAGGGTGCTGCCTGTTCCATACCCCCCCTACTCCTCATCTAGCCTTTTAGGGGTACAAACAATAGTAATTGGGGCCTAGTGTGGTTGTGTACGTGCGAGATACATACACTTTTTTTGATCATATTTCCTATTCCGCTATTCAATAAAAACCTTTGAGGATCAATTGAATTGCGGGATAGTCTGTGTCGGTACGTGTGAGAGAGATCCACCTTTCCAAGTTGTTGGGGTTCATCTCATACTTCTGAAGGTTTGAGGGTGCTGCCTGTTCCATACCCCCCCTACTCCTCATCTAGCCTTTTAGGGGTACAAACAATAGTAATTGGGGCCTAGTGTGGTTGTGTACGTGCGAGATACATACACTTTTTTTGATCATATTTCCTATTCCGCTATTCAATAAAAACCTTTGAGGATCAATTGAATTGCGGGATAGTCTGTGTCGGTACGTGTGAGAGAGATCCACCTTTCCAAGTTGTTGGGGTTCATCTCATACTTCTGAAGGTTTGAGGGTGCTGCCTGTTCCATACTCCCCCTACTCCTCATCTAGCCTTTTAGGGGTACAAACAATAGTAATTGGGGCCTAGTGTGGTTGTGTACGTGTGATATACATACACTTTTTTTGGATCATATTTTCTATTCCGCTATTTAATTTAACTGGGCCTCCATGCGAGACCTGTGTGCCTTGTTGCGCTGTTTTGAGTACTCCACCAACATGGCCAGTGGCAATGACGCCGTTCTCAGCTTAACTATCCCACTTCTATGCCTCCTTGAAAAAACAATTCGGGCGATGATGGAAGAGGATGTGGCACAGGATGAAAAGGTAACATTTCCAAGGCTTTCAGGGCAGTCATTCACAAGGGGCTCCGAGGGTGGGTTCCTGCACACACAAATGCCAGGGACACAATTGTCCAGCAGGGGCACAGTTCTGGAGGATGAGGAGGATGAGGAGGAGGAGCTGGAGGAGGAGATGGAACCATGTTCACAGCAGGGTGGCACCCAGGCCAGCTCATGGCCATCACTGGTGCGTGGCTGGGGGGATACAGAGGACACGGACGATACACCTCCCACAGAGGAAAGCCTTTCGTTGCCTCTGGGCAGCCTGGCACACATGAGCGATTACATGCTGCAGTGTCTCCACAACGACCGCCGAGTTGCCCACATTCTAACTTGTGCTTATTACTGGGTGGCCACGCTGCTGGATCCCTGTTACAAGGACAACGTACCATCCTTAATTCACTCACTGGAGCGCGATCGCAAGATGCGTGAGTACAAGCGCACGCTGGTAGACGCGATGCTGCTGGCATTCCCACCTGACAGCGGGGCCACAGTGGAAGCACAAGGCAGAGGAGGAGGAGGAAGAGGTCGCCAACGCAACCAGGGCACCGCCAGCACCTCAGAAGGCAGGGTTAGCATGGCCGAAATGTGGAAAAGCTTTGTCAGCATGCCACAACAAACAGCAGCACCAGCAGCTCATATGGAACGTCTTAGCAGGAGGCAGCATTTTACCAACATGGTGGAGCAGTATGTGTGCACACGCCTACATGTAGTGAATGATGGGTCTGCCCCCTTCAACTTCTGGGTCTCCAAATTGGGCACATGGCCTGAGCTTGCCCTTTACGCCTTGGAGGTGCTGGCGTGCCCTGCAGCCAGTGTATTATCTGAATGGGTATTTAGCACGGCTGGGGGCGTTATCACAGACAAGCGCAGCCGCCTGTCCAGAGACAATGTGGACAAGCTCACGTTCATTAAAATGAACCAGGCATGGATCCCACGGGACCTTTCCGTACCTTGTGCAGAATAGCGATGGATACCGACCTTACCCAGCCATTGTTGTATTTTTGCTCTTTCTCACTCTTTTGGGGTGTACCCTCATTTAAAATTTGTGAAAAGAAGCAGTGTTGGCTACCTCGTCCTCCTCAGGGCCAGATTAACGTAGGGGCAATTGGAGCTGCAGCTCCAGGCCCCTACCTTTATATAGGCCCCGGGTTGGCCATATTCACTGTTACCGCTCTTCTGTCACTTGTAAACACAGAAGTCTGGCTTCTATGCTCGCTTCCCCAGGCAGCTCCCTCAGAACCTCCCCACACAGCATGAAGGCTGGACAAGGAGGGACAGTTGCCGATGCATGGATGTGTTTATGGGCTTCAGAGACAGCATCCCATGTTGAATTAGGCATGCATGGCTGCACCCTTCCTCCTCTGGGTGCATGGCAAGGCACGGCCCTAAGGCCCTTCAAAATCCTCAGCACCAAGCCCATGATGCTGTTAATCCGGCCCTGGTCCTCCTCCACCGCCGCTTCCACCTACACCGCCCATAGGTGTGCGCAGCCTATTGCATTAAGGTGTGCACCCCAAAGTTGAAATACACATGCATGTGTTTGCCAGCAGGGAGAGTAATGTATCGGGGCCATGTACCTGTAGGCAAGGAGAAATAGAGCAGAGCAGGTCCCAGGGAGATCGTTCCCATCTCCTCACTGGCAATGCTATGTGCCCTAGGTGATTAGGGTGTGCCCAGGCACACCCAGCACACCCTGTGCGCACGCCTATGTCACCGCCACATCCACCACCACCTTAACCTCCCTCCTACTCCATATGGGCCTCGTCCTTCAGAGATGAAGAAGAACATTGTTTTATTTTTCTGTTTTTTTTTGTTGTTTTAAGTTATTTCCCTATCCACATTTGTTTGCAGAGCACTTGCCATGCTCTTAATTACGTTTTGCTGCCATTTGCAGCACTCTAGCCCTTTCCTTTGGTGTTTTAGAGCCATTTTAGTGCCTTAAAGTTCGGGTCCCCATTGACTTCAATGGGGTTCGGTGTCCGGGAAAAGTTCGGTAAAAGTCCGGGACACGGACCCGGACTTTTTTTTAAAGTTCGGCCGAACCCGTCGAACACGGACATCTAGGTGTTCGCTCAACCCTACTTAGGACCATGTGATATTTCAGTTTTTCTTTTTTAATAAATCTGCAACAATGTCAACAATTCTGTGTTTTTCTGTCAGTATGGGGTGCTATGTGTACATTCATGAGGAAGAAGAATGAACCTAAATGATTTTAGCAAATGGCTGCAATATAACAAAGAGTGAAAAATTTAAGGGGGTCTGAATACTTTCCGTACCCACTGTATGTAGCCTGCTGCAGCAATACTAACACTTCTAAACATTTCTAAAAAAAATGTAATTTAAACTTGCTCGTGGCTGTAAAGTATTGTTGGCTCCCGGCAAAACAGATTAAAGAAAATGAAAAAAATGCCAAAATTGAAAAAAAAAAAAAAAAACAGTGTAGGGGCCCCACCCCCCACAATCCATACCAGACTCTTATCCGAGCAAGCAGCCTGACTGGCCAGGATTGGGGGGGAGGGAGTGCCCTCCCACCTGGACCATACCAGGCTGCTTGCCCTCAACATGGGGAGGGGGCTTTGGGGTGCCCCCAAAGCACCGTGTCTCCATGTTGATGGGGACAAGGGCCTCTTCCGGACAACCCTGGGCTGTGGTTGTTGGGGTTTGCGGGTGGGGAGCTTACTGGAATCTGGAAGCCCCCTTTAACAAGGGGGCCCCCAGATCCCGACCCCCCACCTATGTGAATGGATATCGGGTACATCGTACCCCTACCCATTCACCAAAAAAGTGTACAAAAAAAATTAACACAAAAGCCAGTTTTGACAAGTCCTTTATTAAAAAATAAAAATAAAAAAATATTGTCCCCCGATGTAAATCCATCATCAATCACGTCGCCCGCCACACCAGAAAAATAGAAATAAAAAAAAAGGACACTTCCGCCTCTTGACACGCCTCCCGGCTAATGAGCTGCCTGAGCCATGACAGCTCTTTTATAGGAAAGGGGCGAGGACACTCGGTTGCATTACCTGGTGGCACCACCCGTTCTGATGTCATTTAACGCCCCCCCCCATCCTACCCAGCCAGACTGCTTGCTTGGCTAAGGGCCTGGTATGGAATCTGGGGGGACCCCACGCCGTTTTTTATTTTATTCTGTCATAGGGTTCCCCTTAACCACTTAAATACAGGGCACTTTCACCCCCTTCCTGCCTAGACCAATTTTCAACTTTCAGTGCTCATTGGTGTCTATGGGAAATCTCGGTCTGCTTGACATGGCACTGCTCCCTATCGTTAACATTGGCGTCTATGAGAAATCTCGGTCACATTGACATGGCACTGCTCCCTGTCTTTAAAATTTGCAGATACCCACAGTCCAAGTTGACCAGGTAAGAAAGCCACCTGGCTTGGAATCTGTGCACGGGGGCTTGGCAGGGAAGGTGCTCCAATAAGCAGGACCATCAGGATTACAATGGGAAGGGAAGTCCAGGAATAACTGTAGTCACTGGATGACACGAGTCCGGATAAGGATCGCAGGAACAACAAGAAGCGAAGGTAAGGATGGAAGCCGGAGTCAGTCTGGAACACACGCTTAGGAAACAGGAACACAGGAACAAAGTCTGTCAAACAGGAACAAAGATCAGCATTGAACTGACACTGCTCTTAGTGAGAGGCAGTGTTTTATAGCTTGCTTAAATGAACAATTAGCTTCAGGTGGACAAGGAGAGACAGGAGCATAATCAGGTGAAGTCCAGCCCCCTAGTGCTGCAGGCAATACCAGATTGACAGGACTGGATCAATATGAGCTGAAGTGTGGCTCAGAGGTAGGACAACAAGACAGAATGTCAAAGTACACAGGTTCAAATCCCTGTCAAAGTACACAGGTTCAAATCCCATGTCAGGTACTTAACAGCGACCATGCCTGGCTTTCTGTAAGCCATGGCGAAGACCAGGACTACAATATATCTATACACTATAAAAGTGGGGTATGTCTGTTCACTACACTGGCTGAACTAAACTAATTCAACACACTATCCACTAACTACCTGCCTAACCTCTATTATCATACACTATACACGGCTGCTGTATGCTATGTCCAAATTTGATACTTATAATCCGCTGTGCTGTTTTCACCACACGAGACAGGCATTTCTTAACCTCCGCCCTGCAGCTGGCATACCACACTACAGTGCAATGGAAGAGAAGAATACTCTCAATGGTACATTGATAAAAATTGACCAGAAGCCCTAAGGGCAATCCAGCCTGCTCCAGTCTCCGAAGTATTTTGAGACCATGACAACTCCCTTGTACTATGCACTCCCAAAAATGTGATAGTGTCCACCCCTTTCCACCGCCTCTACACCTATATATACTGGGCAATGATTGATCGTTCTTGATCTCCTATAATCCACTAATATTTTTTTTCGTCTTTGCAGTATTGAGTATTAAATCATTTTTTGTACACCACTCAACCAAATGCTGAATTTCCTGCCTATAAGTTGTCTCATCATTATCTCGTATGAGTCTCACTAAAGTGGTGTCATCAGAAAACTTCACTATAGTGTTAGATGCATGTATGGGAGTACAGTCATACATAAACAATGTAAACTGGGCAGGACTCAACACAGCCCTGTGGTACCCCTGTATTCAAAATAATAGTATTATACACCTGATTACCTATTCATAATTAAATTTAATCTGTGACCTGAAAGACCTCTCTCGATGGCTCTCACAATTGAGATTACATTTTCTGAACTACCTGGATTCCTTGGTTATACTTCTGCTACTCTAAACTGTACAAGCAATTTACAAACACTACCTAAGATTCTCTACACCTTACTGGACAATCTTATACCCTATGGGACTCTTCCTCCTCATATCACCTGGGGGAGGCACCTGGATTGGAGTGGAAGGAGACTCTCTTTACTACCTCTATTCCTCCCAACAACTCTGCCTACTCTCTTTGTGATATTTTCTTTTAATTTCCTCTCTACCAGATCAAATCCTTATGGGTCTTCCCCTAGACTTGCACTACTTAACCACAATCGCTTCTACGTCCACACCATAAAAAAAGCATAGTTTCCTGTCTGGTTTTGCATTTGTCCTCCATTTCACATGTTCATGTTCAAACAAAATACATATTTGTGAGTGGCCTGTAGGGGTGCTTTACTGAGAAGTGGGCATATCTTTATTTTGCTATGACAAGGTTGGGGTGGGTGGTGCATGGAGCAGACAGGTGGAAATAATGTGTCAGATTTATTTTATGCCACCCAAAGTTCAAATTGTGCTGATGTGTAGAGATGTCCCGAACTGTTCGCCGGCAAACAGTTCCCGGCGAACTTTGCATGTTCGCATTCGCCGCTGCGGGCGAACATATGCGATGTTCGGTCCGCCTCCTATACATCATCATTGAGGCAAACTTTGACCCTGAATCTCACAGTCAGCAGACACATCCCAGGCCAATCAGCATACCTCCCTCCCACACCCTGCCACCTCCTATAAATAAGCAAGGGCAGCATCCATCTTAGATCATTTCTGTGTTACTGAGAGCAGGGAAAGTGCTGCTGCTGTTATAGCTAGGGACAGTTAGTCAGTGTTCCCGGTCTTGTTAGCCAGTGTTCTTGGTACCATCCTGCTGTAAGGACAGCACACCAAAAAGCCCTTCCTAGGGCTGGTATTTGAGTTTTTTTTTGGATATATATATATATATCTATTGTCCCCAAAAAGCCCTTTGAGGGCTGGTATTTGTGTAATTTTTTTTGTTCTGTGATATATATATATATATATATATATATATATATATATATATATATATATATATATATATATCTATTGTCCCCAAAAGCCCTTTTGAGGGCTGGTATTTGTGTAATTTTTTTTTTTGTTCTGTGATATATATATATATATATATATATATATATATATATATATATATATATATATTGTCCCCAAAAGCCCTTTTGAGGGCTGGTATTTGAGTATTTTTATATATATATATATATATATATATATATATATATATATATATTGTGCACTGCAGTTACCTGCCCGCTGTGTGTGAGAGGCCACAGACCCACCACAGACTGTACTGTGTGCACACCACACTCATTTCGGGTGGCACAGGCACAGTACCTTGCATTTTAAAAAATATTTTTTCTTTTCCTCTGTCATAATTGCAGTAAGTGCTGTGTCAGGTCCACAGAGTGTACTGTACCCACTGCAGTGCACTGCCCACCACTGATGGTGGCACAGCATCTTGTTGCAAATTGAAAAAAAAAAATATTTTTTATTATTGCAGTTGCCTGGGCTGCCAGTGACTGTCAGGTCCACAGAGTGTACTGTGCCCACTGCAGTGCCACTGCCCACCCACCACTGATATATACGGTGGCAGGCATGACTTTTTTTGGATTAGTGTCTGGGGGGGTCTAAAAAGCGTACCTGTGAAGTTTCAGCTCTGTAGCATGTCCAGGACCAGAAAAAAAAGATCATATAGGTGTAAAAGGGGTTCCCACCATCCCTGCTCTACTGAAAAATGATCTTTTTTTCTGGTTCTGGACATGCTACAAAGCTGAAACTTCACAGGTACACTTTTTAGACCCCCCTAGACACTAAATCACACAAAAAAAGTTCTTAAAAATTGTCATTTTTGATAGAGAGCCAATTATTGGAAAACTTAAAAAAAATCTGGGGGGTCTAAAAAGTGTACCTGTAAAGTTTCAGCTCTGTAGCATGTCCAGAACCAGAAAAAAAATAGAATTTGGGTTAGGGCTAGGGTTAGGGTTAGGGCTAGGGTTAGGGTCAGGGCTAAGGTTAGGGTTATTTTTAGTGCTTAGGGTTAGAGCGTTAGAGTTAGAGGGGTAGGGGTAGGTCTACTCACTCTAACCCTTAGTATCTCACCGTAACCCTAACCCTAGCCCCTAACACTAAACCTAACCCTAACCCTCTAACCATAACCCTAACCCTCTAACCTTAACAATAACCCTCTAAGCCTAGCCATAAAAATAACCCTAACCCTAACCCTAGCCCTAACCCTAACCCTAGCCCTAACCCTAACCCTAGCCCTAAGCCTAACCCTAGCCCTAACCCTAATTCATATTTTTTTCTGGTTCCGGACATGCTACAGAGCTGAAACTTCACAGGTACACTTTTTAGACCCCCCAGATGCTAAATCCAAAGACATTTTTTATTTTTATTTTTTTTTAATTTTTCCAATCATTGGCTCTCTATCAAAAAGGACAATTTTTAATAACTTTTTTTGTGTGATTTGGTGTCTGGGGGGGTCTAAAAAGTGTGCCTGTGAAGTTTCAGCTCTGTAGCATGTCCAGAACCAGAAAAAAAATAGAATTAGGGTTAGGGCTAGGGTTAGGGTTAGGGTTAGGGCTAGGGTTAGGGTCAGGGCTAAGGTTAAGGTTATTTTTAGTGCTTAGGGTTAGAGGGTTAGAGTTAGAGGGGTAGGGCTACTAATTCTAACCCTAAGTATCTCACCGTAACCCTAAACCTAGCCCCTAACACTAAACCTAACCCTAACCCTCTAACCATAACCCTAACCCTCTAACCTTAACCCTAACCCTCTAAGCCTAGCCATAAAAATAACCCTAACCCTAAACCTAACCCTAGCCCTAACCCTAGCCCTAAGCCTAACCCTAGCCCTAGCCCTAACCCTAATTCGTATTTTTTTCTTGTTCTGGGCATGCTACAGAGCTGAAACTTCACAGGTACACTTTTTAGACCCCCCAGATGCTAAATCCAAAGAAATTTTTTATTTTTATTTTTTTTGAATTTTTCCAATAATTGTCTCTCTAACAAAAAATTACAAATTTTAAGAACTTTTTTTGTCTGATTCAGTGTCTGGGGGTCTAAAAAGTGTACCTGTGAAGTTTCAGCTCTGTAGCATGTCCAGAACCAGAAAAAAAATTAGAATTAGGGTTAGGGCTAGGGTTAGGCTTAGGGCTAGGGTTAGGGTTATTTTTAGTGCTTAGGGTTAGACGGTTAGGGTTAGAGGCGTAGGGGTAGGGTTACTAACTCTAACCCTAAGTATCTCACCGTAACCCTAACCCTAGCCCCTAACACTAAACCTAACCCTAACCCTTAAAGCCCAGTTCCTGTCCCATTTTGGTCGGTTCTGGTCTGTTTGCGGTTTTTTGCGGTGCGTTAAACGGGAAGTTTGGTCTGTCACTGTGAAGCGGGCGTAACCCTTACACTACCTGATCGATACAACATCATACCTGATCATATGCACACACTGGATGTTTTAAAGCACGTTATTCCAAACAATTTAGGAATGTTAGGTGATTTATGCCCTTTATGGAATAAAACCCGACTCTGCGTCAACTACGTAATTTTCCATGGGAGTTTTGCCATGGATCCCCCTCCGGCATGCCACAGTCCAGGTGTTTGTCCCCTTGAAACAACTTTTCCATTACTATTGTGGCCAGAAAGAATCCCTGTGGGTTTTAAAATTCGCCTGCCTATTAAAGTCTATGGCGGTTCGCAATGCTCGCCGGTTCGCGAACATTCGCCGATGTTCGCGTTCGCCCTTTGCGAACGGCGAATTTTATGTTCGCGACATCACTACTGATGTGGCTACGTCAGTGTGATACATAGCATAACTACACAGGAACATTAAGGGTATCCGTAACCTTGTTACATGGACTACATGCGGTATGTAGTCCTTACCAATTGAAAGTAGACCAATTGAAACCAATTGAAAAAGCATAAACATGAACAGGTGTACAGCCTATTGCAGGGAAAGCTTCTGGAATATCAGCTGATGATATCTAATCAGTGATAGTGAGAAACTTTCATCTGCGATCACTAGAGGAAAATGTAATGTATTTAAATATTATATAATATAAAAATATATATAAAAATAAAATTTTTCCTAGAGATGAGCTTTAACCCTTACACCTAACCTAATGTTTAAACCCCAAAAACCTTGCCACCTCACATATGCGTTACAACAAGAGGTTAGAGGTGATCAATAGTCAAAGCGTACACTTCCATGTTTAAAAATCAGCAATGTAATAGCAATACAAACAATAATTATTTAAAAAAAATATATTTTCATATTGTAAGTGCTACTTCTCTGTTAGCCATCTCTTTCCACAACTTTCTGGATTCCCTACATGCTTTGCATGCTTTCCCTCTACTGTTTACATTTAATTTCAAGGGACTACATGTCCTATGGTACCTTGTTGCCTGCAAGCAGTGACTTCAGTACCGAATTACCCAGGTTCTGTGGATTCTGTGAAACAAGAGTGCCAACATATAGGCATAGTGAATATGTGTCACAGAAAGTATTAAAGGCATGTGATTCTTTAAAAAGTACTTTTTCAAATCTTAAGACTGTTCAGATTAATAGGCGTAGGTTAAAACTAATTGACATGCAACGTAGAAATGACTATATGATTTTAAATGTTGACCATAAATACACTTTAACCCTAAAAAATAGGTTCACTTTAAACAAAAAATAATCAATGCACATTTTGTGCAGGTAAAAAAAAAATGTGCCCTAACTATTTTTTGTTTTAGGAGACTAGAAAGCATTGCACCAGCGAACATTGCACTGTACATTATACGGGCAGGCAGTTTTACACTGAAAGGAGGAAATATTAAACTATCACAGTGCTCAACAGTGCTGTGGTAGTTCATTGAGAACTACAAGCTGACAGTCGCAAAGGCTGTTAAAACTTGTATTTCATTGATTCACAGGGATCTGTGAATCAATGACACAGCCGTAGGGGCGGAGGCCCTCACGGGCGTGCTCTTTGGATTGTGGCAGCGAGTGTGGGGAGAAGATCCACAGGTCACTGCCACAAGGAGGGGGGCAGGGGTCTGATGCTGAACATGTTACATGTTACACCCTAAATATGGATGTAACATGTTCAGAAAGGTTAACTTATCCTTTAACTCCAACAAAAAATTATATTTGGTTTTATTATGGTGTAGTTGCCCCAGTCAGATTTTTATTCCCTTTACTCAAGAATAAAACTATAGTTCTTCTACTTTACATAACTCTGGTCTGGCCACATCTTGAGTATGCCATCCAGTTCTGGTTGCCAGTCCTCAGAAAGGATGTGCTGGAACTGGAGAGAGTTCAGAGAAGGGCAACAAAGTTAAAAGGGGACTGAAGGACCTTAGTTATGAGGAACGACTACAAGCATTAAAATTATTTTCCCTTGAGAAGCAACACTTGAGAGGAGATATGACTGGATATACAAATACCTCAATGGCGATTCGAATATAGAAAGGAAACTATTCAGTCTCAACGAGCTTAAGAAGACACAAGGCCACTCAAGGAAATTGGGGAAGAAGCGGTTTAACCTTAAACTGCATAGGAGTTTTTTACTGTTAGAGCGGTAAGGATGTGGAACTCCCTTCCACAATCAGTGGAGTAAAGAATTAAAAAAAAAATCTCTTACATCAGCATCTTAAATGCCCCCCCCCCCCCACCAACAATAGACTCCCAGCAGCAATGACACATCTCCTCACAGCCAGCATCAATAGATTATCCTTCAGCCAGCAACAATAGATCCTTCCCTTAACAGTAGATCTCTCCCAGAAACAACTGACCCCCCCGCAATATAAGACCCACCCACAGCAACAGTAGGTCTTCTACCACCAACAACAGACCTCAGCAACAATAGACCCTCCCTGCAAAAATAGATCCTCTCCAGCTAGAATAGATCCCACAATCAATAGATTGGTGCAGCACACCCCAGCAACTCTTGTCATTACATACAGTCAGTGCTGAAGGTGCCGGAACTGCGTCCCCCCACATTCCCGCTGAAACAAAGCCCTGGGTCTAGCTCTTCCTAACTATATCCAAAACTAAAAATATGTTTTGCTTGGAGTTATGCCTTATTTACTCTAACCTCAGCTTTTCCCCAACCCCTTACCTTAAACCCAAAACTATGTTCTTGCTTGACTGACACCAAAAGTATGAGCAATGGAACCTATTAGTCCTGCCACCAGAACTGCAGTGCTAAATTAAACTGCTCTACCAAATCCAGAAAAAAGTGTCAAGAGACAAGCTGTTGGCCAAAGGTAATGGTCGACATAATGCATACCTTGAGGGCCGGTTCACATTCCTGTGAGTGCGCCGATTGCATGTAATATCGGAGCGCACTGCTCCTTCATTACATGCGATCGGAGGTGCGGATGCGAATTCAGCCATACACTTTGTATGGCTGAATTCGCACTGTATCCGCACCAAACACGCACATGACCCTTTTTTCCAGCCGCATCAGGATCTGATCGCACAGTGGTTCACACTTGTGCGATCAGATCCTGTGCGTACTGTCAGATCGCACTGCGATATGCGACCAAACTGGGGGTGTCGTTAACATTTCATTGACACCCCCTGCGTATCGCATATGGCAGTGTGAACTGCCAGGGGTGCGTTTGCGATGTGGGAACAGGCTGCGAATTCGCAGCCTTCCCGCATCGCACAAGTGTGAACCGGGACTTAAAGAATACCTGATGCCAGGATTGCCTCAGCTCATCATTTAACCACTATGGCAGAGTGGCTCTCCTGTGCGACCCGACATAGGTCTACGTTGGTCGCGCGCGGGAAGCTAGGGGTCGAGCGGGCGCCACCGGCGTTGTGCTCCCGCCCCCACTCAGCAGCGGGGAAGCCGATGCATGGGTGAGGCGGCTCAGATTGCCGCCCGACACCCGTGATCGCTCCCCGCTGAGAGAGAAGGACGGTTGGCTGTTGTAAACACAGCTGACCGTTCTTCTCCCCGAAATGATTACAGAGCTCATGTGATCCTTCTATATAGGTCTCTATGGTCATTTCAAATCTTTCCCGTAGTTAGTAGACGCAATAACCAATCAAAATACGCTTATTGTGATTTTTTTTTATCAAAAATATGTAGCAGAAAACAAATTGGCCTAAAATGTTAAAAACAATTATTTTGAAATGTTTTTTTTTTGAGAATCTCATATAGCAGAATGTGAAAAATATTTTTTTTTTCAAATTGTCGTTCTTTTTTTGTTTAGAGCGCAAACAATAAAAATTGCACAGGTTATCAAATACCACCAAAAGAAAGCTCTATTGTGGGAAAAAAGGACATCAATTTTATTTGGGTACAGCGTCGCACGACTGCGCAATTGTCTGTTAATGTAACGCAGTGCCGAATCGCAAAATAGGGCCTGGTCATTAAGGGGGCAAATCCTTCTCGTCTTAAAGTGGGTAAGTGGTTAATCAGTCCCTGCAAAAAAATAAAATAAAATGCTGTGGTGATTTCACCTAGGTGTGACTGCGTTGTTTCTCTTGCTTTAAATGCTGCTGTGCAAGGAATTACAAAAGGTTGTCTTCAGTATTGATTCTGGCACTTGTGCTAGTTCTGTGTAAAAATACATTACATTCTTTTTTCAATTAATGCATAACTGGATTCATGGGGTTTACTTTTTTTCATTTTTTTTTTTTTTTTAAATACCCCAAACCATTATAAAAAATATTTTCAAAAATTAGAAGATAAATATTCTGTACCCAAAGTCTCATATAAATAAAGAGTATGAAAGGAATTCTGCTCTTAACAATGAATTATGTCTCTGCTTTGATCTGGAATATGGTTGGTTGTTGCAAGCAGCACAGACACTTTCTTTTCAAGCGACCCTCAAATAACATATGTTTTTCTACTCTCTGACTTCTAATATAGGAAGGATAAAAACATTAGCCAACCATTTTACTACACATAGCACTGTAAGGCAATGTTATATAGTACAATATTTCCTAATTATACCTTCCTTTTATAGCTGCAATATACATAACGTGCCTGTATTATTTTCATTTCCTAGACATTAGAGCAAAGAATATGCATCTCAAACATTAAACGAGCCCTAAATGGAGCTCATTTATTGATGACATATCCAGATGATTTGGCTGGTGCGCTCTTAATGGGGCTGGGTAACTGGAAAAATTCACTTGTTTTCTCGGGCCCATAGCACAGATGGGTTGAGCCATCCATCATCCTTATGTACTGTATTTCTATGTAATATGCTTTAAAAGAGTCATAGTTACAGCCTTTATGAAAAAAAACAAGGTATAAGACAAGATCCAACTGCTTGGAAACACCACAAAAGCATATTAAAATCTTCATAAGCGAGGGTTAATGTTCCACCAAATTACATTCTCATTAAAATCTTGATTAAGAGGATGAGTTATTACACAATTAAAAATCCACATATACTTTGGCTTATCCCTGTACGTTCTTGCTGTGAAAACATAACTAGGGGAGGTTTACAAACTGGTTCAGTTCTGTAGCATCGCGGGGATTATTTGTTATCTGTGGCACTGTAAATCCAGAGCAATATTCAAGTCTTACAATTATTTATTACAGAAGGCAGTTTACATTGATTCCCATATTTTATATCCAGTAGGTTTAGCAAAACAGCCTCTGTGCATTATTGTGCTGGAACTTTAAAGTCCATATCCACTCAAAACTTTTTTTTAATAGTTTTGAATTGAGTGGGGATGGGTTGGAAACTCTGTTCCCCCTCATTAAGAAGATTTTTCCAAGCTTATCTTAGTGGACACTCATCTAAACAGGAATGAAGATATAATGGACACCAATAAAACCCAACAGAAGCTGCATATCATTCCTCACCAGACACTGTACATGATTCCCCACCCTATTATAAAAAATGTTTCCAATTATTGACTGCATCCTCCTTGGTCAGATTTCCACTCCATTCCTGTTCTGCCTGACACCCAAAAGTGAAGGAAAATGAGGGAACAACATCAATATTGACAACGGTTCCAACCTTTCCCTATTTTATAAAAAAAAAAAAAAAGAAAACGGTTTTGGAGATGGGATTTAAAGGAAACCTGTATAGTGGCTGCCATTATTGATATTTGCTTCTGAAAATGCTAGTTGCCCTGCAGCCACTGTAAACCCACTGCATTTTGAAGTCACTGAGCTCAAACAACAATGCAGATGATGAAATTCTGAGGGGTTCACTTACTGAAGGAGTAAGAGCTGTCAACCCATCAAAGTGTATGCTCACTTTGCAAAGTAAAAGTCCCGATCAGCTGTAGCCATGGAATTCCCTGCCTCTCAGCTGAACATGGTGACATCATTGACTTAATATGGCCACATGGCCATATTTGGCCAATGACATTGTTCTAATCTATCCATGTGGCCTCAAGTTCAACCCTAACTTTAGATCTTCTATAGTGAATATGTGATCACTTTGAATTGCCAGTTATGTACAAGGAAAATGAAAAGAACAGAATTTATACACTCAAATCATTTAGCATTCAAAGGGAGCACACCTTTACCTTATTTAGTTTGCTAAGTTAACAACCTCTATTTATGTAGTCATATCAACCCCATAGTGAAATCAGCATTCTTGCTCAGGATCAGTGACTCCAAAAGCTCTAAAACAACTTGAGGCAGTAAGAGAAATAGCTTTTTTAGAGGAAGGCCACTAATGTTAACCTCAATTTTTTCTCAATACAGATGTTATTTAATTGAAAATAAGGAAAAGATGGCAACCGCTTGCAGAGGTTGTAACAGAGCCACAACTTATAAAGGAACAGGCTTCAAAGGAGACATGATGTAACCAAAAGTTACTGGTGAGAATCAAGAATGCATTACATACCTGCTGAGTCAAAGCCTGTATCAAGTCTGAATCCATTGGCATCACCTAAAGTAAGGGTTGCCAACCATCCATAAATTTACAGACAGTCCAAACTAATTATAGGTTGATTGAGGCTGTCTGTAAAATCCATTAAAAAAAAAGAGGCTGTATTTTCCCCCAGTGTTTAAAGCAAAGCTTATGTGTTTTACACTTACATAATACAGTGCAGTGAGCACACAGTAGGCACCTCTATATACCCACAGTATCTCACAAAAGTGACTACACCCCTCACATTGTTGTAAATATTTTATTATATTTTTTCATGTGACAACACTGAAGAAACTACACTTTGCTAAAATGTAAAGTAGTGAGTGTACAGCTTGTATAACAGTGTAAATTTGCTGTCCCCTCAAAATAACTCAACACACAGCCATTATTGTCTAAACCACTGGCAACAAAAGTGAGTATACCCCTAAGTGACAATGTCCAAATTGGGCCCAATTAGTCATTTTCCCTTCCCGGGGTCATGTGACTCGTTAGTGTTACAAGGTCTCAGGTGTGAATGGGGAGAAGGTGTGTTAAATTGCGTGTTATCGCTCTCATACTGGTCCCTGGAAGTTCAACATGGAACCTCATGGTAAAAAACTCTCTGAGAATCTGAAAAAAAGAATTGTTGCTCTACATAAAGGTGGCCTAGGCCAGTGATGGTGAACCTTGGCACCCCATATGTTTTGGAACTACATTTCCCATGATTCTCAACTACACTGCAGAGTGCATGAGCATTAGGGGAAATGTAGTTCCAAAACATCTGGGGTGCCAAGGTTTGCCCTCCCTGGCCTAGGCTATAAGAAGATTGCAGAAAACAAGGAGATCAGCACTAGCCTCAGTGGATATAGGGGAACCACAGCCAACATGAACCAATATAGTTTATTGAAAATTGATAGTTGAGAATAAAAATCCAAACTGGTATGTGAAGTCCCTGATGGATGAGGGGTGTACACCAAGCATCGCCGCTGGATGGGGTCCGCTCTCTGATGGAGAAAGCTTGAGCTGGTTGATTGTGCAGTGAGGGGAGGGGAGCACACCGAACCAGCTGGTGTGCACTAACACTTCCTCCTTCTACCTCCTATGCTGCAGAGCTCAGCGGAGCGGGATGGATGCGTGCAGCCGGAAACCGGAAGGGCGTCACTACCGGATGTGATGAAACAGGAATTCAGAGCCAGCTTGACTCGCAAACAATGCCCAGTTGCCGTGACGACATGTTTCGCGGATGCACCGCTTTGTCAAAGTCACGGAACCAACAGGCAACTGGGACATTTAAAGCCAAGGGGAGGGGAGGAAGCCCTAGGGCTCTGCTGCAATGTTAACCCCTCACCATCTGCCTACAGAAAGGACTTTACAGACTGAGGGAATGCTAAACCTTTTAAAAATAGCAATAACACATTGAAATGATTACATTAGTTAGAATATGCAGATAGATAAAATTTTATATAATATAATATAATATATAGTATAATATGCGGTGAAAAAGATGCACAAATATATAGCTTACTAACAACATTATCACATAGCAATATATAAGAGTATTGCTGCGCTTAGGCGAATAAAATATCATAAACAAGGCGAAAAGCAGCTATCACGGATCTAAATTCTAGACATAGATCAATAAAACATATATAATAAAAGTGTAGCGCTAATCAAAAAGGCAAAAATGCAAGTCCACATACAGGGGAAAGTCCACAAAATAAAGGTGTCTACTCCACACGAGAATGTGCAAGGGTTGAAGGTCCAAACCCACCACCAAGCTAGAAGCCACACTGCCTCTTACCAAATGACATGGACCCTCATTACAAAGGTCATGTCCAGCATTCACATGTATGATCACATCAGCACTCCTCCCAGGATGACAGGTACAATCCCCTTCATAGGTACAAGTGCTCAGGTGAAACAAAACAAAAGTATCCTCATAGCGTATTATGTAAATAGATGTTTATTGCAAGCAAAAAAATCATACTGCTTACATGGTGGTCGAGTTTTCAAAGCAGAGTGGAAATCCCCTGTTTGTTGCGGTCTGCGTCTGTGTATACCACCAACAAGATGGCCGCCGCGTCTCCTCGTGGTGGCTAGTGTCGCCGTAGGCTCCTCCCATGTGAATGTTGGACATGACCTTTGTAATGAGGGTCCATGTCATTTGGTAAGAGGCAGTGTGGCTTCTAGCTTGGGGGTTGGTTTGGACCTTTAACCCTTGCACATTCTCGTGTGGAGTGGACACTTTCATTTTGTGGACTTTCCCCTGTATGTGGACTTGCATTTTTGCCTTTTTGATTAGCGCTACACTTTTATTATATATTATCACATAGCAGCCTAAAAACATCAGAAAGCAAAAAAGGAAAAAAGGAAAAACCAACCATAGGATTGGAGATAAATGTGAATACAACATAAAATACATCTGAATATAAAATTGGCAGTAAGGCCCCTTCTACACCCGTGCAACCTCAAAGTCGCACAACTCTCCCAGGACTCCCTGCCGCGACCCCGATGTGAGCCTGATTAGGCTTACAATGTCCCCTCCTCAAAACGCATCAAAATCTTGCCAAAAGCAGCGCAGGGACCACTCCAAAGCCGGTGCGACCCCAAGTTGCACAGATACGAATAGAGCTTATTGGAAATAACGGAGAACGACCTGTCATGCGAATTTGCAGTCCCAGATCGCATGACAAGCTGCACAAGTGCGAAAGGGGCCCTAAAAGGATCAAACAATGGTATGGACTTCCAACTCTTCGTTCAAACCACCGGGAGTTAAAGACCCGAGTTTGAAAATCCAAAAGGTTTCTCTCTTGCAAAGGAAAGAGAACCTTTCGTTGGTGGTCAAAGGATCCTTGGGGACAGCTTCAACAGCCATGACCTCTAGCCCCCTAGTGTCCTTTTGGTGCACCTGTAAAAAATGACACGGGACACTATGTTTGTCACAGCCCTTTTGGATCAGCTTCCTGTGCTCTCCAACACGTGTCCGCATGGTTCTGATGGTGCGCCCTACATATAGGAGATTGCAAGAACATTTTAGAACATACACCACGTACTCAGTTGAGCATGTGATGAATTGTTTAATCAAAAAATCCCTGCCATCTGCATCACTAATAGAGGACCGCCCATGTGTGATATGTTGGTGGGTCAAGCAACCCCTCTTCCTGCATTAAAAAACCCCCAACCTATCATCAAAGTAGGTCCTAATGTCCGACAGGGGCCCAGATATTGTTGTCCTTATTTTACTGGGTGCCAGGGATTTTTTGATGGCAGGGATTTTTTGATTAAACAATTTATCACGTGCTCAACTGAGTACGTGGTGTATGTTCTAAAATGTCCTTATATAATATATTATATTATATTATATTATATTATATATATAATTTTATCTATCTGCATATTCTAACTAATGTAATCATTTCAATGTGTTATTGCTATTTTTAAAAGGTTTAGCATTGCCTCAGTCTGTAAAGTCCTTTCTGTAAGCTGATGGTGAGGGGTTAACATTGCAGCAGAGGCCTTGGGCTTCCTCCCCTCCCCTTAGCTTTAAATGTCCCAGTTGCGTGTTCGTTCCGTGACTTTGACAAAGTGGTACTTCAACGAAACATGTCGTCACGGCAACTGGGCATGGTTTACGAGTCAAGCTGGCTCTGAATTCCTGTTTCATCACATTCGGTAGTGACGCCCTTCCGGTTTCCGGCTGCACGCATCCATCCCGATCTGCAGCATAGGAGGTAGAAGGAGGAAGTGTTAGTGAACACCGGCTGGTTCGGTGTGCTCCCCTCCCCGCTGCACAATCAACCAGCTCAAGCTTTCTCCATCAGAGAGCGGACCAGATCCGGCGGCGATGCTTGGTGTACACCCCTCATCCATCAGGGACTTCACATACCAGTTTGGATATTTATTCTCAACTATCAATTTTCAATAAACTATATTGGTTCATGTTGGCTGTGGTTCCCCTATATCCACTGAGGCTAGCGCTGATCTCCTTGTTTTCTGTGTTCTTTTGTGCTGGTTCAGCACCTTTATTAGAAGCACCACAGGTGGAGTTATTATCAATCATCTATTGAGACTGCCACAGCTCCAGCGCTGGAATTTCTTTGGTTTTATAAGAAGATTGCCAAGACCCTGAAACTGAGCTGCAGCATGGTGTCCAAGACCATACAGTGGTTTAACAGGACAGGTTCCACTCAGGACAGGCCTCGCTATTGCTGACCAAGGAGGTTGAGTGCACATGCTCATCGTCATATCCAGAGGTTGTCTTTGGAAAATAGACGTAAGAGTGTTGCCAGCATTGCTGCAGAGGTTGAAGGGGTAGGAGGTCAGCCTGTCAGTGCTCAAACCATACACGGCACACTGCATCAAATTGGTTTGCATTGCTGTCATTGCAGAAGGAAGACTCTGCTAAAGATGATGCACAAGAAAGCCCGCAAACAGTTTGCTGAGGACAAGCAGACTAAGAACACGGATTACTGGAACCATGTCCTGTGGTCTAATAAAGCCAAGATAAACTTATTTGGTTCAGATGGTGTCAAGCGCATGGTGGTGGGAGTGTCATAGTCTGGGGCTGCATGAGTTCTGCCGGCACTGGGGAGCTACAGTTCATTGTGGGAACCATGAATGCCAACATGTACTGTGACATACTGAAGCAGAGCATGATCCCCTCCCTTCGAAGACTGGGCCGCAGGGTAGTATTCCAACATAACGACCCCAGTGCTGTAAAATAATGATGGCCACACAAAATATTGACACTTTGGGCCCAATTTGGACATTTTACCTTAAGGGTATACTCACTTATGTTGCCAGCGGTTTAGACATTAATGGCTGTGTGCTGAGTTATTTTGAGGGGACAGCAAATTTGCTCTGTTATACAAGCTGTACACTCACTACTTTACATTGTAGTAAAGTGTAATTTCTTCAGTGCTGTCACATGAAAAGATAAAATAAAATATTTACAAAAATGTGAGGGGTATACTCACTTTTGTGAGATACTGTACATGTCAGGACTTTCCTGATCAGAATGCCCGAGTGTTCTGAAATACTTTTTTTCTAGGTCAATTGCATCTAAAGTCTTCTCATTACCATGATGAAACTGATATTGTAGGTATTTTAAACTAATTTTATTTGGGGAGGGAGGGATGGGGTGGATTACTTTCTTCTAGTTGCTTGCAGGGGTACTCATAATCATAAACCCACTGAAAAGCTGCTTTTAACATTTAGAAAAGTGAACCAATTTGGTGTGGATACAGAAATCACCCCTGCTATATCACTGTATTCTGACAGTGGGAAGACTCCACTGCCTGTAAGCAGGTGTAGTTTATCCTCCAGTCTGTAGGTGGTGCAGTGTTGCTATGCCACTTAGCAGGTGAAGTGGAAGCTGAGAGGAACAGTATTTCTTTGCAGCCTCTGTAAGTGTCACCTAGGGAACAGTGGTCCAGTTGGATACTACAAACCTGAGTGACCTTTGGTGGCCATCTTTAATATGAGCAGTGATAAAAAAAGCAGTGTCCTACTGGGACGCATTTTGCAAGTGGCTAGAATAGGGCAAGGATCCTCCCTTGTCAGGGACAGTGACTTAGTGGTAGGGAGAGGAGGAAGAGATTAGGGATGCCACTGTATTTTCCACACTATATCATCTCTGGAATCACTACAAGGCTGTGTGATAATTGGGTCCTGAAGATAAAATGTTGTGGTACGGGTGATACCGTGACTTCCACTGCTGTTTGCTGTTATCTGTATGTTTGGAATGGTTACTTCAAGTATGCTAGTGGTTGACTGTTGTTTACCCTGGTATCTGATTTATTTGCAACTCAACTATACAAAGTTGTAAATGTGCCTCGGACTTGAGTGTGTCATTACTTTAACCTGGGTACCAACCTGCTGGCCCTGCCTACACACCTCCACACCTTTAGAATACACAGCTCAGCACTGCAGCCCATTGGCTACAGTGCTAATCAAACTTAAATGAGTTGTAAAGTTAGAAGGATTTTTATCTTAATGCATTCTATGCATTAAGATAAAAAACACTCTGGGTGTAGCAGTCTCCCCAGCACCCCCTAATATTTACCTGAACCCCCTCTCTCTCCAGTGATGTCCACGAGTCCCTCAGTCCCTCCGGGACTCTTTCTCTTGATTGGCTGAGACACAGCCATGGTGCCATTGGCTCCTGCTGCTGTCAATCAAAGTTACTTAGCTAATCAGGAGAAAAAGGGGATGGGGCCAAATGGCAACTCAGTGTCTATAAGGACACACAGAGCTGCAGCTCAGCTCGGGTGCCCCCATAGTAAGCTGCTTGCTGTGGGGGCACTCGATGGAAGGGAGGGGCTAGGAGCTGCAACAAGGGACCCAAGAAGAGGAGGATCTGGGCTGCTCTGTGCAAAACCAACTGCACAGAGGAGGTAAGTATAACATGTTTGTTATTATTTTTTTTTTTTAAAACAAGACTTTACAATCACTTTAAAATTTCCAGCAGTCCTGTTTGTGGGAAATCAATCAATAGATCAACTTCTCATTGAGAAGAACAGACATACACTACATGAATTGAGATTAGTCCAGTTCCTGCTGGCCTCATTTCGATCCATGTATTTACTGGCTTCTTATGATGCTTTTTTTCTCTGCCAGTCTGAGCTCTGCTTTACAGAGATTGCAAAAGACTAACACCAAGTCAAAATAAGATATTTTTATGGCTTGCATTTAAAAAAATATATTAAATGATGTAATAATGAATACAGAGCTGTTTTATTATTTATCTTTGATGTCTGCCTGGAATTTTGCTTTCTATAAAGTGCCTCATCTCAACACACAAGCATGCACACACATATCTTTTAGGGGAGGTATACAGAAACTTTAGGTGGCTGCCATCTGCACATCCGCACATTTCCAGGTTATTGAAAATCGTGTAAAAATTTGTCTATACAGGCAAAAAAGTGTAAGTTGATTCATGGAAAGGTCAACATATTTGGCACTAATTTATCAGGAGTCGTGTAAAGCACTAAATCAGTGGGAAACTTGTTGACTTTTCCATGCACCCCCTTACCCTTTTTTGCCTGTATATGCCTGTACACAAAAATTTTTTACATGCTTTTTCAATAAACCGAAATTGCGCTGAGTGCAGTCACTCAAAGTTTTTGTATACCTTGGTTCTCAGCAGAAGAGCTGGGCATTGCAATGGAAGTCTTGATGAAAGAGTGGGAGACCTTTAGTAGACTGACCTGGAGCAGCATTCATTTGTTTCTATATTGTGTACATGCGCTTCCCTGCTTCATATGTGTTAAAAAAAATATATCAGCAACAATAAGCTGGTAATAGATTTTTTTTTTTTTTTTGTCCAACGAGTGGGCTGAAAGAAGAAAAAAAAAAACTTACAAATTTCTCCATCCACACAAATGAGGTAGATAGAGGAACATTCCCCAGCGACACAATGTATTCTGACAGCAGAGACTCTCCTCTGTCAGAATACAATGGTCAGGTCAGTGGCTATAGTCTATTGGCTGCAGACACTGACCAGGAAAATTTTTGCAACATGCCTGTTCGATAGAATTCTTTGTTAGGTCAACTTCTGTCAAGAGGGATCAGCCACACATGGACTGGAATTCGCCCTGTCTCTGCTGAACTTGTCAAATTTAAATTCATCAATGACCATCTTTACATTTTAGGAGGGGGCAGTAAGACACAGATATTGTGTAGCACCACAAAGCTGGAAATAAAGCCCATATGTTTAATGAGTAAAATGGCTTCCCTCGTGTACATTTATAATTACAAACTTTATGCAGAAACAGGGTTTTTAGCACACCCACACTCTTAAAAGTATTAACTTCAAGCTAATCTATTTTATGTGTATCTAAAAACATGGACAAGACCATGCACTGCCTGTTTCCTAGGTACTTAAATTATTTTTGGCTTGATTATTTTTCAGGTTCAATACAATACTTTCCATCCACGTAATATACCAACAACTGAATGCAAGACCTTACTACTAGTGATGGTCAGATGAGCCCCCCCCCCCCGTTCAGTTTGCACCAGAACTCCCAAACATGTAAAAAGTTTGAACACAAACCGCAATCTCTATTAAAGTCTATAGGATCTGAACTTGAGAAATCAAATGTCCCAATTTTGAAGGCTTATATGGGCCCTGGGGGACATCTATCAATGCAATTTAAAAAAGATTGTTTCTAAAAGAGCAGTCATTTTACTGATGCTTAACCACTTCCCACCAGATGGCTAGAGCGCAGGCTTAGTTTGCTGGAAGGGGAGTACATGGACATCCTCCCTTGATTGCCCTGCCCTTCAAATTCAGCTGATCACATATTGGGGTAAAGGGCCAATAAAAGCTGTGTGAGAGCTGATCACGGAAAGAAACGCAAGCCAGTTGTTGGCTTTTTCTTTCCTGACAGCATGAGTATAAAAAAAGAGAGTCGGTAACTGACTTTTGTTAAAGGGACATTGGCACTGATGATCAGTATCCTGATTATCAGTGTAGTCCCAACAGCGCCCACCAAGGCTGCCAATGAGTGCCCACCAGTGCTGCCTCATCAGTGCCTACCCGTGCCCAGCAGTGCTGCCAATCAGTGCTCATTAGGGCTGCCAATCATTGCCCATCAGTGCTGCCAATCAGTGGCCATCAGTACCTCCTCATCAGTGTCACCTATAATTGCTGCCTATCAGTGCCCATCAGTGCCACCTATCGGTGCCAATCAGTGCCTCCTATTAGTGCTGCCTATCAGTGCCACCTATCAGTGCCTTTCAGTGCTGCCTATCATAGCCTATCAGTGTCTATCAGTGCCCATCTGTGCCTATCAGTGCCACCTCATCAGTGCCCATCAGTTCCACCTATCAGTGCCCATCAGTTCAGCCTAACAGTGCCCATTAACACAGCCTTATCAGCGCACATCAGTGAAGGAGAAAAATTACCTGTTTGCAAAGTTTTATAACAAACTGAAAATTATATATATTTTTTTCAAAATGTTCGATCTTTTTTTATTTGTTTAGCAAAAAAAATCCAGTGGAAATTAAATACCACTAAACTAAAGCTCTATTTGTGTAAAGAAAAAAATGATAAAAATTTAATTTGGGTACAGTGTTGCAGGACGCGCAATTGTCCTTCAAAGTGTGACAGCCGTGAGAGATGAAAATTGGCTTGGGCAGAAAGGGGGTGAAAGTGCCTAGTAGACAAGTGGTTAAAGTAAAAAAATAAAAATGAAAAATTCCTTTAAATATAGTGCCTGGGGGGTCTTCTCAGTCTGCCTGTAAAGTGGTGCATCTGTACAATGTTTTGGTTCATAGCTGCAGCAGCTTTGGAAATACATGGGTATGCTCCCCCAAATTTTTTGCCTGTTTATTATGTATTCGGTCTGACCAGACTATCGAGGTTGAGCAGCCCTCCCCACCCCCCACACACACCTGTACTCAATCAGTGTCCACCATCAAGTGGATATAGGAGGAGTCCCCTGTAGTGCATTTGCACATCTCTCCCAGCAAGGAGTATTATCTCCAAGGGTTAGAAAGGCTGGATTCATCTCTTTTTCATGGATAGTGTAGGACCCACTGATAATGGGGTACTTTGACGCAGTAGTGGGCTTGAGCACGATATGGCCATATGGTGGGACCAAACCCCCATTTTTATTTATGGACTCTCTTCAGATTTGGTAGTAATTTCTTTTGCATTTGCGCGCTATTCTTTTTTAATATACATGTCTTTTGGTTCATAGCTGCAGCAGCTTTGGAAATACATGGGTATGCTCCCCCAAATTTTTTGCCTGTTTATTATGTATTCGGTCTGACCAGACTATCGAGGTTGAGCAGCCCTCCCCACCCCCCACACACACCTGTACTCAATCAGTGTCCACCATCAAGTGGATATAGGAGGAGTCCCCTGTAGTGCATTTGCACATCTCTCCCAGCAAGGAGTATTATCTCCAAGGGTTAGAAAGGCTGGATTCATCTCTTTTTCATGGATAGTGTAGGACCCACTGATAATGGGGTACTTTGACGCAGTAGTGGGCTTGAGCACGATATGGCCATATGGTGGGACCAAACCCCCATTTTTATTTATGGACTCTCTTCAGATTTGGTAGTAATTTCTTTTGCATTTGCGCGCTATTCTTTTTTAATATACATGTCTTTTGGTTCATAGCTGCAGCAGCTTTGGAAATACATGGGTATGCTCCCCCAAATTTTTTGCCTGTTTATTATGTATTCGGTCTGACCAGACTATCGAGGTTGAGCAGCCCTCCCCACCCCCCACACACACCTGTACTCAATCAGTGTCCACCATCAAGTGGATATAGGAGGAGTCCCCTGTAGTGCATTTGCACATCTCTCCCAGCAAGGAGTATTATCTCCAAGGGTTAGAAAGGCTGGATTCATCTCTTTTTCATGGATAGTGTAGGACCCACTGATAATGGGGTACTTTGACGCAGTAGTGGGCTTGAGCACGATATGGCCATATGGTGGGACCAAACCCCCATTTTTATTTATGGACTCTCTTCAGATTTGGTAGTAATTTCTTTTGCATTTGCGCGCTATTCTTTTTTAATATAAATGTTTAGAAACTGCTGAAACAAGACTAAAATTTAAAAAGATAAAAGATCTTTAAATTGAGATTCTCCCAGCTGCAAGCCATAGCGTGGGGGTCCTCTAAATCTATATCAGACCTTTTGGGTCATGTTGATGGGGATAAGGGCCTCTTCCCTACAACCTGAGCAGTGGTTGTGGGGGTCTGCGGTCAGGAGGCTAAATTAAATCTGGAAGCCCGCTTTAAAAAGGGAGCCCCGCAGATCCCACCCCCTCCCTTATGTAAAAAAAAAAAATGTCAAAAAGGATAAAAACACACACACACACACAGTTTTTTACAAATCATTTATTAAAAATAAAAAAACAATGTCCTCGATGTAGATCCATCATCAATCATGATGCCTGCCACACCATTGGACCAGAAAAAAAAGAAAAGAGCTCTGCTCGCGACGAAGGCTAACCGTCAACTGCCTTTCTCCGCCATCCGACAGTTCCTAAAAAGGTAAGGGGCAGAGTCACCTGGCAATGTCACCTGGTGGCTTTGCCCCCTTGTGACATCACCATCTGGTGAATGCTGGGTCAGTGATGTCACATGGGTGCAGTGCCACCGGTGCATGCCTGGTTGGGCTTCCTGGCAGCTATTCATTGTGCGCTCAGTGGGACATCTCAGGGAGTGTCCCAAAAATTCAGGCTCGGCCCGAAAAGTTTGCTCATCTCTACTTATTACTCTCACATCCCTTCACTAAAGATGAGCAAATTGGTTTGTGTGAGTAACAACCTAAAATGAATAGGACTGGTTAGTTTAGCAAACTGGAAACATTTTTCAAAGGACCATTTACCAAGTAACTTCCAGAACTAACAGTATGACAAGAGGCTCCCTATCTCCTTGGGGTAACCTTTGGTCACATGTTAGAATTCAATAGGGATCACAATCTTAACCTCCCTGGCGGTATGATTATGTCTGGAATTTTGTACCAAAAGCGGTACAATTTTTTGCATGGAAATTTGGTGTTATGTATTGTAGGCCTACAATTCTTAGTAATTACTGACTTAAACCTGACCAAACAAGACTCTAATAGACATCCCGGATGTGATAAAGTTTGAAACACAAAATCATGAATTATAATCTAATAAATAATATCATTGTATTCAATAATGTAATAAATAATGACATTTGTCAAACAAAGAAAATTCAATAATCATCCTGAGTGTGATAAATTTTCATCACAATCAGGACAATCAAACCTGGTTTCCTTTTGGACTTTCTTTCCATTGCCATCTCTCTTTGAGCAGCAAACTATGCACATCCTGGTAGGTGCTGCCTTTTTTGTGGTTGGCGGCATATAATCCACAAAGTGACGACCAGTAGGCATTCTGGGTTGACAACGTCAAGAGCACGACGTCCAGGTCTGTTCACAACTACTGATGGCGTCTGGTGGTTGACAAAAATCCGCTCAGCCACCTTCCAGATGAACTCAGAATAAACAAGAGGCTTGTCACTCTTTGCTCTGTGCAGGATATATGCATTCCAAAGGCATTGTTCCAGAAGATGTCTGAATATTTTCTTATAATATTTTTTTTGCTGTTTGTGCATAGCCGGATAAAATGTCATTGCCTGATCGGCTCTGTCGACACCTCCCATGGTTTTATTATAGTCTATCACGACTTGCAGCTTCAGCACATCTTTCCCACCTTTTGTGTGGACCATGGCAGTGGAGGTATTGTGCACAGTACTCATGAGACACACGTCCTTCCTGTCTTGCCATCGCATTGCCATCATCTTACCCTTCTGCCAGGCAACCATTTCTCCGGTTTTTAGTTTTTTTTTGGCAAACATAGATGGCATGTCACGTCGACTAGGCCTAACGGTACCATATGCATCTGTCTTGTTTTGTAGCAAAACCTCATACAATTCCAGAGACATATAGAAATTGTCCATGGTCACACAATATCCCTGGTTCAGCAATGGCTTCAGCAGTGTAAGGACAGATGATGTGGCCATCCTATAGTCGCTGTACCTGGGATTGAACTTCGTGCCTTTACCGGTGTAAATGACCGAATTCCAGATGTACCCAGTGGATGACTCGCAGAGCATGTAGGATTTGATGCCAAACCGTGCTCTTTTGGATGCAATGTACTGTATTCAGCTTAGGCGTCCCTTGTATGCCATCAAACTTTCATCCATGCTGACGTCCCTTTCAGGCATGTAGGTCCGCTGGAAATTGGTCACAATAATTTGCCATACCTCCCAGATTTTTTTTAGTTTGGGCGCAGGATGCGTGGCCTCATCAAACTCTTCATTGTTTGTGAAGTGGAAATACTTCATGATGAGGGAAAACCGGTATTCTGACATCACGGTGCCAAAAAACGGAGTGGCCAGTACCTTGTTGGTGGTCCAGTACCATTTCTGGAATGGTTTCCCTATCAACTCCTGAAGAATGATGAGTTCCAGAAACTGTCAGATGTCCTCTTTCGCCACCGGTTCCCACTTTCTGCATCTGGAAAACCTGGCACAGAGCATAGCGGATTGCTGCTCTTGATAGCGATTTGTCTCAGTGACAATTTTTTCAATTACCTCCTCAGTGAGGAATAATTGCAGGTATGCCAAAGGGTTGTCAAGCTCAACATCTACCTTCATCCCAGGTGATCCAGTGAACAGGAATCTTGGGGGTGCTACCTGGTCCGTATCGCAGTCAATAGCGCACCAAGTGCACACATCGCTGAGGTCAGGTGCAGGATCATCACCGTTGTCACTTGCCAGATAAGTGTCAGTGTCAGATGACCAATATCCCTACGACTCACTATCGCTCAGTTCTGCGAGCACCTCCATGTCGCTGTCACTCAACTGGTCCAAAAGCGCTTTAGTAAAGTGGCACTTTTTTGATGCCATGTTATATTTTTTTATGGGCACAAATGACAGTATAATGTCAGGCAAGGGGCACGGTAATGTATCAAGTGTCAGATCTGAGGTAATCTGAGGTAATACAGTGTAATCCTGTCAGATTACAATGTATCACCTCTTTTATTTATGTTTATACTTTTAAATTTCCCGCCCAGTTCCACTCCCGTGCGCCACAGCTGCTCACAGAGAATAGAACCAGGAAGTCAGACGCCGGCCAGCTGGCGATCAGAGCGAAGGATATCGCTGGATCGCTGGGAGAAGGTAAGGGGACTCCGCTGGCAGGTAAGGGGACTCCGCTGGCACTCTGCAATATTACCCCGAGCGTGACTCAGGGTTACCGCTCATGGCAGTAAATATTAACCCAGAGTCACGCTCGGGATCGCCGTTAAGAAGGTTAAAGATGAACTTAACTCTTGTTTAAAAAAATGTATAAGTCAGCAGCTACAAATACTGTAGCTGCTGACTGTTAGGAAACTATCACCAGCCTATGGAGTCTAACGTTGTCTTCTCCGTATCTTTAAAGTGGGAGCTTCCTGGTACCCCTTTGGTTGCAGGCAGGGAACTGGGGAAATACTAAGCAGATGTCATTCTCATCTAGACTAAAGTGGGGGAGAGTACCTGTCAAAAAAGGTACCTGCTCCCTGAAAAAAAAAAAATCTCAAATGTGTTGGGGCGAGGATTGGGAGAAAGATTAGTGGTACTTTCACTTTTGAGTGAAGGCCCACTTTAAGGCTGTAGGGGATTATGGAGCCCATGTCTGAAATCACTGCCTTATTATCAAAGTAGAATATTCCCTTATTATAACCCGATGGACATGTCTTTTGTAACCTGTCTTACTGTGTAACTATGTATACATAATACTTTAAATAATGTATATTAATAATTATTTATTAGGTCAATGACCTCACAAAGTATTGCAGTAAAAGGAACAGTGTGTTCTTGCCCATTCAGGGCAAAGTGACGGCGTCTTTATAAAGTCCCCCCAACCCACTGATATTCACCTCTTGCTCCCACGCTGCTTCCACTGTCTTAAAAAAACAATAAGCTTGTGCTTTCAGGGCATTGGAGACCCCCAATGTAACAGTCGTTAGGTCTAGCAACCAATTTCTACACTCCAGCACTTTCACACAAGAGCAGGAGAGCATCACTGCTCACCTAAGCAAATGACACCAATCAACACTAGGACTTTGCTGCTGGCTGCAATAAAGAATGGAGCGATGGTGGAGCACTGGAAAGTTGTCAATGATTTGGGGCCCTGCATGTAGAGACTGTCATTTTTTCCCATATAGGCAGGACATCAGTGTCTCTTTAGGTTTAGTGAATGAAGAACCTTAGTCCACCAAACCACCAGTGAAGCAGATTGTTCATTACTTCCCAATTACTTTCTCCTGTCTACTGTTCACATCATTCATGAAATACAGTAGATTGCTCGGTATTTAACTTTTCCACAGAAAAATATAAAATATTTAATTCAGCACTCAAAAACTATTTCATTTTCAGTAACATTCCATGTTTTTTATTTTTTTTTAAGTGCTTTTTTTGGCTCCCAACATAGTTCTTTATATTTTGAAAAAAAATCAGCACTTAAAACACAGCATGCATACAGAATTGTCTTTGACCTTTAGTGTTTCATCTGGTAACATTTTCCACTTTAATGTACTCTGTGTTGTCTTTTGTTGCAGAGATTTTGACTTGTGGATCCTACCTTGCTTTTGCCAGCATATCTCTAGCCTTTGTACTAATCTCCCATGACCACTCACTTTAGATTGAGATTCTTTGTTCTGCTTCACTCTCTGATGCCAGTTCCTCTGCCAACTGTTTGTTTTCCCGCTTTGCTTTTGGCTTTCTTCCCTCTGCAGAGACAGCAACTTAAATTCTTTTTTGGATCACAGTTTTTGCCATATATTCTACACAGACTGAGATGCCTGAAATAAAACGTATGATTTAAATCAAATAAATTTTACATTTATACAGCCAGACATTGTCTGATTATCAGCAAGTGACTCATACACTGCTTTTGCGAAAAGCTACCTGCTGTCATCACGTTAGTTATGTGTGGAGGCTGTTTGACAATTCTGCTTTTTATGCAATACTCTGCAGAATCCTTTTTCTGCAGAGTATTGCATAAACAGGTTGGCATAGCTTGATGCCTTTTAGGCAACATGCTTAAATATTGTACACTTCAGATGAACTGTATCACACATAACAGCCAATTGAATACTCTTTTATTTTCAAAGCAGTAAAGAAAAAAGAAACAGAGACTCTAATTGGTTACCATGGGCATCGTGAATCAGTAACATGAGAATTTAGTTTATCATTTATTAAGGCAATTTAATCCCAGTTAAATGCTGTCTTCCAGATCCATAAACACGAAAGCTTGGCTTGGCCAAACAATCATATTTATATCAACAGAAAGCACAGGTAGTAATAGATAAGCAAGAATGCAGATGCTGTTTACAACACTTATCTGAGGGGCAAGAAATATTAAACAGGATGGATTTCAAAACCTGCCCAGTTGATTGTTCCTGCAAACAGTGGTCAGCCAACAAGACAGGATTACACTGCCCATGGGATGCCACTGGGGCACTTCTCCCACAACAAAATACAATTGAATTGACATTTTATTGATACATAAAAAATATTTTAAAAATCGCATTATGTACACAGGAGACTTATTAAGATACCTAAAGCTGATTAAATGTATTCCAATATATCCTACTAAGGGCCCTTTCATACGGGTGCTCCGTATGTCCGCAAATCATCCTAATTTTTTGCGAATGATTTACGGACATAATGTAAGTCAATAGCATTGCGGATGTCAGCGGAATACCATCCGCTGACATTCGATTTTCTTCCTTTCAGTTCTGCTCCGTTTTTTGGAACGGAACAGAACCCTATTTTTCCTCCGTTCAAAAAACGGAAAGGAAGCAAAATCGGATGTCAGCGGTGTCATCCGCTGACATCCGCAATGCCCATAGACTTGCATTATGTCCGTATATCATCCGCAAACGGATGGGATGATATGCGGACATATGGAGCGGATGACACAAGTGTCATCCGCTCCGTGAAAAAAAAAAAAAAAAGTCCCGCAGCGGAGCAAAAAACCGGAGCGTCCGTGTGAAAGAGGCCTAAAATGAAATCAGTAATTGTTTTGAATCTATATTTATTACACTCTGTTGGTCTCAAGGGTGATCTCACACCATTCTGTTAAATAGAAAAACACATCACATTTTTTTAATTCACTTCATCAGGAGTGGATGCTTTTGACAAGGTAAAAATCAACTTGAAAAATAAAACCACAATATTCCAGGAGCGATATCACTAGGGAAGTCTGCCCAGGGAGCTATGGTGGAGGTCCAGGACCCTGACAAACAGAGGGAGCAAAGATGGCACAGGGGATAATGGCTAAATCATGACAGGAACCAACGTTGAACAAATTGATAGTATTGGGATCTTGTAATTAATTATCCTCCAAAACAGTTAACATATTAGCAGGCAGCATCGGCAAATGTGCGTCCCAATCCTGGCCAATATTATGTATGGCCTCCTATGGAAATGAGATTAACGACCAGATAGATGACTATAATTTCCGATCTGTGGGTAATCAAAAACAAGAAGCTATCTGAAACCTTTTTTTAAATAGATTTTTGCTTTGAATGCTGGACATGTCCTAATGCCACAATTTACCAAACCTTCTCTAAACATGCTTAAAGTGCATATATGCCTAAAATGACAAATACTATAAAAGAAATAAAGTGCCCCAAAAACATCAAATGAAGGTGCTTAAACCTTATGCCTCCAGGCAAATACTGTGAAAAAAACATTCAACACAGGTTTGTCACAGTGGTTCCTCCACCATAAATAGGCAGCCTCTTACCAAATCAACATAAAGGAGATCAATATGCGCTTGTGTATATACTTTCAAATAGCATCTGCCATCTGACTCCATATAGCCACAAAGTTGCAGGTAAAAGGTGTAATCTTTCCAGTACCAACCTGGCATTGTGTCTCCAAAAATAAGCCAGTAATGCTCCACACCCCTGACAATGCTGTATGGTGATAAAAAATGTTGGGAGGGGCCTATCCCGGGGCTAGTTTTTCAGTGTTTGTCTTGTTACATGCCTGTGTTTTCTTTGATCCTGTAAGTACCTGTTTGTTTTAATAAAAAATTGTCTTTATTGTATCCACTATTATTTATGGTAACGCTGTTGCAACTCTCCTGGCTACTTTTTAACCATTTGCCGACCACCCACCGCATATATATTGCAGCAGGCTGGCTCGGCTGCGCGAATCAACGTACTGGTAGGTAAGTGCTGGGGGGCGAGCTCATGGGGCAGCAGGGATACCGATCCACGGGACCAGCGGCCAAGATTTCTGCCAGGCACCTGCAACCGCTCCCCACTGAGAGAGTCGAACGGTCAGCTGCTGTAAACACAGCTGACCGTTCTTCTCTCTGAAATGATCACAGAGCACCTGTGATCCTTCTATATAAGATCACAGGTCTCTATAATCATTTAACAAGTCCCTCCCCTCACAGTTAGTAAACACTACCTTAGGCTCACAATTAACCCTTTGATCACCCGTAGGTAAACCCCATTCCTGCCAGTGTCAATATTACAGTAACAGTGCATGTTTTTAGCACTGATTACTGTAGTAATGTCGCTGGTCCCCCCAAAAGTGTCAGAAATGTCATCTAAGAGTCCAATCTGTCCCCAGCAATGTCGCAGTCCCGCTAAAAATCACAGATCGTTGCCATTACTAGTAAAAATAAATAAATAAAAATGACATAAATCTTTCCCCTAATTTGGAGACACGATAACTTTTGTGCAAACCAATCAAAATACGCTTATTGCAATTTTTTTTACCAAAAATATGTAGCAGAATACAAATTAGCCTAAAAAGGATGAAAAATTTAGATTTTTACATTTTCATGGGAAATGTTATATAGCAGAATGTGAAAAATATATATATTTTTCAGAATTGTTGCTCTTTTTTTGTTTATAGCGCAAAAAATAAAAATCGCACAGATGATCAAATACCACCAAAAGAAAGCTCTATTTGTGGGAAAAAAATAACAATTGTATTTGGGTACAGCGTCGCATGACAGTGCAATTGTCAGTTAAAGTAATGCACTGCTGAATCGCAAAAAAATGGCCTGGTTATTAAGGGGGCAAATCCTTCCGGTCCAGAACTGGTTAAAGGGATACTGCAAGGTTGCACCCCAAAGAGTGAATTGTGGCTGGTTTATCTGGAACTGGTGGTAGAACATCACTCAGTGTATGGCCAGCTTAAAGGAGTTGTAAAGTATCAAGGTTTTTCACCTAATGCATTATATGTAGAGTTGAGCAAACACCTGGATGTCCAGGTTCAGCGGGTTCGGCCAAACTTGAAAAAAAGTCCGGGTTCGTGACCCGAACTTAACCCAAACTTTACACTGATCCCGAACCCCATTGAAATCAATAGTGACCCAAACTTTTGAGCACTAAAATGGCTCTAAAAAAAACATGGAAAGGGCTAGAGGACTGCAAATGGCTCTGCAAACAAATGTGGATAGGGAAATAACTTAAAACAACATAAAAAACATAAAAATAAAAATTAATCATCTTGATCTAGGAGGGCGAGGCCCATATGGAGTAGGAGGTTGAGGTGGCGGTGGATGTGGAGGTGTAGGTGGAAGCGGCAGTGGAGGAGGACAAGGTAGCCAACACTAGTTTTTGTTTTTAATTTTAAATTTATTTTTAAATTAGGGTACATCCCAAAAGAGTGAGAAAGATCAAAAATACAACAATGGCTGGGTAGGGCCGGTATACATATCTATCCTGCACAAGGTACGGACAAGTCCTGTGGTATCCATGCCTGGTTCATTTTAATGAATGTGAGCTTGTCCACATTGGCTCTGGACAGGCGGCTGTGCTTGTCTGTGATAATGCCCCTAGCCGTGCTAAATACACGTTCAGATAATACACTGGCTGCAGTGCAGGCCAGCACCTCCAAGGCGTAAAGGGCAAGCTCAGGCCATGTGCCTAATTTGGAGACCCAGAAGTTGAAGGGGGCAGACCCGTCATTCAGTACGTCTAGGCGTGTGCACACATACTGCTCCACCATGTTGGTGAAATGCTGCCTCCTGCTAAGACAATCCATATCAGCTGGTGGTGCTGCTGCTTGGTGTGGCGCGCTGACAAAGCTTTTCCACATTTCGGCCATGCTAACCCTGCCTTCTGAGGTGCTGGCGGTGCCCTGGTTGCGTTGGCGACCTCCTCCTCCTCTGCCTTGTGCTTCCACTGCGGCCCCGCTGTCAGATGGGAATGCCAGCAGCATGGCGTCTACCAGCGTGCGCTTGTACTCGCGCATCTTGCGATCGCGCTCCAGTGAGTGAATTAAGGACGGTACGTTGTCCTTGTAACGGGGATCCAGCAGCGTGGCCACCCAGTAATCAGCACAAGTTAGAATGTGGGCAACTCGGCGGTCGTGGAGACACTGCAGCATGTAATCGCTCATGTGTGCCAGGCTGCCCAGAGGCAACGAAAAGCTGTCGTCTGTGGGAGGTGTATTGTCTGTGTCCTCTGTATCCCCCCAACCACACACACCAGTGATGGCCATGAGCTGGCCTGGGTGCCACCTTGCTGTGAACATGGTTCCATCTCCTCCTCCATCTCCTCCTTGTCATCCTCCAGAACTGTGCCCCTGCTGGAAAATTGTGTGCCTGGCGTTTGTGGGTGCAGGAACCCACCCTCGGAGCCACTTGTGAATGACTGCCCTGAAAGCCTTGGAAATGATACCTCTTCCTCCTCCTCCTCCTGTGCCACATCCTCTTCCATCATCGCCCAAAGCGTTTTTTCAAGGAGGCATAGAAGTGGGATAGTTAAGCTGAGAACGACGTCATCGGCACTGGCCATGTTGGTGGAGTACTCGAAACAGCGCAACAAGGCACACAGGTCTCACATGGAGGCCCAGTTATTGGTGGTGAAGTGGTGCTGTTCCGCAGAGCAACTCACGCGTGCGTGCTGCAGCTGAAACTCCACTATGGCCTGCTGCTGCTCGCACAGTCTGGCCAGCATGTGCAAGGTGGAGTTCCAACTTGTGGGCACGTCACATATGAGGCGGTGAGGGGGAAGGCCGAAGTTACGCTGCAGCGCTGACAGGCGAGCAGCAGCAGGGTGAGAACTCCAAAAGTGCGCACAGACGGCCCACACTTTCTGCAGCAACTCTGACATATTGGGGTAATTTCTAAGGAACCTCTGCATCACCAAATTCAGCACATGTGCCAGGCAAGGGATGTAAGTCAAACTGGCTAGGCCCCCAGAGCTGCTACAAGATTTTGACCCTTATTGCACACCACCAGGCCGGGCTTGAGGCTCACTGGCACCACACTCATTGGTCTGCTGTTCAATGCCCCTCCACAACTCCTGCGCAGTGTGGGTTTTTCCCCCCAAACAGGCAAGTTTTAATACTGCCTGCTGTCGTTTACCCCTGGCTGTGCTGAAGTTGGTGGTGAAGGTGTTACGCTGACCGGATGAGGAGGTGGTAGAGGATGAGGAAGCGGAGTAGGAGGAGTTAGGAACAGGAGGCAAACTGAAGCGGTCTGCAATCCTCGGTGGTGGAAGGACATGCGTCAAACTGCTATCCGCCTCAGGCCCAGCCGCAACTGTATTTACCCAGTATGCTGTTAGGGAGATATAACATCCCTGACCGTGCTTACTGGTCCACGTATCCGTAGTTAGGTGGGCCTTGCCACAGATGGCATTGCGCAGAGCACACCTGATTTTGTCACCCACTTGGTTGTGCAGGGAAGGGATGGCTTGCCTGGAAAAGTAGTGGTGGCTGGGCACGACGTACTGTGGGACAGCCACCGCCATAAGGCTTTTAAAACTCTGCGTCTCCACCAGATGGAATGACAGCATTTCAAAGGCCAGGAATTTTGAAATGCTGGCATTCAGGGCCAGGGATCGCGGGTGGGTAGGGGGGTACTTCCTCTTCCGCTACAGTGTTTGGGAGATAAAAAGCTGAACGCTTCCAAGGGACATTGTGGAGATGGTTGTTGGTGACCCAGGTGGATCAACAATAGAACAACCCAGGTGGAACAACATAAAACAACAGTATCCAAAGGGTGTATCTCCCAGTAACATATGCAGACTAGCCTGCAATTTCATTTTTTTTCCCTAAATGGGTTTTTATTGAAAAGTGGAATAGAACAACAGTATCCAATGGGTGTATCTCACAGTAACATATGCAGACTAGGCCGCAATGTCATTTTTTTTCCCTAAATGGGTTTTTATTGAAAAGCGGAATAGAACAACAGTATCCAACGGGTGTATCTCACAGTAAAATATGCAGACTAGCCCGCAATTTAATTTTTTTCCCTAAATGGGTTTTTATTGAAAAGCGGAATAGAACAACAGTATCCAATAGGTGTATCTCACAGTAACATATGCAGACTAGGCCGCAATTCATTTTTTTTCCCTAAATGGGTTTTTATTGAAAAGCTGAATAGAACAACAGTATCCAACGGGTGTATCTCACAGTAACATATGCAGATTAGCCCGCAATTTTTTTTTTCCCTAAATGGGTTTTTATTGAAAAGCGGAATAGAACAACAGTATCCAATGGGTGTATCTCACAGTAAGGTATGAATGAAAAACTTTTATTTTTCCCTTTAATTGATTTTTGAAGAGCAGATTAGAACAGCAGTGTCTAAACGCTGCATGTCAGTGTCACAGTAAAGTATGAATGAAAAACTGAAAAATAATTGTCCCCTTAAATTGGTGCTTTTTGAATAGCAGATTAGAACAGCAGTGTCTAAACGCTGTATGTCAGTGTCACAGTAAAGTATGAATGAAAAACTGAAAAATAATTTTCCCCTTAAATTCGTGCTTTCTGAATAGCAGATTAGAACAGCAGTGTCTAAACGCTGTATGTCAGTGTCACAGTAAAGTATGAATGAAAAACTGAAAAATAATTGTCCCCTTAAATTGGTGCTTTTTGAATAGCAGATTAGAACAGCAGTGTTGATGTTCCTGGAGGGAAACGCCAAATGGAAAAGGATTTAGGAAAACTAGAAGAATGGTCAGAACTCTGGCAACTGAAATTTAATGTGGATAAGTGCAAGATAATGCACCTGGGACGTAAAAACCCAAGGGCAGAATATAGAATATTTGACACAGTCCTGACCTCAGTATCTGAGGAAAGGGATTTAGGAGTAATTATTTCAGAAGACTAGTGTTGAGCGAACACGGACTGTATTATTCGTATTCGTACCGAATAATTGGATTTTTGTTACCCGAACACGAACACGGACACTTTACTGTATATTCGGGTAAAAATCCGTGTTCGGTCGTTTTATTTCCGGGTTTTGCATGCTTTGGCGCTCTTTTCATGGCGGGCTTTCAACAGCCAATCAACAATCGTTTAACTGGTGTGCCTTAAGCCATCCCAGCCATGCCTGCAAATGTCTCAGTAGCTGTGATTGGCCGTCTGAAGCATGTGACCAAGTCTTTATAAGTTCGAGGCAGCCGCAGCGGCGTCATTATGCTGCTTAGATCAGGGACAGAGCACACATCAACGTGCTGGCTGCTGATTAGGGAAAGATAGGCAGGAAAAAACCATTTGTGTCCGGATAGAATTGAGGGACAGGTCGGAGTGTTTAGGCAGGGCGAGTTGTAGGCATTTTAGGGATAGAGTCTGCTGAATTATAGGGTCAGTGTCTTCTGCAAACTACAATCGATATTGCTGTGTGGGGGGTGGGGTCTGCACTCAATCCTGATCTACGATCTCTTCTCAATCCTGTTAGGGAGAGGCTGCTGCTGAATTTTAGGGTCAGAGTGTTCTACAAACTACAATCGATATTGCTGTGTGGGGTGGGGTCTGCACTTAGTTCTCCTGATCTACGATCTCTTCTCAATCCTGTTAGGGACAGAGTCTGCTGAATTTTAGGGAAACTGTGTTCTACAAACTACAATCGATATTGCTGTGTGGTGTGGGATAGGAGATAGGCAGGTGTCAGTGATCCACATCCATTTTTCTGTTTGTGGGCTGCAGTGAACACAATCTTTTTGGGGTGCAGTGAACACAATCCTTTTGGAGTGCAGTGAACAAAATCTTTGTGGGGTGCAGTGAACAAAACCTTTGTGGGGGTACAGTGAACACAATCTTTGTGGGGTGCAGTGAAGACAATCCTTGTGGGGTGCAGTGAAGACAATCCTTGTGGGGTGCAGTGAACAAAATCTTTGGGGGGTACAGTGAACACAATCTTTGTGGGGTGCAGAGAAGACAATCCTTGTGGGGTGCAGTGAACAAAATCTTTGGGGGGGTACAGTGAACACAATCTTTGTGGGGTGCAGTGAACAAAACCTTTGTGGGGTGCAGTGAACACAATCTTTGTGGGGTGCAGTGAAGACAATCCTTGTGGGGTGCAGTGAAGACAATCCTTGTGGGGTGCAGTGAACAAAATCTTTGGGGGGTACAGTGAACACAATCTTTGTGGGGTGCAGTGAACAAAACCTTTGTGGGGTACAGTGAACACAATCTTTGTGGGGTGCAGTGAACAAAACCTTTGTGGGGTACAGTGAACACAATCTTTGTGGGGTGCAGTGAAGACAATCCTTTTGGAGTGCAGTGAACACAATCTTTGTGGGGTACAGTGAACACAATCTTTGTGGGGTGCAGTGAACAAAACCTTTGTGGGGTACAGTGAACACAATCTTTGTGGGGTGCAGTGAACACAATCTTTGTGGGGTGCAGTGAACAAAACCTTTGTGGGGTGCAGTGAACACAACCTTTGTGGGGTACAGTGAACACAATCTTTGTGGGGTGCAGTGAACAAAACCTTTGTGGGGTACAGTGAACACAATCTTTGTGGGGTACAGTGAACACAATCTTTGTGGGGTGCAGTGAACAAAACCTTTGTGGGGTACAGTGAACACAATCTTTGTGGGGTGCAGTGAACACAATCTTTGTGGGGTGCAGTGAACAAAACCTTTGTGGGGTGCAGTGAACACAACCTTTGTGGGGTACAGTGAACACAATCTTTGTGGGGTGCAGTGAACAAAACCTTTGTGGGGTACAGTGAACACAATCTTTGTGGGGTACGGTGAACACAATCTTTGCGGGGTGCAGTGAACAAAACCTTTGTGGGGTACAGTGAACACAATCTTTGTGGGGTGCAGTGAACAAAACCTTTGTGGGGTACAGTGAACACAATCTTTGTGGGGTGCAGTGAAGACAATCCTTTTGGAGTGCAGTGAACAAAATCTTTGTGGGGTACAGTGAACACAATCTTTGTGGGGTGCAGTGAACAAAATCTTTGTGGGGTACAGTGAACACAATCTTTGTGGGGTGCAGTGAAGACAATCCTTGTGGGGTGCAGTGAAGACAATCCTTGTGGGGTGCAGTGAACAAAACCTTTGTGGGGTACAGTGAACACAATCTTTGTGGGGTACAGTGAACACAATCTTTGTGGGGTGCAGTGAACAAAACCTTTGTGGGGTACAGTGAACACAATCTTTGTGGGGTGCAGTGAACAAAACCTTTATGGGGTACAGTGAAGACAATCTTTGTGGGGTGCAGTGAAGACAATCCTTTTGGAGTGCAGTGAACAAAATCTCTGTGGGGTACAGTGAACACAATCTTTGTGGGGTGCAGTGAACAAAATCTTTGTGGGGTACAGTGAACACAATCTTTGTGGGGTGCAGTGAAGACAATCCTTGTGGGGTGCAGTGAAGGCAATCCTTGTGGGGGGCAGTGAAGACAATCCTTGTGGGGTGCAGTGAACACAACCTTTGTGGGGTACAGTGAACACAATCTTTGTGAGGTGCAGTGAAGACAATCCTTGTGGGGTGCAGTGAAGACAATCCTTGTGGGGTGCAGTGAACAAAATCTTTGGGGGGTACAGTGAACACAATTTTTGTGGGGTGCAGTGAACAAAACCTTTGTGGGGTACAGTGAACACAATCTTTGTGGGGTGCAGTGAACAAAACCTTTGTGGGGTACAGTGAACACAATCTTTGTGGGGTGCAGTGAAGACAATCCTTGTGGGGTGCAGTGAAGACAATCCTTGTGGGGTGCAGTGAACAAAATCTTTGGGGGGTACAGTGAACACAATTTTTGTGGGGTGCAGTGAACAAAACCTTTGTGGGGTACAGTGAACACAATCTTTGTGGGGTGCAGTGAACAAAACCTTTGTGGGGTACAGTGAACACAATCTTTGTGGGGTGCAGTGAAGACAATCCTTTTGGAGTGCAGTGAACAAAATCTTTGTGGGGTACAGTGAACACAATCTTTGTGGGTTGCAGTGAACAAAATCTTTGTGGGGTACAGTGAACACAATCTTTGTGGGGTGCAGTGAAGACAATCCTTTTGGAGTGCAGTGAACACAATCTTTGTGGGGTACAGTGAACACAATCTTTGTGGGGTGCAGTGAACAAAACCTTTGTGGGGTACAGTGAACACAATCTTTGTGGGGTGCAGTGAACACAATCTTTGTGGGATGCAGTGAACAAAACCTTTGTGGGGTGCAGTGAACACAACCTTTGTGGGGTACAGTGAACACAATCTTTGTGGGGTGCAGTGAACAAAACCTTTGTGGGGTACAGTGAACACAATCTTTGTGGGGTACAGTGAACACAATCTTTGTGGGGTGCAGTGAACAAAACCTTTGTGGGGTGCAGTGACCACAATCTTTGTGGGGTGCAGTGAACAAAACCTTTGTGGGGTGCAGTGAACACAACCTTTGTGGGGTACAGTAAACACAATCTTTGTGAGGTGCAGTGAAGACAATCCTTGTGGGGTGCAGTGAAGACAATCCTTGTGGGGTGCAGTGAACAAAATCTTTGGGGGGTACAGTGAACACAATTTTTGTGGGGTGCAGTGAACAAAACCTTTGTGGGGTACTGTGAACACAATCTTTGTGGGGTGGAGTGAACAAAACCTTTGTGGGGTACAGTGAACACAATCTTTGTGGGGTGCAGTGAAGACAATCCTTTTGGAGTGCAGTGAACAAAATCTTTGTGGGGTACAGTGAACACAATCTTTGTGGGGTGCAGTTAAGACAATCCTTGTGGGGTGCAGTGAAGACAATCCTTGTGGGGTGCAGTGAAGAAAATCCTTGTGGGGTGCAGTGAACAAAATCTTTGGGGGGTACAGTGAACACAATCTTTGTGGGGTGCAGTGAACAAAACCTTTGTGGGGTACAGTGAACACAATCTTTGTGGGGTACAGTGAACACAATCTTTGTGGGGTGCAGTGAACAAAACCTTTGTGGGGTGCAGTGACCACAATCTTTGTGGGGTGCAGTGAACAAAACCTTTGTGGGGTGCAGTGAACACAACCTTTGTGGGGTACAGTGAACACAATCTTTGTGAGGTGCAGTGAAGACAATCCTTGTGGGGTGCAGTGAAGACAATCCTTGTGGGGTGCAGTGAAGACAATCCTTGTGGGGTGCAGTGAACAAAATCTTTGGGGGTACAGTGAACACAATTTTTGTGGGGTGCAGTGAACAAAACCTTTGTGGGGTACTGTGAACACAATCTTTGTGGGGTGCAGTGAACAAAACCTTTGTGGGGTACAGTGAACACAATCTTTGTGGGGTGCAGTGAAGACAATCCTTTTGGAGTGCAGTGAACAAAATCTTTGTGGGGTACAGTGAACACAATCTTTGTGGGGTGCAGTTAAGACAATCCTTGTGGGGTGCAGTGAAGACAATCCTTGTGGGGTGCAGTGAAGAAAATCCTTGTGGGGTGCAGTGAACAAAATCTTTGGGGGGTACAGTGAACACAATCTTTGTGGGGTGCAGTGAACAAAACCTTTGTGGGGTACAGTGAACACAATCTTTGTGGGGTGCAGTGAACAAAACCTTTGTGGGGTACAGTGAACACAATCTTTGTGGGGTGCAGTGAAGACAATCCTTTCGGAGTGCAGTGAACACAATCTTTGTGGGGTGCAGTGAACAAAACCTTTGTGGGGTACAGTGAACACAATCTTTGTGGGGTACAGTGAACACAATCTTTGTGGGGTACAGTGAATACAATCTCATTCTTCTGAAGCTTTGAGGGTGCTGCCTGTTCTATACTCCTCCTCCTCCTCCTCCTCATCCATCCTTTTAGGTGTACAAACAATAGAAATTGGGGCCTAGTGTGCTTCTGTACGTGTGAAAAACATACACTTTTTTTTGATCATATTTCCTATTCCGCTATTCAATAAAAACCTTTGGGGCTCAATTAAATTGCGGAATAGTCTGTGTCGGTACGTGTGAGATCCACCTTTCCAAGTTTTTGGGGTTCATCTCATACTTCTGAAGCTTTGAGGGTGCTGCCTGTTCCATACTCCTCTTCCTCATCCTCCCTTTAGGGTAGGAAAAAATTTAATCGGGCCTAGTCTGTGTTTGTACGTGTGAGATACACAGTTTTTTATCCTATTCCGCTATTCAATACACACCCTTTTGGTGTAAAAAACATTAAATTGCTGCATAGTTTGCATATTTGACTGTGAGATACACCCGTGCGATACTGTTGTTCTTTTGTTCCGCTATTCAATAAAGACCTTTCTAGGGCAAGATCTTAAATTTCAGAAATATGAGGAGAGCGTCAAATAGGGGCCGTGGCCTGGGTCGTGGTGGTGCTGCTGCTAGAGCTCCTGTTGCAAGGAGAGGACGTGGTCGATCTGTGCCAGCTACACGCACAAGTGAAACACCTTCCTCAAGTGTGAGTAGGCGACAGAACCTGCATCAGTATTTGGTAGGGCATCATACGCCCCTAGAAGTGATGAGGCCAGAACAAGTGGAGGCGATAGTAGATTGGTTTGCTGCTGACAGTGCCTCCAGTTCCTTCACATTGTCTCCCACCCAGTCTACTGCAGAAAGGTCACATTTGGCACCTGCAGCCGATGTCCAACCGTCTTTCACCTCACCCCCTTGCAAATCAGGCAAGCAGTCTGAGCCCCAAGCCATACAGCAGTCTCTTCTTCTTTTTGATGACTCTGTCAGCAGGGTTTCCCAGGGCCATCCACCTAGCCCTGCCCCAGAAGTGGAAGAGATTGAGTGCAGCGATGCCCAACCACTTATTTCTCAAGATGAGTACATGCAAGGATCATCGCAGCACGTCTCCGATGATGACGAAACGCAGGTGCCAACTGCTGCGGCGTTCAGCATTGTGGAGACCGACAAGGAGGGCAGGGGTGAAGACTGGGTGGAAGATGATGTGGAGGACGATGAGGTCCTCGACCCACATGGAATGAACGTCATGCAGGTGACCTGAGTAGTTTGGAGGAAGAGGCGGTGGTCGCACAGAGCCACCAGCACAGCAGAAGAGGGAGCAGGGTGCAGAAGCGGAGCGGCCGTGCCCTAGACACTACGCCCGCTACTGCCCAACGCAGCAAGGGAACGAGCGCACCAAAGTAAGCTCAAAGGAGTTCTCTAGCGTGGAAGTTCTTTAGAAAATGTGCTGATGACAGGACACGAGTGGTTTGCACCCTGTGCAATCAGAGCTTGAAGCGAGGCATAAACCTTCTCAACCTGAGCACAACCTGCATGATCAGGCATCTAAGTGCAAAGCACGAGCTGCAGTGGAGTACACACCTTCAAAACCAAGAAACGTCTCTGGCTCATCCTGCTTCCTCTTCTGCTGCAGTCTCGGCCGCTCCAGCCACATCTGTAGTGATACCGGCACCTGCCACCCCGCAAACAGACGATCTGTCAGCAACACCACCACCTGGGTCACCAACAACCATCTCCACAATGTCCCGTGGAAGCGTTCAGATTTCCATCTCCCAAACACTTGAGAGGAAGAGGAAGTACCCCCCTACCCACCCGCGATCCCTGGCCCTGAATGCCAGCATTTCAAAATTATTGGCCTTTGAAATGCTGTCATTCCGTCTGGTGGAGATGCACAGTTTTAAAAACCTTATGTCGGTGGCTGTCCCACAGTACGTCGTGCCCAGCCGCCACTACTTTTCCAGGCAAGCCATCCCTTCCCTACACAACCAAGTGGGGGAAAAAATCAGGTGTGCACTGCGCAACGCCATCTGTGCCAAGGTCCACCTAACTACCGATACGTGGACCAGTAAGCACGGTCAGGGGCGTTATATCTCCCTAACGGCACACTGGGTAAATGCAGTGGCGGATGGGCCTGAGGCGGATAGCAATTTGGCGCATGTCCTTCCACCACCGAGGATTGCAGGGCGCTTCAGTTTGCCTCCTGTTCCTAACTCCTCCTACTCCGCTTCCTCATCCTCTACCGCCTCCTCATCCGGACAGCGCAACACCTTCACCACCAACTTCAGCACGGCCAGGGGTAAACGACAGCAGGCAGTTTTACAACTTGCCTGTTTGGGGGACAAACCACACACCGCGCAGGAGTTGTGGAGGAGCATGGAACAGCAAACAAATGAGTGGTTGCTGCCATCAAGCCTCAAGCCCGGCCTGGTGGTGTGCGATAACGGGAGAAATCTCATAGCAGCTCTTGGCCTAGCCGGTTTGACGCACATCCCTTGCCTAGCGCATGTGCTGAATTTGGTGGTGCAGAGGTTCCTTAAAAACTACCCCGATATGTCAGAGCTGCTGCAGAAAGTGTGGGCCGTTTGTGCGCACTTTCGGCGTTCTCACCCTGCTGCTGCTCGCCTGGCAGCGCTGCAGCGTAACTTCGGCCTTCCCGCTCACCGCCTCATATGTGACGTGCCCACAAGGTGGAACTCCACCTTGCACATGCTGGAAAGACTGTGCGAGCAGCAGCAGGCCATAGTGGAGTTTCAGCTGCAGCACGCACGCGTGAGTCGCTCTGCGGGAACAGCACCACTTCACCACCAATAACTGGGCCTCCATGCGAGACCTGTGTGCCTTGTTGCGCTGTTTTGAGTACGCCACCAACATGGCCAGTGGCAATGACGCCGTTCTCAGCTTAACTATCCCACTTCTATGCCTCCTTGAAAAAACAATTCGGGCGATGATGGAAGAGGATGTGGCACAGGATGAGGAGGAGGAGGAGGAGGATGAAGAGGTAACATTTCAAAGGCTTTCAGGGCAGTCATTCGTAAGGGGCTCCGAGGGTGGGTTCCTGCACACACAAACGCCAGGGACACAATTGTCCAGCAGGGGCACAGTTCTGGAGGATGAGGAGGATGAGGAGGAGGAGGAGCTGGAGGAGGAGATGGAACCATGTTCACAGCAGGGTGGCACCCAGGCCAGCTCATGGCCATCACTGGTGCGTGGCTGGGGGGATACAGAGGACACGGACGATACACCTCCCACAGAGGACAGCCTTTCGTCGCCTCTGGGCAGCCTGGCACACATGAGCGATTACATGCTGCAGTGTCTCCACAACGACCGCCGAGTTGCCCACATTCTAACTTGTGCTGATTACTGGGTGGCCACGCTGCTGGATCCCCGTTACAAGGACAACGTACCGTCCTTAATTCACTCACTGGAGCGCAATCGCAAGATGCGCGAGTACAAGCGCACGCTGGTAGACGCGATGCTGCTGGCATTCCCATCTGACAGCGGGGCCACAGTGGAAGCACAAGGCAGAGGAGGAGGAGGTCGCCAACTCAACCAGGGCACTGCCAGCACCTCAGAAGGCAGGGTTAGCATGGCCGAAATGTGGAAAAGCTTTGTCAGCACGCCACAACAAACAGCAGCACCAGCAGCTCAGATGGAACGTCTTAGCAGGAGGCAGCATTTTACCAACATGGTGGAGCAGTATGTGTGCACACGCCTACATGTAGTGAATGAGGGGTCTGCCCCCTTCAACTTCTGGGTCTCCAAATTGGGCACATGGCCTGAGCTTGCCCTTTACGCCTTGGAGGTGCTGGCGTGCCCTGCAGCCAGTGTATTATCTGAACGGGTATTTAGCACGGCTGGGGGTGTTATAACAGACAAGCGCAGCCGCCTGTCCAGAGACAATGTGGACAAGCTCACGTTCATTAAAATGAACCAGGCATGGATCCCACGGGACTTTTTCGTACCTTGTGCAGAATAGCAATGGATACCGACCTTACCCAGCCATTGTTCCATTTTTGCTCTTTCTCACTCTTTTGGGGTGTACCCTCATTTAAAATTTGTGAAAAGAAGCAGTGTTGGCTACCTCGTCCTCCTCCTCAGGGCCAGATTAACGTAGGGGCTATTGGAGCTGCAGCTCCATGCAGGCCCCTACCTTTTATATAGGCCCCGGGTTGGCCATATTCACTGTGACCGCTCTTCTGTCACTTGTAAACACAGAAGTCTGGCTTCTATGCTCGCTTCCCCAGGCAGCACCCTCAGAACCTCCCCACACAGCGCGAAGGCCGGACAAGGAGGGACAGTTGCCGATGCATGGATGTGTTTATGGGCTTCAGAGACAGCATCCCATGTTGAATTAGGCATGCATGGCTGCACCCTTCCTCCTCTGGGTGCATGCCAAGGCACGGCCCTTAAGGCCCTTCAAAATCCTCAGCACCAAGACCATGATGCTCTTAATCCGGCCCTGGTCCTCCTCCACCGCCGCTTCCACCTACACCGCCCATAGGTGTGCGCAGCCTATTGCATTAGGGTGTGCACCCCAAAGTTGAAATACACATGCATGTGTTTGCCTACTTGTACATGGCCCCGATACATTACTCTCCCTGCTGGCAAAGAGAAATAGAGCAGAGCAGGTGCGAGGGAGATCTTTCCCATCTCCTCACTGGCAAACAGAGCGATAATGCTATGTGCCCTAGGTGATTAGGGTGTGCCCAGGTACACCAGGCACACCCTGTGCGCACGCCTATGACACCGCCACATCCACCACCACCTCAACCTCCCTCCTACTCCTTATGGGCCTCGTCCTTCAGAGATGAAGAACATTGTTTTATTTTTCTGTTTTTTTTTGTTGTTTTAAGTTATTTCCCTATCCACATTTGTTTGCAGAGCACTTGCCATGCTCTTAACTACGTTTTGCTGCCATTTGCAGCACTCTAGCCCTTTCCATTGGTGTTTTAGAGCCATTTTAGTGCCTTAAAGTTCGGGTCCCCATTGACTTCAATGGGGTTCGGTGTCCGGGAAAAGTTCGGTAAAAGTCCGGGACACGGACCCGGACTTTTTTTTAAAGTTCGGCCGAACCCGTCGAACACGGACATCTAGGTGCCCGCTCAACCCTACAGAAGACTTAAAGGTGGGAAGACAATATAATAGAGCAGCACGAAATGCCAGCAGAATGCTTGGATGTATAGGGAGAGGTATAAGCAGTAGAAAGAGAGAAGTGCTTATGCCGCTGTACAGAACACTGGTGAGACCTCACTTGGAGTATTGTGCGCAGTACTGGAGGCCATATCTCCAGAAGGATATAGATACTCTAGAGAGAGTTCAGAGAAGAGCTACTAAACTAGTACATGGATTGCAGGAAAAAACTTACCAGGAAAGGTTAAAGGACCTTAACATGTATAGCTTGGAAGAAAGAAGAGACAGAGGGGATATGATAGAAACTTTTAAATACATAAAGGGAATCAACTCGGTAAAGGAGGAGAGCATATTTAAAAGAAGAAAAACTACCACAAGAGGACACAGTTTTAAATTAGAGGGGCAAAGGTTTAAAAGTAATATGAGGAAGTATTACTTTACTGAGAGAGTAGTGGATGCATGGAATAACCTTCCTGCAGAAGTGGTAGCTGCAAATACAGTGAAGGAGTTTAAGCATGCATGGGATAGGCATAAGGGTATCCTTCATATAAGATAGGGCCAGGGACTATTCATAGGATTCAGATATATTGGGCAGACTAGATGGGCCAAATGGTTCTTATCTGCCGACACATTCTATGTTTCTATGATAAAAGTTTTTTTTTTCTCCTCCCTCCTCACTGGGCTCAGGTCAGGGCAAAAAGATTGTGCACTGCACCCCCACACAATAAAATTGATGTAGATAGCTGTCTGATTAAAGAAGATTCTTCCTATTCTTTCCCTGAAAGCAATCTCCAGCCTGCCCCTAAAATAATCTCCTATCTCTACCTCAGCAGCATCAGGAACCTCTCCCTACAGTAGTTAGAGCAGAGTGACGTGCGGCGCTATGTGATTCCAGCTTATATAGAGGCTGGGTCACATGCTGCACTGGCCAATCACAGCCATGCTATTAGTAGGCATGGCTGTGATGGCTTCTAAGGGCACACTAGTTAAACGCTTGTTGATTGGCTGCCCTGCAGCTGTTGAAACCGCGCCATTAAAACCACGCCAAAACATGCAATAAATTACCGAACAACGGACTGTATCCCGAACATACAGTAAAATGTTCGGGTCTGTGTCTGGGTACCGGACACCATAAAGTCCTATACGATCCCGAACAATACAGTCCGCGTTCGCTCAACACTAATTTTATGTTATTACAAACTAAACTTGTGTTTCCCACAGATTCTCTGTGAGCATTCTTTTACCATGGTCTGAAAGTACCAGGAATGCCAGTCTTTACCATGTCATATAGGGATTCAATTAAAACAAAAGCCACCTACTAGCATAAACAATAGACATCAACATAAAAGTTAGCAATATAATAACTGTCAATAAAGCTGGGACAACCACTAAAACTCAAGGTGTCTACAAGGTCACTAGTTTAACTTCTAGTACCTCTAAAGTAGACAGAAATTGTCCCAGACTCTTACATAAGCTCAATCAAGTTCTAACAACTCTTAAACAGCATTAGTTCTTGTTTACACTAGCAGTGCCCTCAGAAGAACGAGCTTCAGTGGATCACTCTTCAGAGAACATTTGTCAGGCAATAAGGAGGCATTATGTCACCTCCTCACCACCTATTTTAACCCCTAAAAACCAGCTCCGTCACATGCGGTTGTGTTTTAGCCCTTTTCAAGTGAATGGGCTGTAAATAGTGAGTAGTACTGCCCACAATATGCAATGAGGGGGGGGGGGTTCATTTTTTCCATGCATGTATATGCCACCATCCCCTTCCTTTGCAAAATACTGTAGGTGGGATCAATGTGACACGTCAATAGAGATGGCCTTGCAGTTCGCCCAGTGGTCGGTTTGCGGCAAATTTTGCTTATTTGCTACCCGCCAATTTTGCGAACACATGGCGTTGTTCGCGGCAGCCATATTAGTTTACATTGGGGAGAACTTTGACCCATGACACAGCCATCAGGTGGAATGGGACAGCCAATTGAAACATTTCAGCACATGGACATGCCCCCTACCTTATAAACAGACCAGAGCAGGCGGCCATTTCACATTCTGCTTTTTGTCAGCGTAGGGAGAGGTCTGCTGTGTTCATCAGGGAGAGATTGCCAGACACAAATAGCTCTGTTAAGATCCACAAAAGTCATTTTCAGGGCTGGTAAAGTATTTGGTATAGGTCTACTACAGTCTCTTTTCAGTTTAGGGACAGGTATCCAGTCTGTGCTCCAGGGACAGAGATCAGCAGTGACACAAATCTCTCTGTTAATGTCCACAAAAGTAATTTAAAGGGCTGCAATTTATTTGGTATAGGTGTTCAGTTTCTGTTCAGTTTAGGGACAGGTATCCAGTGTGCTCCAGGGACAGAGATCAGCAGTGACACAAATCGCTCTGTTAATGTCCACAAAAGTAATTTAAAGGGCTGCAATTTATTTGGTATAGGTGTACAGTTTATGTTCAGTTTAGGGACAGGTATCCAGTGTGCTCCAGGGACAGAGATCAGCAGTGACACAAATCGCTCTGTTAATGTCCACAAAAGTAATTTAAAGGGCTGCAATTTATTTGGTATAGGTGTACAGTTTATGTTCAGTTTAGGGACAGGTATCCAGTGTGCTCCAGGGACAGAGATCAGCAGTGACACAAATCGCTCTGTTAAGCCCCGTACACATGTAGCGATTGTCGGCCGTAAATATTCGGCCGCCAAACGATCGGCCGATTGTCGGCTTGTTAGTATGATGCTTCCAACAACCGACAGCGACTTTTCGGCCGAACAGAATCGGGTGTGCAGGCATTAAAATTTTTGTTGGCCAACACCAGAACGGCCGATTGTTCGCCAGTCAGTACAGAATTCGGCCGACAAACAGCCGATTAGCAAGACTGGGCATGCTCAGAAAAGAAAAAAACCACACTGAAAGTTAACCATCACATGACATCACTTCTGCAGTCGGCTGTTGTTGGCTGACAAAATTCATGTGCAGTCTTTTGCAGTTTTCAGCCGACAGGACAGCACCGGACAAAAGACGGCCGATCATTCGGCCGACATTCGGTACGTGTGTACGGGGCTTTAATGTCCACAAAAGTAATTTCAAGGGCTGCTATTTATTTGGTATAGGTGTGCAGTTTCTGTTCAGTTTAGGGACAGGTATCCAGTGTGCTCCAGGGACAGAGATCAGCAGTGACACAAATCACTCTGTTAATGTCCACAAAAGTCATTTCAAGGGCTGCTATTTATTTGGTATAGGTGTGCAGTGCACTATACAGGGGTGTAATCCACGGTATAATATACTTTGTACTTTAGAAAGCATATTATAGTGGATTTGTATTGTGCACTGTGCAGCATTGTGACTGGTGTGATAGACCAGTGGCCCCCCAATACCACATATTGAAGTGGGGTGTTATCTGAGTATACTTTTACAAGTGTATTTGTATCCTGCAACAATATTGCCTATTTTGCTGTGTTAACTCTGCTACACACAGTGCCAAACTCACTGGCCAATTTTTTGAACAACTGGTGTGATAGACCAGTGGCCGCCCAATACCACATATTGAAGTGGGGTGTTATCTGAGTATACTTTCCTAAATGTATTTGTGTCCTGCAACAATATTGCCTCTTTTGCTGCATTAACTCTGATACACACATGGTGGGCTTGATGCTGGAGGGGAGGAGCTTGACAATGATGGAAGCAGGAGGTGATTGCTAAGCAGGGCTGACTGGAGCTACGGACAAGCACCCACCAAAGATGAGAGAAACTCGGCTGTCCTAGCCACCGGCCTCGCCCCTGCCCGCCTACCACCGCTGACTTACCCTATGGCAACAGTGTGTATTGAGAGCTGGGACCGCCGTGACCGCAGGAGGTGGCTGGAATAATGCGCCACGGCCAGGAGGATCAGCTGGATGAGGTGCTGTGAGACGCTGAGAGGAAACAAGTACCCGGCGTCCGGCAGCCCAACCAGAAAGAGCGCGATCCCTAAGAGCCCGGAGAAGCAACAAACAACAAGCCCGCTCGGAGAGAGACAGAGAGCAGGGGATCCAGCTGCGACCGGTGGTCCGGGAGGTGAGAGGGGCTTGCTCCCCATACCTTCATTGTGTGATACAGAAAAGTTACCCCTTGCATTTTTTGAGGATGTTAAAAGGACAGATTCCATGACTGCAGGCTGTGTGGTATACCAACTGAAACATTGAGATATTTAATACTATGAGGAGGACTATGTAATCTTAAACTTTCAGAAGGACCTTCTGTCTAAACCTTTTAAGATACCCAAAGGATCCAGTAGATCCAGCCGAGATCAGGGGTCTAGAGAGGCGAGAGGGGGAACCACCCCACACCCATATTCTGTAACACAGAGACTGTATCTCATACATCACTGCGGGTTGAAGAGTAGTCTTTAAGACTGCAGCGGACGGGGTGGACATAATAAATAGAGCGACATTAATACACTTAACCATTGGAAGATCTTCGGTTTCTAACCTCTCCCACTGTTTGGCTCCTAGCACCCACTTTAAACACACATTGAGAAACCCCACAAAAAAGGGACCCATATATACAAAAGGCAAAGGACACTAGAAAGGGGACACTCAAGGGTAACACTGAAGTTCTGCCTTAAAACAATTAATAAAATATTTTATCAATAAGTGGACTATAATTACAAGACCGAAACAGAAGGAGAGAGGAAAAAAGAAAAAGAGAGTAAATCAGTGAAAATGAAAGACAAAACATCCAAAGATGGGAAAGATGGGAAAGGAAAAGCACCAAAAACAAGTGTTAGTCCTGGAAACATAAATAAATACTTGACCACTGAAACAACAGGAGAGACAACAAGTAATGAGAGACAAGGTCCCTCTAAAACTAAACAGAGTAACGGAGCAAGCATAAAAACTAGGAACCAGAAAACAACAGAGATATTGGAAGTGACTGACCCTGACTTATCCACGGACAGTGTGCAGATGGACAGTGGCCACATGGACAGAGACCCTAAAATAAGAGAAGAGGAAGAATGGAGAACTAAAAATAACCTACCTAATAAGGATGAAACGAGGGAAATGTTCGCAAAACTGGAGCAGACTATCAAACATGAAGTGGCAACGCTGCACAGTGATTTAGGCCATATGCTGAAAAGAGTAGAGGAGGCAGAAGAGAGGGCAGGTAAACTAGAGAGAGAGGTGAAAGCACTTAAGGAGGAAGTAGGAAGGTCCCGAATAATACAAAGAAACATATGATATAAAATTGAAGATCAAGAAAATATAAACAGAAGGAATAACTTGAGAATAAGGGGCTTGCCAGAATATGGGAAAGAGGAAAACCTAGCTGAAATGATAGAATCTGTGTTCAACCCCCTTCTGGGAAGAGAAGTAGCAACAAAAATAAAAATCAAAAGTATATGTAACGCTGAGCGCTCCGGTCCCTGCTTCTGGACCGGAGCGCTCGCAGCGTTCGTTCCAGATCCACTCACCTGTGCCCGCTCCGGCTCCCTCCTCCGCTCCCCGCTCACATGGTTCCCGGAGCGCGCGCCCCTGCACCATAGGGCGCGCGCAGGTCGTTTGAAATTTAAGGGGCCTGTGCACCAGTAATTGGTGCCTGGTCCAAACCTCCCTTCCTGTTTCCTGTGACCTGTTTCCTGTGACCTGTTTCCTGTGACCCGTTTCCTGTGACCCGTTTCCTGTGACCTGTTTCCTGTTTCCTATATAAGTGACCTGCCCCTTCCAGCCATTGCCGGATCTTTGTTGCCTTGTTGCCTTAGTGAAAGCGTTATTTGTGTAATCCTTTGCCTGTTGCCGAACCCTTTGCTAACGACTATCGCCTCTGAACCTGTGCTGCCTGCCCTGACCTTTGCTACGTCTGACTACGCCTCTGCCTGTCCCTTTTGTACTACGCCTATATCAGCAGTCGGTGAGGTTGAGCCGCTACCAGAGGACACGACCTGGTAGTTACCACCGCAGCAAGCCCATCCCGCCTTGCGGCGGGCTCTGGTGAAAACCAGTAACTACTTAGAACCGATCCTCCGGTACGGTCCACGCCAATCCCTCACTGACACAGCGGATCCACTCCCTGCATCGCTCCTGCTACCAGTCCGGACCCTGACAGTATACACAGAATCAGGAAACCACCAAACCTTCCTAAAGAAGCCACAAGAGATGTAATAATTTGATTTCATAGATATGAGGAAAAAGCTAGGATCTTGGAGAAATTGAAGAACAGAACCCCTTTAAAATATAAAGACACAAATATCCAAGTATACGCTGACCTCTCACAAGAGACAATGTCAAGGAAACGAACACTTAAACCAATGACTGATCTTCTGAGAAAACACAACATCCAAAATTTCTGGGGATATCCAGCTTGTCTTGGAGTTAGAAAAGATGGGAAGATAAGGGAACTGAGGCTTCCGGAGGATTTGCAAGATTTCTGTAGAGACCTGGAAATACCATTTCCAGAAATACCTGAATGGAAGACCACAAGAGGAAGAGGAGGAGAAGAAGAGGGAGACCAATGGAAGCTGCAGACTAAAAAGATATAACATAATGAAAAAGGAACTCATTAGGCGGCGGGGTGGGGGCAGGGATAGATAAGAGAATGTTGAGTGTCCGTAGTACCTAGAAGGTTTTAGTACCATGTAAATACATGGGTGAAGAAAAAAAGCTAAACGCCTAGGTTCAAAGCTCCACCCTAGGGTATAGTCGTAAGGAGGGAAGTAGAGGATCAATTAGGGGGGCCCAAGGGAAGAGGGTCCCATTACCCACGATTGCACGCTTGGGGAGGAAGGGGAGGGTGGGGGGGATGGAGGGGGGATAAGTGGGGAGGAGAGGGGGAAGAATGCGGGAAGGGAGGACAGGATAAGGTTAAAAGTAGGGGGAAGGGATGGGAGTGTCACGGCACTGCCGCGTACTCACCTGCATCTGGGCGCATGCGGCGTTCTCGCAACAGAATCTCAGTGCTTGCCGGTCACAGAGACACCCCCTCCGGGTCTGCGGTGGCTCCTTCTCCTCCCCTCACCTCTGAGGACTGCAGCAGCACACTGTCATGGCAAGATGGCGGCCGCCATGCGGTTAGTGTTGATGGCGCTGGGTCTGTGACCTCCCTTTATAGCCCCTGGCAGCCCCACCTACTGGTGGGAGGTGGCGGGTCATGTGATCCTGGCTCCCTATATAAACCAAGCACACCTTCCAGTCAGTGCTTGGTTATTTTCCTTGCTCCTGTGTGTCTGCTAATTGCATTGTCTGTGTTCCTGATCCTTTCTCCCTCAGGTGGATACTCCTTGATTGCCTGCCAGACCTGACTCCAGAGTTGTCGACCTTACCTCCTCCTCTTCATTAAAGGCCCCCGTGCCACCACAGTCCCTACGGGGCCCTGTTCCCACTTCCAGGGACTCCTAAGGGTCGTGATTGTAAGGGAGTGCTGTTCCACTGCAACTGGGTTCCCTCTCCACTGCAAGACCCCAGGTGGGTTGTGACATAATAACCAAGCCGCAAAAATGGAACCCGCAGGAACAGCCGAAGCTATTACTGCTCTCACACAACAGATGACAGCCTTGGCTCAAGCCGTCCAAGATCTACAAGCCAGTAACGCTATGCTTCTTCAACATGAACAAAGAAGGGCTCAGTCTGTACCCCTTCCAGACTCACCCCCAGCCACTGGTCCGGTACTAACTGCATTCCCAGAACCAGCCATTCCTATGCCTGACAAGTTTACTGGAAAGAAGTCTAAACCGCGATCATTCATCACAGCTTGTGAACTACTCTTCGTCCTAAAACCACGCACCTACCCCAATGATTACGTGAAGGTCCGCACAACCATTGCCTTGCTGTCAGGTCAACCACAAACCTGGGCACACCAACTCCTGCACTCAAAGAGTCCAATACTGGAGACCCGGGACTCTTTTGCCGCAGCTATGCGTACATTATATGATGACCCTTTGAGACCCTCTGCTGCTCGCTCAGCCCTCCGGCAAGGAAGAAGACCTGTGGAGGACTACACCACGGATTTCCGGGAGTTGGCGTCTGACACTGGTTATAATGAAACTGGCCTGATAGAACAGTACCGACTAGGACTATGCGAGGCCTTAAAAGATGAATTAGCCAGAGTTGGGGTACCCCCTTCCTTGGAGGGTCTGATCCTCCTAGTCACCCAATTAGACCGACGCTTCCGTGAACAAAGAAGTGAGAGACAGGCTCCAGCTAATCTCCGGTCCTTGGATTCCCCAGGGCCTATGCCTTCTGCTTCTCCATCCTCTTCCTCATCTGAAGAACCTATGCAAATAGGCATGGTTCGCCGTCCACTAACGGAAGAAGAACGCAAGAGACGCCGTTCTCAAGGACTTTGTCTCTATTGTGGGAAAGCCGATCACCAACTCCGGTCATGCCCCGTCCGACCCACAACCTCACCTGGTAAGGGTTCCTTAGCCCCTTCTTCCTGGACTTCTACTGTTCCATCCACCTCTTCTTACTTATCTGTTTCTTTTTCTCTCCAGTGGGGAAGTAGAGATCTCCAGATTACGGCCATCATCGACTCCGGAGCCAGCGGGTGTTTCATAGACCAGACCTTGGTCCGATCACATCATCTGCCTATGCAACTTAAGTCACGGCCGTTATCCCTATTCGTGGTAGATGGGACTCCTATCAAAACTGGACCCGTACTACATGAAACCGGTCCCATCTGTCTCCTCCTTGGTCACCATAAAGAGACTATCAATTTGGATATTGTACCCTCACCAATATTCCCACTCCTCCTTGGCCTTCCCTGGCTTCGCACCCACAATCCAGCGATAGACTGGATTAAGGGTACTCTCACCTTCTCTTCCACCTTTTGCACCACCACTTGCTTAAAAGAGGCACCCACGCATCTACTCACGATAAACCTTGACCCTCCAGTTATCTTGCCAGACAAATACAAGGAATTCCAGGATGTCTTCAACAAACAGAATGCAGATCAGTTGCCCCCAAGACGTCCATATGATTGTCCAATCGATTTGCTCCCAGGTGCCCCTATCCCCTATGGACGTGTATTCCCTCTGTCGGAAACTGAACTCGCGCACCTTAAGGGGTACATTTCTGACAGCCTCGCCAAAGGTTTCATCAGACCTTCCACGTCACCAGCAGGAGCAGGTATATTTTTTGTTGGTAAGAAAGATGGAGGTCTTCGCCCATGTATTGACTACCGTGCCTTGAATAACATCACTATTAAGAATCGATACCCCTTACCTCTGGTACCCGAGCTCCTAGATCAATTAAGGAAAGCAAAGATTTTCTCGAAACTAGACCTACGAGGGGCATATAACCTGGTCCGCATACGCAAGGGGGATGAGTGGAAGACAGCATTCAGGACACGCTACGGACATTTTGAATATCTCGTCATGCCCTTCGGGCTCTGCAATGCCCCGGCCACATTCCAGCACTTCCTGAATGATGTCTTCCGTGATATACTGGATTCTTTTGTCGTAATATATCTAGACGACATACTGATCTTCTCCTCTTCTTCTTCTGAACATAACGAGCATATGAGAAGGGTACTTCTCCGTCTCCGTGAGCACAGACTCTATGCCAAGTTGGAGAAATGTGTTTTTGATACAGAATCCGTGGAATTCCTGGGGTACTTGATCTCTCCGGGGCAAATACAAATGGACCCTCGTAAGATCACAGCTATCCTGGAATGGCCTATCCCTAAGGACAAGAAGTCTGTACAGCGCTTCATTGGGTTTGCCAATTTCTATAGACGTTTTATCAGAGGTTTTTCCCAGTTATGCTCCCCCATTACAGCCCTGACAAAAAGCCACAACCTGTTCACATGGACCAACCAAGCTTAAGAGGCCTTTGAGAAACTAAAAGAACTGTTTACCCAGGCTCCTATTCTCATCCAGCCCGATTCTACAAAGGCCTTTTTCCGTGAAGTTGATGCCTCCGATATTGCCATTGGGGGTATCCTGTCCCAAAGAGGTGAGAGGGATGATCGACTTCACCCCGTGGCATTCTACTCACGAAAACTCCTGCCCGCTGAAATTAACTATGACGTGGGCGAAATGGAACTTCTTGCTGTCAAAAACACTCTAGAGGAATGGCGCCATCTCCTTGAAGGAGCACCCTTACCTGTAACTGTATATACAGACCACCGTAATCTAGAGTACCTACGTACTGCTAAGAGACTGCGTCCCCGTCAAGCCCGCTGGGCTTTATTCTTTTCCAGATTTAATTTGCAGATCACCTACCGCCCTGGCTCAAAAAATCAAAAGGCAGATGCTCTATCACGCATGTATGAAAAGACAAACCCAACAGATCAAACCCAAGACACCATCCTACCTCCAAACCAATTCCTAGCAATACAGGTATCACTCCTAGACCGTATACGCAATTCATCGGTCCAACCACCGGTGATGATACCTCCTCTGATCCAGAAACAAGGCTTATGGTACCATGGTGAACAACTGTATATACCACCTTCACTCCAGTCTGAGGTAATTGGCCAGTTCCATGATACCCTTTCAGCAGGTCACGGAGGAATTACCCAGACATTTGAAAACATTAGCCGTTATTATTGGTGGCCTTCTATTAAATCGGACGTCAGGGATTATGTCCTTTCTTGTGATATATGTGCTCGATCAAAGACCCCAAAGATAAAACCTGTGGGTCTTCTCCAACCTCCTGCAGTTCCTCAAGGGCCATGGACCGACATAGCCATGGACTTTATTGTGGATCTACCCTTATCACACAAACACAACACCATCATGGTGGTAGTGGATAGATTCACAAAAATGGCACATTTCATTCCTTCTGTAGGACTTCCATCTGCTTCAAAGACTGCCTCCTTGTTCCTGCAAAACATCTTTCGTATACATGGATTACCCCAAACCATCATCACTGACCGTGGGTCCCAGTTCACCTCCCGTTTCTGGTCCCATTTTTGTCGTCATCTAAGGATCCAACGATGTTTATCCTCGGCTTACCATCCTCAGACCAACGGCCAAACAGAACGTACCAACCAGATTCTGGAACAATATCTTCGTTGTTTCACTACACATCTGCAAGACGACTGGTTATCTCTGCTTCCCACAGCAGAGTTCTCCTACAACAACCACATGCACCACTCCAGCAAGATGACACCTTTTTATGCCAACTATGGTTTCCATCCATGTGCCCTTCCAGAGCTACCTTGTCCAAACACAGTGCCTGATGTAGCCTCACAACTGAACAAACTTAGACATCTTAAGCCTATGTTGTACCAGACCCTGAAAATAGCACAACAACGCTACAAAGGATATGCAGACAAAAAAAGGTCACCAGCACCCACCTATGTGCCAGGAGACAAAGTCTGGCTGTCCACACAACATATGCGTTTGTCTTGCCCCTCACGGAAGTTGGGACCATGTTACATAGGGCCTTTTACTATAACCGAGATCCTATCTCCTGTGGCCATCCGCCTGGACCTCCCTTGCACCTACAGGTTACATCCGGTTTTTCATGTATCCCTCCTAAAACCTTGGAAACCCAACAGATTTCCTTCCTGTATTGTGGCTCCACCCTCTCCAGTGGTTGTGGATGGCTCTGAAGAGTTTGAAGTCCAAGAGATTCTTGATTCCAGACGTCGTAGGGGAAATCTGGAGTATCTCATCCACTGGAAAGGGTATGGCCCAGAGGAGAGATCCTGGGAGCCAGCTAAGAATGTTCATGCACCTGCCAAGATTAGAGCTTTCCACAGAAGACACCCTGGCCAACCAACCCTATTTTGCGCCCTGAGGCCGCGTTTAGGAAGGGGGCTCTGTCACGGCACTGCCGCGTACTCACCTGCGTCTGGGCGCCTGCGGCGTTCTCGCAACAGAGTCTCGGTGCTTGCTGGTCACAGAGACACCCCCTCCGGGTCTGCGGTGGCTCCTTCTCCTCCCCTCACCTCTGAGGACTGCAGCAGCACACTGTCATGGCAAGATGGCGGCCGCCATGCGGTTAGTGTTTTACACAGAGGGAGAGAGGAGAGTTGAAGATCTGGTAAGATCAGGTTCTATGAAGCAAACCAAGATGGCGCTGGGTCTGTGACCTCCCTTTATAGCCCCTGGCAGCCCCACCTACTGGTGGGAGGTGGCGGGTCATGTGATCCTGGCTCCCTATATAAACCAAGCACACCTTCCAGTCAGTGCTTGGTTATTTTCCTTGCTCCTGTGTGTCTGCTAATTGCATTGTCTGTGTTCCTGATCCTTTCTCCCTCAGGTGGATACTCCTTGATTGCCTGCCAGACCTGACTCCAGAGTTGTCGACCTTACCTCCTCCTCTTCATTAAAGGCCCCCGTGCCACCACAGTCCCTACGGGGCCCTGTTCCCACTTCCAGGGACTCCTAAGGGTCGTGATTGTAAGGGAGTGCTGTTCCACTGCAAATGGGTTCCCTCTCCACTGCAAGACCCCAGGTGGGTTGTGACAGGGAGGGAGGGGAGGGGGGATTAGGGGGTGAAGGATGGGAGGGGAGGATAGGGAAGGTGGAAAGGAAAAGAGTGTTTGTTCCCCAATCTATTAATACAGTAAAGTTGTCCCATACCTGGTATAATAGTAGGGCTGGCAGATATATAAGAATAGCGGAAGAAGGAAAAAAAAAAAAAAAAGGATAATTAAATATTAGATGACAAGAGTAAATTTTTTAACATATAATGTAAGAGGGATGAATACACCCGAAAAAAGGAAAAAAATCTTAAAAGAAATCAATAATATGGACGCAGATATAGCTTTTCTACAGGACACCCATATTGCACACTCATCTAATATAAAGCTGTATACAAAAGACCACCCTACATGGTACTATGCAGACTCCACAACGAAAAGAGCAAAAGGAGTGGCCATAGGACTAGCCAGAGGAGTGCGATTTACCCTGGAGGAGAGGATGGCAGACCTAGAGGGAAGTTTCCTTTTCTTAAGAGGGAAATTATCCTCAAAAGAAGTTACACTAGCAAATATATACTGCCCAAATGACAAACCCATTGATTATTTAGGCAAATTATTGGATAAATTAATGACTTTTAAAAAGGGATGGGTGATAATGGCAGGTGATTTCAACTTTTGTATGGACCCAAAAATGGACAGTTCAGCGGGTGTGCAGAGGGGCAGAACAACACAAATGAATAAGATCAGAAAGAAATTACATCAATGCCAACTCTTGGATGCATGGAGAGTACTGCATCCAGGGGAAAGAGATTATACGTTCTGTTCCTCTTTACACAAGTCGCACTCAAGAATTGATTACATACTGTTGGAACATAGAGGGATAGAATGGGTTGAAGAGGTAAAGATTGGAATCAAAATTTGGTCTGACCACGCACCAGTTAAAATGAGATTGAAAATTCCAGGCAGCCACCCTAATAAAAACAATTGGAAAATGAATGAAGAGTTATTAAGAGATAAGAAGTGGGGAGAAGAAATAAGAAAATAACTAGAATTATTCTTCCAAATTAACGAGACTGAGGAGACATCAAAAGATATACTCTGGGAGACACATAAAGCCGATATGAGGGGGATTATAATCTCCAAAGGGGTCCAGAGAAAAAGGGAAAGAGCAGAAAAGAGAGGAAGACTGATAAAAGAAATCCATGATATAGAACAACAAAATAAAAGTCATCAGACCATAGAGATCCAACATCAACTAACAATTAAAAGAGACAAATTAAAAGTGCTTTTGGAACAAGAAATTAGACAGGGAAGCATGAGAGGCATAAAAGAAAGTTATCAATGGAATAATAAAATCGGGAAAAAACTAGCGAAAATAATAAATAAAAAGAAATCATAAAATTTTATAGAGAAAATAAGAGATAAAAATGGGGAAGTAGTGCATTCAACAGCTGAAATAGCAAAAGTTTTCCAGGAATACTATGGAAGCCTCTATAACAGTGGTTCTTAACCTTGTTGGAGGTACTGAACCCCACCAGTTTCATATGCACATTCACCGAACCCCTTCTTAATTGGAAAAATAAAATATGATTTTTTCAAATTCAAAACATAGGTATATATTTAGGTATATATTTATACATAGGTGCACAAAATTAACAAAACCAATAAAGAACAAGGCAGACTAGCCTTTTCATCGAATCTGGCTCTCCTCACCTTGAATTCAGCGAGCGTTGTGTTTTTGTATTTTCCATCTCCATGCAGCTTAAGGAAGTGTTCTCTTAGTTTTGCCTGTGCTAGACTAGAATTGCTCAACTTGGCATTGCAAATCATGCAGTTAGGACGCTGACTCCCATCACGTTCCGTTATACATGTGAATTGTACATATTCGTCTGACCACTTTCTTTTTTTGCTTGACATAGTTAGTATGAAGGGATTAATATCAAGAAAGAAATCACACGACGTACCATCACGACAGTTACAATTCGACTACTGGGTGCGCCAAATTCCCTGAAGCACAGATAGGCCAAGCGATGTTGCTCGATCACCTGCAGCCAATGAGCGGGGCGTGTCATCACAAATCATATGAGTTGGGTGTGTGTCTTGACCTCCGCCGAACCCGCGAGACTGACTCACCGAACCCCTGGGGTTCGATCGAACCCAAGTTAAGAACCACTGCTCTATAACATCAAAATTGAGGAGAGCAAGGAGAAGAGGAAAATAAATACGGAAAAAATAAAGCAGTACCTGAGAGAAACAAAGCTTCCAAAAATACAACAAGACAAATTAGATCACCTTTTTAGGCACCAATTACTGAAGAAGAGATAAAAAATGCAATACAATCTATGACAACAGGGAAGAGCCCAGGGCCAGATGGGTTTGTAGTGAATTACTATAAAAAATATAAAGAATTATTAATACCCAAATTAAGGGATTACTTTAATGGATTAGGGCAGTTGTATGAGACGAGGAAAGAGGCCCTCCTAGCATCAATCACGGTCCTATTGAAGGAAGAAAAAGACCCTACAGTATGTGCCAGCTACAGACCCATCTCATTCTTAAACATTGATGTAAAACTCTTTGCAAAAATCTTGGCAACTAGGATGAGGAATTTGATTAAAAAGAATGGGTCCATGATGACCAGGTAGGCTTTATTCCTGGAAGACAGGGCAGAGACAACGGGGTGAGGACAATTCTGTTGATGCAGCAAATGGCTAAGAGTGGATCCCAAGGTCTGATTTTGTCGATAGATGCGGAAAAAGCATTTGACAGAGTCAACTGGTAATTCGTGTTGAAAACGTTGGAGGAATTGGGAATTGGAGGGAGAATGATAGCCTGGATAAGAACATTATATAGTTGTCCCACCGCTAAGGTGAGGATAAATGGGATCCAGTCAGAGCCATTTAGGATGTCAAACGGAAACAGGCAGGGATGCCCTCTCTCCCCCCTATTGTTTTTGCTCTCATTAGAACCCCTTCTGGCAACAATAAGGGACAATCCAGACATCAGAGGAGTAGAAGTGGGTGAGGTAGAACACAAAGTGGCCACTTTCACGGATGATGTCTTGTTGTATATCTCTAGGCCAAGGATAACTCTTCCGAATTTGATAAATATACTGAAAAACTATGGAGAACTCTCTAATCTAAAAATTAATCCATCTAAGTCAGAAATACTGAATGTTAATATTAAAAAAAAAGAAGAGATGTTAAAAGTAGAATTCCCCTTTAAATGAAAAAATACAGGATTAAAATACCTTGGAATTACACTAACAACAGACCCTAAAAGCCTTTATAAAATTAATTATATTTCATTGTTAAATGAAATAAAATCAGAACTAAATAGAATATCATATAGGCCTATATCATGGATAGGAAGAATAAATATTATAAAAATGGCAATCCTACCAAAAATAACATACAAGTTCCAAATGTTACCAAATGTTACCAATACCAATTCCCCAAGTATTTTTCAGGGCCTTAAAATCTTTGATAATGAAATTTATTTGGAGAAAAGGCAAACCCAGAATACAATATGCAGTTTTGACAAAAAGTAAAAACCAAGGGGGTTTAGCGGTACCAGACTTTAAAAAATATTATGAAGCGACACTACTTACACGAGTACTAGAATGGCGTAAAAAGAAAAGAGATAAAATCTGGGTAAGAATAGAAAACACTCTAAGCTATACACAATTGGGAAAAATAATTTGGGTCCCTCCACAATACAGGAAATTAAATTCAAACACAAATTTGATTACGCATCAGGCACTCAGAATTTGGGACATGATCCACAAAAAAGAAAAATGGAAATACAATTCACCATTGATCCCATTGTAAAAATGTGGCAATAATATATGAGATGATCTGTTTTTGTACCGGTTATGTAACTGTATATTTTTTACTTTTGAAATGTAATAAAGAAATTTATAAAAAAAAAAAACTCTGATACACACAGTGCCAAACTCCCTGGCCAATTTTTTGAACAACTGGTGTGATAGACCAGTGGCTAGTGATGTCACAAACCTAAAATTTGCCGTTCGCGAATGGCGAACGCGAACATCGATAAATGTTCGCGAACCGGGCGAACCGCCATAGAGTTCAATAGGCAGGCGAATTTTAAAACCCACAGGGACTCTTTCTGGCCACAATAGTGATGGAAAAGTTGTTTCAAGGGGACTAACACCTGGACTGTGGCATGCCGGAGGGGGATCCATGGCAAAACTGCCATGGAAAATCGGGTTTTAGTCCATAAAGGGCATAAATCACCTAACATTCCTAAATTGTTTGGAATAACGTGCTTTAAAACATCCAGTGTGTGTATACGATCAGGTATATTGTATCAATCAGGTAGTGTAAGGGTTACTCAAAATCAGATTGGAATCCTGCGAGCTACCCCCCTAATCTAGATTTTACAACTGCCGCAAACACCTCACTCCTCAGAAAGTGCTCTGTGCTATAAATACAATAAATAGTGTTGCGCAAGAGTAAAAATCTGCCTAGTTGCTATTTCAACGATATTGGTGACCAATCCAGATTGTACTGTGTATGGTGTGCTATCCAAAAATGTAATATAAAATAAAATAAACCCGTGTGATATAAATTGTTTCGTGAAAAGTCAATGTTTTGATGTGATTCCAATGCTGAGTATATAAATAAATGTGTAATCCGCTTCAATAATCATACAGTATTACCAAATATAAAGTGCTGTTTTCAACAATTTATATCACACAGGTTTATTTTATTTTACATTTTTGGATAGCACACCATACACAGTACAATCTGGATTGGTCACCAATATTGTTGAAATAGCAACTAGGCAGATTTTTACTCTTGCGCAACACTATTTATTATATTTATAGTGTAAGGGTTACGCCCGCTTCACAATGACAGTCTGACCAAACTCTGACATACAAAACTCCCCATTGTCATGGACATGCAATAAATGTCTGGTAGTTTACCTGTTCCTCCTGATCCTCATGTCTGCATTATTAAGGGCCAGACTATTCCTTCTGGCTGTTTTTATCATCTCTCCTCCCTGTTTGGCTCCACCCCAGGCCATTACAGGAAGTCTATATTAACCAATGCACTGCAGGTCAGCTAGCTTTGCTGTTCCCTGTTGCTAGTTTCCTGTTTCCTGTGTGCTTGATCTACTGTGTACCGACTTTGGCTTGTCTCTGACTGTTCCTGTTTGGCTGTTCCCCCGACCTCGGCTTACCCATCACCATTCCGTGTGTCCTGAGTGGCTGCTTCCCTTCTCTCCCTACGGAGCGTGACCTGGGGGACCCCAAGGGCCGCGACCTAGGCCCAGCTGCAGCCAAGTCCATCCTCACCACTAGAGGCTCTGGTGAACACCTGCTGGGTCTTAGACTCCGCCCCCTGGGGAATCTTGGGCTCATGTTCCGGTCCATTCGCAGCAGTCTGCTATCGGGTTCACTACCTTGCGCTGCGCCCCTGCCTCCAACAGGGTGCAGTTGTCACCTGGCCATTGGCCAACAGTCAGTCAGTCCATTTTCACAACCACAAACTCCCCATTTGCACAAGGTTGGATACCAAGCTAGCCATGTCCCGTTCCTTGTCCTCACTGACGTCATTGAAGGTCTCTTCCTCCACCCAGCCATGTACAACACCAAGGGTCCCCGAAAGGTGACAACAAGCCCCCTGGGACGCCTGCTGTGGTTGGTCTTCCACCTCCTCAAAGCCACCTTCCTCCTATGACTTCTCTTATTCAGACTCCTCTCTCTGCATTGCCACAGGTCCAGCAATCGACAAGGCTGCTTCTGGTGGTGATGGGGACCACAACTCTTCCTCTTCATGCTCATCTACGGCCTGATCCAGCACTCTTCGCAGGGCACGCTCCAGAAAAAACGCATATGGGATGAGGTCGATGATGTTGCCTTGGGTTCGACCGACCAGGTTTGTCACCTCCGCAAAAGGACGCATGAGCCTACAGCCATTGTGCATGAGCATTCAGTAACGCGGCCAAAAAATACAAAGCTCCGCAGAGGCTGTCCTCTTTTTTTAAAATTAAAGAAAATTAATGTTTTTTCTATGAAAAATTATCACGCTGATCGCTTTTGGTCTGTTCACAATGAAGCAACGACCTTATCATCTGGGATGTGCCAACATTGCCAACACACTCCTAGAGGTGATTGCTTCATTGTGATACGCAAGCCCCTTCACCACAACAAGGTAACGATCACGAAGGGGAATTGACACATGTATGTGCCTTTTTTTTTTTGTTGTTTTTTTGCAGCCACAGTGTAGCACCAGAGGCCAGAAAAATTAGGCATGTACACATGCATGAAAAATTAGGTATTGTTGCAGCCACTGCTGTAGCAGCGGCCGGAAAAATGGAGGTTTTCAAGGCAGAAAGTGCACTAAAACATTGCGGCTTGAACCGTAGTTGGTGGCGGAGACGTCACGTAAGTCATCCGGCATGCAGAGATTAAATACAGCAGCGTGTGGACCATTTTTAGCCCAAGGCATCTCATCAGGCCTTTTTTAGTCAAATGCATCCCTCACTGCCTCATTCATCTTAATAAAGGTGAGGTAATCGAGACTTTTTTGACCTAGGCGACTTCTCTTCTCAGTGACAATACCTCCTGCTGCGCTGAAGGTCCTTTCTGACAGGACACTTGAAGCGGGGCAGGCCAGAAGTTCAATGGCAAATTGGGATAGCTCAGGCCACAGGTCAAGCCTGCACACCCAGTAGTCAAGGGGTTCATCGCTCCTCAGAGTGTCGATATCTGCAGTTAAGGCAAGGTAGTCTGCTACCTGTCGGTCGAGTCGTTCTCTGAGGGTGGACCCCGAAGGGATGTGGCGATGCGTAGGACTAAAAAAGCTCCACATGTCCTCCATCAACAAGACGTCTGTAAAGCGTCCTGTCCTTGCCGGCGTGGTTGTGGTGGTAGGAGGAGGATTACTTTCACCTCTTCCCCTGTTGGATTCCCGTTGTGCTGTGACATCACCCTTATATGCTGTGTAAAGCATACTTTTCAACTTATTTTGTAGCTGCTGCATCCTTTGCGACTGTCGGTAATTAGGTAACATATCAGAGACTTTCTGCTTATACCGGGGATCTAGTAGCGTGGCCACCCAGTACAGGTCGTTCTCCTTCAGCCTTTTTATATGAGGGTCCCTCAACAGGCATGACAGCATGAAAGACCCCATTTGCACAAGGTTGGATGCCGAGCTACTCATGTCCAATTCCTCATCCTCACTGATGTCATTGAAGGTGTGTTCTTCCCCCCAGCCACGTACAACACCACGGGTACCAGATAGGTGACAACGAGCACCCTGGGATGCCTGCTGTGGTTGGTGTTCCTCCTCCTCAAAGCCACATTCCTCCTCCTCTTCCTCAGACTTCTCTTCCAGTGTTGCAGCAGGTCCAGCAAGCGATGGTAAGGCTGTTTCTGGTGGTGGTGAGGGTGACCACAACTCTTCCTCTTCACGCTCATCTACGGCCTGATCCAGCACTCTTTGCAGGGCACGCTCCAGGAAGAAAACATATGGGATGATGTCGCTGATGGTGCCTTCGGTGCGACTGACTAGCTTTGTCACCTCCTCAAAAGGACGCATGAGCCTACAGGCATTGCGCATGAGCGTCCAGTAACGTGGCAAAAAAAGACCCAGATCCACAGAGGCTGTCCTAGCACCCCAGTCATACAAATACTCGTTGACCGCTTTTTCTTGTTGGAGCAGGCGGTCGAACATTAGCAGCGTTGAATTCCAACGTGTCGGGCTGTCGCAAATCAAGCGCCTCACAGGCATGTTGTTTCGCCGCTGAATATCTGAAAAGTGCGCCATGGCCGTGTAGGAACGCCTGAAATGGCCACACACCTTCCTGGCCTGCTTGAGGACGTCCTGTAAGCCTGGGTACTTCTGCACAAAGCGTTGTACAATCAGATTCAACACATGTGCCATGCACGGCACATGTGTCAACTTGCCCAAATTCAATGCCGCCAACAAATTGCTTCCATTGTCACACACCACTTTGCCGATCTCCAGTTGGTGCAGGGTCAGCCACTGATCCACCTGTGCGTTCAGGGCGGACAGTAGTGCTGGTCCGGTGTGACTCTCTGCTTTCAGGCAAGTCAACCCCAAGACAGCGTGACACTGTCGTATCCGGCATGTGGAATAGCCCCTGGGGAGCTGGGGGGTGCAGTTGGTGTGGAGCAAGACGCAACAGCAGAAGAGGACTCAGCCGAGGAGGTTAGCAAAGAGGATGGAGTAGGAGGAGTAGAGGAGGTGGCAGCAGGCCTGCCTGCAAGTCGTGGCAGTGTCACCAACTCCTCTGCAGCAGAGCCACGCATTCCATGCTTGGCAGCCGCCAGCAGGTTTACCCAATGCGCAGTGTAAGTGATATACCTGCCCTGACCGTGCTTTGCAGACCAGCTATCAGTGGTCAGATGGACCCTTGCCCCAACACTGTGTGCCAGACATGACATGACTTCCTTTTCCACAATAGAGTACAGGTTGGGGATTGCCTTTTGTGAAAAATAATTTCGGCCGGGTACCTTCCACTGCGGTGTCCCAATAGCGACAAATTTTTTGAAGGCCTCAGACTCCACCAGCCTATATGGTAAAAGCTGGCGGGCTAAGAGTTCCGACAAGCCAGCTGTCAGACGCCGGGCAAAGGGGTGACTCTGTGAGATTGGCTTCTTACGCTCAAACATTTCCTTGACAGACACCTGACTGTGGGCAGGTGAGCAGGAACTGCTGAAGGTGAGAGGCGGAGGGGCGGGTTGTTGATAGGGGCAAGGAGGAAAGCAGTGGTTGACGTGGCTGAAGATGCTGGACCAGGAGGAGGATGGTGGCTTTGAGTTTGTGTGCTGCTTTTACTCATGTGTTGATCCCATAGGCGTTTGTGATGTGAGATCATGTGCCTTCACAAAGCAGTTGTACCATGACGGCCCTTGCGGCGTGGCCTGCCTCTGCCTGTCATTTTTTTTTAATGTGTTGTACTATGAGTGCAAGGTGCTGTGCCACCCTATAGGAGTGTTGGGCAGTGAGTACAGTACACTCTGTGGACCTGACAGTCACTGGCACCCAGGCAACTGCAATTATAAAAAAATATATATATTTTTAATTTGCAAGCTGCTGTGCCACCGTATATATATCAGTGGTGGGTGGGCACGCAGTGGCACTGCAGTGGGCACAGTACACTCTGTGGACCTGACAGTCACTGGCACCCAGGCAACTGCAATTATAAAAAAATATATATATTTTTAATTTGCAAGCTGCTGTGCCACCGTATATATCAGTGGTGGGTGGGCACGCAGTGGCACTGCAGTGGGCACAGTACACTCTGTGGACCTGACAGTCACTGGCACCCAGGCAACTGCAATTATAAAAAAATATATATATTTTTAATTTGCAAGCTGCTGTGCCACCGTATATATCAGTGGTGGGTGGGCACGCAGTGGCACTGCAGTGGGCACAGTACACTCTGTGGACCTGACAGTCACTGGCACCCAGGCAACTGCAATTATAAAGAAAAAAATATATATATATTTAATTTGCAAGCTGCTGTGCCACCGTATATATCAGTGGTGGGTGGGCACGCAGTGGCACTGCAGTGGGCACAGTACACTTTGTGGACCTGACAGTCACTGGCACCCAGGCAACTGCAATTATAAAAAAAATATATATTTTTAATTTGCAAGCTGCTGTGCCACCGTATATATATCAGTGGTGGGTGGGCACGCAGTGGCACTGCAGTGGGCACAGTACAATCTGTGGACCTGACAGTCACTGGCAGCCCAGGCAACTGCAATAATAAAAAATATTTTTTTTTCAATTTGCAACAAGATGATGTGCCACCGTATGTATATCAGTGGTGGGCAGTGCACTGCAGTGGGTACAGTACACTCTGTGGACCTGACACAGCACTCACTGCAATTATGACAGAGGAAAAAAAAATATTTTTTAAAATGCAAGGTACTGTGCCTGTGCCACCCGAAATGAGTGTGGTGTGCACACAGGACAGTCTGTGGTGGGTCTGTGGCCTCTCACACACAGCGGGCAGGTAACTGCAGTGCACAATAGATATATATATATATATATAAAATACTCAAATACCAGCCCTCAAAAGGGCTTTTGGGGACAATATATATATATATATATATATATATATATATATATATATATATATATATATATCACAGAACAAAAAAAATTACACAAATATCAGCCCTAAACAGGGCTTTTTGGGGACAATAGATATATATATATATATATATATATATATATATATATATATATATATATATATATATCCAAAAAAAACCTCAAATACCAGCCCTAGGAAGGGCTTTTTGGGGTGCTGTCCTTACAGCAGGAGTGTATTAAGAACACTGGCTAACAACAAGACCGGGAACACTGACTAACTGTCCCTAGCTATAACAGCAGCAGCAGCAGCACTTTCCCTGCTCTCAGTAACACACTGCTTCAGAAATGATCTAAGATGGATGCTGCCCTTGCTTATTTATAGAAGGTGGGAGGGTGTGGGAGGGAGGTATGCTGATTGGCCTGGAATGTGTCTGCTGACTGTGAGGTTCAGGGTCAAAGTTTGCCTCAATGATGATGTATAGGAGGCGGACCGAACATCGCATATGTTCGCCGGGAACTGTCCGCCAGCGAACAGTTTGGTACATCACTACCAGTGGCCCCCCAATACCACATATTGAAGTGGGGTGTTATTTAACAGTATACTTTTCTAAGAGTGCATTTTAGTCCTGCAAAAATTTGGCCTTTTTTGCTGTGTTAACTGTGCTACACACACAGTGACAACAGTTACTGGCCAATTATTTGTAGAACTGGTGTGATAAAACTGTGGCCCCCCAATACCACATATTGAAGTGGGGTGTTATTTAACAGTATACTTTTCTAAGATTGTATTTTAGTCCTGCAAAAATGTGGCCTCTTTTGCTGTGTTAACTGTGCTACACACAGTGAAAACAGGTACTGGCCAATTATTTGTAGAACTGGTGTGATAAACCTGTGGCCCCCCAATACCACAGATTGAAGCGGGGTGTTATATACCTTTTTCCAGATATACTGGGATTCTGTAGAGACTTTTGTCACAGGGTAATTTAAAACATGACAAGCAGAGGAAGAGTCAGACACTTACGCAGGGGTGGTAGGGGTAGGGCAGCAGCAGTAGGCTGGAGCCAAAGTGTGAAGTTTCAGAATGTGCGTTCGATTATTTCAAAGGACGCACCAGACTTGGTTGAGTGGCTCACTCAGCCTTCCTCTTCTGCACCCTCCTCATCCTCTCTATCTGCACCCTCTTCACTCTCTGCTGTGTTTACCCCCAAAGACACCACCACAAACACCACCACCACCAACACCACATACCCTCCGCTTGAGTCACTGGAATTATTTTTCAATCCATCACAAGAAATTTGCGATGCGCAGCCATTGTTGGCATCGGATCAGGAAGAGGAGGTAGCAACAGCCACCACTCAGCAGTCTGACGACAATACCCAGATCAGCCCAAGGAGGTTGGTCCCGCTGTTGCTGCCTACTCCGAGATCTCGAGTGTTAGTGGTGGGGAAGGTGACATGGATGATGACGTGTCTATGGACGTCATGTGGGTGTCCACAAGAGAGGAAGAGGAGGGGAGTTCAGAGGGAGAGATGGACCAGCAGATAGGGAGGAGTGGCAGGCAGAACTTGCATTGCACAAGAGGTACAAAGCAGACTGCAAATGTATCAGGAGCGAGCCATCAACCATGTACAGTCACATCTGGTGCTCCCAGGATGCCGCCACATGGCTCCGCAGTGTGGGCTTTTTTTAATGTGTCCGTTGCTGACAACAGTGTTGCCATCTGCAGCCTTTGCAGTCAACTAATAAGTCGTGGTAAGCCCAACACTGACCTAGGGATGACGGCTTTAAGAAGGCACCTGAACTCCCATCACCGAACCCAGTGGGAGAAACACCATCAGAACCCACGTAGACACCCTCCTGGCTCTCACCATCCAGCCTCTTCTCCTTCTCCTCTCTCCTCACAATTGTCCTCCACTCCACCTTTCATCATGCCATCGTCACGTTGTTCTGGAAAAAGGCAGGCTTCTGTGGCCCAAATTTTGGAGCAGAAAAAAATGATGACGCCAGATAACCCTCTTGCCCAACTTTTGACTGCTGGCTTGTCGGAACTGATAGCCCGCCAACTACTGCCATATCAACTAGTGGACGGATCACAATGGAAGGTCCCAGGCAGGAAATATTTCTTGCAGAAGGGCATTCCAGAGCTGTATGGCCATGTTCAGCGGCAAGTGAATATATCTCTGGCACACAGTGTTGGTGCCAAGATACATCTAACCACAGACACATGGTCTAGCAAACACGGGCAGGGAAGGTGTATCACTTTTACTGCCCACTGGGTGAACCTTCTGACGGCCGTCAAGCATGTAAACCGTGGCACCCATGTAGATTTGGTTGTACCGCCACAGATTGCATGCAGGCCTGCCTCTTCTTCTCCTCCTCCTCCTCGGCTGACTCCTCCTTTTCCACTGCTACCGTGTCTTCCACTGCACCGCCCAAGATCCCCAGAACCTATTCCACATGCCAGGTGAGACGCTGCCATGCTATGCTGCGTCTGCTGTGCCTGGAAGCCAAGAGCCACACTGGTCCTGCACTCCTTTCAGCTTTGCGTTCACAGGCAGATCAGTGGCTGACACCGTAGAATTTGACAGTTGGTAAAGTGGTGTGCAACAACGGTGCCAATCTGCTGAGCGTGCTGAAACAGGGCAAAATAACACACGTGCCATGCATGGCACACGTCCTGAACTTGGTCGTGCAGCGATTCGTTGCCAAATACCCTGGGGTCCAGGACATCTTGCGGCAGGCCAGGAAAATCTCGGGCCATTTTCGAAGATTTTACACAGCCATGGCTCGCCTTGCTGACATTTAGCGGCGACACAACCTGCCCGTCAGGCATCTTATTTGTGACTGCCCGACGCGACAGAACTCAACATTGCATATGCTTGATAGGCTGCTCCAGCAGAAACGTGCAGTTAACGACTACCTGTATGAACAGGTAGGACAGGTTCTGGGGAGGTTCTAGGTTCTAGGACAGTAGGACAGGTTCTGGGGAGCTTGGGTTTTTTTCAACCTCGCCAGTGGCTGCTCATGCGCGATGCATGCAGACTTCTGCCGCCATTTGATTAGATCACCAAACTGGTCAGTCCCGGCCAGGGCGCCATCAGTGACATCGTACCTTACGCCTTCTTTCTGGAGCATGCATTGCGTCGTGTCATTGATCAAGCCGTCGAGGAGCAGGAAGATGAGGTAGTCGCAATGTTGGATGAATTCTTAGTGGGTGCTACTCCATCTGAGACAATTGAACAGCAGGAGTCTGAAGAGGAGTCAGAGGAGGATGGTGCCGGGGGGATGAGGAGGAGCAAGAAGAGCATGCTTTAAACATTTCTGGGATCCCTTGTGTTATCTGTGGATGGGGGGAGGAGAACGAGGACAACATTATCCTGGATGATGAGCTGGAAGCAGGCCACTACACCGCTTTCAGTTTAGTGCAAATGGGGGCCTTCATGCTCCAGTGTTTAAGGGGGACCCCTGTATAAAAAGCATAAAGGCCGAGGACCAGTACTGGGTGGCAATGTACTTAGACCCCCGGTACAAACAAAAAATGGGGGAAATGTTACCACAATCACAGAGGGCGGTCAGAATGCAGCACTTCCAAGCCTTGCTGCAGGAAATGCTGCATTCTGCTTTTGCGTGCACTGGCAGAGGAATTTCCAGTCACAGAGAGACAGTTGAGCATAGCAATCCAACAGCGCCTGCAAGAAGAGGGCAGTTTGAAGATGTCTTGGTCACTTCAGATATGAGATCCATCTTTCAGCCGAACCATCGACAGCTGATCCAACATCAGAGAACGCCTAGACCGACAGATTTCCGACTACATCGGGTTAACGGCCGATGTGGACGCTCTGAGGAGTGATGAACCCCTGGACTACTGGGTGGGCAGGCTTGACCTCTGGCCAGAGCTTGCACAATTTGCAATGGAACTGTTGGCTTTCCCCCAGTCCAGTGTCCTGTCCGAAAGGACGTTCAGCGCCGCAGGGGGGATCGTGACCGATAAGCGCACTCGCCTAGCTCATGACAGTTTAGACTACCTCACATTTATAAAAATGAATGAGGCATGAATCTCTGAGGAATTCAACACATGTGACCAGAAGACCATGTTTCATTGAAATTCCTCATGCCAGGCCACAAATATCTGCCAGACTGCCATCCACCAACAATAATTCCTGGTCCTTGTCTTTGCTAAATACAGCGGCATAAAAGGCATTTCATGTCCATTGAATGCCAAATTTTTGCGGCCTTTCAGGGCCGACAATTATTTTTTCTGTGAATGCCTAATGCACCTCCAGCCTAAGAATACAACTTTCTTTGCTGTCAGGTAAAACCATGTGGGCTAATTTTTGGGGCTAATACAGGCCGACACTTACTTCTGTTTCCTGTGAACGCCTAATGAACCTTCAGCCACAGAATACTACGTTCTTTGCAGTCAGGTAAACCCATGTGGGCTAATTTTTGGGGCCTATACTGGCTGGCACTTACTTATTTTACCTTTTGAATGCCTAATGTACCTCCAGCCATCAAATACTACGTTCTTTGCTGTCAGGTAAACCCATGTGGGCTAATTTTTGGGGCCTATACTGGCCAACACTTACTTCTGTTACCTGTGAATGCCTAATGTACCTCCAGCCATCAAATACTATGTTCTTTGCTGTCAGGTAAACCCATGTGGGCTAATCTTTTGGGACCTATACAGGCCAACACTTACTTCTGTATCCTGTGAATGCCTAATGTACCTCCAGCCACCAAATACTATGTTCTTTGCTGTCAGGTAAACCCATGTGGTCTAATTTTTGGGGCCTGGAATGGGCGACACTTACTTCTGTATCCTGTGAATGCCTAATGTACCTCCAGTCACCAAATACTACATTCTTTGCTGTCAGGTAAACCCATGTGGTCTAATTTTTGGGGCCTGGAATGGGCGACACTTACTTCTGTATCCTGTGAATGCCTAATGTACCTCCAGTCACCAAATACTACATTCTTTGCTGTCAGGTAAACGCATGTGGGCTAATTTTTGGGGCCTGAAATGGCCGACACTTACTTCTGTATCCTGTGAATGCCTAATGTACCTTCAGCCACAGAATACAATGTTCTTAGCTGTCAGGTAAACACATGTGGGCTCATTTTTGGGGACTGAAATGGCCGACACTTACAGTATTTCTTTATCCTGTGAATGCCTAATTTTTCAGACTGAAATTGAAAATCAATGGGTCTGTAAAGGTTCCGCCAAATTGTGGAATTGATGCGGACCCATTTTACAGATGTGTGAATGGACCCTATATCTATTTGACATGTATTTACCGGCTGCTGTCAGTTCTGGCTGATTTATGAAAAAAAAAAAATGTTTTGCTGTAAAAAAAAAAAAAAAATTTTAGGGCAACTTTTTCAATTGCAATACTTCTGTTATGACATTGTCCATGTGCTGGGACTATTTGTGCACAGATAGTAAGTCTTTTGTGGCTGCAAATATGACCTAAAGGTTTTTAAAGTTCCCATTAAAGTCATTATTGATTGATTAGTGATTAAAGTCAATGGGGCCCGCAGCGAACTTGCGGAAAATTTGCGGCTGACGTTCGCGAACCTCCCCGGCCGATGTTCGTCCATCACTACTCGTCACTTCCACAATCTTGGAATGCAGATGGAGCACAAACCGACATTCCTCATTTGTCTGGAATGCTGTGATTTACCTACAACATTGTAGGTGTGTTTTTAACTTCATATTAAAATAAATTTGGATTTACTGTCCTGTGAGAGGCTTCTCCTTTACCTTCCTTTTCTGAGCGAGTTCTGGTATGACAATTTAGGAGCGCAGGAGTGCCGCAGCTGACGGGTGTCCCGAGATATTCCTTTTATGATCAGGACAGCGGATTAGTGAAAATGGAACCACAAAATACCCAATGCTGTTTTTGACTGCCTGTTTTTGATAGCCTGACTTGCATGCTGCTGAAGAGACACTAATTCCCTATTGGTGTGAAAATATTGCGGTGTTGTTGGACTCACTTGGAAAATTCTGTTTAAAGGACATTGCATTTATTAATATTTTGTCATAATATTTTGTCATTATTTTTTTTCACAACTTCACTGGAATCATGAGCATGTTCGTTTATTTGTGAAAGTGGGAGCGCAGTTAAATAATTTTTGATTGAACTTTTTCAGGCTATGATTAGCTTAATAACGAGCAGCTCTCCATCTTTTATGTTGTAAATTAGCACTTTGGTATTTGTTGTTTTTAATTATCACTTGTATTTTTTTACAATTGTGCGGGTGTAGGGTTATTATAAACCTATTCATTGCACAAGAAACAAAATTACCGGATTGGCTCCAAGACAGAACCCTGGGGCACGCCACTCACACTTTTAGACCATTCATAGATTGAGTGTCATTTAAACTATTCTCTGAACCTGTTCATGAAACCAGATATTTATCTATTTACATACAATTTAATACATTCAAAACAGACCTTATTTTATAGACTAAATGTTTATGAGGTATAGTATTGTATGCCCTAGCAAAATCTAGATAAACGTTTTCCACTAGACTTCAATCATCCCATTTTTTCATTGACTTCCTCATAGAACGATAACAGGTTGGTCTGACAAGAACGGTCTTTCATAAATTCATGCTGTTTTTCACTTGCGGTACCTTTATTTCAGACAATTTCTGTATACAGTCCCTTACCATTCACTCAAGTACCTTACATGCTATGATGTTAGGCTGATGGATCTGTACTTTGCTGGTATACAACTTGATCCTTTTTTGGAAATTGGTACCACATTTGCTCTACCCCAATCAGTTGGTACCATTCCAGTCAGTAAAGTGTCTTTAATAATTGGGAAAGTGGCTTTGCTATAACTGAGCTAAGTTTCCAAAGGATTCAAAGGTGTAAGCCATCTGGGCCTGGTTATTTGTTCACATTAAGTTTCTCTAGTTTCTTTTGTATCTGGTTTCCAATCAACCACAGAGGTACCCTCAGTGATGCATCATGATTTTACTATTAAGACTATCAAACCCATCTTTCTCATACTTAAAAGTTGAAGAGACAAAATTATTTAATACATCTGCTTTTTCCCTGTTATCTGTGACCAGTTTTCCATGTTCATCTGTTATGGAGCCTGTTTTTTGTCATTTATTTATTTTTTTTACATTAGAAGTTAGCCACATAAGTTTTAATTTTTTTCTTTTACCCAATTTGAATACAATGATTAATGCACTTGTTTCGTTTGTTTGAAACACTCCTACTTGCCTTTTGTGCTCTTTGTTTCAAATATTTGGTCTTATTTAGTGTCGTGTAGTAAGGATTGCAGTTTATTGAAGTTAGCTTTTTTGGAAATTTAGAGTTCTTGTCATACCAACATACTTCTATTTCCTGGAACATATGGCAAATGTCATTACACCATGACCACTGTCACCAAGGTTGTCTCTAAATTGAAAATGAAGTCCAACTATGGCGCCATCTGAAAACTTGGTATGTCAAGGGAGACTGAATCGTGGGGAAAAAAGAGTGAAAAACAGTCAAATGATGAGAGACTAAAGAAAAGAGGACTAAAAATCACAATGATTAAATACAAATGGGTTTCCAGAGTAAAATTGGTCCTAAATAGCACCAAAGGTGACTGCAGCCCTCCCAATCAGTTCTTGAATCGAAAAGCACATATCAAAAAACAAACAGAAGGGGGTGTCAACACCTAAGTTTAAACCCTTTATTAAGGAGCTTTAAAAAGGTAAAATTGCACTCACTGTATAAAAATATAGTAGTAGGCACATCACCAAGTTCGAATGGGAAGACTCTGTGGGAAGCCCTTACATTAGCAGAGAACGGCAGGGGGGAGGCCAGTAAAAGCAGATGGTATCTGTCAACACAGGAACGCAAGCTCCCCTCTGCCTCTTTGGTTTCTGGAATAGTTGCAGCCATCAATTTAATAAAAAGTGCTGCAACAAAAAAAATCAACCCTTTACTGTGTATACACATACAGTATGTGTTGCTCAGTGAGGTCGCATATATTGCATGCATGTGTTTGTGCTCAGAGTGTGCTGCATAACGCACCCCCAGCATAGAGATTGGGCTCTCACTGTGCGCCCCCGGTCCCATACTAATTATCGGGAAGCGGAAAGCCCAGTTTCCAATCACCTGACTGCTATGATAGCCTCTGAATAACTATCACAGTGACCCATCTCTGCATAGCCTGTCCCTGTACTTTTTATCCTCTTAAATGGAGAGAAAGACACATTTTGAAAAAAAAAGTGTGAACAAAAACAAATATGTGTAAAAAAAAAAATAATAATAAAAAATACTGTAGGTAAATCAGGGTTTTTTTTTTAGGTTAATATCAGTGTCAGTATATTTTAGGCAGAACAAAACAAAACAAAATGCACACTAATATTTCTGGTCCGTACTACGGGTACATACAACAAATAACATACACATCTGCAGTATTGCTATGATTGTCAGGAGCTAGTAAATTTTCTCTTTTCTTTGGTGGTAGGTTATAGTAATAGCAAGGAATTTAGAAATACATTTTAACCCCTTGGCGCCAGCCGCACACATATATGTGAGTGGGTTTTGGCACTGAGCAGCCACATATTTGCGTTCATTAGTGCAAATGCAGCTGTGCCAAGAGTGCCCACGCTGCACGCTCCTGGTACAATTACCTGTGGCTAACGGAAAGCTCATGATCGCTGCTTGGGATCCGAAACTTGATCATAAACCCCACGCTGCCTTCCGGTATCCTAAACCTCTCAAAAGGCCGGGAGGTTCCGCCGTTAGGAGGTTAAACATTTTTTAATTTTTTTTTATATTTTGTGCCACTTTACTTTTGATATAAAAAAATCAGGAAATGTCCATTTCCATTTAGCACCAAAATAAGCACCTATGTGTCCTGTATACACTAAGTAGTTGCAATGATATGTACTAGCACATGTCAAAGTTGCAAAACTGTGTTTAGACATTATAATTTTTTGTATCCTCATCATGAGGAGGTTAGGGGTAATAATGTTCAAAGAATGCATTGCTTCATATTTACAACAAAACTTTACTTTAAATGAACACCATTGTTATAGCTTGAAATGGCTGTAGAACTGACCAGCAAGATTTGGTCCCTCTGATCTGCTAGATGTGTTTTATGTCTAAGAGTCTAAAAAGGGTTGATGAATAATATGGTTTTTTTAATAAATTTACCACAAGTCAAAAAGGATGTCCATAGAAAATGTATTATTGGTAGCCAACCATTCACAAATTACTTTTCCAGAGCTTAGAGTGCGGCAGGCTTAAAATCAGAGATTTTCTTCTCCAAAAGTTGGTGAATTTTCACACTTATGAGAAGAGTGAACTAGAGTGAACTGTTACTTCATGTTTAGTATGAACAGATTTTTTAGCCAAAAATTCTTCCTAAGTGTTTCTCTAAAATGTATGTGTAAGGACAGAGTAGATAAGGTTTAGAACCTTTGTCAGGCCGAGCAAGGGCCTGAAATTTTTCCATCAATTATTTGACACTGTCACTGGGGATCCCCTCCTGGGGGACACGATCACAAGTCGTTACCACATTCCTTCTAGTCATTTTCTACATCTCCACCAATCAATCATCTTTGCCACAAGCCTGTGCCATGACAAAATCAAGCACTTTAGCTCCTCTATTCTTGACAAATTTTTGGGTCTCATTAAAGCAAGCATCTCGGACATATACAAACCCCTCCAGGCTCTCCAGGTATTCCTTCGGAATCCCTTGGCTCCCTCACCCTGGTACAAAGACTTCGAATATGACAGTCTCAAATACTATATTCTCAAATTATATCATACAACACGGACCTTTGTGATTAATGAATTCTGGAGGGAGCAACAGCTTAAGGGCATATGCCCCTTTCTCCATGTCTGCATCGTCTAATGCTCCGCAAAAATGCTCCTGGTGTATGGCTCATAGGCTCTCGCTAGCACACAGGCTATGGAACTGTTCAGTTATCGCTAGTTTCTGGGACAGGATTGAATCCTTTGCATCCTCTGTTACAGGCATCCTTGTTACACGTAACCCGCTGATGCTCTTGTTTGGGCTTCTGGATGGAGGAGTGCTTGCTCTCAATAAATACCACTCGTCCCTTATGGTACAACATAGGCCATGGCTTGCTACACTCTACATGCTGGCCAGAAGAGCCATTCTCATTCTCAACAAGTGGATCTTCACCTCCCCCCTACTCTCCATGACGTACGGATGTAACTTAATCAGCTTCTCAGGAGGGACTTACTGGATACTCTCCTCTCCGCACGTCCAAACCCTCGGACTCTCCCTAAATGGGATGCCTACTTGGCTAAGTATCCTTTGCCACAGACCCTGTTACGGGGTCTAGAAAACTAGATGTTTCCTTGGTGAATTCCACCTCGATACAGGGACAGACAGCTCTCTCATTCGACACCTCAACTCCTCATCCTCTGCAGACATCGACCAGCAAACCTGAGACTTCCTCTCATTACTACCTCTTCACCCTTCCTTACATCAGGATTATGCAACAAGCACTCAAAGTTCCTTGGTTTACTTTTCGACCCGGTCCTCCCCTTGAACGGATCTTATTTAGATTTTCCTTATGATCTCCAGGACCGGCATCTGCCTCTTTGAAATTAAGCTCTATGTTGTTTTCTTTTTTTCTTTTTTTTTTCTATGTTGTTTTCTAGCTTCCAGAATGCTCCATGAATATTTAGCTTGCCTCGTGTACTAGTTCCTTAATTCCCTTTGGCCACTTGTCTCGTATAATATGCGTTTTTTCCCTTTATCTCCCCTCCCCCCATCTCTTCTTTCCTGTTCCCCCCCTGCCTTCTCTTCACTACCCAACCTACCCTCCTTCCACTTCTTTCCCTCTCCAGCCTCTCCCTACCCCCCCACCCCACCTTGTTAGGTCAAATGTACAGTTACTTCTCTGAGAGTTCTGCCTGGCTTTGACTGATGCTTTGACCAAGTTTTATTTGTTGACCTTTGTATTATTGCCTATTTAATATCTGTATCACTTTTTGAAAATTTCAAAAAATTTTGTTTAAAAAAAAAAAGAACCTTTGTCAGGTTTTAATTATTGTGTCTCTGCTGTGTAGATTCACTCTCCCTATTTGTCCTGGTTACCCTTGTCACTGGGAAAGAGCATGATGGGAAATCTAAATTTCATAGTTAAATTTCTATAAATGTGCTAACACTGCACTCCGCTACACTACAAATATATTAAAATTCAAACAACAAATGTGAGAAAAAAATTAAATTGGCGAGCAGGCTGCAAATATCTGAACACAGGATATAAAAAATATGCATACCAAAATATTCGGTGTTATCCCTTTAAACCTTTGCATATAAATGTAGTAAATATAATATAATATAAAATAATATAATATAATAGTGCAACATAAAAAGTTCCATTATTCATTATTTCTAATCTCAGATAAAATGCTATCACATCAAAATTTGAACATTTAAAAAAAATCACTTCCACATTGAGCAACAAATTAAGTAAATTAGTTAAATTCAAGAAATGAACTCCACGCTTCTTGATCAAACAGAGCATAATGACATCCTGTGACGTGATGAAACAGGTAGTACGGAGCATAGTACGATTACTTTTTTTTTACATTGCACCCACAGGATTGAGCATCGTGGTGTTCATTGCTTGAGTTTACCTATGCTTGTGAGTCAATTTTATTACAATAAACCTGCACTATTTTGTTGCTGAGTGTATTTTTTTTTTCTTCCCTTTACCTTCTATGTAATGCATGTCCACTATAGCATTCTATAAATTGTTTGGGAGATCGCTGCTGGTGGTGCCACTGCCTACCAACACACGAGACGACCGATATGATACACTGTATGAGCACATGACCTCAGGTGTTAGGGGGGTCATTTTATCTTGGAAAGAGGATCATATATTTCTGTTCCAGTGGTGGACTAAAGGCTTTTCATTTTTGTTACAGTGGTGGATCACTGGATTTTGTCATGCACATGGACTTTTTATGGAATTTAAAAGTGGACCTTCATAATTATTTTCATTTGCATGTGATAGCATTTTTACCTAATTGGAAATAATACTTGATGGGGCATTTTATGTTGCATCATTCTTTTGCACAGCAATATATTATATTTTTAATATATTATATTTAGCTCATTTATTTACACAGGATTTAAAGGGGTAGCAAAGCATATTTTGTTATTTATACATGTGATAGTTGTCACCAAAACAGGAATAGAATGGAAATCTCACAATAGAATGTTTATTCTGGTGAAACTAAGAAGGGAATTTCCTTTAGGAGATATTTACTCTCACTTTATTTTGGGTATCCAAGACAGCAAGTAAAGAGAAGTCTCTCTAGCATGACACAAACAAAAGAGGTTTTAAACTTGCTGTACTATATCTAAAACACAAAAAAATATTTTGACTATATAAGCACGTTATTATCACACTGTAACTAATGCCCAACTTTCGCTGACTTTGTGGCTGAGCTACACCAACTGACATTTCCCTGTTCTGGTGAGGGTGACCATTACAGTTTTATTGGACAGTTGAGCAGCAGTTGGTAGGGCTTAGCCATGAAGTTAGGGAAAGCCAAGCACCAGTAGTAAAGTGAGAAGTAAGGCTGAGAGACACAAAAGAAGTTTCTGACTTACAATGGCAGTGGAGTGCCAAACCCCCATACACCTGCTCAAAACTGATTTATAACTTTCAGTAGGTCCACTGATGTACCTAGTAAAAGCCAACATATCATATACACATTTTAGTGATTTATAATCTAACTTAAATGTATCTGCAGCAGCAGTGTAGTTGGTAATAAACAAAGGATGCTTTCAAATAAAATTTAAGATATGAAAACAGTTGCTCTGTCACCTGAAACTGAGGTGAGATAAAAAGAAAACAGTCATTCGTCAGCTTATGTGAGCAATGTAGGATCTTCAGAAATCCGTATTTATTTAACAATCTTTATGCCTGTGTAAATGACAGGTCAGTGCTAATAGGCCTTTTAAGGTTTCATCTCTCATCAGCGGTTAGAGATGTGTGGACATATTTTCACCAGCATGAAGCTTTTGCAAACTGTGCTGCCTTCCCCCTTGAATCCAAGGATAACATACTGTATTTACTGTCATTGAGGTGATATCACTGGTCTAATGCTATATCCTCACACTGCCTCTTCACCCCACCCAGTCTTACAGACGAACAGTCATCACTTTTCTAAATCCTGGCTATTAGAGTTATCTGCTTTACGTATGTCTTCCAAAAGGCTACCATTTAAAGGATTAGACACAGTTAGCAATATCTATTTTAATAGCATTAATTGCTTTTGAGAATCCTAGGAACTAGCAAAATGTCTGCTTTGATTTGTTTAGTGCATGCTAAACATTAACCCCATCACACATAATGTCTACTGTATATTTGTATATATATATAATTTCCTTTTTTTTTTACATTTTTTTAATAGAGTGAGGAAGAGTCGGAAATACGGTGGCCATATATTCTTTGAAGTCCAATCCAGTTTTTATAAATGTTGTTTGTTACTTTAATGATTATGCAGAATGTCTGGTTTGGTCACCCTGCTCAGCAAACCAGAGAACACTCATTCAGTGCACTGTGCAATTGTAGTACTTACCTGTCAATTTGACGGTCTAAACCTACTCAATCTCTAACTGTTTTATTTTCAAAGCGATCAACTTGGGTACAACCAACCTGTCAGATTGTACAAGTGGTTATTGTTAGCCGCTGTTGTAGCCACTAGCAATAATCACTGTGTTATCCAGGCATGGAGGGCTTCCCCCCCGCCACACAATGGCTCGGTGGGAGAGATTCCTAAATCAACACTGACTGTGTTGATGGGCTTTATCGAGCGACTTTTGCACCATCTATGGTTGGCCTAAGTTTGCAGCCATTGTTTGCAGACTCTACTCATAAATACATTGTTACAATGTTCGCATTGATTACAGTGTATTATTTTCAGAAAGAGCTTATGTGCAGACAAAAGTTTTAAGATTTATCTTCAACAATGGCAGCCCCCATCATTTTCAGGTTTCCTTTTAAGAAAATCTGTCCTTAAGAAACAGCACCTTGATATCCATCAGTAGGGCCACAAGTAGGAGGTGACAGCCCATACACATGTAGGGGGCCCAGGTCCAGTTGGACCAACTTCTTCAAGCCCTTCAGCAGTTATTTGAGTCCAATGATGTTCCAGGCACTGATCCCTTTAACTTATGGTCCACGTATAAAGCCTATATGCGAGGAATATTTATCAAAATATGTACCTATGTTAAGCGCCAGAGGACCAGGCAAATTGACAATGTACTGGCTTCTATAAAACAAAAAGAAGAACTCTACATAAATAGTCCTTACATTTATAAGTAATAACCCCAGAGATTGTAGATTCAAGGAACATACAAATGCCCAAGAGTATGAGGAAGGAATTTTTTTTTTTTCGGGTGGAGCAAATAAGACCCTGCTTCATAAGGATTTTGTTTCTACTGGATCTAATGTGGGTATATAGTTTTGTATATGGATGTTTTAAATTTAATTCTTCTTTTTTTATGTTAGTTAAAATCAATGGACTCTTTATTCAGACCAGGTAAGTAACAACGTAATTATGTATGATGTAACAGTAAAGCCTGTATCAGTGTGATTGTCAGATATGGTGTGACAATGATGTGACTATTATAATCAACCTGTAATGATTACCCAGTGCTTAGCGCTATATGATAATGCTGTGTTTTTACTAGGGTTTATTTTTCTTACCTTCCCGTGACATATTTCGCGGTTGTAATTACTTATAAATGGACACTAATCTGCACTACTCCTCCTGGACCTCTCTGCTGCCTTTGATACAGTGGACCACTCCACTCAGTCTCCTCACGCATCACCAACTTACTAACAGACATATCAGTCTGGATGTCACATCACTTCTTCAAACTTAACCTATCCAAAACCGAGTTCATGATATTTCCTCCCCCACGTTCCTCTTTCCCTGATTTCTCTGTCAAAATCACTGGCTCAAATATCAACCCGTCCCCCCATGCCAAGGTCCTAGGTGTAATCCTGGACTCTGAACTATCCTTTCGGCCACACATCCAGTCACTGTCAAAAGCCTGCCGCCTCGACCTCCGCAACATCTCCAAGATACGCCCCTTCCTAACCAACGACACCACAAAGGTTCTAATCCACTCCCTGGTCATCTCTCGTCTCAATTACTGCAACTCCCTTCTCATTGACTTACCTTTAAAAAGGCTCTCCCCCCTTCAGTCCATCATGAACGCTGCTGCCAGGCTTATCCACCTTGCAAACCGCTCTGTGTCTGCTACCCCTCTTTGGCAATCCCTCCATTGGCTGCAACTCAACCAACAAATTAAATTCAAGTTACTAACCATGACTTATAAAGCCACCCATAACTTGGCGCTCAGCTACATCACTAACCTGGTCTCAAAATACCAACCAACTTGTTCTCTTCATTCCTCCCAGGACCTCCTGCTCTCTAGCTCCCTTGTAACCTCTTCCCATGCTTGCCTCCAGGACTTCTCCTGAGCCTCTCCCATCCTCTGGAATGCTCTACCCCAATTTGTCCGACTATATCCTACTTTGTCCACTTTCAGACGATCTTTGAAAACACATCTCTTCAGAGAAACCTACCTGGCCACCACCTAACAACCGTACTTATATTTTGTCCATCAGCCCATCCCCCACAATTATTACCTCTTGTATCTCTTGACCCTCCTTTTTAGATTGTAAGCTCTAACGAGCAGGAGCCACTGATTCCTACTGTATTAAAGTGTATTGTATTTGTACTGTCTACCCTCAAGTTGTAAAGCGCTGCGTAAACTGTAGGCGCTATATAAATCCTATATAATAATAATAACAATAATAATAATATTTCTGGACATTAAAAACAGTGGTTTAACTCTCCTACATTTCCCAAAAACTGAAATATCAATTTGAGTGAATGGACTCTTCAATGACCACATGCCATTTGAACTGACGTTACTACTAATTAATTCTGCTGTAGTTTATGTTGAGCTCATATATTTATCTTTGGAGGTTCAAGTAGCTGAAGCATTTTTTGATTCAAGTTTCGGAACTGGCTTTTAATGAAGAGGAAAATGAGGACAATGTGTCAGTTTACTTCATGACAAGATAATATGCTGAGCAATTACCATATATTACTTGCCAGGAAACCATTGTTTTATATGCTGTCAAATGTCAATAAATCCAAACTACTTCATCTGTACTTTTTGATCTGTCTCTCATTGCATGCGAGTGTGTGCCTTTTATTTTCTCTTGCCCGTGCTCTTATCTGGCAGATGCACAAGATGCTGTAAGATTAGCCAGCACTTTGATCTAGATGCTTTCTCTTCCAGGAGCGTTATTTGTGAGCCAATTTCATCAATTTTCTGCATTTGGTCTTGCTGTACTCAAGCAGTCATCCTTTATTAATGGAACTTGGGCCCTCTAGATCAATGGATTTGTAGGATGTTGTTAGTAGCATGATGCACCATGTATGCTAAATATGGAATGACAAGAAAAAATGGTACTCCACTAATGTATTCATTAAAAGATGCATTTGGTGTATTTCATTTTTGTCACTGTCTAAAAGGTTCCTTAAAGCTGAAGTTTAGCTAAAAAGTAAAAAAGATCTCTACAGCTTTAGTAATATCACTTACCTGTAATGAGGTATGTCTGTTGTTGTTCAGGGAGCTGGATCCTGGAGAAATATTCACTGCAGGGATGCCTCCTCCTCTTTGGGTCTTTGAAATTCTGGGCTGCAATAGTTAACAGCTTCAGGTCCTCAGGTAATACAAAAGTAGGGATGATCTGACATGCCTGCTCCTTTCTCCTCCTCCATTGAAAAGTTATTTTATTGATTACACTGACTGTAACCCAGCCTGCGAATGGAGGAGGGTCTGATGAAGTCACATTATTATCTCTGCTATTCACAGATTGTGTTGCAAGCAGTCTAAACAAGAACAAGCATGTTCCAGTAGGACCATCTGCATGGCTACTGTGCCCAAAGACCTGAAGCTGTTAACCACTGCAGTGCCAGAGGTTCAGAGACAGAAAGAGCACAGGCATCCCTGTAGTTAAGATTTCTCCAGGATCCAGCTCCTGCACAATATGAGACATCTTTCATTACAGTTAAGTGATGTGACTAAAGTTGTAGGGATTTTTTACTTTTTTTTTATTTTAGCTAAACTTCTGCTTTAACTTTATAACTATATAATCAGAATGAAAGAGGAGGGTTTGCATTGTGAGCAATTCGTTGTGGCATGTTGCTAACTAAACAAGTTTTCAGCTAATGAAGGCTGGAATTGAAAGGAGGGGGTAGGGAGATTAAAGAGCGAATCTTCCCAGATCTTATCCTAAGATTCGGTGAGTCCTTGTTGAAATATGGCAAACCTAAAGTTGAAGTTGCAAATCCCATTAAACTGTATGGAAGCTAAATCTTGTTAGTAGGTTCTGGCCAATTTTGGGGCTAATATATGTAGCACCCTTGTCTTAAACAGTGCTGCTTATAAATTTAGCTGTGCTACATGGCAGCTAGCCTGGCTAATTTGTAGTCTTTGTGATCATTGGGTTTCCTCCTAAGCCTGGTTTAGCTGTTACCTTTGGCATTAGTGTGATGAATTACAGTGAGTCTAGGTTAAGGATATGTGTCATTTTATCAGCCAATCATAATGGTCGCTAAGCATGCTGGGAGAAGGTATTTATTTGGAGGAAGTCAGATGATCTGTGTCCTTTTCCACGCAGACTGCTGTCTGGGTGGGTGTGTGAGGAACAGCTGCTGCTGGGTAGGCTGGAAGCCTGAGGCCTAGCCATGTGCTCAAGGCTCTGCAAGGTAGAGCCTGCTCACTATCTGCAAGCATGTAGGAAAGAATGGAGACCTGAGATGAAGTACCAGAAGTTACTCTTGCATGGACTGGGGATCCATGGAGAGCCTGGGAAAGCATCAAGATGGAATTATCCAGAGAGTTCCTGTACCTTCTCTCAGTTGAATATTGTTGCTATAGGAGACAGCTTATGCTACAAAGCAAATTGCTGGTTCCAGCTTAAAGGCTCTTTTTCTGTGTATACCTTTTCAACATTTTTGTCTAAGGAGCCTGCTGACACGCAATTCTGCTGCTCTTTTTGACTAAGGGTATCCTGTGCCCTACCCCTCTCTCCCACATTTTTCCTGTTATGAGAAATAAACTTCTCTTTGTTCAAGCATAAAAGTGACTGGCGCCCATCTTTCTACCTTGTACACCACCTACCATGCCTAGTAATCTGCACCCTGAGGAGGAATATCAGCCCTCCCTGTCTCTGGGGGTCACCACCAGGCCTTAAATTGCCCAAGGCATACCCTGCCTCTGCCAACTTGCCTTCTTATACTGCATCCTGGTGCCATCTCTTCCCAAGGTAAGTTAAACATAAGCACTCGGCCATCCACACGATGTAAAATAAAACGTGATTCGTCAGACCAGGCTGCCTTCTTCCATTGCTCTGTAGTCCATTTCTGATGTTCATGTGATCATTCCAAAAGCTTTTGGCTGTGAACATGGGTCACCATGATCTTTACAGCCCCATTTAGTTTCTGCTTCCACCACATCCACTTCATGGGCAACATGTTCACTGCCTGCCTAAAATATCCCACTCATTTTCAGATGCCATTGTAATGAGATATTCCCTTTCAGTGGACATAATGTTATGGCTGATCGGTATATATATATATATATATATATATACAGTAGACAGAACACCTGGTCACCCAGGACATTTGACGTCTATCAATTGAGCCTGGCCAGGAGGCGGGACTGTGAGTGTCGGCGAGTGCCCATCAATTAAAATTAAAGCTGTTACAGTGGGAGGATCTGTGCTCTGTCATTATCCAGCCAGCTTTCCTCTTCCTCTCTCTCTCTTCCCCTGCACTGGTCAGTGCATTGACAGGCACAGGTAAAGCTGCATTAATAAGGACAGGTGAAGCTGCATTGTCGGGCACAGATAAAGCTGCATTGATGGGCACAGGTGAAGCTGCATTAACAGGCTCAGGTAAAGCTGCATTGTCAGGCACAGATAAAGCTGCATTGATGGGCACAGGTAAAGCTGCGTTAACAGGCTCAGGTGAAGCTGCATTGTCAGGCACAGATAAAGCTGCATTGATGGGCACAGGTGAAGCTGCGTTAACAGGCTCAGGTAAAGCTGCTTTGTCGGGCACAGGTAAAACTGCATTGACGGGCTCAGGTAAAGCTGCATTGATGGGCTCAGGTAAAGCTGCATTGACGGGCACAGGTGAAGCTGCATTGATAGGCACAGGTGAAGCTGCTTTGACGGGCACAGGTAAAGCTGCATTGACGGGCTCAGTTGAAAGTGCATTGACGGGCATAGGTGAAACTGCACTGAGGGGTACGGGTGAGGTTGCATTGACGTGCACGTGGGAAGTTGCATTGACGTGCATGGGTGAGGTTGCATTGACATGCACGGGTGAGGCTGCATTGATGGGTACGGTGAGGCTGCATTGATGGGCATGGGCAAGGCTGCATGGATGGGCATGGGTGAGACTGCACTGATGGGCACAGGGGAGACGGCATTGATGGGCACATGGGAGGCAGCATTAATGGGCACTGGTGATGCTGCATTGATGGGCACTGGTGATGCTACATTGATGGGCACAGGGGAGGCTGCATTGATGGGCACAGGGGAGGCTGCATTGATGGGCACTGATCAGGCTGCACTGATGGGCACTGTTGAGGTTTCACTGATGGGCACTGTTGAGGCCGCACTGATAAGCGTTATTGATGATGCTGCACTGATGGTCACTGATAGGCTGCATTGATGGGCACTGATGAGGCTGCACTGATGGGTAGTTTCTGCATTAATGCAACATTTAAAAGTGTAATTTTATGAGATAATTTATGAGGGCGTGTTTAGGGACGAAAGGGTAAAACGCTTCACATATACAGTACTGCATGTGTTTAAGGTGTGAGCTACTCAGGCTCTGGGTAGCGTACTGAGAAGCTGAGCCAGCTGCCGGTTAGGCATCTTGGTAGATCCCAACATTATTGTTGGGATCCCTGCAGAGCCTGGTCCAGCTCTGTGATGTCAGCTGACAGCGGACTTTAGCCTGCTGTCATCTAAAGTTGAGTTAGTTACAGGAGTGCAGAACTATATGTATACTGCATATATATGAAAGGTATGGCCAAAAGGTGGACAGTGTTTGACACTTAAAAGTGCACAGGTTTTTTGAATGTTACAATGCGTACTTATTTATTTGGTTAAAGTGGACATTATACTAAAAAAGCAAGGTCTGCTTTGCCAAAAGGCTTTTCTAAATTGAAAAATGAAATCCCGCAGGGAAAAAAACAATTAGTAAATACACATACTTTACTTCAGACAACCACCTATTTTGTCTAGGTGAGGTTGATCTCATCATCCCGGAGATATCCCAGGGAATGCTGAGTACCTAAGGTCTCATGAGAAGATGCTTCTGCATTGTTGTGGAGCATGTTGTCATGTGATTATCTTATATCGTGGGAAGGATGGTTGCGTCACCCTCTTAAGTACAGAAACCAATCTCTCTTTTTTCTTAATTTGACTACAACTTTTTTTATGGTGGTGTGTGTGTGTATGTTGGGGGATGAGAGAAACTTGCTTTGTACTGCACAGTCCCCTTAAAGTTTTGAGTGAGGTATTAACTTATTTACTTTATCTAAAGGGAATATTTAGATAAACATCATTAAATGCACATTCACACGGGGTATACATTCACCAAAGATTCACTGTATTTACACACAACAATCACCAGGAAGAATCACCTGCCCAGTCACTGTATAAGCATAGTTTCCTGACATTCACCAAAATCTTTCTTCATTAAAAAAAGGTGCTTCCTGCATTAGTCAGCCTATTTACAACTCAATAAAGCCTTGCCAAAAATGTTCACCTAACACAATCACCATTCGGAAGTGATGAATTTGCGTTTTAAAGGTCAGAACATGAAGAAATATGAAAAATCATCAACCTGGCATTCAGTAGTTATAATGCCACCTTGGTATCACATAATTTTCCCGCAAAATACAATTCATTTTATTGTATACTAATAAAAATCATATATTAGAAATGTATCAGAGTCTAGGCTGTTGACAAATATAATTTGATTTGAACAGAATTTTTTATGTATATATAATTTTTATATAATAATATAATACAGTGAAATTATTTATACTTGTTTACTTTATAGAACAGTTGGTATCATGTAAAAATAATTTCGTGCAAAATCTAATAAGCAGGTTATATAAAAAATAGGTGAAATAAAAGAAAATAAAAGGAAGATATAACTGAAAATATAATTCATTTAAATTATACAGTTGATTAACCACAATTGAAGTAGATTAATAAGCTGTTTCATATATTTGTAAATTAAAGATTATTTAGATGCATATTTTAAAAAGAAATGCATGCTGCATATAATAAAGCCCAACTATGGGATCAGTCTCAGCCCCAGACACCCATCCCTCACACTGCCCTTTATCTGAAAGAAAAAAATGAATCCCTATCTAAAAGCCCTTTATACTTATCCTTCTCCTCTTCTCTTTATTCACGTCACATTGGTGGACACTTACTACTGGATGTCCAGTGGCGGGGTTCTCTCACAATCCAGAAGAGGAGACCATTGATTGCAGGGGGGCAACGCAGTGCTGGATAAGCGCTCCCCCACCCATAACTGGCAGTGGTGAGGGACCTAGAGGGGGGAACCTAAGTGAGTATATCTGTCTTCACAGGGTAAGGAGAAAAAAATGTTTAGTGCCATGGGTTAGATGTGGATAGGAGGGAGGTTTGGTGAAAAAATAGTCTTAGCCCAGAGTGAGCCTTTCTGGACCCCATCGCTTTTTTTCCATATTTGATCAATAGTTATGTACTTATGATTTCAATTTTTTATTTTACTTCTTTTATTCACTTTGTTTGAAAAAGATGTAAAATGTGAGGCTAACAAGGGACTGTTTTTGGCACAACAACATGCTCAGGGTAGTTGAAAGGAGCATTGGAAAACCCCTGGAGCCATTTATTGCCCACTGCCTCCTAAAAATACTGCTGGCAGGCAGCTGTTCATTGCAGAAAACACATGCAATGCCTCTTCTACCATAAAAAACACGTCTGCTCACAGTCTTCTAATGAATGCACATTGAGCTGCGCATGGGCAGCTTATTGTGCACCCTGGGCACATTCCAGCTGGGCCGTGATGACAGAATCTTGTGCTCATGCACAGGATGACCTCATTCCGCCACCAGCCAATCAAGAGGCCGAAAACCAATCTCCAGGAAATAAGCAGGGACAACATGATGGCCAGTGAGGGATTTAAGTACTGCATCTCTGGAATGAAGAGGTGAGTGTTTCACTCAGTTTAGTTCCACATTAAAGTGGAATTTAGGCAAAATCAAAATTTACATATATGATGTAAAATTATCACTAGCTTCAGTACATCAGTCCCCCCCCTCCCCCTTTTTCAACTTAAATTATAGAAGTAGTAAACCGCGGCTGGCATGAAAATAAAAAATACCTTGCAAAGGTAATGGTTTGCATACCAGCACATTATGAAATGCTTATCTTAGAATTAAGCCCTCCAGTTGTTTGCTGTCACTGCTGACAGGGCTTCCATCTTCTCCTGGTGTTCCTTACAGATTTTCGGGCTCCAGCTGCTGTTGGATGCAGCACAGAGCTCTGAAGATCCGGCACGGTATGCCGGACTTTCAGAGAGTATGCGCTAGTGACATCACTGGCTGCATCAATTGGGAATATCTCAACACCACAAGTTTAGGAGATATTCAATGTACCTGTAGCTACAAGTCCAACAAAAATACTTTACTACTACAAACCCGATTCCAAAAAAGTTGGGACACTGTACAAATTGTGAATAAAAACAGAATGCAATAATGTGGAGGTTTCACATTTCAATATTTTATTCAGAATACAACATATCAAATGTTTAAACTGAGAAAATGTATAATTTTAAGGGAAAAATAAGTTGATTTTAAATGTCATGGCTTCAACACATCTCAAAAAAGTAGGGACAAGACCATGTTTACCACTGTGTGGCATCCCCTCTTTTTTTTATAACAGTCTGCAAACGACTGGAGACTGAGGAGACAAGTTGCTCAGGTAGGAATGTTGTCCCATTCTTGTCTAATACAGGCTTCTAGTTGCTCAACTGTCTTAGCTCTTCTTTGTTGCATCTTCCTCTTTATGATGCACCAAATGTTTTCTATGGGTGAAAGATCTGGACTGCAGGCTGGCCATTTCAGTACCCGGATCCTTCTTCTACGCAGCCATGATGTTGTAATTGATGCAGTATGTGGTCTGGCATTGTCATGTTGGAAAATGCAAGGTCTTCCCTGAAAGAGACAATGTCTGGATGGGAGAATATGTTGTTCTAGAACTTGGATATACCTTTCAGCATTGATGGTGCCTTTCCAGATGTGTAAGCTGCCCATGCCACATGCACTCATGCAACCCAATACCATCAGAGATGCAGGCTTCTGAACTGAGCGCTGATAACAACTTGGGTTGTCCTTGTCCTCTTTAGTCTGGATGACATGGCGTGCCAGTTTTCCAAAAATAACTTCACATTTTGATTCGTCTGACCACAGAACAGTTTTTTACTTTGCCACAATCCATTTTAAATGAGCTTTGGCCCACAGAAAAGGCCTGCACTTCTGGATCATTAGATATGGCTTATTTTTTGGCCTATAGAGTTTTAGCCGGCGACGGCGAATGGCCCGGTGGCTTGTGTTCACCGACAATGTTTTCTGGAAGTATTCCTGAGCCCATGTTGTGATATCCATTACAGTAGCATACCTGTATGTGATGCAGTGCCGTCTAAGGGCCCGAAGATCACGGGCATCCAGTATGGTTTTCCGGCCTTGACCCTTCCACACAGAGATTGTTCCAGATTCTCTGAATCTTTGGATGATATTATGCACTGTAGATGATGATAACATCAAATTCTTTGCAAATTTTCTCTGAGAAACTCCTTTCTGATATTGCTCCACTATTTTTCACTGCAGCATTGGGGGTATTGGTGATCCTCTGCTTATCTTGACTTCTGAGAGACACTGCCACTCTGAGAGGCTCTTTTTATACCCAATCATGTTGCCAATTGACCTAATAAGCTGAAAATTGGTCCTTCAGCTGTTCTTAATACTGTATGTACATTTAGCTTTTCCAGCCTCTTATTGCTACCTGTCCAAACTTTTTTGGATTGTGTAGCTCTCATGAAATCCAAAATGAGCCAATATTTGCCATGACATTTTTAAATAAAGGGGGGGGGGGGTGTACCTGCGCTTAGGAATATTTACTTTATTAGATGTATAGTGAAAAAAATGTATTAGGCTGCTGCTGATAAAAAAAGGAATAAAATTTCCTTAAGGTGACTGTGCATAAATAAATCAGTGCTGCTCTTAACCAACTCTATATGTAAATTATGTATATAAAAGATAATATTGTGTGATAAAGAACGTGCTGCCACCCTCCTTACACAGTAAAAAATAAATAATGTATAAATATAAAGTGCCTGTAATGCAGGAATGACAGTAATAATACCTGTGATGTGTTTATAAATTATACCCACCAAAATTCTACGATGGATTTGTATAAAGTGCAAATAATAGTGTTTAAACTATATCCACAAATAAATATATACAGTGATACAGTATATATCATGAAAAAAATCTCTTATACAATGAATAAATAATAAAGTGACAAGTGCAAGTGAAAAAAAACATCCATGAACTCCTCTTCCTTATGTTCTATAGTCCTTGATTAAGCAGTTCATAAATAAATAACTAAAGTGACCGGTGTCCACTGTGCAAAGTAATCACACTCGTGAAATCACACTGTGCCCAGGGCTGTGAGCCGTGCTCCCCTCTTTCCTCCCTACTCACCAGAAGTAGGTTGGATATGAGCCTTATAAATCTCCACTAGTGGTTATATAAAACACCTCCTCCAGGGATATGGGTCACTCCAGCGTATCCTCTTATTACTCCTGATACTCCGGGGCTAGATCCTCCTCACCTCCACGTACCAGCCATATAGAAAGAGCAAGCTTCCATAGCGTAGTATGTTGAACAAACACTTTTATTTAAGACAAATAAAGATTACACTCACAAGCTCTCCATGCTAAAATTGCTTATTTCCCGGTGTGGTGGGCGCTGTAACTATCCTGTGCTCCAACCACCGGAAACGGAAGTGACGTCAGACGCACAACTCGAGTGACCCATATCCCTGGAGGAGGTGTTTTATATTACCACTAGTGGAGATTTATAAGGCTCATATCCAACCTACTTCTGGTGAGTAGGGAGGAAAGAGGGGAGCACAGCTCACAGCCCTGGGCACAGTGTGATTTCATGAGTGTGATTACTTTGCACAGTGGACACCGGTCACTTTATTTATTTATTTATGAACTGCTTAACCAAGGACTATAGAACATAAGGAAGAGGAGTTCATGGACATTTTTTTCACTAGCACTTGTCACTTTATTGATTCATTCATTGTATAAGAGATTTTTTTCATGATATATATCACTGTAAATATTTATTTGTGGAAATAGTTTAAGCACTATTATTTGCACATTATACAATATCCATCATAGAATTTTGGTGGGTATAATTTATAATCACATCACAAGTAGGGATGATCGAACTTTTGAAAAGTTCGGTTCGACCAGAACACCCGAACTTCACGAAAGTTCGGTTCGGATTTCAGAACCCCATTGAAATCAATGGGACCCGAACTTCTGTAATCAAAAAACACCATTTTTAAGCCCTAAAACCCAATAAATGCCCCTAAAAAGTGCCTAGGGTTCTGGGTCATGCCCCATTAACTATTAATCACACAAAAAAAAGTTCTTAAAAATTGTCATTTTTGATAAAAAAGCCAATTATTGAAAAATTTAAAAAAAAAAAGAGATTTTTTTGATTTTTACTTTGGATTTAGTATCTGGGGGGTCTAAAAGGTGTGCATGTGAAGTTTCAGCTCTGTAGCATGTCCAGAACCATGAAAAAAAAAAAGATAATTTTTCAGTAGAACAGGGATGTGGGTCGGGACCCTCCTTTAACTTTAACACCTATATGATCTTTTTTTCTGGTTCTGGACATGCTACAGAGCTGAAACTTCACAGGTACACCTTTTAGACCCCCCAGACACAAAATCACACAAAAAAAGTTCTTAAAAATTGTCATTTTTGATAAAAAAAGCCAATGATTGAAAAATTAAAAAAAAAAAAAAAAAAAAAAAGAGATTTTTTTATTTTGACTTTGGATTTAGTATCTGGGGGGTCTAAAAAGTGTACATGTGAAGTTTCAGCTCTGTAGCATGTCCAGAACCCCCCCAAAATTAGCATTTTCTTATAATTTTTATTAGAACAGGTATACGGCTTCTCTACGGCGCTTTTTCTTGCATTTATCGGGCATTTTTGGAGGTAGGCATGACTTTTTTTGGATTTAGTGTCTGGGGGGTCTAAAAAGTGTACCTGTGAAGTTTCAGCTCTGTAGCATGTCCAGAACCAGAAAAAAGATCATTTTTCAGTAGAGCAGGAATGGTGGGACCCCTCTTTTACACCTATATGATCTTTTTTTGGGGTTCTGGACATGCTACAGAGCTTAAACTTCACAGGTACACCTTTTAGACCCCCCAGACACAAAATCACACAAAAAAAAGTTCTTAAAAATTGTCATTTTTGATAAAAAAGCCAATGATTGAAAAATTATAAAAAAAAAAAAAAGAGATTTTTTTATTTTTACTTTGGATTTCAGATCTGGGGGGTCTAAAAAGTGTACATGTGAAGTTTCAGGTCTGTAGCATGTCCAGAACCATAAAAAAAAAGATCGTTTGTATTAGAAAACTTTAAGCACAGGAATATGGCTTCTCTGCTGTAACACCTTGCCGGTTTAATAGCAGGCATTTTTTTGGGTTCTTTGCAGTAAGGAAAAACATCTGAACTTGTGTATAGTGGTACTGTGCACAAGTTCTGATGTTTTGCCTGCCTCCAAAACCCCCCAAAAAATGCCAGCAAAAACACACCTGGGCATTTTTTTTTTTGACGCTAGCGTTTTTTTTGGCATTTTTTGGGGTTCTTTTGAGGCAGGCAAAACATCTGAACTTGTGTATAGTGGTACTGTGCACAAGTTCTGATGTTTTGCCTGCCTCCAAAACCCCCCAAAAAATGCCAGCAAAAACACACCTGGGCATTTTTTTTTTTTTGACGCTAGAGTTTTTTTGGCATTTTTTGGGGTTCTTTTGAGGCAGGCAAAACATCTGAACTTGTGTATAGTGGTACTGTGCACAAGTTCTGATGTTTTGCCTGCCTCCAAAACCCCCCAAAAAATACCAGCAAAAACACACCTGGGCATTTTTTTTTTTTTGACGCTAGCGTTTTTTTGGCATTTTTTGGGGTTCTTTTGAGGCAGGCAAAACATCTGAACTTCTGTATAGTGGTACTGTGCACAAGTTCTGATGTTTTGCCTGCCTCCAAAACCCCCCAAAAAATGCCAGCAAAAACACACCTGGGCATTTTTTTTTTGACGCTAGCGTTTTTTTGGCATTTTTTGGGGTTCTTTTGAGGCAGGCAAAACATCTGAACATGTGTATAGGGGGTATATATAGGCATATATGTCTGAATATATACCCCTAGACATATATAGGTGTGATAGTAGCAGAAATATATTACTGTAAATGATTTCATTAGCGCAAGCATTTATTTCTGCTACTATCACACCTATATATGTCTAGGGGTATATATTCAGACATATATGTGTATATATACCCCCTATACACATGTTCAGATGTCATGTCTGACATCAAACATGTCCTCAAAAAAGCACTGGCAGTGGCAGCCCCTGCAGCATAAAAAATGCTTGCTGGTGAGAAGCCACATACCTGTCCCGAAGCAACTCAGAGAAATGATCATTTCTCTATAGCGGTCACCCTGCTATGGAAGGGTTTTGTCACCCTGCCATAGCAGTCACTGCCAGTTAACCCTACACTACACTACGGTCCCCTGACACTTAACACTTTCCCTACAGAAACTAAATTTCTGAAGCTAACTTAAGTGTAAAGGAGCACTCTAACTACACTAGATATCCCTTTCCTCACACTAAAAATAGCTAAATGACACTTTTAAAGTAAAATTAACAGAACTGCTTCCACTCTCTTCCATGTCCAGTATAACAATGCTGGGAATATGGCGGGGGCGATCTTATATACTGGGGGGCGTATTCACTAATGATTGGTCTAGGGACCCCCTAGTCACTCCAATCACATTCCTAGCATTCTCCTGCCCCCTCAATTGGCTTTTGCTAATGGTTCTGGTCCAATCACGGGCTTTTAAAGCCCATTTCCTGAAGCATTGCATTTTGGGCGGTTCTGGTTGCCGAATTCCGAACTTTTTGGGCAAAAAGTTCTAAATTCGGTCGAACCTCGAACACCCAATGTTCGGGCCGAACCGATGGTGGACCCGAACCGTTCGATCATCCCTAATCACAAGTATTATTACTGTCATTACAGGCACTTTATATTTATACATTATTTATTTATTACAGTGTAAGGAGGGTGGCAGCACGTTCTTTATCACACAATATTACATTTTAAAATGTCTCACTTTCAACATTAGATATGTTATCTATACTATATTGTGGATAAAATATACGTTTATGAGATTTGTAAATTAGTCCATTCCTTTTTTACTCACAATTTGTATAGTGTCCCAACTTTTTTGGAATTGGGTTTGTACTTTAATATGCTAGGCTGTCCAGCAGGAGTGACAGTTAAAGGGTTGAGGCAAACCATTTCAAACTGACAGGGGGACCTACAATGGTCACCTTTTTTTCATATAGTTAAAAACATTTACATTACAAAACATTGTCATTTTAAAAAACTTTTTAAATCATGCCACACCAAACCGTATGGTAGTGTAGTAATATGCAGTTTGGTGGCCGCAACATGTACACGTTTCCTAGAAGCGTTTGTCATTCGTGTGCTATTAGCAATATTTTTTCACCTAAGCACGTCTAACATGGACAACTGCAGCTTACCGCATTGCAATTGGTGTGAACGGGTCCTTATATCAAGGGGGAAAAAATGGTTTCTGTAGGAGCTTTAGGGTGCATTCACATGAACGATTAGGACACACTGCAACCTCCAGTAGCCCACAAATTGCAGTGATAGGCTGATGACAGATGTAGCTATGCATGACTTTTCACACTGCCAGCGATTACCTAAAGTTTGAGACAGATAATCGTGGCTGGACACAGTCTATCTGCATTCAGCTGTGATCATCTGTCCCTAACCCCAGGTAGTCACTAGCTGTGCAAACACTTATGGATAGCAGCAACCGCTGCCAGCTTCATTGCCCATGGCAATGCATCCTTAAAGGGTTAGCTTGAGTTAGGCTTTAATTTGTTTGTAACTTTCGTAAAGTCCATCTAAATCTACTAGTCCACTACTGGTTTAATACTACCCTCTACGCTGATTGACAATGCTTCTGTTCAAAGGTGGTCACATTGTTCCTGCATAGATACTGTGAAAGAGGAAACATAGCCACGCTAAGACAAGAAGTTTGATACTAGAAAAATACCCAGGGGAAAAAAACTAAAAAGGCAAACTAATACAGCCACCACTTCCAAAGCCTGTTAAGCTGCAATATATTACATTATTGTTTTTGGGTTTAGATACACTTTAAACCACTTGCCGACTGCCTAACGTACATTTACTGCGGCAAAGTGGCTTTTGCACGTACCTGTACGTCATTTTCTACAATAGCCACTAGGTGGCATGCACGCAGGAGGTGCAATCTCACGCTGATTGGATAAAAGGGGAGCCAATCAGCGGATCGGGCATCCCCGACATCCACCAGCCACCCGTGATCATTCCTAAGACAGACAGAACAGCGATCTGTCTATGTAAACAAGGCAGATCGCCATTCTGATAGGGGAGAAGATAGAGATCTTGTGCTCCTGCTAAGCAGGAACACAGATCTCTGTCTCCCCCCCTCCAGGTCAGAGCAACCCCCACACAGTTATCAAGCACCCCCTAGGGACACATTTAACACTTTGATCGCCCCTGGTGTTAATGTCGCGAACATAAAATTTAATGTTCGCGAACGGCGAACGCGAACATCGGCAAATGTTCACGAGCCGGGCGAACCGCCATAGACTTCAATAGGCAGGCGAATTTTAAAACCCACAGGGACTCTTTCTGGCCACAATAGTGATGGAAAAGTTGTTTCAAGGGGACAAACACCTGGACTGTGGCATGCCGGAGGGGGATCCATGGCAAAACTCCCATGGAAAATTACGTAGTTGACGCAGAGTCGGGTTTTAATCCACAAAGGGAATAAATCACCTAACATTCCTAAATTGTTTGGAATAACGTGCTTTAAAACATCCAGTGTGTGTATAAGATCAGGTATGATGTTGTATCGATCAGGTAGTGTAAGGGTTACGCCCGCTTCACAGTGACAGACCAAACTCCCCGTTTAACGCACCGCAAACAACCGCAAACAGACCAGAACCGACCAAAATGGGACAGGAACTGGGCTTTAAGGGTTAGGGTTAGGTTTAGTGTTAGGGGCTAGGGTTAGGGTTACGGTGAGATACTTAGGGTTAGAGTTAGTAACCCTACCCCTACGCCTCTAACCTTAACAGTCTAACCCTAAGCACTAAAAATAACCCTAACCCTAGCCCTAACCCTAACCCTAGCCCTAACACTAATTCAAATTTTTTTTCTGGTTCTGGGCATGCTACAGAGCTGAAACTTCACAGGTACACTTTTTAGACCCCCAGACACTGAATCACACAAAAAAAGTTCTTAAAAATTGTCATTTTTTGATAGAGAGCCAATTATTGGAAAAATTTAAAAAAAAAAAATAAAAAAAATAAAACATTTCTTTGGATTTAGCGTCTGGGGGGTCTAAAAAGTGTACCTGTGAAGTTTCAGCTCTGTAGCATGTCCAGAACCAGAAAGAAATTATGAATTAGGGTTAGGGTTAGGGCTAGGGTTAGGGTTAGGGTTAGGGCTAGGGCTAGGGTTAGGGTTATTTTTATGGCTAGGCTTAGAGGGTTAGGGTTAAGGTTAGAGGGTTAGGGTTATGGTTAGAGGGTTAGGGTTAGGTTTAGTGTTAGGGGATAGGGTTAGGGTTACGGTGAGATACTTAGGGTTAGAGTTAGTAGCCCTACCCCTACCCCTCTAACCCTAACCCTCTAACCCTGAGCACTAAAAATAACCCTAATCTTAGCCCTGACCCTAACCCTAACTCTAACCCTAGCCCTAACCCTAATTCTATTTTTTTTTCTGGTTCTGGACATGCTACAGAGCTGAAACTTCACAGGTACACTTTTTAGACCCCCCAGACACTAAATTGCACAAAAAAAGTTCTTAAAAATTGTCCTTTTTGATAGAGAGCCAATTATTGGAAAAATTAAAAAAAAAATAAAAATAAAAAATGTCTTTGGATTTAGCGTCTGGTGGGTCTAAAAAGTGTACCTGTGAAGTTTCAGCTCTATAGCATGTCCGGAACCAGAAAAAATTACGAATTAGGGTTAGGGCTAGGGTTAGCGTTAGGGCTAGGGTTAGGCTTAGGGCTAGGGTTAGGGTTAGGCTTAGGGCTAGGGTTAGGGTTAGGGCTAGGGTTAGGGTTAGGGTTATTTTTATGGCTAGGCTTAGAGGGTTAGGGTTAAGGTTAGAGGGTTAGGGTTATGGTTAGAGGGTTAGGGTTAGGTTTAGTGTTAGGGGATAGGGTTAGGGTTACGGTGAGATACTTAGGGTTAGAGTTAGTAACCTTACCCCTACCCCTCTAACCCTAACCCTCTAACCCTAAGCACTAAAAATAACCCTAACCTTAGCCCTGACCCTAACCCTAACCCTAGTCCTAACCCTAATTCTATTTTTTTCTGGTTCTGGACATGTTACAGAGCTGAAACTTCACAGGTAAACTTTTTAGACCCCCCCCCCCCCCCAGACAATAAAGCCAAATACATTTTTTTTTTTTTTTTTTTTTCAATAATTGGCTCTCTATCAAAAATGACAATTTTTAAGAACTTTTTTTTTGTGTGTGATTTAGTGTCTGGGGGGGGTCTAAAAGTGTACCTGTGAAGTTTCAGCTCTGTAGCATGTCCAGAACCAGAAAAAAAGATAATTTTTCAGTAGAGCAGGGATGGTGGTAACCCCTTTTACACCTATATGATCTTTTTTTTCTGGTTCTGGACATGCTACAGAGCTGAAACTTCACAGGCACGCTTTTTAGACCCCCCCCAGACACTAATCCAAAAAAAGTCATGCCTGCCACCGTATATATCAGTGGTGGGTGGGCAGTGGCACTGCAGTGGGCACAGTACACTCTGTGGACCTGACAGTCACTGGCAGCCCAGGCAACTGCAATAATAAAAAAAAAAAAATTTCAATTTGCAACAAGATGCTGTGCCACCGTATATATATCAGTGGTGGGCACTGCAGTGGGTACAGTACACTCTGTGGACCTGACACAGCACTCACTGCAATTATGACAGAGGAAAAAAAATATATTTTTTAAAATGCAAGGTACTGTGCCTGTGCCACCCGAAATGAGTGTGGTGTGCACACAGTACAGTCTGTGGTGGGTCTGTGGCCTCTCACACATAGCGGGCAGGCAACTGCAGTGCACAATAGATATATACATATATATATATATATATATATATATATATATATATATATATATATATATATATAAAACAAATACTCAAATACCAGCCCTAAACAGGGCTTTTGGGAACAATATATATATATATATATATATATATATATATATATATATCACAGAACAAAAAAAATCACACAAATACCAGCCCTAGGAAGGGCTTTTTGGGGTGCTGTCCTTACAGCAGGAGTGTACCAAGAACACTGACTAACAAGACCGGGAACACTGACTAACAACTGTCCCTAGCTATTAACAGCAGCAGCAGCACTCTCCCTGCTCTCACTAACACACTGCTTCAGAAATGATCTAAGATGGATGCTGCCCTTGCTTATTTATAGGAGGTGGGAGGGTCTGGGAGGGAGGTATGCTGATTGGCCTGGAATGTGTCTGCTGACTGTGAGGATCAGGGTCAAAGTTTGCCTCAATGATGATGTATAGGAGGCGGACCGAACATCGCATATGTTCGCCGGCCGAGGCGAACGCGAACATGCGAAGTTCGCCAGGAACTGTCCGCCGGCGAACATCTCTAGTGTTAACCCCTTCTCTGCCAGTGTCAATAGAACAGTAACAGTGCACATTTTTAGCACTGGTCACTGTAATAATGTCACTGGTCCCCAATAAAGTATCAAAAGTGTCAGTTAGATGTCCAATTTGTCTGCCACAATGTCACAGTCCTGCTAAAAATCGCTGATCACTGCCATTACTAGTAAAAAAAAATAAAAAGTAAAATTGCCATAAAAATATCCCATAGTTTGTAGATGTGATAACTTTTGTGCAAACCAATCAATATACGCTTATTGGGATTTTTTTTTACCAAAAATATGTAGCAGAATACATATTGGCCTAAATTGATGAACAAATTTTATTTTTTTAATTTTTTTATTGGATGTGTTTTATTTCAGAAAAAAAAAAATATATATATATATATACTGTATATATCTATATAGATATATATATAGATATATACTGTATATATATTGTAAGCTGGGGAACAGGTAGCAGGTGCAAAGCTCCCTGGGATGAGCAGTCTTTCAGGCACAGATACCAAATCCAGTATGGTAGTGACAAACAGTGCGGTGTTTATTGGTGCTATATACAAGTTTATATACAGGTGCTGTACAGTGCTTTAAGAAAAACAAGCAGGAATAATAATAATAAAAAAAAGCCTAGCCGTGTCCCGGCGCTTACTACACACAATGCAGTCCCTCACTAACACAGACTGAGCAAGCCTACAGCTTGTCAGCTTCCAAAAACACAAACTGGTGGTTTTACTGACCTTCCGCTCTCATAGACAAACGTTGTCTGTGTTCTCAGGCTGAGAGAGAGATGCTGTCTGTCTCAGGTGAGTTTAAATTGGCCTGGGGAAGAGGAGCAAGATCTGAACTGGATCATGGATCAGAGATCCCTAAAGGTATACGAGAGATGCCTGGGTGATGTATAAACCCCGAACAGGACTTTTCCTGTCTCTCTCTGGGACACTCTGCTACAATATATATATATATATATATATATATATATATATATATATATATATATATACAGTGGGTACGGAAAGTATTCGGACCCCCTTCAATTTTTCACTCTTTGTTATATTGCAACCATTTGCTAAAATCATTTAAGTTCATTCTTCTTCCTCATGAATGTACACATAGCGCCCCATACTGACAGAAAAACACAGAATTGTTGACATTGTTGCAGATTTATTAAAATTAGAAAAACTGAAATATCACATGGTCCTAAGTATTCAGACACTTTGCTGTGACACTCATATATTTAACTCAGGTGCTTTCCATTTCTTCTGATCATCCTTGAGATGGTTCTACACCTTCATTTGAGTCCAGCTGTGTTTGATTATACTGATTGGACTTGATTAGGAAAGCCACACACCTGTCTATATAAGACCTTCCAGATCACAATGCATGTCAGAGCAAATGAGAATCATGAGGTCAAAGGAACTGCCTGAAGAGCTCAGAGACAGAATTGTGGCAAGGCACAGATCTGTCCAAGGTTACAAAAAGATTTCTGCTGCACTTAAGGTTCCTAAGAGCACAGTGGCCTCCATAATCCTCAAATGGAAGACGTTTGGGATGACCAGAACCCTTCCTAGAGCTGGCCGTCCAGCCAAACTGAGCTAGGAGAAGAGCCTTGGTGAGAGAGGTAAAGAAGAACCCAAAGATCACTGTGGCTGAGCTCCAGAGATGCAGTCAGGAGAAAGTTGTAGAAAGTCAACCATCACTGCAGCCCTCCACCAGTCAGGGCTTTATGGCAGAGTGGCCCGACGGAAGCCTCTCCTCAGTGTAAGACACATGAAAGCCTGCATGGAGTTTGCTAAAAAACACCTGAAGGACTCCAAGATGGTGAGAAATAATATTCTCTGGTCTGATGAGACCAAAATAGAACTTTTTGGCCTTAATTCAAAGCGGTATGTGTGGAGAAAACCAGGCACTGCTCATCACCTGTCCAATACAGTCCCAACAGTGGTGGCAGCATCATGCTGTGGGGGTGGTTTTCAGCTGCAGGGACAGGACGAATGGTTGCAATCGAGGGAAAGATGAATGCGGCCAAGTACAGGGATATCCTGGACAAAAACCTTCTCCAGAGTGCTCTGGACCTCAGACTGGGCCGAAGGTTTACCTTCCAACAAGACAATGACCCTAAGCACACAGCTAAAATAACGAAGGAGTGGCTTCACAACAACTCCGTGACTGTTCTTGAATGGCCCAGCCAGAGCTCTGACTTAAACCCAATTGAGCATCTCTGGAGAGACCTAAAAATGGCTGTCCACCAACGTTTACCATCCAACCTGACAGAACTGGAGAGGATCTGCAAGGAGGAATGGCAGAGGATCAAATCCAGGTGTGAAAGACTTGTTGCATTTTTCCCAAAAAGACTCCTGGCTGTATTAGATCAAAAGGGGGCTTCTACTAAATACTGAGCAAAGGGTCTGAATACTTAGGACCATGTGATATTTCAGTTTTTCTTTTTTAATAAATCTGCAACAATGTCAACAATTCTGTGTTTTTCTGTCAGTATGGGGTGCTATGTGTACATTCATGAGGAAGAAGAATGAACTTAAATGATTTTAGCAAATGGCTGCAATATAACAAAGAGTGAAAAATTTAAGGGGGTCTGAATACTTTCCGTACCCACTGTATATATATATATATATATATATATATATATATATATATATATATATATATATATATATATATATATATTTATTTATTTATTTTAAATTGTCGCTCTTTCTTTTGTTTATAGCACAAAAACGAAAAACCACAGAGGTGATCAAATACCACCAAAAATAAGCTCTATTTGTGGGGAAAAAATGTATGTGGGTACAGCGCTGCACTACCGCACAATTGTCAGTTGAAGTAACACTCATCTCTGTATTCATGGTCTTCTAGCTGTCAGTTTCTATACAGTCAGTTTCCAAGGTTTGGGACAAATAATTCAGATTTGGGCTGTGGATACCAGAAGTTGCTCATCATACACATACAATAGTGTACAATTTTACTCTTTCCCTACACACACCTTCTATTCTAAACCACTCTCTGTTTATCTGATTAATCAGAATTTGTTTTAAATTAACACAAGTCACTAAAAAGCATACTAGATTTGTGTAAAAAAAAAAAAAAAAAAACTATATGTAAATCTAATAAATAAACCTCACATAAGCTAAACATATAAATGTCCAAAAACCGTCCTCAATACTTTGAACTCTTGAGCTTCAGCTAAAGTAATCCCTCCCTGGTGATCCTACTATGAAGGACCTCGTTCAGATACTTCTTATTATGAACTCTGTTCTTGTCTTTCAATTATACTCCTGTGTCGTCACCTTGTCACACAGGCTTCCGATGGAGACTACACATGGCCGATTCAGCACACATTATCTATTCTTTTCTTATTTACATTTTTTTTCTTACTATGAATTTTTATGGTTTTCATGTTTTATTTGTAACAATAACACTATTACAATAAAAATCAGAGTTTGATTCATTTATTTTCTCTTCTTTCTTTTTTTTTTTTTAATATATCTGATTTACAAAAACTGGAAGTAATGTTTTGGTTTTATTCTATAACAAGGTATACAGAGCACAGCAACTAATTGCAGCCAATCCAATTTGATTTCACTGCAGTTACATGAAGTAGGAGATGATTTCTGCTTTGCCGCATTGCTGTTACAATGTTTCCAATTTAATGAATGTATTAATGAAGAATGACATCATTGGGACTGCAATTTCCCAGAATCCCACTTTTCAGTCAATATCATCCCTTTGAAGTTCCATCATGATGAGTCTGAAAGACCCTGGGTGATGACTCAGGGGAGTGTTACTCTCCAATTTGTAACCCTTTATGAGGTTTTTCAGCAAGAAGGATAACATAAAAATCCCTTAAGCCCTTGGATTTATTTCAGAATATTTTGTACAAATATTGAACCATAAGGGGTACATTTTTTTAGTTTACTATTTTTCTTGTTCAATATTTTTTTTTAATTAAAAAAGATCGCAGTGCGTTTATAACTAAATTAGCGCTTAAAGCGCTGGTTAGTACGAAAAATGTACAAGATATGCATTCAATGTCTCAACAACAGAAGGTGAAAATTAACAAAACAATGCTGTGTTATGAAGAAACAGTTGGTCTGCAAAAAAAGGGGAACGGGGGCTCAGGGCCTTCTAAGGCACACGTTACATAAGCCCATGCAACTGAAGATATAATACCAACAGGTTAGCCGATAATGTGAGACATAAAATAGTTACCAAAAAAAATAAACTATACAAACAGGCTCCAGCTCCAGGGGTATGTGTACACCCCGAAAAAAAACCCTGCACAAAATCATGTACCGATACATTATATCGAGCAGCCGGGCCGCCCTGCCGCAGTATATATGCGGTGGGCGGTCCGAAAGTGGTTAAACCAAGCTAAGTAAATTCTTTTACTTTTTTTTTTATTTTTGCAACGCATACACATATCTGAGAGGTTGAACATAGGAATTTGTTAACAAAGTAGTAAAGTTTAATCCTTTTATTACAATTAGGGATGATCGAACTTTTGAAAAGTTCGGTTCGACCAAAACACCCGAATTTCCCAAAAGTTTGGTTCGGATTTCAGGACCCCATTGAAATCAATGGGACCCGAACTTCGGTAATCAAAAAAACACAATTTTTAAGCCCTAAAACCCAATAAATGCCCCTAAAAAGTGCATAAGGTTCTGGGTCATGCCCCATTAACTATTAATCACACAAAAAAAGTTCTTAAAAATTGTCATTTTTGATAAAAAAGCCAATTATTGAAAAAAAAAGAGAGATTTTTTGATTTTGACTTTGGATTTAGTATCTGGGGGGTCTAAAAAGTGTACATGTGAAGTTTCAGCTCTGTAGCATGTCCAGAACCATGAAAAAAAAAAGATAATTTTTCAGTAGAACAGGGATGTGGGACCCTCCTTTTACACCTATATGATCTTTTCCTGGTGCCTATCCATGGCAGCATACTAGTGATAGAGCTCCGCCTCGACTCCACCTTCAGGATCAGTGAATAGCATAAATTAAAAGGTATAGCCCCCCCCATCATTCTCCTTTTTTTCCTCAAACCTCTTGAACAGTGAAGATTGCAGCAGTATGTCCCTACCTCTGCCTGTGAAAACGGGCAGCTTCCACCGGGTTCAGCCTCTCCCGTGTGCAGTCCCTGTTCTTGGGCCGCTAAACGCGCTAATAAGACTGGGAACCCCTTCTGTGGATCTTCTGGGGTCTGTGAGTAACGGCGTTTCCTAATGTGGAACAAATATGCCGTCTTTTCATAAAATATATATGTATATATATATAATATTCATGAGTATGTGGATAAGGATACATGTATAATGTGGGGATTCATGGTGGCAGAGAGATCAGCTTTCCCTTCTACACTTCTCTGTCTTTCCATCACTATGCATAGTTTTGTGGGCACTGATTGTGATGTTTATTCCCAGTTATATTCTTAATTGCGTGTGTTATGGCTACCTTGTCTGGCGTTAGGGCAATTGGGGGCGATTCCCCCACGCAGCATTCTAATGGCTACGGCGTCCTGTTCCCCTGTTCGCGCCGGGTCGCGCCGTGATGACGCGGCGGCCGGCGCATGCGCATTGACTCCCACAGCGGCCATCTTTTCGGTGGGAGTCTCTGTGCGGCGACATGTCGGGTTGCGGCGCATGCGCAGTAAGAATTGCGGGACGACGCATGCGCGGTAGAGACAACGGCGGCCATTTTGCCGTGGTCTCAAAAAAAAAAAAAAAAAAAAAAATATATGTATATAAATGAATAATTTATTTAAAGCTGCAGTATAAAGAAATAAAGAGGGGTAGTGTTGTTTTGAAGAAGGCAGAATTCAAAAAAGTTACAGGAAGTTAGGTTTTGGCTCAGGTATAGGGCAGCACATTTACAAATTATGTCTTAAAGGGGCAGTGTTGTTTTAAAAAAAAAAAAAAAAAAAATCCAGTCAATGGTTTCCCTGCCTTTCTATTGGTGCTTCGGCTCAGGTGGAGTGGAGCCTGATGTACTTAAACCAGGAAGTTTAGAGAGGCGGTGTCTTCGGTTTCAACTAGCCTTGCCCTGCAGACCATTTTCGTTTGCTCTCTCTCGGTAGGTGGTTTTTATGCTTTGGTTCTTACTCTTTCTCTGTATATAGGTGTATGTGTGTATATGTATATATATATATGTATACATGTTTTTCTACTATAATCTTTCCTTTTTCAGCTGATCCTCTTGCCCTTACCATGAGTCATTCCTCACGAAACCAAGATCCACCTGACCGTAATAGGTATGGGACCAACTTTTCGTGAGTATAAAAAAAAAAAAAAAAAGAGTGCGCCACTGACATCCATTATTTTTGGTTTGTCACAGTCCAGTACCATCGAAGAGATCTCAAAAATCATCGGGAAGACGGGATGACCACAGTCCTGATCGCAGGTCACATTCCTCAAGATACCCAGAGAGATCAAGATCCAGAAGCCGTTATCGCTCTCCTTCACCACATTATTCTTCAAGAAAAAAGTGCTGGTCTTGTGGCGCGGAACCCCTCCCGAGAAAGCTGGTCTGTAAAGACTGTCTCAGGGATTATGCGGCCAGTTGTGACACGGAGAGCCGCCAAGTAGTTGATCTACTTAAACAAACAATGAAGGACTCAATTGCAGAGTTGGTGTCCACCATCCCAGCTCGTCCTATACCACAGGCTTCTCAGCCACAGGAATCGGATCCGGTGATCGCAGGTCCTTCCGCTATCACTGTTAGCGCAGTTCCAGCCACTAGAGATCCTTCCTCGGAGGAACATTCGGACAAATCTTCAGATGAAGAAGAGCCTTCAGGTTTCAACTTTGCTTTGGTTCAGCCGTTTATTCAGGCGGTTAAGCAGGCCATCGCCTGGGATGAACCAGCGGAACCCCGGCCTAAGTCAAAGTCATATTTCCCTTTCCTCAAGAGGAAACAAGTCGCTTTCCCTTTAATGGGAGAAATAAGGGAAGTGATTGAGAATGAATGGAGTAAGACAGATAAAAAATTCTCCTTCAACAGAGTGAATAAATTTTATCCGTTGCCGGAAGAAGGAATACAAGCCTTATCCTCCATGCCAGTAGTGGATGCAGCGGTGGTGCGTCTAGCGAAGAACATGACCCTTCCAATGGAAGATTCAACTTCATTTAAAGATCCATTGGATAGGCGCATTGATCTTGACCTAAAAAGATGCTATCTGGCCGCAGGGGCAGCTTGTAAGCCCGCTATTGCGCTGACTTCAGTCTCAAGTGCCATTCATTCCTGGACTGACAACGTTGAGACAGCTCTGCGACAGGATGTCCCTAAAGAGGATATTATCAAGTCACTTGAGGAATTGAAGTTAGCGGCAGACTTCGTGGGAGAAGCCGCCATTGACACAATTAGGTGCGCCTCTCGTTCAATGCTCCACTCAGTGATGGCTAAGAGGGCACTATGGTTAAGGCCTTGGACGGCTGACTTGGCATCAAAGCAGAGCTGGTGCAAAATACCTTTTGATGGTAAATCGCTATTTGGTGAAAGATTGGAGAAGGCCATTTCCAGGGTCACTGGAGGAAAGACTGGTATTCTTCCACAAGATAGGAAGGAACGCAGAACAAGGGGTTTCCTCTCAAGGTTCCGCCAGTCAAATTCTAGAGGCTACAGACAGACCCGTCCATTCAGGGACAATAAGAGGCCCTGGAAAGGTACCCAGTCTTCCTTTCTGGCATCCAGAAAAAATAAAAATCTCACTACCCCACAAGGGGAGACAAAGTCCTTTTGACGCCAGAAAAGAAGTGACCGATACAGTGGGAGCCCGACTTCGCCACTTCTTACCAAATTGGATGACAAAATGCCAGGACCCTTGGGTCCTTTCTACCATCCGTTACGGTCACTTCTGGACATTCCAACAGCAACCACCTCGGGCGACTTACAAAAAGACGACACTACCATCATCCCCACAGAAGGCACAGGCCTTAAAGGACTTTCTAGTTTCACTTCAACTTCAACAAGCGGCGGTACCGGTACCCTATGGGGAACGCTTCACAGGTTTCTATTCAACCCTGTTCCTGGTGGAGAAGAAGACAGGGGGTTGGAGGCCGGTTATAGATTTGAAAGGTCTAAACCGCTATATTCATCTGGAAAGATTCAAGATGGAGTCCTTACAGACAATAATCCAAACAGTACAGCCTATGGATTGGTTGATATCTGTGGATCTGCAAGATGCCTACCTACACATTCCTATACTTCCCGCCTTCCAAAAATATCTAAGGTTCGCAGTAGGTCATGTCCACCTACAATTTCAAGCTCTGCCTTTCGGCCTGTGCACATCCCCAAGAGTCTTCACAAAGGTCTTGATATCGGCCCTTGCCCCCCTAAGGGAGAAAGGGTTAAGAGTATATCATTACCTGGACGATATCCTCCTCCTAGCCGACTGTCCACGGAAATTGATTCTCCACAGGGACATTCTACTACAAACCCTGAAGGATCTAGGGTGGTTAGTAAATCGGCAGAAGAGTCAACTATCTCCAACCCAGGTGATGGTATACTTAGGGGCAGAATTCAACACGGCCAGAGGCACGGTCTCTCTACCCCAAATGAAGGCAACAGCAATAATTCAAAAGACACTTCATGCCATAGGAAGGGACTACATGTCAGCTTCACAATGTATGAGTCTGATCGGCTCAATGTCTTCCTGCATCCCTCTAGTGCCATGGTCACATTGGCACCTGAGGTTCTTTCAGTCGGGATTCCTGTCCCAGTGGCGCACACGTCAACTCTCGCAAACGATCCAGATAACATCGATAATGCGCAGAGGCCTTCATTGGTGGACAGATCCGGAGAATCTCGCCAAACCTCACCATCTGGGTTCTCATTCCTGGACCATGATCACATCGGATGCGAGCAGCCAGGGATGGGGAGCGCATTGCGAAACAATACAGATTCAGGGGAGATGGTCCTTTCCGGTGAAAGACTTGGTTTCCAACATTCTAGAGCTGAGGGCGGCATTCATGGCACTAACCTCACTAGCTCCTCAGGTGAGGGCGCAGAGGGTCCTACTACGCCTAGACAACAGGGCAGCGGTTTCATACATCCAGAAGCAGGGAGGGACCCGCAGCAGGACCCTCCTGAGGGAAGTAGAGCCCATTATGATCTGGGCAGAAAGGAATCTGGTGGCCCTCAGAGCAGCCTATCTACCAGGCAGATTGAACACAGTGGCGGATCATTTATCAAGAGACTTCGAGGACGCCAACGAATGGGCAATACATCCGCACATTTTTCAGCAGATCCTCAGCCTATGGGATCTCCCACAAGTGGATCTATTCGCAACTCCAGAGAACTCCAAGCTCCCGAGTTTCTTCTCACGTCTCCCTTACCCGCAAGCGGAGGAAGTGGATGCTCTGTCCTGCCCATGGCGGTTCACGACAGGCTACGCCTTTCCACCACGTCCCCTAATTCACAGGTTCTTACTGAGATTGACGAGGGAACCAGTACAGATACTGGCAATCCTTCCGTATTGGCCGAAGAGGCCTTGGTTTCCATTGGCCCTACGCATGAGCGTATGCTCCCCGATCAAGATTCCTCCCTTTCCTCACCTACTATCACAGGGGGGGAGGTTCCATCCAAGACCACAGACTCTGAACCTTCGAATATGGCTGTTGAGAGGAGGCGGTTTGAATCCTTAGGATGCTCCCAGCAAGTCATCAATACTCTCCTCAAAGCCAGAAAGCCAGCAACCAATTCCGTATATGCTAAGATCTGGAATAGGTTTGTGTCCTACGCGGAAACAGAAGAATTTGATCCCATCACGCCTTCTGTTTCAAACGTATTGGCCTTCCTTCAGTCTGGCCTAGACAGGGGTCTCGGCTTGAGTACACTTAAAGTTCAGGTGTCAGCGATTTCAGCGGCAACCAGCATCAGATGGGCAGATAATCCGCTGGTAATCACCTTTCTCAGAGGAGTTCTTAAGATTCGTCCTCCAAGTAGAAGTCCCTTTCCTCAGTGGGACCTTCCTCTGATTCTGGAGATGCTGTCCAAACACCCTTTTGTGCCGGTGGAACAAATTTCGCTATGGAACCTGACTTTGAAGACAGTTTTTCTAGTGGCGATCACGTCCGGCAAAAGAATTTCAGACTTGCACTCCCTGGGAATAGGGGAGGAGCATATATCGTTTTTCCCTGACAGGGTGGAGCTACGGCCTCTTCGAGGTTTCACTCCGAAAGTGACTACGCCAGACAACTTAAGTGAACCATGGGCATTACCAGTCTTCTCAGATTCGTGTCAGGAACTAGATGTTCCCAAGATACTAAAAGCCTATCTGGAAATGACAGCAGCCTTCAGGAATTCGGAAAAGCTTTTCGTGATTCCTTGGGGTAAAAACAGAGGAAAGGAAGCCTCAAAAAGGACCTTGGCATCCTGGGTAGTCAAGACCATTCAAAAAGCCTATACTGCACAAAACATGGATGTTCCTTCCAGAGTGAACGCACACTCAACAAGAGCAGTGTCAACTTCATGGGCAACGAGAGCAAACGTCTCATTGGAGACAATATGCAGGGCGGCGTCTTGGTCGTCACAGCACACGTTTCTCAGACACTATAGAGTTGATCCAGGGGCTCTAACGACAGTTGAATTTGGAAGACGAGTTGTTCAAGCAGCAATGTCTTTGTCTAATTAAACTTTATTTTTTGATTAAGCATTATCCCACCCGTGTAAGCTAGTTATTTATCACTAGTATGCTGCCATGGAGGCACCAGGAAAACGGAAAATTGTATCATACTTACCGTAATTTTCCTTTCCTGGTGCCTATCCATGGCAGCATACGATCCCTCCCTCGGTTTTCCTATTTACGGAGAATGATGGGGGGGGCTATACCTTTTAATTTATGCTATTCACTGATCCTGAAGGTGGAGTCGAGGCGGAGCTCTATCACTAGTATGCTGCCATGGATAGGCACCAGGAAAGGAAAATTACGGTAAGTATGATACAATTTTCCGTTTTTTTCTGGTTCTGGACATGCTACAGAGCTGAAACTTCACAGGTACACCTTTTAGACCCCCCAGACACAAAATCACACAAAAAAGTTCTTAAAAATTGTCATTTTTAATAAAAAAGCCAATTATTGAAAAATTAAAAAAAAAAAAAAAAAGAGATTTTTTGATTTTTATTCCTGATCCTGATATGTGTCGGCTGCACCATGTACTTGTATTGCTTCCTTTGTGTGAAATCCCTGGTGTCCCTCTGCTTTCCTATTTAAAACTGACCACGCTAAGCAGGAGAGCACAGCCTCTAGCTGTGCTGAGAACTCCATCTGCTCTCCTCCAATGATTGGACTTCTACTGACACCCACTCCTTCCCACCCCCACCCACAGCTTTCCTCTGGAAAGACCAGTGTGCTCCCCAGCTCTCTTAGCTCCTTATGCTTCTGAGAACAGAGGGTATGCAATCACATATAAAAAAGGGGTAAAGAAATGTATCTATAATGATATATATACTGTATATACAAACAAATATTTTGCCTTCCATTTCTTTTCTAACCACTTAATGTTTGTACCTATACAGTAGGTGAGCCTATGATAAGGCTTACCTATAGGTACTGTAAATATCTCCTAAACATGCACCGTTTAGGAGATATTTACTGTATACTGCACCAATGATGTCATCAGCGCATGTGCTCTGAAAGAACGGCCGCCCGTGCTGTTTCTTCAGAGCCCTGTGCCATGATGCGGGAGTGATGTCACGTGGCACCGGCCAGTAGAACAACTGTCCATTCCAGTCCATCCCCCCCACAGTTAGAAAGCACTCCCTAGGAGCACACTTAACCCATTGATCGCCCCTGATGTTAATCCCTTCCCTGCCAATGTCATTTATACAGTAATAGTGCATATGTTTAGCACTGATCACTGTATTGGTGTCACTGGTCCTGAGAAAGTGTCAATTAGTGTCAGATTTGTCCGCCGCAATGTTGTGGGTCTAAAAAGTGTACATGTGAAGTTTCAGCTCTGTAGCATGTCCAGAACCATAAAAAAAAATCGTTTGTATTAGAAAACTTTCAGCACAGGAGTATGGCTTAGCTGCTGTAAAAAACCTTGCCGGTTTAATAGAAGGCATTTTTTTGGGTTCTTTGCAGTCATGAAAAACATCTGAACTTGTGTATAGTGGTACTGTGCACAAGTTCTGATGTTTTGCCTGCCTCCAAAAACCCCCAAAAAATGCCAGCAAAAACACACCTGGGCATTTTTTTTTTTTACGCTAGCGTTTTTTTGGCATTTTTTGGGGTTCTTTTGAGGCAGGCAAAACATCTGAACTTGTGTATAGTGGTGTATATACACACATACATATATTTATATACACACCTAGACATATATAGGTGTGATAGTAGCAGAAATATATGCTTGCGCTAATGAAATCATTTACAGTAATATATTTCTGCTACTATCACACCTATATATGGCTAGCGTCCAAAAAAAAATGCCCAGGTGTGTTTTTGCTGGCATTTTTTGGGAGTTTTTGGAGGCAGGCAAAACATCAGAACTTGTGCACAGTACCACTATACACAAGTTCAGATGTTTTTCCTGACTGCAAAGAACCCAAAAAAATGCCTTCTTTGAAACCGGCCAGGTGTGAAAACCGAGGAGAGAAGCTAACCCCCTGAGCTGAAAGTTTTCTAATACAAACAATCCTTTTTTTTCCTGGTTCTGGACATGCTACAGAGCTGAAACTTCACAGGTACACCTTTTAGACCCCCCAGACACAAAATCACACAAAAAAAAGTTCTTAAAAATTGTCATTTTTGATAAAAAAAAGCCAATTATTGAAAAAAAAAAAAGAGAGAGATTTTTTAAATTTTTACTTTGGATTTTCAGATCTGGGGGATCTAAAAAGTGTACATGTGAAGTTTCAGCTCTGTAGCATGTCCAGAACCAGAAAAAAAAAAAGATTGTTTGTATTAGAAAACTTTCAGCACAGGAGTATGGCTTCGCTGCTGTAACACCTTGCCGGTTTAATAGAAGGCACTTTTTTTTGGTTCTTTGCAGTCAGGAAAAACATCTGAACTTGTGTATAGTGGTACTGTGCACAAGTTCTGATGTTTTGCCTGCCTCCAAAACCCCCCAAAAAATGCCAGCAAAAACACACCTGGGCATTTTTATTTGACGCTAGCGTTTTTTTTGGCATTTTTTTTGGGTTCTTTTGAGGCAGGCAAAACATCTGAATTTGTGTATAGTGGTATATATACACACATAATTATATGTATATAGACACCTAGCCATATATAGGTGTGATAGTAGCAGAAATATATTACTGTAAATGATTTCATTAGCGCAAGCATATATTTCTGCTACTATCACACCTATATATGTCTAGGTGTGTATATAAATATATGTATGTGTGTATATACACCACTATACACAAGTTCTGATGTTTTGCCTGCCTCCAAAACCCCCCAAAAAATGCCAGCAAAAACACACCTGGGCATTTTTTTTTGACGCTAGCGTTTTTTTTGGCATTTTTTGGGGTTCTTTTGAGGCAGGCAAAACATCTGAACTTGTGTATAGTGGTATATACACACACATAATTATATGTATATAGACACCTAGCCATATATAGGTGTGATAGTAACAGAAATATATTACTGTAAATGATTTCATTAGCGCAAGCATATATTTCTGCTACTATCACACCTATATATGGCTAGGTGTCTATATACATATAATTATGTGTGTGTATATATATATGTCTAGGGGTATATATACAGACATATATGTGTATATATACCCCCTATACACATGTTCAGATGTCATGTCTGACATCAAACATGTCCTCAAAAAAGCACTGGCAGTGGCAGCCCCTGCAGTATGAAAAATGCTTGGCTGGTGAGAAGCCATATTCCAGTTCCGAAGCAATTCAGAGAAATGATAATTTCTCTATAGCGGTCACCCTGCTATGGAAGGGTTTTGTCACCCTGCCATAGCAGTCACTGCCAGTTAACCCTACACTACACTATGGTCCCCTTAAACTTAACACTTTCCCTACAGAAACAAAATTTTTGAAGCTAACTTAAGTGTAAAGGAGCACTCTAACTACACTAGATATCCCTTTCCTCACACTAATAAATGCTAAATGACACTTTTAAAGTAAAATTAACAGAACTGCTTCCACTCTCTTCCATGTCCAGTATAACAATGCTAGGAATATGGCGGGGGCGATCTTATATATTGGGGGGCGTATTCACTAATGATTGGTCTAGGGACCCCCTAGTCACTCCAATCACATTCCTAGCATTCTCCTGCCCCCTCAATTGGCTTTTGCTAATGGTTCTGGTCCAATCACAGGCTTTTAAAGCCCATTTCCTGAAGCATTGCATTTTGGTCGGTTCTGGTTGCCGAATTCCGAACTTTTTGGGCAAAAAGTTCTAAATTCGGCCGAACCTCGAACACCCAATGTTCGGGCCGAACCGATGGTGGACCCGAACCGTTCGATCATCCCTAATTACAATACTAAAGGTGTGAAATGCTGGCACAAATGTCCGGATGTCATATTGGTATATAAAGCAAACAACCAATTAATGGCAAATGTCAAACATCTGTTAACATCCTGAAGTGGTTGCAATAATGGTTGACATGTGTCAATATGCCTCCTTTGGGTTCTTATACCATACGTGCACAATATATACCCAATTTTAAAATACAACAACATTTTCTGTGTGTCTATGAAGACAATGTTGTCTTATTTTAAAGTAAAACAAAAAGAAAGAGCAGCGCCATCTAAGTGCAGCAATAGGGAATGTTTATTCCAAACAGATGAATAAAACTCACAGGATAAAAGAGATGTCAGCGCATGTAGATGGATATAAAGTGTTCATCCGCTCTGGGGGAGGACGGGCTGTGGTACAATGTGGAGTGCACCTCACCACAGTTGTGCTGGTGGCTCCCAATGCTTCCACTGACATGGGTACACTCTAGAGAAGCCAACTGATGTCACATCCAGATGTCAGGTGAAGCGTGGCGGTGTACACCTTCGGAGCATGTGTGCTCCTTTATCAGGCAATCTGCAAAGCCATCTTGGAAGAGGTATAAGTAGGGAACCAGGGACCCTGGGCATGTCACAGTAACACTAAGGGGGCGGTTCCAAACTGTACCTATTTCTCCACTAAAATAGGTTTACAAGTGCAGGGGAGTGTGTTAAAAGACTAATACCCACCCTCCCTAAACAGGGAATGATAGAGGGAGGCCCCTTGTACACCATACCACGCTTCTACAATTATTCAACACACTCCCCCACCACAGAGAATAAGGGGTGCCAACCGAGGAGCCACTTCCCCTTTTTTCTTTCTCTTCTTTTTATCATCGTTTTCACCCCCCCTGCTTATCACCTTCCTCCAAGACTGTACCCCCTCACCCTGACTTCCGAGCTTCACCCCCTATCCCCTCACTACTGCTCTCTTATCTCCCCTCCCCCACTTTCTTTTCTTCTTGGTACGATTGTTTCTACATACAAATCTACCCTATGACTCAAACACGCTAGACAAACCACCGCATCAAATACCTTTGAAGACAAAATAAATACCCCTGAAATATACGTAACTGACCAATGACAGACCCTCTCCCACCCTTATACAATTGACTAACCTAAATGATGCACACTAACGCTCGAAGGGAGCCATTGTAGTCAGATGAATCGAATTTGGGGGTTCTCGCCCCTCTCTGTGTTATAGGAAAACTTAAGGTCAAACTAGTCCTACTGCCAGGAGTAGACCACATATAATATTGTTCTGTCTCCGTTACATCACAGCAGTGGCACTCAGTTAAATGTTACTGTTTACTTTTTCTCTATCTGCTTTCATTTCTGCAAGATATGCTAAATGATGTGAATTATTGGATATATTGTACTTCCAGTGTGATATTGCTCTATGTTTGACATTTGTTTACATTATGACTGTAATGTGCCACTTGCGCTACTAGGATTAAATGCCTTTGGTTGGCCTGACCTGTGGGTTAAGCTGCTGCTTCAAAACAACCCTAGGGGTGAGTATCAGTATATTGGCAGGTGTAGGCAGCGCTAAATCCTCCTACTTACTGTAAACATATCACTATGTGCAAAAAAATAACTGTGCAAATATACAATATATAATTACATAATTACATAGTTTGTGAGGTTGAAAAAAGACATCAGTCCATCCAGCTTAACCTATGATGTGTGTGTATGTTTGCCGTTAACCGTACATTGTTTACCCCTTTATGTTGTGGCCTTTAAGGTGCCCATCTAATAGTTTTTTGAAACTATCGATGCTCCCTGCTGATACCACTGCTTGTGGAAGAGAATTCCACATCCTTACTGCTCTGACAGTAAAGAACCCCTTACGTATTTTAAGGTTAAACCGTTTTTCCTCTAGTTTTAGTAAGTGGCCATGCGTCTTATTGTATTCCCTTTCTCTGAAAAGTTTGTTCCTTATGCTATGGTCATCACCAGTACTGTATTTGTACATTGATATCATATCCCCTCTCAAGCATCTCTTCTAGAGAGAATAAGTTCAATGCTTGTAGTCTTTCCTCATAGCTGATGTCCTCCATTCCCCTAATTATTTTTGTTGCCCTTCTCTGGACTCTATCCAGTTCCAGCACATCCTTTCTGAGGACCGGTGCCCAGAACTGGATGGAATACTCCAAATGTGGCCGGACCAGAGTCTTGTAGAGTGGGAAAATAATCTCTTTATTTTTGGAGTGAATCTCCTTTTTTATACATGCCAGTAATTTGTTGGCTTTGCTTGCAGCGGCTTGGCATTGCATGCCACTGCCAAGCCTGTTGTCCACTAGTACCCCCAGGTCCTTTTCCATCCTAGACTCACCCAGAGGCTCCCCCCCTAGTGAGTAGCTTGCTTTCTGGTTTTTGGCCCCCAAGTGCATTACTTTACATTTTTCAACATTAAACCTCATCTGCCATGTAGTTGCCCACCCCATTGTTCGTGTCTGCTTGTAAGGTTTCCACATCCTGCATAGAAGATATTGGCATGCTTAGTTTAGTATCATCTGCAAATACCGAGATTGTGCTGGATATCCCCTCCTCTAGATCGTTTATGAATAAATTAAACAGGATTGGCCCCAGGACAGAATCTTGGGGAACCTCACTTTCCACACCCACCCAATCCGAGTGCTCACCATTTATCACCACCCTCTGGACTCTCCCCTGGAGCCAGTTCTCTATCCAGGTACTCACCCTATGGTCCATACCTACGTACCTTAGTTTGTACAGTAAGCGTTTGTGGGGGACTGTTTCAATTAATAGATTGGTCTGGCAAGAATGATTTTTCATAAACCCATGCTGATTACTACTAATTAGGGTTGAGCGAACCCGGACTGTATTGTTCGTACTGGACTTTTGGGTAATCGGTACACGGACACAGACCCGAACATTTCACTGTATGGTCCGGATACAGTCTGTTGTTCGGTAATTTATTGCATGTTTTGGCGCGGTTTCAACAGCTGCAAGGCAGCCAATCAGCAAGCGTTTAACTAGTGTGCCCATAGAAGCCATCACAGCCATGCCTACTAATGGCATGGCTGTGATTGGCCAGTGCAGCATGTGACCCAGCCTCTATATAAGCTGGAGTCACGTATCGCTGCACGTCACTCTGCTATAACTACTGTAGGGAGAGGTTCCTGATGCTGCTGACGGAGAGATAGGAGATTATTGTAGGGGCAGGCTGGAGATTGCTTTCAGGGAAAGAATAGGAAAAATCTTCTTTAATCAGACAGCGATCTACATTGATTTTATTGTGTGGGGGTGCAGTGCACAATCTTTTTGCCCTGACCTGAGCCCAGTGAGGAGGAGGGAGAAAAAAAAACCTTTTATCAGTCTGTTAGGTGTGCGGCGTGTAGCGGCCATGTAATGCAAGCTCAGTGCATATGTGTCTGCTTAATCTGGATTTTAAAAAAAACAAAAAAATTTTTTCCTTCATATTTTACTGTGACTTACAGTGTTTAGACACTGCTGTTCTAATCTGCTATTCAAAAAGCACCAATTTAAGGGGACAATTATTTTTCAGTTTTTCATTCATACTTTACTGTGACACTGTCATACAGCATTTAGACAATGCAGTTCTAATCTGCTATTCAAAAAGCACCGATTTAAGGGGACAATTATTTTTCAGTTTTTCATTCATACTTTACTGTGACACTGTCATACAGCGTTAGACACTGCAGTTATAATCTGCTATTCAAAAAGCACCGATTTAAGGGGACAATTATTTTTCAGTTTTTCATTCATACTTTACTGTGACACTGACATACAGTGTTTAGACACTGCAGTTCTAATCTGCTATTCAAAAAGCACCAATTAAAGGGAAAAATAAAAAAATGTCATTCATACATTACTGTGAGATACACCTTAACTGTTGGATACTGTTGTTGTATTCCGCTTTTCAATAAAAACCCATTTAGGGGAAAAAAATAAAATTTCAGCCTAGTCTGCATATGGTACTGTGAGATACACCCATTGAATACTGTTGTTGTATTCCGCTTTTCAATAAAAACCCATTTAGGGGAAAAAAATCAATTGCAACCTAGTCTGCATATGTTACTGTAAGATACACCCATTGGATACTGTTGTATTCCGCTTTTCAATAGAAACCCATTTAGGGGAAAAAAAATTAAATTGCAGCCTAGTCTGCATATGTTACTGTGAGATACACCCATTGGATACTGTTGTTGTATTCCGCTTTTCAATAAAAACCAATTTAGGGAAAAAAATTAAGTTGCAGCCTAGTCTGCATATGTTACTGTGAGATACACCCATTGGATTCTGTTGTTGTATTCCGCTTTTCAATAAAAACCCATTTAAGGAAAATAAATAAATTGCGGCCTAGTCTGCATATGTTACTGTGAGATACACCCATTGGATACTGTTGTTGTATTCCGCTTTTCAATAAAAACCCATTTAGAGGAAAAAAATTAAATTGCAGCCTAGTCTGCATATGTTACTGTGAGATACACCCATTGGATACTGTTGTATTCCGCTTTCCAATAAACACCCATTTAGGAGAAGATCCTAAATTAGAGAAATATGAGGAGAAGGTCAAATAAGGGACGTGGCCTGGGTCATGGTGCTGCTGGTGGAGCTCCTGTTGCAAGGAGAGGACATGGTCGATCTGTGCCAGCTACATGCACAAATGAAACACCTTCCTCAGGTGGGAGTAGGCGACAGAACCTGCAGCAGCATTTGGCAGGGTCTAATGTGCCTCTACAAATGTTGAGGCCAGAACAAGTACAAGCAATAGTAAATTGGGTTGCTGACAGTGCCTTCAGTTCCTTCACATTGAATCCCACACAGTCTACTGCTGAAAGGTCAGAGTTGGCACCTGCAGCCGATGTCTATCAATCTTTCACCTCACCCCCTTGCAAATCAGCCAAACAGTCTGATCCCCAAGTCATGCAGCAGTCTCTTCTTCTTTTTGATGACTCTGTTAGCATGGTTTCCCAGGGCCATCCACCTAGCCCTGTCCCAGAAGTGGAAGAGATTGAGTGCACCGATGCCAAACCACTTATGTCTCAAGATAAGTACATGGGAGGACCATCGCAGCACGTCTCGGATGATGACGAAATACAGGTACCAACTGCTGTGGAATTCCGAATTATGGAGACCCACAAGGAGGGCAGGGGTAAAGACTGGGTGGAAGATGATGTGGAGGACGATGAGGTCCTCGACCTCACATGGAATGAACGTCATGCAGGTGACCTGAGTAGTTTGGAGGAAGAGGCGGTGGTTGCACAGAGCCACCAGCACAGCAGAAGAGGGAGCAGGGTGCAAAAGCGGAGCGGCCCTGCCCTAGACACTACGCCTGCTACTGCCCAACTCAGCAACGGACCGAGCACACCAAAGCCAGCTCAAAGGAGTTCCCTAGCGTGGCAGTTTTTCAGACAATGTGATGATGACAGGACACGAGTGGTTTGCACGCTGTGCAATCAGAGCCTGAAGCGAGGCATAAACCTTCTCAACTTGAGCACAACCTGCATGAACAGGCATCTAAGTGCAAAGCACGAGCTGCAGTGGAGTAGACACCTCAAAAACCAAGAAAGGTCTCTGGCTCCTCCTGCTTTCTCTTTTGCTGCAGTCTCGGCCTCTTCATCCACCTCTGTAGTGACAGTGGCACCTGCTACCCCGCAAACAGAGGATCTACCAGCAAAACCACCACCTGGGTCACCAACAACCATCTCCACAATGTCCCGTGGAAGCGTTCAGCTTTCTATGTCCCAAACACTGGAGTGGAAGAGGAAGTACCCCCCTACCCACCCGCGATCTCTGGCCCTGAATGCCAGCATTTCAAAATTCCTGGCCTTTGAAATGCTGTCATTCTGTCTGGTGGAGACACAGAGTTTTAAAAGCCTTATGGCGGTGGCTGTCCTACAGTACGTCGTGCCCAGCCGCCACTACTTTTTCAGGCAAGCCATCCCTTCCCTGCACAAGCAAGTGGGTGACAAAATCAGGTGTGCACTGCGCAACGCCATCTGTGGCAAGGTCCACCTAACCACGATTAGTGATGTTTATTTATGTATTTATTTAATTATTTATATGCACACAAGCACCTTTTTGTGTTTTGAGTGTTGAGCGCAATATATTATTTTCGAATCCACAATACTTAAATAGAAATAACTAAAATCATGAACATCAAATGAATAACTAAAAATGCTGTGCTATATAAGGTGCTAGATTATGTGCTACACAAACAATATATCATGCATATATTGTAAACTTAGATAGTACAATATACAAAAAAGTGCATTGATAGTGCCACAATAGTGTGCTTATTAATTCAAAACATATGAAAATAGCAATTGAGCCTGGAACGGTGATATACAAAATACAGTCCAAAATGGTAAGTTCTTTATGCCATCCCTGTCGACGCTCCCTTCCACTTCGGCAGAGGGCTCATGTGGTGCAAGCCAGGAGAAAGAATTCCTGGAGCCAAGCTTGACACAGGTATAGCATTTAACAATGATGCAATAAATATATTATCAAGCCAATAATTCACCCTTAATGTAAAGTCTGCTATTTGGTTAAAATAATCAAACAAACATGACTTTTTATATACACTATAACATTATAATAATTTGTTAATTTCATCAACAGGAAAGTGTCAATGTGGAGGAGGCTAGTGGAAGCCAGGAGTCAGTGGAGCAGTCGGTAACCACCCAACCTCCACAAAAACGGAGAATGAAGACCAAAAATTTGGAGGACGCCACTACTTCATTCCTCAGCCAGGCCTGTATAGCCCTACAGAGAAAGCCAGATGAGGCTGACTCATTTGGCTCTCTCACAGCCAACAAATTGTGCAAAATGACTGAGCAGCAGTGGCAAAGGGCAGAGCTATTCATCCTCCAGGTGCTCAATAGAGGGGTCTGTGAAGAAATTAATGTGTACACCCACCTGTCCGATTATCAACCACCCCCTCCACCTCCACCTCCACCACAGCAACCACAGCCACCACCTCCACCACAGCCACAACAGCCACATGGCAGTCAGTGGCATTATGCCCCTGATCCCCACCTATCCCAATGGTAACACGACTACAGTTATTCCCAATTATAAATGAAAAGAATTTATGATATGTTTTTTCTGTTACCCCTTTTTCTTTATTTATATGCCCTTTTTTTATGTTATATTTTGAATACGGAAGGTATCTCTAAATTTATGTTGGAATTTCTTTATTTCTAAAATAAAGAAAATGTTAAAAAAACGACTTGCCTATCTTTATTTTTTACTATTGTGCATATTGGGAGTAAGCAGCAATATATGTTTTATACATTAATGAAAAAATGAATAAAGGGACACATCAATAGTTAGATATTTTCCAGTCTTAAACCAAAGAGAATGGTGAAGAGTTTTAACAATTATTTGTAAAAAAAAAACATATAGAATAGTCAAATCATTATCATCATCATAACAGAACACATGCCTCTTTAATTGTAAAGTATAGAATTATGAGCAGCAGCTTCCTTCTTCTCACATTAACCAAGATGAGCATGTGTACCGCATTTAATATATTTTTTTGACTGCCGCGAGACGAAAGTTCTTTCTTGATACAATGGCTAGTTTTCTTGAGAAAATTCTTCCGGGTCGTTATTTGCTTCCGATCATGCGTGTTCCGATTTGTAGATTTTTGTCTGACGAAATCTGTACTGACTGAAGGAAAATCGGACGTTGTGTTGACGGTCGACAAAAATTTTATAGCCTGCACACCAGAATTTTTTCGGCCGAAAAGTCGGAGTCGGTTGTCGGAAGCATCATACTAACAAGCCGAAAATCGGCGGATCGGTCGTCGGACGAAAATTCCCGGCCGAATTTCGACGCGTGTGTACGAGGCTTTAATTTTAACATTGAACTTTTATATTGATTGCTCACGCCTTCCGCATCCAATCCAGCTAATAGATTATTAGCCAATGATTGATTTTTTTTGTCTTCTTTTAAAGTGGTAACTGGTGGAGAGTAGATGAATACTTAGATAATTATGATATGCCTTTCTGGGCAATTTTGGACTAATAAAGGTTTTTCAGATTCGTTTATTTACTTGCCACTTGGTTTCTGTCAATATAGTCCCTGTTTAGGCTGTGCTGACTACATCATAGCCTTTTTCTTTGTATAGTTATATGTTAGCCTGTGTCCATGCATACATAGGCATTTAGAGGCAAAAAAAAAAAAGCACTGCCAGCACGTCCAGGAGCAACAAAGTTTTGGCTGAAAAAATTGTGTAAACACGGCTAAATGTGAGTTAACGCTAGGCACGCCATGTGCTTAAGCATTAATTCATTTCAATAACCAGAAAAAATTATTATTCTGGTCAATTAAATTAATTAACAGCCAAGCGTTTGATGAGCTTAAATGCACCTAAACACATCCAGATGCGTTTTCACATATTTGCAAGTATTAATCATTTTTTTCTGCAAAATGCTGCTGCCAAGAGGACAGGTTTCTAGGAGAGATGGGTTTATAGGAGCAAATGCCCTGTGTGCATGAGGCTTTATGAGGCTTAGCTTTTTTAGGCTAAAAAACACCGGGAAAAATGCTGGATAAAAAACATTGGTAATACATTTTTGGTAGTAGTTTAAGTAGCATTTCAGTAATGTTTTAGGAGCATTTAGAAGTGTTTAGAAGCATTTAGGATAGTTAGTGTTTTATTAGCGTTTTTGGAGTTCCTTTAAAAAAGGGGGGGGGAGCTCAAAAAACACTATTAGTAGCGTTTAGGAGCATTTAGGAGCATTTCTGCTGAAAAAACACTCATAGAAACTCTAAAGAAATAGACGCTGAAGCTCAAAAAACATGAATAGCCTAAAGAAGTGTACATGGGCACATAGAATAACACTATTTAGCTTCTAGGACCAAAAAAAAAAACATTTCTAATAGCTTCTAGGCGCTTAAAAAATGCTAGTGTACATGAAGCCTTACTGTTAACTATTGTTCTGGTGTCCCCAGAAGGGACATAGACACCAATAAAAACAAGACAGGGAATCTAACCCGTCTTTACTCTAGACAAAATTAAAAAGAAAAACTATCTGGCTTCACATTTGCATTAAAATTCAACAACCAAGATAGCTAACTGGTTGCTTATTGCGAAACCAGTTTTTATTCCTTTGTTCGTGTTGTATCAATCCTAGTTTGTAGCATGACCTCAATTTACTTAAAAAGAACACACTGACCCTGAAAACTATAGTTTCAATCTAAAGGAGGATGTATTGTGGTTAATTTGAAGAATTCAGCTTTGCTCACAACATACTCAGCTATATTCTTGCTAAAATGTTGTTATACAGTAACCCATTGTATTGTGAAACTGCCACAATAACAGTCTATTAAACCAGCGAAGTGAAAATATTTTAAATACCATCTGTCTTGACTGCTTTGCAGGCAAAAGCACTGAAATATAGAGTGAATAATATGATTGATGCTGTTTTTAAATACACTGAAGAAGGGCCTCAGAATTAGCCAAAAGTACCCCTTATAATATGCATTTGCATGTCCATACTCTAAAATCCGACAACCGTAATAATTTGATTTTAGCATGAGCCACTGCAGTCTGTGGGAGATCAAGAAAGGCAGTTATGTAAACTCTAACACTCTCTGCATCACTGTTATGACGTGTTCCACTAATTTTTTTGGATCTTACACTTGTTCAGTGCATAATACCATTTAATTGGTAAGGTGAAGAAGTTCAACACAGCAGGCATCACTAGATTGAAATGGGAACTTTAGTATTGTGCTCTGGTGTGCCATTGTAAGCTCCATGGTAAGCCCACCATTTCAGGTATACAGTTTACTATCCACCTACTTTAAAGCAGTGCTCAGTTTCTGAAGCACCAAATCATTATTATTTTTTTTTAGGTACTTATATAGCACTGTCAATTTACGCAGCGCTTTACATATACATTACACATTCACATCAGTCCCTGCCCTCAAGGAGCTTACAATCTAAGGTCCCTAACTCACATACATACACAGTAGGGCCAATTTTTATACAGGATCCAATTAACCTACCAGCATGTCTTTGGAGTGTGGGAGGAAACCCACGCAGGCACAGGGAGAACATGCAAACTCCAGGCAGGTAGTGTCGTGGTTAGGATTCGAACCAGCGACCCTCTTGCTGCTAGGTTAAAGTGCTAACCACTACACCTTTGTGCCGCCCTTCAAATGCCAGATTTACACACTGGGGTTGGATGGCATGCCTAGCCATGTGCATATATCAATTTTAGAGTCAGTATTGGCACAGTAGCTTAAGGGATTGTAGAGTTGGTTCAATGTAACAGAGGCCTTCACAGTTATTTGGTAAAGAAGGTAGAAACAGGGTGTCATGATCTTGGCTCAGAGTTCAGTATCTTAACAGCAGACAGGTTTGTGGTTATAAGAAGGTTGCATGCCATACATAAGTAGTGCTAGCTGAATGGAAGTAAGACCGAAGCATAGTATGAGGCAGAGCCAGTTGCTAAATATATTGGATTTGAAGTGGAGAGCAATGACGAGTGGTAAGTTTATCAGTCACTTGTCAGTACATGAGAATGCAGTGTAGCAAAAATAACACGGCTTAAGCACAAAAATTGGCAATTAAGGAGTACAAATCCTGAAAAGTTTACATTTTGGGGCTCTTATTGACAGTAGGAATGAGGTTCAGGTTAAGAGCCTCCTTTGATTTGAAGTGAATTTTATGGTTTTAGGGGTTTGGTGTTGTAGCGCTTCCCCTGAAGGAGACACTAAAAAGATGCCTAGTATCCTTTCCCCAGTAGTTGCCCCACAGCCAGGCACACAGTAACAGCCACTCCTTGGCTCAGTGAACAGTCCAAGAGTTTTCGTTTTGGTGACTTTATTTTTGGGTAACTTAGATAGGGTTAGAGATTTGAGTGTGATACTGTAAATCTATGTACAAATAAGAGGATGCTTATTCTTTACAGAACTATGAGCCTGTAACAAACTTGAGAAGAGTAATCTACCTCTGGTGGAAAGTCCAGGCAAAGTCCTTTTACTGGGAAATAAATTAACTAACCTTTTCAGAACACTGGAGACTATGTCCCCTTTACACACACATCTGACTCTAACACATGAGAGATGGTCTCAGCCACTGTCTCTAAGATCTCTATCTCCAGTCTGTACTCACAAACGTGGTTGGAAAATTGGTTTACTCTTTCCAATATCCTTGGGACACTTTCACTCAGTAATACCAGATTAGATCCTCGAAGGACAGTCCCTCAGTCAGCTTTTTGTATCTTCCAGCAAAGCAGACCCCTCAGGTAGCCCTCCTGTGGCCTTGACACCAAACAGGCACATGGCAGGGTGGCCTAAGGGGGCAAGCAGCCCCCCCCCTTTGGCTGTAAACTCCTTCTAAGGAAAAAGACCCCGCTGTTCTCTGTCCTAGAGTATTTATACAGGCTCCAAGCTACCATCTGGGCAACCCTCCCCATGGAATAGCGAGGGCTTTATGAATATTTATGTGCTGATTATACTTTTTCTGCCCACTAATTTCGAGAGCTTTCTGGACTAATCAGAAGGAAGTAGTCAATTCTTCTACTACTGGAACCTAGAACAGACCAAAACAATCAACACAGCCACACTGGTTACAGTGAGCCAAAATTAAATTTGTCCAATAACGAACAGCAGCTCCATTAGCTACAGTGAGTCATAACTAAATTAACCTAATCCTAGCTCCTATCTAGGATGGTGCTATAGTGCAACTTTGCATTTATGGTAGAAAGTTAATGTCTGAACTCATTATGTGCTATATAACCTATGTCTCTAATTTGATTGGTACTTGAGAGACAATAATCTGAAAGAATGAACAAGCCAGCCACTCACAATAAAAGGATTGGCTCCCAGCAGCCATCTTGTCAATGTATAATGGAGCTGGTTAGGAACGTAACAAATCTGGGAAGGGAGAGATACTTTCCTATGCAGCTCTATATCTATACTATACATTGATATACGGTACTATACAATGCCATACTGTCATCAATTGCAGTGTGGTGAGCTACATAGCATTTTGTACCCCCCTGTGTTCACCATACTGTATCTAAGGAGGAGTAATGTTGTTACCTAAGGACAGGACAACAGAACACTTCCCCCTCTCTTCATCCCCATAAAATGGGTGTGTGGGGGGGCGGGGTCCTTTAGTCCACAGAAGAGAACTGGGAAGACTGATAACTTAGTTAGAGATCTAAGTTTACTGCACAGGAAGGTACAATGACAGAGATTTCTGCCAGGATTAGCAGATATTTTTTGTGCTAGCACAAAATATATTTGCTTAGAGAAAAAACTGAATGTAGCCACTAAGGACTGGTAAGCTGCAATACAAATACAATTTTTGTTCTTGAGTTAGGATATACTTTAGGATGTACTCCCAGCCCATCTAAACTGAAAGAGCTGTCTTTTCGCAGCATGCCTTAAAGTAGAGCTAAACTCTGCGATACAGTACCTCCCTTCAACGGTCAAATGTCCTGTGTCAGCCTCTTCTACCTAGCTTCTTCCACATTCAAGGCTGCAGCCATTCTCACTGACCATTGCGGGATGACGTCGCTCCTGCCCATGAGCAGTAGTGCAGTCATCCTGACACAGGCATTGTACAGCTTAGTGTACATTCTACAGAAGACTAAAAGCAGTTGGAAAGGTTTATATTATTGCAGAATAAACATCTTTTCTGCAATATAGAGTGTATAATATGTTTGCTTGCAGCTTTCAAAAGCGTGAGCTTTAAAGCACAATAATGCATTGTGTTATTATACATGCAGTAAAGCACTGCTTACTGTGAGTCAGCCTCTTGCATGTCACTTGAACACGTTATGTACAGTTCTCTTGAGAGGTTGGTTTTATTTTTAATTCTATGAATACTTTCCAAGAAATGTACTGTATTTTTGCCAGTGTACCAATATTCCTCTGAGGAATTTACTAGAAAACTGGGTGCTGCTGTGAGATTAATATCCTGTCATCCACATATCTAAGTTTCACTTGTTGGAATATTTTTATCCTTCATACGATATAAACGTGTGACATAGATCCTGTTTCTCTATATTCTACATTCTGATTCTCCAGGGAAGAAGCCGGACATACAATAGTCTGAAATACGCCTGGACTCCAGAATGTCACCACACTTCAATGGGCAATGTCAGAGCTGTGAAGCTTAAAACTATTACTCAACCTTTGTGACAAATTTGATACCGGAAAGCAGGGCAATGAAATGATAGACTTTGCAAGCAGTATTTATTACCTGACTTGTTTTAAAGGGGAAGTCCATGTAAAACTGATATTTATTACAGATATTTATAAAGTGCATATTTTGTATTTTACATTTACATTAGTCCCTGTCCCCAGGGAGCTTACAATCTAAGGTCTCTATCTCACATGCATTTTGTATCAGGGTCAATTTAGACAGAAGCCAACTAACTTATCAGCATGACTTTGGAGTGTGGAAGGAAACCCACACAAACACAGAGTATACCACCTTGCTAAGAATGGGAATCAAAATGGTGTCCCTAGCGCTGTAAGGCAGCAGTCTTAACCACTAAGCCACTGCAATGTTTTAGTCTTTGGTAGATGCTAGAGGGTTTTTTTTTTTTTTTTTTTTTTTTTATTGAAAATTTTTCAGACATTACACAGAACACAACAACAGCTGTAACAAAAACATTTTCATTCTTTAAGCATAAAGGAAGTCCGAGCAGAGAACGTCTGCTGGCAAAGTAGGGGGGAGGTGGGTGGAGAGGGAAAGGGGGGGGGCCTCAATGGTCCTTGAGGTTGGAAGGTGAATCTGATTGTGGGGGTAAGGTCCTGGGCGAGTCTCTGAAGTTAAACCTGTATTGAGCCATAGTGGGATCAGTCTGGGGAAAGGTGTAAGTTATATATCTGTCCCATTTCAGGTGGAAGAGTTCCCGTGAAGATAAAGCTGAGAAGTCCGTATTGGCGATATCTATTGTGAGAAGTGTGGAGAGCTCTGATCTGACCCGAGAGAGAGATGGAGGAGATGTGGAGATCCAGTTGCTTAGGATAGTCCTCCTGGCGATTAGTAGACAAGTCAGGATCCACACACGGGGTGTCCCAGAGGGGAGGCTAGACCATTTTTGGAGTCTCTTGTCCCAGAAGCCGAACAGGAGTATCATAGGGTCCTTGGGTAGGCTGAACTTGGTGACGTCCGTAATGTACAAAAGGACTTGGTCCCAAAAGTGACTTATACCGGGGCAGGACCAAAATTTGTGGTGGAGTGAAGGTCTTACCACCAGACACAAAGGGCATTTGTGGGCGTCCAGCATGGTTTTGTCCGATAGAAAAGGAATATGCGCCCGATGGAAGATTTTTAGTTGGGTCTCTTTCCAAATTGAGTTAGGAGTTAGAGCAAGGGTGGTTTGGAGACCCTTGACCATATTGGGTAACGTGTCATTGCCTGGAAAGTCCTTGAGCCAATTGGAGGCAGTAGAGGTGGACAAGGCCGGCGGGCATTGCCGCAAGAGGGGCTTGTAGATCGTGGAAATAGTATAGGTGTCAGCATCCAGCAGGGAGTCAATTAAAGACAGATGAAAGCGGGTCCCTGGTTTCCCAGTGGTTGAGGAGAGATAGTGAATGCATTGTGTCCAATAGAAAAGGTCCTTGTCCTGGACACCGAATTTATCTTTAACGACCCGGAAGGGAAGGGGAGTACCCGAGCTGGTGTCGCACAGTTGTCCGAAGGTAATCAAACCCTCCTCCTCCCATTGGTGGAACACGGAATGGGTCAATCCTGGAGTGAAAGTCGGGTTACCCCGTATTGGAAGGAATTTGGAAAAGTGTAGTGGCAGTTTCAGTAGTTTTCGTACCTCCCTCCACGCTATGGCAGTGTCCCTCAAAAGTATATTTTGACGTAGATCAGGGCACAGCGTCACCCATTTGGCATGCAAAAGAGCAGTTAGGGAGAATGGACTGGCCATCTGAGACTCAAGTTCATAATTAGAGTAATGTGAGGTCTGTGATACCCAGTCCAGAGCAGCCCTGAGCAAACAAGACAGATTATACATTCTCAGATTAGGCAAGTTAATACCCGCGTCGCTTCTGGAGAGTTGCAATTTGTTATACGAGATTCTCGGTCTCCTTCCCCGCCATAGAAATCGGGAGAAAGTTTTCTGCAGGGTTTGTGCATCTTTATGTCTGATTAATAGGGGAAGAGTTTGCAGGAGATAGAGAAGGCGGGCAAAGCTAACCATCTTAATAAGGTGGCATCTCCCCAAAAGCGACAACGGCAGTTCCTTCCAGTTTTCCAATTCCTTCGTTATTTTGGACAACAGGGGGGGGTAGTTCAGAGTGTAAATTGATGCCGGAGTGCGTCCTATCTTGATACCCAGATAGGTAATGTGATTAGATGCAATCATGAATGGGGATTCCCTTTCCCATGGACGAGGGGGGCCAGTTCCCAAAGGGAGGATCTCGCTTTTAGAATAGTTTATCTTGAGACCCGAGCACAGTCTGAATCTGTTGAACGCGGAAACTATTACGGGGATGTCTGCTGTGGGGTTTGAAGTAAACAGTAGAACATCATCTGCAAAAAGGGATATGCGCAGCTCCTGAGAGCCTATGCGAATACCATGGAGAGGGGCTCTGGTCAGTAGATACCGGGAGAGGGGTTCTAGAGCGAGGTTAAACAACAGCGGCGATAGGGGGCAGCCTTGTCTAGTGCCTTTGTGTAATCTAAACTCGTCCGTAAGCGCCCCCCCTACACACAATCTGGCCGATGGTGTAAGATACATAGAAGTGATGAGATTCACAAAGGGTCCACTAAAGCCCATGCCGTGCAAAACCCGACTCAGCCATTGGAAGTTGACATTGTCAAATGCCTTTTCGGCGTCGAGAGTCACAATAGCCATGTCTCGGCCAGGGTGTATGCGAGCCTGGTCCAGAGCAACCAGGACCTTCCTTATGTTAACAGTGGCTGAACGACCCTTGGTGAACCCAGACTGCACGGGGTGGATCAGATGCGGCATGATATTGGCCAGACGCGTGGCCACAATTTTAGATAGGATCTTGACATCAAGATTTAATAGGGATATGGGTCGGTATGAGCCCGGCTCCAGCGGATCTTTCCCTTTTTTCGAGAGAAGCTTGATAATGGCCTGGTTACCCGTCTGGAGATAGGGTCCGCCGTGCCAAATTGAAGAGTACACGTCCACTAGAGTCGGGATCACACCAGGGGAGACTAATTTGTAAAATTCCCCGGAAAGACCATCGGGGCCCGGAGACTTATTGGCTGCAAGATGTTTTATAGTCGACGCAATCTCGTCCGCCGTGATCGGGGCGTTAAGTGTATTTAAATGCTCTTCGGATATTTTGGGGATTTCAGTCCCAGATAGGAAAAAATCAGCTACTGAGCTGTCCATGGCCTCGGAGGCGTATAGCGAGGCGTAAAAGTCGCGCATGATCCCCTGCACCCCTTGCGGAGTGGAGTCCACTGCTCCCGATTTGTTCCGTAACGAGCCTATGTGCGTGGTGGACATCGGGCTCTTGCATAACCTGGCAAGCAGTTTCCCGGCCTTGTTACCGAAGCGGTGTAATGTCGCCGCAAGATGTGCTTTGTGCATCATTTCAACCCTATCAGCCCAAGTGTCAAAGTCCCGTTTAGCCTCAAGCCATGCCGTGCGCACCGTGGGGGTGTCGGCCTGTATCAGTGCCCGCTGGGCCGCCGCCAAACGTTCACTAGCCATTTTGTAGCTGCTATTCGTGTGCCGTTTGAAAGCCGCCGCATAGGAAATAATACGACCTCTCAAAAAGGCCTTCCCCGCCTCCCAGAAGAGGAGAGGGGAGCTGCTGTGTTGTTTATTCGTCACATAGTAATCATCCCACTCACGACGAAGGTACAGGGCAAAATCCAAATTGTCTTTAAGGTAGGAAGGGAACCTCCAAATTAGGGGGGCTGGGGGGGATTCCGCAAATGGTAGAGATACTGAAACTGGGGAGTGGTCTGAGATCGCGATGTCGTGTATGGTGGCGTCGTGCAGGAGAGGAAGGAGGGAGTCCGTGCAGAACAGGTAATCGATTCTAGTAAAACGTTTATGGGGGTGGGAGTAGAAGGAGTATTCCCGATCCGCGGGGTGCGAGTGACGCCAAACATCCGACAAGGAGAGTGATTCTATTAACGACGCTAGCGGAGTGGGGTCAGCTCGCAGGGTGTCGCGCAGTCCCTGCCGGGGCGTGGATTTATCCATAACCGGGTCCATTACCGCGTTGAAGTCACCGCCCACAATACGGGGGACATCAGGGAGGGAGAGGAGCCGGGCCGCAATTGTGGCGTGGAAGGAGTGGTCCAGGACATTCGGGGCATATATGTTGGATATAACTAACTCAGTGTCATGAAGCCGTATGTGTGCGGATGCATATCGCCCCTCACTATCTGTGTCTGTGGAAAGAATTTCCACCGGGAGGCGCTTATGGAACAGTATCATCACCCCGGCTTTGCGGCCGGAGGAAGGTGACCCTACTGTTTTGCCTACCCAGAGTTTCTCCATGCGCTTCATATCCTCCGCAGGCAGATGCGATTCCTGGATAAGAGCAATGTCCGCCTTTAACCGTTTGAGGTGTCGTAAGACTTTCATCCTCTTAGCCGGGGATCGGAGGCCCTTAACATTCCACGTCACTATAGGCATGGGACAGGAAAAAGGGGAATTATACTGGAAGCACGCAGAGTCGGCCTAGCCCCACCCTGGGGCAATGTTATGTAAAACACCGGAATTACATGTCTAACCTTAGACAGCTCTCGGAACCAAGAGCTCGCATACTGAGGATAGAAGCACACCTTCGTTGGGGGGAGGGGAGAAGGTAGGGAATGTAGGAAAACAGGGAGAAACCGAGCATAAACATACAATGCAATACGGCAGAATAACAATGTAAGCATTAAGAACTTCTCTTTTTTCCGCATGTGTACAACACGGAGCCCAGCCCACCAAGCGTGCCCCCGAGTCCAACCATGGTAGTAAACCCACTTAATGGTCCGAGTGGTCAGTATGGCTCAGGTACCCAGCTCTTCTGGCATTCTGGGCAGCCGGGGTGTACAAAGCGGAAGAAGAGCAGGAGCACACAGTGTAAAAATACATGAAACAGTAAACGATATACCTAGGCATCGGAACAAACAAAAGAGACATGCCAATAAAACAGAGCAAAATAGATATCAAACCTGAGGGAAAGGCGGGAGTACCCCGAGTCCTCTAAGCCCACGTCCTAGTGGGAACAGGCCCATACATGGGCCCAGTAGTGCAAATCAGAGACAGTCGGGAGGATCAGATCAACGGTGAACATTCGGGCGACCAGAGCTGACCACATCGGCATATCTTTGCCGTTTGGCAGGTTCCTTACTGGGGCTCCTTTGATCTAGCGGTCTGGAGAAAGGAAGGGCTTTAGCAGATGAAGAAAAAGAGGGGCCCTGATCCCCCAGGCGAAGTGAGCGAACAAAAGCTTCCGCTTCCTCTGGATCCTGAAACGCCATTTGGTCGCCGTTAGGTGCACGAAGGCGCAACGTCGCCGGATAGGCCAAGGTGAACTTCAAGTGTTCCTGGTGCAGTTTTGAGCATACGGTCTGAAAGGCTTTGCGTCTTTTTGCGACATCCACAGAATAGTCCGCAAATATTAGAATTTTCATGCCCTCAATTTGGAAATTGGAAGTCTGCCGGAATTTTTGTAGGATAGCAGACTTGTCCGCATAATTCAGGTATTTTGCAATGATCGGGCGCGGGGTTTTACGGTCTTCGGAGTAAAGCCCCATCCTGTGGGCCCGTTCGACCACACACGTACCATGTAGCCCCAAGGCAGCGGGGATTTTTTTAGCGCAAAGTTCAGGAATGGCAGAGGGGGCAATGTTCTCCGGAATCCCAATAAATCGCAGATTGCTCCGACGCGATCGGTTTTCCAGATCCTCCAACTTATCCATGATGATGCGATTAAGCTTATCCTGAGCCTGTTCAGTTCCCTGCATTTGGTACACCTCATCCTCGATATTAGATAAGCGGGATTCAGCCTCATTAAGCCTCTTATAATGTGCCTCCAGCTCCTTCTTTATGCTGGCCATGCCAGCAGCCACCGCTTTCTCCACAGAGGCCGCAATGGTGGGGTTTAGCAGAGCTGCTACAGCCTGAGCTATTTGCTCCGTGGAGGTGCCTAGCCCTGCAGAGGAGAGAGCCAGCGTAGGGGGCTGCTGTGTCGTGCCCGGCTGTGGCGGAGTGATGTCCATGGCTGGGAGCTCCGCGGCCGCGCCGGAGCAGGCCGAGACCGGGGCCTCAATTTGGGGAGGGGCCGGCGGAGGTCGTGACGCGGCCTTCTCGAGGAACCGCTCCATTCGGCCGGACTTTGAAAAGCACCGCCGGGTCCCTGGGTGTCGATGGACCTCCGGAGGGGGGTTCGAGGCTGATCCTGGGCTGTGGGCAGGTTTTTTAAGCCGGTTTTGGAGGGCACGCCGCGGGAGCTGGAGAGCGCTCACCTACTCCATGCGGCGCCGGAACCGGAAGTAGCGATGCTAGAGGGTTTAAAGCGTAACTCCACTTTTGTTGAGAAAAAAACATTCCCCTCTGGGTGATCTATGTACATTACAAAGATTTTAACAAACTTTAATTATTACCTTTCATTATTCTGGAGAAATCATTGTTTGTTCCTCTGTGCCTCTGTGCTGAGTGGGTCAAATGGGAGTGGTTTCATGATTATCTATCAGCTGTGGCAGCTGCAGGGCACTAATGAGGAAATCTGCTGGGCTTGCATCCGTTTAGATGTGTTCCTATTGGGAGTACAGTATCTCACCAAAAATTACATTTTTTTGCAGAGGATGCCAGAAATCTGAGACAAAAGCAGAAAAAATTCCCAGCTCAATTCACCAACCAGTTTGCTTACCAACCAAATTAACCTGTCTAACAGTATGCAATATAAACAGGGGTTTAGTTAGCACACATTTGCAAACGCATGTGTAAGCTGCAGGGCCACTTCACTGCACCCTGTTTTACCTGCAGTCCTAACTCCTGAAAATGTTTGAGAGTCTCCACAGTGGAAGCACATGCAATCTAATGGATAGATTAGAGTTTTTGTTTGTTGTTGATGCCTGAAATCTGACTTGTATATTAGGCAGACTTCTGGGAAAATAGGTGAGCCAATCACACAAGCAGGAAATGATGTTTCTGGGGTGTGGTCAGTACACATTATGTGTACAGAACAGCTCCAGGTAGCCATGTTGCATTGCATTTTAAGAAAATGACAACAGCTACAGATTGAAAAGGAAAGGTCGTTTTTAATAACATTCAATTACAATATATATATAATTGTATATTGTATACAATTATACATATTATACATATGCAATTGTGTATTGTTTTGTCTTTATTTTCTATTTTTTCCCCCCCAAAAAAGTGGTTACCCTTTAAAGTTGGAGACTCTAACGGTGAAATATATGTACTGGGTGTGCTAAATTGCTGTGCTCATTATGAAGAGTTCTCTATCTCCCTGTTAGATTTTTTATTATTTATAATTTAGAGAATGCAACGTGAGGGACTGGAACATGCAACAGTGGGCGAATACATCCAAAACTTCAAGGTGAAAAGAAGTCAGAGTCTGGAAATAGGGCAGGAATATCTTTCTAATAGAGTATCCAAGTCTTTTAAGAATCAGCAAATCTGGCTCTACCAATAACAAAAAATATTACTTGTGGATGTACTTATTCTCTAAAGTGTTGATTTTGGATAAGGCTTAAATTTAGTTTCACTTTTTTGCATTCAACAAATGGCTTTTTTACACGCGTGGTACATCTGAAAAGTAATCTGTGATTGGATAGCTCTTTAAATTCAACAGGCAGTGAGGAGGAATTTTATCACCTCCCTACAGCCTGTATTAAGTCCTTAAATCTCACATCAGCAAGCTGTAACCATATGCATGTGGTTGTGGGACACCCCCTTTCAGTTTAATAGGTTGTGTATGGCAGGCCGCAAGTATGAATGTTGCCACACTGTAATGCAAGTCATCACAGACACCAAAAATGTGTCGGCAGACTGTGAGCTTGTGTTGATGACCATAGTGTTTATTGGCGGGTGCAATTGACCTACAGTTGGTTTTAATATTTTTTAGGGTAGGTTTTTATAATTGACCAACATCAAATTATTGTTCAAAAACTAGAACTGTGGAGGAACATGAATTTTCCTATTTTATGATATATATTTCCAAATATATTGAGTAATTATAGTAATAGTTGATACTTGAATTTAAGTCATTCATGAATAAAATAATTTTGGTGTCCACAATAAATAGAGTACAGTTAAGCAGAATATGTGGCATTTTCGATATGTAGAAAATTGAAACTACACATATATGTTTGGTATCCCTATAATCAGAACAGATAAAATAATAAGTGCAGATAATATTAAATCCTCAGCTTTTTTGGTTTAGCACATTGAGCACAATAAATATTCCCCAGTAAACTATTTAAATAAAATTCTTATCCACAGCTTACAATTTTCAATGTTGCTGGCTCCTGATCTCTCACTGCTGCTTCCCTGAACTTATAGTTTCCATGGGAAGGTATTAAAAATGCACAGTGGATTCCTCAGCCAATCTGAGAGAGTGGGGAGAAGGAGTGGGAAGCAGGGAAATTCCTTGCCACCCTTAACTATGGGGCTAAGTGTTTGTATTCATGCACACAGAGTAGGGAGACACAATTCTAGTCCCTGCATGCAAGGGTGGCTCTATAGGATGCTGCAAGACAAAGGAGCCACTCTGAAAAAGAAAACCTGGGACAATGGCCATGGCACAGTTAACTCTGGAACATAGGCAAGGATTAAAAAATAAAGAAGCTGCATACTCAGTATATGAATAAATCAGCTGCTGAAAGTGCCTGAAAGAGTTTAATAAAATCTTAAGGTTCTAAGATGGGCAGAAAAACTTGCTGTTTGGAAAATAATGTAAGAGAAACTTAAGAGCATTTTTTATTTTATTTTATTTTTTTATATTTTCCAGAAAACAAAAATATCAAATCATTTTTAAAGTACAAAACCCAGTAAAAGCAAATCTGTACCTATAAAAATACTGACATTTAATACATGAATAAGGTTGAGCGAACACAGACTGTATTATTCGTGTTCGTACCGAATAATTGGATTTTTGTTACCCGAACACGGACCCGAAAACTTTACTGTATATTCGGGTAAAAATCCGTGTTTGGTCATTTTATTTCCGGGTTTTGTATGCATTGGCGCGCTTTTCATGGCGGGCTTTCAACAGCCAATCAACAAGCATTTAACTGGTGTGCCTTAAGCCATCCCAGAAATGCCTACAAATGTATTAGTAGCTGTGATTGGCCATCTGAAGCATGTGACCAAGTCTTTAGAAGTTCGAGCCAGCGCCGCTGCGTCATTCTGCTGTGTAGTTCAGGGGCAGAGCACACATCATACGTGCTGGCTGCTGATTAGGGACAGACAGGCAAAAATCATTTGTGTCCGGATAGAATTGAGGGACAGGTCGGAGTGTGTTAGGCAGGGCGAGTTGTAGGGCATTTTAGGGCGAGGCTGCTGATTTTTAGGGTCAGTGTTCTACAATCGATATTGCTGTGTGGGGGGGGGGTTTGCAGTGACCGATCTTATCAATCCTTTTAGGGAGAGGCTGGAGATAGGCAGGTGTCAGTGGCCCAAATCGATTTTGATGTGTGTGGGGTGCAGTGAACACAATCTTTTTTGCCCACTGAGGAGGAGGGAGAAAAGTATTTTTCTATCAGTCACTGTGTGCAGCGTTTTTCCTTCAGTGCTGCTGTGCTGACTGTGATAATACACTGCTGTGTGTATTCACATGTGCTATTATTGAGTGGTTTCAAAAATCATACACTTTTTTCTATTCCACTATTCAATATACAGCCTTGGGTTAAAAAAAATTAAATTGTGGCATAGTCTGTACTAATCTAGTTAAAAATTACAAACTTAAAAGGGGAATTTTTTTTCCTCCTCCATAGCCTGCAGCAGAGCTGAATGATATAAGACACTGCTGTTCACATGTGCTATTGATAAATCACACCAATTTTATATCATATTTTCTATTCCGCTATTCAATAAAAACCTTTGGGTATAAACAATTAAATTGCGGGATAGTCTGTGTTGGTACGTGTGAGATACACCTTTCCAATTTTTGGGGTGCATCTCATACTTCTGAGGATTTGAGGGTGCTGCCTGTTCCGAACTCCTCCTACTCCTCATCCTGCCTTTGGGGGTACAAAAAATAGTAATTGGGGCCTAGTCTGGTTCTGTACGTGTGAGATACATACACTTTTTTTGATAATATTTTCTATTCCGCTATTCAATAAAAACCTTTGGGTATAAACAATTAAATTGCGGGATAGTCTGTGTTGGTACGTGTGAGATACACCTTTCCAATTTTTGGGGTTCATCTCATACTTCTGAAGATTTGAGGGTGCTGCCTGTTCTGTACTCCTCCTACTCCTAATCCTGCCTTTGGGGGTACAAAAAATAGTAATTGGGGCCTAGTTTGGTTCTGTACGTGTGAGATACATACACTTTTTTTGATAATATTTTCTCTACCGCTATTCAATAAAAACCTTTGGGTATAAACAATTAAATTGCGGGATAGTCTGTGTTGGTACGTGTGAGATACACCTTTCCAATTTTTGGGGTGCATCTCATACTTCTGAAGATTTGAGGGTGCTGCCTGTTCCGTACTCCTCCTACTCCTCATCCTGCCTTTGGGGGTACAAAAAATAGTAATTGGGGCCTAGTCTGGTTGTGTACGTGTGAGATACATACACTTTTTTTGATAATATTTTCTATTCCGCTATTCAATCAAAACCTTTGGGTATAAACAATTAAATTGCAGGATAGTCTGTGTTGGTACGTGTGAGATACACCTTTCCAATTTTTGGGGTGCATCTCATACTTCTGAAGATTTGAGGGTGCTGCCTGTTCCATACTCCTCCTACTCCTCATCCTGCCTTTGGGGGTACAAAAAATAGTAATTGGGGACTAGTCTGGTTCTGTACGTGTGAGATACATACACCGTTTTTTGATAATATTTTCTATTCCGCTATTCAATAAAAACCTTTGGGTATAAACAATTAAATTGCGGGATAGTCTGTGTTGGTACGTGTGAGATACACCTTTCCAATTTTTGGGGTTCATCTCATACTTCTGAAGATTTGAGGGTGCTGCCTGTTCCGTACTCCTCCTACTCCTCATCCTGCCTTTGGGGGTACAAAAAATAGTAATTGGGGCCTAGTCTGGTTCTGTACGTGTGAGATACATACACTTTTTTTGATAATATTTTCTATTCCGCTATTTGATCAAAACCTTTGGGTATAAACAATTAAATTGCGGGATAGTCTGTGTCGGTACGTGTGAGATACACCTTTCCAATTTTTGGGGCGCATCTCATACTTCTGAAGATTTGAGGGTGCTGCCTGTTCTGAACTCCTCCTACTCCTCATCCTGCCTTTGGGAGTACAAAAAAGAGTAATTGGGGCCTAGTCAGGTTCTGTACGTGTGAGATACATACACCTTTTTTTTGATAATATTTTCTATTCCGCTATTTAATCTACACCTTTGGGTAAAAACAATTAAATTGCGGGATAGTCTGTGTCGGTACGTGTGAGATACATACACCTTTGATATCATATTTTCTATTCCGCTATTTAATCAAAACCTTTGGGTATAAACAATTAAATTGCGGGATAGTCTGTGTCGGTACGTGTGAGATACACCTTTCCAATTTTTGGGGCGCATCTCATACTGCCGAGGATTTGAGGGTGCTTCAGTCTGCCTCCTGCCCGTTCCGAACTCCTCCTACTCCTCATCCTGCCTTTAGGGTACAAAAAATTGTAATCGGGGCCTAGTTTGTGTTTTTGTACGTGTGAGATACACCGTTTTGTAAAATTTGTCCTATTCCGCTATTCAATATACACCCTGTTTGAGTGTAAAAAATTAAATTGCGGGATAGTCTGTATCGGTACATGTGAGATACACCTTTTTAAATTTGTTTGGTGCATCTCCTTCTACTGCCGAGGATTGCAGGGCGCTTCAGTTTGCCTCCTGTTCCCAACTCCTCTTCCTCATCCTGCCTTTAGGGTACAAAAAATTGTAATCGGGGCCTAGTCTGTGTTTGTACGTGTGAGATACACCGTATTATAAAATTTTTCCTATTCTGCTATTCAATATACACCCTTTTGGAGTGTAAAAAATTAAATTGCGGGATAGTCTGTGTCGGTACGTGTGAGATACACCTTTCCAATTTTTGGGGCGCATCTCATACTGCCGAGGATTTGAGGGTGCTTCAGTCTGCCTCCTGCCCGTTCCGAACTCCTCCTACTCCTCGTCCTGCCTTTAGGGTACAAAAATTGTAATCGGGGCCTAGTTTGTGTTTTTGTACCTGTGAGATACACCGTTTTGTAAAATTTGTCCTATTCCGCTATTCAATATACACCCTGTTTGAGTGTAAAAAATTAAATTGCGGGATAGTCTGTATCGGTACATGTGAGATACACCTTTTTAAATTTGTTTGGTGCATCTCCTTCTACCGCCGAGGATTGCAGGGTGCTTCAGTTTGCCTCCTGTTCCCAACTCCTCTTCCTCATCCTGCCATTAGGGTACAAAAAATTGTAATCGGGGCCTAGTCTGTGTTTGTACGTGTGAGATACACCGTATTGTAAAATTTTTCCTATTCTGCTATTCAATATACACCCTTTTGGAGTGTAAAAAATTAAATTACGGCATAGTCTGTATCGGTACGTGTGAGATACACCTTTTAAATTTGTTTGGCGCATCTCCTTCCACCGCCAAGGATTGCAGGGCACTTCAGTTTGCCTCCTGTTCCCAACTCCTCCTACTCCTCTTCCTCATCCTCCCTTTAGGGTACAAAAAATTTTAATCGGGGCCTAGTCTGTGTTTGTACATGTGAGATACACCGTTTTTTATCCTTTTTCCTATTCCGCTATTCAATATACACCCTTTTGGGGTAAAAAACATTAAATTGCGGCATAGTTTGCATATTTGACTGTGAGATACACCCGTGCGATACTGTTGTTGTTTTGTTCCGCTATTCAATAAACACCTTTCTAGGGCTAGATCTTAAATTACAGAAATATGAGGAGACCGTCAAATAGGGGCCGTGGCCTGGGTCGTGGTGCTGCTGGTAGAGCTCCTGTTGCAAGGAGAGGACGTGGTCGATCTGTGCCAGCTACATGCACAAGTGAAACACCTTCCTCAAGTGTTAGTAGGAGACAGAACCTGCATCAGTATTTGGTAGGACATCATACGCCTCTAGAAGTGATGATGCCAGAACACGTAGAGGCGAAAGTAGATTGGTTTGCTGCTGACAGTGCCTCCAGTTCCTTCACATTGTCTCCCACCCAGTCTACTGCAGAAAGGTCAGAATTGGCACCTGCAGCCGATGTCCAACCGTCTTTCACCTCACCCCCTTGCAAATCAGGCAAGCAGTCTGAGCCCCAAGCCATACAGCAGTCTCTTCTTCTTTTTGATGACTCTGTCAGCAGGGTTTCCCAGGGCCATCCACCTAGCCCTGCCCCAGAAGTGGAAGAGATTGAGTGCAGCGATGCCCAACCACTTATTTCTCAAGATGAGTACATGCAAGGACCATCGCAGCACGTCTCCGATGATGACGAAACGCAGGTGCCAACTGCTGCGGCGTTCAGAATTGTGGAGACCGACAAGGAGGGCAGGGGTGAAGACTGGGTAAAAGATGACGTGGAGGACGATGAGGTCCTCGACCCCACATGGAATGAAGGTCATGCAGGTGACCTGAGTATTTTGGAGGAAGAGGCGGTGGTCGCACAGAGCCACCAGCACAGCAGAAGAGGGAGCAGGGTGCAGAAGCGGAGCAGCCGTGCCCTAGACACTACGCCTGCTACTGCCCAACACAGCAAGGGAACGAGCGCACCAAAGCCAGCTCAAAGGAGATCTCTAGCGTGGAAGTTCTTTAGAAAATGTGCTGATGACAGGACACGAGTGGTTTGCACCCTGTGCAATCAGAGCCTGAAGCGAGGAATAAAACCTTCTCAACCTGAGCACAACCTGCATGATCAGGCATCTAAGTGCAAAGCACGAGCTGCAGTGGAGTAGACACCTTCAAAACCAAGAAACGTCTCTGGCTCATCCTGCTTCCTCTTCTGCTGCAGTCTCGGCCGCTCCAGCCACATCTGTAGTGATACCCGCACCTGCCGCCCCGCAAACAGACGATCTGTCAGCAACACCACCACCTGGGTCACCAACCATCTCCACAATGTCCCGTGGAAGCGTTCAGCTTTCCATCTCCCAAACACTTGAGAGGAAGAGGAAGTACCCCCCTACCCACCCATGATCCCTGGCCCTGAATGCCAGCATTTCAAAATTCTTGGCCTTTGAAATGCTGTCATTCCGTCTGGTGGAGACGCACAGTTTTAAAAACCTTATGTCGGTGGCTGTCCCACAGTACGTTGTGCCCAGCCGCCACTACTTTTCCAGGCAAGCCATCCCTTCCCTGCACAACCAAGTGGGGGAAAAAATCAGGTGTGCACTGTGCAAAGCCATCTGTGGCAAGGTCCACCTAACTACCGATACGTGGACCAGTAAGCACGGTCAGGGGCGTTATATCTCCCTAAAGGCACACTGGGTAAATGCAGTGGCGGATGGGCCTGAGGCGGATAGCAATTTGGCGCATGTCCTTCCACCACCGAGGATTGCAGGGCGCTTCAGTTTGCCTCCTGTTCCTAACTCCTCCTACTTCACTTCCTAATCCTCTACCGCCTCCTCATCCGGACAGCGTAACACCTTCACCACCAACTTCAGCACGGCCAGGGGTAAACGACAACAGGCAGTTTTAAAACTTGCCTGTTTGGGGGAAAAAACACACACCGCGCAGGAGTTGTGGAGGAGCATGGAACAGCAGACAAATGAGTGGTTGCTGCCAGCGAGCCTCAAGCACGGCCTGGTGGTGTGCGATAACGGGCGAAATCTCATAGCAGCTCTGGGCCTAGCCGGTTTGACGCACATCCTTTGCCTGGCCATGTGCTGAATTTGGTGGTGCAGAGGTTCCTTAAAAACTACCCCGATATGTCAGAGCTTCTGCAGAAAGTGTGGGCCGTCTGTGCACACTTTCGGCGTTCTCACCCTGCTGCTGCTCGCTTGTCAGTGCTGCAGCGTAACTTCGGCCTTCCCACTCACCGCCTCATATGTGACGTGCCCACAAGGTGGAACTCCACCTTGCACATGCTGGAAAGACTGTGCGAGCAGCAGCAGGCCATAGTGGAGTTTCAGCTGCAGCACGCACGTGTGAGTCGCTCTGCAGAACAGCACCACTTCACCACCAATAACTGGGCCTCCATGCGAGACCTGTGTGCCTTGTTGCGCTGTTTTGAGTACTCCACCAACATGGCCAGTGCCGATGACGCCGTTGTTAGCTTAACTATCCCACTTCTATGCCTCCTTGAAAAAACAATTCGGGCGATGATGGAAGAGGATGTGGCACAGGATGAGGAGGAGGAGGAGCATGAAGAGGTAACATTTCCAAGGCTTTCAGGGCAGTCATTCACAAGGGGCTCCGAGGGTGGGTTCCTGCACACACAAACGCCAGGGACACAATTGTCCAGCAGGGGCACAGTTCTGGGGGATGAGGAGGAGGAGCTGGAGGAGGAGATGGAACCATGTTCACAGCAGGGTGGCACCCAGGCCAGCTCATGGCCATCAATGGTGCGTGGCTGGGGGGATACAGAGGACACAGACGATACACCTCCCACAGAGGACAGCCTTTTGTTGCCTCTGGGCAGCCTGGCACACATGAGCGATTACATGCTGCAGTGTCTCCACAACGACCGCCGAGTTGCCCACATTTTAACTTGTGCTGATTACTGGTGGCCACGCTGCTGGATCCCCGTTACAAGGACAACATACCATCCTTAATTCACTCACTGGAGCACGATCGCAAGATGCGCGAGTACAAGCGCACGCTGGTAGACGCGATGCTGCTGGCATTCCCACCTGACAGCGGGGCAACAGTGGAAGCACAAGGCAGAGGAGGAGGAAGAGGTCGCCAACGCAACCAGGGCACCGCCAGCACCTCAGAAGGCAGGGTTAGCATGGCCAAAATGTGGAAAAGCTTTGTCAGCACGCCACAACAAACAGCAGCACCAGCAGCTCATATGGAACGTCTTAGCAGGAGGCAGCATTTCACCAACATGGTGGAGCAGTATGTGTGCACATGCCTAGACGTACTGAATGATGGGTCTGCCCCCTTCAACTTCTGGGTCTCCAAGTTGGGCACATGGCCTGAGCTTGCCCTTTACGCCTTGGAGGTGCTGGGGTGCCCTGCAGCCAGTGTATTATCTGAACGGGTATTTAGCACGGCTGGGGGCGTTATCACAGACAAGCGCAGCTGCCTGTCCATAGACAATGTGGACAAGCTCACGTTCATTAAAATGAACCAGGCATCTTGATCATGATCCCACGGGACTTTTCCGTACCTTGTGCAGAATAGCGATGGATACCGACCTTACCCAGCCATTGTTCTATTTTTGCTCTTTCTCACTCTTTTGGGGTGTACCCTCATTTAAAATTTCTGAAAAAAAGCAGTGTTGGCTACCTCGTCCTCCTCAGGGCCAGATTAACATAGGGGCTATTGGAGCTGCAGCTCCAGGCCCCTACCTTAATATAGGCCCCGGGTTGGCCATATTCACTGTTACCGCTATTCTGTCACTTGTAAACACAGAAGTCTGGCTTCTATGCTCGCTTCCCCAGGCAGCTCCCTCAGAACCTCCCCACACAGCACGAAGGCCGGACAAGGAGGGACAGTTGCCGATGCATGGATGTGTTTATGGGCTTCAGAGACAGCATCCCATATTGAATTAGGCATGCATGGCTGCACCCTTCCTCCTCTGGGTGCATGCCAAGGCACGGCCCTTAAGGCCCTTCAAAATCCTCAGCACCAAGCCCATGATGCTCTTAATCCGGCCCTGGTCCTCCTCCACCGCCGCTTCCACCTACACCGCCCATAGGTGTGCGCAGCCTATTGCATTAGGGTGTGCACCCCAAAGTTTAAATACACATGCATGTGTTTGCCTACATGTACATGGCCCCAATACATTACTCTTCCTGCTGGCAAAGAGAAATAGAGCAGAGCATCTCCTCACTGGCAAACAGAGCGATAATGCTATGTGCCCTAGGTGATTAGGGTGTGCCCAGGTACACCCGGCACACCCTGTGCGCACGCCTATGACACCGCCACATCCACCACCACCTCAACCTCCCTCCTACTCCATATGGGCCTCATCCTTCAGAGATGAAGAACATTGTTTTATTTTTCTGTTTTTTTTTTTTTGTTGTTTTAAGTTATTTCCCTATCCACATTTGTTTGCAGAGCAGTTGCCATGCTCTTAACTACGTTTTGCTGCCATTTGAAGCACTCTAGCCCTTTCCATTGGTGTTTTAGAGCCATTTTACTGCCTGAAATTTCGGGTCCCCATTGACTTCAATGGGGTTCGGTGTCCGGAAAAAGTTCGGCAAAAGTCCGGGACACGGACCCGGACTTTTTTTTCAAGTTCGGCCGAACCCGCCGAACACGGACATAAGGTTAAGCTCTAAAAAAACACATTTGTGTATATTAAAGGTATATACCAAACAAACACTTTGATTTCGATCTAATTTAGGCAAACCCGTCTATGTGCTGTTTATTAGCTTTAATGTTGATCTTGACATTTAACATCTGCATCCCACTTACCCGTTTTCTGTGGTACTAGGGTCCACCTCTGTTGCCCAATAAACCTGTCCAATGGAAAGAAGTGCCTGCAGGTTACAAACATATTGTCAAGGTTACACTGAGCTTTTCCTGCAAATTAGTAAATTTCTGTGAGAGATAATGGGCACTAACCAATATATTATATAATATGTCAAACATATAATAACCAATATTGTAGCCCTAAATGCCCAAGTCATCACAAAGCATAATTTTGGGCATTAAACCTAATATGGAATATGGAACCCCCAGCAACCCTATATTTATCTAATTGCCAATATCCTTATTCTACAAATGACTCTAAATTAAATTCTGTAAAACACTGATATAATATATGTTTTTTTTTTAAGAAATAAAAAATCTATATAGGTCTTGTGGTATCAATTACTGGCAGATGTCAACCTGTTGGAAAGGTTTTCAGGAGCAAACTGGGCAAAATACCAACAGATTTTGGTTGTTTGCTTATCTCTAATTAGCAGTTCACTGACTGACTTCATCTATTGTCTTGACTTGTTCTTGAATGCTCCTCAAGCTGACGAGTTAACTACTTCATTTTAGAAAGTCAGCTGGGGCAAGCTGTCAATTTGTGGAGAAAAGGAATGTTTAATGCCTCTTCTACTTCTGAAGTTTTATATAGACAGCTTTCCAAAATATTCTGGTAAGTGAAAAGTTAGAAAAATCCTGAGCAAGAAATTTTAGAAATGAAAAACTCATTACAACTCTGGAAAAAGACAGAGATTTTATGCACAATAAATCTTGTGCTACAAAGTCAAACATTATCCGGGCACATACAGTATTGTATGTGTTAGGATTACAGAGATTAGCTGAGAAAAGATTAGGGGCACAAGTCAATAAAATGTTTATTTTTAGCTACAGCTACCGTTTACTTGTCACCACCAAATACAACAGAATAGCAAGGTAAAAGGGAAAATTAATGATTTTCACAGTTGAATGTGCATTTAAAGACTAATATGTTTGAACAGTGACTACAAAAGAGACAACTTCACAAAGAAAAAAATGTTAGTGAGGGGTGCATGTACGCATCAGACCTTTATGTATGCATTCTAGCCTCTCACCATCCAGGCAAACCTTCCCCCCAAACCGTATCTGTGGTGGCATTCAACCTGCTGTACCCCAACTACTCAAGAAGGAAACCATCTTCCTACATCAGTGCAATAGTCAGTACTCATGGGGAATCAAGCCATTTTCTTTCCTTCTACCCATGGTGGAAGAAAATAAAATCAAATCATCTATGGGCTGCTTGAATCATTTGATGGCTTTGCTGCAATATCAGAAGTGCCAATGAACCAAACAGAAACAAGCAATGAACTTCACTTCAACCCCACTGACATTAGGGAACCCCTACAACAATCCTACCCTTTCACATGGACCAACACCCTAAATCGTTGGAAATTACCCTTACTCCTACATAAGAATAATTTTATTTTGCAAACATTCCCTCATTATTGAGGGAATTAAATGAACTAGTAGACACTTTGCAACACTACCCTATCTTTTTATTTATTATTTTTATTCAGGTCTAATGCTCAAAAATTTACATAACTACCTAAACTGTTATATGTCTTCCAAGTCTGCCTATCCCTATCCCCAGCAATGTAATCATCATACTTCATCGCAAAGCTCTACAATTTATGTAGGGTGGGCAGTGCTACATAATCCAGAAGGCTACTTTAATCCCATCTAGACATGTGCAACTAGTTTTGGCCTGAATGTAAATTCGGACAATTTTTTGATTATTCGGGGATTTGGATGTACCAGAATCTCAGAATCAAATAGTAACAAATATTTGGATGTATCTGAATCTCCAAATAAAATAGTAATGAATAGTAACAAATTTAGTTAAAATCTATTAAAATTAGTTTCTTTTATTCGCTTTTTAATGAATTCCAACTTTTCAGAAAGATTATAATTTGCATCGGTCGAAAAACCATTGACCAATTTTAATCCTGTGTGAAGAAATAGCTGGTTGTTAAGCAGTGGGCTGGGAAGCCAGCCACCAACATCCTTAACAACCATGAGTCATCATTTGTTAGCAGGCTTCCCCACTGACAGATGAATGTAAAGAAAAGAATGCCAGCAATTGCATGGCAATAGAAAAATGTTGGAAAAAAGGGTGTGCCCCCCCCCAAATCTATACCAGACCCTTTATCTGAGCATGCAGTCTGGCAGGTCACATTCCCTCAACATCAGGGGGATGGGTGCTTTGGGGTAGGGTGGCTCTGCACCCCAAAGCATCTTGTCCCCATGTTGATGGGGAGAAGGGCCTCTTCCTGACAACTCTGGGATGTGATTGTTGAGGTCTGCAGGTGGGGAGCCTTAACAGAATATGGAAGCCCCCTTTAACAATGGGGCCCCCAATTCCCACCCCCCCTATGTGAATGGGTAACAGGTACATCGTACCTCTACCCATTCACCAAAAAAATGTCAAAAAATAAGAACCACAGAAAACAGTTTTTGACAAGTCCTTTATTAAAAAGTAAAAAAAATAAAATAGTGCCCCTTGATGTAAATCCATCATTAATCATGCCTGCCGGACCCGAAAAATAGAAAAAATTAAAAAACGCTCTGCCTCCTGGGAGGCCTCCCGCTGTCTGCTCGCTCTGCGCCTTGACAGTTCTTACCTTTTTTTCCTATAAACAGAGCTTTCTTTTGGTGGTATTTGATCACCTCTGCACTTTTCATTTTTTGCGATATTAATTAAAAAATGCAACAATTTTGAAAAAATAACAATATTTTTCTACTTTGACAGTTAAAAAATATCCAATATATTAAATTTTTGTCATATATTTAGGCCAAAATGTATTTAGGTTTGACAAACAAAATTCTAAATGAGCGTATTTTTACCACTTTAAGACCGGAAGATTTTTCCCCTATTCCTGACCAGGCCATATTTTGCGATTCGGCACTGCATTATTTTAACGGACAATTGCGCGGTCGTGTGACACTGTACCCAAATTAAATTTATGTGCTTTTTTCCCCACAAATAGAGCTTTCTTTTGGTGGTATTTGATCACCTGTGTGATCTTTACTTTTTGTGCTATAAACAAAAGAAGAGCGACAATTTTGAAAAAATAACAATATTTTTCACATTTTTTTATATGAAATTCCCCCCCCCCCCAAATTTTTTTTTAACATTTTAGGCCAATTTGTTTTCTGCTACATACAGTATGTTTGGTAAAAAAAATCGCAATAAGCGTATTTTGATTGGTTTGCGCAAAAGTTATCGCAGCTACTAACTACGGCAAATTTATGTAATTTTTATTGTTTTTTTTTAACTAGTAATGGAGGCGATCTGGCAGCGATCTGCGACATTGGGGCGGACAGATCGGACCCCTAACTGACATTTTTGACACTTTTGGGGGTACCAGTGACATTACTACAGTAATCAGTGCTTTAAATATGCACTGTTACTGTAAAAATGACACTGGCAGGGAAGGGTTTAACTTTTATCGGTGATCAAGGGGTTAATGTATGCCTGGTGCTTACTGACATGTGGGGGGGGTACTGTGTGACACAGGCACAGATTGCAGGTTCAGCTATGCTGAATCCTGTAATCTGTCCCTGCCTGTCACTTAGGAGACCCGCCCGCTTTGTTTACACAAGCGGGCGGATCTCCTCACTTGATCCCCGACGAACGGGGAAGAGCGGCGTTGATCACCGCCTCTCCTCCCCTGGCCCGACTCCCGCTGTGTCTGAATACAGCGGGAGCGAGCCTCCGGCGGTGCACGCGTGCCGCCCACAAGGGGAGGAGTCCAGCGACGTAGACCTACGTCGCTGGACGATAACGAACAACTTTGCCGCAGCACGCTCCATGTGAGCGGTCGGCAAGTGGTTTTTAACGGACAAATTACTGAAGCCTGAAATTGTAACTTCAAACCTGTAATTTCACAGTAAATAGATAAATAATAAATTATTATGTTATAACATATAGAATAATAATATTTTATTTTGTTTGATTTAAAAAGTACCTCTTCAGCATTAGCAGCAGCAGCAGATTCTCCCTCTTGACTGTGTGAGAAAAACATGGGATTATGGTTAAACCTTATACCCATAAAACCATGTTTTTTCCTTGTAGTTAAGAGGGCTGGGTTGGAAGGGATCATGCCTCTTTTAGACACTTGCCCCCTTTTATGACACTGCAGTGAGAGGAGAGCATTTTTATTGGACAGCTTGGACCAATGGTGCTTTACCATTGGTACAAGGCTCCAAGCTGTCCATTGAGCTCAGTGCCTCTGACAAGCTCATCCTCTCAGTGTGCTGCAAACAGCTTCTGACAGGCTGCGAAAGGAGCCCTGTATCTCTGGCCCAGTGGTAGGGTAGGACTTCAGGTACCTACACCCCACATTTGGGGTCTCCGTTGCCCCAGCTCGCCGAGCTACGACCCTTGAAGCTCGATATTTTTTTTTATGTTCATGGCAGGTGAGGCTCTGCCTCCCCTGACTGCATGTCCCTGACCCTTACTTAATCTCTACAAAGTCACAGAGTTGTGCTAAAAATAGATTCTTTATAACCTTTATGTCAATATCAGGTCATAACTGTAACAACCATCTAATTTGATGGTTAAAATAATCTTGATGAATTTGCCTATCCCAGAGAGTCTCTTTATAATCTCTTGACATTCACAAGCAATCTGTTGGTTAAGTCTGCTAATAAAATATTTCAAGTTGAAAGAAATGTGTGTCTATATCCATTATCGAATTAAGGATCATTTTAAGACAGGAGCTCATGCAGAAAATACATTTGACTAGAAATACTGTGTTTCACATATCCAACCTTCAGTGACAAGTCCAGCTCATTGACATTCTCAGTGAATATAAAAATATTCTAAAATCATCCTACAACATACCTACTGATCTGTTACTGTAGACCCCTATTAAATAGTGCCCTTTACTGAAAATATTTTTTTTCTGGGCACAACTGGTCAATAACAACCTGGGGGAAACATAAAAAAATAGAAAAACAGTTAGTTTATATGTACTTCACATTCAATAATTAGTTTTTAAAGTTACCTTAAAGTGGTTGTAAACCTCAGACATGAAATATGAACAAAGCATATCCCTCTATAGTGTGTACTTGTATCATTTAGAAGCACTAAGTGTCATTTCTGTCTGCTGCTTTATCCCTCTGCTATCTGCATGAGCAGTGGCGGCCAGTGCGTTGGGGGCACAGAGACTCCGCACCCCCATCCATGCGTCCAGCCCCTAATCTACATGTGGCATTTTTTTTCTTCTGAAGCACGTGATTAGAGCCAGAGGCTCTAATAGGCTTCAGAAAAGGGTGGACCCGGGGCGCAGAGCAGTGCGCCCTGATCCCACCCATTGTGTGACAATAGCAAATGAATATTCGCTATTGTCACACGGATCCTCCTCCTGGCCAATCAGGAAGCGGTCCGAGACCCGTTTCCTGATTGGCCGAAAGGCGAACCTTTGCCATTGGCCAAGGAGGATGAGCAGGACTCGGGAGACGCGGAGGACTGAGGAGAAGCCACCACTGCATCAGGTAGTGCACTGGTCTCTCTGCACGCTGGTAATTCTGCATTGAAGGGGGCACGCTGTGGTCACTCTGCATTTATGGGGGCACCCTGTGGTCACCCTACATTGATGGGGGCATGCTGTGGTCACTCTACATTGATGGGGGCACGCTGTGGTCACTCTGCATTGAAAGGGGCACCCTGTGATCACTCTACATTGAAGGAGGCACGCTGTGGTCACTCTGCATTGAAGGGGGCACCCTGTGGTCACTCTGCATTGATGGGGGCACGCTGTGGTCACTCTGCATTGATGGGGGCACGCTGTGGTCACTCTGCATTGAAGGGGGCACGCTGTGGTCACTCTGCATTTATGGGGGCACCCTGTGGTCACCCTACATTGATGGGGGCATGCTGTGGTCACTCTACATTGATGGGGGCACGCTGTGGTCACTCTGCATTGAAAGGGGCACCCTGTGATCACTCTACATTGAAGGAGGCACGCTGTGGTCACTCTGCATTGAAGGGGGCACCCTGTGGTCACTCTGCATTGATGGGGGCACGCTGTGGTCACTCTGCATTGAAGGGGGCACGCTGTGGTCACTCTACATTGATGGGGGCACGCTGTGGTCACTCTGCACTCTGTTCCAGTAATCCATGTCTTTAGTCTGCTTGTCTTCAGCAAACTGTTTGCGGGATTTCTCTTGCATCATCTTTAGAAGAGGCTTTCTTCTGGAATGACAGCCATGCAGACCAATTTGATGCAGTGTGTGGCGTATGGTCTGAGCACTTACAGGCTGACCCCCCCTTCAACCTATGCAGCAATGCTGGTAGCACTTATACGTCTGTTTCCCAAAGACAACCTCTGGATATGACGCTGAGCACATGCACTCAACTTCTTTGGTCAACCATTGCGAGACCTGTTCTGAGTGGAACCTGTCCCGGTAAACCGCTCTATGGTCTTCAGCTCAGTTTCAGGGTCTTGGCAATCTTCTTATAGCCTAGGCCATCTTTATGTAGAGCAGATCCTCAGAGAGTTCTATGCCATGAGATGCCATGTTGAACTTCCAGTGACCAGTATGAGAGAGTTAGAGCATAACACCAAATTTCCTTCACCTGCTTCTCATTCACAACTGAGACCTTGTAACACTAACGAGTCACATGACACGGGGGGGGTAAAATGGCTAATTGGGCCCAATTTGGACATTTTCACTTAGGGGTGTACTCACTTTTGTTGCCAGCGGTTTAAACATTAGTGTCTGTGCGTTGAGTTATTTGGAGGGGACAGTAAATTTACACTGTAATACAAACTGTATACTCACTACTTTACATTGTAACAGTGTGTAATTTCTTCCGTGTCACATGAAAAGATATAATAAAATATTTACAAAAAATGTGAGGGGTGTACTCACTTTTGTGAGATACTGTGTATATGTATAGTTTTATATATATATATATATATATATATATATAAATATATATATATATATATATATATATATACAGTATATATATAATTTTAGAATAAAATAGTGAGTGTTGCAATTTTTTATGTCACACGGGATTTGCGCAGTGTTTTTTAAGAAAGTCCAAGACAGCTAAGAACGTTGTATTCTGTGGCTGAAGGTACATTAGTCATTCACAGGATACAGAAGTAATTGTCGCCCGGCCATTACAGGCCCCAAAAATTAGCCCCAAAGAAATAGATACCTAACATGTCATGCTTTCAAAATTGCATCTGCCCGTGGAATAGAGGCAAACTACAATACTTAACCACTTGCCGACCGCCGCACGACTATCTACGTCGGCGGTCAGCCCCTCACAGGCAAACTAACGTAGGGCTACGTTGCTTGCTTGTGAGGGTCTAGGGAGCGAGCGCGCGCCCCCGGAGGCGCGCTACCGCTCCCGCGTGGTCACGGACCCCCCCCGCGCGTGTGACCAGCGGACCCGATGTCCGCCGGCCACTCGGCGATCGGCGGGGGAGAGGGAGAATGTCAGGCAGCTTGTGTAAACAAGCTGCCTGTCATTCTCCTCGCTGCAAAGACACTGATCACATGGATCTACTATGTAGATCCATTGATCAGTGTCCTTACAGCTGAAGCCACAGCCAATCACAGTAGAAAGCACGCCCCTAGGGACACACACAGCCCCTCCCTCCCAAATAAAGTTAACCCCTTCACTACCAGTGTATTTTTACAATAACAGTGCATATGTATAGCACTGATTACTGTAGAAATGTCACTGGTAACCCCAAAAGTGTCAAAAATGTCAGTCAAGGGTCCGATCTGTCCGCCGCAATGTCGCAGTACCGCAAAAAAAATCGCAGATCGCCGCCATTACGCGTTAAAAAAAAAACAACAAAAATGACAAAAATCTTTCCCTTTGTTAGTAAACGCGATAACTTTTGCGCAAACCAATCAAAATACGCTTTTTGCGATTTTTTTTACCAAACATAGGTAGCATAAAACAAATTGGCCGAAAATGTTAAAAAATTTTGATTTTTACATTTTTTTTGGGGGGAATTTCATATAAAAAAATGTGAAAAATATTGTTATTTTTGCAAAATTGACGCTCTTTTTTTGTTTATAGCGCGTGATCAAAAAATCGCACAGGTGATCAAATACCACCAAAAGAAAGCTCTGTTTGTGGGAAAAAAAGGACGCCAAATTCGTTTAGGTACAGCGTTGCACGACCGCGCAATTGTCCGTTAAAGTCACGCAGTGCCGAATCGCAATACCCCCTGGTCGGAATGGGGGTAAAATCTTCCGGGGCTTAAGTGGTTAAAGTTCTCCATAGGTGACGCTTTAAATGCCTTTACAGGCTACCTATAAAGAGTTGCACAGCAGGTCTGGTGCTAGAATTATTACTCTTGCTCTGATGTTCGCGACAATACCTCACTTGTGGGGTTCATATGTGTGTGGCAGTACCAAATGTGTTCATATTTTTTGTATTTTATTATTTATTTTATACAATTGTTTTGTTTTGTTTTTTACACTTTTTGTTTATTGCTATTACAAGGGATGAACAACATCCCTTGTGACAGCATGGACCATGACAGGTCCTCTTTATGGAGAGATATGGGGTCTATTAGACCCCAAATCTCTCCTCTAGCCCCTCATGCAGCTGATCAGACACAGATTAGTTTTATCGGCTACTTTCCTGGCCACTGGTGGCTAGGTAAACAAAGAGGCGGAACTGGAAGTAACGACATAACTCGTCTCTCCCAGGTTTCGGGGTTACAGAGAGAGAGGAACGATGTCAGTTCCTCTCCCTCTGTTCACGGCATCCATCGCTGCCATCCACATCGCTCGTGGGCACCGCAATTGTATGGAAGAGGAGGCAGTAGGGGGGTGGGACCCCTTTCTGCCACAAGCAGAAGGGATCCAGTGGCTAATTAGCCACTCGGTTGACTTCTGCATGAAAGAGAAACACTGACTGAAAATATACATACCAGAATGATGCCTGTAGGTGCAGGCATCATTACGGTATACCCACTGAAACCAGGGGAAGTCCATGGACGTCCTCCTGGTGGGAAGTGCTTAAATATTTTGAAACATAGTTGCATCAGCTAGTAGAACACAGGATATCTGACATAGCATGTAAGGGCACATATATTTGTAACTAGTAGTGGTGAATAAGTACCAGACACTGTTGGTGGTGGCAGATGTGGTGCAGTGATGATGTATTAGGCAGTAGAGAAGGTCCTCATCCTCTGACTCCACTACTAGTGGTCTCTCAGATTAACCTACAAATTGGGTGAAGAGAATAGCTTCATGATTTCATTTTTACATTCTCTTCATGAAATCCAAAAGAAAAAAAACACTCCTATAGTGATATTCCAAAGCATGCAGCTATCTAGAAGTGATCCTTCACATTAATAAAGGACACACATGTTAATCTGGAACAAAAGCATTCAGGTAACTATTAATAGTAGAGTTGAGGGAACACCTGGATGTTCGGGTTCGACCAAACCTGAAAAAAAAGTCTGGGTTCGTGAACCGGACTTAACCCGAACTTCGTCCTGATACCGAACCCCATTGAAGTCAACGGAGACCCGAACCTTTGAGCACTAAAATGCCTCTAAAACAAACATGGAAAGGGCTTAAGAGCATGGCAAGTGCACTGCAAACAAATGTGGATAGGGAAATAACTTAAAATAACATAAAAAACAGAAAAATAAAAAATAATCATCTTGAATAATGTAGGAGGAGGACGAGGCCCATATGGAGTAGGAGGTTGAGGTGGCAGTGGATGTGGCGGTGTAGGTGGAAGCTACAGTGGAGGAGGACGAGGTAGCCAACACTGGTTTTTGTTTTTAATTTTATTTCTTTTTAAATTGAGGTACACCCCAAAAGAGTTAGAGAGATTAAATACAACAATGGCTGGGTAAGGCCGGTATACATGTCTATTCTGCACAAGGTATGGACAAGTCCTGTGGGATCCATGCCTGGTTCATTTTAATGAATGTGAGCTTGTCCACATTGGCTCTGGACAGGCGGCTGCGCCTGTCTGTGTTAACGCCCTCAGCCGTGCTAAATACACGTTCAGATAATACACTGGCTGCAGGGCAGGCCTGCACCTCCAAGGCGTAAAGGGCAAGCTCAGGCCATGTGCCCAATTTGGAGAGCCAGAAGTTCAAGGGGGCAGACCCGTAATTCAGTACGTCTAGGGGTGTGTACACATACTGCTCCACCATGTTAGTGCTGGGTGTTGGTGCTGCTGGTGGAGCTCCTGTTGCAAGGAGAGGACGTGGTCGATCTATGCCAGCTACACGCACAAGTGAAACACCTTTCTCAGCTGCGAGTAGGTGACAGAACCTTACAGCAGTATTTGGCAGGGCCTAATGCGCCTCTACAAATGTTGAGGCCAGAATAAGTACAGGCGATAGTAGATTGGGTTACTGATAGTGCCTCCAGTTCCTTCACATTGTCTCCCACCCAGTCTTCTGCTGAAAGGTCAGAGTTGCCACCTGCAGCCGATGTCCATCACCATCAATCTGAAAAATTGATGGACATCAATTTTGAGGTGAAAAAAATGAGGTGAAAACCTCATCCCCTTGCAAATCAGCCAAGCAGTCTTAGCCCCAAGTCATGCAGCAGTCTGTTCTTCTTTTTGATGACTCTGTTAGCATGGTTTCCCAGGGCCATCCACCTAGCCCTGCCCCAGAAGTGGAAGAGATTGAGTGCACCGATGCCCAACCATTTATGTCTCAAGATGAGTACATGGGAGGACCATCGCAGCACGTCTCAAATGATGACGAAACACAGGTGCCAACTGCTGCGGAATTCCGAATTGTGGAGACCTACAGCGGTTGCAGGGGTGAAGACTGGGTGGAAGATGATGTGGAGGACGATGAGGTCCTCGACCCCACATGGAATGAACGTCATGCAGGTGACCTGAGTAGTTTGAAGGAAGAGGCAGTTATCACAGAGAGCCGCCAGCACAGCAGAAGAGGGAGCAGGGTGCAAAAGCGGAGCGGCCGTGCCCTAGACACTACGCCTGCTACTAGAGAAATGGAGTGAGGTAAAGTGGCGCTGCCTATTTAAAAGTGTATATATATTTATGGAAGGGGTTAATTAATATGCAATAAAGGGCTAGTGTGCAAACATGTCCAGAACAGTATGCTGTAAATAAAACTATATATAAAGGTATTTTAACATTATTTTGAAGTCAAAATGTACACATTAATTGTGAACATAAAGTGATATGTGCAATCAATAGAGATAACAATAAGCAAAGTGCCAGTGCAAGTCATCCAGTGAAAACACCAAAAATGTATTATATATATATATATATTAAATCAAAAAAGTCCAAAAACAGTCCATAAAGTGCTTGCAGAAAAGTGTTTCACAAAACAATAGTGCTTCAGTATTATTGATGGGTGATATTCGAGAAGTGATCCAGGTGGTAAGTATAGGGTGAAAGAAAACATGCACCCCTCCAATATATCCCGCACTCACCAGAGATATATGCAAAAAGGAAGACCTCATATAGTGATGTACCGTTTAATCTCTTTATTAAACATAAAATTAAGAATAGTACTCACATTAAAACATGGCAAACAAGCATGAAAGGCAGTAGGGGCCGCAAATCCCTCGTTAGTGGCTGCTTCCGGGGCGCTATGCGAGCCAGCGTCCTGGAAGCAGCCGCCAACGAGGGATTTGCGGCCCCTACTGCCTTTCATGCTTGTTTGCCATGTTTTAATATGAGTACTATTCTTAATTTTATGTTTAATAAAGAGATTAAACGGTACATCACTATATGAGGTCTTCCTTTTTGCATATTACCTCGGGATATCTCCTTATACTCGAGAGAGGAATACTATGTTGATCTAGTGTATTGGAATTATCTGACCCCACTGAGAGGAGAGAACCAGGGATATCTTTACCCACGAGCCCACTACATAGGAACCTTAGAAAAAAGGCTATTATCCTAAAGTTCACTACCCCTGTAGGGGTATATATCTCTGGTGAGTGCGGGATATATTGGAGGGGTGCATGTTTTCTTTCACCCTATACTTACCACCCGGATCACTTCTCGAATATCACCCATCAATAATACTGAAGCACTATTGTTTTGTGAAACACTTTTCTGCAAGCACTTTATTGACTGTTTTTGGACTTTTTTGATTTAAAATATATATATATATATATATATATATATATAATAAATTTTTGGTGTTTTCACTGGATGACTTGCACTGGCACTTTGCTTATTGTTATCTCTATTGATTGCACATATCACTTTATGTTCACAATTAATGTGTACATTTTGACTTCAAAATAATGTTAAAATACCTTTATATATAGTTTTATTTACAGCATACTGTTCTGGACATGTTTGCACACTAGCACTTTATTGCATATTAATTAACCCCTTCCATAAATATATATACACTTTTAAATAGGCAGCGCCACTTTACCTCACTCCATTTCTCTATTGTACGATATAGCCCACTGGACTATATTTTGGGGCAGCCTGCAGCCTAGTTTTTATCCATAAGCATGGAATTTGTACCCCTTTTATCTACGCCTGCTACTGCCCAACTCAGCAAGGGACCGAGCACACCAATGCCAGCTCAAAGGAGTTACCTAGAGTGGCAGTTCTCCAGACAATGTGATGATGACAGGACCCGAGTGGTTTGCACAGAGCCTGAAACGAGGCATAAACCTTCTCAACCTGAGCACAACCTGCCTGACCAGGCATCTAAGTGTAAAGCACGAGCTGCAGTGGAGTAGACACCTTAAAAACCAAGAAAGGTCTCTGGCTCCTCCTGCTTCCTCTTCTGCTGCTGCAGTCTTGCTTCTTCATCCACCTCTGTAGTGAGACCGGCACCTGCCACTCCGCAAACAAAGTATCTGCCAGCAACACGACCACCTGGGTCACCAACAACCATCTCCACAATGCCCCGTGGAAGCAGTCAGCTTTTTATCTCCCAAACACTGGAGCGGAAAAGGAAGTACCCCCCCCCCCCTACCCACCCACGATCCCTGGCCCTGAATGCCAGCATTTCAAAATTCCTGGCTTTTGAAATGCTGTCATTCTGTCTGGTGGAGACGCAGAGTTTTAAAAGCCTTATGGCCGTGGCTGTCCCACAGTATGTCACGCCCAGCCACCACTACTTTTCCAGGCAAGCCATCCCTTCCCTGCACAACCAAGTGAATGACAAAATCAGGTTTGCACTGCGAAACGCCATCTGTGGCAAGGTCCATCTAACTACGGATACGTGGACCAGTAAGCACGGTCAGAGACGTTATATCTCCCTAACAGCACACTGGGTAAATGCAGTGGCGGCTGGGCCAGAGGCGGATAGCAGTTTGGCGCATGTCCTTCCACCACCGAGGATTGCAGTGTGCTTCAGTTTGCCTCCTGTTCCTAACTCCTCCTACTCTGTTTCCTCATCCTCTACCGCCTCCTCATCCAGTCAGCGTAACACCTTCACCACCAACTTCAGCACAGCCAGGGGTAAACGACAGCAGGCAGTTTTAAAACTTGCCTGTTTGGGGGAAAAACCACACACCGCACAGAAGTTGTGGAGGTAATTCAACAGCAGACCAATGAGTGGTTGGTGCCAGTGAGCCTCAAGCCCGGCCTGGTGGTGTGCGATAATGGGCGAAATCTCGTAGCTCTGGGCCTAGCCGGTTTGACACACATCCCTTGCCTGGCGCATGTCCTGGATTTGGTGGTGCAGAGGTTCCTTAGAAATTACCCCGATATGTCAGAGCTGCTGCAGAATGTGCAGGCCATCTGTGCGCACATTCGGCATTCTTACCCTGATGATTTTTGCCCCTAAAGGGTTTTTTTTATTGCAAAGCGCAATACAACAGTATGCAATGGGTGTATGTCACTGTAACATATGCAGACAGGGCCACAATCAAAATGTTTTGCCCCTAAATGGGTTTTTTTATTGCAAAGCGCAATACAACAGTATGCAATGGGTATATGTCCCTGTAACATGTGCGGACATGGCCGCAAAAACTTTTTTTGCCCCTAAATGTTTTTTTTTTTAATGCAATGCACAATACAACAGTAAGCAATGGGTGTATGTCACTGTAACATATGCGGACAGGGCCACAATTAACTTTTTTTGCCCCTAAATGGGTTTTTTTATTGCAAAGCGCAATACAGCAGTATGCAATGGGTGTATCTCACTGTAACATATGCGGACAGGGCCACAATCACATTTTTTTGCCCATAATGGTTTTTTTTATTGCAAAGCGCAATACAACAGTAGTGTTGAGCGAACACGGACTGTATTATTCGTGTTCGTACCGAATAATTGGATTTTTGTTACCCGAACACGGACACTTTACTGTATATTCGGGTAAAAATCCGTGTTCGGTCGTTTTATTTCCGGGTTTTGCATGCTTTGGCGCTCTTTTCATGGCGGGCTTTCAACAGCCAATCAACAATCGTTTAACTGGTGTGCCTTAAGCCATCCCAGCCATGCCCGCAAATGTCTCAGTAGCTGTTATTGGCCGTCTGAAGCATGTGACCAAGTCTTTATAAGTTCGAGGCAGCCGCAGCGGCGTCATTATGCTGCTTAGATCAGGGACAGAGCACACATCAACGTGCTGGCTGCTGATTAGGGAAAGATAGGCAGGAAAAAAACATTTGTGTCCGGATAGAATTGAGGGACAGGTCGGAGTGTTTAGGCAGGGCGAGTTGTAGGCATTTTAGGGATAGAGTCTGCTGAATTATAGGGTCAGTGTGTTCTACAAACTACAATCGATATTGCTGTGTGGGGTGGGGTCTGCACTTAGTTCTCCTGATCTACGATCTCTTCTCAATCCTGTTAGGGACAGAGTCTGCTGAATTTTAGGGAAAGTGTGTTCTACAAACTACAATCGATATTGCTGTGTGGTGTGGGATAGGAGATAGGCAGGTGTCAGTGATCCACATCCATTTTTCTGTGTGTGGGCTGCAGTGAACACAATCTTTTTGGGGTGCAGTGAACACAATCCTTTTGGAGTGCAGTGAACAAAATCTTTGTGGGGTGCAGTGAACAAAACCTTTGTGGGGGTACAGTGAACACAATCTTTGTGGGGTGCAGTGAAGACAATCCTTGTGGGGTGCAGTGAAGACAATCCTTGTGGGGTGCAGTGAACAAAATCTTTGGGGGGTACAGTGAACACAATCTTTGTGGGGTGCAGAGAAGACAATCCTTGTGGGGTGCAGTGAACAAAATCTTTGGGGGGGTACAGTGAACACAATCTTTGTGGGGTGCAGTGAACAAAACCTTTGTGGGGTGCAGTGAACACAATCTTTGTGGGGTGCAGTGAAGACAATCCTTGTGGGGTGCAGTGAACACAATCTTTGTGGGGTGCAGTGAAGACAATCCTTGTGGGGTGCAGTGAACAAAATCTTTGGGGGGTACAGTGAACACAATCTTTGTGGGGTGCAGTGAACAAAACCTTTGTGGGGTACAGTGAACACAATCTTTGTGGGGTGCAGTGAACAAAACCTTTGTGGGGTACAGTGAACACAATCTTTTTGGGGTGCAGTGAAGACAATCCTTTTGGAGTGCAGTGAACACAATCTTTGTGGGGTACAGTGAACACAATCTTTGTGGGGTGCAGTGAACAAAACCTTTGTGGGGTACAGTGAACACAATCTTTGTGGGGTGCAGTGAACACAATCTTTGTGGGGTGCAGTGAACAAAACCTTTGTGGGGTGCAGTGAACACAACCTTTGTGGGGTACAGTGAACACAATCTTTGTGGGGTGCAGTGAACAAAACCTTTGTGGGGTACAGTGAACACAATCTTTGTGGGGTACAGTGAACACAATCTTTGTGGGGTGCAGTGAACAAAACCTTTGTGGGGTACAGTGAACACAATCTTTGTAGGGTGCAGTAAACAAAACATTTGTGGGGTACAGTGAACACAATCTTTGTGGGGTGCAGTGAAGACAATCCTTTTGGAGTGCAGTGAACAAAATCTTTGTGGGGTACAGTGAACACAATCTTTGTGGGGTGCAGTGAACAAAATCTTTGTGGGGTACAGTGAACACAATCTTTGTGGGGTGCAGTGAAGACAATCCTTGTGGGGTGCAGTGAAGACAATCCTTGTGGGGTGCAGTGAACAAAATCTTTGGGGGGTACAGTGAACACAATCTTTGTGGGGTGCAGTGAACAAAACCTTTGTGGGGTACAGTGAACACAATCTTTGTGGGGTGCAGTGAACAAAACCTTCGTGGGGTACAGTGAACACAATCTTTGTGGTGTGCAGTGAAGACAATCCTTTTGGAGTGCAGTGAACACAATCTTTGTGGGGTACAGTGAACACAATTTTTGTGGGGTGCAGTGAACAAAACCTTTGTGGGGTACAGTGAACACAATCTTTGTGGGGTGCAGTGAACACAATCTTTGTGGGGTGCAGTGAACAAAACCTTTGTGGGGTGCAGTGAACAAAACCTTTGTGGGGTACAGTGAACACAATCTTTGTGGGGTGCAGTGAACAAAACCTTTGTGGGGTACAGTGAACACAATCTTTGTGGGGTGCAGTGAAGACAATCCTTTTGGAGTGCAGTGAACACAATCTTTGTGGGGTACAGTGAACACAATCTTTGTGGGGTACAGTGAACAAAACCTTTGTGGGGTGCAGTGAACACAATCTTTGTGGGGTGCAGTGAACACAATCTTTGTGGGGTGCAGTGAACACAACCTTTGTGGGGTGCAGTGAACACAATCTTTGTGGGGTGCAGTGAACACAATCTTTGTGGGGTGCAGTGAACACAACCTTTGTGGGGTACAGTGAACACAATCTTTGTGGGGTACAGTGAACACAATCTTTGTGGGGTGCAGTGAACAAAACCTTTGTGGGGTACAGTGAACACAATCTTTGTGGGGTGCAGTGAACAAAACCTTTGTGGGGTACAGTGAACACAATCTTTGTGGGGTGCAGAGAAGACAATCCTTTTGGGGTGCAGTGAACACAATCTTTGTGGGGTACAGTGAACACAATCTTTGTGGGGTGCAGTGAACAAAACCTTTGTGGGGTACAGTGAACACAATCTTTGTGGGGTGCAGTAAACAAAACATTTGTGGGGTACAGTGAACACAATCTTTGTGGGGTGCAGTGAAGACAATCCTTTTGGAGTGCAGTGAACAAAATCTTTGTGGGGTACAGTGAACACAATCTTTGTGGGGTGCAGTGAACAAAATCTTTGTGGGGTACAGTGAACACAATCTTTGTGGGGTGCAGTGAAGACAATCCTTGTGGGGTGCAGTGAAGACAATCCTTGTGGGGTGCAGTGAACAAAATCTTTGGGGGGTACAGTGAACACAATCTTTGTGGGGTGCAGTGAACAAAACCTTTGTGGGGTACAGTGAACACAATCTTTGTGGGGTGCAGTGAACAAAACCTTCGTGGGGTACAGTGAACACAATCTTTGTGGTGTGCAGTGAAGACAATCCTTTTGGAGTGCAGTGAACACAATCTTTGTGGGGTACAGTGAACACAATCTTTGTGGGGTGCAGTGAACAAAACCTTTGTGGGGTACAGTGAACACAATCTTTGTGGGGTGCAGTGAACACAATCTTTGTGGGGTGCAGTGAACAAAACCTTTGTGGGGTGCAGTGAACAAAACCTTTGTGGGGTACAGTGAACACAATCTTTGTGGGGTGCAGTGAACAAAACCTTTGTGGGGTACAGTGAACACAATCTTTGTGGGGTGCAGTGAAGACAATCCTTTTGGAGTGCAGTGAACACAATCTTTGTGGGGTACAGTGAACACAATCTTTGTGGGGTACAGTGAACAAAACCTTTGTGGGGTGCAGTGAACAAAACCTTTGTGGGGTACAGTGAACACAATCTTTGTGGGGTGCAGTGAACACAATCTTTGTGGGGTGCAGTGAACACAACCTTTGTGGGGTACAGTGAACACAATCTTTGTGGGGTGCAGTGAACAAAACCTTTGTGGGGTACAGTGAACACAATCTTTGTGGGGTACAGTGAACACAATCTTTGTGGGGTGCAGTGAACAAAACCTTTGTGGGGTACAGTGAACACAATCTTTGTGGGGTGCAGAGAAGACAATCCTTTTGGGGTGCAGTGAACACAATCTTTGTGGGGTACAGTGAACACAATCTTTGTGGGGTGCAGTGAACACAATCTTTGTGGGGTGCAGTGAACAAAACCTTTGTGGGGTGCAGTGAACACAATCTTTGTGGGGTGCAGTGAAGACAATCCTTGTGGGGTGCAGTGAAGACAAACAATCCTTGTGGGGTGCAGTGAACAAAATCTTTGGGGGGTACAGTGAACACAATCTTTGTGGGGTGCAGTGAACAAAACCTTTGTGGGGTACAGTGAACACAATCTTTGTGGGGTGCAGTGAACAAAACCTTTGTGGGGTACATTGAACACAATCTTTGTGGGGTGCAGTGAAGACAATCCTTTTGGAGTGCAGTGAACACAATCTTTGTGGGGTACAGTGAACAAAACCTTTGTGGGGTACAGTAAACACAATCTTTGTGGGGTGCAGAGAAGACAATCCTTTTGGGGTGCAGTGAACACAATCTTTGTGGGGTACAGTGAACACAATCTTTGTGGGGTGCAGTGAACAAAACCTTTGTGGGGTACAGTGAACACAATCTTTGTGGGGTACAGTGAACACAATCTTTGTGGGGTACAGTGAACACAATCTCATACTTCTGAAGCTTTGAGGGTGCTGCCTGTTCTATACTCCTCCTCCTCCTCTACATCCATCCTTTTAGGTGTACAAACAATAGTAATTGGGGCCTAGTGTGCTTCTGTACGTGTGAAAAACATACACTTTTTTTGATCATATTTCCTATTCCGTTATTCAATAAAAACCTTTGGGGCTCAATTAAATTGCGGAATAGTCTGTGTCGGTACGTGTGAGATCCACCTTTCCAAGTTTTTGGGGTTCATCTCATACTTCTGAAGCTTTGAGGGTGCTGCCTGTTCTATACTCCTCCTCCTCCTCTTCCTCATCCATCCTTTTAGGTGTACAAACAATAGTAATTGGGGCCTAGTGTGCTTCTGTACGTGTGAAAAACATACACTTTTTTTTATCATATTTCCTATTCCGCTATTCAATAAAAACCTTTGGGGCTCAATTAAATTGCGGAATAGTCTGTGTCGGTACGTGTGAGATCCACCTTTCCAAGTTTTTGGGGTTCATCTCATACTTCTGAAGCTTTGAGGGTGCTGCCTGTTCTATACTCCTCCTCCTCCTCCTCCTCATCCATCCTTTTAGGTGTACAAACAATAGTAATTGGGGCCTAGTGTGCTTCCGTACGTGTGAAAAACATACACTTTTTTTTGATCATATTTCCTATTCCGCTATTCAATAAAAACCTTTGGGGCTCAATTAAATTGCGGAATAGTCTGTGTCGGTACGTGTGAGATCCACCTTTCCAAGTTTTTGGGGTTCATCTCATACTTCTGAAGCTTTGAGGGTGCTGCCTGTTCTATACTCCTCCTCCTCCTCCTCATCCATCCTTTTAGGTGTACAAACAATAGTAATTGGGGCCTAGTGTGCTTCTGTACGTGTGAAAAACATACACTTTTTTTGATCATATTTCCTATTCCGTTATTCAATAAAAACCTTTGGGGCTCAATTAAATTGCGGAATAGTCTGTGTCGGTACGTGTGAGATCCACCTTTCCAAGTTTTTGGGGTTCATCTCATACTTCTGAAGCTTTGAGGGTGCTGCCTGTTCTATACTCCTCCTCCTCCTCTTCCTCATCCATCCTTTTAGGTGTACAAACAATAGTAATTGGGGCCTAGTGTGCTTCTGTACGTGTGAAAAACATACACTTTTTTTTTATCATATTTCCTATTCCGCTATTCAATAAAAACCTTTGGGGCTCAATTAAATTGCGGAATAGTCTGTGTCGGTACGTGTGAGATCCACCTTTCCAAGTTTTTGGGGTTCATCTCATACTTCTGAAGCTTTGAGGGTGCTGCCTGTTCTATACTCCTCCTCCTCCTCATCATCCATCCTTTTAGGTGTACAAACAATAGTAATTGGGGCCTAGTGTGCTTCTGTACGTGTGAAAAACATACACTTTTTTTTGATCATATTTCCTATTCCGCTATTCAATAAAAACCTTTGGGGCTCAATTAAATTGCGGAATAGTCTGTGTCGGTACGTGTGAGATCCACCTTTCCAAGTTTTTGGGGTTCATCTCATACTTCTGAAGCTTTGAGGGTGCTGCCTGTTCTATACTCCTCCTCCTCCTCTTCCTCATCCATCCTTTTAGGTGTACAAACAATAGTAATTGGGGCCTAGTGTGCTTCTGTACGTGTGAAAAACATACACTTTTTTTGATCATATTTCCTATTCCGCTATTCAATAAAAACCTTTGGGGCTCAATTAAATTGCGGAATAGTTTGTGTCGGTACGTGTGAGATCCACCTTTCCAAGTTTTTGGGGTTCATCTCATACTTCTGAAGCTTTGAGGGTGCTGCCTGTTCTATACTCCTCCTCCTCCTCCTCCTCCTCCTCCTCATCCATCCTTTTAGGTGTACAAACAATAGTAATTGGGGCCTAGTGTGCTTCTGTACGTGTGAAAAACATACACTTTTTTTGATCATATTTCCTATTCCGTTATTCAATAAAAACCTTTGGGGCTCAATTAAATTGCGGAATAGTCTGTGTCGGTACGTGTGAGATCCACCTTTCCAAGTTTTTGGGGTTCATCTCATACTTCTGAAGCTTTGAGGGTGCTGCCTGTTCTATACTCCTCCTCCTCCTCTTCCTCATCCATCCTTTTAGGTGTACAAACAATAGTAATTGGGGCCTAGTGTGCTTCTGTACGTGTGAAAAACATACACTTTTTTTTGATCATATTTCCTATTCCGCTATTCAATAAAAACCTTTGGGGCTCAATTAAATTGCGGAATAGTCTGTGTCGGTACGTGTGAGATCCACCTTTCCAAGTTTTTGGGGTTCATCTCATACTTCTGAAGCTTTGAGGGTGCTGCCTGTTCTATACTCCTCCTCCTCCTCATCCATCCTTTTAGGTGTACAAACAATAGTAATTGGGGCCTAGTGTGCTTCTGTACGTGTGAAAAACATACACTTTTTTTTGATCATATTTCCTATTCCGCTATTCAATAAAAACCTTTGGGGCTCAATTAAATTGCGGAATAGTCTGTGTCGGTACGTGTGAGATCCACCTTTCCAAGTTTTTGGGGTTCATCTCATACTTCTGAAGCTTTGAGGGTGCTGCCTGTTCTATACTCCTCCTCTTCCTCATCCATCCTTTTAGGTGTACAAACAATAGTAATTGGGGCCTAGTGTGCTTCTGTACGTGTGAAAAACATACACTTTTTTTTATCATATTTCCTATTCCGCTATTCAATAAAAACCTTTGGGGCTCAATTAAATTGCGGAATAGTCTGTGTCGGTACGTGTGAGATCCACCTTTCCAAGTTTTTGGGGTTCATCTCATACTTCTGAAGCTTTGAGGGTGCTGCCTGTTCTATACTCCTCCTCCTCCTCCTCATCCATCCTTTTAGGTGTACAAACAATAGTAATTGGGGCCTAGTGTGCTTCTGTACGTGTAAAAAACATACACTTTTTTTTGATCATATTTCCTATTCCGCTATTCAATAAAAACCTTTGGGGGTCAATTAAATTGCGGAATAGTCTGTGTCGGTACGTGTGAGATCCACCTTTCCAAGTTTTTGGGGTTCATCTCATACTTCTGAAGCTTTGAGGGTGCTGCCTGTTCTATACTCCTCCTCCTCCTCTTCCTCATCCATCCTTTTAGGTGTACAAACAATAGTAATTGGGGCCTAGTGTGCTTCTGTACGTGTGAAAAACATACACTTTTTTTTGATCATATTTCCTATTCCGCTATTCAATAAAAACCTTTGTGGCTCAATTAAATTGCGGAATAGTCTGTGTCGGTATGTGTGAGATCCACCTTTCCAAGTTTTTGGGGTTCATCTCATACTTCTGAAGATTTGAGGGTGCTGCCTGTTCCATACTCCTCTTCCTCATCCTCCCTTTAGGGTAGGAAAAAATTTAATCGGGCCTAGTCTGTGTTTGTACGTGTGAGATACACAGTTTTTTATCCTATTCCGCTATTCAATACACACCCTTTTGGTGTAAAAAACATTAAATTGCGGCATAGTTTGCATATTTGACTGTGAGATACACCCGTGCGATACTGTTGTTCTTTTGTTCCGCTATTCAATAAAGACCTTTCTAGGGCAAGATCTTAAATTTCAGAAATATGAGGAGAGCGTCAAATAGGGGCCGTGGCCTGGGTCGTGGTGGTGCTGCTGCTAGAGCTCCTGTTGCAAGGAGAGGACGTGGTCGATCTGTGCCACCTACACGCACAAGTGAAACACCTTCCTCAAGTGTGAGTAGGCGACAGAACCTGCATCAGTATTTGGTAGGGCATCATACGCCCCTAGAAGTGATGAGGCCAGAACAAGTGGAGGCGATAGTAGATTGGTTTGCTGCTGACAGTGCCTCCAGTTCCTTCACATTGTCTCCCACCCAGTCTACTGCAGAAAGGTCACAGTTGGCACCTGCAGCCGATGTCCAACCGTCTTTCACCTCACCCCCTTGCAAATCAGGCAAGCAGTCTGAGCCCCAAGCCATACAGCAGTCTCTTCTTCTTTTTGATGACTCTGTCAGCAGGGTTTCCCAGGGCCATCCACCTAGCCCTGCCCCAGAAGTGGAAGAGATTGAGTGCAGCGATGCCCAACCACTTATTTCTCAAGATGAGTACATGCAAGGATCATCGCAGCACGTCTCCGATGATGACGAAACGCAGGTGCCAACTGCTGCGGCGTTCAGCATTGTGGAGACCGACAAGGAGGGCAGGGGTGAAGACTGGGTGGAAGATGATGTGGAGGACGATGAGGTCCTCGACCCCACATGGAATGAACGTCATGCAGGTGACCTGAGTAGTTTGGAGGAAGAGGCGGTGGTCGCACAGAGCCACCAGCACAGCAGAAGAGGGAGCAGGGTGCAGAAGCGGAGCGGCCGTGCCCTAGACACTACGCCCGCTACTGCCCAACGCAGCAAGGGAACGAGCGCACCAAAGTCAGCTCAAAGGAGTTCTCTAGCATGGAAGTTCTTTAGAAAATGTGCTGATGACAGGACACGAGTGGTTTGCACCCTGTGCAATCAGAGCTTGAAGCGAGGCATAAACCTTCTCAACCTGAGCACAACCTGCATGATCAGGCATCTAAGTGCAAAGCACGAGCTGCAGTGGAGTACACACCTTCAAAACCAAGAAACGTCTCTGGCTCATCCTGCTTCCTCTTCTGCTGCAGTCTCGGCCGCTCCAACCACATCTGTAGTGATACCGGCACCTGCCACCCCGCAAACAGACGATCTGTCAGCAACACCACCACCTGGGTCACCAACAACCATCTCCACAATGTCCCGTGGAAGCGTTCAGCTTTCCATCTCCCAAACACTTGAGAGGAAGAGGAAGTACCCCCCTACCCACCCGCGATCCCTGGCCCTGAATGCCAGCATTTCAAAATTATTGGCCTTTGAAATGCTGTCATTCCGTCTGGTGGAGACGCACAGTTTTAAAAACCTTATGTCGGTGGCTGTCCCACAGTACGTCGTGCCCAGCCGCCACTACTTTTCCAGGCAAGCCATCCCTTCCCTGCACAACCAAGTGGGGGAAAAAATCAGGTGTGCACTGCGCAACGCCATCTGTGCCAAGGTCCACCTAACTACCGATACGTGGACCAGTAAGCACGGTCAGGGGCGTTATATCTCCCTAACGGCACACTGGGTAAATGCAGTGGCGGATGGGCCTGAGGCGGATAGCAATTTGGCGCATGTCCTTCCACCACCGAGGATTGCAGGGCGCTTCAGTTTGCCTCCTGTTCCTAACTCCTCCTACTCCGCTTCCTCATCCTCTACCGCCTCCTCATCCGGACAGCGTAACACCTTCACCACCAACTTCAGCACGGCCAGGGGTAAACGACAGCAGGCAGTTTTACAACTTACCTGTTTGGGGGACAAACCACACACCGCGCAGGAGTTGTCGCACATCCCTTGCCTGGCGCATGTGCTGAATTTGGTGGTGCAGAGGTTCCTAAAAAACTACCCCGATATGTCAGAGCTGCTGCAGAAAGTGCGGGCCGTTTGTGCGCACTTTCGGCGTTCTCACCCTGCTGCTGCTCGCCTGGCAGTGCTGCAGCGTAACTTCGGCCTTCCCGCTCACCGCCTCATATGTGACCTGCCCACAAGGTGGAACTCCACCTTGCACATGCTGGAAAGACTGTGCGAGCAGCAGCAGGCCATAGTGGAGTTTCAGCTGCAGCACGCACGCGTGAGTCGCTCTGCGGAACAGCACCACTTCACCACCAATAACTTGGCCTCCATGCGAGACCTGTGTGCCTTGTTGCGCTGTTTTGAGTACTCCACCAACATGGCCAGTGGCAATGACACCGTTCTCAGCTTAACTATCCCACTTCTATGCCTCCTTGAAAAAACAATTCGGGCGATGATGGAAGAGGATGTGGCACAGGATGAGGAGGAGGAGGAGGATGAAGAGGTAACATTTCCAAGGCTTTCAGGGCAGTCATTCGCAAGGGGCTCCGAGGGTGGGTTCCTGCACACACAAACGCCAGGGACACAATTGTCCAGCAGGGGCACAGTTCTGGAGGATGAGGAGGATGAGGAGGAGGAGGAGCTGGAGGAGGAGATGGAACCATGTTCACAGCAGGGTGGCACCCAGGCCAGCTCATGGCCATCACTGGTGCGTGGCTGGGGGGATACAGAGGACACGGACGATACACCTCCCACAGAGGACAGCCTTTCGTCGCCTCTGGGCAGCCTGGCACACATGAGCGATTACATGCTGCAGTGTCTCCACAACGACCGCTGAGTTGCCCACATTCTAACTTGTGCTGATTACTGGGTGATCACGCTGCTGGATCCCCGTTACAAGGACAACGTACCGTCCTTAATTCACTCACTGGAGCGCGATCGCAAGATGCGCGAGTACAAGAGACGCTGGTAGACGCGATGCTGCTGGCATTCCCATCTGACAGCGGGGCCACGGTGGAAGCACAAGGCAGAGGAGGAGGAGGAGGAGGTCGCCAACTCAACCAGGGCACCGCCAGCACCTCAGAAGGCAGGGTTAGCATGGCCGAAATGTGGAAAAGCTTTGTCAGCACGCCACAACAAACAGCAGCACCAGCAGCTCAGATGGAACGTCTTAGCAGGAGGCAGCATTTTACCAACATGGTGGAGCAGTATGTGTGCACACGCCTACATGTAGTGAATGAGGGGTCTGCCCCCTTCAACTTCTGGGTCTCCAAATTGGGCACATGGCCTGAGCTTGCCCTTTACGCCTTGGAGGTGCTGGCGTGCCCTGCAGCCAGTGTATTATCTGAACGGGTATTTAGCACGGCTGGGGGTGTTATAACAGACAAGCGCAGCCGCCTGTCCAGAGACAATGTGGACAAGCTCACGTTCATTAAAATGAACCAGGCATGGATCCCACGGGACTTTTCCGTACCTTGTGCAGAATAGCAATGGATACCGACCTTACCCAGCCATTGTTCCATTTTTGCTCTTTCTCACTCTTTTGGGGTGTACCCTCATTTAAAATTTGTGAAAAGAAGCAGTGTTTGCTACCTCGTCCTCCTCCTCAGGGCCAGATTAACGTAGGGGCTATTGGAGCTGCAGCTCCATGCAGGCCCCTACCTTTTATATAGGCCCCGGGTTGGCCATATTCACTGTGACCGCTCTTCTGTCACTTGTAAACACAGAAGTCTGGCTTCTATGCTCGCTTCCCCAGGCAGCACCCTCAGAACCTCCCCACACAGCGCGAAGGCCGGACAAGGAGGGACAGTTGCCGATGCATGGATGTGTTTATGGGCTTCAGAGACAGCATCCCATGTTGAATTAGGCATGCATGGCTGCACCCTTCCTCCTCTGGGTGCATGCCAAGGCACAGCCCTTAAGGCCCTTTAAAATCCTCAGCACCAAGACCATGATGCTCTTAATCCGGCCCTGGTCCTCCTCCACCGCCGCTTCCACCTACACCGCCCATAGGTGTGCGCAGCCTATTGCATTAGGGTGTGCACCCCAAAGTTGAAATACACATGCATGTGTTTGCCTACATGTACATGGCCCCGATACATTACTCTCCCTGCTGGCAAAGAGAAATAGAGCAGAGCAGGTGCGAGGGAGATCTTTCCCATCTCCTCACTGGCAAACAGAGCGATAATGCTATGTGCCCTAGGTGATTAGGGTGTGCCCAGGTACACCAGGCACACCCTGTGCGCACGCCTATGACACCGCCACATCCACCACCACCTCAACCTCCCTCCTACTCCATATGGGCCTCGTCCTTCAGAGATGAAGAACATTGTTTTATTTTTCTGTTTTTTTTTTGTTGTTTTAAGTTATTTCCCTATCCACATTTGTTTGCAGAGCACTTGCCATGCTCTTAACTACGTTTTGCTGCCATTTGCAGCACTCTAGCCCTTTCCATTGGTGTTTTAGAGCCATTTTAGTGCCTTAAAGTTCGGGTCCCCATTGACTTCAATGGGGTTCGGTGTCTGGGAAAAGTTCGGTAAAAGTCCGGGACACGGACCCGGACTTTTTTTTAAAGTTCGGCCGAACCCGTCGAACACGGACATCTAGGTGTCCGCTCAACCCTATACAACAGTATGCAATGGGTGTATGTCACTGTACCATATGCGGACAGGGCCACAATCAAATTTTTTTGCCCCTAAATGTTTTTTTTTTTTTGCAATGCACAAAACAACAGTATGCAATGGGTGTATGTCATTGTAACATATGCGGACAGGGCCACAATCACATTTTTTTGCCCCTAAATGGGTGTTTTTATTGCAAAGCGCAATACAACAGTATGCAATGGGTGTATCTCACTGTAACATATGCGGACAGGGCCACAATCAGCTTTTTTTGCCCCTAAATGTTTTTTTTATTGCAAAGCGCAATACAACAGTATGCAATGGGTGTATGTCACTGTAACATATGTGGACAAGGCCGCAAACAACTTTTTTTGCCCCTAAATGGGTTTTGTTATTGCAATGCGCAATACAACAGTATGCAATGAGTGTATGTCACTGTAACATATGTGGACAGGGCCGCAAACAACTTTTTTTGCCCCTAAATAGGTTTTTTTATTGCAAAGCGCAATACAACAGTATGCAATGGGTGTATATCACTGTAACATATGCGGACAGGGCCACAATCAACTTTTTTTGCCCCAAAATGTTTTTTTTTTATTGCAAAGCGTAATACAGCAGTATGCAATGGGTGTATCTCACTGTAACATATGCGGACAGGGCCACAATCACATTTTTTTGCCCCTAAATGGGTTTTTTTATTGCAAAGCGCAATACAACAGTATGCAATGGGTGTATGTCACTGTACCATATGCGGACAGGGCCACAATCAAATTTTTTTGCCCCTAAATGTTTTTTTTTTTTTGCAATGCACAAAACAACAGTATGCAATGGGTGTATGTCATTGTAACATATGCGGACAGGGCCACAATCACATTTTTTGCCCCTAAATGGGTGTTTTTATTGCAAAGCGCAATACAACAGTATGCAATGGGTGTATCTCACTGTAACATATGCGGACAGGGCCACAATCAGCTTTTTTTGCCCCTAAATGGTTTTTTTATTGCAAAGCGCAATACAACAGTATGCAATGGGTGTATATCACTGTAACATATGCGGACAGGGCCACAATCAACTTTTTTTGCACCTAAATGTTTTTTTTTTTATTGCAAAGCGCAATACAGCAGTATTAAATGGGTGTATCTCACTGTAACATATGCGGACAGGGCCACAATCACATTTTTTTGCCCCTAAATGGGTTTTTTTATTGCAAAGCGCAATACAACAGTATGCAATGGGTGTATGTCCCTGTAACATGTGCGGACATGGCCGCAAAAACTTTTTTTGCCCCTAAAAGTTTTTTTTTTTAATGCAATGCACAATACAACAGTATGCAATGGGTGTAGGTCACTGTAACATATGCGGACAGGGCCGCAATTAACTTTTTTTGCCCCTAAATGGGTTTTTTTATTGCAAAGCGCAATACAGCAGTATGCAATGGGTGTATCTCACTGTAACATATGCGGACAGGGCCACAATCACATTTTTTTTGCCCATAATGGTTTTTTTTATTGCAAAGCGCAATACAACAGTATGCAATGGGTGTATTTCACTGTAACATATGCGGACAGGGCCACAATCAACTTTTTTTGCCCCTAAATGTTTTTTTTTTTATTGCAAAGCGCAATACAGCAGTATGCAATGGGTGTATCTCACTGTAACATATGCGGACAGGGCCACAATCACATTTTTTTGCCCCTAAATGGGTTTTTTTATTGCAAAGCGCAATACAACAGTATGCAATGGGTGTATGTCACTGTACCATATGCGGACAGGGCCACAATCAAATTTTTTTGCCCCTAAATGTTTTTTTTTTGCAATGCACAAAACAACAGTATGCAATGGGTGTATGTCATTGTAACATATGCGGACAGGGCCACAATCACATTTTTTTTCCCCTAAATGGGTGTTTTTATTGCAAAGCGCAATACAACACTATGCAATGGGTGTATCTCACTGTAACATATGCGGACAGGGCCACAATCACATTTTTTTGCCCCTAAATGGGTGTTTTTATTGCAAAGCGCAATACAACAGTATGCAATGGGTGTATCTCACTGTAACATATGCGGACAGGGCCACAATCAGCTTTTTTTGCCCCTAAATGGTTTTTTTATTGCAAAGCGCAATACAACAGTATGCAATGGGTGTATGTCACTGTAACATATGTGGATAAGGCCGCAAACAACTTTTTTTGCCCCTAAATGGGTTTTGTTATTGCAATGCGCAATACAACAGTATGCAATGGGTGTATATCACTGTAACATAAGCGGACAGGGCTACAATCAAATTTTTTTGCCCCTAAATGTTTTTTTTTTTTTGCAATGCACAAAACAACAGTATGCAATGGGTGTATGTCATTGTAACATATGCGGACAGGGCCACAATCACATTTTTTGCCCCTAAATGGGTGTTTTTATTGCAAAGCGCAATACAACAGTATGCAATGGGTGTATCTCACTGTAACATATGCGGACAGGGCCACAATCAGCTTTTTTTGCCCCTAAATGTTTTTTTTATTGCAAAGCGCAATACAACAGTATGCAATGGGTGTATATCACTGTAACATATGCGGACAGGGCCACAATCAACTTTTTTTGCACCTAAATGTTTTTTTTTTTATTGCAAAGCGCAATACAGCAGTATTAAATGGGTGTATCTCACTGTAACATATGCGGACAGGGCCACAATCACATTTTTTTGCCCCTAAATGGGTTTTTTATTGCAAAGCGCAATACAACAGTATGCAATGGGTGTATGTCCCTGTAACATGTGCGGACATGGCCGCAAAAACTTTTTTTGCCCCTAAAAGTTTTTTTTTTTAATGCAATGCACAATACAACAGTATGCAATGGGTGTATGTCACTGTAACATATGCGGACAGGGCCGCAATTAACTTTTTTTGCCCCTAAATGGGTTTTTTTATTGCAAAGCGCAATACAGCAGTATGCAATGGGTGTATCTCACTGTAACATATGCGGACAGGGCCACAATCACATTTTTTTTGCCCATAATGGGTTTTTTTATTGCAAAGCGCAATACAACAGTATGCAATGGGTGTATTTCACTGTAACATATGCGGACAGGGCCACAATCAACTTTTTTTGCCCCTAAATGGTTTTTTTTTTATTGCAAAGCGCAATACAGCAGTATGCAATGGGTGTATCTCACTGTAACATATGCGGACAGGGCCACAATCACATTTTTTTGCCCCTAAATGGGTTTTTTTATTGCAAAGCGCAATACAACAGTATGCAATGGGTGTATGTCACTGTACCATATGCGGACAGGGCCACAATCAAATTTTTTTGCCTCTAAATGTTTTTTTTTTTTGCAATGCACAAAACAACAGTATGCAATGGGTGTATGTCATTGTAACATATGCGGACAGGGCCACAATCACATTTTTTTGCCCCTAAATGGGTGTTTTTATTGCAAAGCGCAATACAACAGTATGCAATGGGTGTATCTCACTGTAACATATGCGGACAGGGCCACAATCACATTTTTTTGCCCCTAAATGGGTGTTTTTATTGCAAAGCGCAATACAACAGTATGCAATGGGTGTATCTCACTGTAACATATGCGGACAGGGCCACAATCAGCTTTTTTTGCCCCTAAATGATTTTTTTTATTGCAAAGCGCAATACAACAGTATGCAATGGGTGTATGTCACTGTAACATATGTGGATAAGGCCGCAAACAACTTTTTTTGCCCCTAAATGGGTTTTGTTATTGCAATGCGCAATACAACAGTATGCAATGGGTGTATATCACTGTAACATAAGCGGACAGGGCTACAATCAAATTTTTTTGCCCTTAAATGGGTTTTTTTTATTGTAAAGTGCAATACAACAGTATGCAATGGGTGTATGTCACTGTAACATATGCGGACAGGGCTGCAATCAACTTTTTTTGCCCCTAAATGTTTTTTTTTTTATTGCAAAGCGCAATACAGCAGTATGCAATGGGTGTATCTCACTGTAACATATGCGGACAGGGCCACAATCACATTTTTTTGCCCCTAAATGGGTTTTTTTATTGCAAAGCGCAATACAACAGTATGCAATGGGTGTATGTCACTGTACCATATGCGGACAGGGCCACAATCAAATTTTTTTGCCCCTAAATGTTTTTTTTTTTTTGCAATGCACAAAACAACAGTATGCAATGGGTGTATGTCATTGTAACATATGCGGACAGGGCCACAATCACATTTTTTTGCCCCTAAATGGGTGTTTTTATTGCAAAGCGCAATACAACAGTATGCAATGGGTGTATCTCACTGTAACATATGCGGACAGGGCCACAATCAACTTTTTTTGCCCCTAAATGTTTTTTTTTTTTATTGCAAAGCGCAATACAGCAGTATGCAATGGGTGTATCTCACTGTAACATATGCGGACAGGGCCACAATCACATTTTTTTGCCCCTAAATGGGTTTTTTTATTGCAAAGCGCAATACAACAGTATGCAATGGGTGTATGTCACTGTACCATATGCGGACAGGGCCACAATCAAATTTTTTTGCCCCTAAATGTTTTTTTTTTTGCAATGCACAAAACAACAGTATGCAATGGGTGTATGTCATTGTAACATATGCGGACAGGGCCACAATCACATTTTTTTGCCCCTAAATGGGTGTTTTTATTGCAAAGCGCAATACAACAGTATGCAATGGGTGTATCTCACTGTAACATATGCGGACAGGGCCACAATCACATTTTTTTGCCCCTAAATGGGTGTTTTTATTGCAAAGCGCAATACAACAGTATGCAATGGGTGTATCTCACTGTAACATATGCGGACAGGGCCACAATCAGCTTTTTTGCCCCTAAATGTTTTTTTTATTGCAAAGCGCAATACAACAGTATGCAATGGGTGTATGTCACTGTAACATATGTGGATAAGGCCGCAAACAACTTTTTTTGCCCCTAAATGGGTTTTGTTATTGCAATGCGCAATACAACAGTATGCAATGGGTGTATATCACTGTAACATAAGCGGACAGGGCTACAATCAAATTTTTTTGCCCCTAAATGGGTTTTTTTTATTGCAAAGTGCAATACAACAGTATGCAATGGGTGTATGTCACTGTAACATATGCGGACAGGGCTGCAATCAACTTTTTTTGCCCCTAAATGTTTTTTTTTTTTATTGCAAAGCGCAATACAGCGGTATGCAATGGGTGTATCTCACTGTAACATATGCGGACAGGGCCACAATCACATTTTTTTGCCCCTAAATGGGTTTTTTTATTGCAAAGCGCAATACAACAGTATGCAATGGGTGTATGTCACTGTACCCTATGCGGACAGGGCCACAATCAAATTTTTTTGCCCCTAAATGTTTTTTTTTTTGCAATGCACAAAACAACAGTATGCAATGGGTGTATGTCATTGTAACATATGCGGACAGGGCCACAATCACATTTTTTTGCCCCTAAATGGGTGTTTTTATTGCAAAGCGCAATACAACAGTATGCAATGGGTGTATCTCACTGTAACATATGCGGACAGGGCCACAATCACATTTTTTTGCCCCTAAATGGGTGTTTTTATTGCAAAGCGCAATACAACAGTATGCAATGGGTGTATCTCACTGTAACATATGCGGACAGGGCCACAATCAGCTCTTTTTGCCCCTAAATGTTTTTTTTATTGCAAAGCGCAATACAACAGTATGCAATGGGTGTATGTCACTGTAACATATGTGGATAAGGCCGCAAACAACTTTTTTTGCCCCTAAATGGGTTTTGTTATTGCAATGCGCAATACAACAGTATGCAATGGGTGTATATCACTGTAACATAAGCGGACAGGGCTACAATCAAATTTTTTTGCCCCTAAATGGGTTTTTTTTATTGCAAAGCACAATACAACAGTATGCAATGAGTGTATGTCACTGTAACATATGTGGACAGGGCCGCAAACAACTTTTTTTGCCCCTAAATGGGTTTTTTATTGCAAAGCGCAATACAACAGTATGCAATGGGTGTATGTCACTGTAACATATGCGGACAGGGCCACAATCAAATTTTTTTGCTTGTTGAATAGCAGATTTGAAATGCAGTGTCTGTATAAACGCTCATAGTAAAATATGAAGGGAAAAAGTTTTTTTCTTTTTTAAATGCAGATTAAGCAGACACATATGCACTCGTAAATGACCTTGCAGTAAATGACCGCTACACACCGCACGCCTAACAAGTTGGATACTGTTGTTGTTCTATTCTGCTATTGAATAAAAAAATCCCATTTGAATGAAAAACAGAAAAATATTTTTTTTTCCCTAAATACTGAAAAATAATTATTTTCCCCTTACATTTGTGCTTTTTGAAGAGCAGGTTAGAAAAGCAGTGTCTGTCTAAAGACTTTATGTCAAAGTTAAATATGAAGGAAATTTATTTTTTCTTTTTTAAATGCAGATTTAGCAGACACATATGCACTGAGCTTGCATTAAATGTGCAGCACCGCGTGCCTAACAGACTGATAAAAGTTTTTTTTCTCCCTCCTCCTCCTCATTGTGCTCAGGTCAGGGCATAAAGATCGTGCACTGCACCCCCACACAATACAATCAATGTAGATCGCTGTCTATGCTTTTCCTCAAAACAATCTCCAGCCTGACCCTACAGTAATCTCCTATCTCTCCCTCCGTGCAAAAAGATTGTGCACTGCACCCCCACACAATCAAATCAATGTAGATCGCTGTATGATTAAAGCAGATTGTTTCTATCTATGTGATAAAGTGCAAGGGTTGTTGGTGTCGGCGCTGCCACAATTTTAAAATGTGAAGGTAAAAAAGTGTTTACTGTGTTTTTTTTAGTGAGCATAAAACTGTAAAAATTCCATCCATAAAATCATAAAAGGTGCATCAGTGCGTTTAATAAAAGCATGTAGTATCACCACATAAAGATATACAAAGTGCTTAGTGCTTTTTATATACAAAACGCTTGCTGAAAAACGTGCCAGTGCACCAGGTGCTCAGTTATATTCATATGCAGTTATATGGGAGGTAATGCACCCATGGTGCCCCACTTGATACAAACGCTTACCGCACACTTGTTACAGGTAGCTTGGTTCCCACTTAGATGCCTCAGGTACTGCAATAAAAATTAGCCTCCATTGCGTAGTATGTAAAATGAAACAAGTGCTATAGTCACTCACAGTTGGGAAGTTCACTTTCAGCGTGCAGGGTCCGCCAGGCTATACCGCTTCCACGTTCCACCGGTCAGAACCACCGCTACCGGAAATGACGTATTCACGCAATAAGCCACGCCCTACGCGTTTCGTCACTACGACGTCATCTGGAACGTTCCTATCTATGCTTTCTCTAAAAGCAATCTCCAGCCTGACCCTAAAGTAATCTCCTATCTCTCCCTCCGGGCAAAAAGATTGTGCACTGCACCCCCACACAATCAAATCAATGTAGATCGCAGTATGATTAAAGCAGATTGTTCCTATGCTTTCCCTAAAAGCAATCTCCAGCCTGACCCTACAGTAATCTTCTATCTCTCCCTCAGCAGCAGCAGTCAGGAACCTCTCCCTAGTATAGTTATAGCAGAGTGACGTGCGGCGCTGTTTGACTACAGCTTATATAGAGTCTGGGTCACATGCTGCACTGGCTGCAAGCGTGCCATTAAAATTGCGCCAAAACATCAAATAACGTTACCGAACAACGGACAGTACCCGAACATACAGTGAAATGTTCAGGTTCGGGTCCGGGTACCCAAAGGTCCGGTACGAACCCAAACAATACAGTCCGGGTTCGCTCAACCCTAATTAATAGTCATTCCTAAATAAAGCTTCATCTGCAATCTTTTATTATTTGTGTAGAGCTGTAGACAATGTTCTATTTATGATTAAAACATTTTGCAGCACTAACCATTTTATTGCAACACATAAAGTGGTATACAACTTTATGTGTAAGTAAGGTCAACATGTGTAAGTAAGGTCAACATTTATTATATTGAAGCTTACAATGATCTGCTTTTATTATTGTTTATATAAAACCTTTATCCCAAAAGAAAAAAAAACAGTTGCTGTGACTGCTTAAAAGTTGAGCTGGAGTTTGCCTGGAAAAAAGCCTAAAAAGAAAACTAGTGCAGACACCACATCTAAGGATTGGTAAGCTACAATATGTTACATTTTTGGTTTTGAGTTTAATACCAAATTAATGCTATAAAATACTACAGATAGTAACCTAAATGCTATGCACGATATGCTGAAGTCTGCTAGTCCAAAAATAATCACACAATGATTAAAATCGCTTAGACTTAGTTGACTTTTATGACAGAATTACAAAAGACCAGTTAGTAAATCTTTGAAGAAACTATTTAGCATATATTTCTGGTTGATAGTTTAAGAAATACATCAGGAAAAAATCCAATATATATCTATACGTGATCCGTCTCTTTCGGGTAGGGCACGCGCACGCACGCCGCCAACGGCTTGCTCCCACTGTAATCACACACAACAGGAGTCCAGCACTGGGTACCGTAGACTCAATATCCACCCACACCCGCTAATTGTTCAGTACATAGGCAGAACAACGATCTGCCTATGTAAACAAGGCAGATCGCTGTTCTGTTAGTAGAGAAGGCATTGGTCCTGTGTTCCTGCAAGGCAGGGACACGGATATATGCCTTCCCTTAGTAAAAGCATCTCTTATAGTACATAAAATCTCTATCTAGGCACACAGTTAACCCCTTGATCACCCCTGATATTAACCCCTTCCCAGCCAGTGTCATTAGTATGGTGACAGTGCATATTTTTTAGTCACTGGTCCCCAAAAGGTGTCAAAGTGTCAGTTAGTGTCAGAATGTCCACTGTAATATTGCAGTCCAGCTATAAGTCACTGATTGCCGCCATTACTAGTAAAAAATAAAAACAAATAAAAATGTCCAATAGTTTGTAAACGCTATAACTTTTGTGCAAACCAATCAATATACGCCTATTGTGATTCTTTTTTACCAAAAATATGTAGCAGAATACATATTGGCCTAAACTGATGAAGAATTAAAGATGTAATTTTTTACATTTTTTTATTGGATATGTTTTATAGCAGAAAGTATAAAATATTTTTTGTTTATAGAGTAAAAAAATAATAAAAAGACAGGGGTGTTTAAATACCAGCAAAATAAATCTCTATTTGTGGGAAAAAAAGGACATACATTTTATTTGGGTACAGCATCGCAAGGCCGTGCAAGTGTCAATTAAAGTAGTGCAGAGCCATATCACAGAAAATAGAAGGGGGGTTAGTGGTTAAAGGGTATGCATGAAAAAAGACTACAATTATATGTAAAGCACATACAGTTATTATATATCTATGTTCATTATCTCTCCACTGTTGCGCCTGCTGATCCTACCAGAAAAGACCTTTGTCAGTGAGCTATTGTTCACTTCAAATGGGTTTTGTACTTTAAATCTGTGGGGAATGCAAAAACCGGCTTGAAGTAGGTAAGAAGGAGATCAACTGAAGATCAATTGCACCTGCCAATGAATTCCAAATGCTCTCAGAATCATCTGAAACCAAATGTCAAATTGATAATATTGACACCAGTCCAAAGTCTGTTGACACAAGCCCAAAAGCCATTGCAAAATCACTCCTTGTTGTGGTCCTCTGCAGGACTACAGGTGTGCGCACTGATAAAGCCAATGGTAGCACAAATTTCTTAATATGCAATATCCACCTAATGTTTCCAAGGGAAAGTCTAGAGTAGGTTGCTGTCTACATATCTTGGTACAGAGGCATGTAAGCACTGCTGAAACCTATCTAACTAGAATGGAGGACCTTTGAAAAGTGAAGATGCATTCCAGAAAAGCAACAGAAGATTAAAGGGCCATACACATTATAAGATTTTCTGAAGACTTTTTCCTTCAGATTTACCTTTTCTATGTAGTGCAAGGGCCTGCCAGATTGCATACAAATTGAAAGTGTTTAGGTTTGACCTCAAATTATCTGGTTTTGGTAAATCTAAAGGAAAAAGTCTTCAGAAAATCTTATAGTGTGTATAGCCCATTAGTCTTTAATGAAATAAATTAAACCAAAATTGAAATTTTTTACCATGGCAAAAATCTCTCTAAGTAAACTATAGAGGAGTTTAAATGGCCAATAATTATTTCTATTAGGCTATAAAGTATAATTTGCAGTTGACTGTTAAAGCAGAGTTCCACCCAAAAGGGGGAGTTCCACTTATTTGCACCGTCCCCCCTCTCCACTGCTATATTTGGCACCTTTTAACCACTTAAGCCCCGGAGGATTTGGCTGCTAAACGACCAGAGGGTATTTTGCGATTCGGCACTGCGTGACTTAACGGACAATTGCGCGGTCGTGCAACGCTGTACCTAAACGAATTTGGCGTCCTTTTTTTCCCACAAACAGAGCTTTCTTTTGGCGGTATTTGATCACCTGTGCGATATTTTGATCACGCGCTATAAACAAAAAAAGAGCGTAAATTTTGCAAAAATAGCAATATTTTTCCCTTTTTTTTATATGAAATTCCCCCCCAAAAAAATGTAAAAATCAAAATTTTTTAACATTTTCGGCCAATTTGTTTTATGCTACCTATGTTTGGTAAAAAAAAATCGCAAAAACCGTATTTTGATTGGTTTGCGCAAAAGTTATTGCGTTTACTAACTAAGGGAAAGATTTTTGTCATTTTTGTTGTTTTTTTTTAACGAGTAATGGCGGCGATCTGTGATTTTTTTTGCGGTACTGCGACATTGCGGCGGACAGATCGGACCCTTGACTGACATTTTTGACACTTTTGGGGTTACCAGTGACATTTCTACAGTAATCAGTGCTATATATATGCACTGTTACTGTAAAAATACACTGGTAGTGAAGGGGTTAACTTTATTTGAGAGGGAGGGGCTGTGTGTGTCCCTAGGGGCGTGATTCTAACTGTGATTGGCTGTGGCTTCAGCTGTATGCAGAGTGATCAACGGATCTACATAGTAGATCCATATGATCATCTCTCATACAGAGGGGAGAATGACAGGCAGCTTGTTTACACAAGCTGCCTGACTTTCTCCCTCTCCCCCGCTGATCGCAGAGTGGCCGGCGGACATCGGGTCCGCCGGTCACACGCGCGGGGGGGTCCGTGACCACGCGGGAGTGGGAGCGCGCCTCCGGCGGCGCGCGCTCGCTCCCTAGACCCTCACAAGCTAGTGACGTAGCCCTACGTCACTTTGCCTGTGAGGGGCTGACCGCCGCCGTAGATAGTCGTGCGGCGGTCGGCAAGTGGTTAAGGGGGAGCCAGTACCTGGTTTTGACAGGTACCCGCTCCCACATCCTAGTAAGATTGCAGCATGACAAACCGAGTTCCCCACTGTCTTCTGGGAGCTGTGTCCCAGAAGATGAAAGGACCATTAAGAAAGTACAGCGCATCTGACGCATGAGCTGAAGGCTTTACTGCCGGTTTCCCTTACTTGCAATTCTGGCACCTGCACCTGAAGCCAATGGACGAATTGGCTTGGGGTGCCGACAATATGGGATCCCTGGGCAGGTAAGTATTTTTATATTAAAAGTAAGCAGCTACAGTAGCTGCTGAATTCAATTTTTTTTCCCTCAGGCTGGAACTCCACTTTAAGGAAATATATCACAGGAATAGTAAAATCCGCCTAGCACTTAGAAGACTATAACGTAGTGGACTTCAGCAGGTCACTGAGTAATTCTGTCAAGAAACTACAGTAAATATATAAGAACTGAGTGTTCAGAAAATACATTAAAGGAAGTATAATATTTCTTAAACTTAAAAGATCTAGATATAATGAACTGGATAGGGATGGAGTACTTCTGGCAAATAGGACAAAATGTCATACTATGCAGAATCATACGTGTCTAGTCACTGATTGAAGAGACTTTAAGGAAAAACAATCTTTTTACCGAATATTTATGTATAAGTGATACTTATTTCAGATGAATAAATCCGTTGAAAAAAGGAAAGAAGAAAAAGGTTGGAGAAGAACAATAATTGTAATACACACTATCTCATTACAGATGGAGAAGATGAATTGGACTAAAATACAGGTGAATTTATTACCATGAATTTGACTTGTTATAGGTGATTGAAGAAGAGAGATAGACAAGAACTTCTACCACGAAAAAAATAAGTAAGATTAAATAAATATGGGGTGGTTTTGGATTTCCCCTATTTATTATGAACATGTATTATCTTGCATATTCCTATTGTTAAACAGTCTTTTAAATCTTCTGATAAGCCAAATGATGAGGATAAAATAACAATGTTAGCTATAGAACAAAACACACTGGCTAAATAAGCAAGGATCTCATTTATTTATAAAGAAAGTGGAAATGCTAACATAAAACACCAAAAGAATACTACAGAGCATATAAACACAAAAACATAGATGATACTTTACATATGGCCATCCTCACAATGCTGTGTCTCAGCTGAGATCAATGGAAAAGAGAAAGAAATCTAGCTGACCATTACCTTTTAAAATGCCCTCAGACATACCCCACACAAACACCTTTCCCCCTGTATGGCCATCCCCTCTGGCCAATGAAACTCCACAAGAGGCCATCCTTCCTAATCACCAGGAAGTATATTCTTTCTTCATCAATCTTCCAGGAAGCATGCTATGGTCTCCACTAACACTGTTATATCACCATCAAACGTCTTGTCCCAGGTCAGCACTCCAGCAACAGTTTGGCCTTTGATCTTTGGTCTTAGCTGATGCTCTTTTACCCCAATACCTCACATTAGGAGGCCTATGCGAGAATATCCTGTTAGGAGATGAATTCCTATTTGTGACTCCTTGTTATAAACACCCTGCTGGGTCAACTTGCTATAATGGAATTCCAAAATGATGATTTCAAACATAGGCCAAAATGTCTTTATCAACCAGAAAGTAAAAATCCAAAAATATAGGATGTTAAAACATGTTGCCTTCCAACATAGAATAACAAAAGTGTGCACTACCACCAGCCCCACAAAACATTTATTTTACAGAGGGACACACTGAGACACATTTTCAAAAAGGGAAGAAAATAATAATCATTGTTTTTCCTTTTAGACCTTTTTAATCAATAAAAGAGTTTGTCCTGGAATCCACAAGTCTATCCGTTCAATTTCCTAGCTTGATTTGGTAAATGGTTTGACAGGGACTGTGGCAGGAACATCTTGACCGAGTGACCATGGCCAGGTAAAGCTTTGGTTGGCAGACATGCAGATGAATGGGCATGTGCTTTGAGCTTGCTTAGTTACAGCAATGGAATATTGTTTTTCTTTTGTAAACTAGTATAGGATAGATTGTACAGATAACTGGAACTCTACAATGATAAACATTCACTCAACAGAATAAAATTAGCCCTTAATGCCCTTACAAAAACAGTAAGTCTAGTATTTTAATTGCAGTACACTCATTCTATTGCATTGTCTATGAATTTGCTTGTTATATATATATATATATATACAGTATTTGGTTGATTTATTAAAGACAAATAGGCTGTTTATTTTGCAAGGGAATTTTCCGTTCAGCCTGGTGAATCAGGCAAAGCTCTGCTGACTTCCATCTTCAAATCATGTGTAGGCAAAATAATATTTTGTTTTTGTTGAAAAAAAAAAAAGAAATTCTAGAATGGGATTAGGTATTCTTTACAAAGTTAATTTTCACCACATTCACATTTTCACAATCAGGGCCAGTTCACGCCAAAGCGCGGTGTGGGAAACCTGCATTCTCAATGACTTTTCTGCACCGCATTCAAAATACACTGCACCTGCCATCTGCAGAAGTTTTCAATGTTAACCAAACGACTCTCCAAACACAGGCTGCAAACGCAGTGCGTTTGTCTGCAATGGATCACATAGTACAGTAGTGTGTTTTGTAAAGTAGTGCATGCACTCATTTTGGTGCGGTGCGGTCTTTTGTGATTTTAACTTATTCAAATGAATAGGCTGAAATCAAACTGCACCTGGATTGCATGTGAATCGCACAGGAACAGTGTGGGAACCGGCCCTAAGTCCCCAAGTCTCTTTTCTGTGATTGTGTATGTAGAACTTGAAAAAGGAGAAATATGATCTCTGAAATGTTTGCTTCCTATATACTTCTGTGTGCTGATATTAGAAAACTGGATTTTATTTTCTTGATGATCCTGACATTTTGTGTAAGTACCGCACAGTAAATAAAAAAAATGTAGTATAAATATTTATATTGCGTATATGATATTTTAAAATTACTAACCAATAAAATGCACCTAAAATATGTGGCTAAGACACTGCATATGAAGTGAATGAAAATGGGACATAAAAATTGCTACTGTAGCCAAAAGCTAGCTAGCAGGACCAACCCAACATTGTGATAACAAACAAGCATTTTGGCCGAAATATATTTATTCTACTATAAAAGAAAAAGTTTTTGTTGCTTTTTTATATCCTTGTAGGATAATATCCTGTTACAGTGATATTTGGCATAGGCAGCAATAAGGGCACACAAGGTTCTATCTTTTTTCAGTCCATTTGAAACACACAAAACAGTATTTGTTGAAGTTCCAACTGAAATTACAACACAGTAGCTTCCACTTTACAAGTTCTGCCCAAGAGTCACATGTTTTTACTTGAATTAAAAGCTGTGTGAATCTTTGGGGAAAACATTGATAAATGTACCCCAAGTGTTTCATGATGATATTCTCTATTTGAATCACAATGTTACAAAATTAAGTTTATGAGAAAAAAAAAAAAAAACATGATCTTCTGACTTTGGTAAGAGATGTATGAGTAAGAAAGAGTATTTTTCTTTTTTTTAATAAGACTAATATAACTATAGAAAAACAGGCTGTTCATGCTTGCCCACAATCCTCCTCCCCCTTCTAGATCACATATGGGTATTCATTGTTACTTTTACCTTGTTCCTGTAGTGAGACATTGTACAAGACATTTTCAAGTTAAGTATTTCATCCTTCAGGTAAGTTAAATAGGGGACAGTTCAGAGGCTATAGTTGCTTAAATGCACTAGCCATGACTGCCCTGGGGGTATTTTTATCTCAAATTTTTTTTTGCCCAAATCTCCGCTTTAAGGGTTATTTACTAAAGCTGGTTCGTGCAAAATCTGGTGCAGCTCTGCATAGAAACCAATCAGCTTCCAGGTTTTATTGTCAAAGCTTAATTCAACAAGCTGAAGTTAGTAGTTGATTGGCTACCGTTCACAGTTGCACCAGATTCTGGGTGCACCAGTTCAAGTAAATATCCCCTAGTGTGTGAGAATGTTCTTCAGAGTCAAATCAGCAGCATCGCTTTGCTGGGAAAAAAAAATCAATGTAGGTGTTGATGAGACAGAGAGGGTTGGGGACAGGCTGTGTGTTGTGTTTAACTTATTTTTCCATGGATTATACCTAATAGGTTTTTGTATCTGCAGTTAAAGTATCAATTAGTGTAGGCTAATAAAGATTACCTATCATTAAGTTTACAGTTTAGAGAGTATTATTATTATCAATATTAGAGTAGGTTTAATATTCAAATATAAGTCAAAACTATGTATTTATTGGCAGGACCTGACTGTAATAAATGAATCTGCAGGGCCCTGCTTGTAGGTGTATTGAATTTCTATTCAGATAATATATTGATATTTTTCTATGTATTAATATGCTTATTCTATGTAAATATGCATCTTTAATGATATAACATTTTCTATATGCACAATTGAGCCCTGAGTATATTATCTTATGTGTAAGTGTTCCAGTGCCAATAGTTTTAAAAGATTATTGCAAAGTTTGAGTTCATTATCCCGCTGAGAGTGATGATAATACAAAAATCCACTCTGTTTTATGATAACATTTGTATTAGTGGGGAAACAGAATATTGATCTGTGCCAATAAAAATGTCAGACCTAAGGCAAATACTAAGGGTCAATTCACACTGCAATGCAAAGTTTGAATATCCAGAATATATAACCAACAGAGGTTATGCATTAATCTCTATTTTTCTTTTTAAAATCATGCTTGGCCCTCCTGCATACAGAGCCTCCCCATTGGGCTAAAAAAAGACCACCAATAATGGTAAAGGGCCAACGGGAAAGATCACAATGGAATGTGGTAGGATCAAGCTCAACTTACAACTAACAGAAAAGTCTACATTAACATTTTAAGTTTATCTATAGTTAAAACATTTTGTTTTTGGGTAGAGTAGGGAAAGGTTAGAACACTTAACAGGGTTTTACTGCTATCTCTTTTTCCAATGGGGAGATTCAACCCCTCCATTTGTGCTGGTGACCATTGCCCCAGGGAAGAGTAAGAAATGGGAACTCTAAAATCTAAAGGTTGTCATAGGTACAAGAGGTGACAGGAATCTTCCAATGGTAACACCAGTTGTTGTGATAACTGCTTAAAAGCAGATCTTCCCTTACTTTGGTGAGATTGTGTCCTTCCTGGTGTGTCTCTGAGAAAATATTTTTTTTGTCATATGCCTAGTTTAAATTGTCTAGGATTGAAACTGGTTAAGTCATAAAGTCCACTGAAGTGTTTGAAGTCTACAACAATAGAGGTAAGGGAGCAATTCTGAAAAATTATCTTTGAGCACACTAGAAAATGTTTACCCAGATATGTTGCAAGATACGTAAAATACCAAAGGATTCTTCCAGGACAGATTATAGGTTTGTTGATCATCTAATAATAAAGGTCTGTAATATCCTTCACCATTGTTATGTTTTTATGCCAGCTTTGTTTTTACTGCATCGTGTGCCAGTTGATTCACATCTGTATTCCCTACTTTTCAAAGGGGAACCCAGCTGGGCCAAACCTGTTTTGCACATTTTCATTTGCAGATGACAAAATGCATGTATCAAGATTTGCCTGATGTTCATAAATATGTGTACTATAGCATTGTTTTTTTTTTTTTGTATTACACAGAAGTGATTCAATTCCTAGCAATTACTTTACACCATGTATTATAGTATAATTAACTCGAGGTCTGATTCATCAAGGTACAATGATTACATTGTCATCTACAATGGCGTATGTCATCTCATCTTTAACAAAGTATACTAAGCACAAAGAAACTATGCAGGAAAAAAAAATCTTATCTAAAAGTATTGTTATGTAAATGAGAAAAGACTCTTTGTTTTCATCACATGTATATATGAATTTTTGAAGCTCTTTAATGACTTAAACTTTACCTTTCATTCCAGAAAATTAAAAATAAATTGTTCATGCATTCCATCTGCTCACATATTTTATTTAGTTAAATACGTTATCCTAAAATTACCTCATAATTTTATCATATTAATTGCTTAGATAATTCCGTATCTAGAATATTCTATGATAATGATGTTATGAGGGGACATGTGACACTACATTTTAACTGTCACTTTGGCCATTCAGAAAAGAAAGTAAACATTGTAGATGCTTACTTTGCCTGCAATCGAGTTCACCCTGTCATCCAGAGCCTGTGTAATAACTGCCTCTTCCGGTGTGTGGTTTCCCCTTCCTTCCACATTTATAACAGGTATTTATATAGCGCTGACAATTTATGCAGCGCTTTTTATACATTGTATATTCCCATCAGTCCCTGCCCTCAAGGAGATTACTATCTAAGGTCCCTACATGCCATGCACACAAATACTGTACATACTAGAGCAAACCTAAGTCTAGTACACACAGGCCAAATGCCAAGCGGAATCGGCTGGTTCAATAGAAACTGGCTGACATTCATCCCATGTGTACTGCAACCGGTCTGACAGAAGCTGAGAGCCATGACCAGAGTGTTCTGGCGGGGGAGCCACCCCCCTGTCAGAACAAAATGGAACAGCATGGGAGATAGCTGTACTAACATTGCATAGGTAGTACAGTGGCTCCGACCTGAGCTGTCAGTTTTTTTTTTTTTCGCTCAGCCCACTGGGAAAAAAAACAAGTAGGGTCTATGAGGCTTAAAACAGGAGCTAATTAAATGGACACTTCCTGGAGTGTGGATCTCCTATGTCCCCTGCAATGTTTGTAAAATATGACCACATTGTCACTGCTGTGTTCTGTAGTGACATTGTGGTCAAGTATATAACTCACACATGATTATATACACATACTAGTGCAATTTAGACGGGACAATTAACTTAACAGCATGTCTTTGGAGTGTGAGTAGAAAGTACACCCACCCAAGCACAGAGAGAGAGCAAATGCCAACTCAATGCAGGTAGTGTGCTGACTGGGATCTAAACTAAGGGCCCTAGTGCTGCAAAACAGAAGTGCTAACCCCTGAGCCACAGTGCTACCATTACAAGGCTTGGTGCCTGAATGGCCAATTGCCAGGTCTGAGCACCATCACATGGGGGCAGGAGTTCTCTAAATGGGGCACCATCACATCTCTGATTCACTTCTCTAAATTCAATCACATAAAGATGCTAAATTAATATTCTATTATATAAATATCTAAATGACTTTAACCACTTCTAAGCCGGAATGTTTTCCCCCTACTGTAATGACCAGGCCATTTTTTGCAATATGGCACCTTAACTGACAATTGCGCGGTTGTCAGGCTGTACCCAAATAAAATGAATGCTCTTTTTTTTCCACAAACAGAGCTTTCTTTTGGTGGTATTTGATCGCCTCTGCAGTTTTTATATTTTTTGCTATTTTCCGCTATAAAACACAGCCAATTTAAAAAAAAAAATCTAATTTTTTCATCATTTGTTGTATTCTGCCACATATGTTTGGTAAAAACAAAAATCCCAATAAGTGTATATTGATTTGTTTGTGCAAAAGTTATCTCATCTACAAACTAGGGGAAAGATTTATGTCATTTTTTTTTTACTAATAATGGAGGCGATCAACAACTTTTAGCTGGACTGCGGCATTGTGGCGAACAGATCAGACACCTAACTGACACTTTTTTTATCACTTTTTAGGGGACCAGTGACATTATTTTAGTAATCAGTACTAAAGAAAATGCAATGTTACTGTACTGACACTGGCAGGGAAAGAGTTAACACCAGGGGCGATCAAAGGGTTAAGTGTGTCCCTAGGGGGTGCTTTATAGCTGTGTGGGGATGGACTTACTAGATCAGAGATGATAAACCTTGGCACCCCAGATGTTTTGGAACTACATTTCCCATGATGCTTATCTACATTGCAGAGAGCATGAGCATCATGGGAAATGTAGTTCCAAAACATCTGGGGTGCCAAGGTGGTTCCCCATCACTGCACTAGATAAACATAGAGATCAGTGTTCCTGAATAGTAGGAACACAAGATCCCTGTGTTCATCTGAGACAGAACTGCGGTCTGCCTTGTTTACATAGGCAGACCGCCGTTCTGTCTCTATGGGGAGTGATCGCGGGTGGCCGGCAGACATGGCGTCTGCTGGACCCACTGATTGGCTCCCCCTCTGGCCAATCAGTGTGCCCCAACTGGCTATTACACAAAACGACATACAGATATGTTGTTTCCCGTTATAGAGCCGATCTGCCACAGTAAAAGTGCGGCGGCTGGTCGGCAAGTGGTTAATATAGGTCTACTGCAAGTGGGTCTTATGGTGTATGTAGAACACTCAGAGAGAAGCATTCCCTTTAAAAGTTTCTAGCACATTAACTCTTAATGCACCCCTGTTTAATGTATGCTTGCTCGACTGCTGCCAAAATGTGATGCAACCCATTTAATATGAAGTTGAGAATGTGTCTTTTCTTTGCCGCTATATGTTGTTGTTTATAACTGATACCTTGGGCCAGAAATGCAGGTGGCAGACTTTATTTTTGTGTGCTGCTTCTATCCAAGAACCACAGTGTTACTGCAGTTAATGGAAATATAGTATATTGCAAATTCTTTTTCTGTCTAGATTAATGTGTTTCCCGAAAGTAACAAATCAAAGTTGAGTCTATGAGCTATAAATCTTCCACCTGGCTTTCAACAATAATTTGGTTTCAACACAACCAGCCATGCTGTGCACCAGCTGAGAATAGTAGATAATAGGAATGTAAAAATATTTCACATTCTGCAGACATAGCTTGTCTATTTGGTATAACGCAAATTTTAACAATGAGTTTGCCTTAAAAATATGCTTCTTGTTATGATCTATCCATTCCTCCATCTATTTCTCATTCCCCTGTTCTGGTGGGAGTAAGCACAGACTTCCCCTTATTTCCTTGTTGGGTCAAGCCTTCCCTGCTGTACCCACATGGGTGACTGGGTGATACATCCTCCAGCATGGTTTCTCTTTTCTGCAAGTTCAAGGTCATCGATATGTAAGAAACAAAAGAAAAAAACTGCTGTTGTTTAAATTTAAAATGGCAATTAGATTGGCTAAAAACTTTTTTATTGTCAGGAAAGATATTCATGTTGACCAGATCATATTTATGACTTGAATCTGTAGTTCTACAAATGTTGGCCTTCTTACTTTGTTAGTCATTTTATCCTACCTTTAATTTTTATTTTATTTTTGGTTGCATTGTTCCTAATGTTTATAGATACGCTTGTACAAAGGAATTTGATTGAACAAGCAAAGGATGGCCCAAGGTATACAGTGTATACTATATAATTCCAGACAGCTGTGGATTGGTCTGTTCAGTTTTGCTGTGGCAAGCAATAAGGACAATTTGTATTTGGCACAAGAAATCCTTTGAGAGCAAGCATAGTTATTATGGAGCAAAATATAAAAGCAACCAACAAAGTTGATGTTTATATTGACCTGCTCTAGAATATCACATTTGTCAAATTCATACTTACATTCAACTTACATTTAAAACTAAGCTCCAAGTTTCTGTAAAGTTTAACCTTCTTGTGGGGCTCCCTGTAGCTGAAAATGCTCACTTATAGACATGTGCACAACAAACAAAAATTGTTTTGTTTTGTTTTGTTTCTATTCATTATTTACGTAAATTAGTTTAGTTAATTTTGTTTAAATTGTTTTCCAAATTCATTTAAATTATTCAAATTCAAATTGATTTGAATTTTCTAAATTACATTGCATTCAATCTAGAATCAATTTCCATTTGAAGTTTAATTTATTCTATTTAAAATTCAAATTTTAGAAGATGGTTATATTCTTTCTATTTCATTCTATTCTATTGTTTTTTCTATTCTATTATTTTATATATTTATTATATTATACTATAATATTTTCTTTAATATTCTATTTGTTTCTATTATATTTACATTTATTCTATTTGAAATTTGAATTTCGGTAAATAGTTATATTTTGGTATATTCTTTCTTTTCTATTCTATTGTTTATTCTATTCTATTCTATTCTATTTCTTCTATTCTATTCTGTTCAAATTCGAGTTTATTCTATTCAAAATTCGAGTTTTGGAAGATGGTTATATTCTTTTTGTTGTCTGGGGGAGGAGCCTGTATAGCACAGCCGTGAGTGCGAGGAGCTCTGGACGCCAAACGCCATGCCAATACAGAGCTCTGGTACCCACCTGACCGCCCAGCATAGCTGCCTGCTTCCTTCATCCGCCTGCTTGCTTCCTCCATGCACCAAACTCAGCTACCCTCATGGGTTCACGGGCTCTCTGGCTCCAAGAACATCCAGATCAGCTGTACGCAGGGCTAAAATCCCGGCAGCGCGGGCGGCTCCTTTACCCTCTTTGCCTCCCAGCTGGAGGGACTTTGGTGCCGGCCTGCCTGGATACGGGATCATTGATGTGGTGAGGGGACCAGAGGGAATCAGAGCCGCTGAAACCTGTAAGAGCAGCACGGCGGTGGCATCCCCTGTCATCTCTTGTCAGTGTGGGAGCCGCCGGGGCTGAGGCTTCACTGCTGGAGACATGGAGGAGGGACCATTGGTCTTGATGGGAAGATAGTAATTATCCCTTACCATCAATCACCTTATTGAAAGAACTTGATTCTCTACAGGTCCAAAGTGTAATTCTCTACAGGTTCAAAGTGACTATCGGATCCACAATCATACAACTATACACTGCCATACTGCTCTCTCAGGTCCACAGATATGGCAGGATCCTCTCTGCTAGTTTACTGACTCACTGACTTACTCACTACCTGGATTTTAACTATCTACAGAATGGATCTCTCCATTTCTGTCTTTTTTTTTTCTTTTTGGATTGCCACAGTGCCATTGCTTAGCGTTAAATGCAGATAATAATCTTTGCGACCTTACACGTCTCAATACCTGTGTCATTAGGCCATTATTTATTTATAACTGTCTCCAAAAACCCTGAATGCCCTGGAGTAAAATCTGGATGTATACTGAGGATTCAGTGGACTCCTCCTTGTTCTTATGGTCTCTCTCATACCCGTTTGAATAGGGGTTATTCTGGTTGGGCAGAATTAAAATGTTTAAAATGATGATTTTACCAAAAATTATATATAGATTCCAAATGCTTCCTATAGCTATTCCTGCTGCATATTTCAGAATAATAAAAACAATCTTCTTAAAATGTATATGGTAGGGGGAAAAACCAAGGGTACAATGGGCGACAGTAGAGTTTACAGGAGGCTTAGGGGCACCGGACATTAAAAGATATTATATAGCAACAGCATTATGACGAATGATTGAATGGATTAAAAAAGATTCCAAAAAAAGATGGGTAAAGCTGGAAATCGCGTTAAGTTGTACACAATTGGGAAGGAACATTAAGATTCCACCCAAATTCAGGGAAATACATGATCAAACACACGAGCTGTATACAAACCTGGGGCGCTTTTTATAAGCAGGCCGGTTGAGAATACAACTCTCCGTAATACCATTAGCGGGCACAATTTTGTTTTTTTACCTGGGTTAGAGAAACAATTTGGTGGTGGGCTAGGAGATTTACGAATAAAAGACATAATACATAAATGGAAGATTTATGAATTAAATACCTTGAAGTACAAATGTTTGTCGCCATTCCACGAGCGTGCGCAATTTTGAAGCATTACATGTTGGGCATTTATTTACTTGGCGTAAAAAAATTGGGCTAACTTTACTGTTTATTTTTTTAAATGCAGTGAAATGTATTTTTTCGCAAAAAATTGCATTTGAAAGACCGCTGCGCAATTATCGCATGACAAAAAATATTGCAACAACAGCAATAAAAAAAAAATAAATACTGATTTTAACTTGTAAACAAGTGTCAGTAATAGGCCGGTTCCTTAACCGGTTGCCAACCATACGCTGCCTTTTTTACTGAGGCAGTGTGGCTCTCCCAGGCAAACTGCCGCAGGTCTACGTCTGTCGCGCGCCTGTAGCTAGGGGGTGAGCGTGCGCTGCCAGCCGGCGCGCCTCCACCCCTGCTCATCAGCGGGGAAGCCGATGCATGGGTAAGGCAGCTTCAATTGCCGCCGGACACCCCCGATCGCTCCCCGCTGAGAGAGAAGAATGGTCAGCTGTTGTAAACACAGCTGACAGTTCTTCTCCCTGGAATGATCACAGAGCCCCTGTGATCCTTCTGTATAGAACCACAGGTCTCTATGGTAATTCCACAAGCCACTCCCCCCACAGTTAGAAACACTCCCCTAGGTACACATTTAACCCCTTGATCACCCACGCTGTTAACCCCTTCCCTGCCAGTATCATTATTACAGTAACAGTGCATATTTTTAGCACTGATTACTGTAGTAATATCACTGGTCCCCCCAAAAGTGCCAAAAATTTCAGTCAGGGGTCCGACCAGTCTCGCAAAAAATCGCAGATCGCCGCCATTACTAGTAAAAAAAAATAAAATAAATATAAAAAGGCATAAATCTTTCCCGTAGTTAGTAGACGCGATAGCTTTTGTGCAAACCAATCAAAATACGCTTATTGCAATTTTTTTTACCAAAAATATGTAGCAGAAAACAAATTAGTCTAAAATGTTAAAAAGATTTTAATTTTGAATTTTTAATTTTTTTTTTGGGGAATGTTATATAGCAGAATGTGAAAAATATTGTTTTTTTTTTTCAGAATTGTCGCTCTTTTTATGTTTATAGCGCAAAAAATAAAAATTGCATAGGTGATCAAATACCACCAAAAGAAAGCTCTATTTGTGGGAAAAAAAGAACATAAATTTTATTTGGGTACAGCGTCGCACGACCGCAGAATTCTCAGTTAAAATAACGCAGTGCCAAATCGTAAAATATGGCCTGGTCATTAAGGGGGCAAATCCTTCCGGGCCAAAAGTGGTTAAGTGGTCAAATTAGTGTTCAGCTTTAAGACCTCATTAGATATTAGTATTTATTTAAAAAATAATATTAGTAATTATTTAACTCTTTCTAGTAAAATGGACTTGACAAATTTGCTCAATTCTTTCTAGTGCAACAGTGCACATCTTCTGTGTTTTCATCAGATTCAGAGAAAAGCTTTTGTTAGATTACATTTCCCATGATTCTCAGCAAGCTTCAGTAAAAAAAAAAAAGTGACAGCTATAGGGATGAAACTTGCCCATTCTTGTCCTATGATAATAAATAGACTTTAATTTCCCCCCCCCCCCCCAAGCTTATTCGATATTGCAAGAAACAGGTTAATGCATAGTTAATGACTGGTTCAATGCTTATTTAACGATCAGTTTAGATCCCATTATGTTAACTGTTACATTAGTCCCCTATTAACTGGTGACCTTGCATAATTTGCCTCCTATTTAAGGCTAAAAATAAAGTGATGTCACTACATCTGAGTTAAAATATATAGTCTGCAGTATAGTAATTAGCAGACATTGTGTTAATGGACACAATAGCACAAGGTCAGCTGTGATATAATAAAAGGTACACACATTATTTACTGTATTTCTAACTTGTTTGTTGGAAATTCGAAATGTGCAATAAAGAAGGTCATTTATATCCCACCACTACAAAAGAAAAGAAAGTGAGATCTATATGTGTGAGTGCCTATCTGGGCTTATAGACAGTGACACAGGATGATTCATTGATAGCTAGAAACAAGGAAATGACCTTCCTTCAAAGAGGCACTTGCCTGCTATTTACCTGCACTGGAGGTTATAAAACACAAGCAGTACTGTCAGTCATCAAAGAACAAAATCCCAGGCAGGGCTGGGTTCATTAGTTGAAGCCATGATGCTTCTATAGGAATCCATATAGCAAAACACTACTCAGGAGAAATATAATCTTAGTAGATATATGTAACGTCAGGTTATGTGCACTTAGAATGTCATTTTTAACTGTGTGAATTGACTGCTAAGGGTTACTAAACATTCCCAAAGGTGTGCAGACTTAGGAGCACATTTATAATGGAGAGATTAGATATATCTCTATTTGCTCTCCAATAGACAATATTTACTCCACATTGCCCTCTGCATTTTACAATTTATTTTTAAAATGTGGGCCACTGTGGGGAGCCTGCAGTATCCTTTGGTGTATTTTTGCATAATTCTCAAGGTAACACTCCAATAGGTGGATAGACATGGCACGTGACCTTGACATACCATTGTGTTCAATTCCAAACCACAAACTCCAGTATTATTTTGTTTGTCTCAATGTCTGACATCATTGCGCACAACACAATCATGTAAGGGACGTTCCCCAGAGGAGACGTCACCTTTGCACTATGGGCGGCAGTATGAGATGTGAAAATGCTGCTCCTAACACGCCGCAAACTGTTGACACACAAACCTGCTGGAAAAAAAAAACGCCTGGGACCAATGAACCCAGCGGGACCCATGGTAGGGCCTGCCCTGGTAAGGTCATGCTTCTACTTTATAACTTGACCCCTAATGTTTAGGCTGTGTCGATGAGGGGAATGACCACCATTGAATCAAATTCTATTTGAGTGGACAGGAGATTGTTTACAATGCACCACATCCAATTTGTATCAAACAGATATCTCACCCCTGAAAATGGGTATGGGGGAAGTAAAAGAAAGCACTCTGGACCTTAGTGGTGCACACAGTTTAAAATTGCAGTATTGCAGTTAAAATAACAAATAATTAAAAAAAACCTAAGTCCTGAGAGAAAACATGTCATAGATGGTATCAGGGGGATCCTCATTAACCTTGTGACTGCCTCTGTGTTTCACAGGGACAATGCCCACTTCTTCAGGAGAACTCTAAGGTTCATCTCTCCAAACTAATAATTGCACATATAAGTACACTATTGAATCAAATTGAACTGTATGTAATGGTTAAATTGATGTCCACTATTTACACAACAGGATGTCATCAGAGACAGGCCTTATTTCCAGTTAAAGGTCTGGTCTGTTTAGAACATTGCTTTTGTATTATCCCAACCAGTTGCAGGTAAGAGCACAGAAAAATTGGGTATTTTAAATGGTTACTTGCTGTGTTTTTCTTTTCCATACAATTTTTCTTTTTATTCACTTACAATATGACTTGGAAATTGTTTGAAAAATTGACTGGTCAATTCCCTAGCACAGCCCCCTTCCTACTTGCATGTCGTAGCCCTGTCCTCTTCTTTCTTTAAGAGTTTTTCTTAAAAAACTAAAAGAAAACATAAGTAAATTCAAAAATTGTCAGCTCATAAAAAGTAGTGAGAGGGAAAAAAAAAAAACATTCAGAGAGCTCACTGGCTCAGGTTAGGCTGCTCACAACAGACAAGACTACCCTCCAGTAGGTACCGAGCAGGTTACCGGAAAAAACAAGCACCAATGGAAAAGAGTCCAAAATTAACTGATAAAAGAGACCAAAATAATTTATTAATTTGTACTAAAAATAATTCAACATGTTTTGGGGACCAGAAAACAAAAATCAACAAATAAAATCAAAACACAATGTAATATAAATGTAGATGTGATTAGTATAATCATGACAAAATAAAAGGTCATGAGAAACATATACAGTACATGCATACATATAGTGCATACTGTATACACAAACATTTTCATAGAAATAAAGATAAAGAAATAACAAATTAAAAGTGATAGTGTGTAATACACTGGTTTGGGAATTATTAATATTATTAGATGCTACAAAGTCCGTATATACCATTGTACATTGTCCATTTCTGGCCCCTGAAATCGATTGGCTGTTTATAAGTGTAAACCAATAAATTAATTTGGACTCAGTTGGTCTGGTGGTCCTTCCATGGGTGCATGCTTTTTTGTTAACCTTGCATCAGTCTAGTTGCAGGAATGATGAAAAGGGGACACTTAAAGGGGGGGACCATAAACTATATAATTCCATTGAATGACATTAATTGTTATGTGAAAAAAATATTGAACCTGCATATAAAAATACATAAAACAATACAAATGTAAAAAACAGGAAAAAAAAGGCAAAGAATTAAATTAATTCTTAGTTGTACTACTCACACACATTAGAGATATAAGAATTATTTTAATATAATATTAAATAAGTGACGTGATCCTTGTAATTCATGTTTCCACTAACTCAAAGTTTTATTTTTTTATGTTTTAGCATGAATCTGAAAGATTATATTGTGTTAAGGTATACTTTCATCAATTTTAGTGTATTTTTATGAAGCGTGTCATTTTTTTTTTTTTTGATAATATTTTATTGAAGGTCGACAATCAATACATTGAAACATTTGAAACAGGGATAAACAGCAAAAATAGAGCAGATCAATGAGAAACTATGAGTCCTTGAATGACTGTAAAGGCTGTCATCGACACTTCATTACACATGTTATACCTTATAACGATCCCAACTGGGAGAATAATCGATTACAGGACAAAACAGCCGGATGGAGGGTAATGTGGAGAGGAGAGGGCGGGGAGAGGGGGGGGAGAGAAAGAAGGGAGGGGGGGGAGGGTAGAGGTACAGGGGAGGGGGGATGGGAGGGGCGGGGGGAAGATAATGAGGAGGAGGGAGGAAAGATTATGATTAAGGAGGAAGAAGAAGGGAGGGGGGATGATAAGAGGAAAGACTGGTACAGAGCGACAAAATATCACAGTAGCTGATGCGTAGGGGTAGGTTGATCAGAGGTGTAGGGAAGAGAACGTGGAGACCCAGTATGAAAAAAAAAAACCACCAAGAGCAACACAATAACACTTATAGAAGTACTGTTCGGTTGTCGGTATGCAGGAGCCCGACGCTCCATACTTAATGGAATGCTAAGGGGAGGCAGTGTCAGTGAAGGGGGTGAGGCGGGTGAGCCCGTAGCTAGGAGGTAAGTAGACCATTTCCGATGGAATCGGGTGTTGGAGGGGAGCCGCAGCTGGTGCAAATCTACCAAGTCCCTTCGTAGAAGTATTTGCAGTTCCCCTTTACTTCCGTTATAGTGGGAGGTTCGTCTGATGTCCAGTGCTTTAAAATGATCCTCCTAGCAATCATCAGGCAACTCAAAAGCCAGGGTTTGTGGTGTTGCAGCAGCTTCCTCTGAGGTTTGGGCAGGAGAGGCAGCGTGCCCTGAGTGTCTCCAAAGAGAAGCAGATATACATCCTTTGGCAGGAGCAGGTCCAGAGTACGATTGATGAGGGTCAAGACCCTGTCCCAGAAGATAGAAACCTTGGGGCACAGCCAGAATTTGTGGAGAAGGGAAGGCAAATGATGGTTGCAGAGAGTACAGAGAGATTTGTTAGGGTCTGGGGACCATCGGAGGCAGGGGATGTATGCCCCATGTAAAATTTTGAGTTGTTGCTCTCTCCAAAATTCATTATGCACAAAAAGGCACGTGTCATTGTATCCTTTCAGAATTCGAGTATGGGCTGACTGGGAGGACAGAACTGTATTCCAGCGAGTAGCCACCTGTGAGGCTACGTGGTCGTAAAGTTCCAAGCACAAATTGGGGTAAATGTGTGAGATTTTGTGAGCCCCCCGCCTCACCCAGGAGTCTATAATGGATGACTTGAAGCGGACCGTGGCCGGGGTGTCTAAGGAATGAATGAAGCTGACACATTGTTGCACATTTAGATAATGGCCCCGTGGCAAATCATATTTCCGAGAAACATCTGAGAAGGTTAGAGGGATACCAGAAATAGAGTCATATAGCTGGGAAAAAGTTTTGAGTCCCCTATCCGCCCATAGATCAAACACCTGGCCCTGCTGCCCCTGTGGAAAAAGAGAATGTTTCTGAATAGGCAGGAAACCGGAGACCCTGTAGGGGGTCCCAAGTCTTCTGCGTACCTCCCTCCAGGTGATAGCCGTGTCTTTCAGCAGGAGGTTAGTACGCAAATCCGGAGGGATGTCTCTATGTCTACAGTGCAGCAGGGCAGTCAGGTCATACGGCCGCACCATTTGCATTTCTAAGTCATAGTTCGTATATCTGGAATTACCCGAGATCCAGTCTAAAGCCCCCCGAAGGAGGCATGAGAGGTTGTACAACCTTATATCTGGTAGACCCACCCCACCGTTCCATTTCGGAAGGTAGAGCTTGCGCATTGCAATGCGGGAGCGTCTACCCTGCCAAATGAAGGTTGATAGAGCACGGTTAAGGCGTTGAATATCTTTGTGTTTCAGTAGGATGGGCAACGTTTGCATGGGGTATAACAATTTAGGAAAACTAGACATTTTAAAGAGATGGCACCTGCCCCTGAATGATAGGGGCAGTGATTACCAGTTTTGGAGTTCAGCTATAATTTTATCTACTACTGGGGTAAAATTTAAAGAGTAGAGAGAAGAAGGGTGTCTCCCTACCCGGATGCCTAGATATGTGATATGGGAGCGAACTATAGAGAACGTGGAGCAAGATTCCCAATGCGGTTTGTGAGGGGAGCGCAGAGGTAAGACCTCACTTTTGGAGAAATTTATACGCAACCCCGTGCATAGACGGAAGTTAGCAAATAGGGATTGGATCAGCGGTAAGTCATGAGCGGGATCAGCCGTAAAAATTAGTACATCATCGGCAAAAAGCGCCATTCGCAGTTGCTGGGTACCCACAGGGATGCCTCTAAGGTCAGGGTGAAAGGTCAACATTCTGGAGAGGGGTTCGATAGCCATATTAAATAGGAGGGGGGAAAGAGGGCAGCCCTGCCTAGTGCCCTTGTGGAGTTGGAAAGCTGCCGAGCTGAGGCCGGCCACCATCACTTGCGCCATGGGGGTCCAGTACATTTCTCGGATTAGGTGAAGGAAGGCCCCGGAAAATCCAAATCTAGTGAGGACCATATCCAGCCAGCGGAAGCTGACATTATCAAAAGCTTTTTCAGCATCCAGTGTGACAATGGCAGCATCCGCGGCTGGATTGGCTCCAGCGTATTCCAAGGCAGCGATCACCTTCCTAAGGTTGGAGGTGGCCGACCTCCCCTGGGTGAATCCAGACTGGGCAGGATGAATCAATGACGGTAGAATAGAAGCCAGTCTGTTCGCCACCATCTTTGACAAAAGTTTGGCGTCCAGATTTAGCAGCGAAATAGGCCGGTATGAACCGGGATTAGTAGGATCTTTTCCTTGTTTGTAAATCAATTTAATGTAGGCCTGGTAGCCAGTGGGCATGTACCTGTCTCCCTGGTAGATCGAGTTGTAAAGGTCAAGGAGGGACGGGGCCAACGTATCCAGAGTCAGTTTATAGAACTCTGAGGTATACCCGTCCGGCCCTGGCGCTTTACCCGGCGAAAGAGACTTAATGGCCGCAGTGAGTTCCTTGAGGGAAAAAGGGGCATTTAGGGAGGACAATTGTTCGGCTGTAACCGTGGGAAGGGTAACCGAGGCGAGGAGGGCTTCCGCTTTTGTGACATCTATAGGGTCAGGTCCATAAAGAGAAGTATAGAATTGTTCGAATGTGTTCAATACCTCTTGCGGCGTTTGTACTAGCGTCCCCTGTGTATTTTTTAGTGCGGTCACTACTGTAGGGGTGAAGGGAGGTTTGCACAGCGTCGCTAAGAGCTTGCCCGGTTTGTTACCATATTTGTGAAATCGCCAATCCTGAAAATGGGTATACATGGTTTCCTGTGCCTCAGCCCACGTCTCAAAGTCAGCTTTGGCTTTTGACCACCGGTCTCTGTTGACCGCCGTGTTGGAGCTATTAAGAAGCCGTTGTGCCTCACGGAGAGAAGCACTGGCCACTGTATAGGCTGCAGTAACCTTACGTTTATGGGTCGTGGCATAGGAAATAATGCGTCCCCTGAGCACCGCCTTGCCCGTCTCCCACAGAAGTGTGGGGGAACAGTCTGGTGAGGAGTTGGTAAACAGAAAATCCGCCCAGGTATCTCTAACGAGCTTTTGGAGCCCCTGATCCTTTGCCAGATATGCTGGGAAACGCCATGGGGGTTTGGAAGCGGGAGGGGTTATATTGGACAATTCTACCAATATAGGTGCGTGGTCTGACACTGCAATGTCGTGTATGTCAGGGCGGGTGATGTGTGGTAGGAGGGAAGCATTGGAAAGTATGTAATCAATGCGTGAAAGGGAGTTGTGCGGGTGCGAGAAGAATGTGAATTTGCGTGCCGTGGGGTGTGCTAAGCGCCAGACATCCGTCAGGAGCAGGCCATCCGCAAATGTCTGCAATGGCGAGGTGGGGGGAGCGGACGTGTGGGGGAGTGGTCCTCTCCACCCAGTTTGTCCTCCGTTACCTGCATCACTGTGTTGAGGTCACCGGCAATAATGAGTGGGGTATGGGCCATGGGAGCCAAAAAGGAGGTAAGCAGTTGGAAAAAATGTTTAGTAGGGGCGTTTGGTGCATACACCCCGGCCAAAGTCCATGCCCTGGAACCAGTGGTGAGGTTCAGGGTCAGTATACGTCCAGAGTTGTCGTGGGAGGTGTCGTTAACCGTGTATGCCAGACGTTTCTGCATTAGTATAACTACTCCTGCCTTACCCCTTACCGCCGGAGATCCAAAGACTTTGCCTACCCACAGCTTGCGCATGCGGTCTATATCCCCGGCCGCCAGGTGAGTTTCCTGCAACACCGCAATGTCTGCCCTCAGGCATTTAAGATGCCTGAGGACAGCCATTCTCTTATTAGGGGATTTAAGGCCCTTAACATTCCAGCTGACAATTTTTAGCGACATGGAAAACGTCGGGGGGGGGCTAATGAGCAGATGTAGGATTGCATGAGTATGCAAATAGTACTGGTGGGTCTCAGCCATCGGTGCAAAGGCACATCAGCTTGTGGGTCGATCAGGTACAAGGACGTTCTGCAAGGGGGGTAGTAGAGGGAGCGGACCCAACAGGGGGAACACTTAAAAGGGTACCTGTAAGAGGAAGTCTGGACTTCACTTCTTTCCTCATGTAAGTCATTTTGTCGCCCAGAGACAGCGTTACCGATAGTCTGCCGTTGGCGCCCAGCGCAAGATAACAAAGCGTAGATAGCGATCTCGGGAGCGTAGGAGACATCTAACAAGAGGGATGAATCCAAATGGGCCAAAGACACACGGCAAGGCTGTAGCTAGGGAGAGAAGGAAAAGACATACAATACATCAGTAAACCCGCATGTATGCAGTAATATCCATGAGATTCAAACATCAAGCACTGTAGTAATGCATAACACATCAAAATCAACATAATCATTAAGCAACTAACGCCATCTAGGGGCAGCATCAGGGCGGCACATATATCCGCAGATTCTCATTGAGCCAGGGACAAAGCATGGTGAAGAGTAACTGAGTGTGCCTGACTGGAGCAAATAGTAAGTACCAGGTGTGAAAAGGCCTTAGTAGATCAGATCACGGGCGACCAAAAGGCCCGTTCAGGCGCTGTTTTTTTGCAGGTTTTTTTCTCGGGCTACGTTGCTCCCTGGGTCCAGGGGAACTGTGACTGGGGCTCTGGGTGGGGTCCAGCGAGATGTGAAGGTAGGATTGCAGGTAGTGGCTTGCCTCCTCGGGATGGGTGAAAGATTTTTGTACCCCCGCCGCATCAGAGAAGCGAAGGGTGGCAGGGTAAGCGAGAGTAAACTTGATAGCCTTGTGGTATAATGCCTGACAGAGCGGCTGAAAAGCCTTCCTTCTCCTGGACACTTCCTGTGAGTAATCCGCAAATATGAGAAGCTTGTGACCATCCAATTGAAGCGATTTGGAATTTCAGAAAGATTTCAAGATATTAACTCTGTCCATATAATTCAAATATCGCACAATAACTGGGCGAGGAGATTGACGTTCGTTTGAGGGCGCTCCCAGTCTATGAGCTCTTTCCACCGTGCAGGGTGCAGAAATTCCCAGGGCAGCAGGGATTCTGGTCATGCAAACATCGTGAAGAGAGTCTGTGCCAACAGATTCTGCTAAACCGATAATCCTCAGGTTATTGCGCCTAGACCTATTTTCCAAATCATCCAACTTCTCAAGAATGTAACTCTGCGTCTGCCGGGTCTGTTGGTCATGGGTGAAGGAGTTCTGTACCTCATCTTCTATGTCAGAGACCCGGTGTTCCAGCTCTGCCAGCCTGCCTGCTTGTTCCCCCAGCTCCTTCCTGAGGTGAGTGAGGCCCTGTGCTATTGCTTTATCCACCGCCGCTGTTATCGTGGGTGAGAGGAGAGCAGCTACTGCTTGTGCCAGCGTAGCTATCTGGGCATTGGGGAAGACAGTAGCGGTCGCTCCCTGAGGGGGAGCGGGCTGTTGCAGCGTGGCGTCCGCCATATTTGCCTCAGAGGAGGCCTGATCAGCCTGATCGCTGCGAGAGGCTTGTGAGGTCGGCGGGGGGCCGTGGAGGACAAATTTGTCCATAACAGCAGGGTTCCGGCGGGTGGATGTCTCAGGTCTGGGAGATCTGAGGACTCGATCGGGCTGTGCGGCGGGTTTTTTATGGCGGTGTAGTCGGAGCCGCTGACCAGCGCATCTCCCTACTTCAACCGGAAGTTTCGAAGCGTGTCATTTTGATAAACATTTGTGTGAGTAATGTTTTAGTAAAGCTGGCCATGCACTATTAAACTTTGGCTCAAAACAATTTTTAGAAACATTAATTGAATTTTTTAAAGGTTACTGGTGTTGAATCAACATTCTTTTTCAACCATAGTGAGGAGAAAATTTGAAGGGGTGTTTTCCCAAACAAACAAATTTCTACATGTATATGTGATTTTTGATCTGGAAATTCTACTCATACCAACATCGCATATTACATTTTGAAGTATTTTACTGACATTCGTCAACTCTGTTAGCATTATCAAATGTATTGATGACAACTTTCATTACAACATTCATTATAAAATCTACCAGATTCATTTGTATAAAATGACACTTCCAAAATAAATAGTGCAGCACTCCCCCACACAATAAATGATATACTATAAATACTGTGATAATAGACAAACCCCCAATTCTGCATAATCATATTTACGTATATAAAAGAGCATAAAATATAAAAAAAGATACACAAAACAGAAGAAAACCATCAACAATCCCCCAGTCCTCAAAGTGGTAATTTTTCAAATAAAAGTCTTGTGCAATGTGCACGGAAACTACAAAATATATATCAATCGTCCACGCATACCCCTTTTTGTGCTCTTTTGTCTTCTTATTAGGAACTAGAATGACCAACATTGACAAATTAAAAACATCTTCCGAAAACACTGGCTCATTTTACAGCTCTCCATAACATCTTACCATCAAGTCAACGCTGTATTTAGGAGGGCCAGGGACATCAAAAATTGTATAGCACCAAGTAATATTAAAGAAAAACAGTCCAAACATGTTGGTATTCCCTCTATGTTTAATTTTCAGGGCACATATAAATGCAAACAATCCAATTGTAAAGCTTGTGCTTTTATAACACATGGTCAAAAAGAGTTTAAGGATAAAAATGGGAAAATTTACAAAATGAAACAGTTTTTCACATGTGGCACCCAATATGTTGTTTATGGTTTGAGGTGTCCATGTGGTCTTTACTATGTGGGTCACACCATCCGTACTATGCTGTAATGTTCTGGTACCTCTGGTACCCTTATTTCCACATTTCTCTCTTAATATTGCGTCCCATCTTGCTATCCAAATGGAACGCATACACCTTTAAGGGCAATGACGTCATCTCCGGGAGCCGATATGAGCGGCTATTTCAATCGCCGGCTTTCTCTCACTCATTGCTCGTTCAAACCGCATGTTGCCTTGTCTTGTCCAATGCTGCCGGAGCTTCAAGCTATTCCCCTTGCCTGAACAAGACCGGAACCTCGCTACCGATCCAGTATCTCGCTACCGGATTACTCCATTACTCTTGGACCTTGCTACTACTAACCCATCTAGTGATAAGTACCCCGCAGGTGATTCCTTCCTCAACCTAACTTTCACTATCTACTACTGCATACTAAAGGAACTATTACTATCTAAGCTATTTCTATCATCTGCATAGACTTGGATCTTGGGACTACCATCACCTATCATTGCACTAGGTTACTCTCTCTTGCATACTTCATCTGCTGTCCCCTACCACTTGTTACTATACATGATTGCTAAAACCTATCTGCATACTATCATCACCTAACACTCTCCTGAATACTACTACTAAGTGCTCACCATTATATTGCCTGTCTCTCACCTCTATTCTATCATATACATTCTATCACTCCAGGAACATCATATTGAGTGTATGTATATTTGCATAACAGGCTGTACACAGTGATGAAGTCCTGAGAGTTGGATATGTTGTTCAACACATTCTCTACATGACTACTGAGTGTAATAATTCTGCAGCTGCAAATCCATTCACTAACAAAAAACGCATGAGCGTTACAGATTGAACGAGCCAGAAAAAATATGGATTCAGCAGAATTACCCACTCAAGTAATGCAATTAAAACAACAAGTAGATGCATTGATACTTGCTCTTACAGAGGTAAAAAACGAAAATCAGGCTTTAAGACAGCAGGTTGGCCGTCTTGCGCAGCTCTCTGCTGCTCAGCCCCGTGAGCCTAAGATAAACCCTCCTCTAGTGTTTACTGGTGATCGGAGTACATTTCGTGAATTTAAAAACGCATGTCGATTGCTATTCTTGTTGAAACCTCATACCTACCCCACTGACCAAATCAAAGTCTGTACCACTATTTCCTATCTGACGGGTGATCCCCGGGCCTGGGCAGACTCTCTCTTTGAGAAAGATGACCCACTTCTTAACTCCTATCCTTTATTCCTAGCGCAACTCGCTAGTTTATATGAAGACCCCAATAGGCAGAGTACTGCTGATACCCAATTGAGGGCTTTAAAACAAGGAAGGAGACCTGATGAGGACTTCGTGGCAGATTTCAAAAGATGGTCCCTTGATTCAGGGTGGAATGACACATCCTTGCGAACGCAGTTCAGACTCGGCCTATCAGAAGCCGTTAAAGACGAGCTCGCCCGAGCGGATTTACCTGACACCTTGGATGGCCTGATACAGACCAGTATCAATATTGACAGACGACTGCGAGAAAGAAAGGCTGAGAAGATGGGATTGCCATTGTCCAGTCCTTCTCGGATGTCGTCTGTTGACCCTACTCCTATGGAGGTAGGAATGATACGCCCACCTTTGACCTTTTCCGAACGTGCCAGGAGGAAAACCGAACATCTCTGCATGTACTGCGCATCCCCGAATCATTTGATAAACGGCTGTCCCCTTGTCCGCAAAAAAGAGGGTGAGTGTTCAAATGTCTTGCTAGGGGGACTAACAACTTCATTTTCTAATCCTTATCTTTTTATTCATTTGACATTACAGTGGGGCCAAACTAGGATCACCACCAAGGCTATGGTCGACACAGGATCTTGTGGGAACTACATTGATACTTGTTTTGTTACCTTAAATAAAATACCTATTATTTCAAAACTTAAACCTGTCTCTGTTAGTTTCATTAACGGTATTCCGTTATCCTCTGGTCCCATCACTAATCAGACACAGGCACTCCTTGTCACTGCTGACGGGTCTCATGTGGAGACCACCACTTTTGATGTACTGACCTCACCACATTTTCCCATTATTTTGGGACTTCCCTGGTTACACATACATCAACCAATCATTGATTGGAAAACAAGAACTCTAACCTTCTCTTCTCACTACTGCGAAACCACGTGTAATCTCTCATCACATGGAAGGATCCTGTCTGTGGTGTCGGATGAGATTATACCAATATGTTATCAGGATTTGTCGGAAGTCTTCCTTGAGAAAAATGCTCAAGTGTTGCCTCCCCATAGGGACTATGATTGTTGTATCGATCTACTCCCTAATAGCAAATTGCCTTTCGGTCACGTTTATCCTCTTTCACAGGATGAACTCTCTCATCTCAAGGAATACTTGGATGAAAATTTGGCGAAAGGATTCATCAGACCTTCTACTTCCTCCACTGCTGCAGGACTCTTCTTTGTCCGCAATAAAGATTCAAGTCTCAGGCCTATTATTGATTTCAGACAATTAAATACCATTACAATAAAGGATCGTTATCCTTTACCTCTTATTCCTGAACTTATAGAACAGGTGCGCGGAGCTTCCTACTTTTCGAAATTGGACCTAAAAGGGGCATACAACTTAATTCGAATCCGTGACGGGGATGAATGGAAGACAGCATTCAGAACCAGATACGGACTGTTTGAGTACAACGTGATGCCATTTGGGTTGTGTAATGCTCCCGCAGCTTTCCAACGATTTATAAATGACATATTCAGAGACTTGCTTGATGTTTGTGTTGTAGTATATCTGGACAATATACTTATTTATTCTCATTCCTTATCTGAACACATAAAACATGTAAGACTCGTGTTGTCAAGACTACTTGCACATAATTTATATGTTAAATCAAAAAAATGTTTATTTCATAAAGAGGAAGTACTATTCCTAGGATACATTATATCCAAAAATGGAATCAAAATGGACATGAGCAAAATATCCTGTATTCTAGATTGGCCTGTGCCAACAACTCGCAAAGCATTACAAAGATTCCTCGGATTCTCTAACTACTATAGAAAGTTCATCAAGAACTTCTCTGCTATTGTGAGACCTCTCACACAACTCACAAGTACAAAAAAACAATTCAAATGGTCAGAAGAAGCAAATGGAGCTTTCTGCTTGTTGAAATCAAGCTTTACTTCTGCTCCCATACTACGCCATCCAGACCCATCCCTTCAATATATTTTGGAGGTAGATGCGTCAAATATGGCAGTAGGAGCAGTTCTCTCACAACGACCAACAAACACTTCACCACTTCACCCAGTTGCTTTCTTCTCAAAGTCACTAAGCAGCCCCGAGGTGAATTACCCAGTGGGTGAAAAAGAGTTACTAGCCATAAAACTGGCATTAGAGAATTGGCGACACCTACTTGAGGGTACTCGATTGCCAATCCTTATATACACAGATCACAAAAACCTTCAATACCTTCAGACTAATAGAACTCTTTCCCACCGGCAGGTACGATGGTCATTATTCTTTTTGAGATTTAATTTTCTAGTGACCTATACACCTGCAGACAAAAATAAAAAAGCGGATGCGCTTTCACGATTAACCGAAGATAGCTACGCCGAGGTTCCCTCAGTTCCTATAATACCCTATGAACGTATTGTCGGTGTTGTCCGTTCCCTGAAGGAAGAGATTTTGCACAGCATAGGACTGGATTCACCTCCACCACAACTAAATGCTGATGCAGAAGGCTTCCTCTATTACAACGATAAACTATACATACCCCCTACTATGCGAACCAAGATCTTGGAATTGTCGCATGATGTACCTATGGCAGGACATGGGTATGACTAAAACATTCAATTTACTTACTAGGCAATTTTGGTGGCCTGACATGAAGACGACCGTACAAAAGTTCGTTTCATCTTGTGACATCTGTGCAAGGTCCAAAATTGACACTACAAAACCATCGGGTCTACTTTGTAGTTTACCAATACCCCAGGTTCCATGGGAAGTGGTGTCCTTAGACTTTATAGTAGAACTACCACCTTCCAAAGGATTTAACACCATTTTAGTGTCAGTGGACCATCTGACCAAGATGGCACATTTCATTCCTATCCGAAGACTACCTTCATCCAAGCAAACAGCGGAGTTACTTGTGAAACATGTCTTTAAGTTACATGGTATTCCAAAAACACTTCTGTCTGACCGTGGTTCACAGTTTATCTCAAAGTTTTGGCAAGCTCTATGTCAGATTCTATGAATAGAGCGAAAACTTACTTCTCCTTACCACCCTCAGACCAACGGACAGACAGAAAGAGTCAACCAGTGCATTGAGCAATATCTACGTTGCTATACTTCATATCTACAGGACGATTGGGTGGACCTCCTCCCGCTGGCGGAATTCGCCTATAACAACGCGACCCACAGCACTACTAAACAAAGTCCATTCTACTTAAACTATGGGTTTCATCCCACACTTCTTCCACCACGTATCTTGCCATCAAGTAATCCAGTGGCCTCTGATTATCTTACCCAAATAAAGGATTCCCTGGGTTTACTCAACACCACCATCTCACATGCCCATAGCCAACAAAAGAGGTACTACGACCTTCGTAGAAAACCCTCTCCCCAATATGCCATTGGGGATCTTGTTTGGCTTTCTACAAAAAATTTGAGATTAAAGATCCCTAGTAAAAAACTTGGACCTTTATTCCTGGGACCTTTCCCAATAAAGAAGCTTATTGGAAAAGCTGCAGTACAACTCACATTACCAACAGACCTCAAGATACATCCCATCTTCCATGTGTCTCTACTAAAGCCCCATGTTCCTAACCAAGGAATAAGGCCTACCATCTCACCTCCACCTCCTGTACAAGTTGAAGGCGGAGAAGAATTTGAGATAAAGGAGATTCTGGATTCTCGTATCCATAGAAGAAGACTCCAATATCTAGTACGATGGAAGAACTATGGGCCCCAAGACGACACCTGGCTGGATACCTCCGATATACATGCCCCTAGACTGATTCGCAATTTCCACTCGAAATACCCGGAAAAAACAGTTCTAGAGGCCTTCCGGAGCCGGCCTTAAGGGGGGGTACTGTAATGTTCTGGTACCTCTGGTACCCTTATTTCCACAATTCTCTCTTAATATTGCGTCCCATCTTGCTATCCAAATGGAACGCATACACCTTTAAGGGCAATGACGTCATCGCCGGGCACCGCTATGAGCGGCTATTTCAATCGCCGGCTTTCTCTCACTCATTGCTCGTTCAAACCGCATGTTGCCTTGTCTTGTCCAATGCTGCCGGAGCTTCAAGCTATTCCCCTTGCCTGAACAAGACCGGAACCTCGCTACCGATCCAGTATCTCGCTACCGGATTACTCCATTACTCTTGGACCTTGCTACTACTAACCCATCTAGTGATAAGTACCCCGCAGGGGATTCCTTCCTCAACCTAACTTTCACTATCTACTACTGCATACTAAAGGGACTATTACTATCTAAGCTATTTCTATCATCTGCATAGATTGCTAGCACTTGGGACTACCATCACCTATCATTGCACTAGGTTACTCTCTCTTGCGTACTTCATCTGCTGTCCCCTACCACCTGTTACTATACATGATTGCTAAAACCTATCTGCATACTATCATCACCTACCACTCTCCTGAATACTACTACTAAGTGCTCACCATTCTATTGCCTGTCTCTCACCTCTATTCTATCATATACATTCTATCACTCCAGGAACATCATATTGAGTGTATGTATATTTGCATAACAGGCTGTACACAGTGATGAAGTCCTGAGAGTTGGATATGTTGTTCAACACATTCTCTACATGACTACTGAGTGTAATAATTCTGCAGCTGCAAATCCATTCACTAACAAAAAACGCATGAGCGTTACATATGCGGAAGAGGTTCAATGAACATAAGAGGCTCATAGAGGCAAGTAGTCCGAAGCATAGTGTACCGCGCTTCTTTAGTATCATAATGAAAGCTCTAGTTGCTTAGAATTATTTGGAATTGAAGCTATCTCTATGCAGTTGCCAGAGGGTGAAAGATACTCTAGATCAGGGATCCTCAAACTACGACCCTCCAGCTGTTGCAGAACTACACATCCCATGAGGAATTGTAAAACTCTGACATTCACAGACATGACTAGGCATGATGAGAATTGTAGTTCCTTAACAACTGGATGGCCATAGTTTGAGGATCCCTGCTCTAGATTATGTCACAGAGAAACTTTCTGGATCTTTACCCTCGATTCCATGAGCCCCGGTGGGCTCAATGAAGACTTAGAAACCAGTACCATAATTTTAATTTCTTTGTGTACCACTTTCCTTATTTCCCTTTTTTTCTTTTTTCTTTTCAGTAGGGTGACATTCGTCACGCTACACCATAGTGGGCAGTTCACTGTGGTTGTGGGTGCATGTGGACATGTGTGGTGGGGCGCACGCGTGGGGAGGCTGCTTCTCCTGACCTGTGCTCTTGTACACCTTTCACACGTACACATGATGCCAACCAGTGTCCCCATGTCTAGAGACATGTATTGTGTGACTATATTGAACTATTTACAATGCATATGCATGTGCACACGGTTCAAGTTAGGTAGTATTCTATATGAGCTGAATGTGCAGGGTGTATCAGAAACCATAGAAACCATACTAGAAAAACTATAGACACTATAGAAATCCTATAAGATATACTCATATTGTAATTATAACATATAACATATTGTTATTCAATGATACTGTAGTGGTTATAAATGACCCAACCGAGTGTCATATCGGTAAACACATTGGGCGAGTAGCCTTCCAGTTTATTGCAATCCTACTATGAGCTGAGATGTTTTTATGTGCCTTTTACTATAACATAGGAATTATATTAATGAAAGTATGTATATCCATTATATTACTGTATAGATAATTAACAAAAGAAGTATGCTGTTGGAAAGTTAAAGGCTTTTGTTTTCTTTCATATGCATTTTCCTCTGTTAGAGGGATTTTTAATAGATGCTTCTAATTAGATGCTTGTAAAAAGTGATTCTTTTTACTTAACTACATGTTTTAAATGTATATTTTTTTATAATACAGTCGGTTTCGAGGATAGGTTTAATAGCAAGGTAATCGTTTGTAGCACATAACATAGAAGGGGTTATTGTTAATGATACTTGAATGCACGCCACAATTGCACATTTAGTTGCCTTGCTAATTATTTAGTAGCCATATGTTCCTTGTCTGACATGGAATGGGTTAATAACCATATGAATGATACTACTTAAGGGCCCCCCTAAGAACATTGGGCAGACCTGAATAAAGAGGCCACGCCCCCTGAAACGCATTATCATAGAAACCTTAGCATTAGATGTGTATCTGGATTGAGTCTCCTGGTGATCTGAGGATCCTTGCTATGTGCGGGCGGCTTGTGTGCAGCTTTCTGGCGGTTGCACGCCTTTACATTGAGAACTTTGGCTGTCATCTTACCCTGGATCCAGCCTGGAGCCCTACATATGGGAGAGCCACCACAGTTTTAACCCGATGTGCTTGTTCTCTGAACACAATGTGAGTGTATAATGTTACTTTGAGATCTTTTTATCTGAAACAATAACCTGTGTTGCACTAGGAGGCGGTGCTCTCTGTCTTTTCTATTTATGTTTTTGCAGTTATCAGTTATCCCGCTGGTGGACGGAGCAGCATGGCCCATCATACACCACACCGAGTTAACCCCTTCCTTGGTGAACGTTTTTAGACTTGGTTAAGCACAATTCTGAACGTTTAGGATAGTGGTTCTCAACTCCGGTCCTCGAGACCCACTAACAGGCCAGATTTTAAGTATTACCTTGGGGAGATACAGACTAGAATACTGCAACCACTGAGCAGCAAATGAGATCACCCGTGATGTAATTTAGTTATCTTGCAAACCTGGCCTGTTGGTGGGTACTGAGGACCGGAGTTGAGAACCACGGGTTTAGGATCAACCTATTTTGTTGGGTTGTTGCTCTTACAGATTTATTGGACTCTAAATGGTGCCTGTGCTGAGCAGCTGATTTTCTGTATTTAGAATAGAGCAGCCGCTTTGCATGGGGCTTGGAAGCCAGTGGAGATCACTGGAGTAGCAGCGTCTAGTACAAGGATTTCCACCTTCTAGAGGGACCCCACAGGTATGGTTTATGCATAGTTAAATTGGTCTTGGCTGGATCCATTATATTATGTAAAAAATGCCATACTTGCCTGCAATTCATCTTTAAACAGTAACTTTGTACTTTTATATACTGTATATAGTGTATATGCATGTATATGTGTAATGTTTTAGTTCTTTCAATTAGTGTTGGTATTATTAATATTTTGTTAAAAGTTAATTGTGGTCTGCTAATGCCTATTAAGTAACTTTACTTTCAGTTCATCCATTTGTATAATCCAAAAATTAAGGAAAAATAAAAATCAACTAGTAGTGTTATAGCAAAGCATTTTGAACATTGGTGGGGAACTTAGTGGTATGAAACCTCCGGGAAATGTAATAGTCCCTTCATGCAGAGTATGAGAAGTCTTGCACATATGCCAGCTTATCCCTCTGTGTCTATCCAAGTGTACTTAGCATTTCTCAGCGCGGTTTATACAAATGTGTTCTGTGGTGAGCAAAGCTCTGAATGCTCATTGACACTTGGGTGATCATTTGACATGCATATCAAATAGGTATCCAAGCTACATCTAGCACACAAAGTATGAAAGTACTGGCATCAGAGCCAAAGAGCAATTACCTCTTTTGTAGACATTAGTACACACTTTCTGTCTTGAAAACCTCAAAGCTCAGGAGTCATTGGAAAGAGACGGGAGCTGAGAGCAATCTATGTAAATACAGATCTATGCATCATTTATACCATGAAACTCTGCTGAAATACTTTAACGGCATTTATTGAATGATTTAACTTTGCATATAAAACCACTATAAAAATAATTAATGTGTCCATAGACAAGAAATAAAAAGTATTTCTTTATTGATTTATATATATATATATATATATATATATATATACATGTTATTGTTATCAGTGAGCTGCAATTGTACCTGAAATGAAAGTTATTGAAGAATACCTAAAGGCTCCTATTTGACAGTCCAAACAGTTACCAAATCCAGCAACTTTTTGATGCACACGCTTCATAAAGCAAACAAAAAACTGTCTTTACCTTTTCTGACTAAGTCAAATCCTCCTCCATGTGTGTCTCACATGCTCCCCCTCCCAGGCACTGCAGCCAGATTCAGTAGCAGAGCCAGTGCTCTGAACAAATTAAGGACCAGGCCTAAGGATTTGCCCCCTTAATGACCAGGCCATTTTTTGCAATTCGACACTGTGTTAATGTAACGGACAATTGCTCGGTCGTGCAACACTGGACCAAAATAAAATTGATGTCCTTTTTCCCCCCACAAATATAGCTTTCTTTTGGTGGTATTTGATCAAATGTGCGATTTTTATTTTTTGAGCTATAAAGAAAAGAATAGCGATAATTCCGAAAAAAATATATATTATTTTCACATTCTGCTATATAACATTCCCCAAAAAATAATATAAAATCAAAATTTTTCCTCCTTTTGGGCCAATTTGTATTCTGCTACATATTTTTGTTAAAAAAAATTGCACTAAGCAAATTTTGATTGGTTTGCGCAAAAGTTATTGTGTCTACAAACTAGGGGAAAGATTTATGTAATTTTTTTATTTTCTTTTACTAATACTAAACAACCAAAAACGAGGAAAGCGGACACCATCCGCATCATTACAAAATATACAAAACAGCATGCCACAGTTAAGAAAATTATTAACAAATACTGGCACCTCCTGACAATTGATCCCACTCTCAACCCACATATACAACAACACCCTGCAATAACCTTCAGAAAAACGAAATCACTGAAAGATATGCTAGTCCACAGTGAATACACAGGTGAACCTAGACAAGATCCCTGTAAGAGACCAGGAACCTTCCGTTGCGGAGGATGCTCACACTGCCATCACATGTGCATCACCCCTAACATTGTTCTGCCTAACAGCAAGAAATACAAACCACGCCACTACGCCAACTGCAAACCCGCTGTGTGGTATACCTCTTACTCTGCCCATGTGGCGGATATTATGTAGGCAAAACGAAACTCGAATTTCCCAACAGAGCCTTCCGACACGTACTAAGCATGAAGACGGCAAATCCCGATCTCCCCTTGGGTAGGCATGTAAGGGATTTTCATTACGGCCACTTCCCCGCAATCCAATTTGTAATCCTGTTACGGCCACTTCCCCGCAATCCAATTTGTAATCCTGGATAGGATACACCCGAATAAAAGAGGAGGCTGGGAAAAATAGACTCACACCCTCCTATATCCCCTTCCCTACCTCCTCTTTCCCCCCTCCCTCCCCTCCCCCACACAAATCTCCCCCCATCTCTATCCATCAATATATACCATGTGTTCAATTAAATATAATTAAATATTTTCATTATGTACATATCTATGTATTATATTATGAATATTCATATTGGTTGCCCATTGCTCTGTTTGTACCAACCAGGTCTGCTGCTCCCAGACCACTAGAGGTTCCTGGTTCCAGGTTTTATTATTATCAATCCTTTTTTCACTCATCTATTATTCATATCTATGTACAATATAACACAGATATATTCATACTTTTGTACAATAAGATACATGTATATATCACTTCATGTGCACTCTTTTTACTCAGTAATTAGTGCATTTCCTGTATACTTTTAACGTCACTGTTTAATTATTTGTGGGCTCTCCTGAGCCTCTGACATACCCCTTTGTATATATGGATGCACTTTAACCCATATACTTACATACTAAACTAAGTATATAATAACTGCTAGATTGTTACATGGATAGATGTATATATATTGAATAATAGAACAGACTCTCCAATAACCACAGTAATAATGTTGAAATTTAGCTTCCGATTTTCCTTTCCTCCTTTCCCCTTCTTCCTATTATGTTTTCATCCTCACATACCAGGCAGACCGCTGTGCTGAAGCCGACCCCGCCCTTCACTCCACCCCCTGGGGCTGTCCCTCTCGCTGTGGCTCCTCCCAGCGCACCCGGGGGGGCGCCTCGCACGTGTCCCCCCCAGGGTCTTGGCTCCTCCTGCGGACGACGTCCGACATGCCCGGCCCCGCCCGCATCCATGAGACCAACTATTGCGTCGGTGCCGTTGGAACGCAGGCCGCGCTTCTGCATCCGGGGGCGTGGCCTGCGTTCCACTGGCAGGGGATGCCATTGGCTGCACTTTTGGCGCCAGAGCGAGCTTTCGGCCCGCACTGCGCATGAGCCGCCGTCCTCATAGCCGCATTTAAACAGCAGCAGATGCCTGACACTGCATCCGCTGCTGTCACAACAGACAAGATAAGGAATCACAATAAGGTAACCACTTTGACTCCCTGTAACCTTCCTACTGAGCCACCTAAGCACAATATTTCGGTCTGACTTAACCAGGAATATGCTATTTCAGGGACTCCATGGTGACATAGATTTCCATCTATAACAGCCACAACTACCATCAAACGATACCAGGTAATTCACCTTCTCCATTCATTCAACCAGCCCCATCTTTATCCTATTATCTTTATTACCTCACCTCACACCGCCTGCCATATATACTATGTTTTTATCCCCAGACGCACACCCCAGCAACCCAAATGAGGAAACCAAACACCGTTTGAATCTCTTCATCTAGGTATACTTAGATCAGTATTTGCACATACTGACAATACTCGATACACACCACCATCTAGTCTGATGTGCTCCCATTTCAGTATCCATCTAGGGATCATCTTATCTCCACCTGTCGGGAAATAACAACACACTCCTCAATTTCCTTTCAGGAAATCCTTTGAACACAACTACCAAAAAGACTAAGGTATGAGCGAATATAGACTTCTTGCTGACATTTGGACATATCTCCGATATGTAATTGATGTAACCACAGCATTCAACCGAAATATATATATTTCAGAAGAATCAGCCGATTTACACCACCTTATATTGGGACTCCAGTGTAACAGACACCCTCCCAACCACACGTGTTGAGACATTTTTTATAAGGTATATCCTCCCTTACCTCCATATCCAATTCACTACTAGACCATTTATTATTCTTTTAGTATACAATACAACGTATGTATCTATTTTTTTGCATACACGCCTACACAGACGTCAGTGCGGCCTTCCTTCTGGCATCCTCGCTGGAGCCACATCCGAGAGGATCCACACCCTCAGGGACTTAGTGGCGCCCTTACCGGCATTTAGCACAGCGGAATCCTCCCTTCTTTTCCTTTATCAGCCGTGCCTCTCTTGTCACACCTCAACTATTCCACAGGTATGCATTTCTGAATATCCAAAACATTATCTACACATGCGATGTTTAACTATTGTTCAAAATTTACTTGTAATGTAATATATTCCAAATTATGCAACTAACAGAAATACTGTTTACTATGTTATGTAGGAAATCACAAATAACCCCACTTTCAGACCCCTGAAGAAAGGCCTGCGTGCCTGAAACGCGTCAGGTTGGAGGATTTCCTTCAGAAGCCAACATATGCCATTGAGTATATGCATCACCAATCTCTTTATCTCCTTGAATTACACCCATACATATTCTCTGTATAGAACATTAAATGTGACACTTTAGATCTGTGTTAGATCTATTTTAATAATTTTGTTAATAAAATGATTTAATTTTTACTGGTGACGATCTGCAATTTTTATTGGGACTGTGACATTGCAGCGGATAGATTGGATCCCTAACTGACATTTTTAACACTTTCGGGGGGACAAGTGACATTACTACAGTAATCAGTGCTAAAAATATGCACCGTTACTGTTATAATGACACTGGCAGTGATGGGGTTAACCTAGGGGCGATCAAAGGGTCAATTGTGAGCCTAGGCGAGTGTTTTCTAACTGTGGGGGAGGGACTTGTGAAATTATCATAGAAACCTCTGATCCTATATAGAAGGATCACAGGCGCTCAGTGATCATTTCAGATAGAACAACGGACAGCAGTGTTTACAACAGCTGACCGTCCTCTCTCAGCGGGGAGCAATCGCTGGTGCCTGGTGGCAATCACGGCCACCCATCTCGTGGATTGGCATCCCCGCTGCCTAGTGGGGGTGGGAGTGCGCCGCCGCCGGCACGTGCTCACCCTCCAGCACCTCTCCCATGAACTAACTTACCCCTACTTCGATTCACGCAGCCAAACCATCCTGATGCAATATATATGCGGTGAGCGGTTGGCAAGTGGTTAATACATTTTAAAAAAAGTACAATATATAACCCAATTTGTTTGGAAATATGAAAAATGATGTTATGCTGAGTAAATAGAGTACCCAACATGTCATGCTTTAAAATTGCATATGCTTGTGGAATGGTGCCAAAGTACAGTACTTAAAAATCTCCATAGGTGGTGCTTTAAAAATGTTTACAGGTTACCAGATTTCAGCAGCAGGGCCAATGCTTTTAATCTAAAATGCAGTGGGCAGGACTAGGTGTGGCCAACTTCTAACTGAAAAGCTACAGGCTTGTGAATCAGCAGCGACAATGCTGATAGCCACGCCACCCTGCAATGTTCTCCCAATACACTTTAGTGCAAGTAGGCACAGCGCACATGAAAGTGGCAAAACTACTTGAAACACCTGAGCAGTGCAATATCGTTGCCACCACATCACAAAAAAACTGCATTAGGCGCAACAGGTATTTGTGGGACTTTGCAGGGGGGCTAAGCAAAAAACAGTAAGTGCGGATGTACTTATGATTACAAGTTGTGTCGATCAGTTTGATTTGAAGCACAAATGATCTAATGTTACTTTTGTAATCTCCGTGCCTGTTCAGTTGTTGTCCACATTTTGACAAAGGACGTTTGTGTCATTTGTATACAATGACATTTCCAAAATAATTTAGTGCAGCACTCCTCCATTCATCCATTTGTATAATCCAAAAATTAAGGAAAAATAAAAATCAACAAGTAGTGTTTTAGCAAAGCATTTTTCACATTGGTGGGGAACTTAGTGGTATGAAACCACCGGGAAATGTAATAGTCCCTTCATGCAGAGTATGAGAAGTCTTGCACATATACCAGCTTATCCCTCTGTGTCTATCCAAGTGTAGTTAGCATTTCTAAGTACGGTTTATACAAATGTGCTCTGTGGTGAGAAAAGCTTTGAATACTCATCGACACTTGGGTGCTCATTTGACATGGAAAAAAAAAGGTGTATCTGCACTGTGGTGGGGTGGCAGCTGACACAGATAAGTAATATACCAAACTTATAAATAATCTTAAGAAAAAGTGTGTAGTTCCAAAAGTGAATGAACAACAATGAAATGTTAATGCTGTGTTATAAAAATTTAAATATATAATTCCAATCGTGAATGAAAATCAACAAAAATAACCAATATAGTGAAAAATATAGATTTAAATGCACAGTCCCATGATAGGATCAGCAATATAAACTTATTGGTGAAAGCACAAAGTTCACTGCACAGACGTGCACAATAAATTGGTGGTGACTTGAAAAGTGAATAAGTGATCCAGTACAGTGCTCCAGAATCAGCCACCGCACCCCTGTGAAATGGACACTCACTGGGAAAGCTGGCTGCCATTACCGCAGTAAACACGCACTCAGTGTAGATTGGCCATCTGGGAAGGCTGTTCAACAACTCGCACCATCCAGATAAAGCTGTGGTAAATAAATTTCACTGGGAGCCAAATGAAGTCTCCATAGTGTAGTATTTATTGGATGTGTATGTTAAAAAAACAAAAAAAAAGAATCATAAAACCATATGACAATGGTTGCCACTACCGACCCAGTATCGGACAGTGGCCTCACCTCAACACTAGTGTCTCCTCCCCGATGTGTTTCATCCTGAAGGACATTATTAAGAAATTCTCTAGTGTCAGATGTCAAACTACTTTATATAGCCTCTCAAAACTGCCCAAATCACAGTGTCTCCTTAGAAAAATAGCAGACAGGAAGTGATCTGTCGGCCATTTTTCTGGCAAAATTAGCTTCTGATCAGGTCCACATGAAAAACTGACCAGAGGACCTAATTGGAAAAGGGCCCTAAAACAAAACTACAGGTAAAACACTTTGGGGTTGATTTACTAAAACTAGAGAGGGCAAAATCTGGTGCAGCTGTGCATGGTAGCCAGCCAGCTTCTAACTTCAGTTTGCTCAATTTAAGTGACACTAAACAGAATCGTGTTAATTGCTATAATTCATTCACATAAATCATAGATATCATGGCTCTATATTTTATTTTTTATTTTTTTTAATCCTCTAAGTACCTTATTACTGCAGTGCTGTTGTGTGGTCACTCTATCTTTCCCTGTTCTTTGGTATCTGCAGGGAAAGATCTTTGGGAGGGGCTTCTATTACTCTGCTCATGTATAGAGTTGAGTGAACACCTGGATGTCCGGGTTTGGCAGGTTCGGCCGAACTTGAAAAAAAAGTCCGGGTTCGTGACCTGAGCTTAACCCGAACTTTACCCCGAGGAGGACGAGGTAGCCAACACTGGTTTTTGTTTTTAATTTTAAATTTCTTTTTAAATTAGGGTACACCCCAAAAGCGTGAGAAAGATCAAAAATACAACAATGGCTGGGTAAGGCCGGTATACATGTCTATTCTGCACAAGGTACGGACAAGTCCTGTGGGATCCATGCCTGGTTAATTTTAATAAACGTGAGCTTGTCCACATTGGCTCTGGACAGGCAGCTTCACTTGTCTGTGATAACGCCCCCAGCCATGCTAAATACACGTTCAGATAATACACTGGCTGAAGGGCAGGCCAGCACCTCCAAGGCGTAAAGGGCAAGCTCAGGCCATGTGCCCAATTTGGAGACACAGAAGTTGAAGGGGGCAGACCCGTCATTCAGTACGTGTATAGTACGGTAAGGAACTGTATATGGTATATGGCAAGGAACGGTGATGGCGGCAGGGTTTTTTTCCCCCCTTCTGGGTTGAGTCTGGCCTTGGAAAAGGTATGTGTCCCTGGTTGTGGGCCGAGCTCTCCCAAAGCTGTCTAAGTTCTGAGGCCTTCTGGTAGGGATGGGGCTGCACTGGTCTTGCCAGGGACCAGGAATCTGAAAAGCCTGTGGTGTATGTGCCCCTGGAGTGGCAGTCCAGGGGTGCCATAATTCACGGTGGATGGCAACAATATGAGTATGGCACCAAGGACAATGCACTTCCTACACACATTTTTCACACCTGCCTCTAGGGCTGGGCCTTTTGGTCAGGAGTCAGGACCAGAGGAATTTTTTATTCCTGGCCGAAGGGCCTGCCATAGTATTGCAACGTGGCACTAACCTTGCACTTCTCCACTATGTCTTTCCCCACTTTTATGTGTTGTGTGTCTCACGTTTTGTATTTTTTATTGTGGCGGTACACTTTATTTTGCACAGCGTGATTAGTAGGGTGTAGGTCCTAGGGCCTGTCCCTGAAAGTCTTGGTAGGGGGTGGATATGGCCTTCTGGCTTGGTTCGCCCTCTCTCATGGGGTCTCTCTTCGGGAGAACCCCACCTAGTACTTAGGGTGGTCTGTTTCAGCAGACCTCCTAAAGAACGGGGCTGCCTGGTTTCGGCCAGGTTAGCCAGTGTAAGTACCCCAGTCCCTGTCAGGAGCCTTGCGCCCTGGGGGATCAGGGGCAGGGACCATGTGTACACCCTGTGCACTTTTTGTGTTTCACTTTTTTGGTGTGCACTTTTTTATGCATCCACCGAGTGATAGTCTGAGTGTGTTCACACACCCCACGTGCTTAAAAAAAAAAACAGCTCGGGGTCCTGGTTGTTGTGGCATGCCGACAAAGCTTTTCCACATTTCATACATGCTAACCCTGCCTTCTGAGGTGCTGACGTTGCCCTGGCTGCGTTAGCGACCTCCTCTGCCCTCGCCTTGTGCTTCCACTGTGCCCCCGCTGTCAGGTGGGAATGCCACCAGCATCGCTTCTCGACCTTTTGGCTAAGATCAAGTGTAGTATCTGTTGTTATCTGTTATCTGGTTGCCACCATGCTGTGAACATGGTTCCTCCTCCTCCATCTCCTCCTCCTCGTCCTCCACCTTGTCATCCTCCAGAACTGTGCCCTTGCTGGACAATTGTGTACCTGGCGTTTGTGGGTGCAGGAACCTACCATCGGAGCCACTTGTGAATGACTGCCCTAAAAGCCTTGGAAATGATCACTGCTCCGGATGCGGAGGCGGTAGAGAATGAGGATGAGGAAGCGGGTAGGAGAAGTTAGCAACAGGAGGCAAACTGAAGCGCCCTGCAATCCTCGGTGGAGGAAGGAGATGGGCCAAACAAATTTAAATGGTGTATTTTACAGTAACATAATCAGCAAACGCTGCAAAATTATACATTTTCCCCTAAATGGGTGTTTATTGAATAGCAGAATAGAACAACAGTATCTAAAAGGGTGTATCTCACACGTACAGATACAGACTAGGCCCCAATTAATTTTTTTTCTCTAAATGGGTGTTTATTGAATAGCGGAATCGAACAACAGTATACAACGGGTGTATCTCACAGTAACATATGTAGACTAGGCCGCAATTACATTTTTTTCCCTAAATGGGTTTTTATTGAAAAGCGGAATAGAACAACAGTATACAACGGGTGTATCTCACAGTAACATATGCAGACTAGGCCGCAATTTAATTTTTTTTCCCTAAATGGGTTTTTATTGAAAAGCGGAATAGAACAACAGTATCCAACGGGTGTATCTCACAGTAACATATGCAGACTAGGCCGCAATTTAGTTTTTTTCCCCTAAATGGGTGTTTATTGAATAGCAGAATAGAACAACAGTATACAACGGGTGTATCTCACAGTAACATATGCAGTCTAGGCCGCAATTAAATTTTTTCCCCCTAAATGGGTGTTTATTGAAAAGCGGAATAGAACAACAGTATCCAACGGGTGTATCTCACAGTAAAATATGCAGACTAGGCCGCAATTTTTTTTCCCTAAATGGGTGTTTATTGAATAGCGGAATAGAACAACAGTATCCAAAGGGTGTATCTCATAGTAACGTATGAATGAAAAAATTGTATTTTTCCCTTTAATTGGTGATTTTTCCCTAAAAACTGAAAAATAATTATTTTCCCCTTAAATTGGTGCTTTTTGAATAGCAGATTAGAACAGCAGTGTCTAAACACTGTATGTCACAGTAAAATATGAAGGAAAAAACATATGCACTGAGCTTGCATTACATGGCCGCTGCACGCCGCACGCCGCCAACCTAACAGACTGATAAAAGTTTTTTTTTCTCTCCCTCCTCCTCACTGGGCTCAGGCCAGGGCAAAAAGATTGTGCACTGCACCCCCACACAATAAAATCGATGTAGATCGCTGTCTGATTAAAGAAGATTCTTCCTATTCTTTCCCTGAAAGCAATCTCCAGCCTGGCCCTACAATAATCTCCTATCTCTCCCTCAGCAGCATCAGGAACCTCTCCCTACAGTAGTTGGAGCAGAGTGACGTGTGGCGCTAAGTGACTCCAGCTTATATAGAGGCTGGGTCACATGCTGCACCGGCCAATCCCAGACAAAATAGGAAACAACTGCGCTAGTCCAAAAAAAAAAGTTAAAAAGCAGCAACCTCAAGTGTGACCGACACCCCAAAAGTCCAATGTATAAATAAGTTGCGCTAAAAGTGAAACATATAAAGTGATATATGGTGAAAATAGTCCGTAATATTGTCCAGAAATAGGAAACAAGAAATGAGGTAACTTGTGCAGGTACCGCTTACCGGAAACAAATTGTATAAAGGCCAAATAATATGACTCCAATAAGCCTCAGATGGTAGACCCAGGTGGACCTTCCAGTTCCCACGTAGATCCCTCAGTAAAGTGTTGACATGTGAAATACAAAAAAGCAAAACGCCATAGCGTAAAACCAAAAAACAAAGGATAACAAGTACACCCAAAGTGAGTGGGAGCACCAACGTTCCCGTGTTCAGGGGTAGATGTGAATATAGAGGAAAAAAGCTTGACCACCACAGAAGCTCAATAGGTACTTCTTACCAGAGTGAAAATAGAGAATCACCAAATAAATAGATCAAAATCCTCCCCCAGTAGGACAGCAGCTTACCACAGAGATGAGTGTGAAGAGCATATAAAAAGCATATAAAAACTGGTGGGTCCCGACCATGCAAACCAGAAAGAGGCACCGCCAATGATTGGACACCCTTACCGACTCCTGGTAATGTAGGGGCAAAATGATGTTCAAGGGACCAGTCCAATAAGACCTCCTCACATGGAACTCAGGATGCCGATGTAAATCAACCATGGAACACAAAGAAGCACGCCATAGCATAAAACCCACAGATATTTTATTATAAAAATAGAGAGACACTTACAAGCATCGGATGATATAGGCCAAAGGAGAGAGGTAACAGCCGCCGGCCGTGACGTCACCTTCACGTTATTGTCCACGAAGGAGGGGCGAGCGGAGCCGTCCGGCCGGCAGCTGTTACCTCTCTCCTTTGGCCTATATCATCTGATGCTTGTAAGTGTCTCTCTATTTTTCTGTACCCACTGTATATATATATATGTATATATGTATACCCCTAACCCAGAATCTGCATAGTGGGGTCACCCTGACATGGCAGAGTTCCGTCACCCTGACATGGCAGAGTCAGATCACATTAAACTACACTACGGTCAGCCTGACATGGCAGAGTCAGATCACATTAAACTATACTACGGTCAGCCTGACATGGCAGAGTCAGATCACATTAAACTACACTACGGTCAGCCTGACATGGCAGAGTCAGATCACATTAAACTACACTACGGTCAGCCTGACATGGCAGAGTCAGATCACATTAAACTACACTACGGTCACCCTGACACTTTTACTATCCCTACAAAAACAAGATTTTTGAATCTAACTATAGTGGTATATAGTACCCTAACTACACTGCAAATCAATTTCCTCACACTAATAATTGCAAAATGACACTGGAGCTTTACAAGTAGCAAGAGTAACAGAAATGCTTCCACTCTATTCCACAGCCTCTGTATTACAGTGCTAGAGGTTTGGCGGGGCTATGTTACATACTGGGGGGCGTACGGGGGGCGTATTCACTCCTGATTGGCCTCTGGACCCCCTAGTCACTCCAATCGGCTTTTACTGATGCCATGGGCTTTCAAAGCCCAGTTCCTTTCCCATTGCATTTTGGGCGGTTCTGGTGGCCGAATTCCGAACTTTTACGGAATTTGGCCGAATTTGGAACACCCAATGTTCGGGTCTAACCGATGGTCCACCCGAACCGTTTGATCATCCCTAGTCATACATAGACTTCACAAATAAGAAAATGAAGGAAATGAAAAGCTTATGGGCTATTGAGCATGCTCCGTAGAGGGCACCAGCTGGTCTATACAATCTCAACCTGCAGTGGGAACAAAGGGGAAGATGGGAGGGGCAGATGAAGGCAGGATCAACCAGGTATATTTCTTTCTACACAAATCAAGTGCTTTAGTAGCGTTGTGAGTATGCATACCCTGTTATATAGCATATAATGAGAGTTTTTCATAATTTGTATTTATTGACACTTCAAGCTTTGACAAAAAAAAAAAAAAAAACTGGAAGCTGGCTGTTTTCTATGCAGAGCTGCACCAAATTTTGAACTCCCCAGTTTTAGTAAATCAACCCCTTTGTTTTAAGGTGAAAGGTGCTAAATATGACTAAACTCTGCACCCGAACCAGCAAACTCTTCTTCTTTTAGTTGCTATTAACCACTTGTCAACCGCCGCAAGTACATATACTGTGGCGGTCAGCCCCGGCCAGGCAAAGTGACGTACGTCACTAGCCTGTGAGCCAATAGGGGGCGAGCGCGCACCACCGGAGGCGCGCTTCCGCCCCTGCTCGTTCACGGACACCTCCGCGCGAGTGACCGGCGGACCCGATGTCCGCCGGTCACTCGCAATCATCCGCTGTGAAGGGAGAAAGGCAGGTGGCTAATGTAAACAAAGCCGCCTGTCATTCTTCCCTGTGTAACAGCAGAGATCTAAAGGTCCTGTTATGTAGGACCGTAGATCTCTGTTGTCACATGTAAAGCCACATCCCTGCACAGTTAGAAACACGCCCCTAGAGACACACTTAACCCCTCCTTCTCCAATAAAGTTAACCCCTTCCCTGCCAGTGTCATTTTTACAGTAACAGTGCATATGTATATTGCATATGTCACTGGTACCCCCAAAAGTGTCAAAAATGTCAGTCAAGGGTCCGATCTGTCTGCCGCAATGTCGCAGTCCCGCAAAAAAAATCACAGATCGCCGCCATTATTCGTTAAAAAAAAACAACAAAAATGACAAAAATCTTTCCCTTAGTTATTAAATGCAATAACTTTTGCGCAAACCAATCAAAATACGCTTATTGTGATTTTGTTTACCAAACATATGTAGCAGAAAACAAATTGGCCAAAAATGTTAAAAAATTTTGATTTTTCCTTTCTTTTGGGGGGAATTTCATATAAAAATTTGTGAAAAATATTGTTATTTTTGCAAAATCGTTGCTATTTTTTTGTTTATAGCGCATGATCAAAAAATTGCACAGGTGATCAAATACCACCAAAAGAAAGCTCTATTTGTGGGAAAAAAAGGACGTCAAATTTGTTTAGGTACAGCGCGGCACAACCGCGCAAGTTAAAATCACGCAGTGTCGAATCGCAAAATAGGGCTTGGTCAGGAAGGGGGTAAAATCTTCCGGGGCTTAAGTGGTTAAAGTAGCTTTTTCCTGCTGCTCTAAATGGCAGTGAATTGTCCTTTAAAAGATGCAGGCATTGACTGCTTCAGGTCTAAAATTATATACATAATTAAATCAAGAACTTTTGATGAACTATTTTGATCCATGGTTTTTAGCTTGGTGAATAAAGAGGGCCTCAAATGTGATCCCTAATTAAGCTAAGCTGCAAAATAGCTTAATTTTATTGTAAACTTGTTGGTGTTATTTATTAGGATGCCATTAATAAAATATTGAATTAAAGCATTCTGCCTTTATTATGGATAAATCAGGGCTCTTCTAAAATATTGTTTTTTTTTTTGTTTTGTTTTTTAAGTTCTCTCCCACAGCTCCTTCCCTAATTGGCTATGCAACAATGTGTTAAAGTATGAATTTTAGAACTTTTTTTGGAAATGAGTCTGTGTAAACTAGTAGCATAACAGTACAGTATATGATGAAGTTAGGTTGTGCAGACAAGAAAATAGCATTATGGCATCATTTTTACAGGTTTGTGATCTCTAAAGACATTGCACTTGCCAATGTAACTGTTGGAAAAGTTAACTGCATCCAGAGCCTCTGGTGTATTTATTTGGGTTTGGAGATTATTGGGGTAAAATAATGTATTCATAATTTACTAAATTAAATTAGATTCATCTTTTAGTCTTATTTTATTTATTTTTTCTTCTTGTATTCGGGGGGGGGGGGGCTGTATCAGTTTAGGGGCCCAGCAACTGGTCTCTGATAATAGTAATCTATTTCTCATTGTTATTAGTAAGCAATAAATTACTATTGCAGTGATCTGCAGGGGTAAGCAGAGCAGATACCCATTTAAATGCACATGGATTCTATGGCTCTCTTTCCGCCTCTCTCCAAAATTCAGGATCTGGGTTTCTAAATGATAAAAAATAATAGTATAACTACATAACTAAAGACATGGAGAAACCCCTCACCCTTCACTTTTTTTGTTCCCCCTTTTTGTATACATGTCTTGTTTGTTCCTTTTTTCCTTTTTTTTCACAGGTAATTTATTAAAAAAAAAAAAAAACATTCTCTAGAAGTTTAGAACATTCAGTTTTTCCTTTTTTGGAGCGACCTAGTTCTAAGGAAAATCTTAAGGGTATATGAAATTGTTTCTTTTTCTTTTCAGGAGTAAATATCTTTATCTCATTAAGTTTAAGGAATATTATACTTAAATATAGTTTAATCCATAAATCTAGAGGAGAATGGCATAATAATTACTCTATACATTTCTTATACTCATGGTTTTCTTTGTTTCTGGACATTATATGATTTATCTATTTGTTTTTAGATATTTCAGAATTTCTTTCTTTTCCTTGTTCTTGTAATATTTAAAAATGTAATAAAATAAGAATAAATAGAAAACATTTTTTTAAAAAAAATCATACATACTGGAGTGGAATGCTTATGAAGTCAAGGATAACTTTAGAGCCATTTATCTTTAAACATAATGCAGAAGAGCTTCCCTTATCAGGATAGCTCGCCAACAAGCTGATTGTTTAAGCTTCTGGGCCTTCACTGACAACCAGCAGTTCCATCACTAAACCCTCCAGAGCCACCATGACTCTTAATTGAGGTCTGAAGCACAGTAGCCTAAACCATCACAACTGGTGGGCCTCATGCAGCCTACAGGTAGACACAAATAGCAAGAAACCCCGACTTAGGTTTTGGTGTCAGCACTTGCATTGGATTATATTTTACAACTTGCAAATTATTATTTAATGTGGCCATAGGTTGATACTATTTTGTGTTTTCTATTGGAGCTTTATTATAGCGTTTCTTTGAACTTTTGCAATTAATTCAGTGCAACCATTTTGGTGAAGCCTTCATTTTCTTTTATTCTTTCTTGTTATTAATAAAGAATAGTACTCCATTATTTAGAAACAGCAAATATGGCCCCATGTTCTCAAAGAAAACAGTCAATGGACCATAGAAAGGAATCAATACGGCTCTGTTTGTTACACAATAACTTAATAACTCGAAATATTTTCACATAATTGCTATGTGGACGTACAATTGTTCTCTTGTATATTAGAAATATACATTCAATGCAGTCTGCAGGAACCCAACATTTAATAATATATGTTAACATAAAAGCCAGCATTACACTGATGACAGTGCACAGAAAGAGTTTACTTGCTTGCAGTATGGTATAATTTATACATTATAAAACCACAGGGGGGCAATTTAGAAAACTTGGACTAAGACTGTTTATTTTATTCTGCAAATACTTTACAATCTTTGGCTTGATCCTTGAGAATGAAAATGCTTCTATAAAACGAATGTACTAGAGCAGCAAATAATAACATTTCTGTAACAGTAAGACACAGAAACCAGTTTTATTTGTGTATATCTGCTTGCACAATTTGTGATGGATGTTTAGTTTTGCCAAAATCCATGTGAATGTCAGAATTTGATGCTTGAATGCCTGCCAAATACCCTCCAACCACTAGCTCAGCACACATGTCTGTGTCGGCCTAACACTGCATCACATTGTCTTCAGCTGCTTTCCCCAACATGTCCCAGGAGAGCATTTATAAGGTGGGCTAAGCTTTCAAAACATTCTGCATCCAGTACCCCATGTGAATGTGTCCTTGAAGGCTGAGTCTGTAGTCCCCAATCTTTTTGGCACCAGGGACCAGTTTCATGGCAGCCATTTTTCTCAGGGTCCAGGAGGGGGGTTTTGTTGTGGATGGGTCGGGGGGGGGGATATTTACAGAGTCTGTCCTCAGCCTTCCTTCATACCACAATCCCCCTTTACAGCACAGTCCCCCTTTTATATCACTGTCCTCAGTTCCCCTTCAAATCACAGCCCCCCTTTCCTCTCTAACATCATACTTCCCTATTTAAATCTCTGCTTCCCCTGCACAGGACTCCTACCATTGGCAGAGCAGAGGCTGTTATCAGTCTTTGTGTCCTCTCCCGCCTCCTCGGAGTGCCTGACTGCCTGCCCGCCCAGCCGATAATGTCATTCTATCAGCAGGGCAGGGGGCGGGAGGAGCTCTCCATTCTTATCTGCATCTCCTCCCACCCCCTGCGCTGCTAATAGGATGACATTGTCAGCTGGTACCGGTCTGCAGCCAGGGGGAGTGGGGACCCCTGGGCTAAGTTAATATGGGTATCAAAGGCTAAGTTCACCTTAAATTAAAAATAATAAATAAGTATATACTGTATTTTCTGGCGTATAAGACTACTTTTGAACCTCAAAAAATCTCCCAAAAATGGGGGGTCGTCTTATACGCCGAGTATAATATCTCCAAGGTAACCTAACTAAGTATAAGTATTACCGGTAGATGTAATCTCTCAAGACGCTGGCTGTGTGGGAATCCTGTACCGGTATACCTATGTACCATAGCTTCGGCTACATACAGTGTACCGCGCTGAGCCAATCAGGGAGAGCGATGTATTCTATTATTGAATGTAAAGCCTGCTCGGATTGGCGGAGTAACATCAGCCCGCCTCTCTGACTCGGCCAATCCGAGCAGGCTTTGCATTCAATAATAGAATACATCGCTCACTGTGATTGGCTCAGCACGGCATACTGTATGTAGCCGAAGCTACGGTACATACGGTATACCGGTACATGATTCCCGCACAGTCAGCGTCTTGAGATTACATCTACCGGTAATACTTAGGGTACCTTGGAGATATTATGAGAGATTACATGTATTACAGTACTTGGGGTACCTTGTAGATCTATGAGAAATCTGATGTTTTTCAATGGTGTTGCCTTGCTTCGGAAGGGGGGTAGTCTTATATGGCGAGTATAGCCCAAAACCTATGTTTTATCTTGAAAATTAGGGGGGTTGTCTTATACGCCCAGTTGTCTTATACGCCGGAAAATACTGTAATTTTTGCAAGTGAAAAAATGTTCATTTATTTTTTTTTTTTAAAACGGAGCCTGCAAAGCATTGCACTTGCAATCAAGAAATAAAAGACTCCTGCTGCTATTGTCTACAGCTCTGTGCTCATTCCTCCATATCAGATTTAGAGCTCTAAGCAGCGTAAATGAACTAGTGGGCTGATTAGTGGGCTAGCAGTTCATTTAAACTACAAGATCTTCTGCTGCTGTAACTTCTACATTCACCAATTCCTGTGAATGAATGACATAGCTGTATGGGCATAGCCCCAGACAGAGGCGCCATTTTCAAAATGTGACATTGAGTGCAGGGAGAAGAATCCTGCCCCTGTTACACTGGGCAGAGGGGGGTGCTGAGGAAGAGAGGGGGGCAACTAGAACATGTTACACCCAGAATATGGTGAAACTATCTTTAAACCCAGCTTACCAATTTTTAGATATGATGGCTGCATTAGTGTTCTTTTTTCGGGCTTTCTTTCCATTATTTTCTCCTGATGTTCCAGCCAGAACAAGCTGTTATGCACATGTAGCAGTTAGGCCCTGTAAGGGTCCGATCAGGTCCACCTGTCAGTTTCTCTGGCAGATCTGATCAGACCCTCCATTCATCTCTATGGACTGGTGGGTGTAAATGAACCTGTGTCCGTTTACACCTGCCTACCTCCAATTCAATCCAATCCTGCTTTACCCTGTTTCCTCTGTCTGACAGCAACTGTTTAAAGCACAGAGATATTCCTCCTTGGCACCAATCACAGGGGGGTTAGGCTGATAGGGACTTGGGGAGATTTGTACTGGGGAGGGGGTCATTTTTGGTTGTGGAATAAAAGAAGAAAAGGTTGGTAAAGGGCGCTACCTATGAATATATTTTAAAATGCTGCTTTATATAGATTGTGCATGAAACACATAGTGATGTTAAAATTAGTATAAAGCGCACAAGTGCCAGTGAACCCCAGTAACAAGGGGATAAATCTCACATTTCCCCAATAAGGTGCTCAGTATACCAAATTGCTGTAACGTGAGCAAAATGAGGTGCAATAGGCAATAATTTAAAGCAGAGGTGCATAAGTGGTGATAAAACTTTATTATAAATAATGTATACTATATAGTGCAGGTGTTCAAATTCAGGTAATAAATTAAGAGTGCACAGGTAAAATGCAAAGGTAAAGTTCATATAAATGTTGTGGAAATATATATATTTCCTTAGAATGAATAAGGAAATAAATGGTGACAAAAATAAATAAATATAGCAAAGGGGAAAGGATCCTTCCTAAAAGTGCTGTGTGCAGTGTCCGTAGAAAAATTATCTCAGTGAATAAGACAAAATAGGAAAAAAGTGGCTACACCTGTGAAGACCACTAGGTGTCGCACTTCTAATACAACCTGTCGGTATGCGGTATGATGGGATTAGACAGGCTACTACATCCAGGGGTCCCCTCCGATTTGGATGAGCAGGTAATTCATACGATCTGTGTGCTCAAACATAAGGGTAGCCCCATGATATAGTATGCAAGGCAATCAGACTAACAGTAATATCGACTCACTGTGTAGGCTGTGTAGGCTGGTCAAGATTAGTGATGTCGCGAACATAAAATTTAATGTTCGCGAACGTGAACATCGGCAAATGTTCGCGAACCGGCGAACCGGGCGAACCGCCATAGACTTCAATAGGCAGGTGAATTTTAAAACCCACAGGGACTCTTTCTGGCCACAATAGTGATGGAAAAGTTGTTTCAAGGGGACTAACACCTGGACTGTGGCATGCCGGAGGGGGATCCATGGCAAAACTCCCATGGAAAATTACGTAGTTGACGCAGAGTCAGGTTTTAATCCATAAAGGGAATAAATCACCTAACATTCCTAAATTGTTTGGAATAACGTGCTTTAAAACATCCAGTGTGTGTATACGATCAGGTATGATGTTGTATCGATCAGGTAGTGTAAGGGTTACGCCCGCTTCACAGTGACAGACCAAACTCCCCGTTTAACGCACCGCAAACAACCGCAAACAGACCAGAACCGACCAAAATGGGACAGTAATTGGGCTTTAAGGGTTAGGGTTAGGTTTAGTGTTAGGGGCTAGGGTTACGGTGAGATACTTAGGGTTAGAGTTAGTAACCCTACCCCTACGCCTCTAACCCTAACAGTCTAACCCTAAGCACTAAAAATAACCCTAACCCTAGCCCTAACCCTAACCCTAGCCCTAACCCTAGCCCTAACCCTAATTCTAATTTTTTTTTCTGGTTCTGGACATGCTACAGAGCTGAAACTTCACAGGTACACTTTTTAGACCCCCAGACACTGAATCACACAAAAAAAGTTCTTAAAAATTTTCATTTTTTGATAGAGAGCCAATTGATAAAGTGTACCTGTGAAGTTTCAGCTCTGTAGCATGTCCGGAACCAGAAAAAAAATACGAATTAGGGTTAGGGTTAGGGTTAGGGCTAGGGTTAGGGTTAGGGTTAGGGTTATTTTTATGGCTAGGCTTAGAGGGTTAGGGTTAAGGTTAGAGGGTTAGGGTTATGGTTAGAGGGATAGGGTTAGGTTTAGTGTTAGGGGATAGGGTTAGGGTTACGGTGAGATACTTAGGGTTAGAGTTAGTAGCCCTACCCCTACCCCTCTAACCCTAACCCTCTAACCCTAAGCACTAAAAATAACCCTAACCTTAGCCCTGACCCTAACCCTAGCCCTAACCCTAGCCCTAACCCAAATTCTAATTTTTTTTCTGGTTCTGGACATGCTACAGAGCTGAAACTTCACAGGTACACTTTTTAGACCCCCCCAGACACTAAATCGCACAAAAAAGTTCTTAAAAATTGTCCTTTTTGATAGAGAGCCAATTATTGGAAAAATTAAAAAAAAATAAAAATAAAAAATTTCTTTGGATTTAGCGTCTAGGGGTCTAAAGTGAAGTTTCAGCTCTGTAGCATGTCCGGAACCAGAAAAAATTACGAATTAGGGTTAGGGCTAGGGTTAGGGCTAGGGTTAGGGCTAGGGTTAGGCTTAGGGCTAGGGTTAGGGTTAGGGCTAGGGTTAGGGTTAGGATTAGGGTTAGGTTTAGGGTTAGGGTTATTTTTATGGCTAGGCTTAGAGGGTTAGGGTTAAGGTTAGAGGGTTAGGGTTAGGTTTAGTGTTAGGGGATAGGGTTAGGGTTACGGTGAGATACTTAGGGTTAGAGTTAGTAACCCTACCCCTCTAACCCTAACCCTCTAACCCATAAGCACTAAAAATAACCCTAACCTTAGCCCTGACCCTAACCCTAACCCTAATTCTAACTTTTTTTTCTGGTTCTGGACATGTTACAGAGCTGAAACTTCACAGGTACACTTTTTAGACCCCCCAGACAATAAATCCAAAGAATTTTTTTTTTTTTTTAATTTTTTCAATAAATGCCTCTCTATCAAAAATGACAATTTTTAAGAACTTTTTTTTTGTGTGTGATTTGGATTTAGTGTCTGGGGGGTCTAAAAGGTGTACCTGTGAAGTTTCAGCTCTGTAGCATGTCCAGAACCAGAAAAAAAAGTTCATTTTTCAGTAGAGTGGGACGGTGGGAACCCTCCTTTTTATAGCTATATGATCTTTTTTTTCTGGTTCTGGGCATGCTACAGAGCTGAAACTTCACAGGTACACTTTTTAGACCCCCCAGACACTAAATCCAAAGATTTTTTTTAATTTTTCCAATAATTGGCTCTCTATCAAAAATGACAATTTTTAAGAACTTTTTTGTGTGATTTAGTGTCTAGGGGGTCTAAAAAGTGTACCTGTGAAGTTTCAGCTCTGTAGCATGTCCAAAACCAGAAAAAAAGATAATTTTTCAGTAGAGCAGGGATGGTGGGAACCCCTTTTACACCTATATGATCTTTTTTTTCTGGTTCTGGACATGCTACAGAGCTGAAACTTCACAGGTACGCTTTTTAGACCCCCCCAGACACTAATCCAAAAAAAGTCATACCTGCCACCGTATATATCAGTGGTGGGTGGGCAGTGGCACTGCAGTGGGCACAGTTCACTATGTGGACCTGACAGTCACTGGCACCCAGGCAACTGCAATTATAAAAAAATATATATATTTTTAATTTGCAAGCTGCTGTGCCACCGTATATATCAGTGGTGGGTGGGCAGTGGCACTGCAGTGGGCACAGTACACTCTGTGGACCTGACATTCACTGGCAGCCCAGGCAACTGCAATAATAAAAAATTATTTTTTTCAATTTGCAACAAGATGCTGTGCCACCGTATATATATCAGTGGTGGGCACTTCAGTGGGTACAGTACACCCTGTGGACCTGACACAGCACTCACTGCAATTATGAGGAAAAAAAAATATTTTTTAAAATGCAAGGTACTGTGCCTGTGCCACCCAAAATGAGTGTGGTGTGCACACAATACAGTCTGTGGTGGGTCTGTGGCCTCTCACACACAGCGGGCAGGCAACTGCAGCGCACAATATATATATATATATATATATATATATATATATAATACTCAAATACCAGCCCTAAAAAGGGCTTTTGGGGACAATATATATATATATATATATATATATATACATATATATATATATGTGTATATATATATATATATATATCACAGAACAAAAAAAAATACACAAATACCAGCCCTAAACAGGGCTTTTTGGGGACAATAGATATATATATATATATATATCCAAAAAAAACCCTCAAATACCAGCCCTAGGAAGGGCTTTTTGGGGTGCTGTCCTTACAGCAGGAGTGTACCAAGAACACTGACTAACAAGACCAGGAACACTGACTAACAACTGTCCCTAGCTATTAACAGCAGCAGCAGCACTCTCCCTGCTCTCACTAACACACTGCTTCAGAAATGATCTAAGATGGATGCTGCCCTTGCTTATTTATAGGAGGTGGGAGGGTCTGGGAGGGAGGTATGCTGATTGGCCTGGAATGTGTCTCTTGACTGTGAGGTTCAGGGTCAAAGTTTGCCTCAATGATGATGTATAGGAGGTGGACCGAACATCGCATATGTTCGCCCGCCGAGGCAAACGCGAACATGTGAAGTTCGCCGGGAACTGTCCGCCGGCGAACAGTTCGGTACATCTCTAGTCGAGATCAGTGTGATAGCCGGGAAGCTTCCGTGTTCCACGTCTCAGGCTCCAAAACCGTAAGTGACGTTTGACGTTAGACTCCAACCTGCGCGTTTCGTCATAGGACGTCTGCTGGAGCGGCCAGGTTGTATTCTGTACAGTCTCCTGTGCGTTGCTCACCCCTTACCCCTGCACTCTGTGTTATACACGCTCTTCACTTCTGTACTCTTCACATTACCCACTTCTGACCCCTGCATTCTCTGCATTGTGCACAACTGCTTCTTGCATTATATATGTTACACACATCTGTGCCCTGCATTCCCTGAGTTTTGCACACCTATGCTCTGCATTCTTTGTGTTAGGCACCTCTGTCTCCTGCATCCTTGCATTATGCACGCCTGGGCCATGCATTCTCAGCATTACTCATTCTTGAACCCTGCTTGTTATTCAAACATGTACCCTAAATTCTCTGGGTTATGCACTCCTATGCCCTGCACTCTCTGCTTTATGCACTCTTGTGCCCTGCATTTTCTGCAATAAACAGTCCTGAGCCGTGCATTCTGTGTATTACCCACTCCTGAGCACTGGACCTTTAAAATTGATTGTTAAATTGATGTTAGGCACATCTCTGTTGAGATCAACATGATGTTTATAACCATTTAAGTTGTAAAACTGGTATCTAGTTATCACTGAGTAGACTTAAAGTGTATTTAAACCCAACAACAAAAATATCCCATATTTCAGCTTGCCATTCCCGGAAATTCAGTGTCCTTGTAAATTTCTGTGAACTGAACTGAAAGCGTAAAACAATCTTAATCTTTCTTCTGTAAACTACAAATCTCTCTAGTTTGCCTTGTAATGGAGAGGAGCTATTATACCAAAAATCAAAATTTCATATGCAGCACAATTATCCTGTTTGGCCACTAGTTCTGTCCAATCTTCACTCAGTCAAGGTTCTACTCTACAGACGATTAGAAGAGGAAAACGTCAAGCTGGATTTAGATAATTATGCTAGTTGCTTTTCAAATGCACGTAACTATTTTTAATACTGCATTAATTCACTTTTTTTATATTTATCTTCAGTAAAGCTTTAATACTCAGGGTAATTTATGATTTGAATTATGCATCGGTGCAGGGTAAGGTCACAGGGTGTGGCAATTTTTACATTTTGGCTAAAACCCTCATGTCCTGATTTACCAAGCAGTGGGTTCTCAGGGCTGAAAATCAATGTACTATCCTCATCCGCCTCAGTGCTGTCAAAACTTCTTTAGACTACTTTAGTAGATAAATGGCAATAAACACATTCCTTAACTTTACAGGGGTGTCTGTAGATAAAAAAAAAAAGGGTGCAGCTTTAACCAAAATTGAAAAATGCTGTTGCTACAGGTGTAGGTCAGTTACGTATCTCCTGTAGTTTGACTGAAAAATTCCCAGAGATGACATCCTCCCATCTTACCATGTTGCTAAGACATTGCTAAGAGACTCCCAGCTGTTCACCTCCACCATCACACAAGCAAACTCCATGTCTGATTCAAACTCCCTCACGTGTGCTTTCTCTCCTCTGATGGATGAGCTTTGAACTTTGCATTTGAGAGCTTGCTCCTGTGATGGGGTGAAAAGTAACAGCTGGGAATATCCTAACAACGTCCTAACAATTAGGCTGAATGGGATGATGCCATCTTTAGGAATTTTTCAGTGAGGTTTTCGGGTACATATTTGGCCTACACCTACAGCAACAACGTTATCCAATTTTAGTCAAACCTGCACAGTTGTTTTATGACACCCTTTACCTGCATATGAAGTTTTTAGTAGAGGTCAACTATATCTTTAAACCAATCAAAAGATAGTTCAACATCTGTTTGCCATCTTACTTGTTATTTGCATAATGTGCTACATTTATATTGTATGTTCAAAAATAAATGAATTCATTCACCTTGTATCTTGTTGTGGGATATAGTATCTATTAACAGAAGGTTGACTGAAGATATCAGTGAGTTTCACAATGACAGTGCAGGGTCTAAAGGAAGATTTTGTAAATCCTCCTCTAACGTCTACTCTAGTTTATACTGTATAAACTAAGTTTTATTCGCACATCAAGGTAAAATGTTACCTGAAAGTAGAGAAGAAGGAAAGATATTTATAGATGACTTTGCTATAGATTTAGGTCTCAGAACACTCTATTAGTCTAAACAATGTGATAGAATAGAAGAAAAAGACATAAGAAAACCATTTCACAATGATATACATGACAAGATACAATCAATCTCTATGGATGGCCTTTCTTCTGTCAAGACCTTAAAGTGTATTTAATAAGAATGACCAACTTTTAGCACAGTAGCATTATTATACTTCATGCTTCAAAAGCACTGTGTAAAATTACTTAAAGCATAACTAAAGGCAAAATAGTTTTTTTGTTGGATTGAGTGGAGAGGGATTAGAACACCTGTCAGGTTTTTACTGTTGTCTGTGCCCCTAATAGGGTGATTTAACCTGTCTTTTTGTCATGTTTACAATTATTATCGAAAGAACAAGTAAAAGAAAATTTGAGCTTTGGGTCGTCCCCTGCAATGAACTCGAAGCACAGAGAGAGAAAGAGCACACAGAGAGGCATATCACAAGGTACCCTTGGTGCTGGGCATTTATCGAGGTATTCCAATACACTGAAGGGGTGCAAGATAACAGTAAGGTGCAGGCAAGGAGACTCATTAGGAAGTAAATAGGGTGCAACATCAAAGGGGTGAGTCCACAGGCATTCACCCAGGTCACAATGGGAGATACAGCACAGTCAAGGCAAAATGGCACAGCAGAGGGAAAGTCCTAAGTGGCAGTATGATACCACGACCAGTGAGTCCAGGTTCACAAATGGCTTTCCAGGGGAGCAAGGCACAAGCAGTAGGAATGCATGGCAATAAGTACACAATAGAGTCACAAAGGCAAACAGTTTACAGGGCAGGAATCATAGGACATCAGAGGGGACTACTCACACTTTCAGCTTTTGATGAATATGGAGTGTCCAGCAGCAGGTGAAGGGTCAGAGTGGGCATTGAAGACTCCTGGATCCAGGGAAATATAGAGGGCAGATCCTGTGCATCCAGCAGCAGTTTGGAGTGTGCCCAGGCAGCAGAGCAGTACAAGGGTCAGAAGACAAAGAGCAACGTGATTCACAGTATGAGGACTGGCAGAGTCTGGCTGGGGAAGGTTGCAGGGTCCTGGCAAAAGAGAGCGTCTGGGGTGACCTTGCTGCAGCATAAGGTTTACCTGGTAGCAGGGCAACAGGTTCTGGCAGCCAGTGACTTCTGCAAAAAAGGTCTACAAAGTGTGGGAAACAGGGGAATCAGTGTCCAGATAGTAGTACGAGTCAAGCCAAGCCATCTAGCCACTCGGACTGTCAGAGGAGTCTGCAGAGCAGCGGCAGCCACAGAGCTGATTACTGTTTAACAAGCGTGAATATACCTTACATCTTGTAAGTATTTATTTTTAATCTTATGGAATAAAAAATTATGCTTTAATACTACCCCACCCCTTCCCTCCCTCCTTATCTGTCTTTCTTGCAGAGTTTTTTTGGACACACTCTCATGATGGCTGCCTCCTATTTATATATTTTTTTAAATGTTTACACTTCTGGACTGATGGACTTAATACATAATTTCTGAGTACTAATCTTTGTTCAGTTCATATACCTGCCTGCGTGCCAGAAATTCACTTCATGACTTCTTTTCTTCTAAGTGTTAGACTGTATTCTTTGCACTGCACAATCCAGAATCACTGTGCACCACACTTTTATCCTATAGTGAGACAGGGATCACAGAATGCATGGATGAGAGTATACAAAACAGTTATGTGCTTGTGCAGGCAATCCAGAGGATTGTGATTGGTTAATGGCACACCATTGACACCACCAACATGGATGCACAAAAATCTATGCCCCCAATGAAGGTTTCCACAGCAGGTATAGACTGTTCATAAACAAAAAGTGGTTTGTTCCCACTGACATCTGAAATTATTATAATAATAATAATAATAATTTCACCTTGCTTTCCTTTACAAGAATAACTTGTACATATCCCTCCATTTCTAAATATACAAATAAAAATGTCAAGAAAAGTAGTTTTGGATAGAGTGGAGATTGATTAGAACATCTGTTAGGTGTTTTTTTTTGCTGTCCCTGACCTCTTTGGAAGATTCACCCCCTCATTTATCATGTTTGGTTGCCCCAGAACAGGAATAGAGGGGACCTCTTTCAATGGGCTCACTTGCTTTTAAAGGATTTCCTATCACATCCTGATTTGATTTTGAGACAGGGAGTGAAGTGAAATCTCTGTAATGGGGTGCAAATGGTATCCCCCCAAAAAATTAAAGGGGTTATAACCCTTCCTGACTCTATCCAAAATAAAATAAAAAAGTCCTGCCTTTAGTTCTATGTTAACCATTCCAATAATCTGCCTTTTCTTGACCTCTTCATATGTAAAATTGTAAATGGACAGATATTTACCACTCTATTTAGGAAACAAATGGTAAGTAACACTATTATAGAAGCATTGAGTTACCACCCTGCCCCTTTGGTGTGGGGGATATTAATAAATCACTCCCAATTTGGGTAAGCAGAAACTGTACAAAAGGTCAACATTTTTAGAGAGAAGCGAATAACTGAGATGATGATTAGAGACTGAAATTTTCAAATTTATCCCAGATAAACCACCTGTCAACTATAGGGAAGCACCTTTAATCAATGACTGGTTGGTCCCTAGTGTCTTTTTTAAAAATGTTAATATATGTTGCAACATTTTAGGCTTGTATACTGTATATTTTAGATTCATTTAAATGGGAATAGTATTATCTCTCCCAGGTTTAAAAATGTGTTTTACCATTTGATGCATCCGATTGCTAATTGGGTAATTGGTACATTTTTCTGTACAAATATTGTGGGTTTTATATTGGGAAAAGGAGAAACCAATTAGGAACAAGTTAAATGACACTGAAACATAGAATCTTAGGTTCCTGGGAGCTAGACGTTTTTGTCCTCAATTTGAAGGCAATACTAAGTAAGTCAGATGTATTGCTTTTAATTGCATTCACTAGAATATTAGAGGTATTAATTCTAGTAAAAATAATTTCAAGTTTGATGAGCAATGACGTTTAATGACGTTTAATTAATTTTGCATTATTCAACATAGAACATTCTTTTCGTTCAATAGCACAATGAATTTTGATTGCTGTTTATAATAGGAAATTGATTTTCCATTATGGGTCACCATTTTTTTCTTTCCCTCTCTCCCCATTCCGTCCTTTACTCACCTTCTATTTCTTAGTACCTATGTTCATTAATAAAAAAGTGGGCAGATTTCTGCGCTAAAGATGATAAAAAAAATAAAAATGATTTGTGTAACAAATTTAAAAAAATCTCTGTGAGAGAAGAGGGAAGCTGCACACATGGACCTATAGAGAATCCGCGAAATAGTAGTAGTATATGTGTAGTGCTTAACCATAAGTGTATACATAAATACAATGATAAAAAAAGAAATATATAGAGAACACGTGATGTCCACCAAGTTAAATGTGATAGTCCATAAATCCTTAAATAACAGTCCCAACGAATAAGTGCACAAGTAAAATATTTTGTTCCAACATCTGAGTGTCGCTCCTATTGTTGAAGAGCTTATACACGTAAGTGTAGCAAATCCAAATATGTCGGTGCTACTCCGTATAATGACTTTGCAGAAATGCACAGAGGCTTTTAGTGAAAAAAGGGGAGGCTGCTTACCAGATGTAATTGGTCATCCAAATTAATGGATACACCTCAGCTCACTTAAGAAAATATTGGCAAGATGCACCCTATTCACTTCTCACCAATGTCAGGGTAAAAGGCACTCAGTAGCGTATATTCAAAGTTGCAGAGATCATATATAAAACAGGACAATAAAGGGCAGGAAAATGGGAGATTGCACTCACATAAAAGACCTCATTATTCCCGTGTATCACATGTGAAACCTCAATCAGAAAAGAAGGAACCACAGATCCCAGCAAATCGCACACCCGTGAGTATTCACCAACAATGAACATCCAATTGTGCTGCTTACCAGATATACATGGTCACCCAATCAAGGGATAGACCTCAGCAGGCTTCATAAGCACTCAAAGGCGTTCACCAGGTGTAATGGTTTGTGGCATGTATATTAAGACGTTCCAGGGAGCTCAGTTTCCAAAAGATAAAGAAAGGGGTGTGGACATAGCGTGATATCATTTCTGCAAAGTCATTACACGGAGTAGCACCTACATATTTGGATTTGCTACACTTATAAGCTCTTCAACAATAGGAGCGACACTCAGATGTTGGAACAAAATATTTTACTTGTGCACTTATTCGTTGGGACTGTTATTTAAGGATTTATGGACTATCACATTTAACTTGGTGGACATCACATGTTCTCTATGATCATTAATAGTCTTTTTGTTTTCTTTCCCTATTTCCCTTTTCGTTCTTTCACTCACCTTCTTTCACTTAGTACCTATGTTATTTAATATGTGTTATTAGGTTTTACTGTGTTCATTAAGCGTTCCAATTTTGTTTTTATTGATACTGAGATTTATTTTTTCAGTTTATACAGTGTTTTTCCTTTTTCATTTTTGTGCTTAAAGGCTTCTGAGATGTGTCACATCATTATTCTTAGAGGCTGCAGGTGAGGGAGGAGTCATTATCACTTAGGCCTAAGTCCTGAAAATGATGGGAGATATCCCTAAAAAAAGGTAGTTGGGAAAAATAAATAAGCAAATATCCAGTTGTGGGGGAAAGGGGGTGCAATGTTAAGTGGGTGGTGAAGAGTGAAGGTGCACTTCAATGATTTGACTTTGGTTGCAATTATCTCTTTACTTATAAGAAAAGTACAATGTCGTACAAACCAGATTTTTAAAGCACCAGCTATGACTGGCTTAAATTAGTTAAAGTGATAGTAAAGGTAAATTTACAAATAAAAAAAATAACAAACATGTGTATACTTACCTGCTCTGTGCAATGGAATTTCACAGAGTGGCTGCAAACCTCTTCTTTTTGGGTTCCCCCACCGGCACTCCTGGCCCCTTCCCTCTGTCCAGTGCACTCATACACGTTCGCACCCGAGCCCCGCTGCTGCGTCTATTGACACAGACAGGAGAACTCGACCCCACCCCCCACTCTCTCGTCACTGGCTTTGATTGACAGCATTGGGAGCCAATGGCTCCCAGTGCTCCAGCAAAGCCAGCAACCCAGAAGTGAGGGGAGAGAAGAGCTGCAGACATGCACTACTCTGGATCTAATGAGGGCTCAGGTTAGTAAAAGGAATGCAGTAAGGAAAAAAAATGTTTAGGGATAGCATCCTAGTAACCAATAAGCAAGCAGAGGCCCGGCAGAAGAGGAGAATGTAACTTCCTCCTTTCCGCCTCTGAGTACTCTGCCTCCTGGCTTTTGCCCTGAAGACAAAGGGACCAACTAAGGTGAGGGGGACCCACTGGGAATCAGGACTGAGGACATGTCCCTGTCTGGAAAGCAGAGAGTGGGAGAGGAGGGGCACATACTCTGGTAGTGGCAAGGTGTGTGTGGCACTGCATCAGCCAGGGAGAGAGGGTGTGCTCTCCTGCAGTCAGTGGGGTCACTATGGGGGGTGCGAGGAGTGCAGACCATGTTTTACGGCACCAGGTGACACCAATCCTAGTGACACCACTGGTCAGTAGTAAGTGATGCAGAGTTCAGAGGTCATTATTAAGTGACTCAAAGTTTAGATGTCAGTAGTAAGTGACACAAAGTTCAGTAATAAGTGACAAAGAATTCAAGGGTGATGCAGAGATAAGGGGTCAATAGTAAGTGATGTAGAGTTCAGAGGTCAGTAGTAAATGACGGAGAGTTTAGAGGTCAGTAGTAATTAATACAGAGTTCGAGATTCAGTAGTAAGTGATGTAGAGTTCAGAGGTTAGTATTAGGTGATGCAAAGTTCAGGGGTCAGTAGTAAATGACATAGAGTTCAGAGGTCAAAAGTAAGTGACTCAGAGGTCCGTAGCAAGTGATGCAGAGTTCAGAGGTCAGTAGTAAGTGACAAAGAAGAGAGTAAAAATCCAGCTCCAGGACATTGTGGCATTTAAAATTGATATCCTTATTGAATCTATCAAACCATAAAAAGGAATCAATTCCTAAAAATTGACACATTATAGCCTCCTACATAAGGGCCTATGTAGGAGGCTGAAACAAGTCAATTTTTAGGAATTGATTCCTTTTTAAAGTTTGATGGATTAAATAAAGATATAAAATTTTTCATGCCAAGATGTCCTGGTGTCAGATTTTTACTCTCTTAGTTGGATTTAGAATATTCAGTACTACCTGAATCCAGACACCGATGTCTTTATCTCATCCAATCTATCCTTATGAGATTTTGGGGCTGTAACACTTCCTTTGTTGCTAAGTGACAAAGAATTCACAAGTCAGTAGTAAGTGACATTAAATTTAAGGGTTAGAAATATTAACAACTGACGATTTGAATGCCTGTACTTACTTTTTCTGAAAAAAACACCATAAAATCTTGGTTAAAAAAAAAAAAAATTAAGGAATAGTAGTAAGTACTGTAGAGTTCAAAGGTCCGTAGTAAGTGATGGAAAGTTCAGGGTCATTAGTAAGTGACACATATTTCAGTGGTCAGTAGTAAATTATGCAGAGTTCAGAGGTCAGTAGTAAGTAATGCAGAGTTTAGAGGTCATGAGTAAATGATGTAGAGTTGAGGGGTCACTAATAAGTGACATAGAGAGGGCTTAGTAGCAAGTTACTTGAAGTAAGGCTCAGTAGTAATAAGTGTCTTAGAGTTCAGAAGTCATTTGTAAGTGACATGGAGTTCTGGGGTCAACAGTGAGTGATGCAGAGGTCAGGAGTCAGTAGTATAGTTCAGAGGTCAGTAGGTGACATAAACTTGTTTTCAGGCAAGGGGGCCCAGTTTATAATCTTGCACACAGGACCACTGCTTTCAAAAACACCACTGCTTTACTAGCACTTTAAGTCAAAACGTCACTGTGCACCAGGAGCTCTCTGCAAATAACCCTTTCTCAGATGCTGTTACATGGGGTTGAAATCTGGATCATATTGCATAGACATAGACACAATCAATTGTAAGCTCTTATAAGCAGGGCTCTTTTAACCCTCTTGTATTTTTTTGTATTGTAACTGTACTGACTCCCTTTATATTGTAAAGCGCTGCACAAACTGTTGGCACTATATAAATCCTGTATAATAATAATAACAAAAATACAAACTGCTGCACAGCATATCTAGAGTCTCAGGATTCCATAATCACAGGGGTGGGGGAGGAGTTCTGCAGCTAACAATTTCTAACTAAGATGAAACTATGGAAGTTGTTTGCAAAATGCACAGTGGTCATTTACAAAAAATACCAGGTATACTTCACTCTCGGCAGCTGGGGAGTAAAGAGAAGGTGATTTTATGCTTCTTGAGTTCTACCATTAAAATGATCATCTAGAATCCTAGACAACAATTCAACAATTGGTTGATAGCCAGGGTACAAAAAAAAAGTCCTGGAGCTTACAGATAATTTTCCCTGTGGTCAATCAACATTTGTATAGCAACAGCTATACAACTATGGAACAACGATTTTAGTCAAATGACGTTGCCTTCTATCAGCATATAAAGTTTAAATTACCATATTTTTTTATATATTTGGCTGTAAGCATATAGGCCTTCATGGCAAAACACTGTCAGACCCAATGCATCATAATTCCAGTGTGGCTTTTTCATACTCCATACTCCCCTAAATCTAAACCCATTTGCAGCTCCTTCTTTACTGAAATATAAAGGATTGAGAATCATAGCTTAGAAGAAAATGGAAATATAATCCATCTTCCCTGTAACGCTGGTTTCAATTTACTTGAAACTGTACAGTATGAAAATCTAGAATCACAAGGTAAATGGTTTTCTCAAGTTTAACATCTACTTGTATCTGACATAGAAAATCACTTTTGTGATGTGTGTATTAAGTAATGCTGTTGCCTCCAAATATATACAGACAAAGGCACTTTATAGAGAAAATGCATCTAAACAGATTATTCTCCCAGCAATATTCATAATTGTGCGAAAGCAGTTTGTACCTTTTTAATACATTTTCTTTTATAAAAATATAAAGTATCCCATGCAACATATATGCAATCAATATATTGGACTTAATAGAAGTCATGGAAGATTGGGAAGGAAGGATTTTCCAGGCACATAGAGTACTTAAAAACAAATTTTATTCAAATTCCATATCATATAAAAAGGGGAAAAAAAGGGGGGAAAAAAACAAAAGACAAAAAATGAGAACATATATATAATATAAAATTGACTAGGGCCTAAACGGCTGACCAATCAACTGTATAACATACAGCAGTTCTACTAGATGTAGTTGTACATGGTTACAATACTATTAATCATCAAAAAGACTGTAAATACGTAACGGAGATGCTGTCAGAGGTCAATCCAATGGCAGACACTCCCATATACGATCAGATAATGGTGACAAAGAGTAATGGTTCAATTGCTCAACATGTTTCGCCTCATATAGAGGCTTCGTCTGGAGCCTAATTGTAAGTAATGTGGAGGATTCTGTATATTTATTATGCAGGACAAAAGTCACCTCAGAAAAATTGATAGTTAATAACGAAGGGACACTCATGGATTTAGTCAGAGCTCGGTATCATAGGAAGGGAAAGACTGGCCCAGGGTTGGTAAGACCTGGGTGCCACCAAACACTCAAACTATGGTAGCATGTCTCCATATACTCAATGGGAGAAGCCATAAGATGTACCATATAGGTAATGGTGCATAGGTAGCCTTATACCGGCTCTGTACTATACGTCCATGGTGTCCATTTCGGATGGGGAACCGCCGCCATCACAAACATCACAAACATCCAATCATATGTCAGAGAAATAATAAACAGTGTTTGTGCTAGGCATGTATTGCAAAAAAGTGAAGGCAGAGCCGCGTGTTGCTCACACCATGGTACTTTGTTACTAAGTACTTGATTCAGTGCAGATGGTTTTCAAAACATAGTCCCCACCTTGGGCAACACCTTCTGATTCATGTCACCCTGAATGGGCTTAATCCTAGAGGTACCTAGGTAAGTTAGTCCAAATTAGCTCCATTTTCATAAGATACAAATTGTTGAAGATGTTTCTTGAATTAGGAGCAGCGCATTAACAAGAGTAATTAACACCACTGCAAGGTCATCTTGTACCTCATTAAATTGAATTGCTCCTCAGGCATTCTGTGGTCTACAAGCTCATGTTAAAATGCTTTTACTTTGTTTTTTTTTTTGTTTTTTTTTACATACCCATTCCTGTTTCAGGTATTATTATTGAATAATGCAAGTGAGTAACAACGTTTGACATACAGAATAAGTGTAAGGAACCTCATGGGTATCAATCAAACTGGAGAAACACGGGCTACAGTCAATCAGAATGAGGGAGTAGGTTGAACAGGTAACCAGTCAACTGCAGTGAAAAGGGCAAGGCAGAACCAAACTTAGACGTTGTAGGTGCTACAACAGATGTATGCAGAAGGGAGGAAGTAGGGCGCGGGGGGGGGACAGAGAGGAGGGGGTAACAAGAGGGGACAAGGAGAAAAAGGAGAGAGGGGTAGATGGAGGGGGGAGGGAAAGGATCAACGGGGGGGGGGGAACCACACAAGGAGTGGAGGTATCGAGTCCCTAGGTATGGTTTAGGGCATCAATAGGGAGCTATCAAAATCGGGGGGAAGAAAATTGTCAACCCAGGGTTGCCAGATTTTGTCAAATTTCTCGACTTTATCTGTCAGGATAGCATCAATTTTGGCGTGAATCATAGCATTGGTGATTCGGTGTTTCACTTCAGGCAAAGGTAGGTGTGGGGATTTCCACGCTTTCGCAACGGTTTGTTTAGCAGCTGTTGTAACCTGTAGGAACAGTTTGTGGCGGAATTTGGAAACATTATCCAGTTTTACATTCAAGAGAGCTAGGAGGGGGTTGGGCGAGATTGGTACATCCATCAGGGTGGAGAGAATATGGAAGACGGCCTGCCAAAACTTTTGCACCAGTGGACAGGTCCACCAAATGTGCATGTGTGTGCCTGCGTCCAGGCAACCCCGAAAGCATGTTGCAGAGTAGGAGGGCAAATATTTTGCAATGCGTGCGGGTACTAAATACCGCCGCATCAGTACTTTGCAGTTTGTTTCCGAGGCTACTATATTTTGCAAGGCCGATTTAGTTGATTGCCAGATTTTGGACCAATCTTCAACATCTATTGAGTACCCTAGATCTTGTTCCCACTTAGCAGTATATGCGGGAGGAGTACGGTCTGGGGAGTCGGTGAGTCTGGTGTACAGTGACGAAATGAGGCCCCGGGCATGTGGGTCATGGAGGCAAGTGTGTTCAAAAGAAGTCATGTTAGGCAAGGAAGAGTCAGTACGGATACATTTGGCCAGAAAGTGCTTAATTTGTAGGTAGCGAAAGATTTCCGGTATGTTATAAGATTCACAAAGCGTCGGAAAAGGCTTAAAGGAGTTGAATGTGATCAAGGAATGTGCTCTGAGGAGGCCAGCTATCGCCCAGTTACGGAATGTAGATGGGGCTTCCCAGGCTGGGGGGAAGGATGGGTTGTGTAGAAATGAAAGTAGGGGGTTGTTGGGCGATTGGAGCTTATATTTAAATTTAAGGGTGTCCCAAAGACGCAGGGAATGACATAAGATAGGATTCGAAACAGACCGACGGTCCGGCGGTGTCAGCCATAATAAATTAGCAACAGAGAGGGGATCGCATTCGACCGCTTTGAGGGACACCCAAAGGGGGATTTCATGAGTGGCATGCCATTTAGTCAGCTGGGCTAATTGGGCCGCCTGGTAGTACTTGGCATATTGAGGGAGACCCGAGCCGCCTTGGAGTTTGTGGAGATGGAGGATCCGGCGTGAAACTCTAGGTCTGGTCTTACCCCAGACATAGGAGCAAGTACGTCGCTGGAGTTGACGGAGGTAGTAAGAGGGGACACAAATAGGTAGCACTCGGAATAGATACAAGATTTTAGGCAAGATAGCCATCTTGGTAACGGTGATGCATCCCATCCAGGCAAGAGGCAAGGAAGACCAGGTGGTCATCAGTTTCGTTAGGTGGGTTAGCATGGGGGGATAATTGGCTGCAAAAAGTTCCCGGGGATCTGCAGTCAACTTAATTCCTAGGTAGGGCAGGTAGCTTGTTGCCCAAGAGAAGGGGAGTACTGTTCGTAGTTGTGAGAGGAGGGTGGGGGGGTAAGGAGACATTGAGCGCTTTCGATTTAGTGGGGTTAACAACTAGGCCCGAGATTTTCGCGAACTGGGTCAGGGTAAGAAGAAGATTAGGGGCAGAGGTAAGAGGGGACGTGAGGAACAAGAGGATATCATCTGCGAACAGGCATAGTTTGTGATGATGTCCACCCAGTTCAAGGCCTTTGATATCAGTGTTGGCGTGGATTTTGAGGGCTAGTGGTTCAATCGCGAGTGCAAAAAGAGAGGGGATAGGGGGCAGCCTTGTCTGGTACCGGATTTGATAGGGAAAGGAGAAGATTGAAAACCAGCGTAACGGACAACCGCTGACGGGGAAGAATAGAGCGAGGAGATCCAGGAAAGAAAGTGAGGACCAAAACCCCATCTGTGCAGTACAGTTAGCAAGTAAGACCAAGACAGAGAGTCAAAAGCTTTTTTGATATCAAGGGAGATAAAGCAAGCAGGGATGTTACGACGACGGGCAAGATAGGAAAGATGTATAGCCCTGCGTACATTATCTCGAGCCTGCCGGCAAGGGATGAAGCCTGTTTGGTCTTAATGGATCAGCGATCCTATGATCGAGTTAAGGCGTGTAGACAGTATTTTGGTCAGCACTTTTATGTCGATATTGAGAAGAGAGATTGGGCGGTAATTGGACCAGGAGGAGTCATCAGCTTGTGGTATAGGTATCATGGAGATTGCCGCTTTGAGAGAATCCAGGCCAAAGGAGTGGCCTTTAAGTATAGAATTATAAGCCTTAGAAAGCATGGGGGTCAAGAGGTCTGAAAAGTGTTTGTATTGGGAAGCGGTGAAGCCATCTGGGCCAGGTCGTTTGTTAAGCCTAAGGCTTTTGATTGCAGTACCAATTTCCAGGTCAGTGATAGGCTGTTCCAGGGCGTGTCGTTGGGAAACAGACAGAGTTGGCAAGGTAATGTTGGAGAAAAACTCAGAGACTTGGGAATCAGTCGGGGGCTGAGACTGGGACTAAAGTTTGGTGAGATGTCGGTGAAAAATGTAAAGAATTTTGACGGGGTTGCTAGTGTAGGTTGTGGGGGAGGTTTTCAGGCGGATTGGTTTTCGTGTGGTGGTGGCGTTGCGAAGTGAGAGGGCAAGGAAGGTGTCTGGTTTATTCGCTTTAGAATAAAACTTATGCTGGGAGTGTCTGATTTGTTTTTTGGCTGAATCAGTGAGGAAGAGGTCTAGTTCTAGAGTGACCTTGTCAAGAGTCTTCTTATTCTCAGGGGGGTGTGCTTGGAAGCAATTATGGGCCCGGGTAAAAGCTGAATCTAGGGCTTGATAGGTGAGTCTACGTTCCCTCTTACGTCGAGATGCTAAGCTGATGAGGGTGCCTCTGAGCACAGATTTGTGGGCTTCCCAAATCATGAGTGGAGCAACATCGGTGGAGACATTGTGAGTGATATAATCTTTTATTGCCGTAGCTACTTCAAGTCTATGGGCAGTGTGAGCAAGAAGAGTATTGTTCAAGGACCAGGAGAAAGTATGTTGTTTAGGGATAAGGGAATCAAAGGAGGAAACAGATGCATTGTGGTCAGACCAGGGAATCAGTAAAATAGAAGAAGCCAATAGAGATGGAGAAGTCGCCACAGAGGTGAGAATATGGTCTATGGTCTATATGGTTTTGTGAGGATTAGAATAGAAAGTGTATTGTCGTTTGGATGGGTTGTGTTGGCGCCAAGTGTCGACTAGGGAATGAGTTTGGAGTAGATGCTGAAAGGTGAATCGATGTGGGGATAGGGAGGGTGCTGCGGGAGATTTGTCCAGAAAAGAGTAGAGGACCTGGTTAGAATGCCCACAAAGAATAGTCGTACCTTTCTTATGGTGTTCGACAATTTGAAGAAAATGAGAGAGGAAGGAATTCGGATTGGAGTTGGGTGCATAGTACAAAGCCAGGGTCATGTCAATAGATGTATGAAGCGTGAATGGAGCTGTCCGATGAAAAGCTATCAAAACCCCCCTCTTCTTGACAGTTGCAGAGGCTGTAAAAAACTGAGGGAAGGAGGTTGTTAGGTAGTTAGGAGTATGTGAGGCAGAAAAGTGAGTTTCCTGCAAACAGGCAACATGCACATCTAGCGAGGCAAGCGAGCGGAAGGCCTTGCGGCGCTTCTGTGGGGAATTAAGACCCTGGACATTAAGGGTCAAAATGTTCAGGGCGGCCATGGGTCAGTGGGGAGAAAATAGCCAAACCTAGAAAGCGTGGGTAAGGGGATCGGATCCCCCCCGGTGAGCAAAGGGAAGGGGAGGGAAAGGCAGAGGAAAGAGGAAGGTGGAGAAGCACAGAGAGGGGAGGGAAGAAGACCAAGGGACGTTGGAGTAGACAGGGAGAGTGACAAGGTCAGGGGAGGGAAAAGGAAAACAAAACAAGAAACAAAAACAAAACCCTTTCCGTCAGTGCAGAGATCAACTATCCGCACTGAGGGAGATGATCCACCTCTGGAAGTCTCCAAAAGGAGGGTTCCGGAGGTGAGAAGGGGGCAGCCGTGGCAACCGACAGGTGACACAACCGCCAATAAAAATTAGTAGTAGACAAGATGTATGGTGGTGACCAGGGGTGACATTCAATAGCATGCAGGCAGCAGTAGAAAAACCATAACTCAAAATAAGTCAAGGAAGTTCGGCAAGCAAGAGGAGGAGCCTCAGATGGGGCAGGTGCCCGCAAAACAGGACCACAAAAAAAAAAGTGTTATTCAAAAATGCAATGCTCAATCAGCTGCGGTATACTACCCTCTGAGATGTCGGAGCAGAAACGTGGGATAGAGTCATACGCAGATGGAGTCTAGCTGATCGAGAGGCCATTCAGGTCAAAGAAGTCAGTTCCCACGCTGAGTGTAGTCAAGCCGTAGCAAGAGACAAACAGTGAAGGAATAACAATCTACCATAGGCATCATGGAAGGAGAAGGATAGAACAACTCGAACATGGCAGGTGGAGTATGGGATCCAGGATGCATCACAGTGTGGAACTTTCAGTCCATGGAGTCAACAGAAGTTGGTAGCGGAGAGATAAGTCGGCTCCTCTTAGGGGTAGCTGAAGTGGAGGCAGCAGGTTTCTGTGGAGAGCGGGATGCAGAGCGTCTGCGCTGCGGAAGGGGTGTAGGAGTGGATGGTGGTGAAAGCAGGTGCAGCTCCTGCAGAAGACGCTGGAGTTCGGCAGTAGTCTTGCAGGTATGCTTGCAATCTTGATGGGTAACTCAAACAGAAAAAGGGAAACCCCAAGAATAGATTATGCGGTTCTGCAGGAGGATGTGCAGTAGGGGTTTAACCACTTTACGTCTGCTCACATTGATGCTACTGCGGCAATGTGGCTCGTTATCGTCCAGCGGCGTAGACCTACGTCGCTGGACTCCGCCCCTTGTGGGTGGCGCGCGTGCCGCCGGAGGCTCACTCCCGCTGTATTCAGTTACAGCGGGAGTCGGGCCAGGTGAGGAGCGGCGGTGATCACCGCCGCTCTTCCCCGATCGTCGGGGATCGAGTGTGGAGATCCGCCCGCTTGTGTAAACAAAGCGGGCGGATCTCCTAAGTGACAGGCAGGGTCAGATTGCAGGGTTCAGCATAGCTGAACCTGCGATCTGTCCCTGTGTCACTCAGTCACCTCCCCCCACACACGTTAGTAAGCACCAGGCATACATTAACCCCTCCCTCTCCAATAAAAATTAACCCCTTCCCTGCCAGTGTCATTTTTACAGTAACAGTGCATATTTATAGCACTGATTACTGTAGTAATGTCACTGGTACCCCCAAAAGAGTCAAAAATGTCAGTCAAGGGTCCAATCTGTCCGCCGCAATGTAGCAGTCCCGCAAAAAAAATCGCAGATCGCCGCCATTACTAGTTAAAAAAAAAACAATAAAAATTACATACATTTCCAGTAGTTAGTAGCTGCGATAACTTTTGCGCAAACCAATCAAAATACGCTTATTGCAATTTTTTCTTACCAAAAATATGTAGCAGAAAACAAATTGGCAAAAAAAGTTAAAAAAATTAGATTTTTACATTTTTTGGGGGGGAATTTCATATAAAAAAATTTGAAAAATGTTGTTATTTTTTCAAAATTGTTGCTCTTTTTTTGTATATAGCACAAAAAGTAAAAATCGCACAGGTGATCAAATGCCACCAAAAGAAAGCTCTATTTGTGGGGGAAAAAAAGGACACAAATTTGGGTGCAGCGTCGCACGACCACGCAATTGTCCTTTAAATTAATGCAGTGCCGAATCACAAGAAATGGCCATCGCTGGCGGCCCTGCCCCGCTCGTCAGCAGGGAAGCCAATGCGTTCCCCACTGAGAGAGCAGGACGGTCGGCTGTTGTAAACACAGCTGACCGTTCTTCTCCCTGCAATGATTATAGAGCCCATGTGATCCTTCTATATAGGATCACATGTCTCTATGGTCATTTCAGAAGCCCCGCCCCCCCCCACAGATAGAATCACTCCCCTAGGCTCACATTTAACCCCTTGATCACCCATAATGTTAACCCCTTCCCTGCCAGTGTCATTATTACAGTAACAGTGCAGTAAAAATACGCTCATTGAGAATTTTTTTGTCAAAGACATGTAGCTAAATACATTTTGGCCTAAATATATGACAAAAATTTAATATATTGGATATTTTTTAACTGTCAAAGTAGAAAAATATTTTTATTTTTTCAAAATTATCACATTTTGTTATTAATATCGCAAAAAATGAAAAGCGCGCAGGTGATCAAATACCACCAAAAAAAATCTCTGTTTGTGGGGAAAAAAAGGAAGTAAATTTCGTTTGGGTATGGCGTTGCATGACCGCGCAATTGTCAGTTAAAGTTGCACAGTGCCGAATCGCAAAAAGTGGCCTGGACGTAAGACAGCAAAATTCTCCGGTGGTAAAGTGGTTAAATTCTCTGCGTTTATTGATCGTGGCTTTGCAGAGATCCCTGAAAAGTTGGTAGTCATAGCCTTGAAAGCGAAGAGAGTCCTTTTGCCTGGCGGCCTGTAGGAGCTGTTCCTTGGTTCTATAAAAGTGTAATTTGGCTATAATGTCCCTGGGTGGACCCTCCGGTTTGCGTGGGGCCAGGGCTCTGTGAACGCGATCCATTTCCAGGCGTTCAATAGGGATAGAGGGTGAGAGCTCCTGAAAGAGTGCTGTGATGGTGGACTGCAGATCTACCACAGATTTGGGTATCCCCCAGGTCCTGATGTTGGAGCGTCTGTCCCTATTTTCTTGATCCTCTAATTGGGCCTGCAGGGCCTGATTTTCTTCTCACAGGGCTTCCAAGTCCTCAGAATGATTAGAGATGCATACTTCAAGTTCGTCAGCTTTAATTTCCAGATCTGAGGAGCGTTGACCTAGTTCCCTGATCTCCCTTGTGAGCTTATCTGTGATCTGTCCTGAGGTGTGCTGCAGTTCCTTCTGTAGAATGTGCTCAAAGTGTTGGAGGAGTTCAGACTGTGGTGGACCGTAAGTTCTGACCCCCTGCGTAAACGGAATGTCAGTATCGGACTCACCTTCGTCAGGGTGTGGTAGGGCAAACCGAGGGGTCTTGGAGGAGCCGGAGGTTAACGGCGGTGTCATTTTGGAGGAGGGCCTCACTAGGACATTGCGTATGTTACAGCTTTTAAGCTTTGATTTGGCGCTCCCTGACACCATGGTGGGGTGGAGTGTGTGTGTGAGGCAGGCTGATAGGGGGTGTCGAGTTAATTGCGAGGCTGCTGGTCACCGATGCAGGCGGCAGGGCGTCACACGTCAGAGCGGAGCTCAGACAGACATGGCAATCTCACTGACTCCCCTTCAGAGGATAGCGATGAGGGAGCTAGTCAGCGTTTTGGTATAGATGATAGTTCAGCAGGTATAGGGCCCAAAACCAATGGGCCGGTTATGCAGAGCGACAGTGGGGAGGAGGCTGTTTATGCTGACTGTGTAAGGGGATAGAGGCTGTAGGAGGAGCAGTGAGTCCGCAGGGGGAGCCCCGTTATAGTTGATGGCGTTGGAGCCTAGTAAAGATGACTGCCGGCTGCGGTAGGCCCGATCTGGGAGGGCTGGCAACGGCTACACAGTACTGTTGTGGCGGTGGGGAGGTGCTGTGGAGATCACAATGGAGCAATTTCAGGATGACCGAGGGACGGATGGAGTACCTGTCTGTCAGATGCGGCCTACGGGAGCCCGTGGATCCTGTGGCGGTGGATTGCGGTTAGGCCGCGGGTCCCGGCGTTCAGTAATCTGACCTGCCTGCCCTGCCTCTGGTCCACAGGTCTGCTGGTGGAGCTGTAGGAGACCCGGTGGGGGTGACTCTGGCCTGGGTGTGGAGGATTCTTACCGGGTCCCCAATGTGCAGATCGCGGCCTCCCGTAGGAAAGACCGCGGCTTCAGCCGGCGGGTAGGCCTTGAAGTGTCCGAGGTAGGCGGTGGGTCCCACGGGTTTCAATATTCGGGCTGTTAGGTCCGGAACTACTTTGTTTGGTTTTAACGTTTTGCAAATTCAGTAATTCTTCTTCATACATTTTGGCCAAAAGTTATACTGCTACACATTTTTGGTAAAAATAACCCAAATAAGTATATATTATTTGGTCTTTGTGAAGGTTATAGAGTGTACAAGCTATGGTGCCAATCATTGAAAATTGATCACACCTGATGTACTGATGACCTATCTCATTTCGTGAGACACTAACAAGCCAGGAAAGTACAAATACCCCCCCAAATTACCCCTTTTTGGAAAGTAGAAATTCCAAGGTATATTGTAAGAGCCATGGTGAGTTTTTTGAAGTTGTAATTTTTAATTTATTTTTATTTTTTTTCACAAAAAAGTTGTGATACCAAGTTATTTCTCACACACTGTATAGGCATACTTACAACTACACCCCAAAATACATTCTGCTACTCCTCCTGAGTATGCTGATACCACATGTGTGAGATTTTTACACAGCCTCACCACATAGAGAGGCCCAACATCCAAGTAGCACCTACAGGCCTTCTAGTAGCATAAATTACACATATAATTTCCTGACAACCTATCACACTTATGAAGGCCCTGGAGCACCAGGACAATGGAAACACCCACAAATGGCCCCATTTTGGAAAAGTAAACACCCCAACACATATTTTAGGAGGCATTTTGAGTCTTTTGAACATGTCATTTTTTTACACAAGTTTTTGGAAAATATGGAAAGAAAATGAAAAAGCATTTTTTTTTTTTTTTTTTTACACAAAGTTGTCCATTTATAAGATATTTCTTTAAATATTCTTATTTTTTATATTATATTTTATTATTAAATATGTACTTTAAATACATAGCATGTACATAGCAAAAATTACACCCCAAAATACATTCTGCTACTCCTCCTGAAAATGGCGATACTGCATGTTTGAGACCTTTACACAGCCTGGCCACATACAGAGGCCTAACATTCAGGGAGCACTGTCAGGTGCTCTAGGGCAAAGTTTCTCAACCTTTTTTTGGTCAAGGCATCCTCCAAAAAAATTATGGACAGTCTTGAGGCGTCCCATTCTGAAATGTAAAATCGATTCTGATAGTTTTACATAATGCAGCAAGATCAATAGACGAAGGACACCCAACATTGAAGGTGATTTGTTCTTCCAAAGCAAACACACTTTTGCAAACTGGTACTGACTAGTATTCCAATGTTTCTCTTCTCCTTCAATTTTTCTCCATCACTTACCTAATAAGACCCCAAAACTGATGGAGAGAGGCAAGAGAGGGTCAAACACGGTTAATATGCAGGCAACTGAAATCCTCCTTATCAACTGATGATGTTATTGGTCATTAGGCGGTTGGCTGCTAGAAGGTTGTAATGGTGCACAATGAAAACCTGTGGCTTTGTGTAACTAAAAGACCGTTTTCATCCATCCACTGGCTTGTATACAGTTTGGGGGCAATTTTTAGGCATTTTGCCAAGGCATCCCTGAAGAAACCTCAAGGAACTCCAGGGTTTACAAATCTAATTTCCTGACTACTCATTACACTTTCGTGATGCACTGTAGGGCACTGATAAGCACTGTAGTGGCACAGATGTGGCACGGATGAGCACTGATGTTGCATGGATGTGGCACGGATGAGCACTGATGTGACATGGATGTGGCACGGATGAGCACTGATGTGGCATGAATGAGAACTGATGTGGCATGGATGTGGCATGGATGTGGCACAGGGGAGCACTGATGTGGCATGGATGTGGCATTGTTGTGACATGGGTGGGCACAGATGAGGCATGAATGTGGCATGGATGGGCATGAATGAGGTATGATTGAGGCATAGATGGGCATGATTGAGGCATGGATGGGCATGACTGAGGCATGAATGGGCATGGTTGAGGCATAGATGGGCATGATAAAGGCATGGATGGACACAGATTGGCATGCTTGAGGCACGACTGAGGCATGATTGAGGCTTGATTGAGGCATGGATGAGGCAGGGGTGAGCAGTGCTGCGATATCCCTCCTCTCCTGTCCTCGCAAGCTGTACCGATTGCTGTGTACATCGTCCGAGGAGAGAACTGAACCAGACATGGGCCGGTTTGTTGACAAATGATCACTCCGTCGTTGGACGGAGTGATCACATGGTAAAGGGCTACTGTCATTGGCCCTTTACCATGATCCATGGGGGAAGGGCATCATTGTATGCCCTCTCAGAATAAGCTGACCTCGTTGTAGCCATCATTCCGTTTTGGCCCGGTCGGCAAGTGCTTAATGTATTTGCCAGTAAAATAAAGAAGAACTCTATCTCTCCACAGACTATACAAAGTTCATTTGGGCCAAACTGGACCAAACAAACTATGTCCCTCACTAACCTGTCAGGCCGCCAGGTATGCAGTATAAACTGTATGTAGCTGCAGCTCAGAGCAAGCAATGTATCCTAGCAATGAATACAAAGCTTCCTCTGATTGGCCGAGTCAAAGGCAGGCTGATGATGTCACGACTCAGAGATCTACAGCTGAGGTGAGAGACTCTGCCCATAGGACAACAATCAGTCGTATACTGCACAAATCTGGCCTTTATGGAATAGTGGCAAGAAGAAAGCCATTTCTTAAAGATATCCATAAAAAGTGTTGTTTAAAGTTTGCCACAAGCCACCTGGGAGACACACCAAACATGTGGAAGAAGGTGCTCTGGTCAGATGAAACCAAAATCAAACATTTTGGCAACAATGCAAAACGTTATGTTTGGCGTAAAAGCAACACAGCTCATCACCCTGAATACACCACCCCCACTGTCAAACATGGTGGTGGCAGCATCATGGTTTGGGCCTGCTTTTTTAACCATTCCATTGTAGATTTTGCTTTATGTTTTGGATCATTTAACCCTCTTATCAGGGAAGATGGTTAAATGATCCAAAACATAAAGCAAAATCTACAAGGCAATGGTTCACAAATAAACATATCCAGGTGTTAGAATGGCCAAGTCAAAGTCCAGACCTGAATCCAATCGAGAATCTGTGGAAAGAACTGAAAACTGCTGTTCACAAATGCTCTCCATCCAACCTCACTGAGCTTGAGGCTGTTTTGCAATGAGGAATGGGCAAAAATTTCAGTCTCTCAATGTGCAAAACTGATAGAGACATACCCCAAGCGACTTACAGCTGTAATCGCAGCAAAAGGTAGCGCTACAAAGTATTAACTTAAGGGGGCTGAATAATTTTGCACGCCTAATTTTTCAGTTTTTTATTTGTTAACAAAGTTTGAAATATCCAATAAATTTCGTTCCACTTCATGATTGTGTCCCACTTGCTGTTGATTCTTCACAAAAAATTACAGTTTTATATCTTTAAGTTTGAAGCCTGAAATGTGGCAAAAGGTCGCAAAGTTCAAGGGGGCCGAATACTTTCGCAAGGCACTGTATGTGAAAGAATCCTTAGAAATAGGTTTTGGTAAAGGGGGCAGAGTGTAGTAGCCCGAAACAGAAAAAAAAGGAGTTTTGCCAATTGGTGGCGGTAACATATGTGTGGAGGGTGTTATCTCCAAAGATCTAAGTACATTTTTAATTTTTAGAGGACCAATGACACCCACTTTTTACACATTACCTAGAGGACCCATGAGAGTACCACAAATCCCCTGGGGAGACAATTTGTCTCTGAAAGTAATTGTTTAACATATTTAGTACATCTTTGTAATAAATTAACTCCAGGCTTCAGACCCCCCCCCCCCCAATCCCCTTTTCTTTTCCAGCCCCCCATCTTCACAAGTTATAATAAATGTGCGTATATACTTTTTTCCTGGTGTCTTCAGTTCAGTCCGGTGATATGTCCACATCACCCTCTTCTTCCTTTAGGAGTTGGTGGTCCTGCTCTCTCTGCAGCATTGTTCAGTGAGGCCAGTAAAGGGGTAGCCTTGATAGGAAAGTCTAAGTTGGACAGTGCCAAAGAGGAGGTAAGTATAGCAGCTGAAGCTGCTTTTTATCTTAAGAACTGTTGGGGAATCCATTCTAGGTAATTTGCTCAAGAAATCAAGTTTTAATACTATATTTCAGAAATTTTCAGCTCTGTATGTACGTAGTCAGAAATGATCTGTACAACATAACATGGAGGAGAATTGTTTGGTCACATTTTACATATAACAAAGGAACACCATAACAAAATTGGCATGTCAACAGTCATTTAAAAAAATTGCAGAAAGGATGTCATCTGATGAAGAGAAAAAGGCAAAATGATGAAAACAAAATAAAGAAGTGAATAACATTTTTTTACACTGTATTTATTCCTGAAAACCCACTTACAGTAAATGTTCAAAGGTTTGTTGCCTTTTATAATGCTCTTCTGACTCTGAAGAGAAACATAATAGATATTTAAAACATTTGCAAGGCCATCATTTTGAGTCACATACAAGATTCACACTCTAAATATAGAATGAGTATAAAAAAAAGTTAAACTTTCAAAACTTTATAATTAATGTGTAGTACACCCACGCACGATATTGTTGCTCTAGACACATCGGCAAAACAACTCATCCACAAGGATGCTGGGTACATTAACCCAAGGACAAAAGTGTCAAAAGGCCTTTGGCAGCTTGGGTGAAAGCATGAGAGATATCTTGTTTTAAAATCTGACCCTTGTATATGTCACAGTATTCTCCAGCTGTATTTTACACAACCAAACCTCGGACATTTCTAGCAGACGATGCCCTTTACCACCCCCTCCTGCTCTCCTGTCATCTTCACTTCCCATCCTTTTCACTCATTCTCTAGAAATTGTCTTAATATCTCAATAGTCAGCTGTTCAAGAAAAAAAAATGCTTACTTAGATGTTTCTGAAATATAACAGTGACAAATGTGCCCTGTTTTGTGTTCCGCAGTTTAAAATAGTTTTCGAGGTTCACTAATTCACAACTCATGTCATATTTTATCCATTATTTTTTTTTGTTTTGCTGCCAATCTTTTAAATAGCCACTTATGACCATATTCACACTTGTGGTTAGGGCTATAGTGCAGGCTCCAGTGGCAAGAATCTAAGCCTTCCTGCAGCCAAAATGTGTTTGCCAATAACTGCTCAGCCCATACAAACCAATGACAGGCTGATGGGAGCTGCCGCTTTCCTTGGCTGTTTGGATTCACAGTCAGGAACATACGCAATTTCTGGTGACATATTGGGGGACATTGTCACGTACCTGACTGTGGAGCCCGAGATGATGAGGGTGGCCTTTTGCACAATTCCTGTCCAAGCACCCCTGGTAGTGGAGACAGGGACTGCTAGTGCAGCAGAAGGACACAGGTGCCTGAAAGCTGAAGGAGTGGGCTGCAGCTTGGGGGCACAGGAGTCCTTGCAGTGGTGGTGTGGAGTCTGGGCACAAGCCTTATACAGTGGGAGCTAGGCAGACAGGTGCAAAATAAGGTTTAGATTCAAGGTCGGGAAAAGGCAGAAATCAGTAACATGCTGGCAGTGGGGTACCAAATCAGGAAGCAGAGACGTAGTCATAAATCCAAGCCAGGGTCGGTAACATAAGCAAGAAGCAGATATAGCAGGCAAGGGTGATCCGAGACCGAGAGAGGTGTAAAACGTAGTCAGTCAGGGACAAGGTTAGCAAACATGGATTAGTATCTAGAACACAGGAACCTATAGCCTGCACACTGATAATCATAAAGTATCCATGCATGTCTCCAAAAGTGCTTCTAAGGAAATCATAAAAAACATTTATTGTATGGCCAAAATTTAAAGCACACAAGCACAGTAATTTCATACGAACTCATAATTACATGTGGATACCACACAGGTCTCTTCCAGCCTCTGTACACTTGGACAAACCAGTACTTGTAATGAGGTTGTAGGTGTATCCACTATAGATTTAATTAGGATGCCAGGAGCTTTGAAACGCATTATCCTATTGGTGGGTGAGCGCCCTGTGGTCCACTACCTCTCCTGACACAGCCGTCCGCATGGCGGCATCATCTCCTTGGCCCGCAACACTGCCAATTGCATAATATCCGGGGATTGTAGAACTCTAGAGTGGCCATCTTCTTGGTGGGTTTTCACTCGTCCATATACAGAAATAAGGACTGATATCCACGCATGACACTGGGAGCTGTTCCCTAGCATGCATTTTTCTGGATTTCCTGGCTGGTATGTGATAAACCTACAGTATATCACAAAAGTGAGTACACCCCTAACATTTTTGTAAGTATTCTATTATTTCTTTTCATGTGACAACACTGAAGAAATTACACTTTGTTACAAGGTAAAGTAGTGAGTGTAAAGCTTGTATAACAGTGTAAATTTGCTATCCCCCACAAAATTACTCAACACACAGCCATTAATGTCTAAACCACTGGCAAAAAAAGTGAGTAAACCCCTAAGTGAAATTGGGCCCAATTAGCCATTTTCCCTCCCTGGTGTCATGTGACTCATTAGTGTTACAAGGTCTAAGGTGTGAATGGGGAGCAGGTATGTTAAATTTGGTGTTATCACTCTCACTCTCTCATACTGGTCACTGAAAGTTCAATATGGCACCTCAGGGCAAAGAAGTCTCTGAGGATCTGAAAAAAAGAATTGTTGCTTTACATAAAGATGGCCTAGGCTATAAGAAGATTGCCAAGTCCCTGACACTGAGCTGCAGCATGGTTTCCAAGACCATACAGCAGTTTATCAGGACAGGTTCCACTCAGAACAGGCCTCACCATGGTCGACCAAATAAGCTGAATGCACATGCTCAGCGTCATATTCAGAGGTTGTCTTTGGGAAACAGACGAATGAGTGCTGCCAAAGATGAACTTATTTGGTTCATATGGTGTCAAGCATGTGTGGCGGCAACCAGGTGAGGAGTACAAAGAAAAGCGTGTCTTGCCTACAGTCAAGCATGGTGGTGGCAGTGTCATGGTCTGGGGCTGCATGAGTGCTGCTGGCACTGGGGAGCTACAGTTCATTGAGGGAACCATGAATGCCAACATATACTGTAACATACTGAAGCAGAGCATAATCCTCTCCCTTTGGAGTCTGGGCCGCGGGGCAGTATTCCAACATGATAACAACCCCAAACACACCTCCAAGACAACCACTGCCTTGCTAAAGAAGCTGAGGGTGAAGGTGATGGACTGGCCAAACATGTCTCCAGACCTAAACCTTATTGAGCATCTGTGGGGCATACTCAAACCTAAGGTGGCGGAGTGCAAGGTCTCTAACATTCACCAGCTCTGTGATGTCTTCATGGAGAAGTGAAGGTGGACTCCATTGGCAACCTGTGATGCTCTGGTGAACTCCATGCCCAAGAGGGTTAAGGCAGTGCTGGAAAATAATGGTGGTTACACAAATCATTGACACTTTGGGCCCAATTTGGACATGTTCACTTATGGGTGTACTCATTTTGGTTGCCAGCGGTTTAGACATTACAGGCTGTGTGTTTAGTTATTTTGGGGGGACAGCAAATGTACACTGTTATACAAGCTGTACACTCACTGATTTACATTGTAGCAAAGTGTAATTTCTTCAGTGTTGTCTCATGAAAATATATAATAAAATATTTACAAAAATGTTTTTAAGGGTGTACTCACTTTTGTGAGATGCTGTACAACCTCAATACAAGTTCGGGTTTGTCCCAGTGTACAGAGGCTGGAAAAGGCCGTGTGGTATCCATGCATAATTGTGAGTTCTTATGCAATGACTATGCCTTTTTCTGTGACTGTGTGCTTTTAATTTTGGCCACACAATAAATGTTTTTTATGATTTCCTTAGAAGCTAGTTTTTATTCCACTATTCTCCTATTTTTTTACTTTTTGAGAAATTCATGGACATTCATGGATACCCTGCTATGACTATCAGTGTGCAGGTTATAGGTTTTTGTTTGTGTTTTGAGCTTCTAACTTCAGCTTGTTCAATTAAGCTTTGACAATAAAACCTGGAAGCTGACTGGTTTCTATGCAGAGCTGCACCAGATTGTGTAAATCTACCGCATTCTGTCTGTGTTCAGGGGCAATTATCTGTCCCTAAACGCAGGTAGCCACACGGTGCGCTCCCAGCAAAGAGACCAGGGTCTCACCAGAGACCAGAGAGCCCCGAGCCCCGTTCTAATAATCAGGACTCGGAACGTCCGATTCCAGGTCACATGATCGCTGTGATAGACTCTGATTGGCTATCACAATGATCAGTCACTGTAAAGCCCACTCTCGTGTTTTCTGTGTCACTCTCTGTCCTTGCAGAGACAGGAAAAAACATAAAATTAAAAAAAAAAAATACCTAGATCAAGGTTTAATCTAGGTCAGTGCCAGGGTCAATGTTTTGGTAATTTAAATTAATATACATGTCAGTGTCAGTGTGTTTTAGGTAGAATTAAAAAAAAGCAAAATGCTAATTATTGTTTCTGGACTGTACTATGGGTAAAACTAACATACACATGCAACATATGTGGTATCCCTGCAATCGTCAGGAGCAGGAAAATGTATTGTTTTTTTTTTTTTTTTTGGTGGTAAGTTATGATAGTAGGAAGAAACATACAATTAAATAAAAAAAAAATGATTTTTTTAAAACTATTTTGGGCAGGTTTTCCTTTGATAATAATAAAAAAAAAAAAAATCAAGAAATATCCATGTACCACCAAATAAAAGCCCAATTTATTGAAAAAAAAAACTAGCTAAAATTGACCTGGATGCACAAAGGAGTTGTGACAATATGTACAGTTTTACTAACACATGTCAAAATTGCAAAATTGAGCTTACGCATTTAGATTTGTTTTACCCTTAGGTGCAAAGGGGTTTATTATGATTTTGATTTAGGTAAATTATCATGGCAGAACAGTCTTTACAACAGCTTCTATGCCAGTGGGAGAACAATACTATGCCTTAATATGTGAGCATCTTCTTACAGTCTTTTGTTTGTTGCATGTGAGCAATCTCTGCTGGTCTCTTATAATTTGTGAAAAGTAACAGTAAATTGTAGGAAGGGTTGGCTATTGTAATCTATTGTAATACTGGAAAACATAATAAGCCACCGCTGTTAAACCTTGCCTATGTACCCATGCCTCTGCAGAGTAAAAAACATTTGCTATTCACCACAGCAAGCTGCACATGTTGCTTGAAGTTGGCTCCTAGGTCTTGCTTTCTCAAGAGGGCTTTAATCAGTCAGTAGACCTCTTGTGGTGTCTTCACACATATTGCTACATAAGGAAACCTTAATAAGGTTGAAGGATTGTAAGAGGTGTATGAAAGTCAGCCAGCCCCCAGTCTGATACACTCACCTTCCAGTCTGTCACCAACCAAATAAAACCTGTCTTTTGGTACAAAGAATAGGGGTTTAGTTGACACACATTTGCAGGTTTTATTTGGTTGGTGACAGACTGGAAGGTGAGTGTATCAGACTGGGGGCTGGCTGACTTTCATACACCTCTTACAATCCTTCAACCTTATTTTGTGTTTTGTTATAGGGATGGAGACGCCGGGCAACACCAGCTTGGGTCTCATATAAAGTCCCACCTAGTCCAATATGTTTAAGCAACCAGGGATGGAGACGCCTTGCTTACAGCTTGGTGGCTCATATAAAGTCCCACCGTGCGATTTTCGTGCGTTCTTGGTGGATGCAGTTTTGATTTGACCTTAGTGTTTTCCGTATACAGGGATGGAGACCAATAGCATGACCTGCTTGTCTCACATAAAGTCCCAAAAGGAAATTAGGGATTTCAAAGGCAGTGTGCTTTACAGGCCATGCCCCATACATAAAATCCCTTCCTATCTATATGCTGCATTCACCAAGGGGATGGAGGTGTAATGATTTTCAGCTGCTCTTTTCCAGTTTGCACCATGGTTATAATCTAATCATTTGAGTCTTTGAGACAACTGCCAGTTTGTGGATGGGGATGGGTTGGGGGAGGTTGGGCTGTCTCCCTCTCACCTGTTCCCCCATCCACCCATTAGCGGCCATGTGCCTCCAGTGGAGGACACTAAATTAAGAGTGTAGGACTGCAGATATAATGGGGTGCCGTGCAGTGGCTCTGCAGCTTTCACATGCGTTTGCAAATGTGTGTCAACTAAACCCCTATTCTTTGTACCAAAAGACAGGTTTTATTTGGTTGGTGACAGACTGGAAGGTGAGTGTATCAGACTGGGGGCTGGCTGACTTTCATACACCTCTTACAATCCTTCAACCTTATTTTGTGTTTTGTTATAGGGATGGAGACGCCGGGCAACACCAGCTTGGGTCTCATATAAAGTCCCACCTAGTCCAATATGTTTACATAAGGAAACCTTTTCTGTGCATCTTGGTATCCCCACAATTAGAGATGGAAAGAACACCCCCAGGTTCTGTTCTACCCCAGAACTCCAGAACAGGGAATAAGATCTGAACAGAACCCTAATAAAGTCTATGGGACCAGAACTCGAAAAAATATAAAATACCAATTTTTAAGGCTTATATACGTTATTGGCCATCAAAAAGGGTATGGGGGCCTGGGTACCACCCTGGGGGACATGTATCAATGAAAAAATATTTTTTTTTTAATGTTGTTTTTAGATGAGTAGTGATTTTAATGATACCTAACCACTTGCTGCCAAATCATGTACCTGGTACATCATTTGACTTCAAGTGGCTGTACCAGTGTGATGCCTGCCAGCTGCAGGCATTACCCAAGTACTGTTTTTTAGAACCGTCAGTCGCCCCTTATGTAATAACAACCGGAGCAGCTAACCAGCCACTCGGTTGTTTTTAAAGCAGCCTTCCCTGTCTCACTCAGGTTCTCCCGTCCTACCAGCTGACCCAAGCTACTTGCTGGCACGTCCCCCAGCTAGTCAGAGACCCAAAAAAAGCTGGGATCAGCCTTGATCAGGTCGCCCCTATGGTAACTCGGAAGCGATGACATGACATCACTTCTGGTTTACCAACATCTTAACGGGACCAATTTTTGCAAATCAAAAGTGTTAAAAACACTGATCTTGGCTCTTTGAATGCTTTCAAGTGCAGATGAGGGATTTGGGGTCCCCAAATAGACTTACGGCAACACATTGTGGAGAAGAAGGAGTGCATGCTCCGCAACGTGTCACCCTAAAGTCTACAGCACGGCATCTTGGAAGTGATGTTATGCCCCCCCCCGGACTGATGAGCCTTGGCAAAGTGAGGATCAAGGAAGCCTCCTGTCAGCTCACAGGTGGCCCTTACCCCCAGCCACAGATACGACTGCATCCAGAGGGACTCCACTAATGCCTATGACTAGCCTTATATCTCATGATCATTTTTATACTACTCTTGTGAGTAAGAAATTGTTCGTTTAATGTATTAAATGGTTTACTGCTACACTTAGAAGGGCGCTTGTGGTTTCTCCCCTTTGTTTTTGATGACAGAGCCGCTTCTCTCTCCACCATTGGTGAATGAGGTAACATTTTGCTGACTTCCATAGAACAATCAAGTTCAGACAAAACTGCTTTTTTTTTTGTGGTGAAAGTTTACCACATTCACTAAACTCTAGAGCAAATTCCCTTGCAAAGTGAAAAGTCTATATGCCTTTAGTAAATCAATCCCAGTGTCTCTCTATGCTGGTCATACACATTGCAATTTGCTTTCAATTTAATTTTCTATCAAATTTGCAAAGCAATTGAAATATACAATGATCCTTTTGATTGACTTCCAGGAATTGAATTTAAAATTACTCTGATCAATAGTTATTCCTTTTTTTGATTGCATTTCAATTCACAATTAAAATTTTGCTCCTCTAAAGCACATGTGATCATTATTAACCCAGTTTTGAAAATTGACTAAATTCTAATGCTCCATTAAACTGGTGGGCGTTAGAGTGCTTTGTTTCTGGCAATTACTTTCAATCATATTTGCAATTTCCTGTGAATGGAATGAGATTGAAATTGACTAAAGATTGTCACATGAATGGCCAGCTTTAAACCTCATGCCCTCCCTTTCATAAATCTACGAGTGTGCGTTAGCTATCACTCCTATTGGTTTTTGAAAGGGTGATTGCCTGACTTTAGTTTGTGTTGAGCATCTCTACGTAGTAAAGCTACTTGTGAGCAACTGGAGTAAGAATATTATAAAATTAAAAGGAATAACCGCGCTAGGTAAACATAAAAAGCGAAGCAGCAGCTTCAAGTGTGACAACACCAATAATGCAAATAAATAGTAATAAGCTGCGTTAAAATTAATGTTACGTGCTATGCTCACACGTGTAAATATATAATGTAAAGTCCCAATAGTCTCTAGACACAAATGTATTTTTTGATATACACAGATCTTCAACTGCTATAGTGCCTCCTCGAGTAATCCGATCTGCTTACCAGATTTAGGTGAGATTTGAGCCAAAAATTATCCCAATGACACCAGAATGTCTCCCTCGATCAGTTGTGTTCTCAAAAACGTAGGACCTCAAACGATGTTGGATCATACATGTGGAAAAAGAAAGGGTCCCATAGCGTAATACTGATAATGCATATATAAGAAATAGGGAACCCAAAAGGTGCACGTGTATAGTGTATATTCACACCTAATTGTGATAAGACCAAAAAGAATACTGCAGAAAGTACACCAAATGACCCACCACCGAGTGCACCAACTGCTTACCAGAACTGTGAGTTAATATGCCAAACAAGATAAAGACCACCACCGAAAGCACGATCTTCTTACCAAAAAATTAAGGATATATGAATAGGATGAATAACCACCACCGAAAGCACGAACTGCTTACCAAAATCAATAGTAAGAGAGCAGAGTAAATATATTATGGACCATCCAGACAGTGAGCCAGACTACATCAATAGTAGATAATGACCATCACCCATTAATGCCAGCCGCTTACCAGATGTCAGTACAGATATAGCCAAACAAAGGGAAATGTCTCCAGATCCAGGACAATCCAGCATTTATGACCCGATATCCAATCCCTCCAGGGATGATAGATGGATCTCACAGGGTGGGCATCAATCCCCAGATCACATATGTAAATAAATATACAAACACCCCATAGTGTAAAACTTCCAGGTTTAATAATTTAAAAATGAAGAATAAAACTCACACAATATCGGTGAATAGAGAGCATGAATGTAACAAGCCGCCGGCCGGTCGGCTCCTCCGCCCATCCTAGTCTCGTTCTGATGATGTCAGCACGCCGCGATCCGACGTACGTTTAGTCAAAACTGACGTTCTCAGTTTTTGGAATTTGGAACACGGAACTCCGAATTCAGAACACGGAATTTGGAACACGGAATTTGGAACATGGAATTTGGAACATGGAACTCAGAATTTAGAACATGGAACTTGGAATTGTATGTATCTGGAAATGTATATTTTTCTAAAAAATTTATTTTTTTTGAAAAATGTATCTTTTTTTCAAAAAATGTATCTATTTTCCAAAAATGTAACTTTTTTGAAATGTATCTTTTTTTGAAATTTGGAACTCGGAATTTGGAACACGGAATTTGGAACACAGAATATGGAACACGGAATATGGAACAAGGAATTCAGAATTTGGAACACTGAATGTGGAATATGGTACTCAGAATTTGGAACACGGAACTTTGAATTTGGAACACTGAACTCGGAATTTGGGACATGGAATATGGAATTTGGATCATGGAATTTGGAACACGGAATTTTCAAAGATGGAACTCAGAGTTTGGAACACGGAATTTGGAACACAGAACTCGGAATTTGGATTACGGAACTCCGAATTTGGAACACTGAACTCGGAATTTGGGACATGGAATATGGAATTTGGATCATGGAATTTGGAACACGGAATTTTCAAAGATGGAACTCAGAGTTTGGAACACGGAATTTGGAACACAGAACTCGGAATTTGGATTACGGAACTCCGAATTCGGAACATGGAATTTGGAACACGGAATTTGGAACACGGAATTTGGAACACGGAACTCGGAACACGGAGCTTGGAATTGTATGTATCTCGATATGTATCTTTTTAAAAAAAATGTATCTTATTGGAAATATATTTTTAACACCGAATATGGAACACAGAATATGGAACACGGAATTTGGTAAACGGAATTTGGAACATGGAATTTGGAACATGGGACTCAGAATTTGGAACATTAAACTCGGAACTCGGAATTTGGAAAACAGTACTCATAATTTGGAACACGGAACTCGAAATTTGGAACACAGAACTCAAAATTTGGAACACGGAACTCGAAATTTGGAACACGGAACTCAAAATTTGGAACACATATTTGGAACACAGAACTCAGAATTTGGAACATGGAACTCGGAATTTGGAACTCGGAATTTGGAACATGGAATTTGGAACATGGAATTTGGAACATGGAACTCGGAATTTGGAACATGGAATTTGGAAAAGTATGTATCTCGAAATGTATCTTTTTGGAAAAAATTTACCTTTTTTGAAAAATGTATCTTTTTTGAAAAAATATTTTTTTTTTTTCAAAAAATGAAACTTTTTTGAAAAATGTATATTTTTTTGAAATTTGGAACTCGGAATTTGGAACACGGAATTTGGAACACATAACTCAGAATTTGGAACATGGAACTCGGAACACGGATTTTGGAATTTGGAACACGGAACTCGGAATTTGCAACACGTAACACTGAACGTAGAATATAAAACTCAGAATTTAAAAGTATCTTTTTTGAAAAAAATTAACTTCTTGCAAAAACTGTATCTTTTATTAAAAAATGTGTCTTTTTTCAAAGATGTATCTTTTCTGAAAAAAAAAAAAACATTTTAAACAATGTGTCTTTTTTTTTATTGATTTTAGAAAAAATATCTTTTTTCAAAAATGTGTCTTTTTAAAAAAATGTATCTTTTTTTGAAATTTGAAACTCGGAATTTAGAACACGGAACTCAGAAACTCGGAATTTGGAACACAGAATTTGGAATTTGGAACACGGAACTCGGAATTTGGAACATGGAAATCGAAATTTGGAACACAGAATTTGGAACACAGAACTCAGAAATCGCAATTTGGAACATGGAACTCAAAATTTGGAACACGGAATTGGGAACACAGAACTCAGAATTTGGAACATGGAACTCGGAATTGTATGTATCTCGAAATGTATCTTTTTCTAAAAAAAATTATCTTTTTTGAAAAATTTATCTTTTGTGAAAAAATGTATCTTCTTAGAAAAAATATGTATCTATTTTCCAAAAATGTAACTTTTTTGAAACGTATCTTTTTTGAAATTTGGAACTCGGAATTTGGAACACAGAATTTGGAACACGGAATATGGAACATGAAACTCAGAATTTGGAACAGTGAATATGGAATATGGTACTCAGAATTTGGAACACAGAACTCAGAATTTGGAACACAGAATTTGGGACACGGAACATGGAATTTGGATCACGGAATTTGGAACATGGAATTTTTGAAGATGGAACTCGGAATTTGGAACACGGAATTTGGAACACAGAACTCGGAATTTGGAACACGTAACTCCGAATTCGGAACACGGAATTTGGAACACGGAATTTGGAACACGGAATTTGGAACATGAAATTTGGAACACAGAACTCCGAATTTGGAACATGGAACTTGTAATTGTATGTATCTCGAAATGTATCTTTTTCTAAAAAATTTATTTTTTTTGAAAAATGTATCTTTTGTGAAAAAAATTTATCTTTTTAGAAATTTTTTTTCAAAGTATGTATCTATTTTCCAAAAATGTAACTTTTTTGAAACATGTATCTTTTTTGAAATTTGGAACTCGGAATTTGGAACACGGAATTTTGAACACGGAATATGGAACACGGAATGTGGAATATGGTACTCAGAATTTGGAACACGGAACTCGGAATTTGGAACACGGAACTCGGAATTTGGGACACGGAACATGGAATTTGGATCACGGAATTTTAGAATATGGAATTTTCGAAGATGGAACTCGGAATTTGGAACACGGAATTTGGAACATGGAACTCAGAATTTGGAACAGTGAATATGGAATATGGTACTCAGAATTTGGAACACAGAACTCAGAATTTGGAACACGGAACAAGGAATTTGGGACACGGAACAAGGAATTTGGATCACGGAATTCAGGACATGGAATTTTCGAAGATGGAACTGGGAATTTGAACACGGAATTTGGAACACAGAACTCAGAATTTGGAACACGGAACTCCGAATTCGAACACGGAATTTGGAACACGGAATTTGTAACATGGAATTTGGAACACAGAACTCCGAATTTGGAACATGGAACTCGGAATTGTATGTATCTCGAAATGTATCTTTTTCTAAAAAATTTTTTTTTTTGAAAAATGTATCTTTTGTGAAAAAATGTATTTTTTAGAAATTTTTTTTCAAAGTATGTATCTATTTTCCAAAAATGTAACTTTTATGAAATTTGGAACTCGGAATTTGGAACACGGAATTTTGAACACGGAATATGGAACACGGAATGTGGAATATGGTACTCAGAATTTGGAACACGGAACTCAGAATTTGGAACACGGAACTCGGAATTTGGGACACGGAACATGGAATTTGAATCACGGAATTTGGAACATGGAATTTTCGAAGATGGAACTCGGAATTTGGAACACAGAACTCGGAATTTGGAACACGGAACTCCGAATTCGGAACACGGAATTTGGAACATGGAATTTGGAAATGTACAGTATGTATCTCGAAATGTATCTTTTTGGAAAAAATGTATCTTTTTTGAAAAATGTATCTTTTTTGAAAAATTTATCTTTTTTTAAATTTTTTTTTTTCAACAATTAATGTATCTTTTTTCAAAAAATGAAACTTTTTGAAAAATGTATCTTTTTTTAAATTTGGAACTCGGAATTTGGAACACGGAATTTGGAACACATAACTCAGAATTTGGAACATGGAACTCGGAACACGGATTTTGGAATTTGGAACACGTAACACTGAATGTAGAATATAAAACTCAGAATTTAAAAGTATCTTTTTTGAAAAAATTTAACTTCTTACAAAAAATGTATCTTTTATCAAAAAATTTCCTTTTTCCTTTTTTCAAAGATGTATCTTTTCTGAAATTTTTTTTATTTTTTTTTATACAATGTCTTTTTTTTTATTGATTTTAGAAAAAAAAATCTTTTTTCAAAAATGTGTCTTTTTTAAAAAATGTATCTTTTTTTGAAATTTGAAACTCGGAATTTAGAACATGGAACTCAGAAACTCGGAATTTGGAACACAGAACTTGGAATTTGGAACATGGAACTCGGAATTTGGAATACGGAAATCGAAATTTGGAACACAGAATTTGGAACACAGGACTCAGAAATCGCAATTTGGAACACGGAACTCGGAATTTGGAACCAGAACATGGAATTTGGAACACGGAACACGAAATTTGGGACACGGAACATGGAATTTGGAACCCGAAATTTGGAACACGGAATTTGGAACATGGAACTCAGAATTTGGAACAGTGAATATGGAATATGGTACTCAGAATTTGGAACACAGAACTCAGAATTTGGAACACGGAACTCGGAATTTGGGACACGGAACATGGAATTTGGATCACGGAATTTGGAACATGGAATTTTCGAAGATGGAACTCGGAATTTGGAACACAGAATTTGGAACACAGAACTCAGGATTTGGAACACGGAACTCTGAATTCAGAACAAGGAATTTGGAACATGGAATTTGGAACACAGAACTCCGAATTTGGAACATGGAACTCGGAATTGTATGTATCTCGAAATGTATCTTTTTCTAAAAAATGTATTTTTTTTGAAAAATGTATCTTTTGTGAAAAAATTTATCTTTTTAGAATTTTTTTTTCAAAGTATGTATCTATTTTCCAAAAATTTAACTTTTTTGAAACATGTATCTTTTTTGAAATTTGGAACTCGGAATTTGGAACACGGAATTTTGAACAAGGAATGTGGAATATGGTACTCAGAATTTGGAACACGGAACTCGGAATTTGGAACACGGAACATAAAATTTGGGACACGGAACATGGAATTTGGATCACGGAATTTGGAACATGGAATTTTCGAAGATGGAACTCGGAATTTGGAACACGGAATTTGGAACATGGAACTCAGAATTTGGAACAGTGAATATGGAATATGGTGGTCAGAATTTGGAACACAGAACTCAGAATTTGGAACATGGAACTCGGAATTTGGGACACAGAACATGGAATTTGGATCACGAATTTGGAACATGGAATTTTTGAAGATAGAACTCGGAATTTGGAACACGGAATTTGGAACACAGAACTCGGAATTTGGAACACGGAACTCCAAATTCGGAACACGGAATTTGGAACACGGAATTTGGAACATGGAATTTGGAACATGGAGTTTGGAACACAGAACTCCGAATTTGGAACATGGAACTCGGAATTGTATGTATCTTGAAATTTATCTTTTTCTATAAAATGTATTTTTTTTGAAAAATGTATCTTTTGTGAAAAAATTTATCTGAAATTTGGAACTCGGAATTTGGAACACGGAATTTTGAACACGGAATATGGAACATGGAATGTGGAATATGGTACTCAGAATTTGGAACACGGAACTTGGAATTTGGAACACGGAACTCAGAATTTGGGACACGGAACATGGAATTTGGATCACGGAATTTGGAACATGGAATTTTCGAAGATGGAACTGGGAATTTGGAACACGGAATTTGGAACACAGAACTCGGAATTTGGAACACGGAACTCCGAATTTGGAACATGGAACTCAGAATTGTATGTATATCGAAATGTATCTTTTTCTAAAAAATTTATTTTTTTTAAAAAAATTTATCTTTTGTGAAAAAATTTATCTTTTTAGAAATTTTTTTTCAAAGTATGTATCTATTTTCCAAAAATGTAACTTTTTTGAAACGTATCTTTTTTGAAATTTGGAACTCGGAATTTGGAACACGGAATTTTGAACACGGAATATGGAACACGGAATGTGGAATATGGTACTCAGAATTTGGAACACAGAACTCAGAATTTGGAACACGGAACTCGGAATTTGGGACACGGAACATGGAATTTGGATCACGGAATTTGGAACATGGAATTTTCGAAGATGGAACTCGGAATTTGGAACACGGAATTTGGAACACAGAACTCAGGATTTGGAACACGGAACTCTGAATTCAGAACACGGAATTTGGAACATGGAATTTGGAACACAGAACTCCGAATTTGGAACATGGAACTCGGAATTGTATGTATCTCGAAATGTATCTTTTTCTAAAAAATTTATTTTTTTTGAAAAATGTATCTTTTGTGAAAAAATTTATCTTTTTAGAATTTTTTTTTCAAAGTATGTATCTATTTTCCAAAAATTTAACTTTTTTGAAACATGTATCTTTTTTGAAATTTGGAACTCGGAATTTGGAACACGGAATTTTGAACAAGGAATGTGGAATATAGTACTCGGAATTTGGAACACGGAACTCGGAATTTGGAACACGGAACACAAAATTTGGGACACGGAACATGGAATTTGGATCACGGAATTTGGAACATGGAATTTCCAAAGATGGAACTCGGAATTTGGAACATGGAACTCAGAATTTGGAACAGTGAATATGGAATATGGTGCTCAGAATTTGGAACACAGAACTCAGAATTTGGAACACGGAACTCGGAATTTGGGACACAGAACATGGAATTTGGATCACGAATTTGGAACATGGAATTTTTGAAGATGGAACTCGGAATTTGGAACACGGAATTTGGAACACAGAACTCGGAATTTGGAACACGGAACTCCAAATTCGGAACACGGAATTTGGAACACGGAATTTGGAACATGGAATTTGGAACATGGAGTTTGGAACACAGAACTCCGAATTTGGAACATGGAACTCGGAATTGTATGTATCTTGAAATGTATCTTTTTCTATAAAATGTATTTTTTTTTGAAAAATGTATCTTTTGTGAAAAAATTTATCTGAAATTTGGAACTCGGAATTTGGAACACGGAATTTTGAACACGGAATATGGAACACGGAATGTGGAATATGGTACTCAGAATTTGGAACACGGAACTTGGAATTTGGAACACGGAACTCAGAATTTGGGACACGGAACATGGAATTTGGATCACGGAATTTGGAACATGGAATTTTCGAAGATGGAACTGGGAATTTGGAACACGGAATTTGGAACACAGAACTCGGAATTTGGAACACGGAACTCCGAATTTGGAACATGGAACTCAGAATTGTATGTATCTCGAAATGTATCTTTTTCTAAAAAATTTATTTTTTTAAAAAAAATTTATCTTTTGTGAAAAAAATTATCTTTTTAGAAATTTTTTTTCAAAGTATGTATCTATTTTCCAAAAATGTAACTTTTTTGAAACGTATCTTTTTTGAAATTTGGAACTCGGAATTTGGAACACGGAATTTTGAACACGGAATATGGAACACGGAATGTGGAATATGGTACTCAGAATTTGGAACACAGCACTCAGAATTTGGAACACGGAACTCGGAATTTGGGACACGGAACATGGAATTTGGATCACGGAATTTGGAACACGGAATTTGGAACACGGAATTTGGAACATGGAATTTGGAACACAGAACTCCGAATTTGGAACATGGAACTCAGAATTGTATGTATCTCGAAATGTATCTTTTTCTAAAAAATTTATTTTTTTTAAAAAAATTTATCTTTTGTGAAAAAAATTATCTTTTTAGAAATTTTTTTTCAAAGTATGTATCTATTTTCCAAAAATGTAACTTTTTTGAAACGTATCTTTTTTGAAATTTGGAACTCGGAATTTGGAACACGGAATTTTGAACACGGAATATGGAACACGGAATGTGGAATATGGTACTCAGAATTTGGAACACAGCACTCAGAATTTGGAACACGGAACTCGGAATTTGGGACACGGAACATGGAATTTGGATCACGGAATTTGGAACATGGAATTTTCGAAGATGGAACTCGGAATTTGGAACACGGAATTTGGAACACAGAACTCAGGATTTGGAACACGGAACTCTGAATTCAGAACACGGAATTTGGAACATGGAATTTGGAACACAGAACTCCGAATTTGGAACATGGAACTCGGAATTGTATGTATCTCGAAATGTATCTTTTTCTAAAAAATTTATTTTTTTTGAAAAATGTATCTTTTGTGAAAAAATTTATCTTTTTAGAATTTTTTTTCAAAGTATGTATCTATTTTCCAAAAATTTAACTTTTTTGAAACATGTATCTTTTTTGAAATTTGGAACTCGGAATTTGGAACACGGAATTTTGAACACGGAATATGGAACACGGAATGTGGAATATGGTACTCAGAATTTGGAACACGGAACTCGGAATTTGGAACACGGAACACGAAATTTGGGACACGGAACATGGAATTTGGATCACGGAATTTGGAACATGGAATTTTCAAAGATGGAACTCGGAATTTGGAACACTGAAGTTGGAACATGGAACTCAGAATTTGGAACAGTGAATATGGAATATGGTGCTCAGAATTTGGAACACAGAACTCAGAATTTGGAACACGGAACTCGAAATTTGGGACACAGAACATGGAATTTGGATCACGAATTTGGAACATGGAATTTTTGAAGATGGAACTTGGAATTTGGAACACGGAATTTGGAACACAGAACTCGGAATTTGGAACACGGAACTCCAAATTCGGAACACGGAATTTGGAACACGGAATTTGGAACATGGAATTTGGAACATGGAATTTGGAACACAGAACTCCGAATTTGGAACATGGAACGCGGAATTGTATGTATCTCGAAATGTATCTTTTTCTATAAAATGTATTTTTTTTGAAAAATGTATCTTTTGTGAAAAAATGTATCTGAAATTTGGAACTCGGAATTTGGAACACGGAATTTTGAACACGGAATATGGAACACGGAATGTGGAATATGGTATTCAGAATTTGGAACACGGAACTTGGAATTTGGAACACGGAACTCGGAATTTGGGACACGGAACATGGAATTTGGATCACGGAATTTGGAACATGGAATTTTCGAAGATGGAACTGGGAATTTGGAACACGGAATTTGGAACACAGAACTCGGAATTTGGAACACGGAACTCCGAATTCGGAACACGGAATTTGGAACACGGAATTTGGAACATGGAATTTGGAACACAGAACTCCGAATTTGGAACATGGAACTCGGAATTGTATGTATCTCGAAATGTATCTTTTTCTAAAAAATTTATTTTTTTTTAAAAAATGTATCTTTTGTGAAAAAATTTATCTTTTTAGAATTTTTTTTTCAAAGTATGTATCTATTTTCCAAAAATGTAACTTTTTTGAAACGTATCTTTTTTGAAATTTGGAACTCGGAATTTGGAACACGGAATTTTGAACACGGAATATGGAACACGGAATGTGGAATATGGTACTCAGAATTTGGAACACAGAACTCAGAATTTGGAACAAGGAACTCGGAATTTGGGACACGGAACATGGAATTTGGATCACGGAATTTGGAACATGGAATTTTCGAAGATGGAACTCGGAATTTGGAACACGGAATTTGGAACACAGAACTCAGGATTTGGAACACGGAACTCTGAATTCAGAACACGGAATTTGGAACATGGAATTTGGAACATGGAATTTGGAACACAGAACTCCGAATTTGGAACATGGAACTCAGAATTGTATGTATCTCGAAATGTATCTTTTACTAAAAAATGTATTTTTTTTGAAAAATGTATCTTTTGTGAAAAAATTTATCTTTTTAGAATTTTTTTTCAAAGTATGTATCTATTTTCCAAAAATGTAACTTTTTTGAAACATGTATCTTTTTTGAAATTTGGAACTCGGAATTTGGAACACGGAATTTTGAACACGGAATATGGAACACAGAATGTGGAATATGGTACTCAGAATTTGGAACACGGAACTCGGAATTTGGAACACGGAACACGAAATTTGGGACACGGAACATGAAATTTGGATCACGGAATTTGGAACATGGAATTTTCGAAGATGGAACTCGGAATTTGGAACACTGAATTTGGAACATGGAACTCAGAATTTGGAACAGTGAATATGGAATATGGTGCTCAGAATTTGGAACACAGAACTCGAAATTTGGGACACAGAACATGGAATTTGGATCACGAATTTGGAACATGGAATTTTTGAAGATGGAACTCGGAATTTGGAACACGGAATTTGGAACACAGAACTCGGAATTTGGAACACGAACTCCAAATTCGGAACACGGAATTTGGAACACGGAATTTGGAACATGGAATTTGGAACAGGGAATTTGGAACATGGAATTTGGAACACAGAACTCTGAATTTGGAACATGGAACTCGGAATTGTATGTATCTCGAAATGTATCTTTTTCTATAAAACGTATTTTTTTTTTGAAAAATGTATCTTTTGTGAAAAAATGTATCTGAAATTTGGAACTCGGAATTTGGAACACGGAATATGGAACACGGAATGTGGAATATGGTACTCAGAATTTGGAACACAGAACTTGGAATTTGGAACACGGAACTCGGAATTTGGGACACGGAACATGGAATTTGGATCACGGAATTTGGAACATGGAATTTTCGAAGATGGAACTGGGAATTTGGAACACGGAATTTGGAACACAGAACTCGGAATTTGGAACACGGAACTCCGAATTCGGAACACGGAATTTGGAACATGGAATTTGGAACATGGAATTTGGAACACAGAACTCCGAATTTGGAACATGGAACTCGGAATTGTATGTATCTTGAAATGTATCTTTTTCTATAAAATGTATTTTTTTTGAAAAATGTATCTTTTGTGAAAAAATTTATCTGAAATTTGGAACTCGGAATTTGGAACACGGAATTTTGAACACGGAATATGGAACACGGAATGTGGAATATGGTACTTAGAATTTGGAACACGGAACTTGGAATTTGGAACACGGAACTCAGAATTTGGGACACGGAACATGGAATTTGGATCACGGAATTTGGAACATGGAATTTTCGAAGATGGAACTGGGAATTTGGAACACGGAATTTGGAACACGGAATTTGGAACACAGAACTCGGAATTTGGAACACGGAACTCCGAATTTGGAACACGGAATTTGGAACATGGAATTTGGAACACAGAACTCCGAATTTGGAACATGGAACTCAGAATTGTATGTATCTCGAAATGTATCTTTTTCTAAAAAATTTATTTTTTTTAAAAAAAATTATCTTTTGTGAAAAAAATTATCTTTTTAGAATTTTTTTTTCAAAGTATGTATCTATTTTCCAAAAATGTAACTTTTTTTAAACGTATCTTTTTTGAAATTTGGAACTCGGAATTTGGAACACGGAATTTTGAACACGGAATATGGAACACGGAATGTGGAATATGGTACTCAGAATTTGGAACACAGCACTCAGAATTTGGAACACGGAACTCGGATTTTGGGACACGGAACATGGAATTTGGATCACGGAATTTGGAACATGGAATTTTCGAAGATGGAACTCGGAATTTGGAACACGGAATTTGGAACACAGAACTCAGGATTTGGAACACGGAACTCTGAATTCAGAACACGGAATTTGGAACATGGAATTTGGAACACAGAACTCCGAATTTGGAACATGGAACTCGGAATTGTATGTATCTCGAAATGTATCTTTTTCTAAAAAATTTATTTTTTTTGAAAAATGTATCTTTTGTGAAAAAATGTATCTTTTTAGAATTTTTTTTCAAAGTATGTATCTATTTTCCAAAAATTTAACTTTTTTGAAACATGTATCTTTTTTGAAATTTGGAACTCGGAATTTGGAACACGGAATTTTGAACACGGAATATGGAACACGGAATGTGAAATATGGTACTCAGAATTTGGAACACGGAACTCGGAATTTGGAACACGGAACATGAAATTTGGGACACGGAACATGGAATTTGGATCACGGAATTTGGAACATGGAATTTTCAAAGATGGAACTCGGAATTTGGAACACTGAAGTTGGAACATGGAACTCAGAATTTGGAACAGTGAATATGGAATATGGTGCTCAGAATTTGGAACACAGAACTCAGAATTTGGAACACGGAACTCGAAATTTGGGACACAGAACATGGAATTTGGATCACGAATTTGGAACATGGAATTTTTGAAGATGGAACTTGGAATTTGGAACACGGAATTTGGAACACAGAACTCGGAATTTGGAACACGGAACTCCAAATTCGGAACACGGAATTTGGAACACGGAATTTGGAACATGGAATTTGGAACATGGAATTTGGAACACAGAACTCCGAATTTGGAACATGGAACGCGGAATTGTATGTATCTCGAAATGTATCTTTTTCTATAAAATGTATTTTTTTTGAAAAATGTATCTTTTGTGAAAAAATGTATCTGAAATTTGGAACTCGGAATTTGGAACACGGAATTTTGAACACGGAATATGGAACACGGAATGTGGAATATGGTATTCAGAATTTGGAACACGGAACTTGGAATTTGGAACACGGAACTCGGAATTTGGGACACGGAACATGGAATTTGGATCACGGAATTTGGAACATGGAATTTTCGAAGATGGAACTGGGAATTTGGAACACGGAATTTGGAACACAGAACTCGGAATTTGGAACACGGAACTCCGAATTCGGAACACGGAATTTGGAACACGGAATTTGGAACATGGAATTTGGAACACAGAACTCCGAATTTGGAACATGGAACTCGGAATTGTATGTATCTCGAAATGTATCTTTTTCTAAAAAATTTATTTTTTTTTAAAAAATGTATCTTTTGTGAAAAAATTTATCTTTTTAGAATTTTTTTTTCAAAGTATGTATCTATTTTCCAAAAATGTAACTTTTTTGAAACGTATCTTTTTTGAAATTTGGAACTCGGAATTTGGAACACGGAATTTTGAACACGGAATATGGAACACGGAATGTGGAATATGGTACTCAGAATTTGGAACACAGAACTCAGAATTTGGAACAAGGAACTCGGAATTTGGGACACGGAACATGGAATTTGGATCACGGAATTTGGAACATGGAATTTTCGAAGATGGAACTCGGAATTTGGAACACGGAATTTGGAACACAGAACTCAGGATTTGGAACACGGAACTCTGAATTCAGAACACGGAATTTGGAACATGGAATTTGGAACATGGAATTTGGAACACAGAACTCCGAATTTGGAACATGGAACTCAGAATTGTATGTATCTCGAAATGTATCTTTTACTAAAAAATGTATTTTTTTTGAAAAATGTATCTTTTGTGAAAAAATTTATCTTTTTAGAATTTTTTTTCAAAGTATGTATCTATTTTCCAAAAATGTAACTTTTTTGAAACATGTATCTTTTTTGAAATTTGGAACTCGGAATTTGGAACACGGAATTTTGAACACGGAATATGGAACACAGAATGTGGAATATGGTACTCAGAATTTGGAACACGGAACTCGGAATTTGGAACACGGAACACGAAATTTGGGACACGGAACATGAAATTTGGATCACGGAATTTGGAACATGGAATTTTCGAAGATGGAACTCGGAATTTGGAACACTGAATTTGGAACATGGAACTCAGAATTTGGAACAGTGAATATGGAATATGGTGCTCAGAATTTGGAACACAGAACTCGAAATTTGGGACACAGAACATGGAATTTGGATCACGAATTTGGAACATGGAATTTTTGAAGATGGAACTCGGAATTTGGAACACGGAATTTGGAACACAGAACTCGGAATTTGGAACACGAACTCCAAATTCGGAACACGGAATTTGGAACACGGAATTTGGAACATGGAATTTGGAACAGGGAATTTGGAACATGGAATTTGGAACACAGAACTCTGAATTTGGAACATGGAACTCAGAATTGTATGTATCTCGAAATGTATCTTTTTCTATAAAACGTATTTTTTTTTTGAAAAATGTATCTTTTGTGAAAAAATGTATCTGAAATTTGGAACTCGGAATTTGGAACACGGAATATGGAACACGGAATGTGGAATATGGTACTCAGAATTTGGAACACAGAACTTGGAATTTGGAACACGGAACTCGGAATTTGGGACACGGAACATGGAATTTGGATCACGGAATTTGGAACATGGAATTTTCGAAGATGGAACTGGGAATTTGGAACACGGAATTTGGAACACAGAACTCGGAATTTGGAACACGGAACTCCGAATTCGGAACACGGAATTTGGAACATGGAATTTGGAACATGGAATTTGGAACACAGAACTCCGAATTTGGAACATGGAACTCGGAATTGTATGTATCTTGAAATGTATCTTTTTCTATAAAATGTATTTTTTTTGAAAAATGTATCTTTTGTGAAAAAATGTATCTGAAATTTGGAACTCGGAATTTGGAACACGGAATTTTGAACACGGAATATGGAACACGGAATGTGGAATATGGTACTTAGAATTTGGAACACGGAACTTGGAATTTGGAACACGGAACTCAGAATTTGGGACACGGAACATGGAATTTGGATCACGGAATTTGGAACATGGAATTTTCGAAGATGGAACTGGGAATTTGGAACACGGAATTTGGAACACGGAATTTGGAACACAGAACTCGGAATTTGGAACACGGAACTCCGAATTTGGAACACGGAATTTGGAACATGGAATTTAGAACACAGAACTCCGAATTTGGAACATGGAACTCAGAATTGTATGTATCTCGAAATGTATCTTTTTCTAAAAAATTTATTTTTTTTAAAAAAAATTATCTTTTGTGAAAAAAATTATCTTTTTAGAATTTTTTTTTCAAAGTATGTATCTATTTTCCAAAAATGTAACTTTTTTTAAACGTATCTTTTTTGAAATTTGGAACTCGGAATTTGGAACACGGAATTTTGAACACGGAATATGGAACACGGAATGTGGAATATGGTACTCAGAATTTGGAACACAGCACTCAGAATTTGGAACACGGAACTCGGATTTTGGGACACGGAACATGGAATTTGGATCACGGAATTTGGAACATGGAATTTTCGAAGATGGAACTCGGAATTTGGAACACGGAATTTGGAACACAGAACTCAGGATTTGGAACACGGAACTCTGAATTCAGAACACGGAATTTGGAACATGGAATTTGGAACACAGAACTCCGAATTTGGAACATGGAACTCGGAATTGTATGTATCTCGAAATGTATCTTTTTCTAAAAAATTTTTTTTTTTTGAAAAATGTATCTTTTGTGAAAAAATTTATCTTTTTAGAATTTTTTTTCAAAGTATGTATCTATTTTCCAAAAATTTAACTTTTTTGAAACATGTATCTTTTTTGAAATTTGGAACTCGGAATTTGGAACACGGAATTTTGAACACGGAATATGGAACACGGAATGTGAAATATGGTACTCAGAATTTGGAACACGGAACTCGGAATTTGGAACACGGAACATGAAATTTGGGACACGGAACATGGAATTTGGATCACGGAATTTGGAACATGGAATTTTCGAAGATGGAACTCGGAATTTGGAACACTGAATTTGGAACATGGAACTCAGAATTTGGAACAGTGAATATGGAATATGGTGCTCAGAATTTGGAACACAGAACTCAGAATTTGGAACACGGAACTCGAAATTTGGGACACAGAACATGGAATTTGGATCTCGAATTTGGAACATGGAATTTTTGAAGATGGAACTCGGAATTTGGAACACGGAATTTGGAACACAGAACTCGGAATTTGGAACACGGAACTCCAAATTCGGAACACGGAATTTGGAACACGGAATTTGGAACATGGAATTTGGAACATGGAATTTGGAACACAGAACTCCGAATTTGGAACATGGAACGCGGAATTGTATGTATCTCGAAATGTATCTTTTTCTATAAAATGTATTTTTTTTTGAAAAATGTATCTTTTGTGAAAAAATGTATCTGAAATTTGGAACTCGGAATTTGGAACACGGAATTTTGAACACGGAATATGGAACACGGAATGTGGAATATGGTACTCAGAATTTGGAACACGGAACTTGGAATTTGGAACACGGAACTCGGAATTTGGGACACGGAACATGGAATTTGGATCACGGAATTTGGAACATGGAATTTTCGAAGATGGAACTGGGAATTTGGAACACGGAATTTGGAACACAGAACTCGGAATTTGGAACACGGAACTCCGAATTCGGAACACGGAATTTGGAACACGGAATTTGGAACATGGAATTTGGAACACAGAACTCCGAATTTGGAACATGGAACTCGGAATTGTATGTATCTCGAAATGTATCTTTTTCTAAAAAATTTATTTTTTTAAAAAAAATGTATCTTTTGTGAAAAAATTTATCTTTTTAGAAATTTTTTTTCAAAGTATGTATCTATTTTCCAAAAATGTAACTTTTTTGAAACGTATCTTTTTTGAAATTTGGAACTCGGAATTTGGAACACGGAATTTTGAACACGGAATATGGAACACGGAATGTGGAATATGGTACTCAGAATTTGGAACACAGAACTCAGAATTTGGAACAAGGAACTCGGAATTTGGGACACGGAACATGGAATTTGGATCACAGAATTTGGAACATGGAATTTTCGAAGATGGAACTCGGAATTTGGAACACGGAATTTGGAACACAGAACTCAGGATTTGGAACACGGAACTCTGAATTCAGAACACGGAATTTGGAACATGGAATTTGGAACACAGAACTCCGAATTTGGAACATGGTACTCAGAATTGTATGTATCTCGAAATGTATCTTTTACTAAAAAATGTATTTTTTTTGAAAAATGTATCTTTTGTGAAAAAATTTATCTTTTTAGAATTTTTTTTCAAAGTATGTATCTATTTTCCAAAAATTTAACTTTTTTGAAACATGTATCTTTTTTGAAAGTTGGAACTCGGAATTTGGAACACGGAATTTTGAACACGGAATATGGAACACGGAATGTGGAATATGGTACTCAGAATTTGGAACACGGAACTCGGAATTTGGAACACGGAACACGAAATTTGGGACACGGAACATGGAATTTGGATCACGGAATTTGGATCATGGAATTTTTGAAGATGGAACTCGGAATTTGGAACACGGAATTTGGAACACAGAACTCGGAATTTGGAACACGGAACTCCAAATTCGGAACACGGAATTTGGAACACGGAATTTGGAACATGGAATTTGGAACAGGGAATTTGGAACATGGAATTTGGAACACAGAACTCCGAATTTGGAACATGGAACTCGGAATTGTATGTATCTCGAAATGTATCTTTTTCTATAAAACGTATTTTTTTTTGAAAAATGTATCTTTTGTGAAAAAATGTATCTGAAATTTGGAACTCAGAATTTGGAACACGGAATATGGAACACGGAATGTGGAATATGGTACTCAGAATTTGGAACACGGAACTTGGAATTTGGAACACGGAACTCGGAATTTGGGACACGGAACATGGAATTTGGATCACGGAATTTGAAACATGGAATTTTCGAAGATGGAACTGGGAATTTGGAACATGGAATTTGGAACACAGAACTCGGAATTTGGAACACGGAACTCCGAATTCGGAACACGGAATTTGGAACACGGAATTTGGAACATGGAATTTGGAACACAGAACTCCGAATTTGGAACATGGAACTCGGAATTGTATGTATCTCGAAATGTATCTTTTTCTAAAAAATTTATTTTTTTTTAAAAAATGTATCTTTTGTGAAAAAATTTATCTTTTTGAAATTTTTTTTCAAAGTATGTATCTATTTTCCAAAAATGTAACTTTTTTGAAACGTATCTTTTTTGAAATTTGGAACTCGGAATTTGGAACACGGAATTTTGAACACGGAATATGGAACACGGAATGTGGAATATGGTACTCAGAATTTGGAACACAGAACTCAGAATTTGGAACAAGGAACTCGGAATTTGGGACACGGAACATGGAATTTGGATCACGGAATTTGGAACATGGAATTTTCGAAGATGGAACTCGGAATTTGGAACACGGAATTTGGAACACAGAACTCAGGATTTGGAACACGGAACTCTGAATTCAGAACACGGAATTTGGAACATGGAATTTGGAACACAGAACTCCGAATTTGGAACATGGAACTCGGAATTGTATGTATCTCGAAATGTATCTTTTTCTAAAAAATTTATTTTTTTTGAAAAATGTATCTTTTGTGAAAAAATTTATCTTTTTAGAATTTTTTTTCAAAGTATGTATCTATTTTCCAAAAATTTAACTTTTTTGAAACATGTATCTTTTTTGAAATTTGGAACTCGGAATTTGGAACACGGAATTTTGAACACGGAATATGGAACACGGAATGTGAAATATGGTACTCAGAATTTGGAACACGGAACTCGGAATTTGGAACACGGAACATGAAATTTGGGACACGGAACATGGAATTTGGATCACGGAATTTGGAACATGGAATTTTCGAAGATGGAACTCGGAATTTGGAACACTGAATTTGGAACATGGAACTCAGAATTTGGAACAGTGAATATGGAATATGGTGCTCAGAATTTGGAACACAGAACTCAGAATTTGGAACACGGAACTCGAAATTTGGGACACAGAACATGGAATTTGGATCTCGAATTTGGAACATGGAATTTTTGAAGATGGAACTCGGAATTTGGAACACGGAATTTGGAACACAGAACTCGGAATTTGGAACACGGAACTCCAAATTCGGAACACGGAATTTGGAACACGGAATTTGGAACATGGAATTTGGAACATGGAATTTGGAACACAGAACTCCGAATTTGGAACATGGAACGCGGAATTGTATGTATCTCGAAATGTATCTTTTTCTATAAAATGTATTTTTTTTTGAAAAATGTATCTTTTGTGAAAAAATGTATCTGAAATTTGGAACTCGGAATTTGGAACACGGAATTTTGAACACGGAATATGGAACACGGAATGTGGAATATGGTACTCAGAATTTGGAACACGGAACTTGGAATTTGGGACACGGAACTCGGAATTTGGGAAACGGAACATGGAATTTGGATCACGGAATTTGGAACATGGAATTTTCGAAGATGGAACTGGGAATTTGGAACACGGAATTTGGAACACAGAACTCGGAATTTGGAACACGGAACTCCGAATTCGGAACACGGAATTTGGAACACGGAATTTGGAACATGGAATTTGGAACACAGAACTCCGAATTTGGAACATGGTACTCAGAATTGTATGTATCTCGAAATGTATCTTTTACTAAAAAATGTATTTTTTTTGAAAAATGTATCTTTTGTGAAAAAATTTATCTTTTTAGAATTTTTTTTCAAAGTATGTATCTATTTTCCAAAAATTTAACTTTTTTGAAACATGTATCTTTTTTGAAATTTGGAACTCGGAATTTGGAACACGGAATTTTGAACACGGAATATGGAACACGGAATGTGGAATATGGTACTCAGAATTTGGAACACGGAACTCGGAATTTGGAACACGGAACACGAAATTTGGGACACGGAACATGGAATTTGGATCACGGAATTTGGATCATGGAATTTTTGAAGATGGAACTCGGAATTTGGAACACGGAATTTGGAACACAGAACTCGGAATTTGGAACACGGAACTCCAAATTCGGAACACGGAATTTGGAACACGGAATTTGGAACATGGAATTTGGAACAGGGAATTTGGAACATGGAATTTGGAACACAGAACTCCGAATTTGGAACATGGAACTCGGAATTGTATGTATCTCGAAATGTATCTTTTTCTATAAAACGTATTTTTTTTTGAAAAATGTATCTTTTGTGAAAAAATGTATCTGAAATTTGGAACTCGGAATTTGGAACACGGAATATGGAACACGGAATGTGGAATATGGTACTCAGAATTTGGAACACGGAACTTGGAATTTGGAACACGGAACTCGGAATTTGGGACACGGAACATGGAATTTGGATCACGGAATTTGGAACATGGAATTTTCGAAGATGGAACTGGGAATTTGGAACACGGAATTTGGAACACAGAACTCGGAATTTGGAACACGGAACTCCGAATTCGGAACACGGAATTTGGAACACGGAATTTGGAACACGGAATTTGGAACATGGAATTTGGAACACAGAACTCCGAATTTGGAACATGGAACTCGGAATTGTATGTATCTCGAAATGTATCTTTTTCCAAAAATTTTTTTTTTTTAAAAAATGTATCTTTTTCTAAAAAATGTATCTTTTTAGAAATTTTTTTTCAAAGTATGTATCTATTTTCCAAAAATGTAACTTTTTTGAAACGTATCTTTTTTGAAATTTGGAACTCGGAATTTGGAACACGGAATTTTGAACACGGAATATGGAACACGGAATGTGGAATATGGTACTCAGAATTTGGAACACAGAACTCAGAATTTGGAACACGGAACTCGGAATTTGGGACACGGAACATGGAATTTGGATCACGGAATTTGGAACATGGAATTTTCGAAGATGGAACTCGGAATTTGGAACACGGAATTTGGAACACAGAACTCAGGATTTGGAACACGGAACTCTGAATTCAGAACACGGAATTTGGAACATGGAATTTGGAACACAGAACTCCGAATTTGGAACATGGAACTCGGAATTGTATGTATCTCGAAATGTATCTTTTTCTAAAAAATGTATTTTTTTTTTAAAATGTATCTTTTGTGAAAAAATTTATCTTTTTAGAATTTTTTTTTTCATAGTATGTATTTATTTTCCAAAAATGTAACTTTTTTGAAACATGTATCTTTTTTGAAATTTGGAACTCGGAATTTGGAACATGGAATTTTGAACACGGAATATGGAACACGGAATGTGGAATATGGTACTCAGAATTTGGAACACAGAACTCGGAATTTGGAACACGGAACTCCGAATTTGGAACACGGAATTTGGAACACGGAATTTGGAACATGGAATTTGGAATTTGGAACATGGAATTTGGAAATGTATGTATCTCGAAATGTATCTTTTTTCAAAAAAATGAAACTTTTTTGAAAAATGTATCTTTTTTGAAATTTGGACCTCGTAATTTGGAACACGGAATTTGGAACACAGAACTCAGAATTTGGAACATGGAACTCGGGACACGGATTTTGGAATTTGGAACACAGAACTCCGAATTTGGAACATGGAACTCAGAATTGTATGTATCTCGAAATGTATCTTTTTCTAAAAAATTTATTTTTTTTAAAAAAAATTATCTTTTGTGAAAAAAATTATCTTTTTAGAATTTTTTTTTCAAAGTATGTATCTATTTTCCAAAAATGTAACTTTTTTTAAACGTATCTTTTTTGAAATTTGGAACTCGGAATTTGGAACACGGAATTTTGAACACGGAATATGGAACACGGAATGTGGAATATGGTACTCAGAATTTGGAACACAGCACTCAGAATTTGGAACACGGAACTCGGATTTTGGGACACGGAACATGGAATTTGGATCACGGAATTTGGAACATGGAATTTTCGAAGATGGAACTCGGAATTTGGAACACGGAATTTGGAACACAGAACTCAGGATTTGGAACACGGAACTCTGAATTCAGAACACGGAATTTGGAACATGGAATTTGGAACACAGAACTCCGAATTTGGAACATGGAACTCGGAATTGTATGTATCTCGAAATGTATCTTTTTCTAAAAAATTTATTTTTTTTGAAAAATGTATCTTTTGTGAAAAAATTTATCTTTTTAGAATTTTTTTTCAAAGTATGTATCTATTTTCCAAAAATTTAACTTTTTTGAAACATGTATCTTTTTTGAAATTTGGAACTCGGAATTTGGAACACGGAATTTTGAACACGGAATATGGAACACGGAATGTGAAATATGGTACTCAGAATTTGGAACACGGAACTCGGAATTTGGAACACGGAACATGAAATTTGGGACACGGAACATGGAATTTGGATCACGGAATTTGGAACATGGAATTTTCGAAGATGGAACTCGGAATTTGGAACACTGAATTTGGAACATGGAACTCAGAATTTGGAACAGTGAATATGGAATATGGTGCTCAGAATTTGGAACACAGAACTCAGAATTTGGAACACGGAACTCGAAATTTGGGACACAGAACATGGAATTTGGATCTCGAATTTGGAACATGGAATTTTTGAAGATGGAACTCGGAATTTGGAACACGGAATTTGGAACACAGAACTCGGAATTTGGAACACGGAACTCCAAATTCGGAACACGGAATTTGGAACACGGAATTTGGAACATGGAATTTGGAACATGGAATTTGGAACACAGAACTCCGAATTTGGAACATGGAACGCGGAATTGTATGTATCTCGAAATGTATCTTTTTCTATAAAATGTATTTTTTTTTGAAAAATGTATCTTTTGTGAAAAAATGTATCTGAAATTTGGAACTCGGAATTTGGAACACGGAATTTTGAACACGGAATATGGAACACGGAATGTGGAATATGGTACTCAGAATTTGGAACACGGAACTTGGAATTTGGAACACGGAACTCGGAATTTGGGACACGGAACATGGAATTTGGATCACGGAATTTGGAACATGGAATTTTCGAAGATGGAACTGGGAATTTGGAACACGGAATTTGGAACACAGAACTCGGAATTTGGAACACGGAACTCCGAATTCGGAACACGGAATTTGGAACACGGAATTTGGAACATGGAATTTGGAACACAGAACTCCGAATTTGGAACATGGAACTCGGAATTGTATGTATCTCGAAATGTATCTTTTTCTAAAAAATTTATTTTTTTTAAAAAAATGTATCTTTTGTGAAAAAATTTATCTTTTTAGAAATTTTTTTTCAAAGTATGTATCTATTTTCCAAAAATGTAACTTTTTTGAAACGTATCTTTTTTGAAATTTGGAACTCGGAATTTGGAACACGGAATTTTGAACACGGAATATGGAACACGGAATGTGGAATATGGTACTCAGAATTTGGAACACAGAACTCAGAATTTGGAACAAGGAACTCGGAATTTGGGACACGGAACATGGAATTTGGATCACAGAATTTGGAACATGGAATTTTCGAAGATGGAACTCGGAATTTGGAACACGGAATTTGGAACACAGAACTCAGGATTTGGAACACGGAACTCTGAATTCAGAACACGGAATTTGGAACATGGAATTTGGAACACAGAACTCCGAATTTGGAACATGGTACTCAGAATTGTATGTATCTCGAAATGTATCTTTTACTAAAAAATGTATTTTTTTTGAAAAATGTATCTTTTGTGAAAAAATTTATCTTTTTAGAATTTTTTTTCAAAGTATGTATCTATTTTCCAAAAATTTAACTTTTTTGAAACATGTATCTTTTTTGAAAGTTGGAACTCGGAATTTGGAACACGGAATTTTGAACACGGAATATGGAACACGGAATGTGGAATATGGTACTCAGAATTTGGAACACGGAACTCGGAATTTGGAACACGGAACACGAAATTTGGGACACGGAACATGGAATTTGGATCACGGAATTTGGATCATGGAATTTTTGAAGATGGAACTCGGAATTTGGAACACGGAATTTGGAACACAGAACTCGGAATTTGGAACACGGAACTCCAAATTCGGAACACGGAATTTGGAACACGGAATTTGGAACATGGAATTTGGAACAGGGAATTTGGAACATGGAATTTGGAACACAGAACTCCGAATTTGGAACATGGAACTCGGAATTGTATGTATCTCGAAATGTATCTTTTTCTATAAAACGTATTTTTTTTTGAAAAATGTATCTTTTGTGAAAAAATGTATCTGAAATTTGGAACTCGGAATTTGGAACACGGAATATGGAACACGGAATGTGGAATATGGTACTCAGAATTTGGAACACGGAACTTGGAATTTGGAACACGGAACTCGGAATTTGGGACACGGAACATGGAATTTGGATCACGGAATTTGAAACATGGAATTTTCGAAGATGGAACTGGGAATTTGGAACACGGAATTTGGAACACAGAACTCGGAATTTGGAACACGGAACTCCGAATTCGGAACACGGAATTTGGAACACGGAATTTGGAACATGGAATTTGGAACACAGAACTCCGAATTTGGAACATGGAACTCGGAATTGTATGTATCTCGAAATGTATCTTTTTCTAAAAAATTTATTTTTTTTTAAAAAATGTATCTTTTGTGAAAAAATTTATCTTTTTGAAATTTTTTTTCAAAGTATGTATCTATTTTCCAAAAATGTAACTTTTTTGAAACGTATCTTTTTTGAAATTTGGAACTCGGAATTTGGAACACGGAATTTTGAACACGGAATATGGAACACGGAATGTGGAATATGGTACTCAGAATTTGGAACACAGAACTCAGAATTTGGAACAAGGAACTCGGAATTTGGGACACGGAACATGGAATTTGGATCACGGAATTTGGAACATGGAATTTTCGAAGATGGAACTCGGAATTTGGAACACGGAATTTGGAACACAGAACTCAGGATTTGGAACACGGAACTCTGAATTCAGAACACGGAATTTGGAACATGGAATTTGGAACACAGAACTCCGAATTTGGAACATGGAACTCGGAATTGTATGTATCTCGAAATGTATCTTTTTCTAAAAAATTTATTTTTTTTGAAAAATGTATCTTTTGTGAAAAAATTTATCTTTTTAGAATTTTTTTTCAAAGTATGTATCTATTTTCCAAAAATTTAACTTTTTTGAAACATGTATCTTTTTTGAAATTTGGAACTCGGAATTTGGAACACGGAATTTTGAACACGGAATATGGAACACGGAATGTGAAATATGGTACTCAGAATTTGGAACACGGAACTCGGAATTTGGAACACGGAACATGAAATTTGGGACACGGAACATGGAATTTGGATCACGGAATTTGGAACATGGAATTTTCGAAGATGGAACTCGGAATTTGGAACACTGAATTTGGAACATGGAACTCAGAATTTGGAACAGTGAATATGGAATATGGTGCTCAGAATTTGGAACACAGAACTCAGAATTTGGAACACGGAACTCGAAATTTGGGACACAGAACATGGAATTTGGATCTCGAATTTGGAACATGGAATTTTTGAAGATGGAACTCGGAATTTGGAACACGGAATTTGGAACACAGAACTCGGAATTTGGAACACGGAACTCCAAATTCGGAACACGGAATTTGGAACACGGAATTTGGAACATGGAATTTGGAACATGGAATTTGGAACACAGAACTCCGAATTTGGAACATGGAACGCGGAATTGTATGTATCTCGAAATGTATCTTTTTCTATAAAATGTATTTTTTTTTGAAAAATGTATCTTTTGTGAAAAAATGTATCTGAAATTTGGAACTCGGAATTTGGAACACGGAATTTTGAACACGGAATATGGAACACGGAATGTGGAATATGGTACTCAGAATTTGGAACACGGAACTTGGAATTTGGAACACGGAACTCGGAATTTGGGACACGGAACATGGAATTTGGATCACGGAATTTGGAACATGGAATTTTCGAAGATGGAACTGGGAATTTGGAACACGGAATTTGGAACACAGAACTCGGAATTTGGAACACGGAACTCCGAATTCGGAACACGGAATTTGGAACACGGAATTTGGAACATGGAATTTGGAACACAGAACTCCGAATTTGGAACATGGTACTCAGAATTGTATGTATCTCGAAATGTATCTTTTACTAAAAAATGTATTTTTTTTGAAAAATGTATCTTTTGTGAAAAAATTTATCTTTTTAGAATTTTTTTTCAAAGTATGTATCTATTTTCCAAAAATTTAACTTTTTTGAAACATGTATCTTTTTTGAAATTTGGAACTCGGAATTTGGAACACGGAATTTTGAACACGGAATATGGAACACGGAATGTGGAATATGGTACTCAGAATTTGGAACACGGAACTCGGAATTTGGAACACGGAACACGAAATTTGGGACACGGAACATGGAATTTGGATCACGGAATTTGGATCATGGAATTTTTGAAGATGGAACTCGGAATTTGGAACACGGAATTTGGAACACAGAACTCGGAATTTGGAACACGGAACTCCAAATTCGGAACACGGAATTTGGAACACGGAATTTGGAACATGGAATTTGGAACAGGGAATTTGGAACATGGAATTTGGAACACAGAACTCCGAATTTGGAACATGGAACTCGGAATTGTATGTATCTCGAAATGTATCTTTTTCTATAAAACGTATTTTTTTTTGAAAAATGTATCTTTTGTGAAAAAATGTATCTGAAATTTGGAACTCGGAATTTGGAACACGGAATATGGAACACGGAATGTGGAATATGGTACTCAGAATTTGGAACACGGAACTTGGAATTTGGAACACGGAACTCGGAATTTGGGACACGGAACATGGAATTTGGATCACGGAATTTGGAACATGGAATTTTCGAAGATGGAACTGGGAATTTGGAACACGGAATTTGGAACACAGAACTCGGAATTTGGAACACGGAACTCCGAATTCGGAACACGGAATTTGGAACACGGAATTTGGAACACGGAATTTGGAACATGGAATTTGGAACACAGAACTCCGAATTTGGAACATGGAACTCGGAATTGTATGTATCTCGAAATGTATCTTTTTCCAAAAATTTTTTTTTTTTAAAAAATGTATCTTTTTCTAAAAAATGTATCTTTTTAGAAATTTTTTTTCAAAGTATGTATCTATTTTCCAAAAATGTAACTTTTTTGAAACGTATCTTTTTTGAAATTTGGAACTCGGAATTTGGAACACGGAATTTTGAACACGGAATATGGAACACGGAATGTGGAATATGGTACTCAGAATTTGGAACACAGAACTCAGAATTTGGAACACGGAACTCGGAATTTGGGACACGGAACATGGAATTTGGATCACGGAATTTGGAACATGGAATTTTCGAAGATGGAACTCGGAATTTGGAACACGGAATTTGGAACACAGAACTCAGGATTTGGAACACGGAACTCTGAATTCAGAACACGGAATTTGGAACATGGAATTTGGAACACAGAACTCCGAATTTGGAACATGGAACTCGGAATTGTATGTATCTCGAAATGTATCTTTTTCTAAAAAATGTATTTTTTTTTTAAAATGTATCTTTTGTGAAAAAATTTATCTTTTTAGAATTTTTTTTTTCATAGTATGTATTTATTTTCCAAAAATGTAACTTTTTTGAAACATGTATCTTTTTTGAAATTTGGAACTCGGAATTTGGAACATGGAATTTTGAACACGGAATATGGAACACGGAATGTGGAATATGGTACTCAGAATTTGGAACACAGAACTCGGAATTTGGAACACGGAACTCCGAATTTGGAACACGGAATTTGGAACACGGAATTTGGAACATGGAATTTGGAATTTGGAACATGGAATTTGGAAATGTATGTATCTCGAAATGTATCTTTTTTCAAAAAAATGAAACTTTTTTGAAAAATGTATCTTTTTTGAAATTTGGACCTCGTAATTTGGAACACGGAATTTGGAACACAGAACTCAGAATTTGGAACATGGAACTCGGGACACGGATTTTGGAATTAGGAACACAGAACTCGGAATTTGGAACACGTAACACTGAACGTAGAATATAAAACTCAGAATTTAAAAGTATCTTTTTTGAAAAAATGTAACTTCTTGCAAAAAATGTATCTTTTATCAAAAAATGTGTCTTTTTCAAAGATGTATCTTTTCTGAAAAATATATATTTTTTTTTAAACAATGTGTCTTTTTATTTTATTGATTTTAGAAAAAATATATTTTTCCAAAAATGTGTCTTTTTTAAAAAATGTATCTTTTTTTGAAATTTGAAACTCGGAATTTAGAACACGGAACTCAGAAACTCGGAATTTGGAACACAGAACTCGGAATTTGGAACACGGAACTCAGAATTTGGAACACGGAAATCGAAATTTGGAACACAGAATTTGGAACACAGAACTCAGAAATCGCAATTTGGAACATGGAACTCGGAATTTGGAACACGGAATGTGGAATATGGTACTCAGAATTTGGAACACGGAACTCGGAATTTGGAACACGGAACTCGGAATTTGGGACATGGAACAAGGAATTTGGATCACGGAATTTGGAACATGGAATTTTCGAAGATGGAACTCGGAATTTGGAACACGGAATTTGGAACACAGAACTCGGAATTTGGAACACGGAACTCCAAATTCGGAACACGGAATTTGGAACACGGAATTTGGAACACGGAATGTGGAACATGGAGTTTGGAACACAGAACTCCGAATTTGGAACATGGAACTCGGAATTGTATGTATCTCGAAATGTATCTTTTTCTAAAAAATGTATTTTTTTAAAAATAATTTATCTTTTGTGAAAAAATTTATCTTTTTAGAATTTTTTTTTTCAAAGTATGTATCTATTTTCCAAAAATGTAACTTTTTTGAAACATGTATCTTTTTTTGAAATTTGGAACTCGAAATTTGGAACACGGAATTTTGAACACGGAATATGGAACACAGAATGTGGAATATGGTACTCAGAATTTGGAACACAGAACTCGGAATTTGGAACACTTAACTCGGAATTTGTGACACAGAATTTTCAAAGATGGAACTCGGAATTTGGAACACGGAATTTGGAACACAGAACTCAGGATTTGGAACACGTAACTCGGAATTTGGAACACGGAACTCGGAATTTGGGACACGGAACATGGAATTTGGATCATGGAATTTGGAACACGGAATTTTAGAAGATGGAACTCGGAGTTTGGAACCCCCTCTACACTTTGGCACCCCCTCTACACTTCAGGGTCAACATTGGCACCCCCTTTACAGCTAGCTTGCTCCTGGATGCCTTGGACCTTCACCGGAGTGGTCCCCTCTGCTAGGCAGACCCCCAGGGGTAGTTTACAGTACTCATGAAGTGGGAATGCTTTCCTGAAACTGGACCCCCCTCTGCTCCACTGGTCCTCGGCACACCGGATCCTCTCTGTAGCTTAGTTCACTCCTCCCCCTCATGCAAGCCGCCCGGGACACCCGATCCTGCTGACAGGAGGAGAGACAGCCGTACTCTCCCTCCTGGAACTCTGCTTACCACCAAAGACGCTGCATCATGTGCTCCCCTCAAACTTATACCCACTCCCAGAATCTTGTGTGGAAGAATCTGCCTTTCTAGGGTAGATGCAGGCCTGCATGTGCCACTGATTGGGTTTCCTCCACTGCCCAATGAGAATCCTTCTCATGGAGCCAGTGGGGAGACTCCCCAGTCTCAATAAAAACACCTGGGAGACATGACAGCCCAGCTGAAAATCATGACCCTGCTGTTAGGCAGCCAAGGCCCATTATACTTTGCCTAGCACCTACCTTTTAGGGTGCTACATCTAGAAAAGGTAGGGGCCAGTAAATTACATATTTAGTAGACCCTTCCACTGCTCTCAATCCTGAGGAAAGCCATCAGTACTGCGGTGGGGGGACGCAACATGGGGGAAAGTCCAGGCAGTAGCGAGAATTTGCACCGCACAGAGGGATTAGGGTGTGCCCAGGCTCACCTAGCACATCCCCTGCGCATACCTGTGTTTCTAGGGGTGCTATTGCCATACAGGTATGTGCTTTAAGTGTCTGTAGAAGCAACTCCCTCAACAACTGCTCCATCTCAGCTTGCTAAACTGAAAATAGGATTGAACCAAGAAACACACAATCACACAGTCATTTTGTTGATGTTTTGTGGGCTGTAAGCTACTGAACTGTTACTTCAGTAAGTAAATGGGAAGAACTTTTCTTAGTAAAACTGTTCTAAATATTCAGCAAGAAGATATATTGAGATATTGTTGTAAGATCTGCATTAAGTATATGTAAAGCTGCATTATTCATTAGATTGTAAGCTCTTCTGAGCAGGGCCCTCTAAATCCTCTTGTATTTTATTGTATTGTATATGTACTGTCTCCCTCTAATATTGTAAAGTGCTGCGTAAATTGCTGGCGCTATAGAAATCCTTATCTCTATATAAATAAAAGCCCTGTGTCCCTGCGTCCGTCCGTGTGTCCGTGGAAATGCGCTACTGCGCATGTGCCCAGGGACAGCCGTTGGGACGCAGAGCCTTCGGGCGGCGCTGGGTGGGTGGGCGTGTACGTGAGCGGATCCCCGCCCACCTTTCAGCATCCGCCTCAGGATTGGCGGATCTTCCGTTCCAGCTGGAGAGGAGGCGTAACTCTGTGATGGAGAAGACCGCGGCTCCTGTCAGACTCGAACAATGCCTCCCGTGGTATGCAGTGTTAGCATGCCGGAGCCCGCACCGCCGACCGCACAGCCTGCCGGAGCCCGCACAGCCGACCGCACAGCCCGCCAGAGCCCGCACAGCCCGCCGAAGCCCGCACAGCCGACCGCACACTGAGCTGGAGACGGGACCCGGCTCCACCACAGGGACACTCCACATCGCTCTATGGGCTCCCAACTGACAGGCACCACCCGCACACAGGCTCACCTCCTCCTCAAAGACCGGCCATTTCACACCGTTTATTTCAATGCACAGTGACCAGCATGCACCCCTTTCAATGCACAGTGACCAGCGCTGCGTGCCCCCCTTTCAATGCACAGTGACCAGCGTGCCCCCTTTTCAATGCAGTGACCAGCGTGCCCCCTTTCAATGCACAGTGACCAGCATGCACCCCTTTCAATGCACAGTGACCAGCGCTGCGTGCCCCCCTTTCAATGCACAGTGACCAGCGTGCCTCCCTTTCAGTGCACAGTGACCAGCGTGCCCCCTTTCAATGCACAGTGACCATCGTGCCCCCTTTCAATGCACAGTGACCAGCGTGTCCCCTTTCAATGCACAGTGACCAGCGTGTCCCCTTTCAATGCAGAGTGACCAGCGCTGCATGCCCCCCTTTCAATGCACAGTGACCAGCGTGCCCCCCCTTTCAATGCAGTGACCAGCGTGCCCCCTTTCAATGCACAGTGACCAGCATGCACCCCTTTCAATGCACAGTGACCAGCGCTGCGTGCCCCCTTTCAATGCACAGGGACCAGCGTGCCCCCCTTTCAATGCACAGTGACCAGCGTGCCCCCTTTCAATGCACAGTGACCAGCGTGCCCCCTTTCAATGCACAGTGACCAGCGTGTCCCCTTTCAATGCACAGTGACCAGCGCTGCGTGCCCCCCTTTCAATGCACAGTGACCAGCGTGCCCCCCTTTCAATGCACAGTGACCAGTGTGCCCCCTTTCAATGCACAGTGACCAGCGTGCCCCCTTTCAATGCACAGTGACCAGCGTGCCCCCCTTTTAATGCAGTGACCAGCGTGCCCCCTTTCAATGCACAGTAACCAGCATGCACCCCTTTCAATGCACAGTGACCAGCGCTGCGTGCCCCCCTTTCAATGCACAGTGACCAGCGTGCCCCCTTTCAATGCACAGTGACCAGCGTGCCCCCCTTTTAATGCACAGTGACCAGCGTGCCACCCTTTCATTACACAGTGACCAGCGTGCCCCCCTTTCAATGCACAGTGACCAGCGTGCCCCCCTTTCAATGCACAGTGACCAGCGTGCCCCCCTTTCAATGCACAGTGACCAGGGTGCCCCCTTTCAATGCACAGTGACCAGTGCTGCGTGCCCCCCTTTCAATGCACAGTGACCAGCGTGCCCCCCTTTCAATGCACAGTGGCCAGCGCTGCGTGCCCCCCTTTCAATGCACAGTGACCAGGGTGCCCCCTTTTCAATGCACAGTGACCAGGGTGCCCCCTTTCAATGCACACTGACCAGCGTGCCCCCTTTCAATGCACAGTGACCAGCATGCCCCCTTTCAATGCACAGTGACCAGCGTGCCCCCCTTTCAATGCACAGTGACCAGCGATGCGTGCCTCCCTTTCAATGTAGAGTAACCAGGGTGCCCCCTTTCAATGCACAGTGACCAGCGTGCCCCCTTTCAATGCACAGTGACCAGCGTGCCCCCTTTCAATGCACAGTGACCAGCGTGCCCCCTTTCAATGCACAGTGACCAGCGTGTCCCCTTTCAATGCACAGTGACCAGTGCTGCGTGCCCCCCTTTCAATGCACAGTGACCAGCGTGCCTCCCTTTCAATGCACAGTGACCAGCGTGCCCCCTTTCAATGCACAGTGACCAGCGTGTCCCCTTTCAATGCACAGTGACCAGCGTGCCTCCCTTTCAATGCACAGTGACCAGCGCTGCGTGCCTCCCTTTCAATGTAGAGTAACCAGCGTGCCCCCTTTCAATGCACAGTGACCAGGGTGCCCCCTTTCAATGCACAGTGACCAGGGTGCCCCCTTTCAATGCACAGTGACCAGCATGTCCCCTTTCAATGCACAGTGACCAGCGTGCCCCCCTTTCAATGCACAGTGACCAGCGATGCGTGCCTCCCTTTCAATGTATAGTAACCAGGGTGCCCCCTTTCAATGCACAGTGAGCAGCGTGCCCCATTTCAATGCACAGTGACCAGCGTGCCCCCTTTCAATGCACAGTGACCAGCATGTCCCCTTTCAATGCACATTGACCAGTGCTGCGTGCCCCCCTTTCAATGGACAGTGACCAGCGTGCCTCCCTTTCAATGCACAGTGACCAGCGTGCCCCCTTTCAATGCACAGTGACCAGCGTGCCCCCTTTCAATGCACAGTGACCAGCGTGCCCCCTTTCAATGCACAGTGACCAGCGTGCCTCCCTTTCAATGCACAGTGACCAGCGCTGCGTGCCTCCCTTTCAATGTAGAGTAACCAGCATGCCCCCTTTCAATGCACAGTGACCAGGGTGCCCCCTTTCAATGCACAGTGACCAGCATGTCCCCTTTCAATGCACAGTGACCAGCGTGCCCCCCTTTCAATGCACAGTGACCAGCGTGCCCCCCTTTCAATGCACAGTGACCAGCGTACCCCCCTTTCAATGCACAGTGACCAGCGTGCCCCCTTTCAATGCACAGTGACCAGCGTGCCCCCCTTTCAATGCAGTGACCAGTGTGCCCCCTTTCAATGCACAGTGACCAGCATGCACCCCTTTCAATGCACAGTGATCAGCGCTGCGTGCCCCCCTTTCAATGCACAGTGACCAGCGTGCCCCCCTTTCAATGCACAGTGACCAGCGTGCCCCCTTTCAATGCACAGTGACCAGCGTGCCCCCTTTCAATGCACAGTGACCAGCGTGCCCCCCTTTTAATGCACAGTGACCAGCATGCCCCCTTTCAATGCACAGTGACCAGCGTGCCCCCCTTTCAATGCACAGTGATCAGCGTGCCCCCCTTTCAATGCACAGTGACCAGCGTGCCCCCTTTCAATGCACAGTGACCAGCGTGCCTCCCTTTCAATGCACAGTGACCAGCGCTGCGTGCCTCCCTTTCAATGTAGAGTAACCAGCGTGCCCCCTTTCAATGCACAGTGACCAGGGTGCCCCCTTTCAATGCACAGTGACCAGCATGTCCCCTTTCAATGCACAGTGACCAGCGTGCCCCCCTTTCAATGCACAGTGACCAGCGTGCCCCCCTTTCAATGCACAGTGACCAGCGTGCCCCCTTTCAATGCACAGTGACCAGCGTGCCCCCTTTCAATGCACAGTGACCAGCGTGCCCCCCTTTCAATGCAGTGACCAGTGTGCCCCCTTTCAATGCACAGTGACCAGCATGCACCCCTTTCAATGCACAGTGATCAGCGCTGCGTGCCCCCCTTTCAATGCACAGTGACCAGCGTGCCCCCCTTTCAATGCACAGTGACCAGCGTGCCCCCTTTCAATGCACAGTGACCAGCGTGCCCCCTTTCAATGCACAGTGACCAGCGTGCCCCCCTTTTAATGCACAGTGACCAGCATGCCCCCTTTCAATGCACAGTGACCAGCGTGCCCCCCTTTCAATGCACAGTGATCAGCGTGCCCCCCTTTCAATGCACAGTGACCAGCGTGCCCCCCTTTCAATGCACAGTGACCAGGATGCCCCCTTTCAATGCACAGTGATCAGTGCTGCGTGCCCCCCTTTCAATGCACAGTGACCAGCATGCCCCCCTTTCAATGCACAGTGACCAGCACTGCGTGCCCCCCTTTCAATGCACAGTGACCAGGGTGCCCCCTTTTCAATGCACAGTGACCAGGGTGCCCCCTTTCAATGCACAGTGACCAGCGTGCCCCCTTTCAATGCACAGTGACCAGCGTGCCCCCTTTCAATGCACAGTGACCAGCGTGCCCCCTTTCAATGCACAGAGACCAGCGTGCCCCCCTTTCAATGCACAGTGACCAGCGATGCGTGCCTCCCTTTCAATGTAGAGTAACCAGGGTGCCCCCTTTCAATGTAGAGTAACCAGGGTGCCCCCTTTCAATGCACAGTGACCAGCGTGCCCCCTTTCAATGCACAGTGACCAGCGTGCCCCCTTTCAATGCACAGTGACCAGCGTGTCCCCTTTCAATGCACAGTGACCAGCGTGCCCCCTTTCAATGCACAGTGACCAGCATGTCCCCTTTCAATGCACATTGACCAGTGCTGCGTGCCCCCCTTTCAATGGACAGTGACCAGCGTGCCTCCCTTTCAATGCACAGTGACCAGCGTGCCCCCTTTCAATGCACAGTGACCAGCGTGCCCCCTTTCAATGCACAGTGACCAGCGTGCCCCCTTTCAATGCACAGTGACCAGCGTGCCTCCCTTTCAATGCACAGTGACCAGCGCTGCGTGCCTCCCTTTCAATGTAGAGTAACCAGCGTGCCCCCTTTCAATGCACAGTGACCAGGGTGCCCCCTTTCAATGCACAGTGACCAGCATGTCCCCTTTCAATGCACAGTGACCAGCGTGCCCCCCTTTCAATGCACAGTGACCAGCGTGCCCCCCTTTCAATGCACAGTGACCAGCGTACCCCCTTTCAATGCACAGTGACCAGCGTGCCCCCTTTCAATGCACAGTGACCAGCGTGCCCCCCTTTCAATGCAGTGACCAGTGTGCCCCCTTTCAATGCACAGTGACCAGCATGCACCCCTTTCAATGCACAGTGATCAGCGCTGCGTGCCCCCCTTTCAATGCACAGTGACCAGCGTGCCCCCCTTTCAATGCACAGTGACCAGCGTGCCCCCTTTCAATGCACAGTGACCAGCGTGCCCCCTTTCAATGCACAGTGACCAGCGTGCCCCCCTTTTAATGCACAGTGACCAGCATGCCCCCTTTCAATGCACAGTGACCAGCGTGCCCCCCTTTCAATGCACAGTGATCAGCGTGCCCCCCTTTCAATGCACAGTGACCAGCGTGCCCCCCTTTCAATGCACAGTGACCAGGATGCCCCCTTTCAATGCACAGTGACCAGTGCTGTGTGCCCCCCTTTCAATGCACAGTGACCAGCATGCCCCCCTTTCAATGCACAGTGACCAGCACTGCGTGCCCCCCTTTCAATGCACAGTGACCAGGGTGCCCCCTTTTCAATGCACAGTGACCAGGGTGCCCCCTTTCAATGCACAGTGACCAGCGTGCCCCCTTTCAATGCACAGTGACCAGCGTGCCCCCTTTCAATGCACAGTGACCAGCGTGCCCCCTTTCAATGCACAGTGACCAGCGTGCCCCCCTTTCAATGCACAGTGACCAGCGATGCGTGCCTCCCTTTCAATGTAGAGTAACCAGGGTGCCCCCTTTCAATGTAGAGTAACCAGGGTGCCCCCTTTCAATGCACAGTGACCAGCGTGCCCCCTTTCAATGCACAGTGACCAGCGTGCCCCCTTTCAATGCACAGTGACCAGCGTGTCCCCTTTCAATGCACAGTGACCAGCGTGCCTCCCTTTCAATGCACAGTGACCAGCGCTGCGTGCCTCCCTTTCAATGTAGAGTAACCAGCATGCCCCCTTTCAATGCACAGTGACCAGCGTGCCCCCTTTCAATGCACAGTGACCAGCGTGTCCCCTTTCAATGCACAGTGACCAGCGTGCCTCCCTTTCAATGCACAGTGACCAGCGCTGCGTGCCTCCCTTTCAATGTAGAGTAACCAGCGTGCCCCCTTTCAATGCACAGTGACCAGGGTGCCCCCTTTCAATGCACAGTGACCAGGGTGCCCCCTTTCAATGCACAGTGACCAGGGTGCCCCCTTTCAATGCACAGTGACCAGCATGTCCCCTTTCAATGCACAATGACCAGCATGTCCCCTTTCAATGCACAGTGACCAGTGTGCCCCCCTTTCAATGCACAGTGACCAGCGTGCCCCCCTTTCAATGCACAGTGACCAGTGTGCCTCCCTTTCAATGCACAGTGACCAGCGTGCCCCCCTTTCAATGCACAGTGATGTTTTTTTTAATTTTTCACATTATTCTTCTGTAACATTTCTAAAGAATAAATACAATAAGATATAAATCAACTGCATGGTTGTCCACTCTTTTTTGTACTGGAACAAGTCTGTTTTTACAAATGTTTGCCCACATATGTTCTAGCGCCCGTTAATTTAAAGGGCTTAATGTCTAGTTAATAATAATTCATAATTATTCAAATGTTGGATAAAGTAAGGAATGGCTACCCATGTGAGTTTGTTTTTTTTCTTTTTGCTGCATGCATTTTTGGGGGAATTCCATTTGCATTCTGTCTCACAGACACAGCAAAAAGTGAGAAGAGATCTCCCAAAAGTGAGCAGACATTCCATCTAGGACATTTGTCGCCAGACATTTAAGGCCCGTACACACGTACCGATCGTCGGCAGACAAGCGTCGGCCGACGACCGATCTGCCGATTGTACGCTTGTTAGTATGATGCCTCCGACAGCCATCAGCGCACATTCTGCCGACAAGAATCTGTCATGCAAGCATTAAAATTTTTGTATGCCGACACCAGGGCGGCCGATTGTTCGCCAGTCAGTACAGAATTCGGCCGACAGACCGCAGATTTGCAAGACTGGGCATGCTCAGAAAAGAAAAAACACAGGGAAAGTTAACCATTACATGACATCACTTCTGCAGTCGGCTGTAGTCAGCGGACAAAATTCTTGTGCTGTCTTTGCACTTTTCAACAGACACCGACAGCCCGGGGACAAAAGACGACGATCGGTACGTGTGTACGGGGCTTTAGACATTAGATGTTTGTGACAATTCAAATGATTAGGCTTTCCTGTAATTTTCAGAAACAATGGCCGCCCAGACAAAACACAGACACCAATCATATCATAAAAAAATGGTTCTAACCTTTCCACACCATATCCAAAACTAAATTACGCTAAAGTAGGCTTTATATGTGTAGCTTTGATCAGCAGCTGACAAGGAGAACCTTGCTTGTGTTCACAGGGAACTTTTACACAAGCACAGCAGGGGGCAGGGGACTGCCATCGTGGAACTGTGAAGTCAGTGTCAAGAATGACTTCTACTGAATAGGGATGCACAAAGGATGTTGACTGCTAGGATTGTGGGAGGTCACATTGACTGGGCTGGCTTAATAGGCTGGAAAGTGGAAACCACAGGTCCCATAAGGCATTGGGATCCAAAGGAGAAGGGAATTTTCCTGTTGTGTGGGGGTGATTCAGAGAGGCCAAATACACAAAGTTTCTAGCAGACCTCTCACAGCTGTATTTGAGAGGAAGAGAGGCACAGCGACAGGCATTCTGTGACATTGGAGAGCGCTATGGATGTTGATAGAGCCTGCGGTCTGATCAAGGGGGAAGGACACTGCAGACACAAAACTGGCTGTGTTTCACCCAGTATACAGAGGGAGATCACCTGCTAGCACAGGAAGTTGAGAGGCCGCTGGCCAAAACCCCACTACACTTCGACAAAAGAAAGACTGTGTTGTCTGCAAGTATCCCTGAGCCAGTGTCATTCTCAGTATTTAACGGGACCAAAGCCAGTGCAATCATCAGGTCTTAAAAGGCCATTATCTGGAATGCTCTGACATAACTGTTGGACCCCAATGAGCTTACCAGCAGAAGAGAGTATATTACAGATTACTAAATTGTAAGTGTGGTATAGCTTCTTTAGTTAAGATTGCCCAGTATAGGGTTTAGGAGAAGTTGATTTATATACCCATTAATTGTTATTTACAGTATATTTCTGTCTACTCTTATCACGTCACTTATTTGCATGTAGCGCATCCCCTTAACCACTTAAGCCCCGGAAGATTTTACCCCCTTCCTGACCAGGGGGTATTTTTGCGATTTGGCACTGCGTGACTTTAACGGACAATTGCGCGGTCGTGCGATGCTGTACCTAAACGAATTTGATGTCCTTTTTTTCCCACAAACAGAGCTTTCTTTTGGTGGTATTTGATCACCTGTGCGATTTTTTGATCATGCGCTATAAACAAAAAAAGAGCTTCAATTTTGCAAAAATAGCAATATTTTTCACATTTTATTATATGAAATTCCCCCCAAAAAAATGTAAAAATCAAAATTTTTTAACATTTTCGGCCAGTTTTATGCTACATATGTTTGGTTAAACAAATCGCAAAAAGCGTATTTTGATTGGTTTTCGCAAAAGTTATCGCATTTACTAACAAAGGGAACGATTTTTTTCATTTTTGTTGTTTTTTTTTTAACGCGTAATGGCGGCAATCTGCGATTTTTTTTGCAGGACTGCGACATTGGGGCGGACAGATCGGACCCTTGACTGACATTTTTGACACTTTTGGGGTTACCAGTGACATTTCTACAGTAATCAGTGCTATACATATGCACTGTTACTGTAAAATTACACTGGCAGTGAAGGGGTTAACTTTTTTTAGAGAGGGAGTGGCTGTGTGTGTCCCTAGGGGCGTGATTCTAACTGTGATTGGCTGTGGCTTGGGCTGTAGGAACAATGATCAACGGTCCTACATAGAAGAACTGTATGATCACTGTTTCTACACAGGGGAGAATGACAGGCGGCTTGTTTACACTAGCCGCCTGACTTTCTCCCTCTGCAGTGGCGATCGCAGAGTGAGCGGCGGACATCGGGTCCGCTAGTCACACGCGCGGGGGGTCCGTGACCACGCGGGAGCGCGCCTCTGGGGGCGCGCGCTTGCTCCCTAGACCCTCACAGGCTAGTGACGTAAATCTACATGACTTTGCCTGTGAGGGGCAAAAGTAAATCGTCGTTAGGCAGTCGGCAAGTGGTTAAGGACCGCAGATTAACTGGGATTCCCCACCCTGTACAGCCAGGCACACCAAATTTTCACAGGCACTCCGGAGGCAGAGTACAGTCTGTGACTTTGCTTTTTGTGGTTTATTGAGGGTTAATAGAAACATAGAATGTGTCGGCAGATAAGAACCATTTGGCCCATCTAGTCTGCCCAATATATCCGAATCCTATGAATAGTCCCTGGCCCTATCTTGTATGAAGGATAGCCTTATGCCTATCCCATGCATGCTTAAACTCCTTCACCGTATTTGCAGCTACCACTTCTGCAGGAAGGTTATTCCATGCATCCACTACTCTCTCAGTAAAGTAATACTTCCTCATATTACTTTTAAACCTTTGCCCCTCTAATTTAAAACTGTGTCCTCTTATGGTAGTTTTTCTTCTTTTAAATATGCTCTCCTCCTTTACCGAGTTGATTCCCTTTATGTATTTAAAAGTTTCTATCATATCCCCTCTGTCTCTTCTTTCTTCCAAGCTATACATGTTAAGGTCCTTTAACCTTTCCTGGTAAGTTTTTTCCTGCAATCCATGTACTAGTTTAGTAGCTCTTCTCTGAACTCTCTCTAGAGTATCTATATCCTTCTGGAGATATGGCCTCCAGTACTGCGCACAATACTCCAAGTGAGGTCTCACCAGTGTTCTGTACAGCGGCATAAGCACTTCTCTCTTTCTACTGCTTATACCTCTCCCTATACATCCAAGCATTCTGCTGGCATTTCGTGCTGCTCTATTACATTGTCTTCCCACCTTTAAGTCTTCTGAAATAATTACTCCTAAATCCCTTTCCTCAGATACTGAGGTCAGGACTGTGTCAAATATTCTATATTCTGCCCTTGGGTTTTTACGCCCCAGGTGCATTATCTTGCACTTATCCACATTAAATTTCAGTTGCCAGAGTTCTGACCATTCTTCTAGTTTTCCTAAATCATTTTCCATTTGGCATTTCCCTCCAGGAACATCAACCCTGTTACATATCTTTGTGTCATCAGCAAAAAGACAAACCTTACCATCGAGGCCTTTGCAATATCACTTATGAAGATATTAAACAAAATTGGTCCCAGTACAGATCCCTGAGGTACCCCACTGGTAACATGACCTTGTTCTGAATGTTCTCCATTGACTACAACCCTTTGTTGTCTGTCACTCAGCCACTGCCTAATCCACTCAACAATATGGGAGTCCATGCTCAATGACTGCAGTTTATTGATAAGTCTTCTATGTGGGACAGTGTCAAAAGCCTTACTAAAATCTAGATATGCAATGTCTACTGCACCTCCACCGTCTATTATTTTAGTCACCCAGTCAAAAAAATCTATAAGATTTGTTTGACATGATCTCCTTGAAGTAAACCCATGTTGTTTTTCATCTTGCAATCCATGGGATTTAAGATGTTCCACAATCCTATCCTTTAATAGGGTTTTCATTAATTTGCCAACTATTGATGTCAGACTCACTGGTCTATAGTTGCTCGATTCCTCCCTACTACCTTTCTTGTGAATGGGCACGACATTTGCCAATTTCCAATCTTCCGGGACGACTCCTGTTACTAATGATTGGTTAAATAAATCTGTTAATGGTTTTGCCAGCTCACCACTAAGCTCTTTTAATAATTTTGGGTGTATCTCATCAGGACCCTGTGACTTATTTGTCTTCACTTTAGACAGCAATCTTAGAACGTCTTCCTCTGTAAAGACACATGCATCAAATGATTCATTAGTCATCCTTTCGAGTGGAGGTCCTTCTCCTTCTTTTTCTTCTGTAAAAACTGAACAGAAGTATTCATTAAGGCAGTCGGCTAGCCCTTTATTCTCTTCTACATACCTTCCGTCCTTTGTTTTTAATTTAGTTATTCCTTGTTTTAATTTCCTTTTTTCATTTATATATCTGAAGAATGTCTTATCCCCCTTTTTCATAGACTGAGCTAGTTTTTCTTCTGCCTGCGCTTTAGAAGTTCTTATAACTTGCTTGGCCTCTTTCTGCCTAATCTTGTAGATTTCCTTATCTTCATTGCTCTGGGTTTTTTTATAATTACAAAATGCTAGCTTTTTATTTTTAATGATTTGGGCCACTTCTGCTGAGTACCACAGTGGTCTCTTCCTTTTTTTGCTTTTACTGACAAGTCTAATGCAATTTTCTGTTGCCTTCAATAATGCACCTTTTAAGTAGTCCCATTTCTCCTGGACTCCATGTAATCCGTTCCAGTCTGATAAGGACTCATTTATGACTTGGATGGTGATCAGAGGTTATGGGATGCCCACTTGACAGAGCTACAGAGCTGTGCCAACATCTTCAGTGACATCTTCCTGTACACAGTCTATATACAGTCTCCTTGACACTCCTCCTGTACTTTACTTGCTTGCAGACTCCAGCTTGATCACTGTTAATGGACCTGACAGGCGCAGTCAGGTTCCGCAATGGCCCTTTGCAGGCAGGAACCCAAAGCCCCTTGTTGTGTAGTAGAACACAGTGATCAGGTTACAATCTCCCTCCTGTGGCTTCTGGCCCCAATACCACCTCGCCAGGCACTGCCAACCCAACTGGCTGCAGCTGCCCCATTCATTAGCCCTCCAGGCTAACTTTCCTCCACAGTCCTCCAGATTGCCTCACACCAGCCCACCCAGCTATCTCTGCAGGAGATCTCCCAGGGAAGGGATGAAGACTTGGCACACCACAACTGGCTACATATGGCAGTTTCCCCCCTTGTATGACCCCAGTAATGCAGCTCTACTCAGGCTGTCCTCTCTCTTGCTCCTGTGCCTTCAGGAAAGGCTTCTTGGCCCTCCACAGCACTATATCTACATCTTCCACCTGACTGCCTCTGATGGCATGACTCATGTCTATTTATGAGGTGAACCTTGCCTCCTGCCAGTTCTTTACTGGAGATTGGGAGAGGCCCCCATCAATATACATGGCAGCCCCTCCCTAGAAAAATAGGGCATCCCATAAAAAAGAGAGGGCAGGGAGAAAAGGGAAACAACTTGGAAGGGGCTTTATACAAATAAGTTAGTAGTATCAAAAATATACACATTTGGTCAAAGAACCTTATGTACATCACATACTGTATATATACATCCTAACTACAGGTCCCTGTAGCTAATACACTAGGCACAATATATGCATATTCTTTAGCTGAAGCACCTCCCCCTAGAGAGAAGCCCTCCCAGCAAATTGTAGAGAAAAAAACCTCAAAGTCCATCGCTTAGCAGGGGGCACAGCCATCTGAAACAATACTTATGCCCCGTACACACGTGCAGATCGTCGGCCGAACGATCGGCCGTCTTTTGTCCCCGGGCTGTCGTGTCTGTTGAAAAGTGCAAAAGACTGCACAAGAATTTTGTCCGCCGACTACAGCCGACTGCAGAAGTGATGTCATGTGATGGTTAACTTTCACTGTGTTTTTTCTTTTCTGAGCATGCCCAGTCTTGCAAATCTGCTGTCTGTCGGCCGAATTCTGTATTGACTGGCGAACAATCGGCCGCTCTGGTGTCGGCATACAAAAATTTTAATGCTTGCACGACAGATTCTTTTCCGCCGAAAGTGCGCTGTCGGCTGTCGGAAGCATCATACTAACAAGCCTACAATCGGCCGATCGGTCGTCGGCCGAAGCTTTTCGGCCGAGAATCTGCACGTGTGTACGGGCCTTTACAGAACAAAAACAACAAATGCAATCCTAACACAAATTTACTGTCTATCTGTACATTCTGTGAGCAGGGGGTTATAAGCCTGCTGGCAGAAACAAACAAAGCAATAGTTTTTTTTTTTCTCTTCAAAGAGTCTTTGGTAGGAGGAACCCCTCCATCTTTAGCAAAATTTTAATAGTAGGATACTAGGCCTCACCCAAAGTTATTCAGTAGGAACAGGACTTTCTATCTGGAAACAGGTCAGGGTGTTAGGCCAGGGTGTTAGTCTGTGAAGAAAGAACAACAGAGGAAGCAATCCTCTCCTTGAGGTCCATTGCTGTTACATGTGAGCTGAACAATTCACATCAGTCCCTTCATAGGTAGTATTAAAAATGTGGAAGTCTTTTTAGGTTGCCGTCAGCTCCTCTGACAGCAACAGAGTGGCTCCTGGTAGGTTGTCCAGCTTTGAAAACCACCACCCTTCTCTGTAAAGGACACTTCCCAGCCACCACTCTTGATGAATGTCCTAGAACCAGGTCCAAGCCTCATCGTTATGTGATACCCACATGGGTTTGGGGATATGCATGTACTCCCACATTATGTCATCCTCCCACTGCACACAAGAGTCCTCATCGATGTCCATGATGTCATGAGGGACAAAGGGGTAGCCCAGACCTGACTCCAGAGCTCCTCTTTGCTGCAACTCCCGCTGAAATCAAGAAAACATGGTCAGTTCCAGGGGAACACAGGCCTTGGGTGACCTCACTACCCATTGCCTCTACTCAGCAGCCCTAGTCTGGGTTGTGGATGGTCTGTTTTGGAATTTCTGCCTCACACAGACTGGGATCTGCATGGATCCTTCTGTCCCTTCAACTGAGTTTGGCACATCCATCTCCTCGTATTGCACCTCCACATTCTCCTGGCAGTCTCCCTCCTCCCACTCCTCCTCTGAGCTCTCATCGGATGTCCACTCTGCATACTTCTCATCCAAGAGCCAAATTCTGCCTGCAGTCTGGGTGACTCCCAGTCTATGGCCCCACCACTGCTACTCCCCACTGGCTCACCCGAAGACAAGCTGTCTTCCAGCACTAACTCCTTCCACGTGGGGTTGACAGGGTGTGCGGGAGCAGCCTGCCTTTCAGGGACAGCATCTGGCTCCCGATGGGCAGGTACCAGCTCCCTGACAAGGCTGCAGGCTGAGGTAGACTTCCAGCTTTCTTCCCCCTGATGTCATTTATCTTTGCAGGGGAGTCAGCAGCCTCATACTCAACCCCACCTTTCGCAGTCACTTCAAGGCCCGCTCCGGCCTTCTGGCACTTCTCTGTTCCTGGCAGAGACCCGATCGCAGATTCACACTGCAAACTGCCAGACCAGAGGGAAGAGGCCCTGAGCTAACTAAATTTGCCTATGCCAAAAAACCTCCAATACAAAACCTAACCTACATCTAGCACACACTAGAGCAGTGTTGATCTAATTTGCTGCTCAGTGATTGCAGTATTCTAGTCTGCATCTCCCCAAGGTAATACTTAAAATCTGGCCTGTTAGTGGACCCCAAGGACCGGAGTTGAGGACCACTGCACTAGAGGGTGCAACATGCAATATATATTTCTTACATATTTTAAATGTTTGCTGTGTCATTGATGTTGGTTTATATCTCTTTTACTATCGGGGTACCGCATATATTGTACAAAATAAATATTATCCACCCAGCCAGGTGTTTCAGAGTGTGTGGTGCTATTTTTTGTAAGTTGTGGGCATGGGGACAAGAATACGTCCAGCAGCTCCTTCGGGTGTAAGTGCTACATATATACTGTAAAACTCAACACTATCCAAAACAATTTTTTCTGGCTGGAGTGGGAAAGGGTTATTACCATATTATGAGATTTTTATTGCTACCTGCTGGGGAGAAAATAAACAATTAACCTCAGTTCCTGCCCTTATATCAAAATAGTAAGGATTCTAGGTCCATGATGCAAAAAAATATTAATTTACGGACCATTTACACTTCACTTTTATGTTTTGCGGTAACGTGTATTACTGAAATTCACAATGTAGTATGTGGGTACTGGCAAGTAACAAGCTCAGACTCTGTCTTCAGGAGTCCCCACAATTAGTAATGACAAACTCTGTCTTTTGGATTAGGCAGCAGCTTCCCATCAGACACAGCCATGTGTTCTGGGTGGTCTGGGATGTACAGTTCCTCATTCTCTTCTGAGACCCAGCATGCACCACCCCTTCCTGAAAATCCCTTCAGCCCTTCAGGGCTTATGTTAGAAATCATAGGGCTATTCTACCCACACATGACAGGGCCCCCCGCTAATATCAAAATTTTAGCTAAGTTCAGCCAAACATTCCCTGTTCAGGTGTTCGCCTAACACCCAAATTTTCCGTGCACTCGGCGGGATGTTTGCCAGCTGAGCGCGCAGTCAATAGGTTGTTAAAGAGTGGGGTCGGGAAGCCGACCTCCGCATCTTTAACAATGGAGACACACAGAGCTGAAACTTTCCAGCAGTGATAAAAATAAGCCTATGGCCCACCCCCCTGCCCTGCCCAGGCCTGCCTGGCCTGGCCCGACCCTGCCCTGCGCTGTAAGCTGTCATGTGGGGCAGCTATCCTCATCGGTAATCTGTTTTTCAGGGTGTAACTCACACAAACCTACCGGGCTGGCACAGTTAAATAGAGTTGTGTGGTAAGGAGTGTGTCACCTAGTGGACACATGGTGTAATACATGGCACAATATAGAACATGGAGTTAGTCCGTTATTGGCAGCCCTGATTGCCCCTGCTGTTCTGCCTCCGACCACCTTACCCAAGCCCCCCTGTTAAACTGAAATGCCCATTACAGCAGGCCAAACACTGCCCCCTTATCAGCAGGGCCTGTCGACAATAGCTATCTGAGTAATGTGAGTCTCTTCTCTCCCAAAATGGGCACCACATGCATTAATGTCACTTTCTAGTTAAGCACTGTTCACCAATGCAGAAGGTAAGAGCAAACAGGAAGAAACATTTTGCAAACAAATTTAGGGGCCACAGACCAGATTACACATATGCAGTATAATTACAAACTATGCTTACAAAGAGTTTTTAACACATTATTATGTAGGTACTAAAATTAATATTTGCTTTAAAACCCATCTTCGAGTTTTATGTCCTCCCATTTTTCTAAAAAAAATATTGGCAAGCAGCCCCATTGCCTATGGTATTTTATAAATTAGGGTCATGAGAACTGGGTTCTATCTCTATGGCCCTGCTGGAAGGTGAAAGGTTCTCATGTTTATGCATGCGTAAAACCTATTGGATCTTCACGCTTAACTCTATGTCCCCCAAGGGTTTGAATGAGGAGCTGGAGGTTGGTACCTTAATTTAGCCCCCTGGATATTTTTATACATTTTTATACATTTCAATTTTTTTTATATATATATTTGTTTATGGATTTATGTACATATATGTATAATGCCACAGAAATGGTCTTTATAAAAAAGGCCAAATACAGCGCTTGCTATTAAATAATTTTAACAACTAATCCTATGAATTTAAATTACCAATGAAATTTAACCTGTGCTTGTAAAGTGCCGATGTGTCTCCATAAATATCACTTGATTATTAAAACAGTAATTAAGTACCATAAATTAATTATTAAAAATCATAAAACATAACAGTGGGTCATATACTTGGTAACTGTGACTGTAATAAATACCATCAAACAACACGATCTATAAAAGGGAATAATTATTAAATATAAAAGTCCATCAATCAATGGTGCTTGTGCTCAGGCAATAAGTGTCCTCAATAAGTGGTTATCCACAAAAAGTGCAAGTGCTCTGGCTTGATTGTTCAAGGTATCAATTGCTGGTTCCAAAAGTGAATAAGATGGGTCACTTACCAGATAACGTGGGTCTTATGTGTCGTATGACACTAAGACCATTCAGGCTTGGGTTGCCCTCTGGGCCAAGTGGCTTTTCCCTTTAGACGGTCCTGCGGGTTAATATTGGCTCCTCTTATACCGCCTAGACACGGATATTTGTCATTATTTTATGGATTTCTCACTCTTCCTTGTTTTTTGCTTTCTTAGTTCTGGAAAAGCTTGGTTTCCCCGCTGACGAGCGGGGCAGGAGCACCCCGCTGGCGGCGATGGACATTTTTTGTGATTCGGCACTGCGTTATTTTAATGGACAATTGCGCAGTCGTGCGATGCTGTACCTAAATAAAATTGATTTCCTTTTTTTCCCACAAATAGAGCTTTCTTTTGGTTGTATTTGATCACCTGTGCGACTTTTATTTTTTTTATAAACAAAAAAAGAGCGACAATTCTGAAGAAAAAAAACATTATTTTTCACATTTTGTTATATAAACATTCCCAAAAAACCAATAGACCGCTAACTGACATTTTTGGGGGGACCAGTAACATTATTACACTAACGGTGTTATGCTATGGCGGCTGTGCGCTCTCTTCTTTTTTCATTATCAGTTAAGCTGGTGGTAGTGATAAGTCTTGGTAGCAGGCAGTTAAATACCCTTTTCCCCACTCTGGAATGAATAAGGTGTTGTTCACCTTATGTAGAAAGCGAAAGACTGCTTTCAGGCTGTGGTGGAACAGCATGCAGGTCTAAACAGACCCACATTATCTCACAACTAGCCAGCAGCTGAATGTCTGAACCCTGTAAAATGAGTTTTAAACCACGCTAATGTCTGTAGTGACTTCAATATAAAAGTGACAGCAGCAGCTAAACTATGTGTTATATCCACAGTTCAAAATCCATTATGTCCAAAAAAGCAGAGCTAGTTGAAAATGTGATACAAACGATTCAAAACCCATTGAGTGCTGGTTCACACTATAGCATGTGCGGCGATCGCATGTAATATCGGAGCGCACTGCTCCTTCATTACATGCGATCGGATGTGCAGTGCGAATTCAGCCATACACTTTGTATGGCTAAATTCGCACTGCACCCGCACAAAAGTCGCACATGACCCTTTTTTTCAGCCGCATCAGGATCGGATCGCACAGTGGTTCACACTTGTGCGATCCGATCCTGTGCGAACTGTCAGATCGCACTGCGATATGCGATCAAACTGGGGGTGTCGTTAACATTTCATTGACACCCCCTACGTATCGCATATGGCAGTGTGAACTGCCAGATGTGCGTTTGCGATGCGAGAACAGGCTGCGAATTTGCAGCCTTCCCGCATCGCACAAGTGTGACCCGGCACTAAAACAAAAGTAAAAAAAAAATATTGTGATACATACATTAAAGTGTAGAAAGTCCATGTGAAGAAAAATAGTGAAGAAGATCTTTATCAGCAAAAAGGATCTTTAACTTTCCGACTCCAAAATGAATAAGTGCTCTTTAAGTGACACCTACCACCTCAGTTAACAGGGGCACTTATCGGATCATTTCTATTGCTAGAAAGAACCCTAAATTTAAATCAATATATACACAGTATTTGCTTGCACCTTTTTTAAAGGGGAACTTCACTATATCTGAGCACCACAAGCCAAAAATGCGGGGGAACGATCCGGGGTATCAGGCGGCAATCGGAGCCACCTGACACACGCATTGGCTTCCATGATTCCGCACTGCGTTCTTTTAACGGACAATTGCGCAGTCGTGCAAAGCTGTACCTAAATAAAATTGATCTCCTTTTTCTCTCACAAATAGAGCTTTCTTTTGGTGGTATTTGATCACCTTTAATCATTGCTAAAAATATGCACCGTTACTGTAATAACAACACTGGCAGGGAAGGGGTTAACACAGTGGTTGATCAAGGGGTAAATGTAAGCCTAGGGGAGTGTTTTTAACTGTGTAGGGTTGGGCTTTTGAAATGACCATAGAGACCTGTGATCCTATATAGAAGTCACAGGCGCTCTGTGATCATTCCAGAGAGAAGAACCATCAGCTGTGTTTATAATAGCTGACCGTCCTTATCTCTCAGTGGGGAGTGCTCGCGGGTGCGCGACCGACGTAGGATTACGTCGGTTTGCACAGGAGGGTCTGCCTGCCACAGTATATGGCAGGTAATGACACTCCCAGAAGTGTAAATATTACTGTAATATTGCAGTACATACATCCCTGCCAATCAGGGGCACATTGCTGGCACACAGGATTTCAAGCTTACTCTTAACATGGGGGACCCCAGATTCCCCCCCCTATTTTACAAAGTACCCTTACCCATTCACCCAAAAAGTATAACACAAGTTTGTGACAAGTCCTTTATTAAAAAAAAAAAAACGCCTACCACATCCACCAGAAAAAAAAGGTAAAAAAAAAACCTCTGGTCTGGTCGAAGGCTCCCGCCATCTGCCAGCAAAGCCCTCACCAACAGGTGACTCTGCCCCCTTGCAACATCAGCAACCAGGGTATGTTGGGTCAATGACATCACGAGGGTCGGGGTCACCGGCTGACATCAACGGGTGACTCCACCCCTTCGTTTTTTTTAAGAAGTGTCTGAAGACGGATCAGGCAGATGGCGGGAGCCTTTGACAAAACAGGATTTCTTATTTTCTTTTTTCGGGTTCGGCGGTGTGGCGGGCATTGTGATTGACGATGGAGGACATTTAAAAAGAATAAAAAATTAATAAAGGACTTGTTAAAAACTTGTGTTGTATCTTTACTCACTTTTTACACTTTTTTGGTGAATGGGTAAGGGTACTATGTGCCCCATACTCATTCACATGGGGGCAGGATCTAGGGGACCCCAAAGGGGGCTTCCATATTCCGATATGCCCTCCCGCCTGCATACCCCCACAACCATGCCCCAGGATTGTGGGAAAGAGGCCCTTGTCCCCCCACCCCAAAGCAACCCCCCATGTTGAGGGCATGTGGCCTGGTATGGTTCAGGAGGAGGGCCGTTTGCTCATCCCCCCTTTCCTAGCCGTCCAGGCTGCATGTTGGCATAAGGGACTGCTATCGATTTTAGCAGATCCCAAACAATTTTTTTTTTCGTTTTGCTTGAGGTTCCCCTAAAATCCACACCAGACCGAAAGGGCCTGTTATGGATTGGGGAGGACCCCACTCTGTTTTTTTATTGTTCATTGCCGGCATTCTTTTATTTACATTTCAGCTCTCAGTGGAGAAGCCCACTGACAGCTGATGAGTCCTCAGTTTTTAAGGACGCGGCAGCTGGCTTCCTGGCCCATTCCTTAACAGCCAGCTATTCTTCACTCAGAATTTGAATCGGTGGATTCTTTTTCAACTGATCCAAATTTAAATCTTTTAGAAAATTTCCCCACTTCAGGGAAATGCTGGGCAATTCCTACTTGCATTAAAACAGTTGCCACTACCCAAGGTGGAAAGATAATATCTCGTACAGCCAATTCTTTTGGCTACGTAGGAGTGAGCTGAGGTGTGAGCTGAGGTGTAAACAAAAAAGTTTATTGAAAAGGGATATAAAGGGGACCACATTCAGAAGGCAGTTGACCACTATCAGAATGGTCTGGGTATTAAAGATATACTGGTAGAGTCCAAGGACATACTTTTTATTACCAAATTCAATGACCAACATTGGGCTATAAAAAAGATTATTAAGAAATGTTGGCCTATCTTGAATCAAGATCCAGCTCTCTGTGGAGTGTTTCCTGATATGCCTAAAGTTTTCTTCAGGCGATCTAACAATGTTAAAAGTATCGTTGTCCCAAGTCGTATTAGCGATGAACCAAATAGGGTGAAAGTTATCCCCACATTTCTCAATATGACAGAATTCTTCAAATGTAAGTAAAATAAATGCAAGGCTTGTCAGTATGTCCCATGGTAAAAACAAACCTTTATAAGAAAATATGGTTGGGAATTCCATGTAAAGCAGTTCATAGGTTGTAACCCTCAGTTTGTGGTTTTTATTTATATATATATATATATATATATATATATATATATATATATATATATATATATATATATATATATATATATTTATTAACCACATCGTAAGACCTATCAGCCCAAATCCTTTACTATGTGTGGACATTAATTCATTGGATCCTTATTTTATTAGATCCTTATTTTTGTGTACATAGTAGCACATGTAAACTATCAATATCAATATAAAATGCATGGAAGTGAAGAAATTCTCTATTTCCAGCTATGAATGGTTAAATGTTTCTTTTTTTTTCTTTTTTTAAATATTTTTTTAAACTTTAAATTTATATTGTATTTTTTTGTTAATATTGTACATACTTGCAGTCAGTGGAAACAGATGTTCTAATTAGTACTATGCTATGAAATTTTATGGATGTCTGAAGGAATTTTTAATTGAATAGAAAGGTTGCTATTGTCTCACTACCTGTCTTTTTTATGAACTAGCCTTTCCTGGTGTAGTCCCTTTAAGATCTGGACTTATGGAGGGGCTTGTGTTCTCTATATAATCGTTGTTGAATAGGCAGTGGGCATGACTTGAAAAAGGAGACTACGCCCCAAAACGCGTCGTCACAGCAACTGTGACTTGTGCCTCTGCCTTCTGTTTTTCCCCTGTGCAACAAATTTACTTGTCAGAGCACAGATGGATGAAGGTTTCATCATTGTTGCTCCAAAGGGTCGTTCCGATTCTCCTCACCACCTGTACCCTACAGTCTTCTATATTGAGAGTGAACTGTCATTGCATGCAATTTTAGCATATTGTTATGTTTTTTGTTTCTTTTGCTAAAACTTTTTCCTTGTTCTATGTATGTACAAAATAAAGTTTTGATGTACTTTTTTCTCATTTAAGTGTTCAGTCGCATTTATAGTCCCACCCATTGGGGGTTCCCTCTTTTTCCTATTGATTGGGATGATGGCCACTGACACTTAGGTACTAGGTGATGGGAAAATACATATATCCTTGTTGCTCCAAATAAACACCAGGGCAGATGAGCGCTCTCTCTCCTTTGTGTTGTTATAAGATCCTTAGTGAAAATCCCTCAATCGGTTCCAGCTAGATCCACTAGAACAGGCCTCCCAGCTCTGGTTAAGCCATTGCCCCTATGAGCAGTTGTGAAAACTCAGCTATACTGCCCAGAAAAGCAATAGCTCTTCAGGTTAGGAACTTCTCCTTCTGGAAAAGAACCCTTTTGATCCAGGCATCAGGCTTTTCATGCACACACCCAGCCACCGACTGTAATTGGCCGAGACCATATAATGTATGTCCTTTCTAGCCCTCTACATTCTAGAATCTACTAGAAGGCAAAGGGAAGCAGTTAAGCCAGCAGCCAATGAAACCTAGAACAGCCCAAAATAATCACACACTACTCCACTGTTGCAAAGGAGCCCAAACATAAAACTAAATTTACCGACATTTCCAGCAACCTTTCTAACTGATCACATGTGCAGCACAATGCCAACTGCAAATCTTAATAGATAGATTAAAGCTATGGCACTGTATTCAGTGGAATAAAAGGGTCCATTTCCACTTTAAGTTTAGCCCATCGCAGTGTTTTGTTTTTTTTCCAAGAAAAAAAAAGCGAATAAGAAAGATTGAAAGATAAACCTATTAAAGAAATCAATTAGCATTGTCCCGACCTTGTTGTTCATTACCATTTCAATTACAAACAGGCAGGGCCACCTTTAATATGGGGCAATAGGGGCAGCTGCCCCAAGCCCAGTCATTGTTGTGGGGTCCAAATTTGCTGCCCCTTGAGCCCCTTGTCATGGAGAGTCCTGGTCTGGTGGTGGCGGGAGCAGGGCAAAGACGAGCAGTGAGGGCTGCTAGGACTGAGAATCCCAGAGGGAGGAGACCTCCACCACCTCCCTGACCTCCAGAGAGGTAAACAACAGTGGGCTCAGCATCCCCACCAAATTTGTCTCCTCTTTCAGTTCTGACATCAACGGCAGCGGCCTCCTGGAGGACAGGTTGACCAGGAGTCCGGAGGACGAGGATGGGTGGGAGTGCAGGCAGCTGGGGACCGCAGAGCAGAGGAAGGAGCAGAGCACCCCAGTCACCACTCAGAATGAGAATGGATCCTTCCCGCTGCTGGCAATACAAGGTACAGGACATTACACATACCTACCCGCAGGCAGGGAGTGGCACAAGGGGGGCACAGGAGGAACTGCAGACAGGGCTAGGGGTCTCTCTCTCTCTCTTTCCCTCTTTCCCTCTTTGCCCTTACCCATTTCAATCCCTCTATCTCCTATTCTCCCTCTTTCTCACCCCCCAACCCCACTCTCTCACCCCTCTCCTTCTCACCCCCCCTCTCTCTCTCACCCCTTTCTCTCTTTCACCCCCTCTCGCTCTCATACTTCCCCTCTACAACTCCCTACCCCTCCCTTTCCCACCTCCCCACTCTCCCCTCTTCTCTTGCTCACCTCCTCTCTCTCTTATCCCCTCTTTCTTTCTCACCGCCTTCTGTCTCTACCGCTCCTTTAATTCTCTCACCCTCCCTTCTCTCTCTCACATCTGTCTCTCTTTCTCTTCCTCCCCTTCTCTCACCCCGACCCCTCTCTCTCTCACCCCCACTTCCCCTCCTCTTTCTCTCACCCCCTTTCTTTCTTTCTTTCTCACCCCCTTCTGTCTCCCTCACCCCTTTCTCTCTCTCACCCCCTCTCTCTTTCAACCTCCCTCTCTCTCTCACCCTCCTTTCTCTCTTCCACCCCCTTTCTCACCTTCCCCTCTCTCAGCCCCCTCTCTCACATCCACCCCTCTCTCTCTCACCTCCTCCTTCCCTCTCTCTCTCCAACTCTCTCCCCCCTCTCTCTCTCTCTCTTACTCTCTCACCTCCTTCTGTTTCTCTCAACCCCTTCTGTCTTTCACCACCTCTTTCTCTCATCTCCCCTCTCACCCCTCTCTCTCACCTCCTCTCGTTTTCCCTCACACCCTTCTCTCTCTTACCCTCCCCTCTCTCTCTCACCTCTCTCTCTCTATCTACCCCCCCCTCTCCCATACTTCCCCAGGGGGAACTGAGTGGACACTGACTGATAGATGACAGCAGTAGAGGTGTACCGAACTGTTCGCCGGCGGACAGTTCCCGGCGAACTTAGCATGTTCACGTTCGCCGCTGCGGGCGAACATATGCGATGTTCGGTCCGCCCCCCATAATACATCATTGAGGCAAACTTTGACCCTGAACTTTACAGTCAGCAGGCACATTTCCAGCCAATCAGCATACCTCCCTTCCACACCCTCCCACCTCCTATAAATAAGCAAGGGCAGCATCCATCTTAGATCATTCTGAAGCAGTGTGTGTAGTGAGAGCAGGGAGAGCTGCTGCTGCTGCTGCTGCTGTTAAGCTAGGGACAGTTAGTCAGTGTTCCTGGTCTTGCAGTGTTCTTGGTCCACTACTGCTGTAAGGACAGCACCCAAAAAAGCCCTTCTAAGGGCTGGTATTTGTGTAATTTTTATATATATATATATATATATATATATATATATATATATATATATATATATATATGTATATATAGCGTCCCCAAAAGCCCTTTTAAGGGCTGGTAATTGAGTTTTTTCTTGTTATATATATATATATATATATATATATATATATATAAATATATATATATAGTGTCCCCAAAAGCCCTTTTCTAGTGTCAGGTCCACAGAGTGCACTGTACCCACTGCAGTGCACTGCCCACCACTGATATATATACGGTGGCACAGCATCTTGTTGCAAATTGAAAAAAGAATATTTTTTATTATTGCAGTTGCCTGGGCTGCCAGTGACTGTCAGGTCCACAGAGTGTACTGTGCCCACTGCAGTGCCACTGTGTGCCCACCCACCACTGATATATAAGGTGGCACAGCAGCTTGCAAAGTAAAAAAAGTATATATATATTTTTTAATTGCAGTTGCCTGGGTGCCAGTGACTGCTGTCAGGTCCACAGAGAGTGTACTGTGCCACTGCCCACCTACCACTGATATATAAGGTGGCACAGCAGCTTGCAAAGTAAAAACATATATATATATTTTTTAATTGCAGTTGCCTGGGTGCCAGTGACTGCTGTCAGGTCCACAGAGAGTGAACTGTGCCACTGCCCACCCACCACTGATATATAAGGTGGCACAGCAGCTTGCAAAGTAAAAAAATATATATATATTTTTAATTGCAGTTGCCTGGGTGTCAGTGACTGCTGTCAGGTCCATAGAGAGTGTACTGTGCCACTGCCCACCCACCACTGATATATAAGGTGGCACAGCAGCTTGCAAAGTAAAAAAATATATATTTTGTTTATAATTGCAGTTGCCTGGGTGCCAGTGACTGTCAGGTCCACAGAGTGTACTGTACCCACTGCCCAACACTCCTATAGGGTAGCACAGCACCTTGCACTCATAGTACAACACATTAAAAAAAAAAAAATGACAGGCAGAGGCAGGCCACCCCGCAAGGGCCGTCGTGGTCGTGGTGCTGTGATTTCCTTAGGCCCTATAATAATGCCCAGTGTTCAGAGGCCACCACAGACCCTGAACTCAAAAAATTCTGAGGACATAGTTGACTGGCTTACACAGGACACCCAATCATCTACAGCTTCCGCTCGGAACCTTAATGCACCATCCTCCTCCAGCTCAGCTTCGGGCACCTCTCAATTTACCACTCGCCAGCCCGCCAGCACCACCACCAACACTAGCACCACAGCTGCTTCACTTGATCCGTCAGAGGAGTTATTTTCACATCAGTTGGAAGAAATAAGTGATGCGCAACTATTAGTGCCAGAGGATGTAGATAACGGGGATATGTCTCAGTCAGGAAGCATTATACACATGGACATACATTGTGATGATGATGATGATGTTGTACCTGCTGCTGCCTTTGCTGAGTTGTCAAGTGAAGCGGCTGATGATGACGATGTGTCTGTGGATGTCACCTGGGTGCCTGCTCAAAGAGCAGAAGAAGAGGGGGAAAGTTCAGATGGGGAGACAGAGAGGAGGAGGAGACGAGTTGGAAGCAGGGGGAGGAGGTCATCGCAAGGAGCTAGTGGCACAGTCAGACAGCATGTAGATTCGGCACCCGGGGTCAGCCTGACAGCACGCCAATCAACGCAAGCTGTTGCCACCACCAGAATGCCGTCCTTGCAAAGCTCAGCAGTGTGGCATTTTTTTTGTGTGTCTGCCTCTGATATCAGCGATGCCATTTCTAACCTGTGCCAAAAGAAACTGAGTCGTGGGAAGTCCAACACCCACCTAGGTACAACTGCTTTGCGAAGGCACATGATCTCACATCACAAACGCCTATGGGATCAACACATGAGTAAAAGCAGCACACAAACTGAAAGCCACCATCCTCCTCCTGGTCCAGCATCTTCAGCCACGTCAACCACTGCTGTCCTCCATGCCCCCTATCAACAACCCGCCCCTCCGCCTCTCACCTTCAGCAGTTCCTGCTCACCTGCCCACAGTCAGGTGTCTGTCAAGGAAATGTTTGAGCGTAAGAAGCCAATCTCACAGAGTCACCCCCTTGCCCGGCGTCTGACAGCTGGCTTGTCGGAACTCTTAGCCCGCCAGCTTTTACCATACAAGCTGGTGGAGTCTGAGGCCTTCAAAAAATTTGTCGCTATTGGGACACCGCAGTGGAAGGTACCCGGCCGAAATTATTTTTCACAAAAGGCAATCCCCAACCTGTACTCTATTGTGGAAAAGGAAATCATGTCACGTCTGGCACACAGTGTTGGGGCAAGGGTCCATCTGACCACTGATAGCTGGTCTGCAAAGCACGGTCAGGGCAGGTATATCACTTACACTGCGCATTGGGTAAACCTGCTGGTGGCTGCCAAGCATGGAATGCGTGGCTCTGCTGCAGAGGAGTTGGTGACACCGCCACGACTTGCAGGCAGGCCTGCTGCCACCTCCTCTACTCCTCCTACTCCATCCTCTTTGCTAACCTCCTCGGCTGAGTCCTCTTCTGCTGTTGCGTCTTGCTCCACACCAACTGCACCCCCCCCCAGCTCCCCAGAGGCTATTCCACATGCCGGATACGACAGTGTCACGCTGTCTTGGGGTTGACTTGCCTGAAAGCAGAGAGTCACACCGGACCAGCACTACTGTCCGCCCTGAACGCACAGGTGGATCAGTGGCTGACCCCGCACCAACTGGAGATCGGCAAAGTGGTGTGTGACAACGGAAGCAATTTGTTGGCGGCATTGAATTTGGGCAAGTTGACACATGTGCCGTGCATGGCACATGTGTTGAATCTGATTGTGCAACGCTTTGTGCAGAAGTACCCAGGCTTACAGGACATCCTCAAGCAGGCCAGGAAGGTGTGTGGCCATTTCAGGCGTTCCTACACGGCCATGGCGCACTTTGCAGATATTCAGCGGCGAAACAACATGCCAGTGAGGCGCTTGATTTGCGACAGCCCGACGCGTTGGAATTCAACACTGCTAATATTCGACCGCCTGCTCCAACAAGAAAAAGCGGTCAACGAGTATTTGTATGACCGGGGTGCTAGGACAGCCTCTGCGGAGCTGGGTATTTTTTTGCCACGTTACTGGACGCTCATGCGCAATGCCTGTAGGCTCATGCGTCCTTTTGAGGAGGTGACAAACCTAGTGAGTCGCACCGAAGGCACCATCAGCGACATCATCCCATATGTTTTTTTCCTGGAGCGTGCCCTGCGAAGAGTGCTGGATCAAGCCATAGATGAGCGTGAAGAGGAAGAGAAAGAGTTGTGGTCACCATCACCACCACCAGAAACAGCCTTACCATCGCTTGCTGGACCTGCGGAAACACTGGAAGAGGAGTGTGAGGAAGAGGAGTCAGAGGAGGAATGTGGCTTTGAGGAGGAGGAACACCAACCACAGCAGGCATCCCAGGGTGCTCATTGTCACCTATCTGGTACCCGTGGTGTTGTACGTGGCTGGGGGGAGGAACACACCTTCAATGACATCAGTGAGGATGAGGAATTGGACATGAGTAGCTCGGCATCCAACCTTGTGCAAATGGGGTCTTTCATGCTGTCATGCCTGTTGAGGGACCCTCGTATAAAAAGGCTGAAGGAGAACGACCTGTACTGGGTGGCCACGCTACTAGACCCCCGGTATAAGCAGAAAGTCTCTGATATGTTACCCAATTACCGGCAGTCGCAAAGGATGCAGCAGCTACAAAATAAATTGAAAAGTATGCTTTACACAGCATATAAGGGTGATGTCACAGCACAACGGGAATCCAACAGGGGAAGAGGTGAAAGTAATCCTCCTCCTACCACCACAACCACGCCGGCAAGGACAGGACGCTTTACAGACGTCTTGTTGATGGAGGACATGCAGAGCTTTTTTAGTCCTACGCATCGCCACAGCCCTTCGGGGTCCACCCTCAGAGAACGACTCGACCGACAGGTAGCAGACTACCTTGCCTTAACTGCAGATATCGACACTCTGAGGAGCGATGAACCCCTTGACTACTGGGTGTGCAGGCTTGACCTGTGGCCTGAGCTATCCCAATTTGCCATTGAACTTCTGGCCTGCCCCGCTTCAAGTGTGCTGTCAGAAAGGACCTTCAGCGCAGCAGGAGGTATTGTCACTGAGAAGAGAAGTCGCCTAGGTCAAAAAAGTCTTGATTACCTCACGTTTATTAAGATGAATGAGGCATGGATCCCGAAGGGACTGACAGTGGGGGATGCATTTGACTAAAAAAGGCCTGGTGATGACTGAGATGCCTTGGGCTAAAAATGGTCCACACGCTGCTGTATTTAATCATTCTCTGCATGCCGGGTGACTTACGTGACGTCTCCGCCACCAACTACGGTTCAAGCCGCAATGTTTTAGTGCACTTTCTGCCTTGAAAACCTCAATTTTTCAGGCATGTGTACATGCCTAATTTTTCTGGCCTCTGGTGCTACACTGTGGCTGCAAAAAAACAAAAAACAAAAAAAAAGGCACATACATGTGTCTATTCCCCTTCGTGATCGTTACCTTGTCGTGGTGAAGGGGCTTGCGTATCACAATGAAGCGATCACCTCTAGGAGTGTGTTGGCACACCCCAGATGATAAGGTCGTTGCTTCATTGTGAACAGACCAAAAGCGATCCGCAGGATAATTTTTCATAGAAACAACATTCATTTTCTTTCATTCTTTCTGCGGAGCTGGGTATTTTTTGGCCGCGTTACTGAATGCTCATGAACAATGGCTGTAGGCTCATGCCATGCGTCCTTTTGCGGAGGTGACAACCCTGGTGGTCAGTCGAACCCAAGGCAACATCATCGACCTCATCCCATATGCGTTTTTTCTGGAGCGTGCCCTGCGAAGAGTACTGGATCAGGCTGTAGATGAGCATGAAGAGGAAGAGTTGTGGTCCCCATCACCACCAGAAGCAGCCTTGTCGTTGTCAATTGCTGGACCTGTGGCAACGCAGAGAGAGGAGTCTGAAGAAGAGAAGTCAGAGGAGGAAGGTGGCTTTGAGGAGGTGGAATACCAGCCACAGCAGGCGTCCCAGGGGGCTTGTTGTCACCTTTCGGGGACCCTTGGTGTTGTACGTGGCTGGGTGGAGGAAGAGACCTTCAATGATGTCAGTGAGGACAAGGAACGGGACATGGCTAGCTTGGTATCCAACCTTGTGCAAATGGGGAGTTTGCGGTTGTGCAAATGGACTGACTGACTGTTAAACGGGGAGTTTGGTCTGTCAGAGTTTGGTCTGTCACTGTGAAGCAGGCGTAACCCTTACACTACTTGACCGATAAAACATCATACCTGATCGTATTCACACACTGGATGTTTTAAAGCACGTTATTCCAAACAATTTAGGAATGTTAGGTGATTTCTGCCCTTTATGGATCAAAACCCAACTCTGCGTCAACTACGTAATTTTCCATGGGAGTTTTGCCATGGATCCCCCTCCGGCATGCCACAGTCCAGGTGTTAGTCCCCTTGAAACAACTTTTCCATCACTATTGTGGCCAGAAAGAGTCCCTGTGTGTTTTAAAATTCGCCTGCCTATTGAACTCTATGGCGGTTCGCCCGGTTCGCCGGTTCGCGAACATTTGCCGATGTTCGCGTTCGCCGTTCGCGAACAGCGAATTTTAGGTTCGCGACATCACTAGACAGCAGGTGAGTTTCACTGATCCAATCCCCACCCAGCACTGCCACTGATACCATCCACCTCAAGTACTGCCACTGATCCCACCCCTCTCATCCAGCACTGCCACTCATCCCATAAACCCCAAGCACTGCAACTGATGCCATCCACCCACCAGCACTGCCACTCATCCCATTCCCGCCAGCACTGTCACTCATCCCATCCCCCTCAGCACTGCAACTGATCCCAACCCCCACCACTGTCACTGATCCCATAAACCCCCCAGCACTGCCATTGATCACACCCTCCCCCTCCAGCACTGCCATTCATCCCATTCCCCCCCACCACCATTGCCACTGACCGCACCCCCCACCTCCCCAGCCCCACCAATGGGTGAGTGGTAATGATGTACACTAGTGCAGTAACCTCTAGCAACTAATCAGTGAGCGGTAATGCAGTAAAAAAATTCTTGAGTCTAGCTGCTATTCATGTGTATCTCAGAGCAGGTGGAAAGCAAAATTACATGCAGAGGGGGGACATTTTTTTTTTAATGACATAGGAACTTAACCCCTTCTTCCCCAAAATTATGGTTTTATGATTTTAATTGTTAAGGAAAAAGTGCTGAGAAGACAATTCTGCATCTGGTTTCTGTCCTCTGATAACATTTGCATGAAACAACTAAAAGACAAGTAGGTAAAAACCTTATCTTATGTCCTTCTTAGATGGCGCAGATTCAGACATGATTCTCACCTTGCCTTGTGATGGCACTTATTGATCACCTCCAGCAATCTTAAGGGATGTTCATCAAACCTCCAGCTAGTATTTCACTTAAGTCACAAAGTTCAATGAAGCTACTTCCCAGATATTATAAACCACTGTCAGATGGGTAATAGAGCATACTAAGTGCAATCTTCCTTTTATGCAACGTTTTATTGTCAAGCAGCATTTTTGCCTGTGTATTTCTATCACTGTTCTCTCACTAAACTGCTCCATTTCTTCTTCTCATTACAGACTGCCTCTAGGTTTTTAAGGTGATAAATGGATATTTTGTTTCTCATTACAACATTAGGATTGTCACAAGAAGAGACGAGATAATATTTTACTGTGGTGGATTCTTTATTGTGCTACAATGAGTTATCAACGTTTTTTTTAATTATAAAAGCGTCTACTCTCCATTATGAATTTACATTGTTTTGTCTGCGGGATGGTCAGACAGAGAATAGTGGTGGCACATAATAATTCTGCTTATCACTGGGTAAAAAAAGAAAAAGGAAAAAAGGTTTAATGAAGGAAATGAAAAATTTGTAACAAGTTCACATAAAGCCAAGTTGGATAAATGAGCTTTCATTAAAAGAGCAAACCCAGCCAACACATGAAATGAATTAGTGAACTGCCAAAGCCAAAAAAAAAAAAAAAAACAAGCCATATTTAATTTAGAGGCTCACTTAATTAAAGGGTTAATTCATGCAAAAGGAATATTTTAGTTGTGGGGGGAATATGGTGGGCCCAGTCAGACCCTACCTTCCTATATGTTGGAAAATCCAACTGTCAGAATTCCCCACTCTGTTCCTACCCATCTCGGATTGTGACTGTTCCCATCCACCTTTGCGTATTCCAGCTCCTCCTACTGTCTTCTTCTTGAAGCCTCACTTTGCTCAGCATACAAATATAACATTTAAGTTCCCCCCTCTGTCTACTAATGAACTAATGCTTGTTTATTCCAGGTGGATATTTTCAAGAGTAATACTTGCCTTATTTCTTGCTCCCACAGGCTTTCTCCCTGATGATTTTGGTATTCCCATAAAGCTGCACCTCCTCTCTGGTAATGCAGCATTGTCGTGGTCAGGGGTCATGCTCAGAGACCAGTAGCTTTTAGCAGTAAAGAGGTTCACACCAACCAGCAGAATAAGTACACTAGCAGGTCACCCTGGCGGATGATGCAGGCTCATCTGACCTTCACCAGAGCTCCTGATGGGTAAAGAAGCTTTTTGCAGTACTAGTGTTAATGCCAGGTAGCGGTCAGAATCACCGCACCTAGGAGAAAGGCAAGCCAGTGGAGCATGTATTGATCAAGCTGAAGCGTAGCCAGTAAACAATCAAAAGGTCAACAACAAGTGGTTGCAGGTTGGGATTAAGCGGTAGGAACGAGTCAAATGTTGGTAACAAATGGTAGTTAAGATAATGAAAGCTGCAGGTATGCAATATCGACTGGAGAGAGCACAGTAATCTGGCAAACAGGAAGTGCATAGACATAGCTTAAATCAGGAAGGTCATAGAAGAGAAAAGAGTTCAAGGTTCCCCAGAAACAAGATAAAAGGGTAGATTGTCCAAGGGATTAGAGAGGGAGCTGTCCTGCATTTCAGGTTGCATGTCAAGAAGTGCTACAGCCAAATACAGCAGATGCCTAAATCATCATGTACAATGCAGAACCAAGAAATATTGAAGCAGCGGTAAACTGCCCACAGCACAAAATATGGGAAAAAATGATCCAAATACCAGCACACTTATTAACATAGCTAAATTCTCCAATAAAGAAAAAAAATACACATAATATATTAGCAGGTGCTTGCGTCCTCCTATAGACTAAGTGCATATCAAAGATGATGATTCTTCAAGTCATGCTGGTGTCAGATCTCTTTAATATCCATTTATCTGACATTGATACCTATTTGTCAGAACTGATTTATCTGACTCATTAAAATCAATACATTCCTTGTGTGAATGATATCAGGTAGGCAGAGGTCATTGTACCCAGCCCAGCCTTTAGTAGCTAAATTGCTTTTAAAACCTTAAGGCTTCCACACATGGCTTGCTTTTCTGTGGTTCAGCTTTGTCCAACAGGGGAGGAGACCCGATTCTTCTCTTCTACAGTTTTGCTTTTACTTACTGGTCCCCTCCTTTGATTGGTTAGTGAAAGGAGAAGCATTACACTTCTGAGCTCATATCTCTGTCACTTTGTTATTTTCATCCACCATCATGCTCCTTGGACTGCAGCATATTTGATTGTTCCTTGTGCTACCTCTCCCCCCCCCTCTCTGAGTTCTGATGTACAGGGTCTAATAGGGCCAAACACAAGTTCAGTTTGCGCCAGAACTCCCGAACATTGCAAAAGCTTGGAGCCAAACAATGAACCTCTCTGAAGTCTATGGGACCTGAACTGGGAAAATCAAAAGTGCCTAGTTTGCGGGCTTAGATGCAAGTTATTGGGAATACAAGGGGTATGGGGGTCCAGGTACTGCCCTGGGGGACATGTATCAATGAAAAAAAAGTTTGTAAAAAACATCATTTTTAAATAAGCAGTAATTTACTGATGCTTAAAGTGCAACAATAAAAATGAAAAATTCCTAAATATAGTGCCTTGGGGGGGGGGGGGGGGGGTCTCCTTAGTCTGCCTGTAAAGTGGCACATCTGTTCCATATATTAAACCTGCTGCAGCAAAAATGAAAATTATAAAGGCAAAAAAAAAAAAAGACATTTTCCCTGCAAGCTTTCTTTATTTTTTGAACAACGGCTTTAGTGATTTTTTGGATGAATTCTGGTGTCTCTTTCACAGACTTTGGAGAGAAGAAACAGGTGCGGAAAAACTGGGCTGTGGGTGTTGGTAGGGACTTCCCTCCACTACACTCACGCAGCACTATCACTATATTCACACTACAATGATACTTTACACTCACAACAGAATTACGATAGCACACTATAGCACACTAACTCACTAGTAGCAATGAACAGAGCCATGTTCTATCTATCTCCACTCCAATATCACACTATATTTAGCTGCTCTGGGAAGGAATCTTTTAAAGTGTGGAGTCGATCCATGAGCAATGAGCTATGATTGGGCACAGTCATCATTCATTTCTTCAATCATGGCTCTGACAGTGCTCTGTGCCCTGATTGGGCAAATCCTTCATTGCTTCAGCAAATCAGGGCTTCTAATGCACTGTGTGTCAAACGCCCGACAATTCAGTTGTTCACTGAATGGGTGAACAGCCAATGCTTGGCCAGAACTCATGCTCAGGCTGAACCGTTCGCCCAACACTAGGGTCTACACGAGGCTGATACCAATTCAAATTCAGATATTTGCATTAAAAGTAGATTAATTGTTGTTATATGTATTGCATAACTGCAATATTGCATACTGTATATATTTGTATTTTTTTTTCTTTTAATCTGCCTAGAGTTCAGCTTTAAGGTAAACACTGCAAACATGACTTAAAATATGAACCTGCAGGGGCATGGCTGTGGCACAAACATGTGAGGACTTGTGCCTGCAGAGCTCCGTGAGACCCACTTTGTTTTCAGTATCCACAGCAGCTGTCTTGTGAGACCTTGCTCCACAAATATACCCCCCAAGCGAGGGATGTCCCCGCAGCCACTGTGGACCCCATGGAGCCGCTCTGGATCCCTGGATGCGTACATTACAGAAACCTGCCAGGGCCCTCCAGGATCATCCAAGATGGCGCCGAGTGAGCAGCCTCATGCTGCATGTGCAGCATCTCTGATTCCCTCTCCACAAAGCCCTCTGCCATTGCTTGCTCCCCCCACCTCACCCTCTTACTCAGACAGTCAGGGACAGCAATTTGATGTGGGAGAAGTCCTGGATGACAAGGACCTGTGATCTCACATACTATCCCTCCCCACTAAGGCTAATCTGGAGATGTTTGCCCACAGAGTGGAGAAGACCTTGAGACAGGATATTGAAGCTCTTCAAGCAGACACAGCGCATATTGGGGGTAGAGTTGAGGCTCTGGAAACACAGTGTGAGGATGTCTCACCCACCCTGCAAGCCCTCACTGAAAGATGTAAAATGCAAGACCACCGGCTTAACTCTTTATTAGACCAGATGGATGATTTGGATAACAGGATCCGCAGAGATAATATCCACATTTGAGGCCTACCAGAGTCCACAGTGCCCCGGGACATAGTCCCCCCCCTTGCAAGAGGTCTTTAAACATATTCTGGGATGTGAGGCTCTTGACCATATTGAAATTGACCATGCTCACAGAGTACTTTGCCTGCCCTCAGAGCACCCTGATAAAAAGAGAGATATCATTTGCAAACTCCAGAAAGACTCTCCAAAGGAGCGGATTATGTTCCATGTCAGGGGTGTCCGTCATGTGGACTTTGACGGTGCAAAACTGTCCTTCTTCCTGGTTCTTTCCAGATGCACTCTAATGTAAGGCCAAGCCCTCAAACCTCTACTTGAAGCCTTACAGGATGCCAAACTGGTATACAAATGGGGGTTCCTCTTTCACCTGTCAGTGACCAAAGAAGGCCAACAATTCATCTCACAGAATAAGGATGATCTGCCCCAGTTTCTGGAAAACCTTTACCTGCCTGCAATGGACATTCCAGATTGGAGGTCCTCCACTGAGATCCCGCTTCCATCTCGTGCTCAGCCTGGAAAACCCGCTCGATGCAGGAACCGAAACAGAAATAGAAGGGACTCCTCTCGTACGGCATCACAACCTAGGCATTCCTCACCTGTCAAGTGAGGACCCTGAGGAACTATCCCGTACCACCATAATTAATCATTGAGAACTTATACCCCTGGTGTACTGCTGTGGTAATATGTTCTACACACTGAGGTTGTAGATTTGCACTTGCTCAACTACGTGTCTTCTGCTAAGCCCGCACTTGGTGCCGCATCACCTACCTCCAATAGGCCAACTTCTTGGAGTTATGTCCCCTAATTGGGACCTCACCCTCATCGCTGACCCCCATTCTTCTTTTGGCCAGAAGGCTGAATGGAGGCCCCTGATTATAGGAGATTGGATACTCGGGTACTTTCTCCGAGCTCTGTTTTTCCTTAATGTTTTCAAGGGTTTTTTGGTTTTCCTGTTTTTTATATATTTTTTCTGTTTTCTCAGCACTTAAAGCCCTTTGGATATGTCTGTTTCAGGTCTCGCTAAGCTCCTGTTGGTGGTCAGCATGATCTTTCACACTCTCCCCCACCATGGCTTCTCTAAAGGTTGTATCGTACAATGTCCCCGATTTCAGAATGCCTTGTAAACGCAATAACTTGGGGCTTGAGATAAAGCATCTGGGGGCACATATCCTTCTATTGCAGGTGACCCATTTTCACACTGACTCGGTCCCTCACCTACCCCATCACCTCTATAATTTGGAGGTGTGGCTGTAGCAATAGATAAGCAATGCCCTTTAGTTATGAAAGAATATATAGCTGACCCCAACGGCAGATTCGTTTTTTTAAAAGGCACCATTAGAGAACGTAAGTTTTAGTTTGCAGCCATGTACATGCCGTACACACAGCAGCTCACCTTTAAGGATTCTGTCTTAGAGACACTATCTTTTTTCGAGAAGGCCAGTTGATCTTGGGAGGCGACTTCAATGTAAGTCCTGATCCTCAACTAGACAGGTCCTTGAGATATTCTGCACATTCCTTCTCTTTCCTCAAACATTTCAGGAAGTCCCTACACTCCTATCACCTGATTGACTGCTGGAGAGTACTCCATCCTACTGACAAGGATTTCACTTACTACTCAGCTACTCATGTTGTTTACACCCAAATAGACCTACTGCTGATGGATTTATATTCCTTGGAGTCTCTCTCCGGTGCGTCATTCGGCTCACTTACCTTATCTGACCCTGCCCCTGTCTCCATTTCCTTACACCCGCTGTCTTCTGACAGGGGGTCGTGGACTTAGTGACTGAACGAGAACATTTTAGACAATGCAGTGGCACTAAAGAAGGTATCAGATTCACTGTTCTTGTACTTTAAAGAAAATTCCACAGACGATGTAGGATTGGCTTCCGTCTGGGAGGGTCATAAGGTGGTGGTTAGGGGCAAATTAATTTCCCAGGGCTCTAGACCTAAAAAGGCACATGAAGGGGAACTTCAAACTCTACTGACGAAAGATCCGTGGAGCTTAGACACAAACGCAGCACTACCCCAAAATTAGCTGCATAAATCCAATCCCTATGCCTGGACCTTGCCAATTTGTTGGACGTTCGGTATAAAGCTCGATTACGACATGTTTCCCACAAATTCTATAAATATGGGAATACATTTGGGAAGTTGCTTGCTAGAGCTCTGAGGCCACAGTGAACATCAGGACATGTTCATAAAATCCACACGGCAACAGGCTCCCCAGTCGTTCACTCTTCCAGGGTAGCGGCAGCCTTTCGAGACTACTATGCCCAACTTTACCATCTCCCCAGTACACTCCCAGACTTAAAAACTGACCATAAGGCTGAACATATTCCAGCAGTACCTACTCTCTCCCCTCATATTTGCACTCACTCTTGAACCTTTGCTAAGTAAAATAAGTTTAAATCCCAATGTCAAAGGACTGCACGTGGGACCTGTAGAACATAATATTTCTGCCATGAGGATGACTTTCTGTTTTATGTCTCAGATCCGCTGATCTCCCTTCTCAATATTATGGCAGAACTACGAGATTTCAATTTTCTTTAAAATTTATAAAGTAATTACAGCAAATTGGAGATCCTACCCCTGACTGTCTCTTCGGATTTGTGTACGCGGCTGCAATCCTTATCCTCACTCACATGGTGTAATACATCACTGAAATATCTGGGCATCCACCTCCCACCACACTGTTCCCAATTATACACAAATAATTATGTCCTGATGCTTTCCACTATAAGAATGGATTTGCAAAAATGGAACTGAGCAACCTTTCCATGGATGGGCCATGTTTTAAAGATGAATGTGTTACCCCATATTCTTTTTTACCTACAAATGGTACCTACAAATGGTGTCCATTCCTTTACTGAGGTCCTTCTTCTTGAGCCTAAATAGTTTCTGAAATATATCTGACATGGACAAAGCCTATGCTTGGCTCTCTGCACCCTACAATGCTCTATGCTGGGGGGGGGGGGGGTATGGATGTGCCTCTTATTCGCAAGTATTATGAAGCGATCGCTTAACAGTGGACATTGGATATTGGACTGGGACCATAGTGTGTCGACCAAACTATGGGTCCCCCTAGAAAAATTGTTGGCAGATCAGAATTTGGCTTATTCGCCTTGGTTGCCCAGGGAGTGCCGAGGGTAGTCAAAATTTACCTACCCTGTAACTATCCATACCTTGAAGGTGTGGAATGTTTTGAATGATTCAGGATGACTTTCTCACCGGTCTCCCCTAACGCCCCTTTGGGAGGCTTCCCTTGGTTTACTCCAGGGGAACTCCTCTCCTTTTTTCGCACTTGATAAACTGACGGGGAGACAAGATGTGGCAGGTTTGTTCAAGACCAGGGGCTGTTATCTTTGGACAGTCTCAGGGACCGATTTGGCTGGTTTCCTATGGCTGAATTACAGACAGCTCTGACACTTTATTGGTAGTCTACCTCCGGCTTTTCGATCCTCTTCCACTGCCACTCTATTTGAGAAACTCTGTATGTCCACCTCTATGATTCTGCATTTCATATCTGTGTTATATGAGATGCTGCTATCAATGGAACCCAAAGGAAAACCTCTATACATAAGGGAATGGGAGAGAGACCTGCAACAGGAATTTACATAAACACAACTTGACCATTTGTATTGCCTTAAACATACTAGCTCTGTTGATACAAAAATGCAAGAAAATTGACTCAAAATACTAACTCACTGGTATAGAGTTCCCTCCAAACTTGCCAGAATAGATCCAACCCTTTCTGATGCTTGCTGGAGAAATTGCAGGCAATGAGGCACAATCCTACACATTTGGTAGGAGTGCCCCAAGCTGCAACCCTACTGGCAAGATATTAGAAAACAAATTACAGCGATACTATACATTGAGGTACCTGACTCCCTGACTCTACGTTGCATCTTCTTCTTCATGTCCCCTCCATCCCTCTCAGCCACTACCATAAATCGGTTCTGCCCCACCTATTCAATGCAGCTAGAAGATTGATTCCAGTACACTGGAAATCAGTTCAAACCCTAATCCTGGAGGAATGGATACGTTTGGTGAACAACATCATGGCTGCAGCGGAATGGATGGCTACATGCCAAGGTAGACTTGATAGGTTCTAAAGCATATAGGCTACATGGATTCACTACACAAGTGGGACTCCACAGAGCTCCCAGCATATAGTTACATAATCTTTAACCACAGTTGACTGTTTATGTTATAATAGAACTGATCCAGAGAGATTTTTCATGCCTACATAAAAGAATTGGTGCTAGAGTGCTGCCCTTGTTCCCCCTCTTTTTTTGCCTTGGCCCATTCCCCTTATTCCCCTTCTCCCTCTGTTCTCTTACAATTAACCTTTCCAGCTGATGGGCTATCCCTGCTAATGTTTTCCATTTCTGACATTTGAAAAGTGGTGTGGTGTATTCCGAGATACGTTGCCCTACTGATAGGTACAAGGCTATTTATTGCTGTGATACTTCATCTGCTATAGTACCAGTTAAGCAGCTCATATGTCTTGATGCCCCCTTGTAGGATGGTCAATTGGACCTTTTGCAATTTATAAAGAGTATCACCTAGTTCAGATAAATGGATACCTGGATGATTATCATTTGCTGGTGCCTGCTTGCCTATTGTTTGTTTTCCTGCATATATTTAATTTCTGATAAATGAAGATTATTGAAAAAAAAAAAAAAATACGAGCCTGTTTAAATATACTATACTCTACCTATAAACAAAAATCTTGGGCATTTTGGTGTGGTAAAATATATGTGGCCCAATTCTGCTTTTCACTTTAAAAAAAAAATCTATCGTTTTTTTTAAATCTATTTCTATTTTTTATAAGTACAAAATGTACACTAAAAATATATTAAACATATAAATAGGTAATATTACATTTATCAATATATCATATCTTGGAGTACTATGCAAAGTCACCGCTCTGTGAATTCTCTTAAAGCGGTAGTATCCCGCTTTTTGACACTTTTACCTACAGGTAAGCCTATAATAAGGCTTACCTGTAGGTACAAATAATATCTCCTAAACCGGCACGGTTTAGGAGATATTTACAGTGCATGCAGCCGCTCGCGCAAGCGGCGCATGTGCTCTGAAGGTCCGGGGGGACCTTCAATTAAGTTGCCGGGAGCTTGCCGGAAAAATCACTCCTGCGCGCATGCGCAGGAGTGACGTCATCGCGGCTCCGGCCAATCATCGCGCCGGAGCCGTCTCTTCCGGCCAATGAGCGCGCCGGAGCCGCCGAACCTGGAAGAGACGATGAGGGATCATGGCAGCGCCCGCAGCGATGTCCGGGGGTCCGTGTCGGGGCTTCGTTCTAAGGTAAGTTACACATAATGGGCTAGTATGCGATGCATACTAGCTCATTATGCCTTTGTCTTGCAGGTTTTTTTTTTTTTTATTTTTTTTTTATAGGGTTTATAACCGCTTTAAAGCTGTTGTAAACGCTGATTTTCTTTATTTTGCTAAAAAAAAAAAAAAAAAGTTATACTTACCTGTTCTCCTCTTATGTGCAAGAGTATTGCACAGATGGCCCTTACCTCCTCTTCTGGGGTCCTCCACTGGCGCTCAGTGCTTCGCCTCTTCTCTGTGGGATACCACAGGAAGCCGCTCCCTATGGTGGCACAACGATGCACTCACTCCCGAGTTGGGCTGTGTTCATATATAGATGGCTCTGCCTCAGCTCCTGCTCCCTCCTCACAGGATTCAAGGCTTTCAGACAAGCCTGAGAGGGAGGGGAGAGAAGACCTGCAGACAGACACAGCACTTAAGCCCCGTACACACGTACCGATGGTCGGCATACAAATGTTCCTCTTTTCTCCCCGGGATGTCTGTGTCTGTTGAAAAGTGCAAAGACAGCACAAGGACAGCACAAGAATTTTGTCTGCAGACTTCAGCTGACTGCAGAAGTGATGTCATGTAATGGTTAACTTTCCCTGTGTTTTTAATTTTCTGAGCATGCCCAGTCTTGCAAATCTGCGGTCTGTCGGCCGAATTCTGTACTGACAGGCGAACAATCGTCCGTTCTGGTGTCCGCAGACAAAAATTTTCATGTTTGCACGAAAGACTTTTGTCCGCGGATTGTGCGCAGACATCTGTCGGAGGCACCATACTAACACGCGTACAATCGGCAGATCTTTCGTCCACCGACGTTTGTATGCCGACGATCGGTACGTGTGTACGGGCCTTTAGGGAGGGTGGATAGAGGAACAGCTACTGAAAGGTTTTTTACCCTAATGCATAAAATGCATTAAGATTAAACCTTTTGACTTCATAACCACTTTAACATTAGTCAATTAAATCAGTCAGATGACATTCTCCCTTGTAAAGGCACTCACAGCTTCTACAAAGTATAAAGTTAATGCTGGGATTACTTATTTAACCACATCCCACATGGTCAATGTATATAAACGGCTGTGTGAGTGCACTCTATTTCCAGAAAAACACATGTTGCATGCAGTGGGATGATCTGTCTGCCAGACACAGCAGATCACAGCAATCAATACCAGGCTACTGTGATTGGCCCAGATACCATGTGATTACTGTGACCAATCACAGTGATTGCATGTCCTCTAATAAACAACTGTTGTAAATGGCATTCATTCATAATAGCATTGTTTACTTTTGTAAACCCTGTGATTTGTCACAGTGATCTCATGGTACAGAGCCAATCATAGCATTACAATAGTAAACAATGAATCATGAATGAAAGCAATTCATGACAGTTAAAATGATTGCTTTTACAGTGATCATCACTGTAGTAAGCAGTGTCTTGGATGAAAAGAAAAAAAAATCCGAATCACTTTCCCAGGTGGTACAGTGTTTTGATGGCACTGCACTACTCTGGTGACAGTATTTAAAAGGAAAATGTAGAAAAAAAAAGTTATATATATATACAGTATCTCACAAAAGGGAGTACATCCCTCACATTTTTGTAAATATTTTATTATATCTTTTCATGTGACAAAACTGAAGAAATGATACTTTGCTACAATGTAAAGTAGTAAGTGTACAGCTTGTATAACAGTGTAAATTTGCTGTCACTTCAAAATAACTCAACACACAGCCATTAATGTCTAAACCACTGGCAACAAAGGGAGTACACCCCTAAGTTAAAATGTCCAAGCTGGATTCTATTAGCCATTTTCCCTCCCCGGTGTCATGTGACTCGTTAGTATTACAAGGTCTCAGGTGTGAATGGGAAACAGGTGTGTTTAATTTGGTGTTATCGCTCCCACTCTCTCATATTGGTCACTGTAAGTTCAACATGGCACCTCATGGCAAAGAACTCTCTGAGGATCTGAAAAAAGAATTGTTGCTCTACACAAAGATGGCCTAGGCTATTAGGAAAATTACCAAGACCCTGAAACTGAGCTGCAGCACAGTGACCAAGACCATACAGCAGTCTAACAGGACAGGTTCCACTCAGAACAGGCCTTGCCATGGTCAACCAAAGAAGTTGAGTGCAGGTGCTCAGCATCCTATCCAGAGGTTGTCTTTGGGAAATAGACCTATGAGTGCTGCCAGCATTGCTGCAGAGTTTGAAGAGGTGGGGGGTCAGCCTGTCAGTGCTCAGACCATATGCTGCACACTGCATCAAATTGGTGTGCATGGCTGTCCTCCCAGAAGGAAGCCTCTTCTAAAGATGATGCACAAGAAAGCCACAAACAGTTTGCTGAAGACAAGCAGACTAAGGACATGGATTTCTGGAACCATGTCCTGTGGTCAGATGAGACCAAGATAAATGTATTTGGTTCAGATGGTGTCAAGCGTGTGTGGTGGCAACCAGGTAAGGAGTACAAAGACATGTGTGTCTTGCCTACAGTCAAGCATGGTGGTGGGAGTGCCATGGTCTGGGGCTCCATGAGTGTTCTGGCACTGGGGAGCTACAATTAATTGAGGGAACTATCAATGCCAACATGTGCTGTGACATACTGAAGCGGAGCATGATCTCCTCCCTTCGGACACTGGGCCACAGAGCAGTATTCCAACATGATAACGACCCCAAACACACCTCCAAGGTGACTACTGCCTTACTAAAGAAGCTGAGGTTAATGGTGCTGGACTGACCAAGCATGTCTCCAGACCTAAACCCTATTGAGCACCTGTGGGGCATCCTCAAACGAAAGGTGAAGGAGCACAAGGTCTCTAACAACCCCTAGCTCTGTGATGTCATCATGGAGGATTGGAAGAGGACTCCAGTGGCAACCTGTGAAGCTCTGGTGACGTCCATGCCCAGAAGGGTTAAGGCAGTGCTAGAAAAAATTGGTGGCCACACAAAATATTGACACTTTGGGCTCAATTTGGACATTTCCACTTATTGGTGTACTCAAGTTTGTTGCCAGCGGTTTAGACATTAGTGGCTGTGTGCAGATGCAGTGGCTGTTAGTGTACACATGTTGTGCTTGTAATGCTTTGCAGCTGTGGATGGTGGATGTTAGAGACCTTGTGCTCCACTTTACATTTGAGGATGCCCCACAGAATCTCAATAGGATTTAGGTCTGGAGACATGCTTGGTCAGTCCATCCCCCTTTCCCTCAGCTTCTTTAGCAAGGCGGTGGCCATCTTGGCGGTGTTTTTGGGGTCATTATTATGTTGGAATACTGCTCTGTGGCCCAGTCTCCGAAGGGAGGGTATTATGCTCTGCTTCAATATGTCACAGTACATGTTGGCATTCATGGTTCCCTCAATGAACTGTAATGAAATGTGGTGTTTACCACAATATTTGGCCCGAAATTCTGATCTCCAAATAGTATTACAAGAGACCTGGTCAGAATACGAACTTACGAAAGTAGCACACAATGCTCCCAATCTGTATTGGGACACAGGTAAGGCAGTTCTGCAAGGCAGGATTTTAGCCTTTGCAACCTAATACAAAAGAAAAGTCCTTCAATGATAAAGAGAAGCCAGTAACTGGCTGAGACACTCCCAATCCCAGCTATCTCAGAACAATTCCCGAGAGCTCTGCAAATCATGGAAATCAAGGCTGACCTCGATCTGTGGGTAGAAGCTCAAGAACGAATCCACCAGTCACATTTCGACTTGATATTTTAACAAGTCAGGGAAATTATTGGCAAGATTATGCAAGCGTACTCACACCCCTGCTTATATACCAGAGCTGAAAGATACCCAAGGTAATGTCACCTCTTCACTAGGGTTGAGCGGACACCTAGATGTCCGTGTTCGACGGGTTCGGCCGAACTTTAAAAAAAAGTCCGGGTCCGTGTCCCGGACTTTTACCGAACTTTTCCCGGACACCGAACCCCATTGAAGTCAATGGGGACCCGAACTTTAAGGCACTAAAATGGCTCTAAAACACCAAAGGAAAGGGCTAGAGTGCTGCAAATGGCAGCAAAACGTAATTAAGAGCATGGCAAGTGCTCTGCAAACAAATGTGGATAGGGAAATAACTTAAAACAACAAAAAAAAACAGAAAAATAAAACAATGTTCTTCTTCATCTCTGAAGGACGAGGCCCATATGGAGTAGGAGGGAGGTTGAGGTGGTGGTGGATGTGGCGGTGACATAGGCGTGCGCACAGGGTGTGCCGGGTGTGCCTGGGCACACCCTAATCACCTAGGGCACATAGCATTGCCTGTGAGGAGATGGGAAAGATCTCCCTCGGACCTGCTCTGCTCTATTTCTCTTTGCCTACAGGTACATGGCCCCGATACATTACTCTCCCTGCTGGCAAACACATGCATGTGTATTTCAACTTTGGGGTGCACACCTTAATGCAATAGGCTGCGCACACCTATGGGTGGTGTAGGTGGAAGCGGCGGTGGAGGAGGACCAGGGCCGGATTAAGAGCATCATGGGCTTGGTGCTGAGGATTTTGAAGGGCCTTAAGGGCCGTGCCTTGCCATGCACCCAGAGGAGGAAGGGTGCAGCCATGCATGCCTAATTCAACATGGGATGCTGTCTCTGAAGCCCATAAACACATCCATGCATCGGCAACTGTCCCTCCTTGTCCGGCCTTCGCGCTGTGTGGGGAGGTTCTGAGGGTGCTGCCTGGGGAAGCGAGCATAGAAGCCAGACTTCTGTGTTTACAAGTGACAGAAGAGCGGTAACAGTGAATATGGCCAACCCGGGGCCTATATAAAAGGTAGGGGCCTGGAGCTGCAGCTCCAATAGCCCCTACGGTAATCTGGCCCTGAGGAGGAGGACGAGGTAGCCAACACTGCTTATTTTCACAAATTTTAAATGAGGGTACACCCCAAAAGAGTGAGAAAGAGCAAAAATGGAACAATGGGTGGGTAAGGTCGGTATCCATTGCTATTCTGCACAAGGTACGGAAAAGTCCCGTGGGATCCATGCCTGGTTCATTTTAATGAACGTGAGCTTGTCCACATTGTCTCTGGACAGGCGGCTGCGCTTGTCTGTTATAACGCCCCCAGCCGTGCTAAATACCCGTTCAGATAATACACTGGCTGCAGGGCATGCCAGCACCTCCAAGGCGTAAAGGGCAAGCTCAGGCCATGTGCCCAATTTGGAGACCCAGAAGTTGAAGGGGGCAGACTCCTCATTCACTACATGTAGGCGTGTGCACACATACTGCTCCACCATGTTGGTAAAATGCTGCCTCCTGCTAAGACGTTCCATCTGAGCTGCTGGTGCTGCTGTTTGTTGTGGCGCGCTGACAAAGCTTTTCCACATTTCGGCCATGCTAACCCTGCCTTCTGAGGTGCTGGCGGTGCCCTGGTTGCGTTGGCGACCTCCTCCTCCTCCTCCTCCTCTGCCTTGTGCTTCCACTGCGGCCCCACTGTCAGATGGCAATGCCAGCAGCATGGCGTCTACCAGCGTGCGCTTGTACTCGCGCATCTTGCGATCGCGCTCCAGTGAGTGAATTAAGGACGGTACGTTGTCCTTGTAACGGGGATCCAGCAGCGTGGCCACCCAGTAATCAGCACAAGTTAGAATGTGGGCAACTCGGCGGTCGTTGTGGAGACACTGCAGCATGTAATCGCTCATGTGTGCCAGGCTGCGCAGAGGCAACGAAAGGCTGTCCTCTGTGGGAGGTGTATCGTCCGTGTCCTCTGTATCCCCCCAGCCACGCACCAGTGATGGCTATGAGCTGGCCTGGGTGCCACCCTGCTGTGAACATGGTTCCATCTCCTCCTCCAGCTCCTCCTCCTCCTCATCCTCCTCATCCTCCAGAACTGTGCCCCTGCTGGACAATTGTGTCCCTGGCGTTTGTGTGTGCAGGAACCCACCCTCGGAGCCCCTTGCGAATGACTGCCCTGAAAGCCTTGGAAATGCTACCTCTTCATCCTCCTCCTCCTCCTCATCCTGTGCCACATCCTCTTCCATCATCGCCCGAATAGTTTTTTCAAGGAGGCATAGAAGTGGGATAGTTAAGCTGAGAACGGCGTCATTGCCACTGGCCATGTTGGTGGAGTACTCAAAACAGCGCAACAAGGCACACAGGTCTCGCATGGAGGCCCAGTTATTGGTGGTGAAGTGGTGCTGTTCCGCAGAGCGACTCACGCGTGCGTGCTGCAGCTGAAACTCCACTATGGCCTGCTGCTGCTCGCACAGTCTTTCCAGCATGTGCAAGGTGGAGTTCCACCTTGTGGGCACGTCACATATGAGGCGGTGAGCGGGAAGGCCGAAGTTACGCTGCAGCGCTGCCAGGCGAGCAGCAGCAGGGTGAGAACGCCGAAAGTGCGCACAAACGGCCCGCACTTTCTGCAGCAGCTCTGACATATCGGGGTAGTTTTTAAGGAACCTCTGCACCACCAAATTCAGCACATGCGCCAGGCAAGGGATGTGCGTCAAACCGGCTAGGCCCAGAGCTGCTATGAGATTTCTCCCGTTATCGCACACAACTAGGCCGGGCTTGAGGCTCGCTGGCAGCAACCACTCATTTGTCTGCTGTTCCATGCTCCTCCACAACTCCTGCGCGGTGTGTGGTTTGTCCCCCAAACAGGCAAGTTGTAAAACTGCCTGCTGTCGTTTACCCCTGGCCGTGCTGAAGTTGGTGGTGAAGGTGTTACACTGTCCAGATGAGGAGGCGGTAGAGGATGAGGAAGCGGAGTAGGAGGAGTTAGGAACAGGAGGCAAACTGAAGCGCCCTGCAATCCTCGGTGGTGGAAGGACATGCGCCAAATTGCTATCCGCCTCAGGCCCATCCGCCACTGCATTTACCCAGTGTACCGTTAGGGAGATATAACGCCCCTGACCGTGCTTACTGGTCCACGTATCGGTAGTTAGGTGGACCTTGGCACAGATGGCGTTGCGCAGTGCACACCTGATTTTTTCCCCCACTTGGTTGTGCAGGGAAGGGATGGCTTGCCTGGAAAAGTAGTGGCGGCTGGGCACGACGTACTGTGGGACAGCCACCGACATAAGGTTTTTAAAACTGTGCGTCTCCACCAGACGGAATGACAGCATTTCAAAGGCCAATAATTTTGAAATGCTGGCATTCAGGGCCAGGGATCGCGGGTGGGTAGGGGGGTACTTCCTCTTCCTCTCAAGTGTTTGGGAGATGGAAAGCTGAACGCTTCCACGGGACATTGTGGAGATGGTTGTTGGTGACCCAGGTGGTGGTGTTGCTGACAGATCGTCTGTTTGCGGGGTGGCAGGTGCCGGTATCACTACAGATGTGGCTGGAGCGGCCGAGACTGCAGCAGAAGAGGAAGCAGGATGAGCCAGAGACGTTTCTTGGTTTTGAAGGTGTCTACTCCACTGCAGCTCGTGCTTTGCACTTAGATGCCTGATCATGCAGGTTGTGCTCAGGTTGAGAAGGTTTATGCCTCGCTTCAAGCTCTGATTGCACAGGGTGCAAACCACTCGTGTCCTGTCATCAGCACATTTTCTAAAGAACTTCCACGCTAGAGAACTCCTTTGAGCTGACTTTGGTGCGCTCGTTCCCTTGCTGCGTTGGGCAGTAGCGGGCGTAGTGTCTAGGGCACGGCCGCTCCGCTTCTGCACCCTGCTCCCTCTTCTGCTGTGCTGGTGGCTCTGTGCAACCACCGCCTCTTCCTCCAAACTACTCAGGTCACCTGCATGATGTTCATTCCATGTGGGGTCGAGGACCTCATCGTCCTCCACATCATCTTCCATCCAGTCTTCACCCCTGCCCTCCTTGTCGGTCTCCACAATGCTGAACGCCGCAGCAGTTGGCACCTGCGTTTCGTCATCATCGGAGACGTGCTGCGATGATCCTTGCATGTACTCATCTTGAGAAATAAGTGGTTGGGCATCGCTGCACTCAATCTCTTCCACTTCTGGGGCAGGGCTAGGTGGATGGCCCTGGGAAACCCTGCTGACAGAGTCATCAAAAAGAAGAAGAGACTGCTGTATGGCTTGGGGCTCAGACTGCTTGCCTGATTTGCAAGGGGGTGAGGTGAAAGACGGTTGGACATCGGCTGCAGGTGCCAACTGTGACCTTTCTGCAGTAGACTGGGTGGGAGACAATGTGAAGGAACTGGAGGCACTGTCAGCAGCAAACCAATCTACTATCGCCTCAGCTTGTTCTGGCCTCATCACTTCTAGGGGCGTATGATGCCCTACCAAATACTGATGCAGGTTCTGTCGCCTACTCACACTTGAGGAAGGTGTTTCACTTGTGAGTGTAGCTGGCACAGATCGACCACGTCCTCTCCTTGCAACAGGAGCTCTACCAGCAGCACCACGACCCAGGCCACGGCTCTTATTTGACGGTCTCCTCATATTTCTGTAATTTAAGATCTTGCCCTAGAAAGGTTTTTATTGAATAGCGGAATAGGAAATATGATCCAAAAAAGTGTATGTATCTCGCACGTACAAAACCACACTAGGCCCCAATTACTATTGTTTCTACCCCTAAAAGGATGGATGAGGAGTAGGAGTATGGAACAGACAGCACCCTCAAATCTTCAGAAGTATGAGATGAACCTCAAAAACTTGGAAAGGTGGATCTCACACGTACCGACACAGACTATCCCGCAATTTAATTGATCCCCAAAGGTTTTAATTGAATAGCGGAATAGAAAATATGATCAAAAAGAAAGTGTATGTATCTCACACGTACACCACCACACTAGGCCCCAATTACTATTGTTTGTACCCCTAAAAGGATGGTTGAGGAGTAGGAGGAGGAGTATGGAACAGGCAGCACCCTCAAATCTTCAGAAGTATGAGATGAACCCCAAAAACTTGGAAAGGTGGATCTCACACGTACCGACACAGACTATCACGCAATTTAATTGATCCCCAAAGGTTTTAATTGAATAGCGGAATAGAAAATATGATCAAAAAGAAAGTGTATGTATCTCACACGTACACCACCACACTAGGCCCCAATTACTATTGTTTGTACCCCTAAAAGGATGGTTGAGGAGTAGGAGGAGGAGGAGTATGGAACAGGCAGCACCCTCAAATCTTCAGAAGTATGAGATGAACCCCAAAAACTTGGAAAGGTGGATCTCACACGTACCGACACAGACTATCACGCAATTTAATTGATCCCCAAAGGTTTTCATTGAATAGCGGAATAGAAAATATGATCAAAAAGAAAGTGTATGTATCTCACACGTACACCACCACACTAGGCCCCAATTACTATTGTTTGTACCCCTAAAAGGATGGTTGAGGAGTAGGAGGAGGAGTATGGAACAGGCAGCACCCTCAAATCTTCAGAAGTATGAGATGAACCCCAAAAACTTGGAAAGGTGGATCTCACACGTACCGACACAGACTATCACGCAATTTAATTGATCCCCAAAGGTTTTCATTGAATAGCGGAATAGAAAATATGATCAAAAAGAAAGTGTATGTATCTCACACGTACACCACCACACTAGGCCCCAATTACTATTGTTTGTACCCCTAAAAGGATGGTTGAGGAGTAGGAGGAGGAGTATGGAACAGGCAGCACCCTCAAATCTTCAGAAGTATGAGATGAACCCCAAAAACTTGGAAAGGTGGATCTCACACGTACCGACACAGACTATCACGCAATTTAATTGATCCCCAAAGGTTTTCATTGAATAGCGGAATAGAAAATATGATCAAAAAGAAAGTGTATGTATCTCACACGTACACCACCACACTAGGCCCCAATTACTATTGTTTGTACCCCTAAAAGGATGGTTGAGCAGTAGGAGGAGGAGTATGGAACAGGCAGCACCCTCAAATCTTCAGAAGTATGAGATTGTGTTCACTGTACCCCACAAAGATTGTGTTCACTGCACCCCACAAAGATTGTGTTCACTGCACCTCAAAAAGGATTTTGTTCACTGCACCCCACAAAGATTGTGTTCACTGCACCCTAAAAGGATTTTGTTCACTGCACCCCAAAAAGATTGTGTTCACTGTACCCCCCAAAGATTGTGTTCACTGCACCCCACAAAGATTCTGTTCCCTGTACCCCACAAAGATTGTGTTCACTGCACCCCACAAAGGATTTTGTTCACTGCACCCCAAAAAGATTGTGTTCACTGCACTCCAAAAAGGATGTTGTTCACTGCACCCCAAAAAGGATTTTGTTCACTGCACCCCAAAAAGATTGTGTTCACTGAACCCCACAAAGATTGTGTTCACTGCACCCCACAAAGGATTTTGTTCACTGCACCCCAAAAAGATTGTGTTCACTATACGCCCCAAAGATTGTGTTCACTGCACCCCACAAAGGATTTTGTTCACTGCACCCCAAAAAGATTGTGTTCACTGTACCCCCCAAAGATTGTGTTCACTGCACCCCACAAAGATTCTGTTCACTGTACCCCACAAAGATTGTGTTCACTGCAACCCACAAAGGATTTTGTTCACTGCACCCCAAAAAGATTGTGTTCACTGCACCCCAAAAAGGATGTTGTTCACTGCACCCCAAAAAGGATTTTGTTCACTGCACCCCAAAAAGATTGTGTTCACTGCACCCCACAAAGATTGTGTTCACTGCACCCCACAAAGGATTTTGTTCACTGCACCCCAAAAAGATTGTGTTCACTGTACCCCCCAAAGATTGTGTTCACTGCACCCCACAAAGATTCTGTTCACTGCACCCCACAAAGATTCTGTTCACTGTACCCCACAAAGATTGTGTTCACTGCACCCCACAAAGGATTTTGTTCACTGCACCCCAAAAAGATTGTGTTCACTGTACCCCCCAAAGATTGTGTTCACTGCACCCCACAAAGATTCTGTTCACTGTACCCCACAAAGATTGTGTTCACTGCACCCCACAAAGGATTTTGTTCACTGCACCCCAAAAAGATTGTGTTCACTGCACCCCAAAAAGGATTTTGTTCACTGCACACCAAAAAGGATGTTGTTCACTGCACCCCAAAAAGATTGTGCTCACTGCACCCCACAAAGATTGTGTTCACTGCACCCCACAAAGGATTTTGTTCACTGCACCCCAAAAAGATTGTGTTCACTGCACCCCAAAAAGGATTTTGTTCACTGCACCCCACAAAGATTGTGTTCACTGCACCCCAAAAAGGATTTTGTTCACTGCACCCCAAAAAGGATGTTGTTCACTGCACCCCAAAAAAGGATGTTGTTCACTGCACCCCAAAAAGGATTTTGTTCACTGCACCCCAAAAAGGATGTTGTTCACTGCACCCCAAAAAGGATGTTGTTCACTGCACCCCAAAAAGATTGTGTTCACTGCACCCCACAAAGATTGTGTTCACTGCACCCCACAAAGGATTTTGTTCACTGCACACCACAAAGGATTTTGTTCACTGCACCCCAAAAAGATTGTGTTCACTGTACCCCCCAAAGATTGTGTTCACTGCACCCCACAAAGATTCTGTTCACTGTACCCCACAAAGATTGTGTTCACTGCACCCCACAAAGGATTTTGTTCACTGCACCCCAAAAAGATTGTGTTCACTGCACCTCAAAAAGGATTTTGTTCACTGCACCCCACAAAGATTGTGTTCACTGCACCCTAAAAGGATTTTGTTCACTGCACCCCAAAAAGGATGTTGTTCACTGCACCCCAAAAAGGATTTTGTTCACTGCACCCCAAAAAGATTGTGTTCACTGCACCCCACAAAGGATTTTGTTCACTGCACCCCAAAAAGATTGTGTTCACTGCACCCCAAAAAGGATTTTGTTCACTGCACCCCACAAAGGATGTTGTTCACTGCACCCCAAAAAAGGATGTTGTTCACTGCACCCCAAAAAGGATTTTGTTCACTGCACCCCAAAAAGATTTTGTTCAATGCACCCCAAAAAGGACGTTGTTCACTGCACCCCAAAAAGGATGTTGTTCACTGCACCCCAAAAAGCTTGTGTTCACTGCACCCCACAAAGATTGTGTTCACTGCACCCCACAAAGGATTTTGTTCACTGCACCCCACAAAGGATTTTGTTCACTGCACCCCAAAAAGATTGTGTTCACTGTACCCCCCAAAGATTGTGTTCACTGCACCCCACAAAGATTCTGTTCACTGCACCCCACAAAGATTGTGTTCACTGCACCCCACAAAGGATTTTGTTCACTGCACCCCAAAAAGATTGTGTTCACTGCACCCTAAAAGGATTTTGTTCACTGCACCCCAAAAAGGATGTTGTTCACTGCACCCCAAAAAGATTGTGTTCACTGCACCCCACAAAGGATTTTGTTCACTGCACCCCAAAAAGATTGTGTTCACTGCACCCCAAAAAGGATTTTGTTCACTGCACCCCACAAAGGATGTTGTTCACTGCACCCCAAAAAAGGATGTTGTTCACTGCACCCCAAAAAGGATTTTGTTCACTGCACCCCAAAAAGATTTTGTTCACTGCACCCCAAAAAGGACGTTGTTCACTGCACCCCAAAAAGGATGTTGTTCACTGCACCCCAAAAAGATTGTGTTCACTGCACCCCACAAAGATTGTGTTCACTGCACCCCACAAAGGATTTTGTTCACTGCACCCCACAAAGGATTTTGTTCACTGCACCCCAAAAAGATTGTGTTCACTGTACCCCCCAAAGATTGTGTTCACTGCACCCCACAAAGATTCTGTTCACTGCACCCCACAAAGGATTTTGTTCACTGCACCCCAAAAAGATTGTGTTCACTGCACCCCAAAAAGGATTTTGTTCACTGCACCCCAAAAAGGATGTTGTTCACTGCACCCCAAAAAGGATTTTGTTCACTGCACCCCAAAAAGATTGTGTTCACTGCACCCCACAAAGATTGTGTTTACTGCACCCCAAAAAGGATTTTGTTCACTGCACCCCAAAAAGATTGTGTTCACTGTACCCCCCAAAGATTGTGTTCACTGCACCCCACAAAGATTCTGTTCACTGTACCGCACAAAGATTGTGTTCACTGCACCCCACAAAGGATTTTGTTCACTGCACCCCAAAAAGATTGTGTTCACTGCACCTCAAAAAGGATTTTGTTCACTGCACCCCACAAAGATTGTGTTCACTGCACCCTAAAAGGATTTTGTTCACTGCACCCCAAAAAGGATGTTGTTCACTGCACCCCAAAAAGGATTTTGTTCACTGCACCCCAAAAAGATTGTGTTCACTGCACCCCACAAAGGATTTTGTTCACTGCACCCCAAAAAGATTGTGTTCACTGCACCCCAAAAAGGATTTTGTTCACTGCACCCCACAAAGATTGTGTTCACTGCACCCCAAAAAGGATTTTGTTCACTGCACCCCAAAAAGGATGTTGTTCACTGCACCCCAAAAAGGATTTTGTTCACTGCACCCCAAAAAGATTTTGTTCACTGCACCCCAAAAAGGACGTTGTTCACTGCACCCCAAAAAGGATGTTGTTCACTGCACCCCAAAAAGATTGTGTTCACTGCACCCCACAAAGATTGTGTTCACTGCACCCCACAAAGGATTTTGTTCACTGCACCCCAAAAAGATTGTGTTCACTGCACCCCAAAAAGGATGTTGTTCACTGCACCCCAAAAAGGATTTTGTTCACTGCACCCCAAAAAGATTTTGTTCACTGCACCCCAAAAAGGACGTTGTTCACTGCACCCCAAAAAGATTGTGTTCACTGCAGCCCAAAAAGATTGTGTTCACTGCAGCTCACACACAGAAAAATGGATGTGGATCACTGACACCTGCCTATCTCCTATCCCACACCACACAGCAATATCGATTGTAGTTTGTAGAACACAGTTTCCCTAAAATTCAGCAGCAGCCTCTCCCTAACAGGATTGAGAAGAGATCGTAGATCGGGACTAAGTGCAGACCCCACACAGCAATATCGATTGTAGTTTGTAGAACACTCTGACCCTAAAATTCAGCAGCAGCCTCTCCCTAACAGGATTGCGGAGAGATCGTAGATCAGGATTGAGTGCAGACCCCACCCCCCACACAGCAATATCGATTGTAGTTTGTAGAAGACACTGACCCTATAATTCAGCAGACTCTATCCCTAAAATGCCTACAACTCGTCCTGCCTAAACACTCCAACCTGTCCCTCAATTCTATCCGGACACAAATGGTTTTTTCCTGCCTGTCTTTCCCTAATCAGCAGCCAGCACGTTGATGTGTGCTCTGTCCCTGATCTAAGCAGCAGAATGAAGACGCTGCGGCTGCCTGGAACTTATAAAGACTTGGTCACATGCTTCAGACGGCCAATCACAGCTACTGAGACATTTGCAGGCATGGCTGGGATGGCTTAAGGCACACCAGTTAAACGATTGTTGATTGGCTGTTGAAAGCCCGCCATGAAAAGAGCGCCAAAGCATGTAAAACCCGGAAATAAAACGACCGAACACGGATTTTTACCCGAACATACAGTAAAGTGTCCGTGTCCTTGTTCGGGTACAAAAAATCCAATTATTCGGTACGAACACGAATAATACAGTCCGTGTTCGCTCAACACTACTCTTCACCAGACAATACCAGTGTAATCCTTGAACAGTTCTACATCAAAACTTTATAGCCCATACCCCATTGATCTGACCTCAGCCCAAGCCTTTCTAGACCAAATCCCCCTACCACAAATCCACCCTGAACTACTGGCTAATCTTAACTCTCCTATAACCGAACAAGAGATACACAAGACAATATCTACACCAGCGAACAGGAAGGTCCCAGGCCCAGACAGTTATACCCCAGAATTCTACAAAATGATGGCAAATACATTTGTTCCCACACTAGCTTCAGTCTATCAAACCATCTTAACAGGGGGAGAATACCTACCTTCTGGTTACCAAGCACGCATAAAATTGATTGCCAAAAAAGGTAAAGACTAGGGTTGAGCGGACACCTAGATGTCCGTGTTCGACGGGTTCGGCCGAACTTTAAAAAAAAGTCCGGGTCCGTGTCCCGGACTTTTACCGAACTTTTCCCGGACACCGAACCCCATTGAAGTCAATGGGGACCCGAACTTTAAGGCACTAAAATGGCTCTAAAACACCAAAGGAAAGGGCTAGAGTGCTGCAAATGGCAGCAAAACGTAATTAAGAGCATGGCAAGTGCTCTGCAAACAAATGTGGATAGGGAAATAACTTAAAACAACAAAAAAAAACAGAAAAATAAAACAATGTTCTTCTTCATCTCTGAAGGACGAGGCCCATATGGAGTAGGAGGGAGGTTGAGGTGGTGGTGGATGTGGCGGTGACATAGGCGTGCGCACAGGGTGTGCTGGGTGTGCCTGGGCACACCCTAATCACCTAGGGCACATAGCATTGCCAGTGAGGAGATGGGAAAGATCTCCCTGGGACCTGCTCTGCTCTATTTCTCCTTGCCTACAGGTACATGGCCCCGATACATTACTCTCCCTGCTGGCAAACACATGCATGTGTATTTCAACTTTGGGGTGCACACCTTAATGCAATAGGCTGCGCACACCTATGGGCGGTGTAGGTGGAAGCGGCGGTGGAGGAGGACCAGGGCCGGATTAACAGCATCATGGGCTTGGTGCTGAGGATTTTGAAGGGCCTTAGGGCCGTGCCTTGCCATGCACCCAGAGGAGGAAGGGTGCAGCCATGCATGCCTAATTCAACATGGGATGCTGTCTCTGAAGCCCATAAACACATCCATGCATCGCCAACTGTCCCTCCTTGTCCGGCCTTCACGCTGTGTGGGGAGGTTCTGAGGGTGCTGCCTGGGGAAGCGAGCATAGAAGCCAGACTTCTGTGTTTACAAGTGACAGAAGAGCGGTAACAGTGAATATGGCCAACCCGGGGCCTATATAAAAGGTAGGGGCCTGGAGCTGCAGCTCCAATAGACCCTACATTAATCTGGCCCTGAGGAGGAGGACGAGGTAGCCAACACTGCTTCTTTTCACAAATTTTAAATGAGGGTACACCCCAAAAGAGTGAGAAAGAGCAAAAATGGAACAATGGGTGGGTAAGGTCGGTATCCATTGCTATTCTGCATAAGGTACGGAAAAGTCCCGTGGGATCCATGCCTGGTTCATTTTAATGAACGTGAGCTTGTCCACATTGTCTCTGGACAGGCGGCTGCGCTTGTCTGTTATAACGCCCCCAGCCGTGCTAAATACCCGTTCAGATAATACACTGGCTGCAGGGCACGCCAGCACCTCCAAGGCGTAAAGGGCAAGCTCAGGCCATGTGCCCAATTTGGAGACCCAGAAGTTGAAGGGGGCAGACCCGTCATTCACTACATGTAGGCGTGTGCACACATACTGCTCCACCATGTTGGTAAAATGCTGCCTCCTGCTAAGACGTTCCATCTGAGCTGCTGGTGCTGCTGTTTGTTGTGGCGTGCTGACAAAGCTTTTCCACATTTCGGCCATGCTAACCCTGCCTTCTGAGGTGCTGGCGGTGCCCTGGTTGCGTTGGCGACCTCCTCCTCCTCCTCCTCTGCCTTGTGCTTCCACTGTGGCCCCGCTGTCAGATGGGAATGCCAGCAGCATGGCGTCTACCAGCGTGCGCTTGTACTCGCGCATCTTGCGATCGCGCTCCAGTGAGTGAATTAAGGACGGTACGTTGTCCTTGTAACGGGGATCCAGCAGCGTGGCCACCCAGTAATCAGCACAAGTTAGAATGTGGGCAACTCGGCGGTCGTTGTGGAGACACTGCAGCATGTAATCGCTCATGTGTGCCAGGCTGCCCAGAGGCAACGAAAGGCTGTCCTCTGTGGGAGGTGTATGGTCCGTGTCCTCTGTATCCCCCCAGCCACGCACCAGTGATGGCCATGAGCTGGCCTGGGTGCCACCCTGCTGTGAACATGGTTCCATCTCCTCCTCCAGCTCCTCCTCCTCCTCCTCATCCTCCTCATCCTCCAGAACTGTGCCCCTGCTGGACAATTGCGTCCCTGGCGTTTGCGTGTGCAGGAACCCACCCTCGGAGCCCCTTGCGAATGACTGCCCTGAAAGCCTTGGAAATGTTACCTCTTCATCCTCCTCCTCCTCCTCATCCTGTGCCACATCCTCTTCCATCATCGCCCGAATTGTTTTTTCAAGGAGGCATAGAAGTGGGATAGTTAAGCTGAGAACGGCGTCATTGCCACTGGCCATGTTGGTGGAGTACTCAAAACAGCGCAACAAGGCACACAGGTCTCGCATGGAGGCCCAGTTATTGGTGGTGAAGTGGTGCTGTTCCGCAGAGCGACTCACGCGTGCGTGCTGCAGCTGAAACTCCACTATGGCCTGCTGCTGCTCGCACAGTCTTTCCAGCATGTGCAAGGTGGAGTTCCACCTTGTGGGCACGTCACATATGAGGCGGTGAGCGGGAAGGCCGAAGTTACGCTGCAGCGCTGCCAGGCGAGCAGCAGCAGGGTGAGAACGCCGAAAGTGCGCACAAACGGCCCGCACTTTCTGCAGCAGCTCTGACATATCGGGGTAGTTTTTAAGGAACCTCTGCACCACCAAATTCAGCACATGCGCCAGGCAAGGGATGTGCGTCAAACCGGCTAGGCCCAGAGCTGCTATGAGATTTCGCCCGTTATCGCACACCACCAGGCCGGGCTTGAGGCTCGCTGGCAGCAACCACTCATTTGTCTGCTGTTCCATGCTCCTCCACAACTCCTGCGCGGTGTGTGGTTTGTCCCCCAAACAGGCAAGTTGTAAAACTGCCTGCTGTCGTTTACCCCTGGCCGTGCTGAAGTTGGTGGTGAAGGTGTTACGCTGTCCGGATGAGGAGGCGGTAGAGGATGAGGAAGCGGAGTAGGAGGAGTTAGGAACAGGAGGCAAACTGAAGCGCCCTGCAATCCTCGGTGGTGGAAGGACATGCGCCAAATTGCTATCCGCCTCAGGCCCATCCGCCACTGCATTTACCCAGTGTGCCGTTAGGGAGATATAACGCCCCTGACCGTGCTTACTGGTCCACGTATCCGTAGTTAGGTGGACCTTGGCACAGATGGCGTTGCGCAGTGCACACCTGATTTTTTCCCCCACTTGGTTGTGCAGGGAAGGGATGGCTTGCCTGGAAAAGTAGTGGCGGCTGGGCACGACGTACTGTGGGACAGCCACCGACATAAGGTTTTTAAAACTGTGCGTCTCCACCAGACGGAATGACAGCATTTCAAAGGCCAATAATTTTGAAATGCTGGCATTCAGGGCCAGGGATCGCGGGTGGGTAGGGGGGTACTTCCTCTTCCTCTCAAGTGTTTGGGAGATGGAAAGCTGAACGCTTCCACGGGACATTGTGGAGATGGTTGTTGGTGACCCAGGTGGTGGTGTTGCTGACAGATCGTCTGTTTGCGGGGTGGCAGGTGCCGGTATCACTACAGATGTGGCTGGAGCGGCCGAGACTGCAGCAGAAGAGGAAGCAGGATGAGCCAGAGACGTTTCTTGGTTTTGAAGGTGTGTACTCCACTGCAGCTCGTGCTTTGCACTTAGATGCCTGATCATGCAGGTTGTGCTCAGGTTGAGAAGGTTCATGCCTCGCTTCAAGCTCTGATTGCACAGGGTGCAAACCACTCGTGTCCTGTCATCAGCACATTTTCTAAAGAACTTCCACGCTAGAGAACTCCTTTGAGCTGACTTTGGTGCGCTCGTTCCCTTGCTGCGTTGGGCAGTAGCGGGCGTAGTGTCTAGGGCACGGCCGCTCCGCTTCTGCACCCTGCTCCCTCTTCTGCTGTGCTGGTGGCTCTGTGCGACCACCGCCTCTTCCTCCAAACTACTCAGTTCACCTGCATGACGTTCATTCCATGTGGGGTCGAGGACCTCATCGTCCTCCACATCATCTTCCACCCAGTCTTCACCCCTGCCCTCCTTGTCGGTCTCCACAATGCTGAACGCCGCAGCAGTTGGCACCTGCGTTTCGTCATCATCGGAGACGTGCTGCGATGATCCTTGCATGTACTCATCTTGAGAAATAAGTGGTTGGGCATCGCTGCACTCAATCTCTTCCACTTCTGGGGCAGGGCTAGGTGGATGGCCCTGGGAAACCCTGCTGACAGAGTCCTCAAAAAGAATAAGAGACTGCTGTATGGCTTGGGGCTCAGACTGCTGGCCTGATTTGCAAGGGGGTGAGGTGAAAGACGGTTGGACATTGGCTGCAGGTGCCAACTCTGACCTTTCTGCAGTAGACTGGGTGGGAGACAATGTGAAGGAACTGGAGGCACTGTCAGCAGCAAACCAATCTACTATCGCCTCAACTTGTTCTGGCCTCATCACTTCTAGGGGCGTTTGATGCCCTACCAAATACTGATGCAGGTTCTGTCGCCTACTCACACTTGAGGAAGGTGTTTCACTTGTGCGTGTAGCTGGCACAGATCGACCATGTCCTCTCCTTGCAACAGGAGCTCTACCAGCAGCACCACGACCCAGGCCACGGCCCTTATTTGACGGTCTCCTCATATTTCTGTAATTTAAGATCTTGCCCTAGAAAGGTTTTTATTGAATAGCGGAATAGAAAATATGATCCAAAAAAAGTGTATGTATATCACACGTACACAACCACACTAGGCCCCAATTACTATTGTTTGTACCCCTAAAAGGCTAGATGAGGAGTAGGGGGAGTATGGAACAGGCAGCACCCTCAAACCTTCAGAAGTATGAGATGAACCCCAACAACTTGGAAAGGTGGATCTCTCTCACACGTACCGACACAGACTATCCCGCAATTCAATTGATCCTCAAAGGTTTTTATTGAATAGCGGAATAGGAAATATGATCAAAAAAAGTGTATGTATCTCGCACGTACACAACCACACTAGGCCCCAATTACTATTGTTTGTACCCCTAAAAGGCTAGATGAGGAGTAGGGGGGGTATGGAACAGGCAGCACCCTCAAACCTTCAGAAGTATGAGATGAACCCCAACAACTTGGAAAGGTGGATCTCTCTCACACGTACCGACACAGACTATCCCGCAATTCAATTGATCCTCAAAGGTTTTTATTGAATAGCGGAATAGGAAATATGATCAAAAAAAGTGTATGTATCTCGCACGTACACAACCACACTAGGCCCCAATTACTATTGTTTGTACCCCTAAAAGGCTAGATGAGGAGTAGGGGGGGTATGGAACAGGCAGCACCCTCAAACCTTCAGAAGTATGAGATGAACCCCAACAACTTGGAAAGGTGGATCTCTCTCACACGTACCGACACAGACTATCCCGCAATTCAATTGATCCTCAAAGGTTTTTATTGAATAGCGGAATAGGAAATATGATCAAAAAAAGTGTATGTATCTCGCACGTACACAACCACACTAGGCCCCAATTACTATTGTTTGTACCCCTAAAAGGCTAGATGAGGAGTAGGGGGGGTATGGAACAGGCAGCACCCTCAAACCTTCAGAAGTATGAGATGAACCCCAACAACTTGGAAAGGTGGATCTCTCTCACACGTACCGACACAGACTATCCCGCAATTCAATTGATCCTCAAAGGTTTTTATTGAATAGCGGAATAGGAAATATGATCAAAAAAAGTGTATGTATCTCGCACGTACACAACCACACTAGGCCCCAATTACTATTGTTTGTACCCCTAAAAGGCTAGATGAGGAGTAGGGGGGGTATGGAACAGGCAGCACCCTCAAACCTTCAGAAGTATGAGATGAACCCCAACAACTTGGAAAGGTGGATCTCTCTCACACGTACCGACACAGACTATCCCGCAATTCAATTGATCCTCAAAGGTTTTTATTGAATAGCGGAATAGGAAATATGATCAAAAAAAGTGTATGTATCTCGCACGTACACAACCACACTAGGCCCCAATTACTATTGTTTGTACCCCTAAAAGGCTAGATGAGGAGTAGGGGGGGTATGGAACAGGCAGCACCCTCAAACCTTCAGAAGTATGAGATGAACCCCAACAACTTGGAAAGGTGGATCTCTCTCACACGTACCGACACAGACTATCCCGCAATTCAATTGATCCTCAAAGGTTTTTATTGAATAGCGGAATAGGAAATATGATCAAAAAAAGTGTATGTATCTCGCACGTACACAACCACACTAGGCCCCAATTACTATTGTTTGTACCCCTAAAAGGCTAGATGAGGAGTAGGGGGGGTATGGAACAGGCAGCACCCTCAAACCTTCAGAAGTATGAGATGAACCCCAACAACTTGGAAAGGTGGATCTCTCTCACACGTACCGACACAGACTATCCCGCAATTCAATTGATCCTCAAAGGTTTTTATTGAATAGCGGAATAGGAAATATGATCAAAAAAAGTGTATGTATCTCGCACGTACACAACCACACTAGGCCCCAATTACTATTGTTTGTACCCCTAAAAGGCTAGATGAGGAGTAGGGGGGGTATGGAACAGGCAGCACCCTCAAACCTTCAGAAGTATGAGATGAACCCCAACAACTTGGAAAGGTGGATCTCTCTCACACGTACCGACACAGACTATCCCGCAATTCAATTGATCCTCAAAGGTTTTTATTGAATAGCGGAATAGGAAATATGATCAAAAAAAGTGTATGTATCTCGCACGTACACAACCACACTAGGCCCCAATTACTATTGTTTGTACCCCTAAAAGGCTAGATGAGGAGTAGGGGGGGTATGGAACAGGCAGCACCCTCAAACCTTCAGAAGTATGAGATGAACCCCAACAACTTGGAAAGGTGGATCTCTCTCACACGTACCGACACAGACTATCCCGCAATTCAATTGATCCTCAAAGGTTTTTATTGAATAGCGGAATAGGAAATATGATCAAAAAAAGTGTATGTATCTCGCACGTACACAACCACACTAGGCCCCAATTACTATTGTTTGTACCCCTAAAAGGCTAGATGAGGAGTAGGGGGGGTATGGAACAGGCAGCACCCTCAAACCTTCAGAAGTATGAGATGAACCCCAACAACTTGGAAAGGTGGATCTCTCTCACACGTACCGACACAGACTATCCCGCAATTCAATTGATCCTCAAAGGTTTTTATTGAATAGCGGAATAGGAAATATGATCAAAAAAAGTGTATGTATCTCGCACGTACACAACCACACTAGGCCCCAATTACTATTGTTTGTACCCCTAAAAGGCTAGATGAGGAGTAGGGGGGGTATGGAACAGGCAGCACCCTCAAACCTTCAGAAGTATGAGATGAACCCCAACAACTTGGAAAGGTGGATCTCTCTCACACGTACCGACACAGACTATCCCGCAATTCAATTGATCCTCAAAGGTTTTTATTGAATAGCGGAATAGGAAATATGATCAAAAAAAGTGTATGTATCTCGCACGTACACAACCACACTAGGCCCCAATTACTATTGTTTGTACCCCTAAAAGGCTAGATGAGGAGTAGGGGGGGTATGGAACAGGCAGCACCCTCAAACCTTCAGAAGTATGAGATGAACCCCAACAACTTGGAAAGGTGGATCTCTCTCACACGTACCGACACAGACTATCCCGCAATTCAATTGATCCTCAAAGGTTTTTATTGAATAGCGGAATAGGAAATATGATCAAAAAAAGTGTATGTATCTCGCACGTACACAACCACACTAGGCCCCAATTACTATTGTTTGTACCCCTAAAAGGCTAGATGAGGAGTAGGGGGGGTATGGAACAGGCAGCACCCTCAAACCTTCAGAAGTATGAGATGAACCCCAACAACTTGGAAAGGTGGATCTCTCTCACACGTACCGACACAGACTATCCCGCAATTCAATTGATCCTCAAAGGTTTTTATTGAATAGCGGAATAGGAAATATGATCAAAAAAAGTGTATGTATCTCGCACGTACACAACCACACTAGGCCCCAATTACTATTGTTTGTACCCCTAAAAGGCTAGATGAGGAGTAGGGGGGGTATGGAACAGGCAGCACCCTCAAACCTTCAGAAGTATGAGATGAACCCCAACAACTTGGAAAGGTGGATCTCTCTCACACGTACCGACACAGACTATCCCGCAATTCAATTGATCCTCAAAGGTTTTTATTGAATAGCGGAATAGGAAATATGATCAAAAAAAGTGTATGTATCTCGCACGTACACAACCACACTAGGCCCCAATTACTATTGTTTGTACCCCTAAAAGGCTAGATGAGGAGTAGGGGGGGTATGGAACAGGCAGCACCCTCAAACCTTCAGAAGTATGAGATGAACCCCAACAACTTGGAAAGGTGGATCTCTCTCACACGTACCGACACAGACTATCCCGCAATTCAATTGATCCTCAAAGGTTTTTATTGAATAGCGGAATAGGAAATATGATCAAAAAAAGTGTATGTATCTCGCACGTACACAACCACACTAGGCCCCAATTACTATTGTTTGTACCCCTAAAAGGCTAGATGAGGAGTAGGGGGGGTATGGAACAGGCAGCACCCTCAAACCTTCAGAAGTATGAGATGAACCCCAACAACTTGGAAAGGTGGATCTCTCTCACACGTACCAACACAGACTATCCCCCAATTTAACTGATCCCCAAAGGTTTTTGATTAAATAGCGGAATAGAAAATATGATCCCAAAAAAGTGTATGTATATCACACGTACACAACCACACTAGGCCCCAATTACTATTGTTTGTACCCCTAAAAGGCTAGGAGTAGGGGGAGTATGGAACAGGCAGCACCCTCAAACCTTCAGAAGTATGAGATGAACCCCAACAACTTGGAAAGGTGGATCTCTCTCACACGTACCAACACAGACTATCCCCCAATTTAACTGATCCCCAAAGGTTTTTGATTAAATAGCGGAATAGAAAATATGATCCCAAAAAAGTGTATGTATATCACACGTACACAACCACACTAGGCCCCAATTACTATTGTTTGTACCCCTAAAAGGCTAGGAGTAGGGGGAGTATGGAACAGGCAGCACCCTCAAACCTTCAGAAGTATGAGATGAACCCCAACAACTTGGAAAGGTGGATCTCTCTCACACGTACCAACACAGACTATCCCCCAATTTAACTGATCCCCAAAGGTTTTTGATTAAATAGCGGAATAGAAAATATGATCCCAAAAAAGTGTATGTATATCACACGTACACAACCACACTAGGCCCCAATTACTATTGTTTGTACCCCTAAAAGGCTAGGAGTAGGGGGAGTATGGAACAGGCAGCACCCTCAAACCTTCAGAAGTATGAGATGAACCCCAACAACTTGGAAAGGTGGATCTCTCTCACACGTACCAACACAGACTATCCCCCAATTTAACTGATCCCCAAAGGTTTTTGATTAAATAGCGGAATAGAAAATATGATCCCAAAAAAGTGTATGTATATCACACGTACACAACCACACTAGGCCCCAATTACTATTGTTTGTACCCCTAAAAGGCTAGGAGTAGGGGGAGTATGGAACAGGCAGCACCCTCAAACTTTCAGAAGTATGAGATGAACCCCAACAACTTGGAAAGGTGGATCTCTCTCACACGTACCAACACAGACTATCCCCCAATTTAACTGATCCCCAAAGGTTTTTGATTAAATAGCGGAATAGAAAATATGATCCCAAAAAAGTGTATGTATATCACACGTACACAACCACACTAGGCCCCAATTACTATTGTTTGTACCCCTAAAAGGCTAGGAGTAGGGGGAGTATGGAACAGGCAGCACCCTCAAACCTTCAGAAGTATGAGATGAACCCCAACAACTTGGAAAGGTGGATCTCTCTCACACGTACCAACACAGACTATCCCCCAATTTAACTGATCCCCAAAGGTTTTTGATTAAATAGCGGAATAGAAAATATGATCCCAAAAAAGTGTATGTATATCACACGTACACAACCACACTAGGCCCCAATTACTATTGTTTGTACCCCTAAAAGGCTAGGAGTAGGGGGAGTATGGAACAGGCAGCACCCTCAAACCTTCAGAAGTATGAGATGAACCCCAACAACTTGGAAAGGTGGATCTCTCTCACACGTACCAACACAGACTATCCCCCAATTTAACTGATCCCCAAAGGTTTTTGATTAAATAGCGGAATAGAAAATATGATCCCAAAAAAGTGTATGTATATCACACGTACACAACCACACTAGGCCCCAATTACTATTGTTTGTACCCCTAAAAGGCTAGGAGTAGGGGGAGTATGGAACAGGCAGCACCCTCAAACCTTCAGAAGTATGAGATGAACCCCAACAACTTGGAAAGGTGGATCTCTCTCACACGTACCAACACAGACTATCCCCCAATTTAACTGATCCCCAAAGGTTTTTGATTAAATAGCGGAATAGAAAATATGATCCCAAAAAAGTGTATGTATATCACACGTACACAACCACACTAGGCCCCAATTACTATTGTTTGTACCCCTAAAAGGCTAGGAGTAGGGGGAGTATGGAACAGGCAGCACCCTCAAACCTTCAGAAGTATGAGATGAACCCCAACAACTTGGAAAGGTGGATCTCTCTCACACGTACCAACACAGACTATCCCCCAATTTAACTGATCCCCAAAGGTTTTTGATTAAATAGCGGAATAGAAAATATGATCCCAAAAAAGTGTATGTATATCACACGTACACAACCACACTAGGCCCCAATTACTATTGTTTGTACCCCTAAAAGGCTAGGAGTAGGGGGAGTATGGAACAGGCAGCACCCTCAAACCTTCAGAAGTATGAGATGAACCCCAACAACTTGGAAAGGTGGATCTCTCTCACACGTACCAACACAGACTATCCCCCAATTTAACTGATCCCCAAAGGTTTTTGATTAAATAGCGGAATAGAAAATATGATCCCAAAAAAGTGTATGTATATCACACGTACACAACCACACTAGGCCCCAATTACTATTGTTTGTACCCCTAAAAGGCTAGGAGTAGGGGGAGTATGGAACAGGCAGCACCCTCAAACCTTCAGAAGTATGAGATGAACCCCAACAACTTGGAAAGGTGGATCTCTCTCACACGTACCAACACAGACTATCCCCCAATTTAACTGATCCCCAAAGGTTTTTGATTAAATAGCGGAATAGAAAATATGATCCCAAAAAAGTGTATGTATATCACACGTACACAACCACACTAGGCCCCAATTACTATTGTTTGTACCCCTAAAAGGCTAGGAGTAGGGGGAGTATGGAACAGGCAGCACCCTCAAACCTTCAGAAGTATGAGATGAACCCCAACAACTTGGAAAGGTGGATCTCTCTCACACGTACCAACACAGACTATCCCCCAATTTAACTGATCCCCAAAGGTTTTTGATTAAATAGCGGAATAGAAAATATGATCCCAAAAAAGTGTATGTATATCACACGTACACAACCACACTAGGCCCCAATTACTATTGTTTGTACCCCTAAAAGGCTAGGAGTAGGGGGAGTATGGAACAGGCAGCACCCTCAAACCTTCAGAAGTATGAGATGAACCCCAACAACTTGGAAAGGTGGATCTCTCTCACACGTACCAACACAGACTATCCCCCAATTTAACTGATCCCCAAAGGTTTTTGATTAAATAGCGGAATAGAAAATATGATCCCAAAAAAGTGTATGTATATCACACGTACACAACCACACTAGGCCCCAATTACTATTGTTTGTACCCCTAAAAGGCTAGGAGTAGGGGGAGTATGGAACAGGCAGCACCCTCAAACCTTCAGAAGTATGAGATGAACCCCAACAACTTGGAAAGGTGGATCTCTCTCACACGTACCAACACAGACTATCCCCCAATTTAACTGATCCCCAAAGGTTTTTGATTAAATAGCGGAATAGAAAATATGATCCCAAAAAAGTGTATGTATATCACACGTACACAACCACACTAGGCCCCAATTACTATTGTTTGTACCCCTAAAAGGCTAGGAGTAGGGGGAGTATGGAACAGGCAGCACCCTCAAACCTTCAGAAGTATGAGATGAACCCCAACAACTTGGAAAGGTGGATCTCTCTCACACGTACCAACACAGACTATCCCCCAATTTAACTGATCCCCAAAGGTTTTTGATTAAATAGCGGAATAGAAAATATGATCCCAAAAAAGTGTATGTATATCACACGTACACAACCACACTAGGCCCCAATTACTATTGTTTGTACCCCTAAAAGGCTAGGAGTAGGGGGAGTATGGAACAGGCAGCACCCTCAAACCTTCAGAAGTATGAGATGAACCCCAACAACTTGGAAAGGTGGATCTCTCTCACACGTACCAACACAGACTATCCCCCAATTTAACTGATCCCCAAAGGTTTTTGATTAAATAGCGGAATAGAAAATATGATCCCAAAAAAGTGTATGTATATCACACGTACACAACCACACTAGGCCCCAATTACTATTGTTTGTACCCCTAAAAGGCTAGGAGTAGGGGGAGTATGGAACAGGCAGCACCCTTAAACCTTCAGAAGTATGAGATGAACCCCAACAACTTGGAAAGGTGGATCTCTCTCACACGTACCAACACAGACTATCCCCCAATTTAACTGATCCCCAAAGGTTTTTGATTAAATAGCGGAATAGAAAATATGATCCCAAAAAAGTGTATGTATATCACACGTACACAACCACACTAGGCCCCAATTACTATTGTTTGTACCCCTAAAAGGCTAGGAGTAGGGGGAGTATGGAACAGGCAGCACCCTCAAACCTTCAGAAGTATGAGATGAACCCCAACAACTTGGAAAGGTGGATCTCTCTCACACGTACCAACACAGACTATCCCCCAATTTAACTGATCCCCAAAGGTTTTTGATTAAATAGCGGAATAGAAAATATGATCCCAAAAAAGTGTATGTATATCACACGTACACAACCACACTAGGCCCCAATTACTATTGTTTGTACCCCTAAAAGGCTAGGAGTAGGGGGAGTATGGAACAGGCAGCACCCTCAAACCTTCAGAAGTATGAGATGAACCCCAACAACTTGGAAAGGTGGATCTCTCTCACACGTACCAACACAGACTATCCCCCAATTTAACTGATCCCCAAAGGTTTTTGATTAAATAGCGGAATAGAAAATATGATCCCAAAAAAGTGTATGTATATCACACGTACACAACCACACTAGGCCCCAATTACTATTGTTTGTACCCCTAAAAGGCTAGGAGTAGGGGGAGTATGGAACAGGCAGCACCCTCAAACCTTCAGAAGTATGAGATGAACCCCAACAACTTGGAAAGGTGGATCTCTCTCACACGTACCAACACAGACTATCCCCCAATTTAACTGATCCCCAAAGGTTTTTGATTAAATAGCGGAATAGAAAATATGATCCCAAAAAAGTGTATGTATATCACACGTACACAACCACACTAGGCCCCAATTACTATTGTTTGTACCCCTAAAAGGCTAGATGAGGAGTAGGGGGAGTATGGAACAGGCAGCACCCTCAAACCTTCAGTATGAGATTGTGTTCACTGTACCCCACAAAGATTGAGTTCACTGCACCCCACAATGATTGTGTTCACTGCACCCCACAAAGATTGTGTTCACTGCACCTCACAAAGATTGTGTTCACTGTACCCCCCAAAGATTGTGTTCACTGCACCCCACAAAGATTCTGTTCACTGTACCCCACAAAGATTGTGTTCACTGCACCCCAAAAAGATTGTGTTCACTGCACCCCAAAAAGGATGTTGTTCACTGCACCCCAAAAAGGATGTTGTTCACTCCACCCCAAAAAGATTGTGTTCACTGCACCCCACAAAGATTGTGTTCACTGCACCCCAAAAAGATTGTGTTCACTGCACCCCAAAAATGATTTTGTTCACTGCACCCCAAAAAGGATTTTGTTCACTGCACCCCAAAAAGGATGTTGTTCACTCCACCCCAAAAAGATTGTGTTCACTGCACCCCAAAAAGATTGTGTTCACTGCACCCCACAAAGGATTTTGTTCACTGCACCCCAAAAAGATTGTGTTCACTGCACCCCAAAAAGGATGTTGTTCACTGCACCCCAAAAAGGATTTTGTTCACTGCACCCCAAAAAGATTGTGTTCACTGCACCCCACAAAGGATTTTGTTCACTGCACCCCACAAAGATTGTGTTCACTGCACACCAAAAAGGATTGTGTTCACTGCACCCCAAAAAGATTTTGTTCACTGCACCCCAAAAAGATTGTGTTCACTGCAGCCCAAAAAGATTGTGTTCACTGCAGCCCAAAAAGATTGTGTTCACTGCAGCCCAAAAAGATTGTGTTCACTGCAGCTCACACACAGAAAAATGGATGTGGATCACTGACACCTGCCTATCTCCAATCCCACACCACACAGCAATATCGATTGTAGTTTGTAGAACACAGTTTCCCTAAAATTCAGCAGACTCTGTCCCTAACAGGATTGAGAAGAGATCGTAGATCAGGATTGAGTGCAGATTCACCCCATCCCCCACACAGCAATATCGATTGTAGTTTGTAGAAGACACTGACCCTATATAATTCAGCAGACTCTATCCCTAAAATGCCTACAACTCGCCCTGCCTAAACACTCCGACCTGTCCCTCAATTCTATCCGGACACAAATGGTTTTTTCCTGCCTATCTTTCCCTAATCAGCAGCCAGCACGTTGATGTGTGCTCTGTCCCTGAATCTAAGCAGCATAATGACGCCGCTGCGGCTGCCTCGAACTTATAAAGACTTGGTCACATGCTTCAGACGGCCAATCACAGCTACTGAGACATTTGCAGGCATGGCTGGGATGGCTTAAGGCACACCAGTTAAACGATTGTTGATTGGCTGTTGAAAGCCCGCCATGAAAAGAGCGCCAAAGCATGCAAAACCCGGAAATAAAACGACCGAACACGGATTTTTACCCGAACATACAGTAAAGTGTCCGTGTCCGTGTTCGGGTACAAAAAATCCAATTATTCGGTACGAACACGAATAATACAGTCCGTGTTCGCTCAACACTAGTAAAGACCCAACACAGCCCAACTCCTATAGACCAATTTCCCTACAAAACTTGGATTTTAAAATTCAAAAAAATCTAAAATTATGGCCAACAGACTCCCTAAAATCATGCCCACGCCCTCATACACCAGCTCAGTCAGGCTTCCCTCAAGGTCATTGCACAGCTTCTAACATTCTAAAGGTTCTTACAATCCTTGAATATGCAAAAACACACCCAAATAGTAACATAGCCCTCAATGCTGAAAAGGCCTTTGACAACTTCAGTTTTTTCCTGGTTGTCTCTGGTTTTACAATGCTTTGGCTTTTCAGGCCCTTTCCTGCACATAATTTCCACAATATATGCTTCGCCCACTGCAAATATAGTAGCAGCAGGTCTTATTGCAAACCCAATTAAACTTCATAGGGGCACTAGACAGGGATGCCCCCTCTCACCACTCCTTTTCAACCTGGCCCTGGAACCTCTCTCCCAATACATCCTTTTTCATCCATCACTAAACAAAGTAGGCATACGCCAATATGACCTTCGTATAGCACTATTTGCTGAGGATATTTTCTTTTTCACATCTGATCCCACCTCTGATATGACGCCTATTCAGGACATCTTCACAAGGTTTAGAGAGTTTTTTGGTCTACGTATAAACTTCTCCAAGAGTGAAATCCTTCCCCTTTTCCACACTAGGACCCCCTCCCCTGGTTTTATACCTTAATTTTCTCGGTCGCCAACCACCACATAACATACCTCGGTATGAAGCTTGGCAAGACATCCTCCTCCCTACACCACCTAATTTTTCACCGGTAATCTCAAGGATCAAGGGGGAATTGGAGACATGGATGGATCTTCCCATCTTGCTCCACATCTGTTTAAAATGGTCTGCTTTGCCAGACTCTTGTACCCCCCATAACCCATTCCATAACTGCTGCGGCATAGTGATATACAAAGCTTATCATACTCCTTATCGAAATTCCTACGGCACAGAAGGCACCCCCGCATCTCCCCAACATAAAAGTTTATAATCTGCCCTGCCTGTTAAGAGTATGCTTTAATTGGCTCTCTTTGTTCTAAGTACATAAATTTTGAATTTGAATTTGAAAATTTGAATCCCAAATGTTAATCCCATACAGTTTACCTATCCTGCTACACTGCAAATTACGGTCTATCCCTTCACATCTCCAACAAAACCTGCTGATACGGGACACGCTGGTTGCCTGGAGGGAGACCGGAAGTAAGCTAAGATTATTTCCATGGGTATCCCGTTATCTCCCTATCCACAATAATTCTTTCTAGAGCACCAAACGCCATGTAGGATACACTGTTTGGGCTTCCCAAAATCTCTCACACTTTGTACAACTCCTTGACCAGTTCACAGGCTCAACACTTCCAATTCATCATTTGTATCGCACTTTAAGCTTCTGCACAACTATTTTTTGTACATTCACCAAGCAGTGCAGCATGTCTCGAGCCTGTGCCCAATCAAGGTACAAAGATTTCATCACTCTTTCCTGGACACTTTACTGAAAAAACAACAATACAAAATATCGGACATCTACAAACCCTTAAATACACTTCTCAGCAAACCTACCCAAGCCACATCAGCAGTATCCTGGAACAAAGATCTCATCTCCTCTGAGGCATTGGACCTCATTTTGGCTGACTTCAATTCCACCTGTGCCCTGGTAGTGAACAAATTTTGGCGTGAACAGCAATTTAAAATAATGCACCGGCATTTTTGCATCACCTCAACAACCCCACAAATGCCTATGTCCCCTCTGTGAGGACAAATCTAACCTGCTCCACAGACTTTGGTCATGCCCTCACATAGCCTACTTCTGGGCCCAAGTTGAAAAACCTAGCCACATCAGTCACAGGTCGACTCCCAACAAAGGCCATTTTCCAGTTGGTTTTGGAGATCTGACTCCTGCTGTCTCTCATACCCCAAAAGCTCGACATCTCATCTCCGAATAAAACAACGCTTGGCTGTCATCCTGCTATATGGCAGGTAGATGTACTATTCTCAAGAACTGGTCCTCTACAACCCCTCCAAATATCCTGGAGGTCATACAAGACCTAACAAGTCTTCTACCTAAGGAAAATTTGATGCCGACCTCTCATCCACCGACATGTCTTCTCACTTTCTATGCAAATGTCTACCTTTCCTCAACATAACCTTTACAAGTAACAACCTCCTTGGCCACCCTTCCTTACCCACCTTCAACAGCTCTATCCCACCATGACCTCACTGCTATAGGTAACTCTAAACTTCGATCAAGAATATCCTCCTTCCAGGGACTTGGGAGTGATCCCCCACATATCTCGCTGGAGACCTAATTTTACTCTATGTGCTACCCCAGAAATACTATTTGTACTAGTAGGTTGATTTAATGATGTTTTTCTTTGCCTCCCATTCCTTCATGGTTATCCCACAATAACCTTCTCTTTCCCATATCATTTTTCTTTTCTAATCTCCTACTAATATGTTTTCTTTATATGCCATCCCACCTTCCATTCCATCCATGGGCTCCCTTTACAGGTTTTATAGGGTTTCATCGTTTTGTCATTTTACTTGCGTTTTATTGTTTTTGCAACTTGCCATAAACGGCTGCAAAGCACCTTTCAACAGAGGAACCTCCCTGACCTCTCAGCCTCTCTCCACTTCGCTGCCTGGTCGGACTGAGGCAGGGCGAGGTCCGAGGGGATAGAGGGGTACTCTTTCAGCATGTTCCTCGATTTAATGTGCCCTCCTCTTGCACCACACCTAGGATTTAGAACAGAAAGAGCTACCTGTGTTGATCATCTTCGCCAGAGAGTGATATATCTCTTAGTTTCTGGTTTAATGTCTCATGTGTTACCAGGGCAAGCATTATATGTATGCTCTCTACTCCTTTGTACCTGCATTATTTTCATGTTATTTTTTCTGTCCATTGATAAAAAACTCCAATAAAAAATGACATTAAAAAAAACTAATGGGAGAACTAGAACTTCTCATACATGAGGGGGATTTTGAATTTGTGGGAATGTCAGAAACCAGGTTTGACAGCTCACATGATTGGCTTGTGACTGTCGAGGGATACTCCCTGTATCGGAGGGACAGGGTAGATAGTAGGGGATTAGGGGTGTATCGTATGCCATGAGTGATTTGATAGTGGATATGGGTGGTGCTATAGGCCCCCTAATATTGGAGAGGAGGAGGAGACCCATCTAATCTCATAGTCAGAGATGGCTGGGAAGCAGGTTAATGTTATTATTATGGGCACTTCAACTATCCTTATATTGATTGGGCAGACTGAACTGCACACTCACTGTTGCTTGAATTCAGGACAATTTTATGGTAGTCAAAATGTTGGAAGCCCCAAGTAGAAATAATGCTCTGCTGGACCTACCGATTACAAACAACACAGAGATGATTGCAGATGTAGAAGTAAGGGATAACTTGTGGAAAACAGTGATCACAGAGTAAATATGTTTGCCATAATTTTATGGAAAAGTAGACAGGAGCGTATGACAAGAACACTAAATTTCAAAAGAGCTAAATTTACTAAGCTGCACTCCATACTACATGCCACTTGTGCTGGATTTTAATTCCATGCAGTGTTGTCAGCCCTGCCCCTACATAATACCTCTCCCTCTACTCATCTCCATAGCATAAAAAGGAAGTGTTCTGTAGTTCAAAAGAGAGAACTCTGGCAAGGCTGACAACAATGCTTGGGATTAAGCGCAGCAGAGGCTCTGAGTTGGCAACTTAAAAATGGTAGTTATGAACTTAGATATCTGGCAGATCAACATATATTTTTGATACTTCCAGAGTTTTTAATGAGAATAAGCCGGTTCACACTGCCACGACCATAAAGTCGACCCATGCCGGAGTGACTTTTTACCGCGATTTTACCGTGACTTTACCACGATTTTACTGCGATTTACCACGATTTTACCGCGACTTTACCGCGACTTGTGAATTATTTTGCATGACTTATATGACAGACAACTTTGTGTTTGGCCAATCAGAATATGATGTGTTGTGACCTAATTCCACTTTTCTGTTTTTTTTTTACTCATTTCCTCATTGCCCACCAGTGCCACGTATCAGTGTCCACCAGTGCCACTGCCCACCAGTGCCACGTATGTGTCCACCAGTGCCACTGACCACCAGTGCCACGAATCAGTGTCCACCAGTGGCACATATCAGTGCCACGAATCAGTGTCCACCAGTGCCACGTATCAGTGCCACAAATCAGTGTCCACCAGTGCCGCGTATCAGTGTCCACCAGTGACACGTATCAGTGCCACATATTAGTGTCCACCAGTGCCACATATCAGTGCCACGAATCAGTGTCCACCAGTGCCACGTATCAGTGCCACGTATCAGTGTCCACCAGTGCCACGTATCAGTGCCACATATCAGTGCCACGAATCAGTGTCCACCAGGGCCACATATCAGTGCCACTAATCAGTGTCCACCAGTGCCACTGTCAGTGCCACGCATCAGTGCCACTAATCAGTGTCCACCAGTGCCACATATCAGTGCCACGTATCAGTGCCACTAATCAGTGTCCATCAGAGCCACGTATCAGTGCCACGTGTCAGTGCCACGTATCAGTGTCCACCAGTGCCACATATCAGTGCCACGAATCAGTGTCCACCAGTGCCATGTATCAGTGCCACGTATCAGTGTCCACCAGTGCCACGTATCAGTGCCACATATCAGTGCCACGTATCAGTGTCCACCAGTGCCACGTATCAGTGCCACGAATCAGTGTCCACCAGTGCCACGTATCTGTGTCCACCAGTGCCACTCACACAGACCAAGCAGAGATAATGGAATATATATACCATTACATATATATACCATTATATATATATATATATATATATATATATATATATATATTTTTTTTTTTTTTTTATTATATATATATATATATATATATATACCATATATATATATATATACCATATAGACATGGCTGCAATGTGGGGAATGCCTGGCTAATCTCGTTCTTCTTCCTGGAAAGTCTGATAACAAGTTGCTTCAATTAAGATAAGGAGGCGACTCCCATTGAAGTATATGGGACGAGTCGGATCACAGGTCGCCTCAAAGTAGTACAGGACCCTTTTCTGAAGTCGGAGCAACTTCAGTAGTGCCAATTAAGACAGCACTGATTGATTAACATTGCTTTTGTTATGTCAAGCGACCTGGGGTGACCTGGGGCAACACAAGTTGCCTCACAAGTCGCTCTAGTGTGAATGGGCTCTTAAACAGGTAAAATGCACATGTATTGTAAAAATGTGCGGAATTGTTTTTTATTATTATTTTGTCCAGACATACCCTTAAGTATTTACTTGTAATGAAAAACAGCAATGTTGAAGAGCCATCTTATTTAGGTTTAGAACTATACTGCTGATGTTCTGCTTCCATTAACTGCAGGGTTAAAGTGCTGTGCGGTATGGAAGAAGCATTAGAATGAAATTTAAAAGCCAGGAATATGACCCTGATAAGCGCTCTGTCTATTAGTATAGTTCTTAGGAAGACAGCAGACATGACCAAGTTTGGAGAAAACAAGTAAATGTATTTATACACTGCAATCCTGGTGAAAAAAAATCTAAGTTTTTAAGTAGGCTCTATTTATTAGGTAAAGCAAGGAGTCAAACTGGTTGCTAATTTTTTGGAAATCAGATCAAATTGTACATGGTATAATAAGTATAATGTTTCCATTAGTTCCTAAGTACATTTTATTATTCTATTCTAGATATTAAAAAAGTCTAATAGTAAAAAGTAATTTTTATTATGTAGCACCCTCCTAGGTAGATGTTAGTAAGAGAATACAGTTTTGAGCTCTGTCTGCTTACCAGAGGAGCTGCAGGTAAATCTTTATTGCTCTCTGCCTATCAGGGAGCAGGATCTATTAGTGTGGTCTGAATGTGATTCATTCAGTCTAAAGAGTGTTTTGCGCTGGTCAAATAGGGAGGCATGCTGGACAGTGGGAGGAAACCTGATGAATGGGTGCATAGGCTTTTGATACAATCCTGGTGATTGGCAGAGGGGATGTCGCCTCGGTGTATTCTGGGATACTGTATAAAAGCCAGGAGAACATGTTCTGTGGGCTCTTTGGCTGGAGAGTGGAATCCCGGAGGGAGGGGGGCGGCTGCCTCCTTTTCTGTAGAATTATCATGCGGTCGCAGGAGGTCATCCTGGGGACCAGAGGAGCGGTTGAGAGGAGCTGAATTCAGAAGTCCAGAAGAGCTGACTGAGAGGGGAGACGCTGAAGACCCTGGGACTGCAGTATCGTGAGTATAAGGACTTGTGTCAAGTGGCCTGACCTGAGGGGGGCCACCCCTGCTTGTAGGATAGTCAGTGGATGGGTGTCAGCAGAGGAAGGGAAAGAGATACTGGGGAGAGTGCCCTGAAGATAATTGTTTGTTCACCGAGTCATTGGAAAATTATTTGAGTTTCCATTATTTCTTATGGGGAAATTTGCTTTGAAATACGAGTGCTGTCTATTACAAGCACGTTTCCGGAATGAATTATGCTTGAAATCCAAGGTTTTACTGTATATGTATCGGCCAAAAAAATCTAGGCACTGTTTTGTCTGCTTAAAGAAGAGGTAAACCCTCCTAAAAAAAAATGAAAAAAAAAAAAACCCTGTAAGACAAAGGCATAATGAGCTAGTATGCATCGCGTGCATCGTGTGCATGAGCATCATGGGAAATGTAGTTCAAAAACATCTGGGGTGCCAAGGTTCGCCATCACTGTCCTAAACGGTACATGTTTAGGAGATATATACAGTACCTATAGGTAAGCCTTATTAAAGGCTTACCTATAGGTACAACTTCCAAGAGAGGGTTTACAACCTCTTTAAACACGAAGTCAGGAACACACTGGATCTCTGGCAGATTAATGCGTATTTTTCTCTTTTGGCAGATTTTTTTTAAAAACATGAAGAAAAATGTATGTATTGCCAAAATTTACTGAACATGCTTTTTTTATTTTACACATTTTAGAGAAACACTCACAATTAGTGTGAGAAGATGCAAACTCAATGCAGATATGGCCAATGTAGAATCTGCATAAAGTCCCCAGGACTAAGCCTGTATCCACCATGTTCCTGCTGTTCCAAACACTGATTGTCTCCCTCCACAATTCTAATTCTGTGGGTATGATTTCTCATTTTTAATCCTTCTTTCGATGTACTGTACTGAAACTAAACTCAAGCTCTCCACCAACTGAGAACAAATTAATATAGTATTTAGCAGATTTATTAAAATTAGTTGGCTCATTGTAGAAAAAATTCAGTGTTCACATTCACCTATTTTAATTCTGACATGCCACCTCAATTTGTCAGCATGTCACAAAATAATGCCTTTTACTTTAATAAGCATACCAAAAGAATCATTTTTTTTTTCCGGATTAAAATTGACTTTAATGAGACAGGTCATGAAAGCAAAATTACAGAAAGAAAAGTGGAGCCTATGAAGATAATTGAAATTACCTTTCAGTCCTACCTGCTAATAATTAATCAACTGTTTTTGAATGTGGAATTGTGTTTTATAATACCAACATTATACCAGATAATGTAATTGTACATTTTGTTCTGAATGCCAGCGTAAGTTAGTTGTGCTGTCTCTGTAGATAAGTGGCATCTTCTCATTTATAGCTAATGAGTTGTTTCCTGTTTGTTACATCACAAAAGTATTTTTTTTTAAATTAAAGTGAACTACAGGCAGAAGAAAGAACCAATTTGTGTAGGTATATGCACAGGTTTTAGGAGGTACTCACCCAATGACCCAGCTAGGTGTCTGTGAAAATCTTACTGGTTAAATGAGATGTATAGGGGTTTATTTTTTTTTTTGATTCATACTTAGGTGATTGCAGCATTTGTCCCGCTGAGAGGCTGAGCCGGGCGTGGGTCCAGGCATGTGGGCAGATCCCAACTCCATGGTTGTGATGACGCGGTGCCTGGACCGACTCTGTGACATCAGCAGAGAGTGGACTTCAGCAAAACAAACTGCACTCCTGTGATCCACAGGAGAAGTACAGCCAAACAAGCTTTGGCTGCACTTCTCCTTTAACCACTTAGAGCACTAGAGCTCTACTGCGGCAAAGTGGTTCGTTATCGTCTGGCGACGTAGACCTACGTCACCAGACACTCCCCCTTCTCGCCGCCGGAGGCTCGCTCCCGGTGTATTCAGTCACTGCAGGAGTCGGGCCAGGGGAGGAGCAGCGGCGATCGCTGCTGCTCTTCCCCAATCGTCGGGGAATCGAGTCTGGAGATCCGCCCACTTGTGTAAACAAAGTGGGCAGATCTCCTAAGTGACAGGCAGGGTCAGATTGCAGGGTTCAGCATAGCTGAACCTGCGATCTGTCCTTGTGTCACACAGTCACCTCCCCCCACACATGTCAGTAAGCACCAGGCATACATTAACCCCTCCCTCTCCAATAAAATTAACCCCTTCCCTGCCAGTGTCATTTTTACAGTAACAGTGCATATTTATAGCACTGATTACTGTAGTAATGTCACTGGTAACCCCAAAAGTGTCAAAAATGTCAGTCAAGGGTCCGATATGTCCGCCGCAATGTCGCAGTCCCGCAAAAAAATCCCAGATCGCTGCTATTACTCGTTAAAAAAAAACCACCAAAAACGACAGAAACCTTTCCCTTAGTTAGTAAACGCAATAACTTTTGCGCAAACCAATCAAAATACGCTTATTGCGATTTTTTTTTACCAAAAATATGTAGCAAAAAACAAATTGGGCTAAAATGATAAAAAATTTTGATTTTTACATTTCTTTGGGGGGGGAATTTCATATAAAAAAATGTGAAAAATATTGTTATTTTTTCAAAATTGTCGCTCTTTTTTTGTTTATAGCACAAAAAGTAAAAATCGCACAGGTGATCAAATACCCCCAAAAAAAAATCTCTGTTTGGGGGAAAAAAAGGACGTAAATTTCGTTTGGGTATGGCGTTGCATGACCGCGCAATTGTCAGTTAAAGTCACACAGTGCCGAATCGCAAAAAGTGGCCCAGACGTAAGACAGCAAAATCCTCCGGTGGTAAAGTGGTTAAATGAGTAAATTTTCTGATTTAATCCAGTTTTGATGTTTTCTGAATAACATCAAATTGATACTAAACCCCTATTTTTATTATATATCTGTTTTTTTTTTTGTTTGTTTCTTTCAAGTCCCCACCTATATAGTATGTATAGTCTGCTTCCTTGAAGATTTCCCTAATTTCTTCAAACTGATCCTCAACCCACTGCCCCCCTTTTTCCGTTTACAGGTGTCTCTTTTAGCTAGATGGCTGCTAAGGAGAAAGGATCCCTGCGTGGTTGCTCTTGACCGGAGATGTGTGCGCTAATTGAAACATGCAGTGCCCCACAAGTCATGTCCCTGCTCCTTTCTCCAAGTTCCCGCCAGGGGCCTGTAGGAAACTATCACTCCTCTACCCTCATCACTCCTCTACAAGCCAGAAGTTTGGAGGAAGAGCATTGTTCATGCAAAACCTTGTTATGGTGACAAGAGACAGTAGGTAAGTGTTTGTGAGCAGGGGGTGGGGGGGGGATTGTGATTGTGTTAGGGCATTTATAATTTATAAATCCAACTCCAGGATATTTACTAGCTTCCTCACACCCCCCTCTAACTAACCTCTGCTATGAAGAAAAAAAACTAGCCCATTTTACATACCTAAAGCCATGGTCATGCGGTGCCACCGGCCCAATCCTTCTTTCTTCTTCTGTTTACTTCTGAAGGTCCTTCTTTGGGTGTCCACATGACTGTCTGCATGAAATGGACACCTTATATTGGTGAAGGTAACAATTCCAACAGTTGGATTCTCTCACATAGACTCCAGAGACAGGATAACTCATGGGTGGTGGGGAAGGGACCAGCACTCAATAAGATAACAAGAAGGGAAACATATTTGGTCCCCAGGGCAGAAAATTAGCTTGGTTCATAGAGGAAACTATGACTTTGATCCATTACATAAGATTGCTTAGTATGAGGTGATTGGAATTCAGACTAAAGCCCCGTACACACGCACCGATTGTCGGCCGAACGATCGGCCGTCTTTTGTCCAGTGCTGTTTTGTTGGTTGAAAAGTGCTAAAGACTGCACACGAATTTTGTCGGCCAACAACAACCGACTGCAGAAGTGATGTCATGTGATGGTTAACTTTCCGTGTGTTTTTTCTTCTGTGAGCATGCCCAGTCTTGCTCATCTGCTTTTTGTCGGCCGAAATCTGTACTGACTGACGAACAATCGGCCGTTCTTTGTTGGCCTACAAAAATTTTATGGCCTGCACACCAGATTTTATTCAGCCGAAAAGTCGCAGTCGGTTGTCGGAAGCATCATACTAACAAGCCGACAATCGGCCGATCGGACGTTGGCTGAATATTTACGGCCGACAATCGGTACGTGTGTACGGGCCTTAAGGAGTCAGTAAAATGATGCACAGTGCACTATTTGACTATTTTTGCCTGGAATTGGGCTTATCACTATACCCACATCATACAAATCCATCAAATAATGGTGAATTATATGCTGTTCATATTCACTATGAAATTTGTTTTCTGTATTCTGCATAAAAAAAAACCTGTTTTATCCTGCTGCTCTCTATCTACACCTTTTTTTCATGTCCCCAATTCAGCTAGGGATTTTGCAGCTGTGCTGACAGCTCTGCACATGCTCAGTTTTCAGTAAATTTCCTCCCTATCACATCTGAGCAGCCTATGTGACTATAGAGTCAAACATGTGCACAGTGGTAAATAACAGCTCACTCCCTCCCTCCCTCCTCCATGCCCACTAAACCATGAAACACAATGAGGGCCAAATATTACATGTAGTTTAATGGAGGCTTCACCTTCCTGTTATTCTAAGACACAGGCTGGAGGGGCTGAAGAAATCTTTCCGTATTTGGAGATGAAGTCTCTTTTTCTCTAGATGTAAAGAGTGCCCCTTCTCCTCTGTGATGACCTTAAATTAAATAACTCAACACCAAGTTCACTATTTGGACCCCTCATGTATTTGTACATGTTGATCATATCCCCCTTAATCTCCTCTTCTCAAGAGAAAATTAATTCAGTTCCTCTCATTTATCCTCATAACTGAGCTCATCCATGCCTCTTCTCAGTTTTGTTGCCCTTCTCTGCAGTTTCTCTAGTTCCTCAATATCCTTTTTGAGAACTGGTGCCCAAAACTGAACTGCATATTTCAGATGAGGTCTTACTAATGATTTATATATGGGCAAAATGAAATCTCTCTCTCTGGAGTCCATACCTCTCCTAATACAATAAAGGAATTTGCTCACTTTGGAAACTGCAGCTTGGCATTACATGCTATTATTGAGCTCATGATCTATCAAAACCCCCAGATCCTTCTCCACTATTGATTCCGGCAGTTGTACCCCCCTAGTTTGTATGATGCATGCATATTCCTAGCCCCTAAGAGCACAACTTTACATTTATCAACATTAAACCTCATTTGCCACCTAGTTGCCCAATTAAACAGTGCATTGAGGCTGGCTTGTAAGTTAGAGACATCCTGTAAGTGTTATTTCACTACATAACTTGGTGTCATCTGCAAAGACTGAAATGGTACTTTTAATCCCAGGCCCTATATCATTTATAAATACAGTAGCATCTCATAAAATTGGAATACCATCAAAAAGTTCATTTATTTCAGTAATTCAATTCAAAAAGTGAAACTCATATATTTAATATAGATGTGGTACACATAGATTGATATATTTCAAGCATTTCTTTTTTGTTTAAATTTAATGATTATGGCTAACACCTACTGAAAACCCAAAATTCAGTATCTCAGAAAATTAGAATATTAATACCAATAAAAAAAGGTTTTGTAATACAGAAATGTTGACTTCATGCAAAGCATGTCCATGTACAGTATAGTATGCACACAATACTTGGTCGAGGCTCCTTTTGCATAAATTACTGCATCAATGCGGCATGGCATGGAGGCGATCAGCCTGTGGTACTGCTGAGGTGTTATGGAAGCCCAGGTTTCTTTGATAGCGGCTTTCAGCTCATTTGCATTGTTGGGTCTGGTGTCTCTCATCTTCCTTTTGACAATACCCCACAGATTCTCTATGGAGTTTAGGTCAGAAGAGTTCGCTGGCCAATCAAGCACAGTGATACCATGATCATTAAACCAGGTATTAGTATTTTTTTGCAGTGTGGGCAGGTGCCAAATCCTGCTGGAAAATGAAATTGACATCTCTATAAAGCTCGTCAGAAAAGGGAAACATTAAGTACCCTAGAATTTCCTGGTAGAGAGCTGTGCTGACTTTGGACTTGATAAAACACAGTGGACCAACACCAGCAGATGACATGGCTCCCCAAATCATTGCTGACTGTGGAAACTTCACACTGGACCTCATGCAACTTGGATTCTGTGCCTCTCCACTCTTCCTCCAGACAGAATTTTCCACAGCCCGTGATTCTATCTTTTAGTCAGTTTTCTATCCATTTACAAACTGATCTTTCCAAACCAGTAGACTTTACCTTACACATTAGCCATGTGTGGGGAACTGTGTCAAATGATTTTGCAAAATCCAAGTATACTACATCCACAGCCACCCCTCTGTCCAAGGTTTTACTTACCTCCTCATACAAAGAAATCAGATTTGTCTGATAACTTCTGTCTTAATGAATCCATGATGTCTGTTGCTTAAAATATTTTTGTCCAGCAATAACTCATCTTTGCGGTCTTTTTTTTAAACTCTCTGGTATCTTCCCAACTATAGAAATTAAACTAGCAGGTCTATAGACTTTAAACCCTTTTTAAAAACAGGCACCGCCTTGGCCCTACGCCAATTCAGTGGTACTATTCCAGTCATTAAAAGGTTCCGAAAAATTAGAAACAATGGATTTGAAATGACACAACTCAGTTCACTTTTCTGTTTTTTTCTACTTACCAAACTATGCACCAGTGCACCAGCTCTCATGTGTTTTGCTTGCAGGTATTAAAGCTAATCCTAGCACTAACTTGTCTCAGGCCACCAAAGGAAAGCTCTTAACTTTATTCCTTATCCTGCTGTTGGCTTCTTGAATTTTAGGGAAACACAATTTCAACAGTTTACAAAAAATGAGAAAATACTTTAGTGACAAGAGAAGGGGCATGGCTAACTACAAGGCTTTAGCATCAGGATTTTGAGGGGGGAGGGGTGAAGGTAATGTAATTCCTTGGGCTGTGACATTTCAAACCAAGTGTGCACTGACAGCAACCAGTACCCCTGACATATAAGACTATTCAATCCACATGTGGACCAAATTTTACTAAGTCATTGACAGGATTTCTGTTTTATTAGCATAAACCTGAACTAATTAGCCCAAAGAAGTTCACACAAGCCTACAAGTGCTTTCAGACACATCATAACTTCTGACAAATGTTCCACCTATCATGTGACTGAACTTGGCTTCTGTTAAAAAAACTTTTTAACCACTTAAAGACCACCCACTGTGTATTTACGTCGCTACTTTGACATTAAATACCGGAGTTATGGCAGCAGACAGCTGCCAAAACCCCGGTATCTTTTTAAACGGCGGGGGGCCTGCTTTAACATAAAAGTGGTCCCAGCAGTAGATTCGCCATGAGATCACTTTTATGAGCAGTAGGAGAGGTGACCCCCCCTCCCGCCGACTCCCGTTCCTTTTCCCTGCTTACTGGAGCCATCGGTAGCGGGGAAATGGATACAGTCCTCTCCCCCTCTAGGCAGGAAGTCGAGTAAGGGCTGGCTGGCCCCCACTCGACTCTTTGGCCTTGGGGGACCTGTCTTGCCTATTTCTATTAAAAGGGATTTATATTCCTTGTATCAGGAATAAAAGTGATCAAAATAAATGTTTTAAAGGAACAGTGTAAAAAAAGAAAAATAAAAGGTAAAATAAATAAGAAAAGAAAAAAAAATTTAAAGCGCACCGTTCCTCTGAGCTGGGCGCGCAAAAACGAACACATACGCAAGTCGCGCCCACATATATAAACGGTGTTCAAACCACACATGTGAGGTATCGCCGTGATCGTTAGAGTGAGAGTAAAAATTCTAGCCCTAGACCTTCTCTGTAACTCTAAACTGGTAACCTATAGAAATGTTTAAATTGTCACCTATAGAGATTTTTAGGTACCAATGTTTGTAGCCACTCCATGAGCATGCACAATTTTGAAGCATGACATGTTGGATATCTACTTACTCGTCATAACATTATCTTTCACATTATAGAAAGAAATTGGGCTAACTTTACTGTTTAGTTTTTTTTTTTTTTTTTTTTTAATAATATTTTTTTTTAGAGTAAAACAACTGTTTTGTATTTCAACATTTTATTCTCCAGAGTCTTTACTATATATATATATATATATATATATATATATATATATATAATGTTTGGGGGATCTAAGTAATTTTCTAGCAAAAAATACTGATTTTAACTTGTACACAAAAAGTGTCAGAAATAGGCCCGGTCCTTAACCGCTTCCAGACCAGATTTACTGCAGCAGGGCGGCCCTCCTGCGTGAACCGACATACAGCTGCAAGAAAAAGTATGTGAACCCTTTGGAATGATATGGATTTCTGCACAAATTGGTCATAAAATGTGATCTGAATAAATAATATTGCTGCGCTAAGTGAATAAATCAATCCTTGTGTGTAAATTAATATTAAGTGACCAAATCTTATCTAAATCAATCCAAATCAATCAATAAACTGTGATACCAAATGATAAATCAATAGGTAAACCATGATATTAATAATAGTCCCAATTCACAGTGAAAAAAGTGACACAGTAGTAACTGAAAAAAATCTTCATCCGTGAACGTGATCAAAGGTGCTGCATGCTTCACTCCAAGTGCTCCTGGTGACTAGTGTAAGATTAGCAGCTCACCTTAGAGACAGACTCCTGAGAGTCAAATAAACTCTGGGATAATCACAGTCGCCTGGTGCGCCTTCCTACCACCGCCTCCAGATACTCTCTCCAGGTATGTAAGGCATCCGGTATAAAAATAAAAAGAGATCTAGTGCTCTCTGTCTTTATAAGGCTATTTATTATGCACAAAAGATGAAAATACACTTACAATTTCAAGCACTTAAAGTAGTGCGGACTTTCTGAGCATCAAAACACTTCACCTCCGGGAATCAACGTGATGACGTGCAGGCTCCTCCCCCGTACGCGTTGCGTCATAGACTTTGTCAGCATATTTTCATCTTTTGTGCATAATAAATAGCCTTATAAAGACAGAGAGCACTAAATCTCTTTTTATTTTTATACCGGATGCCTTACATACCTGGAGAGAGTATCTGGAGGCGGTGATAGGAAGGCACACCAGGCGACTGTGATTATCCCAGAGTGTATTTGACTTTTAGGAGTCTGTCTCTAAGGTGAGCTGCTAATCTTACACTAGTCACCAGGAGCACTTGGAGTGAAGCATGCATCGCCTTTGATCACGTTCACGGATGAAGATTTTTTCAGTTACTACTGTGTCACTTTTTTCACTGTGAATTGGGACTATTATTAATATCACGGTTTACCTTTTGATTTATCATTTGGTATCACAGTTTATTGATTGATTTGGATTGATTTAGATAAGATTTGGTCACTTAATATTAATTTACACACAAGGTTTGATTTATTCACTTAGCGCAGCAATATTAATTATTCAGTTATCTTAGGTGTTTTTGTGTTTGGCACTGATTGTTTGCAGCTTTGTGCACATTACTTGTATCATTGAATTAGGGCTTGCGCTGATTATTTTTATTGTATAAAATGTGATCTGGTCATCATCATCTAAGTCACAACAATAGACAATCACAGTCTGCTTAAACTAATAACACACAAAGAATGAAAATTTGCCATGTTTTTATTGAACACACCATGTAAACATTCACAGTGCAGGTGGAAAAAGTATGTGAACCCTTGAATTTAATAACTGGTTGAACCTCCTTTGGCAGCAATAACTTCAACCAAATGTTTCCTGTAGTTGCAGATCAGACGTGAACAGTGGTCAGGAGTAATTCTCGACTATTCCTCTATACAGAACTGTTTCAGTTCAGCAATATTCTTGGGATGTCTGGTGTGAATCGCTTTCTTAAGGTCATGCCACAGCATCTCAATCGAGTTGAGTTCAGGACTCTGACTGGGCCACTTCAGAAGCATATTTCTATGCTTTGGGTCGCATTTGCCCATATGTAAGCGTTTTACAGTATAGAATGTACAGTACAGAGAATATTTAAAGTGTTTTTTTTTATATACTTTCTTTAGTTAATATATTCAAGACTAAAAAAAAAAAAATTACAGTGTATTTTTAATTTTTAGGTAAAATAAATGTTGCATACAAATATTGTATTTTTCCAGCTCCAGGTGTAGCCCCGGGCTCCTTTATCTAGGTTTAACAAAAATGGCAATCATTCTAATTTAGACCTAGCTTTTAAAGTAAGGTACACATGAAAGGGCGAATTGTTAGACAATGTAATTTTTTTTTTTTTTGGCTTGCAGTTAGGTGTGCTTAGAAAAGTTTGGTTTGTTTGAGCTGTGCAAAACCCTTTTATTTTGTTTTTTTTCCCAAAAAAAAGCACTTTTAATGTGCACCTTATTTTAAAATCTATTTAGAAATTGGGATAGTAGTAGGTTTTGTTTTGCTTACTGACTTGGCGAGGGAGCCTTTGGATGCCTTTAGCTGTCATTGTTCTCTGCTGGGCTACTGTTGTGTCCCTTCACCTTTAACCACCTCAATACTGGGCACTTTCACCCCCTTCCTTCCCAGACCAATTTTCAGCTTTCGGTGCTCTAACACTTTGAATGACAATTACTCAGTCATGCTACACTGTACACAAATTTAATTTTTATCATTTTGTTTACACAAATAGAGCTTTCTTTTGGTGGTATTTATTCACTACTGGGCTTTTTATTTTTTTGCGATATAAGCGAAAAAATAACGGGAAGTTTGAAAAAAAAAACAATATTTTCTACATTTTGTTTTAAAAGAAATCCAATAAAATCAAAATTCGTCATTATTTTAGGCCAGGTAGAATGTGTAATTTTTTGCTCTTTTTCAATAAAGTTTTTTATTGTGAAAACATTTTTAGGCCAGGATATATTCTGCTACATGTCTTTGGTAAAAAAAAAAATCCTGATAAGTGTATGATAATACTCCTCACTGTGTGAGGAGAAGCAGAGCCAATCACTGTGACAACGTCTCTATTTACATCACATGACGGCTTTGATTGGACATGGCCGTGATGTGATCAGGAGGGCCAATCACAGAGCCCTCCTGTCGAGTGGTGTTGCTCTGTGTCCAGGGGACACAGGCACACCAAGATTGCGCAGCTGCACGTGCAAGCGGCTGCACGGTCTCCCTCCTTCTGCAGGACGTTCCTAAACGTCAACTCAGAAGGAGGAAGCTCCCACTCAGCTGTATATGTATATTGGCTGGGTGGGAGGGGGTTAAGGAGGATTGGGCTGTCTCCAAGCATACCTGCCCTTAATTTATCTATTGCTATACAGTATATATCCCACATGGAGACTCTGAGGGATTCAAGGTAGGACCATTCTTTATAGAGGGTCCTTGGAGAGACAGTATGGCCTCTACATTTATTTGCAAATGTGCATCTAAATGTCTATTTTTAACACAAATTGTTAGACATTTTAATATTTTTGCATGTTAATTGGTAAGTGTGCTGGGAAAATGTTTGTTTTGGTTGCCTTTTTCTTGTGTTTCTTTGTCTGTTCTTTTTCAAGCCTACATTTACATACTTAATTGTATGAGTCACAGACTGACCCTTCCCAGCAAACATACATAATGTATGCCCGACACAAAAAAAAAAATGAATCTAAACAATAAGGAAATTCAGCATGTGATGTAAGTTAAAGAGGGTCTTCAGCCTGTAAACAAAAATTTTAAAGTCAACAGCTGTTGCTGCTGACTTAAAAAAAAAAAAAAAAACACACACACACACACACTTACCTGTCCAGGGATCCAGCGATGTCCTCACACGGCCCTACTCTTTGCTGGTCTTCGGGTGCAGTTGCTGCCATCCTAACTGTGGGCAGCCAACTGTGACTTCATGCAGCTGCCTACTGTGCATGCGCAATTTGTGATGTACCTTTGTGAATGATCCTGCAGTCTCCTGGGACCTGTGAAGTGTCCTAAGAGGCTGCGGGGAAGGGAATGGTAACTTCCGCTCAGATCAACAAAGTGATCTGATAGGAAGAGGGAGCGGGTACCTGTCAAATCAGGTACCCGCTTTCCCGCTCCCAAAAACAATATTCCAAATGTGTTGGGGGGAGAGGAGGAAAATGGAACTTCCCCTTTTGGGGGAAGTTTCACTTTAAGCCATCTGCAGATGAAATGTAAACAAAATCGAATGAGTCACAGAGTGACCCATCCTTATCTTTATTCCTCCTTGACCACTCTTTTCTGATAGGTCCATATGACGTTTCATTTACATGGTTTTAAAGGCAAGTTGCTCTGTTTTTGAACTTCCTTAAAGTTTAGATTCTATTTTTTCTGTTTGTGTCGAGTCCATGATCACTGCCAGGGCTTTCCCTGGGTTCTCCTTTCCCTTATGTTTCCTATAAGGACAACTAAGCAATTCCTTGTGCCAACTACATCCCGTTATGAAGCCTGCAACCCAGAGGATAAGACATAGAAGATTGGGTGTGCTAGTGCAATGCATGATGAGACTTGTACCCGATGAATGAAATCTAGGGACCTGTGATTAGGTTGTGAGTGGACGGTACACGATCAGAAGTTATGAGAAGCAATACGCAGGAAGCCAGAGGATGAAGCACCAAAACTAATAAAAAAAGAGGAGAAAGAGTTTTTAAAATGTATTTAATGAATGGGCTTGTTGTGCTGTGCTACATTAATGAATTATACCATGCTGCTGATGAAAAAGACAAGGGTTTAGTACTACTTTAATGTATACATTAGGGATCCTCAAACTATGGCCCTCCAGCTTTTGCAGAACTACACATCCCATGAGGCATTGTAAAACTCCGACAGATATGACTAGGCATGATGGGAATTGTAGTTCCTGAACAACTGGAGGGCCATAGCATGAAGACCCCTGGTATCCATCATTAAATGTATTTTTTTTTAAATGTAGCCAGCGTAAATACCTGGTATAAGCACCTTGCGGGCTCCATACAACAGAATATATACTGCGAGTGGGAAAAGACGACCAGGTAGCCAATCAAATGTGCTGCAGTGACCATGTTACATAGTTACATAGTTTGTGAGGTTGAAAAAAGACATCAGTCCATCCAGTTCAACCTATGATGTGTGTGTGTGTGTGTGTTTGCTGTTAACCGTACATTGAATACCCCTGTATGTTGTGGTCTTTAACCACTTAAGCCCCGGAAGATTTTACCCCCTTCCTGACCAGGGGGTATTTTGCGATTCGGCACTGCGTGACTTTAACGGACAATTGCGCGGTCGTGCGACGCTGTACCTAAACGAATTTGGCGTCCTTTTTTTCCCACAAACAGAGCTTTCTTTTGGCGGTATTTGATCACCTGTGCGATTTTTTGATCACGCGCTATAAACAAAAAAAGAGCGTAAATTTTGCAAAAATAGCAATATTTTTCCCTTTTTTTTATATGAAATTCCCCCAAAAATAAATGTAAAAATCAAAATTTTTTAATATTTTCGGCCAATTTGTTTTATGCTACCTATGTTTGGTAAAAAAAATCGCAAAAAGCGTATTTTGATTGGTTTGCGCAAAAGTTATTGCGTTTACTAACAAAGGGAAAGATTTTTGTCATTTTTGTTGTTTTTTTTTTTAACGCGTAATGGCGGCGATCTGCGATTTTTTTTGCGGTACTGCGACAATGCGGCGGACAGATCGGACCCTTGACTGACATTTTTGACACTTTTGGGGTTACCAGTGACATTTCTACAGTAATCAGTGCTATATATATGCACTGTTACTGTAAAAATACACTGGTAGTGAAGGGGTTAACTTTATTTGAGAGGGAGGGGCTGTGTGTGTCCCTAGGGGCGTGATTCTAACTGTGATTGGCTGGGGCTTCAACTGTATGCAGAGTGATCAATGGATCTACATAGTAGATCCATGTGATCATCTCTCATACAGAGAGGAGAATGACAGGCAGCTTGTTTACACAAGCTGCCTGACTTTCTCCCTCTCCCCCGCCGATCGCAGAGTGGCCGGCGGCGATCGGGTCCGCCGGTCACACGCGCGGGGGGGTCCGTGACCACGCGGGAGCGGGAGCGCGCCTCCGGCGGCGCGCGCTCGCTCCCTAAACCCTCACAGGCGAGCGACGTAGACCTACGTCACTTTGCCTGTGAGGGGCTGACCGCCCACGTAGATAGTCGTGCGGCGGTCGGCAAGTGGTTAAGGTGCCCATCTAATAGTTTTTTGAAACTATCGATGCTCCTTGCTGATACCACAACTTGTGGAAGAGAATCCCACATCCTTACTGCTCTGACTGTGAAGAACCCCTTACATATTTTAAGGTTAAACCATTTTTCCTCTAATTTTAGTGAGTGGCCATGTGTCTTATTGTATTCCCTTTCCCTAAAAAGTTTGTTCCTTATGCTACTAGTAAGAGCATACTAATAGAAGGAGAGAGCAGAGTTACAGACACATACGCTCATTAGTCTACATCAGGGCCAGTGCTACCACTAGGCAAACTAGGCGGCCGCCTAGGGCGCACTGCCACCCCTAGGGTGCAGCCATGGCCAGTGCCACATTCCTCTCCTGTCACCTCCTCATCCATGGTGGATGTCACCTCTAGAGAGGGGGGCGCTATGTATATGAAGGGGTGTGTAGGGTTAAAGGGGGGCAGTGTGCTTATCAATGGGTGTGTAGGGTTAAAGGGGGGCAGTGTGTATAGGAATGGGGGTGTAGGGTTAAAGAGGGGCAGTGTGTATAGGAAGGGGGGTGTAAGGTTAAAGGGGGCAGTGTGTGCAGAAAGGGGGTGTAGCATTAAAGAAGTGCAGTGTATACAGGAAGGGGGGAGGGACAGTGTGTACATAAGGGGTGTGCAGAGTTAATGGGGGACACTTTGTATATGAAGGGATGTGTAGGGTTAAAGGGGGGTAGTGTGTATATGAAGGGGTGTGTAGGGGTAAAGAGGGGCAGTGTGTATATGAAGGGAGGTGTAGGTTTAAAGGGAGGCAGTGTGTATAGGAATGGGGGTGTAGGTTTAAAGAAGGGCAGTGTATACAGGAAGGGCAGTGTGCAGGGGGGGGGCATTATGTACAGTAAGAGGGTCAATGTGTAAATTTTTTTTGGGGGGGGGGGTTGCAAGTAGCTGTTCTTGCCTAGGGTGCAAAATAGTCTAGCACCGGCTCTGAGTCTACTGCTTATTTTTTGACTGCCCAGTTAATGTATGGGTAGGCTGCACATACCCAAGTTGATCGATCAACTGGGATACAACCAGGCTTTTGGATTTTACATGCGATTATTACTAGTGATGATTACTGCTAGCAGCCCCCGCCATGAAAAGGGAGGGATTCCCCTATCAAGACTGACTGTTTTGATGGGGAAATCAAGTGATTTTCTTTCCTGCGACCCTTGGTTGCAGGAAAGAAAATCACACTACCTATGACCAGCTTTAAAAATGCAGAGCTGTGTAAACCCTAGGAGGTGATGGACAGACATACATGTCCTTTGGCAGAAAAAACAGTTGTCATATGTGTAGTTCTGTTCACAGATAGATAAGCTCATTCATTATAGCTGTTGGCCTAGAGTTTAGATTTAGTTTTTAGTTGGTAAAATTAAGATTTTAAGATTTAAAGATATTAATGTAAAAATACATTCAACTTTCTTTTTTTTTTTTTTTTAATTGCAAAATAGGTTGGTTTGCTTATTATCAGTATAATAAACATGCTGAAAGAATAAAACTTGTCATTTGTACGGCAAGGAGGTAAATTAAAAGAAAGGAGTCCACGCTGAATGAAAAAAACACATAACGACGCAATCTTTATTTATAGAACACAAGCAAAATGACATGACCTCATTCTGAATGAAAGCTGGTCTCTTCTCTACAGTAATATCTTGTACTCATATTTAGATTGATGAGATTCCATTTCTGTGTAATCTTTTATTCCTTCTGGCCTAATAACATCTATTGAGCAGCTTTAAATGCATTTTCTATATGTACTAAACAAACCCAGTTAAATTGCATGTGGTTAATAATATCCCATTCTCCAGACTTGCACAAGCCTGTCAACGGAGGGCTGATTTCCCCATGTATATTGTCACTGAGGATATTAAGAAAATGTCATTTCCTCTTAGTGAAATAATCTCTTTACTGGAGCATTTATAAATAAATCTGGAGCAGATCAGAATATAAAAGATGTTCATTTCTGATTATTTGCCCATTTACAGCAAATGCAGTTATTGCAGGCTGTGGCTTTATCATCACTTGACAAAGTAAGCATGACAGGTTATTTTAGTCTCTGAATTATGCAGATAAGAAGCTGAAATGCCATTCGCCTTCCTTGACTTGCTACATGGAAGCTAATAGGAACGAATGAAATTAAAATTGGACTTCCACACTGTCTCTTAAATGGGCAATAATGTTCTATGTCGTGGTGAGCCAACCTCACTAAATTGTTAGTTGTGAGCTTGATTCCTGTGCTAAATACTGCAGAAAAAAGGTGACGGCAGTAAAAAAAAATTGAATTTTGCAAAAGACTTATTGAAAGATAACAAGGCTGCTATGTGTGTAAGAGAATGAGAGAATGACATAAGAAAGATACAAGCAGTTATTGGGTCTGTGTGTGCGTGCATGCTGACACGTATACATTACTTACATAAAAACATGAAAGAGGAAAAAAGAAGGAAGTGATTAGAGGGATGCGATGGCAGCAAAAATGAAAAATAAGAGTGGTGGACTTAAAAGAAGGAAGTGATTAGAGGAATATGATGGCAGCAAAAATTAAAAATAAGAGTGGTGAACCTTAACACTGTCACAGGGCAGAGGTCACATGAAGAGCTGCATATTGTGGACAGCTGAAGAGGAGGAATGAATGGTGGGAACTGTTGGTAAGGTGAATACAAACGGGTCAAGGTGCTTAGCATAGACACTGTCACCTTCCCCTGCATTGACAGGGTGATATCATTAAACAATAACTGTATTTTTATTACAGCTATCCTTTAAAGAGACATTATCACTTTACCCATTTTCTGACAGCTCACTCCCCCAACAAATTATACTCTCACCACCTCCATTCTGCATCCCATGAAACCCATGTCATAGCTAACTCTGGGCATGTAAGGTCATTGCCCTTCTGCCCCAGTGTGGCAATGTTTGGGTCTGTTGATTGGCCTATCACAATGGGAAGTTCTTCTGATTTTCTATATCTAGAAGCCTCTTTGTTAGAGCAACAGAGTGAGCGCTCTAATCAAACAGGGAGCTTGCAAGAAAGTGTTGAACGGGCAAGTTAACGGCATCTCTTAACATTACCCTCTATCACCAGCAATACCCCTCCCAAATCTTATACAGTACTTACCTGTCTTCGATCCTCAGGGATCTTAGATGTGAGGCTGAATGGGAGTCACGCAATCCCAACTGCAAGGCTTCTCCGGAAGTAGTATATGCGATTTGCCACAAATGTCCAATTGCCTCCATCCCTTTTTATATATATATAGAAGCAAGAAAGATTTATGGAACTTTGATTGAGGTCAATTGGACATAAAAATATTCTTTATTCAATGACATGAATGATATGATATAAAAAAACACTGTAGCATAAATACATAGTTACATAGTTACATAGTTGAAAAAAGACATCAGTCCATCCAGTTCAACCTATGATGTGTGTGTGTGTTTGCTGTTAACCGTACATTGTATACCCCTGTATGTTGTGGTCTTTAACCACTTAAGCCCCGGAAGATTTTACCCCCATTCCGACCAGGGGGTATTTTGCGATTCGGCACTGCGTGAATTTAACGCACAATTGTGCGGTCGTGCGACGCTGTACCTAAACGAATTTGACGTCCTTTTTTTCCCACAAACAGAGCTTTCTTTTGGTGGTATTTGATCACCTGTGCGATTTTTTGATCACGCGCTATAAACAAAAAAAGAGCGTCAATTTTGCAAAAATAGCAATATTTTTCACATTTTTTTATATGAAATTCCCCCCCAAAAAAATGTAAAAATCAAAATTTTTAAAAATTTTCGGCCAATTTATTTTATGCTACCTATGTTTGGTAAAAAAAATCGCAAAAAGCGTATTTTGATTGGTTTGCGCAAAAGTTATCGCGTTTACTAACAAAGGGAAAGATTTTTGTCATTTTTGTTGTTTTTTTTTTTAACGCGTAATGGCGGCGATCTGCGATTTTTTTTGCGGTACTGCGACATTGCGGCGGACAGATCGGACCCTTGACTGACATTTTTGACACTTTTGGGGTTACCAGTGACATTTCTACAGTAATCAGTGCTATACATATGCACTGTTACTGTAAAAATACACTGGTAGTGAAGGGGTTAACTTTATTTGGAAGGGAGGGGCTGTGTGTGTCCCTAGGGGCGTGGTTTCTACTGTGATTGGCTGTGGCTCTAGCTGTAAGGACACTGATCAACGGATCTACATACCAGATCCGTTTTATCAGTGTCTTTGCAGCGAGGAGAATGACAGGCAGTTTGTTTACACAAGCTGCCTGACATTCTCCCTCTCCCCCGCCGATCGCTGAGTGACCGGCGGACATCGGGTCCGCTGGTCACACGCGCGGGGGGGTCCGTGACCACGCGGGAGCGGGAGCGCGCCCCGGGGGGCGCGCGCTCGCTCCCTAGACCCTCACAAGCAAGCAACGTAGCCCTACGTTAGTTTGCCTGTGAGGGGCTGACCGCCGACGTAGATAGTCGTGCGGCGGTCGGCAAGTGGTTAAGGTGCCCATCTTATAGTTTTTTGAAACTATCAATGCTCCCTGCTGATACGACAGCTCGCGGAAGAGAATTCCACATCCTTACTGCTCTTACAGTGAAGAACCCCCTGCGTATTTTAAAGTTAAACTGCCTTTCCTCTAGTTTTAGTGAGTGGCCACATGTCTTATTGTATTCCCTTTCTCTGAATAGGTTTTTCCATATGCTAGGGTTGCCAGTACAGTATTTGTACATTGATATCATATCCCCCCTCAATCATCTCTTCTCCAGAGAGAATAAGTTCAGTGCTTGTAGTCTTTCCTCATAGCTGATGTCCTCCATTCCCCTAATTATTTTTGTTACACTTCTCTGGACTTTCTCCAGTTCCAGCACATCCTTCCTGAGGACCGGTGCCCAGAACTGGACAGCATACTCCATATGTGGCCGGAACAGAGTCTTGTAGAGAGGGAGAATAATCTCTTTATGCTGGAGTGAATCTCCGTTTTTATACATCCCAGTATTCTGTTGGCTTTGCTTGCAGTGGCTTGGCATTGCATGCCACTGCCAAGCCTATTGTCTACCAGTACCCCCAGGTCCTTTTCCATCCTAGACTCACCCAGAGGTTCCCCCCCTAATGGTTTCTGGCACCCAAGTGCATTACTTTACATTTTTCAACATTAAACCTCATCTGCCATGTAGTTGCCCACCCCATTATTTTGTTTAGGTCCCCTTGTAAGGTTTCCACATCCTGCCCAGAAGATATTGGCATGCTTAGTTTAGTATCATCCGCAAATACTGAGATTTTACTCAATATCCCCTTAAACAGGATTGGCCCCAGGACAGAACCCTGGGGGACCCCACTTTCCACACCCGCCCAATCTGAGTACTCCCCATTAATCACCACCCTTTGCAACCTCCCCTGGAGCCAGTTCTCTATCCAGGTACTCACCTTATGGTCCATACCTACCATCCTTAATTTGAACAGTAAGCGTTTGTGGGGAATGGTGTCAAAGGCCTTTGCAAAGTCCAGATACACCACATCCACAGGCTTACCTTTATCTAGGTGGCAGCTCACTTCATCATAGAAGGTTAATAGATTGGTTTGGCAAGAACGATTTTTCATGAATCCATGCTAATAATACTGTTTTCATTACTAAAGTCCTGTATGTGGTCCCTTAACATCCCCTCAAAAATCTTGCAGACCACTGATGTTAGGCTGACCGGCCTATAGTTACCCGGGATATATCTCGGCCCCTTTTTAACCACTTCAATACAGGGCGCGGTCATGCAACACTGCACCTAATCCAAATTTATGTAATTTTCCCCCCACAAATAGAGCTTTCTTTGGGTAGTATTTGTTCACCTCTGGGTTTTTTTCTTTTTGCTAAACAAATAAAAAAAGACCGAAAAGTTTGAAAAAAAAAAGTTTTTTTGTTTATGTTATAAAATTTTGTAAATAAATAAGTTTTTTCCTGCACTGATGAGCACTGATGAGACTGCACTGACAGGCACTGATGAGGAGGCACTGATGGGGTGGCACTGATGGGGTGGCACTGATAGGCGGCACTGATAGGCGGCACTGATATGTGGCACTGATAGGTAGCACAGTATGCAGCATTGGTGGGCACTGATAGGCGGCACTGCTAGGCACTGATAGGCGGCATTGATGGGCACTGATAGGTGGCACTGACGGGCACTGATAGGTGGCACTGATGGGCACTAATGGGCACTGATAGGCTGCACTGGTGGGCACTGATGGGCACTGATGGGCGGCACTGATCGGCACTGACGGGCGGCACTAATTGGCACTAATGGGCACTGATAGGCAGCACTGGTGGGCAATAATAGGCACTGGTGGGCGACACTGAAATCTGGCAATGATATGCACTTGTGGGCAGCACTGATAGGGAGGGCACTGGCGGGCAGCACTGATGGGGAGGGCAATGGGGGGGCTCCCTGAGCCCTGATTGCCATCCCTGGTGGTCATAGTGGGCATCCCTGGGGTCATAGGGGGGCATCCCTGGGGTCATGGGTGGGCATCCCTGGTGGTTCTAGTGGCATCCCCCCAAAGGGTCTGCACTGGTAATCAATGAACTGATTACCAGTGCCGACCCCCCCCCCCCTGTCAGCGGAGCCGCCGATCGGCGCTCCTTTACTCGTGCCTGTCAGGCACGAACTAAGGAAAGCCGATCAACGGCTGTTCCTGTTTACTATGTGACCAGCCGTGATTGGACACGGCTGATCACATGGTAAAGAGCCTACGTCAGAGGCTCTTTACCGAGATTGGAGATGCAGGGTGTCAGGCTGACACCTCGCATCACCGATCGCCCCGGGGGCGCGCAGAGCTGTATTATCCTGCCACCGTCATATGACGTCCGGTCAGGATAATACAACCACATTCCCGCCGTCAATCTTTTATAGGGCGGGCGGGAAGTGGTTAAATATTGGTACCACGTTGGCTTTTTTCCAATCAGCTGGCACCATTCCCGTCTGTAAACTATCCTTAAAGATCAAGAATAATGGTCTGGCAATCACCTGGCTGAGCTCCTTAAGAACCCTCGGGTGAAAGCCATCCGGTCCCGGTGATTTATTTATGTTAAGTTTCTCAAGTTTAGTTCTAAGTCTATCTTCTGTTAGCCATGGCGGTATTTCCTGAGGTGTGTTGTTTAGTTTGGCCTTACAAGCTGGTTTAATGTAACCCCCCAATTCTTTTGTGAAGACTGAAGAGAAGAAATTATTTAACACTACCACCCTTTCCCTGTCCTCTGTGGCCAAAACTCTCTTATCATCTTTTATGGGGCCAATGTGTTCTGGCCTCGCTTTCTTACTGTTTATATGCTTAAAGAAGTTTTTGGGATTCTTTTTACTCTCTTTCGCTATATGTCTCTCGTGTTCTATTTTAGCCGCCCTGATTTCATCTTTACATTTCTTATTACACTCTTTGTAATGCTTGAACGCTGCCAATGACCCCTCAGTCTTGTATTTTTTGAAGGCCTTTCCTTTAGCATTAATATGCATTTTTATGTTGGAGTTTAGCCACCCAGGGTTTAGTTTTGCTCATTTAAATTTATTTCCCTTTGGAATGCACTGGTCAATCCCTTTGTTTAGTATCTCTTGAAGCACTCCCATTTTTCCTACGTGTTCTTTGTTCCCAGGGTTCTATCCCATTTGATATTTTCTAGCAGAGAGCGCAGTTTTGGGAAATTGGCTCTTTTGAAATTCAGTTTTCTTATATTGCCCTACACAGAGAGATAAAGCACACAGTAAATACAGTAATACATAATGAATCCAAAATAAATAAAAATTTTTCTAGGATCAAAAAATGGATCACTCAAGAATATAATGGATAAAATATGACATAAATGCTCTGTGTGTTCACAATATTTGAATATATCACAGTTAGATGAAACATATGAGTAATTGTAGGGTCGACGCATTTCATGGACCTCCGTCCATTCATCAGGAGCTTGAAAGTTTGTCTAAAAATGAGAATATCTGTTATATTGATGTACTAGTGTAGAATATGGACTATAATGGGGGATATAATGGAATGGACACTACCTTAAGCAGTGTCATAGATCCAAGAGCAGTCCAGTCTGAGACAAAGAGACTGAAGCCGATCACGGGAGTGTCTGACCCGGGGCTAAGGCATGGATCACAGCCAGCACACAGGGGCAACAGGGAGGAGAGGACCAGAGATGGAGTAAAAACGAATAAATAAAAAGGCTCCAAGGATGTCACTCCAAGAAGTGATGGTAAAGGCACATTGGGAGCAAAAGCAGTCTGAAAAAAAAAAATATATATATATATAAATTAAATAAATATATAGAATGAATATACTGAGAAAAATAATCTCAAAATATCTATAAATAATAAAGTGTATAAGGGCAGACTAATGAGCCCAGAGAAAGTGCCTATGAGTAACCACCAAGAATCATATATCCAAAGGAAGTAATCAAGTGCATATAGTCAGAGCAATAACCCAGAGAAAAGTGTCTATGAGTAAAACACCGAGAGTGATATATACAAGGAAAGTGATTAAGTGCATATTGGAGATGCCCACCAAGAAACATACATCCAAAACGAAATGATGAAGTGCATATAGTCAAAGCAATATCCCAGAGAGAGTGTCTATAAGTAAGTCACCAAAAGTGATATATACGAAAAAAGTGATAAAGTGCATATTGGGGATGCATTAGGACCCCAGAATGGGTCGGAGGAGAAAAAGGGTGGACATGAAGTGGGAAAACAATAAATATAAATGAAGAAAGACAGCCCCTAGAAAGGGGGTGCCAGAGAAGGAGTTCTGTAAGCAGAGTGAGAATCGGTGTGCAAAGTGGGTGACGATAGTAAAACATATGTATGGCTTCTAAGGTAGCTATGATTATGCACTGTTAGTAGTGTGAAACGCGTCAGTGGTCTTTGATCTGTACCTCTGTATGCTGTGGTATTTTATCCTCTTTACAATAAATATTTGCATTGGAGTTCGGCTGTCCAGACACACTTTTTGTTCTATATGGCTTGCACATTGAGCGTGCACCCTGCATCTGTGCTGTTACTGTGAGGATTTTTGAAGGCATTTCCACCGAGAGCGGTGTGTGGTTTCTTTTACATGGATTCTAAGCCTGAGTCTTCTTGCTTAGAAGAATCTCCATTCACCCCTATGAAAAGTTGCCTGTTATGCAACCCAGTAGTGGATAGCATCTTCCAAGGAATAAAAGGATATAGGACAGCAAAAGAACCTAGCCCTGAGACATTTGCATCTGTGCTATGTGGCTCTGAATGTGCCACATAGCAAAGATCTAGATCAAGCAAGAGCAAGTAAAAGACTTTGGGAGTATTGCTGGAAGGGGGATCATTTGAAGGATAATTGTACTAAAAGTACAGTTATCCTTTAAGCCATAGGAAAGCTTTCAGAATACATCTTGAGCTGTGATTACAGATAGAAAGGAAAAGAGGGAGTGAGTTGGTAGGGGCACTAGAAAAGGTCAAAATAGTGATAGGCATGTCATTGACCTAAAAAAGGTAGAATGGGATTTACACTAGAATGGTTAGGCCATGAGGATCCAATGGATCAGAAGACACATGTTACAGTAAAAGTAGAATTATAGGCAAAAGCTTTTCTTTCATTTTGGATAGAATAAAAGAGGGTTACAACCCGTCTGATTTTCTTTTTTTTTCACCATCTGTGTCCCATTGCAGAGATTTCCTTTCACTTCTTGTCCTATAGCCAAACAGGAAGTAAGAGGAAATCCCTAAAAATTAAGTAATCTCCTTGGGGACCCCCAGGTCACAAGAACTAGTGTCCAATTGGAAGATTTCACCTCTATTACTTTTCTGGGGACAACCCAATATTTGCAATTTTCTTTTACTTTCGCATTCAATGATAATGGTACGCATAACAAATATAGATGCTGGATCTCCTTAATGGGGGCACAGACAGCAAAAGAAAAAATCCATCTTCACTCTATCCAAAACGAAAAAAAAAGTTTTGCATTTAGTTATACTTTAAGGCATGATATAACATAATTATAGGTATGTCTTATCTAAGGACCTGCAAAGAGACTGCAATTTGACACAAAGCTTGAATTTTATTTACTTAACTAGCGTAAAGGTATATAACATAAAATCTTTATTTAACAGTAAGTTAGGGATTCTTTAAGACTCTAGACTGGTTTTGTATGAATAAACCCTCTGCCATTGCAAATTTCCAGTGCCATGCGCAAATACTTGACCATTGAATTTTGATAGATTATGCTGCAAACAGCAGCGTGGATGTGACATTGTGTAATGTAGCTTGCAAAACAACAGGACACAAATCCATCTTGGCCAGCAGTTGCATTGAGGCATGCAACATATACCTGGGAGTCGTATCAGCAATTGAGCCATAGTGAAAAATGAGTTGCACTTCAGCACATGCACACCAATCACAAGAGCAATAAGATATTGTGTTTAATTTGACCAAGAAATCTTCATTAGGAATCCTGTTATACCTTTTTACCGTTGACTTATCTCACTTACTAACAAATAAACACAGCACGCCAAAAATAGCAATCATTTTTCTAAAATAGCTCCTTTGGCAGTGAGCTGACTGGATAAGTATATTCATTGGTATTTTAGTGTAGCTCAATAAAGCTATTATTCTTTGTAATGAGAGTAGAGTAAATTGTATAGACAGAGACAGAGGTCCATTTTTTGCATTTCATTCTCCAGTCTTCTTTATCTTTCAGTTAATCTTCAATTCATCACTTGTGATGTATAAAGAAGCATTCAATATCATTCCAGCAGGCTTTCTCTTCTATCCCATTGTTTTAAGAGATCAATGAGTATTTAAAATTCAGCTCAGATATATAGAGTCATGTTTAGACAAATGTATTTTTCCAGTGGCAAGAAGGACATGCGTTGAGTATTGCTTACAAGGTATATCATATCCATGAACAGGTACAGAAATAATAGAAGATATCCTGACCTTCTGTTTAACATTTAATGGGAGGCAGAGCAATTGAATATATGGAAAATGTTATCTCAATAACAGGTGTTCATAATACAAGCAATCTTTGTGGTACACTTTCAAACCCATATAAAGTCAAAGAAAGGAAATGGCAAGCAGCTCATCAATTTATAACTAATGACGTGCACATGGGAGGAAGTTTGCTATAAGTGCATTAAACCTACAGAATCCCAATGATCAGCTCTGCCAGATAAAAGATGATGTTCTATTTTACATCACTAGCCCTAGAATAACTCTCCCATATGTTATTAAGGAGTTAAAGTTATATGGGAAATTATCAAACTTTAAAATCAACCCAAAAAAGTCAGAAATCTTAAATGTTGGGCTAAATAAAAAAGAAGGGCATGCATTACAGAGGGATTTTCCATTTACCTGAGCAAAGTCAAAATTAACCACTAGCCGACCGCTCACGTTGCTGCTGCTGCAGCAGAGCGGCTCGGCTGGGTCCAGCAATGTAGACCTACGTCCCTGGATTCCTTCCTCTCTCGGCGGCTCGCACCCACTGTATTCAGACACAGCGGGAGTTGGGGCCAGGGGAGGAGAGGCGGTTATCACTGCCGCTCTTCCCCGATCGTTGGGGAAAGAGTGAGGAAATGCGTCCGCTTGTGTAAACAAAGCAGCGGATCTCCTCTGTGACAGGCAGGGACAGATCACAGGATTCAGCATAGCTGAACCTGCGATCTGTGTCTGTGTCACACAACCCCCTCCACCCACACACGTAAGCATGAGGCACACATTTAACCCCTTGATCACCAACAGTGTTAACCCCTTCCCTGCCAGTGTCATTATTACAGTAACAGTGCATATTTATAGCACTGATTACTGTAGTAATGTCACTGGTCCCCCCAAAAGTGTCAAAGATGTCAGTTAGGGGTCCGATATATCCGCCGCAATGTCGCAGTCCCGCAAAAAAATCGCAGATCACCGCCATTACTAGTAAAAAAAAACAATAAACAACAAAAATTACAAATCTTTCCCGTAGTTAGTAAACGTGATAACTATTGCACAAACCAATCAAAACACGCTTATTGTGATTTGTTTTACCAAAAATATGTATTATATATATACATTTTTTGGGGGGAATGTTATATATCAGAATGTGAAAAATATTGTTTTTTTTTGTTCAAAATTGTCGCTCTTTTTTTAAAAAAAATTAAAAATCGCACAGGTAGTCAAATACCACCAAAAGAAAGCTCTATTTGTGGGGAAAAAAAGGACATACATTTAATTTGGTTACATCATCGCACGACCGCGCAATTGTCCGTTAAAGTAACGCAGTGCCGATTTGCAAAATATGGCCTGGTCAGGAAGGGGGTAAAATCTTCCGGTCTTAAAGTGGTTAAAAATACACTCATTGAGAATTTTTTTGTCAAAGACATGTAGCTAAATACATTTTGGCCTAAATATATGACAAAAATTTAATATATTGCATATTTTTTAACTGTCAAAGTAGAAAATGTAAATTTTTCTAATTTTCGCTCTTTTTTTATTAATATCGCAAAAAATGAAAAGTGCAGAGGTGATCAAATACCACCAAAAGAAATCTCTGTTTGTGGGAAAAAAAAGGACGTAAATTTAGTTTGAGTAAAGCATTGCATGACCGCACAATTGTCAGTTAAAGTCGCGCAGTTCCAAGTTGAAAAAAGTGGCCTGGACGTTAAGCAGAAAAAGCTCAGAGTACAATATGTGGCTCTCAGTAGAGATAAATTACAGGGGGGGGGGGGGAGGGGTTAGCAGCACCAGACATTAAAAGATACTACACCGCAGTTTTATTTTTAAGTATGATAGAGTGGACAAAAATAAATTCAGACAAAAGATGGGTTAAGATTAAAAAAAGACTAAGTAGAACACAATTAAATAAGAATATCTTGATTCCACCAAAATATAGGGAGATACATGAGGACACACACAAATAGATGCTAATTGTATACAAGATCTGAGACATGATTCACAGAACATTTATTGGGAATACAATTCTCCTCTAATACCATTAGAAGGCACAACATATTTTGCACCAGAAAATGAGAAACAATTTGTTAATTGGATAAAAAAAACACACAGTTAAAAGATATAATATACAGTGAAAAGATTAGGCCATATCACAAACTCAACACTAGGGGAGGAAACATGATTTTGAAAGAATGGAAATATCTTCAGTTAAAACATTTTGTGAGATCTCTGCCTCAACCCATTAGATCTGAGAAAGACTTAAATTTAGTGAAAAAGCTCTGTAATTCTTTAACAAAGATAAAACATTGTATATCTCAGGTATATAAGATGATAACTGAGAAGGTGGGCCTGAGGAAACCTCCATTCATTGAAACCTGGCAAAAAGAGATAGGATTATGGTTAAAAGAGCACAAAGTGAATGTTATACTGAGAGCCGTACATTTCCCTACAATAGATGTGAACACTATTGAAATTAACTATAAATGCTTGTAGAGATGGTATATAATATCGGCAAAAGTGCATAGATATCAGCCAGAGAAATCTGAACTGTGCTGGAGGGGTTGTGGGGTGCAGGGCACAATGCTCCATATTTGGTGGGACTGCCCTAAGATCCGTGAATACTGGTTGAAAGCACAACAGCTCATTAGAGAAATTACAAGGCAAGCATCACGGATGACCCATTGGTATGTCTATTCCACAAGACGAATACACCCCCTAAGCAGTACAGAAACACGATAGTTCCAAATCTGCTAAATGCAGCAAAGGGGGAAATACCAAAAAAATGGTTAGATATAAAAAGTCCTACCCTCAGGGATGCGTGTAGCAAAATCGAATATGTATATATATATATATATATATATATATATATATATATATATATATATATATATATATACATATACATATACATATGTGTATATATAACATGGAGTATAGAGAGGAGGAACAAGCAGATACTTTTTCAAACAAATAGAAAAAATGGGTAGATTTAAAAAAACAATAAATATACAGAAATATGGGTGGATTAGGAGAGTGCTTGCAGACTGTAGTTTTAAGGGTCTGGTAAATGTAAATGTAGGCATGGAGAAGAGGACACTTTAGATAAAAGGTAAAAAGTGAAAAAATAGTAACGGGGATGGGGGTATATGGTTAGTGAGATAAGGGGGAAATAGGTTGATATGGAATTATGTACAATAATTTATATTGTTTGCATTTATTGAATTGAAAATTAATAAAATATATGAAACAAAAAAAAAAACAAACAGACTAATCTTTTATCAGGAATATTGGGTGCTGGGAGATTCTCCTGTGCATATAGCTGAATGTTACTGCCACCTGTCCCAACCTTTTTTTTAAACTTATGTAAAGGCAGATGGTGCAATAAAAGTCTTCAAATATTTTCAATAAAGGCGAGGGAAAACTTGTTAAGGGGTTATAGAGATTTCTGCTAAATATGAAACCCAGTTTACACCCTACATCTCACATACACAGCTCAACTGTATACTGCAACAGAACATAAAGAAATGACTCAAATGAACCTTGAAATAAAAGTTACAACTTGTAAGAATGTTTTTTATTTGATAATGAACATATCTGATTAAGAGTGCATGTTGTTGATCTGTTGGTAAATCCTGCATGATTTGATTATTCTAGGACTAGGTAATGCTTGAATTTTTCGAGAACATTTTTTAGACTGTGCAGAGTCAATTATACTCAATGGTTTATTAAACCTGGTATCTACAAGGTACATCCATTATGGTTACAGAGTCACATTACTACAAAAATATAACTAAAGCAACTCGGTTGCTATTCCTAAAATGTAAAAAGAAGTGCTACCTGCAATACAAGAAATTAATATTTTATGTATCCCATTTCTCATACTGCTAAACCCCTCTTGGTGGAAGATAGATGCATGCTTCTTCATACAGCAATTCCAAGAAGGACATATGCTTGCTGGATTACCCTGGTGCACTTTGTGGTTTTCTCTGTCAGCTCCTACCTCACTGAGAGCAGAAGGGCTGATAAAAGGAACAACAAACAACAGAAGGGAACCAGGCATTCTACATACCAAGAAGTGTGCTGGGTGCCGAAGATATATGTCAACACGCATCTTTCTACAACTGGAGGAGTTCAATGGGATCTGGAGTATAACTAGTAATATTCATTGCTTTGGATGGAATGCTTTTTTCTGCATTTAAATAATTGTATTTTATTAGTTACAGAGAGGATTAATGTGAGAGTATAAGGGTAGAGCATCACTCTGCCAGGAGTTATGCACAAAAAAACCTATGCCAATCTTCTGGCATTTAATGCCAATGCACCAATATATATTTCTAGGGACATTTGTAAAGGACAGCCTCTAGTGCTGAATAGGAGTTGCGACTGTGGGGAATCATAACCAATCTGCTATGCTTAATTTAGAATAATCATAATAATAATAATATTAAAAATAGTCTGCAATACATACTTGATAATGAAAAAAGCAATATAGAAATTGTATGCATTGAGTTTGCTGGCGCTGTTCTCTACTTTTCTACATCAGTTTTAACTTGAAGTGCTGAATAATATTTTTATGGGTTGCCAATTATAATCTCTATCCAGGGACCTTTTTTCAAGTACTCTTAGAGTGTGCACAATCCGGCCAATTGGTTTCCCTCAGCCGTTAACAGTAATTGAAAAAAATAGATTGACTATTTTCAAGATCACATCTATGTAATTTGCCTATATCACTAGCAGTTCCTATTAATTAGTTTGGCAAGGTTTACTGTAGTTATTGTAAAATAATCAGAGATAGACTCGGGTCAAACATGAGGCTTTTGTTCTTAAGCTGACTTGGGGATAGTATGGAGGGGTGCTTAGTGATTCTAATTTTCATAGTGGCATTAATCTTTTGTATTTGCCAGCCCCGCTAGCCAAATTCCTCCTTTTACAGAAAATGTATTCTCTAAGTAGCTCTGAATCTAAACAGGAAAGTGTGATCCATGGTTCCAGCAACCCCCCTCTCTATACTCATTACAACCTCAGACATTAAAACATGAGAAGGACCTTGGACAGTAGATGACCTTAAAACAGGAAGATACAATTCTGCACTAATCACTTAGAAATGATCTAGGTAAATCGTTTGGTATGATTAATCATTTAGGTATGATTTAACATATACTGCATAAATGTCCCAAAAAGTCCACATAACCAGAGAATATTAGAATATTATATTTTGATGGTGTTGCTTGTGCTAGGTTATTTTTTTCTTTTTTTTTTTTTTTTGAGGGGGAAGGGGATAGAAAGTATTAGTATAAACTACTGTAGTATCATATCGTTGTAATCATTTTTGTACACCTTGATAATCATGTAATTTAAAAACTTTGTTTAATAAAAATAAATAAATTGGGTCACATATTAAACTTTTCAGATGGCTCATCTTTGTTTTCAGAGCTACCACTTGCAACCTAAATTTTACCATCACAAATAATTAATAAAATAAATAAAATAAAATATTAATTGAAGTGGAATTTAAATAGCACCATGCTATCAAACTTTGGGCAATGATGCAATAATAAATGTGATGTGTGACTTCTTATTTCTGACAGAGAAAGTCACATGGGGCAGAAATGGTAATTATCAATGGTAGTTCCAAAGCTGCAGATAGCGACACAAAAGAATCACTTGTGTATTTTAATAAAAAATTTTAATAAATATTTAATTGAACATTTTGTTGTCAGTATAGAACTCTGGAAGTTTTACATGGTCAAAAATTACATAGTATAATCTGGAATTCAGCTACTAGAAATACATTTTCTATTAAGCTGGCTATTAAAACATCTATGCAAAGTGGGGGTGGGGTTGTTAGTGATATATGTGGATAAATGTGTGCTCTTTTTTTTTTTTTTATTGCAGGATATGAGGTCTGAAGGTCTGATTGTCTGTTATAGCTCCTCAGAGTTAAAAAAAGGAAATGTGACTATTGTATTAGCATTATAGCTATGTATTTTTATGCACACATGTCTTTCCTGTGGAACAAAGTTTGTTTTTCTATTTGACCCAATTGGATGCTTTAGTAAAAGTTGCTCAAATGTCACAGTCTGCCTATCTGTAACATTTCCTGTTTATTACATATGTGCAACTTTTTTTTTTTTTTTAACTCACAGAACCACATGAAGCAATTTTACACCTGAAAATGTGAAATAAAAAAGGAACTTTTGATGCCACCTTTTAACTACATGCACCACCATTATAGTCATTTTGAATATATTTAGAGTCATGGGCTCCTCTAGCACTGGGCACGTGACCTGCATCTCATATCTGCAACGAGACAGGGTGCCCTCACAGCATGGATTACAAAAAAAAAAGCCAGTGACCGTCACGGATGGTAACACCAGGGGCAGCAGCTGTATTAAAAAGGGCTGCGATAGTGCATGAAGAACACTGTTTATGACAGGTGATTTATAAAGGGGACTCTGTGCAGAGGTGAATGGTGCACAGGATGCAAGACTAAAATGTGGATGAGATGCAAAGCTGTTACATACTCCTAGGCCCTGCACCCTGTACACTGAGCTATACAATTTATAATCCTGACCACTAAGTATGCTGGGAGTGCACCTATCACGAGTGCACAGAATTCAGTCAGGAGTATCATTGGGTGACATGAGTAACATTGGATTTACATTGCATTTTTTTTTTTTTATTAAAATAATTTTCTACAGTGTCTGTGTGTTAATTTTCTTTTTTCTATTTTTTGAGTAACAAGGGGTACTATGTATCCTGTACTGATTCATGTAGAGAGAGGGCCAGATATCTTGGGGCACCTCGTTTTAGAGGGGGACTCAATTTCCCCCCATACAGACCTTCACATTCACTTGGCCAGGGATGGCTTTGCCTCCTCCCAATGTTGTTGGCAAGTGGCCCGATATACACTACAATGTTAAAAATTTTGGAATGCCTGCCTTTACACGCACATAAACTTTAATTGCATCCCAGTTTTAGTCCGTAGGGTTCAGTATTAGGTTGGCCCACCCTTTACAGCTATAACAACTTCAGCTCTTCTAGGAAGGTTGGCCACAAGATTTAGGAGTTTGTCTATGGGAATGTTTGACCATTCTTCCAGAAGCACATTTGTGAGGTCAGGCACTGATGTGGGGCGAGAAGGCCTAGCTTGCAGTCTTTGCTCTTTTTCATCCCAAAGGTATTCTATCACATTGAGGTCAGGACTGTGCAGGCCATTCAAGTTCCTCCACCCCAAACTCGCTCTTTCATGTCTTTATGGACCTTGTGGACAGCCTTCCCAGAAGAGTTGTTCCAAAACAGTGTAGTTCGGGTTGGGGATTGCATGTTTGCTTCCCCTTTCTTTCCTTGCTGGCAAAGTCAGACCTGCTGCTCATTGAATGGTATATTTAAAAAAAAAAAAAATGTTAACACTGGTACATGTCCCTCATGGCAATGCACAGCTACCAGTGCCTTTTTTTTTTTAATTTATTTATTTATTTTTTAGCAAAAGCTTGAAATTTTGCCTTGAAAAGGGCCAAAATAAACTAACTGATATGGCTCCCATAGGGTTCAATGAACTGTGGCATTTTGGTAGTGTGTATACCTTGAGCAGACTCAGGGTCTAATTAAGGCAGGAATAACGCTGTAACAAGCAGTGAAAAAACAGGCTTTTTATACACCCGATACCCATTTACACAGGTGGGGGGGTGTCTTCTTGTTAAAGGGGGCTTCCAGATTCCGATAAGCTCCCCATCCACATACCCCGAAAACCACAGCCCAAAGTTTCCAGGAAGAGGCACTTGTCCCCATCAACACTGATTGATGATGGATTTACATCGAGGGACACTATTTATATATTTATTTATTTTAAATAAAGGACCTGTCAAAAACTGTTTCCTGTGGTTTTTACTTTTTTACACTTTTTTTGGTGATTGGGTAGGGGGACAATGTACCCGATACCCATTCACATGGGGGGCCTCTTGGTAAAGGGGACTTCCAGATTCCGATAAGCTCCCCATCCACAGACCCCGACAACCACAGCCCAGAGTTGTCAGGATGAGGCCCTTGTCCCAATCATGGGGACAAGGTGTTTTGGGGGGCACTCACCTCCCCATGTTGAGGGCGTGTGGCCTAGTATGGTTCAGGAGGGGGGGACACTTGCTCGCCCCCCCCTTTCCTGACCTGCTAGGCTGCATGCTCAGATAAGGGTCTGGTAAGGATTATGGGGGGGAGTTCCGCCTAAAATCCATACCAGTACCGAAGGGCTTGGTATGGACTGGGGGGGGGGGACCCTACATCATTTTGTTAATTTACATTTTTTTTTTATCTGAATTGCCAGGAGCCAGCAATACATTTTAGCCAGGAGCAAGTTTAAAAGACATTTTTATCCTTTAGAAATGTTAGTATTGCTGCAGAAGGCTCCATACATCGTACAGATGCACCACTTTACAGGCACACTAAAGGGACCCTCCAGGCACGATATGTAAAGGAATTTTTCATTTTTATTGTTTCACTTTAAGCATCATTAAAATCAGTAAATCACTGCTCCTTTTAAAAATAATAAATTACATTTTAAAAAGACTGTTTGCATTGATACATGTCCCCCAGGGCAGTACCCAGGTCCCCATACACTTTTTATGGCAATACTGTATGCTAACTTGCATATACAGTAAGCCTTTAAAATTAGAACTTTTGATTTTTCATGTTCGTGTCCCATAGACTTTAGAGTTTATAGAGATAACTTTTTCCCTGTTCGAGATGTTCTGGTGTGAAGAGAACAGGGGGGTGTTCGGCCCATTCCCTACTCTTTATTACTATTTTTTTTACAGAAGAGCAGGAAGAGAGAATAAAATGGAAATTGTTGCAATATTTTTATCACACCGTATTTGTGCAGCGGTCTTAGGAAAGTAATTATTTGGGAAAAAATACACTTTTCTGAATTAAACAATAAGAAAACAGTAAAGTTAGTTAATTTTTTTTTTCTATAATGTGAAAGATAACATTACACTGAGTAAATAGATACCCAACATGTCATGTTTCAAAATTGCGCACGCTCGTGGAATGGCGACAAACATTGGTATTTAAAAATCCCCATAGGTGACACTTTAAAATTTTCTACAGGTTACCAGTTTAGAGTTACAGAGGGGAGGTAAATTATTGCTCTCACTCTAACGATCATGACAATACACACAAGCTAATGGGGATGGGGCGCTTAAAATTTTTTTTCCTATTTATTTTATCTTTTATTTTTTACAAAGTTTTATTTTTAAAAAAAAATGTGATCACTTTTATTCCTATTACAAGGAATATAAACTTCTCTTGTAATAGAAATAAGCATGACAGACCTCTTTAATGTGAGATCTCGGTTCAAAAAGACCTCACATCTCACATCTACACAAAAAAAAAATGGGCTCTTTAAATCCGTTGCTAGGAAGCGTTGTATGACATCGCTTCGGTCCTCCAAGGCCATAGAGTTGAGTGAGGGCCATCTTGCCCTCACTTGACTTCCTGCCTGAGAGGACAGCAGACCGAATAGTTTTCCCCGGTACCTACGGGTCGGGTAAGAGGGGAAAACGACCGGGAAGCTGCGGGAGAGGGGGGGAGCACCTCTCCTGCTACCCAAAAGGGGGATCCCATGGTGGCTCTGCCACTGGGACCACCCTTATATTAAAGTGGACCGCTTGCCATTTAAAAAAATGCCGGGGTTATGTCAGCAGATAGCTGCCATAACCCCAGTATTTAACATCAAAGTACCAACGTAAATACATGGTGGGCGGTCCGTAAGTGATTAAAGCTGAATTCTATTTGTTTTTGGGTTGTCTATGGGAAATAATAGCTAACCTCTTCTGGTATCCAAAACAAAAAAACTGACCAGGGCCACATGCCTTCATTTCCTAGTGCCTAACCTTCATTCATGCTGTGCACATGAAAGGTTTTCTTTATATAGAGGAAACCTTTAAAAAAGAAACCTTTCAAAAATACATAGGTTACCATTTCTAACTTCCTGAACATTCTAGCTGTAAGAAAAACTGTAAAAAACTACCCGTGTCACTGAACAAGAAAATGTTTGGAAATCAGGAGTGCAAAGAATTATAGACAGGCGTACAAAGAGAAAAGAGCAAAAGAAGCATAAAATACGAAATACAAAATTAATTCTCTTTTTTCTGTCTTACATTATTCTAATTCCACTAGGGCAGATTTATGTTCTATAAAGAACCTGTTTTGTCTGATACAAGAAAATGAATAGACATTATTGTATCTGCTGAGTATTTCAGCTTTTCATCCAGATATTTCCATAACACACCAGTTCATCCCGCTCACTTTTGTTTGTTATCCATTGATCCGGGAACTAATCTCCTAGGAATGCTGGAACATCTCTCACACACAGGGCAGCCATCAGAAAATGTGGGGCCCCTTACACAGCTTTGGGCCTGGGCCAATCTGGGCCTTTCCACCAGAATTCCCCAGGTAGCTACCCCATTGAGTTCTTCAGTGCACCCACTTTTATTTTAACACTCTCACAACCGAATATATGAAAAATAATCCAATTCAGCAAAGAGACATCCCCATATAGTCAGCAAAGGGACACCCTAATCCAGTAAAGAGACATCTCAATCCAGAAAAGAGACAGCACCGTACATTCAGCAAAGAGATGGCCTAATCCAGACAAGTGGCATCCCTATGTATTCAGCAAAGAGACATCCCAATCCAGCAAAGATACATCCCAATCCAGCAAAGAAGCATCCCAATCCAGCAAACAGGCATCCACATATATTCAGCACGGAGTCATCCCCAAATATTCAGCAAAGAGATATCTGAATCCAGCAAAGACACATCCCAATCCAGCAAAAAGTCAGCCCCCATATATTCAGGAAAGAGACATCCCCATATATTCAGAAAAGAGACAACCCAATCCAGGAAAGAGACATCCCAATCAAGCAGAGACCTCCCCATATATTCAGCATAGAGACATCTCAATCCAGAAAAGAGACTTCTGAGTCCAGCAGAGACAGCCCTATATATTCAGCAAAGAGACATCCCAATCTAGCAAAGAGACATCCCTTTTGCTGCATCAGCTTACTCTGTGGCTGCCCTGCTTTAGCAATTGCTATTTACTACAGCAGCAACAACTCAGTCTCATTGTTGGGGGAACTGGCAGCCGGGCCCCTTGGCACATCTGGGCCCCCTACATGTGTATGGGCTGTCCCCTCCTGATGGTGGTCCTGATCACACACACAGAAAGACTTGAAAGCACAGAAAGAACTGTCACATGGATGGAGTCATATGCTCCTTCATACTGGGCATTTCCTATGGCTCCCAACAAAGCAACAGGTTTTCTTTGGTGGTGCATTCAGCACATTGTCTATGCTCATATTCTTTCCACTCTTCCACCTCCACGTGCAGCACTGTGTATGCTACGATCAGCAAAACATTCAAGTGGACCTATGCTGGGCCATGCAAATAGGTTTACTTCACTGAATTACATGCATAAAGTAAGCTCAATAAATGTTTTTTTCTTGCTGCCTAGTATTGTACAAAATAGAATAAGAAGCAAGAAGAACCTTTGGCTGTATTGCAGCACAATGCGCATTACATTCTACTGATCCCAGCTTCTTTTAAATCCAGCAAACATCATCCTGAGCCTGAGCCTGTCTGACGTAGCAGCAAATCTTGTTCTACTCATGTACTGCTTTATTGGATATAGCATTGTGAAGGGTTTCTAAAACCCATCGCTTCCCACATGCTGGCCTTTGACATTCAGACCTGTGTCAGCGGAAATTAGAACAACGCTTTATATGGAGTCTTTATTGACTTCTCTCTTAAGAAACCTCCATGACAGACAATACATCCATTCTTTTTCAAATTAGATCACCTTACTGACGCTTATTTATTTAAAACCACTGCAGAGCTCTTGTGGTTGCATCTACTTAGGGGAGAAAGCATGTGCCTGAGTCTGGCTTGTGGTTATAGACTAAAATAGAAGAACAAAAATGTATAAAAAAAAAAAAAATCAAAGTGAGCATGTGGTTTTACAAAGACTGCGTCGATGAACTGGATGAACATGATATTATGCCTAAAGCTGGCTACACATGATACAATTTTCTTATTCAATTTCCTTTAGACTTACCTTCAACTATGTAGTGTAAGGGGATGCCTGTCTGCATACATATTATATGGTTTTGGTAAATCCAAAGGAAAATTCTATAAGATAACTGAATAATGTGTAGCCAGCTTTAGGATTCACCCTAAGCTGTGCAAATAGTCAAATTCATTTAACCACTTGCCAACCAGCCGCAGTACATGTACTGCGGCAGTTTGGCTCTATTGCGCAAAATGATGTACCTTTACTTCATTTTGCACAAAAACCAGCGGGGGCGCGTGCACGCTGCCAGAGGCACGCGCTGATTGGCCACAGGGGGAGCCGTAATGTCTGCCGGCCTCCCGTGATCACTCCCTGATCAGTTCTGTCAGAGATGCATCACAGGGTACTTGTGTTCATGCAATTTAGGAACATGGATATCTGTGTTGATCTAGAGAGTCCATCCCCCACACAGTTAGTAAGCACCCCCTAGAGACACACTTAACCCTTTGATCGCCCCTGGTGTTAACCCATTTCCTGCCAGTGTCATTAGTATAGTATCAGTGCATATTTTTAGCACTGATTAGATTACTGTAGTAATGTCACTGGTCCCCCCAAAAGTGTCAATAGGGTGTCAGATCAGTCTGCTGCAATGTTGCAGTCCTGCTAAAAATTGCTGATCGCCGCCATTACTAGTTTAAAAAAATAAAACAAATAAAATTGCCATAAATGTATCCCCTAGTTTGTATACATGATAGCTTTTGGGCAAACTAATCATATACCCTTATTGGGTTTTCTTTTTACCAAAAATAGGTAGCAGAATACATATTGGCCTAAAATGATGAAAAGATTTTATTTTTTAATGACTTTTTTTGGATGTGTTCTATAGCAGAAAGTAAAAAATATTTTCACTCTTTTTTTATTTATAGCGCAAAAAGTAAAAACTGCAGTGATCAAATACCACTGAAAGAAAGCTCTATTTGTGGGAAAAAAGGACATAAATGTTATCTGGGTACAGCTTCGCATGACCGGCCAATTGTCAGTTAAAATAACGCTGTGCCGTATAGCAAAAAATGGCCTTGTCATTAAGAGGGTAAAATCTTCTGGAGCTGTATATTTATTTGGAATGGAAATATTTATTTTTTTGTGATATAAAGGGCAACTATACCCTTTAACCGCTTAAGCCCCGGAAGATTTTACCCCCTTCCTGACCAGGGGGTATTTTGCGATTCGGCACTGCGTGACTTTAACGGAAAATTGCGCGGTTGTGCGACGCTGTATCTAAACAAATTTGGTGTCCTTTTTTTCCCACAAACAGAGCTTTCTTTTGGTGGTATTTGATCACCTGTGCGATTTTTTGATCATGCGCTATAAACAAAAAAAGAGCGTAAATTTTGCAAAAATAGCAATATTTTTCACATTTTTTATATGAAATTCCCCCCCCAAAAAAATGTAAAAATCAAAATTTTTTAACATTTTCGGCCAATTTGTTTTATGCTACCTATGTTGGGTAAAAAAAATTGCAAAAAGCGTATTTTGATTGGTTTGCGCAAAAGTTATCGCGTTTACTAACAAAGGGAAATATTTTTGTCATTTTTGTTGTTTTTTTTAACGCGAAATGGCGGCAATCTGCGATTTTTTTTGCGGTACTGCGACATTGCGGCGGACAGATCGGACCCTTGACTGACATTTTTGACACTTTTGGGGTTACCAGTGACATTTCTACAGTAATCAGTGCTATACATATGCACTGTTACTGTAAAAATACACTGGCAGTGAAGGTGTTAACTTTTTTTGAAAGGGAGGGGCTATGTGTGTCCCTAGGGGCGTGCTTTCTACTGTGATTGGCTGTGGCTTCAGATGTATGAACAGTGATCAACGGTTCTACATAGTAGTACCGTATGATCATCCTTCATACACAGGGGAGAATGACAGGCAGCTTGTTTACACAAGCCGCCTGACTTTCTCCCTCTCCCCCGACGATCGCAGAGTGACCGGCGGACATCGGGTCGGCCGGTCACACGCGCGGGGGGGTGCGTGACCGCGCGGGAGCGCGCCTCCGGCGGCGCGCGCTCGCTCCCTAGACCCTCACAGGCTAGCGACGTAGACCTACGTGCTTTGCCTGTGAGGGGTGACTGCCGACGTAGATCGGCGTTAGGCAGTCGGCAAGTGGTTAAGGCATGCCTCCCACCCCATTCAGTGCAGCTCCAATACTTTCCACTGTCCCCATTCCAGAGATCTTCACTGCGCAGCCTGACTGAAGCCACTCAGCCTATAACGGAACCGCCGACCCACACTATACCTGTGGTCTTCCATCAGTATACAGCTTCCTTGCAGTCATGAACATATATAGATATTCCAGCCACCCTCCATACAAAGCTAGCCTGACACTTAGCTTGTACTAGAATCACACTTAATTGAACAGTCACACAGAATTTATATACAGCATGGACCTCCCCCTCCTGATCATTTTACCACACAGGTCAGGGGTTGCATGATTACATTATCCAATGCAGATGAAATTGTATACAGAAACAGAATTAACCTGAACTAGTTATCTAGCCATCTGGACAGAACAATGTGAGGTCATTAACATTTAACAATGGAACAGGCAGACTTAACACAATACACATTGGGCCGGATTTAAAGAAACTGCAGCTTCAAACCTCTATGACGTGTTTCAGTTTCGCCGCGTTCAAATCAATTAACTGGCGCTGCGGCGAATTGGCGAGTAAAACAGCAATAATGAATTCCGCCGTCAGCGGGATTCACTTACGATCGCGGCTTCGCCAATTCGCAAACTTATGTCTTCGTGCTTATAGCAGTTTCACATAGCGATGTGGGCTAGTGGATTAGTGCACACATCACATGTCTGTAATTCATCTCCCTCTGCTGTAGGTTCGAGGCTTACCATCTCCACCTACTTTTTTTATTTTCTTTTTTTGTTTATATTGCTAAAATGTAACGGATTACATCATATATATTGCTAAATAATGTTACACTCAGAAGCGCTTGCAAGCTTACACCATTTTAAGTGTTTTTTTGATCTTGTCTGTGTGTCGAATCGATCTTATGAAGGAAAGTACCAAAGGCAAGTGACCAAACCCCTACCCTACTTCAGGGCAAGATGAAACCTCACAATTTTACCATGGTCTTCTTCCCACATTCCATACAATGTTTAGTTCTTTAGCTATATGTGCTTTTTAGCCTTAACACACTCCATTTTTTCCACCATACAGCTTTATTCTGCACAATAGCTAAGTGCTTTGCAACTTCACTGCAGTTCACAACGTCATGGGTTCAAATCACATCACTACACTTGGGATCTCTTTTCACTCTCATTTTTTTAAACAGTTTTTTTAAACTATCTTGAATTTGGGGGGGGAGGGGGGTGTCCTACCCAAATTTCAAGCACATCAATGGAAACAACACAATTTTGATTTTATGAGTGTGGTCCTAGTTTTATCGAGATGCAATTCTTTACATATTTACCATGGTTCTTACAATTTCTTGACCAATAAACATAGGTGTCTGATATTGGACTCTCTCTATATTTCAACAACACAGGCCCTCATAGTCCAACACTACATTTGCCTCACACCTCAACACAACACTGTCACATCCCTACTCTACATTACAACCCCTCACATCACCAGTACAAGCAGCATGCAAAGTGCAAAACTCCGGCCTTGGCAGCTTAATGGGCCATACACTAACAATTTGTCTAGACTTTTTCCTGTAGACTTAACCAAACCATATAATAGAAGCTCAAACCTCAACACTTTCAATTTGGATGCAATCAGGCAGGCCCTTGCACTACATAGAAAATGTCAATCGGAAGGATAAAGTCTTCTCTAAATCTTACAGTGTGGATGGCCCTTTTGTCTGTAGGCACCCACACAAAACAAAAAAACACATGTTCAATTCTAATGTATTTATTTATTTGAGAATGACAGCAGAAGGAGGGATGCAGCAAAAGAATATTGTCACTCTCCAGTCCGTGTGCCTTTACAGCGCCAGACCACGATCTTTGCTCCATGGCTACGGGATTCTGATGTCTTCCACAACTTCCGGCAGAGTTCAGAATCCATTCTGCACCTCTACCAGCTCATAGGGGACAGGCATGGCAAGGTTGCTGGGCAGCTTCCAAGCCACTTTCGAAGTTCCAGGGTGTTCATGTTGGTCATTGGCCATGTGCCTTACCAAATATCCACTGACCACAAAAGAAAATGAGTGGAGTCCATCAAGGTGGGTTTCTACCACCTACACCCGCAAGCAGTACCACTCCTGGAAAAATAAAACAAAGGATAAGACATTTCATTATGAAAATCACATCTTAATGCCTGTTTGCTTCATTCTGAACTTCATTTAATTTCGACATCACGAGTGAAATAACACATTTTATGCCAACTTACACAAACCAGAAATCATTAATGTAAACATTTGAATACACACCTGTGACGCCAGACAGCCCATCACCACAGGCTTCCCATGGTACGTGCCATGATTCCAAGATGTTGATGTTCTGGAAAATTACAACACCATAAGATACCAAGCAGCCGTTCATGTTATCAATAACTACACAGGTGGCATAGACACAAATAAACACCTGCCAGCTCTTCTCAGCCCTTTACACTATTCACAATACCAACATGTTTATGGTTAGAGGTGCATGTTTTTGCTCAAGTAACACAATTTTACCAATGTTGACTACACTTTATCTACAATGGCAAGTGTCATTGGCAGATGATAATCACCCTCTGTCTCCCTGTGAGTGGCACCTCTGCTAACTAGCTAATTAATACACATGCCCTATCTTGACCGGTTACAGTACTTACATGTAAAGTGGCTAGCAACCAGGGTATTCCGGGTGGCCATACCGGCAGCGGTGCTCCGCCGCCTGGGGGCCGCCGGCTGACGGACCTCTGGCTCCCTCTCCTCCGTCAGCTCCCAAGAATCATCCCGGGCAACGCACATGTTGTGCAACACGCAGCACGCCAGGATGATCTTGGAAGCCTTTGTAGGAGAGTACAGGAGTTCACCCCCAGGCCGGGCCAAGCAGAGAAACCGGGACTTGAGAAGACCTATGGTCAACTCAATGATACTCCGGCTTCTCCGCAAGGCCCTGTTGTAATTCCTCTCTGCTGGGCCCTGGGGGTACCTGATTGGAGCCATCAGCCACGTCAGCTGCGGGTAACCAGCATCCCCTGAAAAATAAGAAAAATATACATTAGTTCTTCCTATCATGTGACTTTAGATGACTCCTCAAAATGGGAGACAATTAGGCATTTTACTAAACAACCTGCTCGTCTGTTTGCAAAAAATCATATGAAACATCTCAACTCTGTCTAACTGCCTAAATCACTAATACAAATGGGAAAAAGGACACACAAAGTGGTGGGTTTCTCTTGCAAGTTCCAACTTGGCCCCTATTTTGTTCCTATTACATTAGCCTAGGTCTTACTTCTGGAATATATCTGCAACTAGAGTGAGGAAACCAATATTGACTCACTTATGCAAAGTACTTTGGGGATATGGCAATACCATTGGAATCATTTGTAGGTTTTCTTTGGGTGGCTAGAGGACACCATTTACACATTGGTTAACCACCTTCATTGGACTCAAAGACAACTTTGCAAATCTTTCTTTTGTGAGCTGCTAAGCTGCTGATCTGGTTGTGTGTGAACAGCCTGACAACTAATAACACATCCATTTTAGGTAGGCTTTGCTTAAATCAGGGTGTACACCGATGTAGCTTATTCCTATGTCTATGTAATCTTACAGTTTATGTTGTTAAGACAAAATACTTTACCAATAAGCCACCCTTCGGGCATTTGTCCACTTTCAAACACCTCGTACAGAGTACTTGTTCTTAACATACTGGAATCATGGCACGACCCTGGGTGACCAGTGTTGACACTCATGATGCGCTGTTTGGCGTCACACACTAATTGGACGTTCACAGAGTGGTACTGCTTGCGGTTCCGGTATTCACTTTCGTGGCTCCTTGGGGGCCTAATGGCTATGTGGGTGCCATCGATTGCCCCTAGGATTTGCGGCATGTGTGCCCGCCGGTAGAAACCCAACTTGACTTCATTCCACTCATTTTCATTCTGTGGCCAGTGGATAAAATTGGGCACTATATCCACTATGGCATTAATGACCAACATGAACACCCTTGAAACTGTGGGCTGGCTAATGCCCATGATACTTCCCGAAGTGGCTTGGAAGCTGCCACGCCCTAAAATATACAAAGTGGCCAGCAATCTGGCCATGCCGGGCACCGCATGGCCGCGCTGTGTGTCCGGGTCAATTTTCTCTGCTATGAGCTGGTAGAGGTGTAGAATAGTTCCTCGCTCGAGCCGGAACTTCCTCCTGACATCAGAATCCCGCAGCTTGTCCAAATAGATCCTTGGAGCAAAAATGCGTGGCTGGCGAGGTAAGGGCACACGGACTGGAGGTGCTGCTGCTGGAGGTGCTGCTGCTGCTGCTGCTGCAGCTTCCCCACCTTCTGCTGCCTCCTGTGCCAGGGCCTCCTCAAACAAGGCACCAATAAATGCCAGCATTGCACCATCTAATGCGTCTGGGATATCGTCCTCCATTTTGAACGCGCAAATTCGCGAATGCGCAGATATATATAGAAACGGCCGCTAATTATCACACCTGTGAGCCAGCTATAAAAGGAGCACATGGCCAATATGGCTGCTGGATGTTATAGATCGATGTTTCTTATGTGCTAGCAAGACCCTGTGACCCACAACCTACATTATCTGGAGGTAAGACAATTGTATCTCTCTCTCCCAAAAAAAAGGAAGGAGACAATTTGTACTTATCTTGGGTGTGCTTAAGTTGTCTATGGTGAATCCCCTCCAACCCACAATAGCTTGGGAACCCCTCAAGTGTCTTTTAATCATTGGCAGTTGGCCCCATGTGCATGTGGTTTGGACATGTGTTTTCTCATGTTTGTTAAAGGTGTGCAGTCTAGATTTGGCATCTAAACCTGCCCCCTTACCTTCCCAGCTTCCAAAGACACCATTTTTGCTTTCCTGATAACTGTAATTTATTATGTGCACGTATGTAGGTCATGCGATTTCTCATGTATGTTTAATGTTTGCAGCCTCCTTTTGCCTATAAAGGATTACACCACCACCACCACCACCACTGTGTTTGTGCCATTAGGTAAGTGTTTGGAGGGCCTCGTGTGATTTGTACCCCTATGCGTTTTCTTATGTGTTTTTTTTTTACATTTCTTTGCAGCCTCTTCTGCTCTTTGCCACCACCACCACCACCACCACCACCACTGTGTTTGTGCCATTAGGTAAGTGTTTGGAGGGCCTCGTGTGATTTGTACCCCTATGAGTTTTCTTATGTGTTTTTTTTTTCCATTTCTTTGCAGCCTCTTCTGCTCTTTGCCACCACCACCACCACCACCACCACCACCACCACCACCACCACCACTGTGTTTGTGCCATTAGGTAAGTGTTTGGAGGGCCTCGTGTGATTTGTACCCCTATGCGTTTTCTTATGTGTTTTTTTTTTCCATTTCTTTGCAGCCTCTTCTGCTCTTTGCCACCACCACCACCACCACCACCACCACCACCACCACCACCACTGTGTTTGTGCCATTAGGTAAGTGTTTGGAGGGCCTCGTGTGATTTGTACCCCTATGCGTTTTCTTATGTGTTTTTTTTTTCCATTTCTTTGCAGCCTCTTCTGCTCTTTGCCACCACCACCACCACCACCACCACCACCACCACCACCACCACTGTGTTTGTGCCATTAGGTAAGTGTTTGGAGGGCCTCGTGTGATTTGTACCCCTATGAGTTTTCTTATGTGTTTTTTTTTTCCATTTCTTTGCAGCCTCTTCTGCTCTTTGCCACCACCACCACCACCACCACCACCACCACTGTGTTTGTGCCATTAGGTAAGTGTTTGGAGGGCCTCGTGTGATTTGTACCCCTATGAGTTTTCTTATGTGTTTTTTTTTTCCATTTCTTTGCAGCCTCTTCTGCTCTTTGCCACCACCACCACCACTGTGTTTGTGCCATTAGGTAAGTGTTTGGAGGGCCTCGTGTGATTTGTACCCCTATGAGTTTTCTTATGTGTTTTTTTTTTCCATTTCTTTGCAGCCTCTTCTGCTCTTTGCCACCACCACCACCACCACCACCACCACCACCACTGTGTTTGTGCCATTAGGTAAGTGTTTGGAGGGCCTCGTGTGATTTGTACCCCTATGCGTTTTCTTATGTGTTTTTTTTTTACATTTCTTTGCAACCTCTTCTGCTTTTTTTGCCACCACCACCACCACCACTGTGTTTGTGCCATTAGGTAAGTGTTTGGAGGGCCTCGTGTGATTTGTACCCCTATGAGTTTTCTTATGTGTTTTTTTTTTCCATTTCTTTGCAGCCTCTTCTGCTCTTTGCCACCACCACCACCACTGTGTTTGTGCCATTAGGTAAGTGTTTGGAGGGCCTCGTGTGATTTGTACCCCTATGCGTTTTCTTATGTGTTTTTTTTTTACATTTCTTTGCAGCCTCTTCTGCTTTTTGCCACCACCACCACCACCACCACCACCACCACTGTGTTTGTGCCATTAGGTAAGTGTTTGGAGGGCCTCGTGTGATTTGTACCCCTATGCGTTTTCTTATTTTTTTTTTTTTTACATTTCTTTGCAACCTCTTCTGCTTTTTTTGCCACCACCACCACCACCACCGTGTTTGTGCCATTAGGTAAGTGTTTGGAGGGCCTCGTGTGATTTGTACCCATATGCGTTTTCTTATGTGTTTTTTTTTTTCCTTTTCTTTGCAGCCTCTTCTGCTCTTTGCCCACTACTACCACCACCACCACGACCAAGTCTGTTTGTGCCATTAGGTAAGTGTGTTCTGTAACTGTTCACTAATTATACTGTATATGAAGAGCAATCTGCAAATCCTGTTTTTTCTGTTTTCTCTTTTGTCATTTCAGATTTAGGAGTTTGGGGCTCTTTGCTGCTGCTGGACAGCCAGATTCTCTGCCCACCTCGTGCTCCCATGGCCCCACCCACTGGAAGGATGAGAAGGGGCAGGGTGGCCAGGGGGGCCAGGGGGGCCAGGGGGGGCAGGGGGGGCAGGGGGGCAGGGTGGGCAGATCGTCTGGCTCTGGTGTGAGGGAGGCTCCAGCTGTATCCATGAGGGAGTCCACCATCCCCATCCCGGAGGAGGAAGCCGGGGGAGGTGTTAACACACCAAGTGGACAAGCTGGCTCTTCTGACAGTAGTCCTGGAGCGGGTCCGTCCACCAGAGTCAGCTTGTCCACATTACCCCGGCTTCCCCGTTTCACCCACAATCAGTGCTGTGCCCTGGTCCACGCCTATATGGCCAGATATCAGGCGATACATGGGACCAGGGCCGCGTCTTACTCAGTAACAGAGAAGAACAGATTGTGGGATGAAATCCGGGATGCTGTAAATGCACTGGGTGAAGCACCTCGCCACCGTGACAGTGTGCGGAAGAAGGTCAACGACATCTGTGGGTCCGTTCGGAAGAAGCTAATTGCATGGGCTGCGGAGGGTCTTTATGACCGTCAAGGTCGGCTGGATGAACGTGCACGAAGTTCTCTCTGGGATTATCAATTACCTTTCTTGAACATCATAGGACCCGATACCATCTTTCCCAGAGAGGACTTAGATTCGGATGCTTTGCACCGAGGTAGGATATTATCTTGGATGTCAATTGTGTGAGTTGTTTGGAAAAGATTAACTACTATCCTATGTGTGACATTAAGAGAATGTGATACTTGCCCTTCCAATTGTCCTTTTTTTGTTTTCCCCAACCTGCAATTTGTTCATCTGTAGCACGGATCTCAGCCCCTCCACAGCCCATGCAGCTTGGCGAACCAGACGGACTCACAGGTGTTGACATCAGTGCTGACCCTCCTCCTGGTAGGTCCAATATCATACTGTGCCAAACAATGTAGATGTTTTTTTTTTGCCAAGATAGCTCATATTGCTATGTCCTTTACAGAAGATCCGCAGCAGGGAACACACCCAGTGCAGCTAGGCCTGGAGGAAGGTGTTGGTATGTCTAGTCAAATAATGTTTTTTTGAATCTTATTAACCCCATTAACACACATGTTTTTTCTTAGGAAAGAGTGTTGCCTTTTAGATGTTTACCCTGCAAAACACAGTTGACAGCATTAATGGGTGCCGTCATTAGTAGGCAGACCAAGCCTTCTTAACCTTTGGGAGGGTTTAGCAAGTGTCCTATGAGCCCAGGAAAGCACTTTTGAATGTTTGGCCTCAATGCTTCATTCATGAAGCTAGGAGGGCAATCTGGCCATAATCATTACTGCCTAAGGTTATGTACTAAACATGTTTTTTTTTTTTTTTAAAGAACATCAGGCCCCTCTTGCTGGAGTTGGATCAGGAGCTGGCGACGATTCTGCATCCAGTGCTGTGGTATGTGATATAAGGGAACAAGGTGCACATGTAACATTTCAATGGTAGCATTGATTTTGGACTAGATGTGGCTTACATTGTGTGTGTTAAATTAGTGCTATGACATTCTGACGATGCACCAGCACAACAAGAGTTCTATCTTGAACATCAGGGAATTATGTTATAATTTGGTGTGCCACTAATGTTCCAAAAACATCCAGGATCTTTAAAGTCCGGCCCGTCTTTGATTTTCCAGGTCCAAATTCATGGGTATCGTTTGGTTGGGTTGTCCTGTAGCCGATTGATGGCAAGATTTTAGACAACATACGTAGATGTATAAAGTCATTGGTGTAGTAACAGATTTACCAAAAGCATAAACAACCTACCACACCAGGGTTAATTGGGAACACCTTCATGTTGAATCTTTTTTGCCTTTGTCATATTAGTCACACCAATATAATATGTACCCATTATCAGAAGTGTTGCTAGCTTGGATAATCTTACAATGAACAAGTACTCATTAGAAGCACATCAAACTTTTCAACGTTCTGCTTGGGGTGTTAAGTTGTCAAACTAATCTGAAATATTTAGTCATGATGTTTGATAATGATTTGGTCTATTTCTTCTGCTTTCAGGTAGCCTTAGATGCAGAGGGATTGTCACCTACCCAACTTCGTCCATCTATGCTGGATGTAGCCGAGAGGCTGCTTGATGAGTATCAGGTCCAAAATGAGTTAAGGAGGCGTACTCAGCAATCTACTGAGGCAGTACGTCTGCTCGGGCTCATACAGGAATCTGTAGCAACAATGGTACAGGTTCACCAGGATATGTTACAGGTTCAACAGGATATGCGTAACAGCTTGGTAAGTTTAGCAGACCAGCATCAACGGGATCGGCAAAGTGTTGACACTCAGGTGCTGGCCACACGCCAATGCCTGTTTGGATCTGAAGATGCCCCATTGGCAGAGCCCTCCCAAACATCTCACTCACCTGCCACTGCAGGTTGTGGTAGTGGGAGGGTAATGCCAGTGTTGGCCACTTGTCAGGCAGCTGGGGATGGGACAATTCCTCCTGTAGCCACTCCTAGCACTTCACACTCCGTTCGGACTCCCACACCCCTCAATGAGCAATCCTCCTGCACAACCTCAATGCGCACTGGTTCCACAGTACCCCTTCCACCTGACTACATTCCCTCCACACCTTTATCACTTCACTCCTCCCCAGGCCGTTCTTCTTTTTTGTCACCAATGCGACATGTCGTTTGCCCCCGCACCGTGGACCACAACAAACAATCAACCACCACTCCCCACACATCTTCACAACCCTTGCACCACCAGCAGCATCAAATAGCCTTGGAGCAGCAACGATCCCATCTCATGGTAATGGCACACGTTGCCCAAATGCTTAGGCTGACCCCAGAGCAGATGACACTATTGGCCGAACATCTTCTGTCTGGGACATTTCCAACGTTCAACACCCTGCATCATCAGCAGCCTCAGACAGAAGATATGATCCTAATGGGCCACTTGAGCACAACTCTACAGTTAACCCCAGACCAGATGGAACTCTTGGCACACCATTTGATGGCAGGAAACTTAACAATGCTCACCACACTGCTTCAGGCACGACCACCAACTTGATTTTTTGTTTTTTTGTTTAATTTGGTTTAGTTTTGTTAATGATTTACATTGGCCAATTTTTTGGGCCATTTTTTTTTTTAATTTGAGGGTGGCACAATATGATTTATTATAGTGCTTCTTTTGGGGATGAAATAAAATTTTATGCAAAATGATTAGTTTGTGTTTGCTCTTTGGTTTTTTAGGAGTGTTGGTGGCCAAGTAATGGCCCTGGTTAATGTAGGCATTTATACACACGTGCTTCTCTATCCCCAAACATATGATTTCATGTAAATTTAGATAACTCAATGTTCACATAACGACCCAAGAAAAGGTCTCCCTTCAAATGTAGCTTCAAAACAAGTCTCAAGGCTAACATAAACCAAAGCCAACATACTAACAATTACAGACCACACCACTCAAGTAAACAAATACAACACAAAAGACATTCGATGTGTACACCAAAAAGAAAACTTGGGTAATAAAATAAATGTTTTAATAACACATGTGGGTGTCTACCAACTGTAGCGTACAAAAAATATATTACAATATATAATAGAATGAACTAAATTGCCAATGTAACATTTGTGTTGCAAAGAGCAACATACTTAAATTTAATTTAGATAAACATTTTAAACATTTTTTATGTTTTGACATCATTTTTTGGAAGGTTTTCACAAAAACAATTCTTTTTTGTAAACATTTTTGGTTTTTTCCGTTGCCATAAAAACAACAAGGCTTATTTGTAAACATTTTTGGTTTTGTCGGTTGCCATAAAAACAACAAGGCTTATTTGTAAACATTTGTGGTTTTGTCCGTTGCCATAAAAACAACAAGGCTTTTTTGTAAACATTTGTGGTTTAGTTTGTTACCAAAAACAACAAGGCTTATTTGTAAACATTTTTGGTTTTGTCGGTTGCCATAAAAACAACAAGGCTTTTTTGTAAACATTTGTGGTTTTGTCGGTTGCCATAAAAACAACAAGGCTTTTTTGTAAACATTTGTGGTTTTGTCCGTTGCCATAAAAACAACAAGGCTTTTTTGTAAACATTTGTGGTTTAGTTTGTTACCAAAAACAACAAGGCTTTTTTGTAAACATTTTTGGTTTTGTCGGTTGCCATAAAAACAACAAGGCTTATTTGTAAACATTTGTGGTTTTGTCCGTTGCCATAAAAACAACAAGGCTTTTTTGTAAACATTTGTGGTTTAGTTTGTTACCAAAAACAACAAGGCTTATTTGTAAACATTTGTGGTTTTGTCGGTTGCCATAAAAACAACAAGGCTTATTTGTAAACATTTGTGGTTTTGTCCGTTGCCATAAAAACAACAAGGCTTTTTTGTAAACATTTTTGGTTTAGTTTGTTACCAAAAACAACAAGGCTTTTTTGTAAACATTTTTGGTTTAGTTTGTTACCAAAAACAACAAGGCTTTTTTGTAAACATTTTTGGTTTTGTCGGTTGCCATAAAAACAACAAGGCTTTTTTGTAAACATTTTTTTTTTGGTTGCCAAAAACAAGGCTTTTTTTGTTTTTTTTGGTTTTTTTGGTTCCCAAAAAAAGGGTTTTTTATAAATTTTTATATTTTTTTTGGTTGCCAAAAACAAGGCTTTTTTTGTTTTTTTTGTTTTTTTGGGTCCCAAAAAAAGGGTTTTTTTTAAATTTTTATATTTTTTTTGGTTGCCAAAAACAAGGCTTTTTTTGTTTTTTTTGGTTTTTTTGGTTCCCAAAAAAAGGGTTTTTTATAAATTTTTATATTTTTTTTGGTTGCCAAAAACAAGGCTTTTTTTGTTTTTTTTGGTTTTTTTGGTTCCCAAAAAAAGGGTTTTTTTTAAATTTTTATATTTTTTTTGGTTGCCAAAAACAAGGCTTTTTTTTTTTTTTTTTTTTTTTGGGGTCCCAAAAAAAGGGTTTTTTTTTAAACTGTTTTTGATTTTTTTGTTAGATTTTTGTTTATAATGGGCAACAATTACAAATGTGACATTTCTTTGTGTTGCAACGTGCAACATAAGTAAACAAACAACAAAAAAAAAATACTAGGATCTTTTTAAAGGTGTGACATTCCTAACGAATGGCTCCTTAGGGTCTGGATCCACGCCACAAAGGTGTTCCAAATAGAGAATTCGGTCTCCGCACCACCTCATATAATCCAGGAGGACCTCGTAGGTGAGGTGGGTGTGCCCTGGGTAGAAAAAAACATGACAATTAGTTTTAGGCAAAATGATCCAAACAAGGATTGTAATTAATGTGCCTCAACAAATATGCTTAGGAGTCTATTGGTTGGCTTTTATCAACACTCTGAAGCAAATATGCTAAATTGCTGTTGTAAACCTTAAACTCAAACTTTCACAGCAAATTGTTCAAAAGGTTACATAAGATGGCTTGGAATGTTAGTAGCAGTTCCACCAAAGCTAAGTAAAATGCTTTTCTGCATGTAAACACAAGCAATCATTTTGAAGAATGTAAGGTGTTTTGGGTTCAATTGGTCAACACGATACATGTGCACACATTTATCTCTATCACCATTGGAATCTGTGGAGCGTTCTCTCTCACTCTTACTGTCTATAGATTGAACCTGACACATAGTAGAGACTCACCCTTAGGAATTTTGAGGGCCAGTTCTGGACGGAGCAGATGTGTCTGCTCCCCTGATCTCCTTTCCGCCATCCCAGCTGTGTTAAGAGAGAAGAAAAAGTTTATCAACAAATGGACTCACGCTAACTGTAGGTTACGCAGTCATGAAAACGCTCTAACACCCACTCATTACCCCTCCACATTTCCCTGAAAGTTTTATTTAGACATTGATATGGTGGTGATGCAGATTTGTACAGTGCAAGCGTCATTCTTCTGGGTGAAGCTTGTAGCGTTAAGGATACGTACTCCCTGCTTTTGTGCTGATTGTGTTTTTCTGATGTTTTTGGTGCCTCAGCCCTGCCTGTTCTAAGTGTTGGAAACATATCATTTTGGGAGGGCTGCGGAAAACTAATCAGGTTAGACTTACACTCTCTAGGTTTTTGGGGACAAGAGAAATAACAATCCTCCTTTTTACATGGCCCCTGTACACACCTCTAGGCACCTCCCTCCTGTTGTTTGACCCCACAGCAGGCAGCTTGCTATGGAGGCACATGAGATGAAGCCAAGCACCCTGTGCCTGTTCAGGCACTAGGCTGTGAGCCAGCCTTGCCCCCCTCCCTTCCAATGGTCTCAATGATTAGGAGTGACAGCATCAGGAGGCAATATTGGCATGCTGTCACCTCAGTTAAGGAGGAGGGGGAGTCTGTTCCAGACAAGTATTAGTGCAAAAATTTGGACCGTAAAAAATGGTCCCAGTAAGTCTTAGGGGGAATATGCACACCTATCACTTGGAATACTAATGCATAGAATGCATTCACATAAAGAACCCGCTGCCTTTAGAACAACTTGAAGCCTGAGCGGGGACATACACAGTTAGCATTTCTCCACTTACTAAGTAGACACATTACTGGAAAAGCACACAACTTACCATCATCAGGTTTTTTTGGGGCCCCTGAAGTGGATGGCGTGGCTGGCTCTGGAGAAACTGCACAAAAAGAACACAAATTGTGAACTGGAATGTGGTACATTACCGAGGAAGAGTATTTATGAAAGATTGACAAACACACATTTTCAGTGTTGACTAAATCAGGACATGATTAAATTACAATGTCCCCTAAAAATTTACAAGTACAAAGCACACCATTTCCAATGTAGAGAAACTAACACCAATTTAGAATAGGGTGGCTTGAGATAACTTACAAAAGATAACATGTCCTGTAAAGCTCCCCAAAACCACCTTTCAAACATGAAGGTTAAGCAAGAGTGTTTCATGACCAACCTTCCTGTCACATATAGCAAAACTACACTTGCTTTGACTCCAACTTAGATTATCCTAGATACACATCATCCTAGCACACACAATTCATGTGAGAATCTAATTTTAGGTACTTACAGACTAGTTCAGGGGAGCCTGGAGTGGGGGAGGATGGGGGAGACCCTACATGGGGGGATGGTGTCCCTTCATGGGGGGATGGCGTTGTATCTCCTAGAAACACAAAGACACAAATACAATCCTTGAACAAAAGCTATTTGATAAAGGCACACAGAAAGTAGTCTGGAAACATTGAAGGTAGTAGTTACAGTGGACTGGGTAAGCAGTGGCCCCTCTTCCCCAGTCCTCCACAACAAACATCCTCAATGTCAGCTGCTACAAAACCCCAATGTCAAAATATATATATTACAGCCCTTATATTTACCAGGACACATTGAACACACAAACACATGTAGAATACTTACTTCCCCTTTGAGGAGAGCCCAGGTCCTCATCCGAGTCGGACCAATTGGCCTCTTCTTGGCCAACAGTTTGTTCCTGGCCCGGATCCAGGCGACTTGGCCCTGCCTGAGGCTCCTCTCTTGCTGAAGTTACATCAACCACAAAAGAAAACAAAACAAACAATCATTCCTCCAAGTTCGACCTAATACACAACACACCAGCACATCCACATTACTTACAGGGGGCCTGAGAAGGCTGAGCCTCCACATCCTGATCACTGGTTTCTAAAATAAAAGAAAAACATTATATATTATTTATGGACACAAATAGGCAGTAACCTCTCATCATGCTAGCACCATACTCAATGCCCCTACAATTCAGAACATAGAAGTGCACTTACACCAATGAGATGCATTGACCATGTTTTAAAACAGGAGGGCACCATGCAAATTAAGCGGGCGCCTAAGGCCTCGCACCTACAGGGGCCTTGCGGCCAGTGGCGGAGCACCAACATTTCGAAGGGCGCAGTCAGGGAAATCTCCCAAGTAAAAGATTGCTTTCAATCCTCGGATCAAAAAGTTGCAGCAGTGTGCTGCAGTCCCTTCACTGCGTCTGCCAGGTGTCTGTTGTCCGCTGACACTTACTCCTCCTTCTCTGCCTGGGGATTGGCCGTCTGATCATGTTATCCTAAGATGTGGAGGAATCGGTAGGTGTGTACCTGCACCAGTAGGAAGTGACTGGCCGGTCAACTCACTCTGCTATCATCAGTTGTTGCTCTGGGAGGAGAGCTCCGCCCTGGACCCGGAACATACAGGTAACCAGGCCCAGACTTGATATTTTGCAGGCTGGTCATAGATTTGTTGTGTCCACTATGCAAAGTGGTTGAGTAGCCCCAGGGAAGTTGGAAGAGTCTGAAAATGGTTGGTGGAGGAGGAGGAGAAGAAGGCCCTGGGTGGCTGGGGGACAAGGAGAGGGCCCCTGGGGGTTTTCTAGAGGAGGAAAGATCCACAATGACGCCAGAGTCAATTGCCAAGGAAGAGAGTGGAGCTGAGCAAGTCCTGCCTATCTGACATGAAAGCCAAACATGGTGTAGATGGAGCCCTTTGCCCTACACAATGACAGCACCAGAGGTGGAAGGTGAGTGGTAGCGGGTCTTTGACATTATAGAGCATATGGACTCTGTCCATTATTGGTAGTTTTGTTTGGAGTTGTCCTTTAGATGTTTAACTGTGTTGTTTTTGACCCGAGCTGTGAGGGACTGAGGTATGACAGCCCACTATGCTGAGACTTATAGTGCCCTAGAATGTTGAGGACTGAGGAATCCTTAGTCCCTAACAGAGGGCACTACAAGTCTTAGCATAGCAGGCAGTATTTCCTCATTCCCCTACAGAGAGGATTACAAGTCCAAGCAGGTAGCCTTCTGCAGTGGGACTTGTTGTGCCCTTGACTGTGGTGGACTGAGGAAGGGAAGTGTAAGAGGGTCTCTGTAAGCTCAGATGTATGGGGGAGCTTTGGGGAACACAGAGTTCCCTTTTACACCAGAGTCCCCAGCTTCCCCCCTCAAATAATGGTTCCCAAACTCTCCTTATATCAGAGTCTTCACACTTCCCTCTTACAGTGTAGTAAGTCTGGAGACTCCGATGTAAAGGGGGCTCTGTAAAATGTGATTAGAGATTAGAAATTTCTAACATTTTTATTTTCTACTTACGATCCACAATTTTCAGCTGCTCAAATGGCTCGCTGCCTCTGACTGCATATTGGAGTGTGGCCGTCCTCCTCCTCCCCTTCTTCACCAAAAGCACAAGAGGGTGCCGTCCGTCCGCTTTGGCTAGAAGCAGAAGAAAAAAAAAAAACATAAAAAATACGAATGTACATAGTAGTATTAAAGGTTGTGAAGAGACACTTGATGGAGGTAGGAAAGGTAGGAGCGAGAGGGAGGGGGGGGGGGGGGTGTTGGTATTAGTGTTGTTGCATAGCTAAACACATGTCCACCTACCCAAAAAATTGTAACCTATCTGGTCACATGTAATGTATATTTTTACTTACCGGAGATTTGCTCCACAGCCTTTAGCAGGAGCTTGGGTGAGCGCCTTTTGGCATCACTCCAGGCCCGCTGCAGATCCACTATCTCAGGCAGAAACTGAAATCTCCGCTGCAGCCTCATCCGGAGACGACACATCATCTTGTGCTTTTGGTGAAGATGCGTATAAACTTTATCATACCCCCAGAGGAGGAGGAGCTGT